>NC_088203.1:49618488-50934480 GCF_037126465.1 Ornithodoros turicata | reverse complement strand
ATCCATCCATCCATCCATCCATCCATCCATCCATCCATCCATCCATCCATCCATCCATCCATCCATCCATCCATCCATCCATCCATCCATCCATCCATCCATCCATCCATCCATCCATCCATCCATCCATCCATCCATCCATCCATCCATCCATCCATCCATCCATCCATCCATCCATCCATCCATCCATCCATCCATCCATCCATCCATCCATCATCCATCCATCCATCCATCCATCCATCCATCCATCCATCCATCCATCCATCCATCCATCCATCCATCCATCCATCCATCCATCCATCCATCCATCCATCCATCCATCCATCCATCCATCCATCCATCCATCCATCCATCCATCCATCCATCCATCCATCCATCCATCCATCCATCCATCCATCCATCCATCCATCCATCCATCCATCCATCCATCCATCCATCCATCCATCCATCCATCCATCCATCCATCCATCCATCCATCCATCCATCCATCCATCCATCCATCCATCCATCCATCCATCCATCCATCCATCCATCCATCCATCCATCCATCCATCCATCCATCCATCCATCCATCCATCCATCCATCCATCCATCCATCCATCCATCCATCCATCCATCCATCCATCCATCCATCCATCCATCCATCCATCCATCCATCCATCCATCCATCCATCCATCCATCCATCCATCCATCCATCCATCCATCCATCCATCCATCCATCCATCCATCCATCCATCCATCCATCCATCCATCCATCCATCCATCCATCCATCCATCCATCCATCCATCCATCCATCCATCCATCCATCCATCCATCCATCCATCCATCCATCCATCCATCCATCCATCCATCCATCCATCCATCCATCCATCCATCCATCCATCCATCCATCCATCCATCCATCCATCCATCCATCCATCCATCCATCCATCCATCCATCCATCCATCCATCCATCCATCCATCCATCCATCCATCCATCCATCCATCCATCCATCCATCCATCCATCCATCCATCCATCCATCCATCCATCATCCATCCATCCATCCATCCATCCATCCATCCATCCATCCATCCATCCATCCATCCATCCATCCATCCATCCATCCATCCATCCATCCATCATCCATCCATCCATCCATCCATCCATCCATCCATCCATCCATCCATCCATCCATCCATCCATCCATCCATCCATCCATCCATCCATCCATCCATCCATCCATCCATCCATCCATCCATCCATCCATCCATCCATCCATCCATCCATCCATCCATCCATCCATCCATCCATCCATCCATCCATCCATCCATCCATCCATCCATCCATCCATCCATCCATCCATCCATCCATCCATCCATCCATCCATCCATCCATCCATCCATCCATCCATCCATCCATCCATCCATCCATCCATCCATCCATCCATCCATCCATCCATCCATCCATCCATCCATCCATCCATCCATCCATCCATCCATCCATCCATCCATCCATCCATCCATCCATCCATCCATCCATCCATCCATCCATCCATCCATCCATCCATCCATCCATCCATCCATCCATCCATCCATCCATCCATCCATCCATCCATCCATCCATCCATCCATCCATCCATCCATCCATCCATCCATCCATCCATCCATCCATCCATCCATCCATCCATCCATCCATCCATCCATCCATCCATCCATCCATCCATCCATCCATCCATCCATCCATCCATCCATCCATCCATCCATCCATCCATCCATCCATCCATCCATCCATCCATCCATCCATCCATCCATCCATCCATCCATCCATCCATCCATCCATCCATCCATCCATCCATCCATCCATCCATCCATCCATCCATCCATCCATCCATCCATCCATCCATCCATCCATCCATCCATCCATCCATCCATCCATCCATCCATCCATCCATCCATCCATCCATCCATCCATCCATCCATCCATCCATCCATCCATCCATCCATCCATCCATCCATCCATCCATCCATCCATCCATCCATCCATCCATCCATCCATCCATCCATCCATCCATCCATCCATCCATCCATCCATCCATCCATCCATCCATCCATCCATCCATCCATCCATCCATCCATCCATCCATCCATCCATCCATCCATCCATCCATCCATCCATCCATCCATCCATCCATCCATCCATCCATCCATCCATCCATCCATCCATCCATCCATCCATCCATCCATCCATCCATCCATCCATCCATCCATCCATCCATCCATCCATCCATCCATCCATCCATCCATCCATCCATCCATCCATCCATCCATCCATCCATCCATCCATCCATCCATCCATCCATCCATCCATCCATCCATCCATCCATCCATCCATCCATCCATCCATCCATCCATCCATCCATCCATCCATCCATCCATCCATCCATCCATCCATCCATCCATCCATCCATCCATCCATCCATCCATCCATCCATCCATCCATCCATCCATCCATCCATCCATCCATCCATCCATCCATCCATCCATCCATCCATCCATCCATCCATCCATCCATCCATCCATCCATCCATCCATCCATCCATCCATCCATCCATCCATCCATCCATCCATCCATCCATCCATCCATCCATCCATCCATCCATCCATCCATCCATCCATCCATCCATCCATCCATCCATCCATCCATCCATCCATCCATCCATCCATCCATCCATCCATCCATCCATCCATCCATCCATCCATCCATCCATCCATCCATCCATCCATCCATCCATCCATCCATCCATCCATCCATCCATCCATCCATCCATCCATCCATCCATCCATCCATCCATCCATCCATCCATCCATCCATCCATCCATCCATCCATCCATCCATCCATCCATCCATCCATCCATCCATCCATCCATCCATCCATCCATCCATCCATCCATCCATCCATCCATCCATCCATCCATCCATCCATCCATCCATCCATCCATCCATCCATCCATCATCCATCCATCCATCCATCCATCCATCCATCCATCCATCCATCCATCCATCCATCCATCCATCCATCCATCCATCCATCCATCCATCCATCCATCCATCCATCCATCCATCCATCCATCCATCCATCCATCCATCCATCCATCCATCCATCCATCCATCCATCCATCCATCCATCCATCCATCCATCCATCCATCCATCCATCCATCCATCCATCCATCCATCCATCCATCCATCCATCCATCCATCCATCCATCCATCCATCCATCCATCCATCCATCCATCCATCCATCCATCCATCCATCCATCCATCCATCCATCCATCCATCCATCCATCCATCCATCCATCCATCCATCCATCCATCCATCCATCCATCCATCCATCCATCCATCCATCCATCCATCCATCCATCCATCCATCCATCCATCCATCCATCCATCCATCCATCCATCCATCCATCCATCCATCCATCCATCCATCCATCCATCCATCCATCCATCCATCCATCCATCCATCCATCCATCCATCCATCCATCCATCCATCCATCCATCCATCCATCCATCCATCCATCCATCCATCCATCCATCCATCCATCCATCCATCCATCCATCCATCCATCCATCCATCCATCCATCCATCCATCCATCCATCCATCCATCCATCCATCCATCCATCCATCCATCCATCCATCCATCCATCCATCCATCCATCCATCCATCCATCCATCCATCCATCCATCCATCCATCCATCCATCCATCCATCCATCCATCCATCCATCCATCCATCCATCCATCCATCCATCCATCCATCCATCCATCCATCCATCCATCCATCCATCCATCCATCCATCCATCCATCCATCCATCCATCCATCCATCCATCCATCCATCCATCCATCCATCCATCCATCCATCCATCCATCCATCCATCCATCCATCCATCCATCCATCCATCCATCCATCCATCCATCCATCCATCCATCCATCCATCCATCCATCCATCCATCCATCCATCCATCCATCCATCCATCCATCCATCCATCCATCCATCCATCCATCCATCCATCCATCCATCCATCCATCCATCCATCCATCCATCCATCCATCCATCCATCCATCCATCCATCCATCCATCCATCCATCCATCCATCCATCCATCCATCCATCCATCCATCCATCCATCCATCCATCCATCCATCCATCCATCCATCCATCCATCCATCCATCCATCCATCCATCCATCCATCCATCCATCCATCCATCCATCCATCCATCCATCCATCCATCCATCCATCCATCCATCCATCCATCCATCCATCCATCCATCCATCCATCCATCCATCCATCCATCCATCCATCCATCCATCCATCCATCCATCCATCCATCCATCCATCCATCCATCCATCCATCCATCCATCCATCCATCCATCCATCCATCCATCCATCCATCCATCCATCCATCCATCCATCCATCCATCCATCCATCCATCCATCCATCCATCCATCCATCCATCCATCCATCCATCCATCCATCCATCCATCCATCCATCCATCCATCCATCCATCCATCCATCCATCCATCCATCCATCCATCCATCCATCCATCCATCCATCCATCCATCCATCCATCCATCCATCCATCCATCCATCCATCCATCCATCCATCCATCCATCCATCCATCCATCCATCCATCCATCCATCCATCCATCCATCCATCCATCCATCCATCCATCCATCCATCCATCCATCCATCCATCCATCCATCCATCCATCCATCCATCCATCCATCCATCCATCCATCCATCCATCCATCCATCCATCCATCCATCCATCCATCCATCCATCCATCCATCCATCCATCCATCCATCCATCCATCCATCCATCCATCCATCCATCCATCCATCCATCCATCCATCCATCCATCCATCCATCCATCCATCCATCCATCCATCCATCCATCCATCCATCCATCCATCCATCCATCCATCCATCCATCCATCCATCCATCCATCCATCCATCCATCCATCCATCCATCCATCCATCCATCCATCCATCCATCCATCCATCCATCCATCCATCCATCCATCCATCCATCCATCCATCCATCCATCCATCCATCCATCCATCCATCCATCCATCCATCCATCCATCCATCCATCCATCCATCCATCCATCCATCCATCCATCCATCCATCCATCCATCCATCCATCCATCCATCCATCCATCCATCCATCCATCCATCCATCCATCCATCCATCCATCCATCCATCCATCCATCCATCCATCCATCCATCCATCCATCCATCCATCCATCCATCCATCCATCCATCCATCCATCCATCCATCCATCCATCCATCCATCCATCCATCCATCCATCCATCCATCCATCCATCCATCTATCTATCTATCTATCAGTGTTCATCATATATATATATATGATACATATATATATATATATACATATATATATATATATATATATATATGATGAACACTGGAACATCCATCCCGAACAATATCAGTTTAATGAATATCCCTGCCCATGCACAAGCGTGAGTTCTGTCTCTTCGTCGTTACGTCTCACACACACACACACACACATATATATATATATTATAGTGAACGTTGAGATAAATGGGAGACAAGACGAAAGTAGGGGAAGTTAGGGGCGATGTCTGCGCTGCGGCAGAAGGTCCGCCTTCTTCGGGACGAAATAGCTAAATGTGGCCACGAGGCTGATAAGGGGCTTGACAATGACGTCATGATGGGTTGGGGAAAATTTCCGCCACCTGGCAGTTGTCAATGGGGAGAATTCCAGAATGCTTTTGTGTCAGGTCCAGGAGTGAGGTCATCGTCCTTGTGGGTCAGTGGGGTTTTTGATCCCCCTGAAACGAGAAAAGGCAACATGGTCTTATCTTGGTAGTTAAACTTCTTATTGTTGACAGCATGCCAGGGTCCTCGTTAATTGCCGATCGGAATTGGTAAATTAGGTAGGATTCCCGTTGTTCCCGGGAGCGGTCGGAGATAAAGTTCGATTGGAGAATAAAAACTGAGGCTTCGTTGATTGAATGTTCTGGTTGTTTGAAATGGCGTGAACCCGGAATATTAGGTTTCTTGGTAAGATCAGATCGATGATTGTTGAATCTAATTCGGAAAGAAGTTTTTGTCTGACCCTCGTATTGAGCCCGGCATGTGTTGCATTGGATTACAGTCTACGTCTGCGTTGATCTTGACGGTAGAGTTGGAATTCGTACTTCTGACTGTTGGTGCGGTTTGCATGAACTTGGAAATCTGGCATCTCCTCCCACTACATGAATGACAGCCGCTGGAGAGTTAGTAGGTTCGCCTACTTTCGAGCGAACCAAGCTCTTTTGTAAGTTACGTGTACGTTTGTAAGCGACACGTGGTGGATCAGGAAATATGTTTTTCGTGCATTGTGACTTGAGAAGGATACTATGGTGGTGGCTAAGTATGCTGTTAATATTTAGGATATTTCCGGAAAATGTTACAGTTAACTTCACAGCATTACTTTCTGAGTTGTTTTGTCTTTTCTCGAGTAAGCTTAGACGATTTGCCCTGCGAGCTCTGTTGAGCAGGGTGTCGAGCCGAAACGTTTTACGTTCCGGTTTTCGTTCCGGTTCTATCATAAACTTTCCGGTACCGGTTCTGCTCATGAGCAAGAAAAAAATAAACAGTTCATACCGGTTTTCACCGGTTCCGCTTCTCGTGGGCGTATTCATTCCCAGAAAAAAATCAATGTTGCTTGCCCTCGCGGATACGTAAGGCGGGACGTGGGACGTAAACAGGGGACGCGTTGCGCGATATTACCGATAGAGAAGCCGTTATGCAGCCCCCTTGGGTCACAGTTTAGTTGATGAGAGTTTGGGCGGATAAAATTAAACCGATCACTACTGCACATTGGTAGAGAGTCACAACCGGTCACATGTACCTATAAGACTATGTGCGCGAACGATAAAACGTTACAAAGGGAACCTAAGCGTCATAATATACCGACATACATTCCACCGTAACCGTAACCTTCGTAAAGTATCCATGACTTCAGAATACACGACGGCAGTTTCATTCGCCTATTCGTAGTCCGAACTGGCGAAGTTTCTTCTTGGACCGAAAACCGTTAAATAAATTTTGCGGTTTCCCGAGCGAACAAAGATTGTTACAGTGTTCGGCTTCACCTTGGGAATCTAACGAGGGAGTAATTATGTTACTTCTACCTGCGAGATTCGCGTTATATTTAGACATAAGGTGAGGAACTTGGAAGAAAGTGTGAATAACACCAAACGTAAAAAATTGACAAGGCACCATATAGATCCTGAACTTATGTCTAAACATAACTCGAATCTGGCAGGTATAAGTAACATAATTACTCCCTCATTAGATTCCCAAAGGTGAAGCCAAACACTGTAACAATCAAATTCCTAACGCTCATGACAACACAACCAATACGTCACTTCAAAATGTTGTTAATTTGTCGCCCCACCCCCTCAGCGATTCTGAACTATCACTTCTTAGCCGTGGGCTTTCATTCTGCACAAATAATAACAAGGTAGACGAATACCAACTTCATCTCGATTTAGATAATTTTGCCCGACGTATGCGCCTGAAAGAGTATTTTCATGATAAGCCTGATACAACACCCAAACCTTTCAAGCCACCGTGTCAATTTACGCCAGAGCCCAATCGCGAAAACGCTCGGTATCCATATAAAGGCAGTTGAAAAAGATATAATTACATCATACAATCCCTGCTCCCGCAAAACAAAACCAAATTTGAGCCAAGCCGAGCAAAGTAGTCTGTCGCATCTTAAGGAATCGAAAAACGTAATAATCAAAAGGGCAGATAAAGGTGGTGCAATTGTCGTAATGAATATGCAAGATTATGTCGATGAGGGACTGCGACAATTGGCTTGTGCTACGTTTTACAAAACTTTAGATGCTGATCCCACGGAACAGATTGTTTCAGATATCACAAAAAATCTAAAGGCCGCAAAGAAGATCGATTTGGCGTTATATGAATACCTCCTTCCCCATAACTCAAAGCCAGGTAGATTCTACGTGCTCCCAAAGATTCATAAACCGGGGAACCCCGGACGTCCAATGGTCTCTTGTAATGGGACTGCCACTGAAAATTCTCTAGCTTCGTAAATCATCTTCTTAATGACATACCTCCGCGACTACCATCGTACATCAAGGATACTAATCACTTCCTGCAAATAATAAGTCAATGTCAGCCACCCCCACCCAGTCCCCTAGTTACACTATTTACAAGTCAATAGCACCGCTATGGGCACTAAGATGGCACCAAATTATGCAAATCTATTCATGGGTTCTCTAGAAGAAGCATTCTTGAGCACGCGCGAGGATAAACCCACTTTATACAAGCGCTACCTTGATGACATATTTATGATCTGGCCACATTCGGAAGACAGCCTATTGGAATTTATACGCGATTTCAATGGTTCCACACTTCTATTAACTTCAAGCACACCTATTCTCCCGCAATGGGGTAGAGTATCGCCTGTGGCGATGAACATCCCCACTCTCCAAAGCCAAAATAAAGTTGTTGTTGTATTCTCCCGTCAGTGTTAGCGTTCTTGATGTTCAAATTAAGCTAACCTATGGAATTTTAACGTCTCACCTGTTCCGTAATCCCACAGACTCTCAGCAGTACTTATCATTCGATAGTTGTCATCCTCACCACACCAAACTGGCCATTCCCTACAGCCAAGCTTTTCGGTATAGGAGAATCTGCTCGAATGACGACAATCTGGACAGAAATTTGAAACAACTGCAACAAACCTTTGTCGGTTGCCAGTATCCACCCGATCTAGTTCAAGATGCTCTCAACAGAGCTCGCAAGGCAAATCTTCTCCAATCAGAAAGCACGAAAAACATATTTCCTGATCCACCACGTGTCGCTTACAGACGTAGACATAACTTACAAGATAGCTTGGTTCGCTCCAAAGTAGGCGAACCTACTAACTCTCCGGCGCGCTGTCATCCACGTAATCGGAAGTACGAATTCCAATTTTACCGTCAAGATCAACGCAGTCGTAGACTGTAACTCACCCAAGCAGCACAGCGTGACGACCCGACATCGGTGCGTCAGCGGCGACAGTCCCGACCGGGTCGTCTCCCGACCATGGTCCGGCATACGGTTTGCAACACGGGGATGTTAATGGTCTGTTATCGGGAGCCTGTATCGTAACCCAACGATTTCCCGAGGTGCAGCCAATGCACACTTACGGGTACCTCCCTCCCCCACATGAAAGTTAATTCGCGCGATTTTTTACAACAAAATCAATATGTCATTGTAGAAAACTCTTTATTGCATCATAGTCACCAGGTACATGGGTTCTTTATGGCATCATTTCACCAGTAATGAAAAAATGAATGTTAGATTGAAAGTATACAATCCAGTCCCGCATATGTACTATTTACTTCACAAATATTCACTTAACAGAGGTTATACGGAACACAGATAGAAGTTGGAACTCGTTGCCAGTTAAGTTAGACTGTTGAAAGATGGAAGTCACTGAAAAGGTTAGCCAGAACATAATTGTCTCAAGTTATACTATGCCAGAATTGTAGGCCGGTTTAACGTTAGCTCAGACAGAGAGGTCCCATGGACCTCCTCGATTTTCATTATATATATTTTTAATAATTAGAAGCTCATCGTACATGACGATCAACATGGATAAAATTGATCATTCCTACCGAATACTTTCCGTACAAAAAAAAAAAAAAAAATCGAGAAATCCAGCCCTGAATTCGAGTGTTGCAATTTTGCCGTGTTTGCACGTGTATACCTCCTCAGTTTTAAAATATATCGTAGTGACATTTTTTTATGCTTTAGTATACCTACCGGCCAGCAGTCGGAGCGCAAATTTTGGCGCACAGGTGCAACACAGTGTTGTATAAAAAGCGGCGAACATGCTCTGTCGCACAGTTTTGTTCCAACTTCGACGCTTCTTGCTCTGGCTGTAGATACCTCTGACACGTTCGTACGCAGAGTAGGGCCGCGTTATAACGCGCAAATCACCAGTACACGCCTTTTGAAGCAGCATTTTTTGCGTTAGATGAAAGGGCTAACGTCGGGCCATGCCCTGGCAAAATACAAATGAAATCAAGAGGGAGCTTTTTGAGAAATACACGCGCAAAATCCATGTTTTTTTTTTCGAAATATGCCTAAACATTTGCCTATTTCAGCACATACCGCTAGGAGGAATATGCAGGATAGATATATCAGATGAGCATTAAAAACTGAGTGAGCTGATACCAAGTATGGCAATCAGGGATATCTATAGCCAGAGAAATCACGCGTCGAAATTGGGACAAAACTGCGCGAGAGGACATGTTCGCCATTTTTTATAGCACACAACGTTGCACCTGCGCGCCAAAATTTGTGCTCTGACAGCTGGCCTGTAGGCATAATAAAGCATCAAAAAATTTCACTACAATATCTTTTAACACCCTGGTGATATACCCGTACAAACACGGCAAAACTGAAACATTCGAATTCAGGGCCTCTTTAAGAAAATAGAAGAAAATATTCGTGAAAACTTTGCTAATACGAGGGCAATATATATATACAATTTGAGAACCAGTAGTATGGTACATGTAGTGTGACTCGTACCTTTGTCTTTAAGAGAACTGTGAAAAATATTAATATATCAACAAGATGCCTTTTCTGATACGTTGGCTTCCTTGCTATGGAGGCCTCTTATTATGGATACCTGGAGTCCATTTAAAAGAAAAACAACACAGCATACCAGATTGTATTCCTTTCAAGCAAACATCACAGTGCGATAGTTTCGTAGCGTTGTAACTGAAGTGCGGGGTGGATTCTGAAAGTGGAAGATAGCTTGATGTCAGGGTTACACTGAGAAAAGTACACTACACCACAAGACGCACACGTTATTGAATACAGACCAAATAGCTAGAAAAATCTTGACCACATCACTGGAACTGAGGCAGAGATCTGGTGGTGGGCACTTAAGTGATACCCCCATCAAGGCACTGATTCCATTAAGAACGTTCTGGTAGTGGTCCAGCATGACATTCTGAATAAAAGATCAGGATAGCTTTCATTCACTCACAATTCGAATGAAATCGACGTATCATGCGTCGATCATATTACGCCAACGGATTAAAGTGGAATAATTTATTCAGTTCGGAAGTTTTTTTTTTTTTTTTATTTAGAATGATTACAAAAACGAACCTTGAGCTGAAGTCCTCCAGCATTCCAGTTTTGGAGGCACGCAGGATTTGGAAAGCACAGCTGCAGCACGCAGTCGGCCTGAGAAATGGTTATATTTCGTTTGTTGTCAAATACACAACACATATGATTCCACACTTTACTGATTCATAACGTATCCTAAAAGCCATCCATTATCCATTATCCTAAAAGCAACGCATAAACGTCAATGGATCACTGAAATCGAAACTATGCGATGCTGCAATGCTATGTTTCGAGAGAAGCATTCTACAACAGTGTCACTCATGTTGAACAGCATCTATGAGTAACGTTTATCAATGCGAGGAATACCACAAGAAGAAATAGCACTCACCCCTCGATGAATCGCTTAAAAATGTCGTAATTCTTCGAAAGTTTCGGGAGCACTGCCGGATACATTCGTTTCTCACAGCGAGGGCGACGTGGACTCCGACAGTGCGAACGCGGCCGTATGATCGCGGAACATCATTGGCCAGATTCAAAACTGTCGGTTACGTGATTGCAACACTCGGCGCCTGACAGTCTGGGAAGAGAAATCTGTTGCCGCACCCCGGTCATGTGACTGATTATCGTGAAGTGATCAGATCAGCATCGGGGAGCGATCAGATATTTTGGTCACATGACCAAGATCAGTCCAGACCGGGAAATGATCAGAGCAGAATCGGGGAGCGATCCTATATTATTGTTTCCATGACCAAAAGCACACCAGACCGGGAAAGATCAGATCAGATCAGATCAGATCAGAAAGACCAGATCAGGGCACCGTCGGGGGACGACCCTATCTTCTCTTGCGCTCTACCTCCTACGTTCCCACACCGCTGGGAACCACTTGGGCACTATCTCGTGTTCAGGAGCCGAAGCCCCCATTGCGTTCCCATTCTTTTCCCGAGGGTTTGTGCTGCCTTGGCATGCAACGCTATGTATGCAGTCCAATGCAACACATGCCGGGCCTAATACGTGGGTCAGACAAAAACGAATTAGATTCAACAATCACCGATCGGATGTTACCAAAAAACCTAATCTTCCGGTCTCACGCCATTTCAACCAACAAGAGCATTCCATCAACGAAGCCTCAGTTTTTATTCTCCAGTCGAACTTTATCTCCGACCCCTCCCGGGAACAACGGGAATCCTACCTAATTTACAAATTCCGATCGGCCATTAACGAGAACCCTGGCATGCCACCCACAATAAGAAGTTTAAATACCTATAGATAAGACCCTGTTGCCTTTTCTCGTTTCAGCCTGATCAAAAACCCCACTGACACACAAGGACGATGACCTCACTCCTGGACCTGACACAAAAGCATTCTGGAATTCTCCCCATTGACAACCGCCAGGTGGCGGGAATTTCCCTCAACCGATCATGACGTCATTGTCATGCCCCTTATCAGCCTCCTGGCCATATTTAGCTATTTCGTCCTGAAGAAGGCGGAGCTTCCGCCGTAACATAGGCATCGCCTTTAACTCTTATAACTTTTAAGTTTTAATAAACCCTTTTTTGTTACTTCCCCTACTTTCGTCTTCTGTCTCCTATTTATCTGAACGTTCACTATAATTACATAGCCGTCCGGCCCAACTCCAACTCCAAGATATATATAAGCTCGGTACCCATTACCGTTACCCATCATGCTGAAATAAAGTTGTTGTTATATGTCTTTGATGTCACACTGATGTCTTGCACAGACACAGTGTTCGTGCCGAACCAAGAGCGTGTCACATCCTTACGCTGTGCCGATGAGAGCCAACAACCTCGAAACGGCCGTCCACAGCTGGGATTGTAGCACGCTCGACTTGTAAACATATACCTCACGCGCAGCCATGGAGCATTCTCTCATTTTTATATTTGTATCTATAATTACTGGCTTTGTACTGCGGCCTCCAGAGGTGTTGCTAACACCCTGGAACATTGATGTCTTGCAGAGACACAGTGTTCGTGCCGAACCAAGAGCGTGTCACATCCCTACGCTGTGCCAATGAGAGCCAACAAGCTCGAAACGGCCGTCCACAGCTGGGATTTTGGCACGCTCGACTTGTAAACATATGCCTCAATGCAACATGCAGCAATGAAACATTCGCTCATTTTTATATTTGTATCTCTCTCTATATATAGGTCGAAAAAGTACAAAAAATCAAATGGCCAAAGTTCTAAAGTTGCGGAATGAAAACAAGACGCGGAGGATAACAGATTTTTGGGAAGTTAGGAACACTGGTTTATTTAATGGGCAGAAATTAAAAGTTATTATCTCTTATTATTACATAGTTATTTTATAGTTACCCTTACAACAATGCCACATGAGTACCTATAGAGTGGGCATCGCGGATCCGATATGTAAAAACGTTAAGACAGAGGTGGTCTCAGGAGAGTCAAACGAAGAGAATATGGAAAGAAAAATGGAGAGTTGTTTTACAGTGTGTGTGTGTTTATCATTATTTTATTTTATTTTATGCGAGAAATGATATTTACAGCTTAAATAATTGTAGTGGGCCTGCGTGGATGTTCAAAGGATATGCGATTTTTGCGCTTAATGTCACTGTTATAACCCGATTCAAGGATAACGATTTTGACGTCTGTACCCAAAGCGTGTCCAGGAAGGTTAAAATGTGTAAGAACGGGTGTAGGATGGTTATTAACAATATCGGATTTATAGCCGTAAATCATTTCCATCATGGTGTTCGAGGTTTCTCTGATATACTGAATACAATATTTAGTGCACATAATAAGGTAACATATGTTAAAAGAGTTGCAGTGCAATCCCTGTCGGATTTCGAAAGTAAAAGAATTCGAAGTGCTCGAAGTAAATGTACATGGGCTAATGAAATGACATGTTTGGCAGCGTTTGTTACCAAAAGGGGAACACCCAGGACTGCGACGGGATAGACGGGATGAAACTACTACGATACGAATGTTACGTGATCGGCGGAATGTGATATTGGGCGGAGCAGGAAAGATTAAGTGAAGTCTTTCGACGCTGTGAAGTATGCTGAGATGACGGGTGAAGATGAATCCTGCGCCACTCACTGCTTTGTTATAGGCGGTGACAAAGGATAAGGGATTTCGTTGCTGCCGCGGTTCATGTGAAAGTAATTTATCCCGATCTAGGGATCTGCACGTGGACAGAGCATTGTTTATAAGGTTGGACAGGTAATTTCGTTTTCTAAACTCGTTCCACATCTCTTCAGCGCATTCCTCAAAATGTTCTGGGTTAGAGCATATCCGTTTTAGACGTGTGAATTGACCAAAGGGGATGTTCCTTTTCTGAGTATTAGGATGGTAGCTCTCAAAATGAACGTACTGGCGTTTGTCAGTGGGTTTCTTGTATAGACTCGTGACCAGCTTACCAGACTGTATAGAGACAGTCACGTCTAGAAAATTCACTGATGATTGAAAAAGGTTACATGTGAACTTGATGGCATGATCTACGGAGTTAAAATGCTCAAAAAACGCAATTAAGGGTGACTCATCACTCGACCACACGATTAAAATGTCGTCAATGTACCTTAAGAAGACTAAAGTTTTGATCGGGAAGGATGCAAATGTTTTTTCTTCAAATTGCCCAATGAAAGGATTCACATAGTTGGGAGACACGCGTGATCCTATTGCTGGGCCTTGAATTTGGACAAAATGTTGCTCGTTTAATATAAAGTTTTTATACATGAGCACAAGCTCAAGAAGCGAGAGGACAGCTGATGTCTGGAGAACTTCAGACGAGAATGATTCAAGAAAACTTTCACCGCCTCCAGACCCTCATCGTGTGGTATGTTTGTATAAAGGGATGTAACACCCATAGTAGCCAAGATGACGTTGCTCAAATCGCTGTTCTGCTTATTAATCGAATTGACTTTAAGGAGAATGTCATTGGTGTCTTTTACATAAGAGGGGAGATGCGGAGGAACGTGTTTAATACAATGACCTAAAAGAGAAGCGTTTACGGTGGGTGGGTTTATTCCCGATATTATATAGGCCTGCCGGGGTTAATTTTCCTTGTGTACCTTAATCAATAGGTAAAATGAACCTGGAGTAGTATTTTTGGGTCTAATGAACTCCGCAATGTTACGTGGAATTGAATCGTTAGAGATTAATGCGCTGATCTTCTGGTTAATTGTGCGACAAAATAGAGGCTTGTAAAGCCAAGCACTACTGAGGTGCTCATTTGCTTTGCTGATGTAGTCTGAGTATCCATCAAGACAATTCCTCCGCCTTTATCAGCGGGCCTCATTATGATGTCATCACAAGATTTAAGCTTCCGTAATGCTATCCAGTCTTCCTTAGATAAATTAAATGATCCCCGGTTATCAAAATTGTGAAGAAGGCATTTAATGTCAATGGCTACTGCTTTAATATAATTGTCGATCATAGGGCTAGTTTTTGATAGGTCAGGGGTCCAGACGGAAGGTTGCTTAAATGGCGTTACTTCAGTGCATGCACTGCCCTGAAAAAATGTTTGCAAATGCATTCGTCTACCTAAATTTTTGAGTTCGTTTAGAACACCACCACCAACACCATGAGGAGTGGCGACAAAACTCAGTCCTTTGATAAAACGCCTAGTGTCAGCTTTGCTTAAAGTAACGTCTGATAGGTTGAAAACAACATTTAGCGGTGGACCTACAGAGGTCTGTGATTGGTCTAATAAAGCAGTACATAGATTAAGGTTGGAAATGTCAGTAAGATGGATATTATCACGACAATCTTTCTTACACTTCGTACTTCGTACGCTGTAGTTGGACGAGCTTATCGGAAGAAAAACGACTGTGTGTAAAAAAAAACTGAGTGTGAGCACCTCTTCTGGCGTCAGAGCGTGACCTAGTTGACGGAGCTGGTTGTCTATGTCTTTGATTATGAAAGAACCTTCTGTTCGCAAAATTATGAAGAGTTCTATTGAAGCATGCGTTAATATGGTACGCCATCTCTGGGAACTTCGCGGTGAGTGAAAATTAAATGTTGGGTGAACGTCAACCATTAAACCTCTGCATACAATATTCTGTGCTATACAATCAGAGTAGAAATGGAAGTGAGAAACAAATCTAGCTTTTCTATCTCACAACTTGCGTGCCCTAAGGAACGTTGTAGAGTTTATATTGTCCGCACATAGTCAATGAGAGCTCCTTGTGTTGTACTTCCGTGTCACACGTCGTTGCTTCTTAGGCAGGCGTGTCCGGACCGAGGGAGTTGCGGCGGCGATGGGGGTGTCGGCCTGAGCAGTGACGTCCGCGGTGCGTGGTGAACACGGTGAGCTTCTGTTTGAGGGAACTCTGGACGTCTGGGGATGAGGGCTGTACACAGGGTTGGCTCAGGACATGGACTGGGAAGCACAATGATTACGGGGAGCATTTCGCCGGGTAGGTGACCATGTAGACGAAGGCGGCAACTTAGGATGGTTCCTCATGGAAGGGGATTCTTCGGGGCGGTGGTGGAAGCTGCTGGAGATGTTGAGGTTGCGGTGTGGGCTCACTGAGTTAGGGCAGTTTCCCGTAGTCGTTGCACCGTTACCGTTTGGGGATAGTTGACTAGGGTTGGAGCTCCCATTTGGTGCAGCGGGGGCAGCAGACGGATGACCGATGGGGGGGGGGAAATCTTCGGGACGGTGGTGAAAGTAGCTGTTCAAGTTGCGATTTGGGCTTGCAGATGCGACAGCGGTGGGAGGAAATTGCAGCTTGATTACACTCCTATAGTGGGAAGCTAGGGCTTTCGCACCTCGAGGATTCAGATGATTGTCGTCCAACGCAAGTAGATCCCATGGGGACTGATCCAAGCTGTAGTGTCGGATAAAGCCTACGTGGTTATTTACAATCGACAGCTACCAAAAATGTTGGTTCAGGAGTCGGATTTTGTTGTTGGTATCAAGGATAAAGGCTCGTTGGTCCTGGTGGACGTACCAGGATGGGAGTCGAGGAGGAATGCTTGACAATACCAGAAAAAGGTGTGGTCGGGAAGATTGGATGTGCGAAAGTAACAGGTCAAAATTCTTCACACACGAGAACACTGATGCTTCACCTACATTGATGGAACCAGCTTGAAGAATAATTACATCAAAATCTTTGGGGAGGCTATCCACGACGGCGAGGAAATCCAGAATTGTTCTTCCTGGGAAAGCTTTGATCATGACGTCCTCCGAGCTGAGAAACTTGAGTACCAGCTTGATTAGAGAGTTACCAAGAGAGAGAGAGTACTGACCAAGTTTATCCGGAAACACACAACTGAGCCAAAACACCATTAAATTAGCAATGGACCATTTCCGACAACGCGTATGCGCATGCCCAGCCCTGGAGTCCACCATCTTTGAATGGAAAACATCAAAATGGACCCACCTGCGGGAAACTGTCATGTTCATTGTGGGGAGATAATCGGTTTCAAGGTTACGTGGACGTTTGAGGTCTGCTAACGAGTACAATGCGCTTTCACCCTTTACGCATTCTTCTTCCAATCTTCTCTCGCTACTTTCCCACGCAACGTGCCAGTCCGAAAAGCGCGTCACCATTATTGGGGGAAAGACAGGACGTTCGACATTCCGTCGCCAGGGGCGACGCGAATATGAAAACGGTCCATTACAGCTAACTGTCACCCCCCACACTAGTCGGCACCCTCCAGGGAGTCGCCACACTAATTGGGGAGCATCTAACTCGTGTGCAGACCAGTTGTGTGTTTCTGGATAATCGTGGTCATAAAAAAGAAAAAAAAATAGACAGAAATAGAGTAGAGAGAAGCAGCTTAGTTGAAGATCAACGCCGCCATCTTGAAGAAAGCGGTCCGGAATGGCTGCTGACCAGCGGGGGTGATGGAGCACAGAGGCAGGTGACTACCTAATTGCAAAGTATCACACCAGGTGGTGTCATCGTCCTTCTTGTGACCACCAGTTCTGGACATCCTGTGACGTCAGCTGTGATCTCATCATGGCATGTCTAGGCAGGTTAGGGCAGCTCTGGGCATGCAAGGAGTAAAACACTCATAATACAGAGGAATGCAAACTGGTGTGAAAGCAAGAGTAAATATGCTAACCACCAATAGCTAACAACAAAAAGAATCAGGCACAGAAGCAAAACAGCCCACCACAACAGCAGTCACAAGGAGTGCAGAATGATGCGACTGCTCCATCCAAGAGCCAGGCACAGAACTGACTCCTAATGCTTTTTTCTCCTCTATAAAGTCGCGCATCCGCACCCCCTACTGGTTACTTTCTCAACTAATTTCATCACAAAATTATTAAGAATCACGCCAGCGCTACTTTCGTTCCCAAGGCAGCTTTTGCGGAAGATAGAAATTGAGTGGGACGTCCTTACAGGTGCAACAGCAACCAGCACTCGACATGTAAGACATGAAAATCGCAAACAAAGCGGGGACAAAGTTATCTCGTGCGAAAGAGCTACTTATGCAACAAATCAGCCCACCCCAATGGCAGTCACAAGGAGTGCAGAACGATGCGTCCATTCCAACCGACAGCCAGGCGCAGAACTGAATCGTAGTGCTTTCTTCTCCTCTTTAAAGTCGTGCATCTGTCCCTCTTGCAGTTACTTTCTAAACTAATTTAATCGCGAAATTATTAAGAATCGTTCTAGCACTATTCCAATTCAGGGCAGCACTAGCTTCATCGTAAAGACAAGAATGATCAAAATGAATCTTTCCCATCCAAAAAAGAAAAAATACAAAGCTAGATCCGTCAACATAGCAAAGCATGCAGGTTGGGGCATGACAGGACATTGGTCAACGAGTGCTGTTACACAAGGAAAAATCGCGCGACTGCTGGGCAACAGAGGAAAGCAAACACAGATAAACACTTGAACAGAGCGAAAAAGACACTCAGCATCATCGGAGTATTTGCACGTACACTGCATTCCCTCATTGAAAAGCCACTCG
Organism: Ornithodoros turicata; assembly: GCF_037126465.1. NCBI lineage: Eukaryota > Metazoa > Arthropoda > Arachnida > Ixodida > Argasidae > Ornithodoros > Ornithodoros turicata. The sequence goes on along the minus strand of NC_088203.1, from coordinate 50,915,375 downwards.
ACACAAAATCCACCTGAATCATCGCACACCATTCACCAGTGACGAATCACACATCCGTACCCTATCAGAGGCAAACTGAATCCCACCGAAGCTACGCTTTTCCACTAATGGCCAACACAATTGCTAAGAACCGAATTAACGCATCCACCGGTCCACCATCTCGGACCAGCCAGTGTCCGAGAAAGAAGCGAATCCTTGTGCCCTCTGGAGGCCTTGCTCGTTGGTCGTAAAGTCATCCTATTGTCTCAGGGCTGCACTGTTTTTTCTACTAATGTGCAACCCAAATACCCTGCACAAGGTCCACCTGAAACAATAGAGCCGCGGCATGACGTCATCACCCAGGCATACATCTGCATGGTTCAAGGACGCGTACGCTGTGAACAGGGGACCTGTTATTTATTGAATCACTATCCCAAGATTATTTCTTTTATTCTACTATAATGATTGCTTAGGAAACAGAAAAACTATTGCACGAAAGCACCGCACATGAAAAGTGATCGTAGGAATTAAGCATTTCAATCCCAAAGTCTTACCAAATAAGACTTACGAATACAGGAATGAACAAAATATCCTAATAAGTAACACCGTCAATGGCTAAATACGACGAGCTCAGTGAGACACGTCCATCTCATCTGAGAGCCAGGCACATAACTGAATAATGACGCTTTGTTCGTCCTGAATAAAGCCACACACCTGTCCCCCTGGCGGTTACTCTCTGAACTAATTGAATCGTGAAATTATTAAGAATCATTCTAGCACTACTCCCATTCAGGGCAGCACTATTGACATTGTCAAGACAAGAATGTTTCTTGTCAAAAAGAAAAAAAATGCAGAACTACGTGCAGAAGGAAAGCATGACAGGCATGGACATGTCAGGAGATTGCTCACCGAGCACTGTCACGCCAGGAAAAATCGCATGTTTGTCCGACAACAAAAGAAAGCAAGCACTGAGAAACACTTGAACAAAGTGGAAGAGACTCTCCGACATCCAACTATTCTAAACAGACACAACACACACTCCTGTTATTCAAAAACAATGCTCATCATAAATCCGCGCCAGGACAGTGCACACCATCGAGCAACCTCCTAATTATGGTGCTGCACTTTTTCTCCAGTAATGGTCAATGCATTGCAACAGACACCTGAAAGATAGAGCTACTGCATGACATCATCACATCTTGTCTGAAGAGGTGCATAGCGGGGCTAGGCAGCAGCAAAGTCAAACCCTCCTAATATTTATTGAATCGTAAGATTATTTCCTTTGTCATACTCTTAATGATATTCACTCTTACATTAAAATTCAAGGAAAAAAGCACTGTGCATGAATGATGATCTTCGCGATTTTCACTCCAAAGGCTTATCATGGTACACGTGGTACTTTCAATCATTAGAATCACAACAGCAGTAAACTACCACTGCTCTTTAAAGTAATAATTGTGACCCTGAACACTCAACATCATCATCAGGCTTATGTAATGCATGGTGCACAACCTTTTCTATGCTCATATAGTTGTTGTCTGAGCCTACACCTGTGAGCAAAAAGGCACAAAAGCCCGGGGGCAAAGTTCCATTCGCGCACGACGGAGCACAAGACGTAACACCTACCGGAACAGTTATATGATATGATTCCTACTATATTAATGATTTTCATTCTCGCACTGCAGTTTAGAAAAGTTATCACAAAAAGCCCGTACTACTCTTAATAAGCTCAACTATAACTTTAGGAGCCTTAAAATTCTACTTTATATGGAAACTATAATTGCGCTATTACTTGGATTACTATCAATCAAGCGCTACAAGTTTTTCTCTCTTGCCATTTCAACCTACCGAGTCCTGTCATGCAGTGAAGCAGACTCACATCCAAAATAATATATTTTCCGTGAGGGTGGCGTGCTAGGAATTTCTACCCTCTGCTCAGATGCAAGCATTTCTGCACAAATACCTATAACTGCAAACAGCTTACTTCTTCAACATACTGAGCACCTTACAACATCTAACAAACAAACAAACCCACTTCTCATGAATTCAGCTTTACGAAACGGCTTTCTCCTGCGTAAAAGCAGTGAAAGAAGAAAAGAGCAGTGAAAAATTGCGCGCTCTTGTGCTGGAATTGCTATGACTTCAAAAACCGAAGCTAATAAACTAAGAAAAAGACACCAATTTCTGATATCAGATAATTCTTGCATAATGCTACATACACAGCCGTACTGTCCCTGCGTAAAGAGAGCGCAGGACAAGGGCACACAAATTCCCTTAAGCGTGCAGGGAAAGGCTTAAGACGGAGCGCTCAGGAATAATAGCAGAGTCATCACACATCTCTACGAAACTCATCGGCTAACGCAAGATGACAATGGCAACACATGGTGCGCTAGTATACATCTAAAAGACGTCTAAATGTGGACTTTGGGAATGTCTATTAGACGTCTAACAAAGTAGCTCAATTGCTCAGTATCCGTCCCCTAGCCTTCCCCTATCCTGGCTAACGTTACGCTAAAATACAGCTAATAGCCAGATAATTGTAGCATCGATTTAGACCCTTTTTAGACCAAACGTATAAAATGGGATTGTCTATCCATTGAGCCGTCATATAGACATGTATTAGCCATGATGTCTAAAATTATACATAATTTATACCTAAATTTTGGCACTAGTGGCCTGTGTATTGGTTCATCCAGGTATATGTCCCTCACATGCACATGCAGGTATGTGTAGTTCAGGCATAGTATACAAAGGCAGCATGGATATTTGTACAAGATTTATTTCTATTAACATACTGGGTAAGCATTGACTTCCAAACATATTGACAAGTTACCGGACATCGTGAGCACTTCCCTTCTTTGCACAATGATATACCAACAAATCTAGATATTCTTGCAAAGTAGATAGTAATATACATGCAGACATATCGTTGAGCTTGTATCACTGGTAGTTGCAAGCAATGCCTCCGTCTTCGAGTCGATGCTCGCATCTCGACTGCTCCAAAGGCAACCAGTGCTTTACTCATGTGTGGGGTGGTGGACAGCAGTGGGTAGCAGGAAGGACGGTTTCCGAGATACACTGAAAATAGAAAAGACAATATGTGGTACAGTCGACCCCCGTTTATCCGGACGGTGCCGTTCCCGGCGAAATCGTCCGGATACCGGGGCATCCGGATAAATGAAACGACCGAATAGAAACGTCCTACAGAGCAAGTTTTAATTAAAACACAGAAATCTCGTCAATGACAGCTGTTACATAGTAGTGTAGGCACTCGATTCCTGCAAACTTTTGCTAATTGCATAGAGTTGAGCCGCGCTGTTGCGCAGCTCGGAGAATGTCAATGCGGACGCAAAGTGTCAATGTCTGAGCCTTGTTTCTCACTGGCGTAATCGGCACCGTTTTGCTGCACATCATCGGAGGCAAGAGCAGCAATCACATCGTCATCAGTCATAGCTGCACACGCGTCATCATCCTTGTCAACGTAGTCAGAAACCGCAGCATCATCTACGGCAGTCGCAGTGAGCCTCTGCATCAGGGATCGCAGCTCAGCTAGGGAAATGTCTTCATCGGCCAACGGGCCGTAAGCAGCAGGCCCTCCGGTTGGAGTTTTCCCCTCTAGAACCGGACAGTTGCTCGAGATATTTCCAAATTACTCGACTGGTGAACGTGACCCAACGCACACAAATAGAAAAGGGGGTCATCGTGCACGGTTGTCCCCCCTACGGAGGAATGTAGATCCCTGACGTGTGACGGGAATAACCCTAGCACAGCGAAAAGGGTGACGAAGCGGGGTCAGCGTCTCCTCTTACTCACGGTAGTCCGGATATCTGAAGCGGGATTACAAGAATTTTCGACTTTCGTTCCCTGGAATTCTTGTCCGAGTCCGGAAGCTGAAATCCGGATAAACGAGAACAAAATACATGGAGGAAAATCCGTTCCCGTGCCTTTTGTCCGGATACCGCGGGATCCGGATAAATGAAGTCCGGATAAACGGGGGTCGACTGTATTACTATAAATGCCTGTATATAAAAATGTTGGATGTGGGTTGTTTAATGCGGAACTGAAATTTATGCAGATTTTTTACTCGGGTACTATGTAAGTGTGAAGTATATCGCTACCTATACATGTCCGATCATATTTTGCTTGTGCAGAACCCATTTGACCCCCGACTAGCAATTCGAAGACGAAACCTTACTCTATAGATTGCCATAGCACCATGGCAAAATTAGACAATGGGCGACATCAGGTAATTCCAGCACTCCTCGCGTGGGGGAAGGGATAGTAGTCCATGCATTATTTCTGTTGATTATGACGCAGCAGGGATCATGGGCTGAAAGACCCGAAACTGAAGTAGTTTGTAGACCTTCTCCTGCACTGATGTAACGCAAGTTACCAACGTTCAAAGCAGTGGTAAGCATTCTGGGATTTCTGAAGTCGAGGTTACTCAAGAGACCGTGAAGTGACACATTCTACTCTGCAAATCAAAATGCGCACATGCCAAAAAAGAAGTTGTGTGGCGGAATCTGAAAAATAATCTGTAGCAGACAGCGAGTTGGGAACCCAGTTGTTTATTTGGAGCCGTCTGGCTACTAACTGAACAACTGGGTTCCCAAATCGCAGTCTGCTACAGATTATTATTTTGCTACAGGTAACTCGCAGCCCCCATACAACGGTCCCTACCTCGTCATCGCTCGCGCTCCGAAGCATTTCACGATCCGCATCAACGCGAAAGCAGAGGAGATCTGCATCGATAGGCTCAAGCCGGCCTACACAGAGTCGCCGCCATCAACCTTCTGAAGACCGATGACTTTTCCCCTGCCAGCCCCCCCTTGAAGCCCGACAATCGCAGTCTTAGGGTCTCATGGGCGCCTAAACTGTGTCAATTTCACTCATGGTCTTCGCCCATTCGCTAGGGGGGGGGGGGGCAACTGTAGCACCATCGTCACCACGATCATATTCACCTGGCGCGATCATATTCAACTGGTGCGAGCTGCAGAGCCTTCCACCAGATCATATGTCATTAAACCACTTCTCGTTAGCTCTCGCACCATGAAGGTTGTCTTGTCTCCTTCAAATCGTTCTGACAGCCTGCACTTACATTGCATCAATGATATAAATCTGATGCAGTTCAGACACTCCAACTGTAACTGAAGCTCTTTAGACACAAAGTATTTACAAACAGCTCACATCAGTGTCAGATTAACGAGCACATAGACATCCAGCGATATCCAGCAACAGCAGCGCAGTCAGATTTGAAAAAGTAACGGATTTCGTTTACCTGAAATGTGATTGTTGCTGCAGCTAAGCTGAAGTGCCAATAAATGACTCACAGGACAGGCGTTGTATTCGTCAAGTCCAATCCATGAGTCTGCAAGCACCTATAAAAATAATAAAGACATGAAACCAAGAGGTACACGCGCCAACATAATCTGTGCGGTTTTACACAGTCAGCTATCAAATGAAAGAACTGCTCAAAGTGTGCACTGTTTTAAAAGCAAATGCAACAATCTTAGCTATGTTGCCTTTGGGAAAATGTTCACTGAACCCATAATTTAGTACAACACAGACAGCACAGATTAGTGAGAGCAGACAGCGTCAGGTTAGCGGGCACAAACAAAAAAGGGGATATTGAACAACAGCACTGTCAGATCTGAAAAGGTAATGGTTTTTGTCTACCTAAAATGAGATCGTAGCTCTAGCTGATCTGAAGCGCCGACAAATGGCTCACAGGACAGGCGTTGTATTCGTCACCTTCTTTACATGACTCTGAAAGCAATTATAAAAATAATAGACATGAAACCAAGAGGCACTCGCGCCAACAACGTATCCAAACGATTGAATTTCAACACACAGACGCACAGGTGCAGCCCCAGATCTCATACACAACCACATTCTGCAGAGAAAGAAAACGCCATTCAGCTAGCTGTGCTCCTTAGCTCTACCGCATGCGATTGTAAACACAAGCAGGCACAACCTTCAAAGCGCAGGACAAGAAAGTAAGAAAACTCACCCCTCCTGAGGTCCAGAGAACAAAGGGACGCTACAACAGCGCTCGTTGTTACGCTTCACGCCATCGTCATTGCACAGGACAGGATGCCGGAACTGCCTCGTTGACCTCAAGATTGCAAGAAAATATTGATACGTGACGAAGTGTGGGTGCCGCGCGGCTTAGCGCGCGAAGATTTATTCTCTCGGTTGCCCGGCTTCCGGCTGCTCATTAAAGCTTGTTGTTCCTTTATCCTACTACGAGACCGCACACCATCGCCCCAGTTCAGGCCCGAGCCCCCACTGGGAAACTAGTATCAGCGACCGTTGAAGGCCAGGCCGCTTCACGATTTTTGATGAAAGCGCCTTCCACGGAAACTTTGTCAATGGAAACGAACGTTGTGCATGTAAACGTAGACAATTTTGTGGTGTCAGCGCTGGTTGACACTGGTGCTTGTGTTTCAGTGATGAGTGATGACCTCCGACGAAAACTGCGCAAGATCCTCACTCCCGTAGAGCCACATAGCCTTCGGTCGGTGAACCTCCAGCCGCTGGCCTGTCTTGGCGTATGTACGGCTAGGCTCATGTTGCAGAGCACCATTGTCCCGGTCCAATTTGTAGTCCTCGAACGTTGCTCTTACGACGCCATTTTAGGTATGGACTTTTCATCCGCCTACGGTGCCCTCATTGACTGCAGCGCTCAACAACTGCTCGTAGCCCCATTTCCGCACACGTCGTTTTGGGAAGAGAATGCCGCATGTGGAGCCCAATCTGGCAGACTGAAGCTCAAGCAGACCACAATACTTCCACCGCAGTCGACTGTGGGCGTCGTGACCACAACTGACACTCATCCCGACCTTGGCTACATTGACGCGGATATCATCACGGAGCCGGCGGGCGCACTACTTGTTCAGAAGGGTGTCACGTCACCATGCAGCGTTACCTCTCTTCACGGCCACGATGCCAAACTCTGGCTCGTTAACACGGGGTACAGCCCTGTACTCCTTCCTGATGGTATTGTCATAGCTTCGTTTGATTACACTGCCCGTCCTGCTCCCCTTGCTCCAGTCGACCTACACACCGAGGCAGCGACAACAGCCCTAGACCCTATCACTTCTAAGGTTGCACAGGAGCGCTTGGCTACGATGGTCGACAAAAATCTTGATCTCGGTCAACGTTCGCATGTGCTCTCCGTTCTGAAAGACTACGCCCACCTTTTTGATTTCGACCAGAAACAGGGCCAGATCTTGTTCGACACCCCATCGACACTCAGGGTCATCGGCCTCTTCGACAGAAGTCGTATCGCGTGTCATCCGCCGAGCGAACAGTTATACAGCAGCATGTCCAAGAAATGTTGGATGATGGCGTCATCGAGCAACCTTCCAGCCCCTGGGCTGCACCAGTTGCTCTCGTCCGAAAAAAAGATGGTTCTTGGCGGTTCTGCGTTGATTTCCGGAAGCTGAACAAAATCACCAAACGCGACACATACCCCATGCCACGCATTGATGATGCCCTTGACTGCCTTCAGGGAGCGCAATACTTCTCCTCCATTGACATGCGTTCTGGATATTGGCAAATCGAAGTGGACCCGAAGGACGCAGAAAAAACTGCCTTTGTCACTCCCGATGGATTATACCAATTTCGAGTCATGCCCTTCGGCCTATGCAACGCTCCGGCCACCTTTGAGCGGATGATAGACAACGTACTCGGGACTCTTAAGTGGACGTCGTGCTTATGTTACTTAGACGACACCGTCGTCTTCGGCTCGGCCCTCGAACAACACAACGCTCGCCTACGCCAGGTCCTGAAGTGCATGACTGCTGCTGGCCTCACCCTCAACCACAAGAAATGTCGCTTCGCCTGCCAGGAGCTTACCGTCCTGGGACACCTCGTCTGTCCGGACGGCATCCGCCCGGACCCGAAAAAGACCGATGCCGTGACGAATTTTCCCCGCCCAACTATAATCAAAGCCGTGCGCAGTTTCCTCGGGCTATGCTCTTATTTCCGTCGCTTCGTGGAGCACTTCGCAACCAAGGCGCGGCCCTTACAAGACCTCTTAAAGAAAGGCGTCACATTTCGTTGGGAGGACGAGCACGAAATTTCCTTCAACCGTCTCAAGGTTGCACTCACTTCGTCTCCGGTACTGAGGCACTTTGACCCCAACGCACCGGTCGAGATCCACACAGACGCCAGCGGAACTGGCCTTGGCGCCGTGCTGACACAACGCCCCGATGACGCTGAACACCCCATCGCCTTCGCGAGTCGTTGCATGTCCGCACCGGAACAGAATTATAGCGTCACCGAGCAAGACTGCCTCGCCGTGGTGTGGGCAATAAACAAGTTTCGTCCCTACCTTTACGGCAAGCCCTTCAAGGTCGTGACAGACCACCATGCCCTCTGCTGGCTGGCCAACATCAACGCGCCATCCGGGAAGCTCGCACGGTGAGCATTACTGCTCCAAGAGTACGACTTCGAAGTTGTCCATAAAGCTGGTCGCAAGCACCTGGACGCTGACGCCTTGTCCCGCGCTGCTCTCCCCGACATCGCTAATATTACGAACTCCGTTGACACGATTCCATTTGACCTCTCGGACCTCCCCGCTGAGCAACGTCGTGATTCATCGTTGCAAACCGTCATCGAGATGTTACAGCCACACACCCCGCTTTCACGGCGTGACGCTCGACGCTCCCAAAACTTTGTCCTTCGCGATTCGGTCCTCTACAAGAAAAAAAATTTGATCCCTTCGGACGACCCTATTTGATCGTTATCCCTCGCCATCTTCGCCGCGCACTCCTTCAGACCCTGCATGATGATCCAGCATCTGGACACCTCGGCTTCGCAAGGACGTACGACAGGGTCATCAAGCGCTTCTTCTGGCCTGGCATGCGGCGATTCATATCCGGATACGTTCGGCGATGCACCGATTGTCAGCGCCGTAAGCACCTGCCGTCCGCCCCCCCAGGGTCTGCTTCAGCCCATTCCGCCCCCCGCGGCCCCCTTCCAACGCCTCGGTATCGACCTCCTTGGTCCCTTCCCGGTCTCTGCCGACGGAAACAGATGGGTTGTTGTCTGCGTAGACCACTACACCCGGTATGCTGAGACCAAGGCCATCCCTACGGCCACAGCGCCCGACGTTGCCTCTTTCCTGTTGGAACAAGTCATATTGAGACACGGTGCACCGAGGGAACTGCTGAGTGACCGAGGGTCAGCTTTCCTGTCAACGCTTGTCTCAGAACTTCTCCGTGCTTGTCGCGTACATCGTCTTACCACCACGGCATACCATCCACAGTGCAACGGCGCCACCGAGCGGCTCAACCGCACGCTCTCCGACATGCTTTCTATGTATGTGGACGCGTCCCACCGAAACTGGGACACTGTTCTGCCGTTCATCACCTATGCCTATAACACCTCCCGGCACCAGATAACCTCCTTCAGCCCCTTTTTCCTCCTGTTTGCCCGTTCCAGTGACACGACTTTGGACACCTTTTTTCACTACGTTGACGCCGGTCACAGAACAGACTTCGTGACCGAACTAATGAGCCGTGCGGAAGAAAGCTGCCAACTCGCCCGCACCTACACTCTGATCTCCCAATCGAACCAAAAGGACCGTTACGACTCCACGCACTCGGACCCCTTGTACCAGTTGGGCGACCTCGTCTGGGTGTGGAAACCGGACCGTAAAGTTGGGCTTTCCGAGAAACTCATGCGACGGTACTTTGGCCCATACGAAGTGCTTCGCCAATCTTCGCCCGTGAACTATGTCGTCCGCACGGCTGACAGCGCGCAACGCCGAACTCACAGGGCTTCACAAGAAGACGTCGTACACGTGTCTCGCATGAAGCCATACCACAGTCCCAATCATTGATCAGGATGACCACGGGGGGGGGGGGGATAGTGATACGTGACGAAGTGTGGGTGCCGCGCGGCTTAGCGCGCGAAGATTCATTCTCTCGGTTGCCCGGCTTCCGGCTGCTCATTAAAGCTTGTTGTTCCTTTATCCTACTATCCCACAACTTGCGTCAATATACACGCGACGCTGGGCAAGAAATAAACTTACTAAACTTCGAAACAGTTCTGTAGCGAGCGTGAACTCACAACAGACCAAAGGCGGGCGAAGAAGTTTGAACACTGACCGTTGCGCCTGCGCTGCACCGCTAGCGGCGCCAGTCCTCCTCAGGTACCCGCGGACGCGGCTGTAGAGTATGTACCACTGCGCCCATACACAATGTTGCAAGCCCATTGGCCTAGACTGTGCGCGCGCTCCGATTGGTCGAGAACGTTTTGAAATCGCATTTTGTAGCGCGCATGTGCGTACAGCGTCTCGGCCGTTTCAGCATAGTTTCGAAATAGCATGGCCGGCATGTCGTCCTCCTGTCCTGTGTTCGGTGGTGTCAATCGACAGAACAGTTTGCAGAAATACGTTCGCGGGTTTATTAGTTCTTCCTTGTGAGTCAATGCGTGTTGTGCTGTTTCTGGACACAACTGTTATCCCACGAACAATTTGTCAACTGCGGTACCGGAATGCTTCATGAGTTGGAGCGTGAAGAACAAGTTCGAGCGCCGTTGGACGTCGAGGACTGTCAACGAAGACAGGATTACGTGCCACACAAGCGGTTTTCGCTTCGCTATAATGGATGCACCGCAGGCAGCGAAAGAATTAAGATGCTCATCATGAAATGGTACGCACTCATGAGACTGGCTCGGTATTAGGAGTTGAACGGTGTGTTCATTCTGCTTCATGTTCGAACTTTGTCCCAGTGTCAGCAATGCAGTGGGCTTTGTACGCACAGTGCACCCATGTATCAGATCTTTGAATTAGTGATTTGTATCAAATAAATATTTTTGCTCCAAAATCGCTTTAGTTATTTTGGATACCGAGTAACGGCATCAGGCCTGAAATCCAGTAGAAGTCGATGGTAGCCAGGACCGACGGAAAAGCCAGCCAGACATGGAGGCTCCTGATTGGCAGACTGGTTGTGCATAATATCCACCACGTCGCAATTTTATTGGTCGTGTGCCCAGTGTTGTGTGAATTATCTCAAACTATGGGCTCTATGGGGAGCTGTTGGAGCCTGGCGGCGCCCTCTGCAGACGCCGTTTCCAAACAGCTCAACCATGCGCAGCGCCGCCTTGTGAAGTGGGAGCAACTCAAAAAACAAAAATCGACAACGTCTCGACAGACGTAAGTGACAATGTGTATTTGTGTGTGTGTGCACGTTTTTATTTGTATCTATTTTTTTCGCACCTGTGAGCCTATTTTTGGGATCTGCCCTGTATCAAAAGGGATTAGGTGCACGGTACTAGAATCTACTCTACTCTAAACTCGCGCCGACGCGGCTACTTCGCACTTATATTTTCATCTCATTGCAGCACTCTTGTGCGGTCGTATTTTCTTTAACATTATTCAGACTAGGTTGTTCATGGGGTCAGTGCAAATAAAAATTGAATTTAATCACGTTAAACCTCACGGTAGCAAGGGACACGGTTTGTAGTCGCTCTGTCATGACAGCAGCAAAAACAAACTACTTTGATAATTTTTCGCAGAGTACAGAGGCGACGCTGTGTTACAGCTCCTGTGAAAATGATTGCACAAATTTGTGATATAAGTCTAAATGTGGTCGACATGTGACCTGGTTTTAGACGTCTAACGGTAGACGTCTACTGCGAAATATCACGGCCATGTCTCGTAGACCACCCTTTTTAGACGTCTAAATAATGTATAGCGTTATGGACGCCTTCTAGACGTCTGAATTTATCCGTATCCCTAAAGTCTCAAGTTAGCCCATTTTTAGACGTATACTAGCGCACCATGTGTTGCCTGGGTACTAGCGGCAGATAAAATTGTAACAAGTAAGACACTGCTAAACAGGTCCAGACATACCATGATGACTTCACAAATCCAGAGAAAAGCACACACACACCGACAGCAGCTCAGGAATGCACAAGGAGACGTGCTTTATAGGAATTTCTACTCCACGCTCAGATACCAGCATTTCTGCACAAATTCCTATAACTGCAGACAGCTTAATCCATCGAGCAAAGATATCGATATATATCGAGATGTATATCGAGCAAAGTGAATACTGACCCTCAACAACATGTAACAAAAAACGAATAACTAACTTCTCATGAATTGACTTTGACAAGCGGCTTTCTTCTGCGTAAAAGCAGTGAGAGAAGAAAAGAGCCCTGAAAAATTGCACGCATTTGCGATCCAATAGCTGTAACTGCAAGAAACAGTAGCGCACGCGAATAAACTGAGAAAAAGACATTGACTTCTGCTATCAGAAAATTATTGCATAATGCGATACACACAGATGCGTTGTCCCTGCGTGCATAAAAAACGCCCCAGGACAAGCGTACATACAACTTCCCTTAAGCGATCAAGGAAAATCACTTCTACTCGGGCAGTTTAATACGATATACGCTGAATTTTTACGGGTGAAAAGCGCAATAATAAAGGCACAGCTAATCAAGTCCACACATACGACAGCACATAGAAAACACAGCAGTGAAAAGGCTTGAGACGGAGCGCTCAGGAATAATTCGCAGCGTCATCGCACATCGCTACGAAACTCAACGGCTAACACAAGATGACGACAACAAAAAGATACTAGCTATGGGTAAAGATTCCAACAAGAAAGACACTGCTAAACAAGTCCAGACATGCCATGATGACGTCACAAATCAGAAAAAAAGAAGAAACAACACACAGCAGCTCAGGAATGCACACGGAGATGTGCTTTATAGGAATTTCTTCATATTTCTTCATATACCAGCATTTCTGCACAAATAACTATAACTGCAAACAGCTTACTCTATCGAGACACCGAGCAAGGTGAATACTGACACTCAACAACATCTAAGAAAAAACAAATAAACAAACAACCCAGTTCTCATGAATTCAGCTTAGCCAAGCGGCTTTCTTCTGCGTAAAAGCAGTGAAACAAGAAAAGAGCAATGAAAAATTACACGCACTTGCGTGCTCCAATAGCTGTAACTGCAAGAAACCGTACACTCTAAAAAAAAAGGAGTCAAACAGACTCCTATCTGAGAGTAAAACACCTTAACTCCTGAGTGCCATATTTTAGGCTTCTGAAGAGTAACTTTTACTCCAAGGGACATGGGGTAACATTTACTCCTACAGGACGGAGTTAAAGTTACTCTCACGCGACTCCTTACTTACACCAGCACAAGCGGAGTAAAAGCAAGCACATAGGGTGTAAGAGTAACTCCGTGTATGGGGTGAAAGATACTCTATTTAAGAGTTGTTGTTACCCCCTAAAGGGTGTGAGTTTACTTCCGTCCCCAGAGTAAAACATGCGGCTGTCCTGTAGTCAGGTTGAAATTACGGAAAGGTAGGAAACACAGCAACGAGTGTGACATCAATGTAGACAAGAATTTATTTCCTATTTGCAGGACATATGAAGAGAAACACTTTGAAAAGGAGAAGATCCCAAAGTAATACATCATAGTAGGTACATGGCAAGTTAAAAACATAATGCAATACATTATACTAGGTACATGAAAAGTTAAAATTATAATGCAATACATCATAGTAGGTACAGGACAAGTTAAAATTATAATAAAATACACCATACTAGGTACATGACAAGTTAAAGGTATAATGCAAAATTAAGAGAAAAATGTGCTCTGCTTGCACATCTGCATCCTGTCATTGCACTTCAGTAAGTTGAAAAACCACTTTCATGTACAAGGATAAAAAAGAAAAAAGAAACAAACGTTTGTAAAAAAAGCTGAATACAGCACACTTGAACACAAGTACGGTTGGTACCTGCCATTCTGTTTACAGCTATGGCCCTAAGCTCATTTATCAGGCTGTGGGGTGAGGTCAGAGATAACCCTTGAAACAAGGATACCATTCTTTTTATGTTGGCTCAGGCCAAAAAAGTGCTCCAATATCGTCCATGTTCGTTTCAATGATGGCGCATATTCAAGATTAAAAACCCAGTACAGCTCAAATGCTGTAGCTATTGCAGCCAAGGTGTCGTCGACTTCATACCTGCTACCTTCTACAGCGACACTGCATGACTCGAACTTGAAAGGGTCGTGGCTGATAATCGTGGGGTAAACAGCATTCTCCTCCTAAAAGAAATTAGTGAAACAACTGAGTCGGCAGTACACCATAGCGTTCCACTACTGTCAGCAGCAATAGTAGGCTTGCGCATTTTTTTACAAAGTACCAGAAACATATGCAAAATGTGCCACACGAAGATACGATGACACAGCCATGTAATGCATTGCTGCAGTATAACTCGACATGTACAGTGCTCCGCACGCTAAACTGTAACGCGAGGTCGCGTTGCCAAGCAAAATCAAAGCCACCCTGGTGTCCATTGGGGATTTTTAATTGAACACAACCTTTGGGCTTTACTCTAGTTGACGTTCTGTTCAACTGCTATTCCCCAATGGACACCAGGGTGGATGTGATTTTGCTTGTTGACACGACTTTGCGTTACGGTTGAGTGTAGGGGCAATTAAATGGCACCCGCAGCATGTAGCAGTGAACTAAACCTGAGAAGCATGAAGTGCTACGCTGCTACCTGTGATAATACATTTGAACAGGAATAATAATTGAGGCTCTATGTCACAACACTTCACAAATTCATGTTCCCAACAAAACACATAACTGTATAAAAGTGCGTGTGCAAACCTAAATATGAAAAATTGAATACTTACAGAAGTGAACCTTGCAGCTGCGCTTTCCTTCAAGATATGAGAAAGTGCATAGATAGCACCAACTGAGTAGCAATCTGGAATTGGTAACAAGCGGATGAAATAGGAGCGCAGCACATGTTACTGGAGACAGATCATCACAGAAAACACACATCAAACGTTTTCACTGTTGGACTGAAGAAATGAGACATTGTGTAAGTGGCAGTTATACCTGAGGCAGACCTGTAGGCAAGTGAACAAATGATGTGAGCAAAATAGAACTCTTCATACGGGGTACCTACATTTTTGCTCACTCTGGCAGGAAAGCTCCTTAAGTTTCTCATGTACAAGCGAAACCACAGTGGCCCCACTTTTCTTCTTCCTGGCAAGCTGTATTATGCTCTCTGCCTTGGTGTTGAGCAGCCAAAGCAGTTCTTTCTCAGCATTTTTCCCACTGTGCTGTGAAAACTCCTCATGGATCTGAAACCATCGTGTAAAACTTACTACGAGGGAAATACAGATGAAGACATATCAGCATAGTGCCGCAGAAAAGTACAAACCCCACTGGTAGTTGCGAGTGAAGGGTATCTCCTCAAAACCTCCAGTACAGTTGGCTTTTCATTTCGTAGCCATGCCAACCTTTCATGAAAAGTTTCATTTGGAGGGCTTGCTGTCAAAGCTGGACCATTCTGAAATTTTATTAAAATATGATAATATTACAAGACACCGAGGCTAAACATGTCAGTATAAATTGCAGACAATTTAAAGGTTGCAAGCAACTTTTCAGTACTTAAAGGCGAATGACTGCAACAAATGTAACCATGAACTAGCGCGCAAAACTAACTTGTAAGTGGGAACAATAAAAGAATGACTTCCACCGCTGTAGTACCCGTTTTTTGCTGCCGAACTGTTGTCTCATAAAGTCACCATTGTCAGAATAAAATAATAGGAGCAAAATCCCACAATTTTGCAAACTGCAAATACTGATCAAGTAGCCCACGAAGGCAGCAGCAGGCAAGCAAGCTGGTGTATACGTGAGGAAGCACTATGATTCTGAGGAGAAAGGACGAAGGCAGGGATGAAGCTAAACCAGAACAAACAACGTTCTTGCCCCCTTCACTAAGTGCTGCTTGCGGCACGCTTTTCTCAAGTCGACAACACAAAGTTTGTGCATTCTCAACTCCCTAGCTGCTAGCTGTTACAAGATCGTACCTTGGTTAATACAACTGTGTTTCATCTGGCCAAATTTTAAACGCAATATGAAGTGATTTTCTGACGGAACAAAACTGATACAGGCTGTTGGACGGATTGACGATTTTAGACAAGCGTGCTGCACGCAGTGCATGCATTTCAGGAGCAGGAAAAATTTCAGGCAGCATTGAATATGCATGCAAAGGAGTACGGAACTTCAGCGTACCATGGCGCGAAAGCATACTCGTTTCGGTTCGTTACTGTGGGGAGGCATCTTCCTTTTAAGCAGGTTGAACCTCTGCCGCTGCTCCTCCACTTCAGGTATATGAGACAACTTCTTTCTTTGGTTTTTAGTTCGGAACTTCAACGCTCGCTGCCATGAGTCCTGCATTTATTTTTATTCAATAGCATTGATATCACTTTTTGTTTCAGTTAACTTGCTTTTATTACCGCATACAACTTCATTTTTACATTGGGAAATAATGAGGGACAGCAAGGAAGATATATTTCTCCGATTTATTTTTAACATTACTTCGCAATTGTACGGCATGTGACACACTTGTCTGAAATTAAACCCTCATGGTTTTTGATCTGTGAAATCATCAGATGCAGAAATATTGCTTGCCCTGAATAGTAAAATGGTGCAGCTTACGGTCCAGCATACACCAAAATATCAGTACAGCACTTTGAACAGCCACAAAACCTTCATAGGCTACAGAACCATCAACTGACGATTTCAGACAAGTATGTCTCATGCAGTACCTTATTACTTAGTATGATTTTATGTGGACCTGCAGTGCAAACAGATTACAATATGACAGTTGCAGAACATGCAAATCCTGTTCCTGATGCATCCCTCAGAGCTGGGTACATGTAGACCAACTGACTCGCAGCTTCGTAGTACAAGTTCTTTCTACCTGGGTATCTGCATTGCAGCAAATTCACAAATAGGCTGTTGCAACAGGTTACAACATGCAAACATATGGGCTACATTGGTAATAGTCCACCTGATTTTGAACTTACAGGTCATAGCGCAAAATGTCAGCATGGAGCCATTTCACTATGCGGTTGCGCATTTCTGAAGTGATGCTGTCTCCAAGGCGTAGAGATTTGACGCATTGAATATCATATGTCGGTTCAGGCAGCTTATACAGCTTTTTGACTTCCCTCAGAGCTGGCTCCCTTCACAGCAAAGCAAAATATCAGAGACAAAACAGTTTCACCATAAAAATCGCCAACATCACATAATTTGCAACGGTAGCTAGGCTAGATCGCATGCGTATTCTCTTGCACTATTACAAGTGGCGAGCTGGTTTTTCTTTCAACCATTGTCAGTGTCGTAGTATCCTACATGCTCACGTGACAACATGAAGTGCTTCGTCGGCATATTCTGTTTCTTGTTGCACGCGTGCCTTGACAACGATATTAATCTTGTCTAAATTCTCTACTCGGTCAAGGTCTTCCATGTCGACGAACTCAGAAAATTTCTTGCTGTATAGCTGTAAGAAGCACAACTGGTTCATGTTATGTGTTTCTATTCTATCCTATCACAAGCATCCGCAACAGGCAAACGTCTGCCACAACTCATATACTCGCTTGCAAAGCTTAAACCATGAGTTAGCTTCACCAGAAATCACTAGGAAGGTTGACACAACGCACGGTAACACTGCTAAAACTAAACGCTTGCATTGCCTACTGCAATGACGAGAATCCACGTCGTTTGTTGTCTAAATTAACACTTTTTTTACATTTTTCGCTCTAAAGCGTCATGCAGCAAAGTAATCAGTGGGTCTAATTGGCGTATACATACCTGAATGACTAACGATGAGCCTTGCGGAACACATCTTCCTAGCTCAGACGTCAGAAAGGCGCTTCTAACATCGTTCTTATTCCTGTTCGCTCCAATGTGCATCACGTTCTTGTGCTCGTTCCAAATGATAAGACACTCAACAGTCTCCATGTGGAAAAACGTTACAGATGATGGTGGATGAAACAGATTGCGACAACCGCATCAAAAAACAAACGACGAACTACGGCGAGCATGAAAACAAAGCTAATGTCGGCTTGGCTTGAACTTTTGACTCTTGGCCTGACTAGACGGCTCGGCTTGGATTGATTGGCTTCACCCGCATTACCGTATATCGGCGTAACTTTGCGCTTACTCTACTTTTCGCTTTCGACTTATTTATTATTCCGGCTATTCAATACTTCTTTGTTTTTAAATTACATAATTGAACCTCTGTATGCAGTAAGGGGATAAGTAAAAAAATCGCAAACCGAGAAAGGGGGCCTGATTTGATTGTCCGTCCCATTGACACACATGCATTTCCCGTTTCTTACCCTCCTGTAGCGGGCCAATAAATTGCAATACGGTCCTAAATTTTCGTTGGAAGGTACATACTGGTACGTAGATGTCATTGCAGCAAAAACAGTAAAAAGGGGATAAGTCGACTTATCCCCTTATTGCATACAGAGGTTCAATTATGACGGCGATGTGTCACCAAATTTGTGACTGTGATATTTTCGTACAGCTAGTCGTAGCGCCATGCCCATCGCATGAAGAAGCGGTGTAAATCAACTCGCGAAGATCATGTGCTTGTGCTGTGGATACCATGATTCCCAGTTGTAGCTCGTATATGTGTGTAATGAGTGATCTTGAATGACGCCTTTGCAGGGCCCTGACCTGCCAATTTGATTGCCGTGAAGTTTTGATTTTATTTTGCATTTTGAAATGAATGAAAGCTGTGCTGAAAAATAAATACATAATTGAGCTCTAATTGGTCTTTTTGCTATTATGAAGACAAATGAACTATCATAGGATATGCTTACACTTTTTCCGTTGACCTTTTTTTGTGGTCCTCAGTAGTCAATGTTCAATGCAAGGAGCACACTTTGACAGTGGCTGGAAAGTAGTACTAATATAAATAACTCCGAGATACTGATGAGGACCCATGCTCCTCCTGTGCTGTCAGCTGATAATTTTCCTGGCAAGTAATATATATTTAGCATGTCGATTATATGCGTCGTTTTTCATGTACAATTGATTTAATGATTCATGGATGCATATTTTTGGGGCCTTCGCAGAAAAATTAGCGTATTTCTAGCAGAATAATAATTCAAGCATTCAAACTAGTGTATGTATAATTTTCACGCATGACGCGGCTTAGCGTAACAAATTTTACAATGAGCGTAAAAAAAACGCAATAAAAGTAAATTTGACGCCGAAGTGACCTGCACCTTCTTAGTCGGCTTTCGATCTGCGAACTCTCGCGGGGGAGTAAAAATCTGGATACAGGGAGTCACTCACGAAGAAAACATGAAAAACAAGTACCATGGGAGTTGGAAGGGAGTTGAGAGGGAGTATAACTGGGGCGTAGGGTGTAAAACTGCTTTATACTCCCTCTTGACTCCTTTTTTTTAGTGTGTAGTGCACGCTAATAAACTGACAAAAAGACACTCACTTCTGCTATCAGGAAATTATTGCATAATGCGATACACACAACTGCATTGTCCCTGCGCAAAGAAAGCACAGGACATCTCTTCCACACGGGTAGCATAATACGATATGCGCTGAATTTTTACGGGAGAAAAATTGCTATAAGAAAGGCAGTGTTAATAATGTCCACACATACGACAGAGCATTCAAAACACGGCGGACAAACGGAGCATCCCGGAATAATCGCAGCATCACCACTCGTCGCTACGAAACTTCACGGCTAAAACAAGATGACAACAACAAGATACTAGTGGCTGGTAAATATTGCAACAAGAAAGACACTGCTAAAGTAGTCCATACATCCGACATCGCATACAAAGCACTGCTCACCGGGGGAAGGGCCTAAGCCTGCGTCAGACGATCATAAAGCATACACAAACTCATTTTTCTACTTCACGTGAACTAAGCAAGGGTAATAGCAAAGCACACCGCTTGAGGAAAGCACATGAAATGCAGCGCAACAGGACCCACGACAAGCCTGACCAAAACAAGCAGTTCACCAGGTTCGCGAGGCAATTCTATCAAAAATGCTCGTCCCATCCTACAAATTGCAATACAAATGCGATAACCCTTATTTCTTAAACGAATAGTTCACGCAATAGTACATAAATTTATGACTCGAGTCACACAAAAAGGCAACCACAAGGAACTTCGACTGGGATCCGAGCTTCACAAACACATCACTCACTGGCATTTTTCACATGCACATGCCACGAGCGAACACCAAAAAGTATCATCACGACCACAAAAATCCGTATTATTTATCGAAGTGAATAATTGTCCATGCCGTACATGTACGTGTGCGCCGATCAAACAATAGAGCTTCGCTCCGGATGTAATAGGATATCGCCAGTCGGCCGTCGCGAACCAAAAAGGAAAGCGCCTCAGGAATGCATGTCGTATATACATCCAAGAAAAAACGGTGCCGAGCTTTTGCGCAACAGTTATACTACAGAGGGGGATTCATTTCATTTTACTTTGATTCGCTTACACCCATATATTTTGTAAGAATACTATTGAGAACAGGTAAATGAGAACATCATTGGCTGCATGCAGTACCTGTGATCATAAGTTTATTAGCGTAAGCTTCAGTTTTTGAAGTCAGCACAAGTGCGCACAAGAATTCAGCACAAGAATTTCAGCACAAGTGCGCACAATTTTTCGCTGCTCTTTTCTTCTTTCACTACTTTTACGCAGGAAAATGCCACTTTGTAAAGCTGAATGCATCAGAAGCGGGTTTGTTTGTTTGTTAGTTAGATGTTGTTAGGAGCTCGGTATCTTCGGATATCTAGGTATCTAGGTATCTTCGCATATCTCGGAGCTCGGTACTATCTAAGAAGTAAGCTGTTTTCAGTTATAGGTATATGTGCAGAAACGCTTGCATCTGAGCACAGGGTAGAAATTCCTAGTACGCCACCCTCAGGGAAAATATATTATTTTGGATGTGAGTCTGCTTCACTGCATGTGAAGTCTGCATGACGGGACCCGGCAGGCTGAAATGGCAAGAGAGAAAAACTTGTGGCGCTTGATTGATAGTAATCCAAGTAATAGCGCAATTATAGTTTCCATATAAAGTAGAATTTAGTAGAGTAAAGGCTCCTAAAGTTATAGTTGAGCTTATTAAGAGTAGTACGGGCTTTTTGTGATAGCTTTTTTAAACTGCAGTGCAAGAATGAAAATCATTAATATAGTACGAATCATATCATCTAACTGTTCCGGTAAAGGTGTTCCGTCTTGTGCTCCGTCGTGCGCGAATGGAACTTTGCCCCCGGGCTTTTGTGCCTTTTTGCATACAGGTGTACCCTCAGACAACAAGTATATGAGCATAGAAAAGGTTGTGCGCCATGCATTACATAAACCTGATGATGATGTTGAGTGTTCCAGGGTCACAATTATTATTTTAAAGAGCAGTGGTAGTTTACTGCTGTTGTGTTTCTAATGATTGAAAGTACCATGTGCACCATGATAAGCCTTTGGAGTGAAAATCGCTAAGATCATCATTCATGCACGGTGCCTTTTTGTTGAATTTTAATGTAAGAGCGAATATCATTAAGAGGAAATTAAGAGGATATCACAAAGGAAATAATCTTACGATTCAATAAATAATAGGAGTGTTTGTCTTTTCCACTGCCTAGCCCCGCTCTGCACCTCTTCAGACAGGATGTGGTGATGTCGTGCAGTGGCTTCCTCTTTCAGGTGTCTGTAGCAATGCATTGACCGTTACTGGGGAAAAAGTGCAGCACCAAAAATACGAGGTTGGTCGATGGTGTGCATTGTCCAGGATGGATCTATGATGAGCATAGTTTTTGCATAACAGGAGTGTGTGTTGTGTGCATTTAGAATAGTTGGATGTCAGAGAATGTCTCTTCCACTTCGTTCAAGTGTTTCTCTGTGCTTGCATTCTTTTGTTGACTGACAAACATGCGATTTTTCATGGCGTGACAGTGGTCGTTGAGCAATGTCCTGACATGCCCATGCTTGTCATGCTTTCCTTCTGCATGTAGCTCTGCATTTTCTTTCTTTTTGACAAGAAACATTTTTGTCTTGACGATGTAGATAGTGCTGCTCTGCCTGGAAGTCGTGCTAGAATGATTCTTAATAATTTCGTGATTCAATTAGTTCAGAGAGTAACTACAAAAGGGACTGGTGTGTGGCTTTATTCAGGAGGAACAAAGTGTCATCATTCAGTTATGCGCCTGGCTCTCGGATGTGACGGATAAGTCTCACTGAGCACATCGTATTTAGCCACTGATGGTGTTACTTGGGATATTTTCAACTTTCCTGTATTCGTAAGTCTCATTCAATAATACTTTGGGATTGAAATGCTTAATTCCTATGATCACCTTTCATGTGCAATAGTTTTTCTGTTTCCTAAGCAATCATTATAGTAGAATAAAGGAAATAATCTTTGGATAGTGATTCAATAAATAACAGGTCCCCTGTCTACAACGTACGCGTCCTTGAACCATGCAGATGCATGTCTGGGTGATGACGTCATGCCACGGCTCTATTCTTTCAGGTGGACCTTGTCCAGAGCAGTTGGGTTGAGGATTAGTGGAAAGAAAACAGTGAAGCCCTGAGACAATCGGATGACGTCACGACCAATGAGCAAGGCCTGCAGAGGGCGCAAGAATTCACTTCTCTCTTGGACACTGGCTGGTGTGAACGTGTTAATTCTGTTGTCAGCAATTGTGTTGGCCAGTAGTGGAAAAGCATAGCTTCGGTGGGATTCAGTTTGCCTCTGACGGGGTACTGGATGTCTGGTTCGCACACCATTCACCTGACTGGTGAATAGTGTGCGACGACTCAGGTGGATTTTTTGTTGAGTGGATTAACAATGAGGGAATGCAGTGTACATGAAAATACTCCGATGATGGCGAGTGTCTTTCACTCTGTTCAAGTGTTCCTCTGTCTTTGCTTTCCTCTGTTGCCCAGCAGTCATGTGATTTTTCCTTCTGCAACAGCGCTCGTTGACATGCGCTGACCTGCATGGTTTCCTTTGTTGACGGATCTAGCTTTGTATTTTTTTCTTTTTTGGACGGGAAAGATTCATGTTGATCATTCTTGTCTTGACAATGAAGCTAGTGCTCCCCTGAATGGGAATAGTGCTAGAACGATTCTTAATAATTTTGCGATTAAATTAGTTCAGAAAGTAACCACAAGCGGGACAAATTCGTGACTTTATAGAGGAGAAGAAAGCATTACGATTCAGTTCTGTGCCTGGCTGTCGAATGAAATGGACGCATCGTTCTGCACTCCTCGTGACTGCCGTTGTGGTAGGCTCATTTGTTGTGTAAGTAATTCTTTCGCATGCGATAACTTTGTCCCCTCTTTGTTTACGTTTTGCATGTCCGTGCATGTCGGGTGCTGGTTACTGTTGTACCTGTATCCCCGTCATTTTCTATCTTCCGCAAAAGCTGCCTTGGGAACAAGAGTAGCGCTGGCATGATTCCTAATAATTTTGTCATGAAATTAGTTGAGAAAGTAACCACTAGGGGGGTGCGGATGCGTGACTTTATAGAGGAGAAAAAACATTTTGCGTCAGTTCCATGCCGGGCTGTTGGATGGAGCAGTTGCATCGTTCTGCACTCCCTGTGGCTGCTGTTGTGGTGGGCTGTTTTGCTTCTGTGCCTGGTTCTTTTTTTTGTTAGCTATTGATGGTCAGCAGATTTACTCTTGCTTTCACAGCAGTTTCCTGTAGTCCAGCCATTCCTCTGTATTATGAGTGTTTTTCTCCTTGCATGTCCAGAGCTGCCCTAGCGTGCCCAGACATGCCGTGACAACGTCACAGCTAATGTCACAGGATGTCCAGAACTGGTGGTCACATGAAAGATGGTGGCACCACCTGGTGTGATGTTTTGCAACTAGGTTGTCACCTGCCTCTGTGCTGCGTCGCCCAACGATGGTCAGCAACCATTCCGGACCGTTTTCTTCAAGATGGTGTCGTTGGTCTTCAACTAAACTCATTCTCTCCACTCCATTTCTATCTATTTTTTTATGACCACGATTATCCAGAAACACACAACTGGTCTGGACACGAGTTAGATGCTCTGCAATAAACCTCTACCCGAGAAACGTCATCATGACGTTGGCAAACACTCTAACCGAAACAGGTTGGAAGTAGAGAGCTGTGTTCCACGAATGGGCATTTGTTCGCTGCCTCCTACTGAAAGAAAACTGGGACCGAAGGTCGCGTCCCTTTCAGAGACCATTGTAATCCCCTCAAGACCGTGGCTTTCGGGCGCGACCTTGTTCGCAACTAGCTTTGAACGTAGTTCAACTCTACCAAACGGTGGTTTGGTGTCACTTTGGTGTCAATCATGGCGCTGTTGAACATTATGGCGTCGTTTGTTTACAAACGGGTAGAGGTCTATTAGTGTGGCGACTTCTGGAGGGTGTTGATTACTGTGGGGGGTCCCAGTTAGCTCTAATTGCTAATTTAATCGTGTTTCGGCTCAGCTCAGTCGTGTGTTTCCGGATAAACGTAGTCAGTACTTAGTATTGTTACCGACTGTGGCGATTCAGGGAAGAGGCTCCACTCAAAGGAACCATCTTCACCCGCCATCTCAACATACTTCACAACGACGAAAGACTTACAATAATCTTTGCTGCTCCCCCCAGTATCACATTCCGCCGATCACGTAACATTCGAAATTTACTAGTTTCATCCCGTCTATCCCGACCAAATCCTGGGTGTTTCCCTTGTGGTAACAAACGATGCCAAACATGTCATTTCATTAGCCCATGTACATTTATCTCGAGCACCTCAAATTCTTTTACTTTCGAAATATGACAGGGATTGCACTGCAACTCTTTTAACATATGTTACCTTATTATATGCACTAAATGCTGTATTAAGTATATCGGGAAAACCTCGAACACCATGAGGGAAAGGTTTTACGGCCATAAATCCGATATTGTTAATAACCATCCTACACCAGTTTCTGCACATTTTAACCTTGCTGGACACTGTTTGGGTACAGACCTCCAAATCGTTATCCTTGAATCGGGTTATAACAGTGACATGAAGCGCAAAAATCGCGAATCTCTGAAGCCTCACGGTTTGAACAATCCACGCAATTATTTAAGCCGTAAATATCATTTCTCGCATAAAATAAAATAAAATAATGATAAACACACACAAACCGTAAAACAACTCTTCATTTTCCTTTCCATATTCTCTTCCTTTGACTCTCTCCTGAGACCCCCCCCCCCCCCCACCACACCTCTGTCTTCACGTTCTCACGGTCCACTGGTCACCTTTGTACTCGCACCTGTGTCCTCATTCCGTCGCCATAACCCCCGTTTTATCCTTAATTTCTGGAACGTCACCTACATGCGTTCTCGTTTTCTGTGCAATCCCTTGGACTCGCGTTATGTTGCGCTTCTAATACCCCTGCGTTTGTAATATTCTTTTCATTTTTACCTGTATCAGCATCCCTTCCATGACCCTGTTACCCTCCCATGCCAAAACTCCCCTGTCAACTGTACTGTTGCTGTACCATGTTCATATGTTTGTAACTTGAAGAAGTACAGTCTCGTGCACGAAAGTCTCGTTGCCATGTGTAAATAAATAAGTTGCTCCTACCATTTAATATCACTCTTTGATTTATTGTATCCTTCTTCGAAATAAACAAAGCAAAAGAAAGAAACGTTAGACATGGCCTGAGTAACGCGGTATCATAGCTTTGCACATAACAGAAATGCCCAGAAATAGCTTATCGAAATATCGAAAGTAATAGCACCCGTGAAAATGTTTTCTCTTATACGTACGTAATCTCAACTGTTGCCGCACAAAGCGAAAAAATCGTACATCACAGCCACTACGTAAATTTTATATAAGTGCACGAGGGGTGGCAGCTAAAAGGTTATGTTCCCAATATTATAATGAATTAACACAGACATGGAAATAAGAAAGAAAGAGACAATGCTACGCCCCTGGAACTCCCGGGTGAAAACATTATCGGCTGGTGTTTGATGCAAGCACTTGAGCTCTTCTCAATGTCGCGATTACTTTACTCATGTCAACGACTCGGCTGACGGATGTCGAAAGCCACACGGCAAAAAATAAACCATATGGTACCATAAAGCCAGAATGCCCAATCTCCATGTCTTTCCTCATCTCTCACTTACCAGCACCGTGACCTGGCTACAAGTTTCTTTGAAGCACAAGATGGCCAGATTGATCAGCGTCACTCCACAACAGTCGGGTCACGAAGGAGGGAAACCCGTGTTTTCAATCATTATGTTCTGTTCAATAGTGCGACTCCTGTGTGTTTTCTTTTTATTTAGTCATTTGTGCGTGACCGGCTCAGGTGTTCCTTGGCTAGCGATGCTCCGCAGTGCGCAGACACGTTTGCGAAGTTACGTTCAATTTGAGTCTTCAATTACTTTAGTCTAACAAAAAGTAGCTCTGAGATTGTTTTATTACGTCTTTCTAGGAATACTGTGCATCGAGTGACACCTTGGTCACGCCTCTATCCCGACCTCCTCACACCTAATTTTTCGGTCAAATTTGTGCATTTTGTCGAGGTTTCACAACGTTCCGATTTTTTACTGTAGCTTACAGTGCACCCGCGGGACTAGATTTTGATGCGTTGAAAGTACTAATTTGGGGCTATTCGACACAAAACTTTCAGGAAGAAATACCATCATTTTACAATGCAAAAGGTTTGTAAACTTTTACAAATTTTGGAAATTTCGTGCATGCCACAAGTGTCAAGCCCGTCGTGTGCGCTGATGAAAATTGCTGAAATACGGTAAAATGAACGCTCCCCTATGAAATAAGATACTTTCTAACATGCTCCGTTTCTTACGTGGGCAGTAATGTCTGCTCAAAACAACATAGGTTTTCGCCAAGCATTGCACCTTTGAGGGGCTCTGCACCCCATGACGTTCAATTTCGTGAGAAAAGACCAATGTTCTGTTGCGTTCGTTGTCATAAGGAACGAACCAAAAAATCACATAAAATTGTAAAAGGGGAGAGAGGGGGGTCGGGCGGCACCTCGCGGTTACTTGTCGTGGAATGGCCCAGGAAGTATACAGATAGATCTCAGTCAGAGTGACCTTATTGACCGGTGTGAAAGTGATTCCACAATGATGTTATTCTGTAAATGTGTATCAATTAGAAGCGATAGTTTCTGTGACACCACCTGTATACGCGCAATACTGTAACTATCATAATGGGAAGCGTAATAATTTACCACTTAATACAAATGTCTGAGTAACCCAGGAGTAACTAAATTGCATAACACAGGGTGTTCCCGAAATCGTGTCACTGAAGTATAGTAAAAAAAGCTATGCGAGCTAGAATTATGCGATCAACGGCATTTGTTCTTACTAGGTTTTTGCGTCCTCCTGATGTGAATACCTTATAACGCAAGTTTAATTATGTAAATATTTGCGCACTGAAGTCGGAAATTTACCAAGTACAGGTCACTTGTTTACCCCATTAATATGAAGAGCGTGCAGAATTTGCTCCAATTCCTGACAATTGACAGTGCTATTAAGGGCTATCCCATTGGAAAAGATAGCCGAACCTCATGCTTTTTGGAGCACCCGAGCATAGCGCGCGACGACTTTTTGAGCGCAGTCACTGCCAGTCCAACAAAATAAGGTTGCAAACCCTGCCCACTGAGTAATCGCAGAAAAAGTGACTCTTCCTGAAATTGGGAGAGCGAAGGCATGATCGAGGCGGAAGCCGGACGCGATAAGCCATATCTCAGTTCCCTTTCTAGGATGCCGCTGTGGGCTGTGTTTGCAACCTCCTTTCGTCGGGGTCACAACGATTGTGGTGGAAAATTTGTCGCGCGCTATCCTTTTGGAGCTGCGTAGAGCAAGATGTTCTGCTATTTTTTCCGATGGAATAGCTCCATAAAATTCATATAAATTATTATTAATTTGAGTAAATTCGGTACGCTATTCACATTAGTGGGCTAAAAAAAGACAAGTAATAGGCAAATTTGAGAGTTTAGTTCGCAAAAATTTGCATAATGAAACTTACCTTAGACTACACTCAGATCACGAGAGCGAGAGAGAGAGAGATTATGGGTTTAATGGCACAAAGGCAACAAAGGCCATAGAGCGCCAAAACTACGGTGAGTATGTGAGAGATGATGATGTGAGAGAGAGAGAGTGTGTGGTAGTTAAAAGCTATGTACAGGTATGAGCGATGAGATGGACCAGGGTAAGAGAAAGAGGAGGATGACGATAACAAGTGAGTATGGCAGTTAAAGCTATCTACAAGTGTGAGCGATCAGGTGATCCAGGATTAGATATTTACATGAGGAGTTCGATGATATTGGATAAAAGCGGAGCAATACTTAACATCTACATCTGACTATGTAATCCACACATGGTCAAAAATTGGATGACATTATTAAACGTCACAAGAGGAGTGTCACCCAGTAGAAGGACTGGGTGGAGTGGGACATGGTATCTGTAGAATGCGGCGAAATGCTGTTGGCGTTGGTGTTCGAAGTGAGGGCAGGATGCGAGTATGTGCAAGACAGTCAAGCTGTCACCGCAGTGCGCGCAAGCTGGCGGATCCTGACCTCTGAGTAGGTGGTGATGCGTGAGCCATATGTGTCCAATCCTCAATCTCGCGTAAAGAACTTCGGAGGATCTGTTGATGTGTTCAGTCCGATGCGGGGGGAAAACGTGTGGCTGTGTGACGTGTAGCTTGTTATTTTCTTCCATGTCCCACTCCCGCTGCCACTGTGTGCAGACAGCTCTCTTGAATACTGGCAGAATGTCTTGGTAGGGTAGCCCGAGAGCTGACTTCTCTTGTGCCAACGCTCGCCGAGCCTCACGGTCGGCTCGTTCATTCCCCGAGATCCCAGTGTGGCTGGGGACCCAGCAGAGACAGATTGAAAAGCCTCGGGAACAAAGTTCAGTCGCAAGCGCTCGTACTCGCTTGACGAGGTGATTCTTGCTTTCATAGCATGAAAGCAGCGCACGCACAGAGCTTAGCGAATCGGAATAAATTACTGAATTTTGAATGTCGTTTTGTTGAATGTGCCGCAGAGCCAGGAGAATCGCGTAAAGCTCTGCGTTGAAAACTGTGGCGTTCGTGTTCAGGCGTGCCGTCATATAGGAATCACCTTCAAGGGCAACGGCCGCCACACCATTGCTTACTTTGGTCCCATCAGTGTAGATTGCATGGTGGTTCCCGAAGTTATGGTGAATCTCCAGGGATTCCTGGAGAATGACAGTGTCTGTGCAGTGGATTGTTTGTCAAACTGTGTCATTTTTAAATTGGATTGTATTAGATGTCTCTGCCAAGGGGCAGCATCGAGGACTGCCTGCTGCAGGGGAACGCCAAAGGGACTGAATCCCAGACGAGAACACGCCGCCTGCACGCGAAGCGGAAACGCGGGTACAACAGAGGGCTTTGCAAGGAAGAGTCGCTTCAGAGCGGGGTTCACACTACAGTGTACAACTGGGTCATTGCCCTGGCATCTGTGCTTTAGCGCAGCCTTCACATGTTCAAATTGTCTCCGTCTGTCGAGCGACCATTCATTGCCTTCAACATATAAACTCTTCACAGGGGACGTCCGAAAGGCACCGGTGGCGAGTCGGATGCCTTCGTGGTGGATGGGGTCCAAAACCTTAAATGCTGAAGGCCGGGCCGAGCCATACACGACACTCCCGTACTCAATTACTGATCGTACAACCGAGTCGTAGATACGCAACAGTATGACTTTGTCGGCTCCCCACGATCGATGGGATAAAACTTTGAGTATGTTGGAGGATTTCAGGCACGTCTGCTTTATGTAGTTTATGTGTGGCACAAAAGACAGCTTCTTGTCAAACACCAACCCCAGAAATTTTTGCTCATCAGAAACGGGTAGTGTGTTGCCACCGAGGAGCAGCGAGGGCTCGGCAAATGTGCCTCGCCTCCTCGTAAAGACAACACACGCTGTCTTTTTCGCGGAAAACCAGATCACGAGGTGGCAAAAACGTAGTAGGTGGTGCCGTTTTTAATGATAATTCAATGACACGTTTTCCGGGACACCCTCTATAACGCAGATGCATAATGTAATGAAGTTGAATTTACCATCCCTGTATAGGCTACAACTGTTCAACAAGTACATTTTACAACTGTTGTTAACAAATTCACCTATTTTGATTGAAAAAGATGATTACCAGCATATTTATTACATGTATGAACTGATAATTAGTAGAATTAACAATACAGAAACGGCGGTTTATTTAGGATACTGAGCACGGTACGGTGATGTTGCAAAACATTGAGGATCATAATTACAGTTGCGTCATAACTGCTTATCGTACCATTAGCGGCTACTGTCTATGGCTGAAATAGCAAGCCCCCGTCCCGTGTAGGGAATGTTAGGTTAAAGTTAGGGAGTATCTCCAAACACTTGGGGTGAAGGGCGTCTGAATAAGTCACTGCAGTGAAAACTTCGATAGACACTTTTAAGTATATGTACATGAAATTACTGGAACAGGGACATGCAAGGTGAGTCTCATTTCAGTAGCCTTTGATCCACTACGGCCCGGTGACGTCCAATGTTCTCGTCTTTATGCATATCTTCTTAGTAAGTTAAAATAGGTTTGAGTGAGTTACTGTGTAATAATGGTATGAAATTCGCCATAATCAGTGCTTCTGTTGGCACGCGCGTACCGTGCGGTTCCTCAGTTCGAAAAAATGCGCAAACACTGCAGAGCTCACCCACAAACTTGCTTAGGCAATCGTTACCCAGCACGTTGCCCAGCAGCAGCGGTTGGTACCACCGTGGGCCCTCCTTCTTATCGTCATTTCTTCCTTCTTAACGTATTTCTTCCTGAACCTCTGACACGCGCGAACCGTGAAACAAACGGAGCATTTGCGACTCCAATGAAGTACAGGTGTCGCCCCGAAGCTCCAGGATGGCGGACGAGTGCAGGGGACCCAGCGTATACCTCGAACGAAGTTTATTAATATTGATAGGGGCAGCACAGCGTGATGATGGCAATGGTTTAATGAGCAGAATGAGAATGGTACAATGGAAATGGCCGCGCGTGCTGGCATGGGCCCGCCGCCCTCGTCGTCGTTACACTGCTCCCCTCCGAAGGCGCGACCCCCGGGCGCGGCACGTCAGGGTCAGCAGGGGGCTGTAGGGCAGGTGGAGAAGGTCCGAGACAACGCAGATGGCGGGAAGATGAGTGGACGATGTGATGAGCAAGGCAACGGTGCGGCGGACGATGGAGATACATGATGGTGACGCACAAAGGGTGGACAGGTGGCCGATTGGGGCGCTGGTGAATTGGGCTTGGTGAACGCTGTGCTACCTGTAGAGGGTCGGGGACGAGGGTATCCTCCACTGTGCGCTGCCGTCGTGGGCGTCGTTGGGCGTCTTCGGGGCTGGGGCATCTTCGGGGCTTTTGGCATCTTCGGGGCGTCGTCGTCGTCTCGTCACAAGGTCGGGGCTGGGGCGTCGATGGCCACGACAGGAGCGCTTGCGAAGGAGGATAGTCCACACCTCCACCAAATGATACGGGCAGCACAGCGTGATGATGGCAATGGTTTAATGAGCAGAATGAGAATGGTACAATGGGAATGGCCGCGCGTGGTGGCATGGGCCCACCGCCCTCGTCGTCGTTACAATATATTTGTTTTTATTACACACAAATTGACATGCTTCGTGACAAAGTCGAGGGTCATTCCAGGCGAAATGATCCAATGGGTGCGCTCGACCCCCCACAATTTTGGTTCAAAAAAGTACCACCCATTCCTTACGACAGGAAAAGGCATGTGTCCAAGATTTACTCGAAAATATTTGCCCGCTCAGAATTTACGCCGGGTGACGGGTAAGAATGACGTAAACCATACCGGGAAGTAAGTAGACTAGTGGGCACAATATTGCAGCTGGACAGGTTTTTGTGGTGCAGAACGAGAGAGCAGGGTCCAAATAATGTGCCAAGGTTAAAATATTCCCGCTTGTTCCACATTTGACCAGTCAAACGGACCCCATTCGCGGGGCTATTTCGTCCTATTTTGGGCCTCGCTAAGGACACTTTCCAGATGAGTGAGAAATCCAAGAAAAATTTAGCATATTAACCACTTCCAATACCATAAGTTAATTTATTTTGAAGATTCAATTCGCAGTAGTGTTTGCTACATTTAATCTCAAAGTTTGAACTTTGTTCAAAGTTCGGTGATTTCGATGTGAATTTTGAAAATGAAGCGGTCGACGGGCAGCAGTAAAAAGGTACGCAGATGATAGCTTGAAATGCAAAGCAAAACATATAGAAAAAGTAAAAAATTACTTTTCCATAAGCGCGAGAAAATATTTTTTATGTCAGACATGGTCCGTACGGACCGTGCGGGTATACTGACGGGCGGCTCTCGTAGCCGTGGTCTGCAGAAGACGCCTGCCGGCTGGGTGACAGATGTGCCGTAGTAGTACTGGACCTTCCTTTTTAAAAACCTAAATTGTCTCTGTTGATATCATTTGTAATTCAATCTTCGGCGTTCAGTCGTCGCAGTAAGAGAAATGCACAACGGTCTGTGAAGTGGTAATGGCGGTGGCGCTGCGCTCACAGGGGGAATAGGCAGTTTTCGCCCGTTTCCACAGCATCAGCGGCAGGGGAAGACTGGCCATAGGACTCACCGCGAAATTTCCCGGTGGGCCGGTGGGGCTGGATACACATGGGCCACTCAGAAGGCCGCTTAAGTGGGCCGGATAGTGCTAATCACTATACCAGTGTCACGAATAAATGCTTGCCTGTGCAGTACCACCTGGATGCGGTAATTTGTGCCGACGTTATCTGTGAATGCACGTTGATTCTGTGGAAGGGCGAAAACAGCCTATTGCCCCTCAGAGCGCAAAGCCACCGCCCTCACGACTTCACAGACCGTCGTACTCATGTTTTACTGCCACTATTGAACGCTGAAGAAGGAATTACAAACGATATTGTAGAGGAGGTGGTATTCCTCTACATGAATCCTGACCGGCGATGATGGAATGTCCCACCGGGCAGATGGACGTGGCCTCACGCTAGGACGGTGCCGGTAGAACTGGCTGGCAGGCGCAGTAGCGCGCGGCAGCAGAGGCGCGTCGTCGTCGTCTTCCACGGGCCGCCACATCATCAACACAGACCATTTCGATTCTCAAAAAGAAAGGTTCAGAACTACTATGGTACAGCTGTCACCCTGCCAGCAGGCATCTTCTGCAAAGCACGGCCACGCGAGCCGCCCGTCAGTATACCCGCACGGTCCGCATGTACCATGTCCGACATAAAAAATATTTTCTCGCGCATATGGAAAAGTATTTTTTTAGTTTCTTTATATGTCTTGCTTTGCATTTCGAGCTATCATCTGCATACCTTTTTACTGTTGCCTGCCGACCGCTTCATTTTCAAAATTGGCATCGAAGTCACCGAACTTTGAGTAAAGTTCTAACTTTGAGATTAAATGTAGCAAACACTACTGCGAATTTACTCTTCAAAATAAACGAACTTATTGTATTGGAAGTGGATAATATGCTCAATTTTTCTTGGATTTCTCACTCATCTGGAAAGTATCCTTAGCGAGGCCCAAATTATGACGAAATAGCCAGGCGAATGGGGTCCGTTTGACTGGTCAAATGTGGAACAAGCGGGAATATTTTAACCTTGGCACATTATTTGAACCCTGCTCTCTCGTTCTGCACCACAAACACCTGTCCAGCTGCAATATTCTGCCCACTAATCTACTTACTTCCCGGTATGGTTTACGTCATTCTTGCAAACTTTGACCCGGCGTAAATTCTGAGCGGGCAAATATTTTCGAGTAAATCTCGGACACATGCGTTTTCCTGTCGTAAGGAATGGGTGGTAATTTTTTGAACCAAAATTATGGGGGGTCGAGCGCACCCATTGGATCATTTCGCCTGGAATGACCCAGGATTTAATTTTGTCTGCTGGTCATCTCATACGTGCAGTTTAACTCAGACAAGTAGGGAAAAAGTTTCCGTCGTCGGGGTTTGTTTACAAACGTCGTTAGCCGATGGAACGAATGAGGCATTTTACAATCTAAAAGGCGAAGCAGGGATTAGTTACTTCAGAAGGGTGACTTAGCATATGTTATGGAATGTGGATTAGTAGTCTGCAAGCAATAACATTTTTGAGTCTCCTGCAATAGTCCCGTAATACGTGACTGCTGCAAGGAAACAATAGATTCGTTGTAGTGTCTGTACACTCTAAATCTAGTAACTTTTGACGTTACTTTTAAACCGGCGTAACTTCCAGAATAAGGGTTACCGTCGTTGACCGTAGAGGTTACGCCACATTTATGAGCGGTTCCTTGTGTGTGAGCTGTTTTTAGCGGTTACTAACACACGATAACAATGCACGTTACCTATAAAAGACTGGTTACGCTTAGCCTGAGTAACCCTTAAAAAGAAAAAAAAAGAATAGGGGTTACGATATGCGACCAAAGTTTTGAATTCGGGACAGGTGTCATGCTGCATGTGCATGTATAAAAGGAAACACCAAAGTGTCCATTTGTGGATCAGCTCACCAATCCTTAAAGTTATCTCGAAGTGCGTGCTCCAGAGTACCATCCAACGCGATCTGCAGAATTCGTTTTCTATCTTGGTGTTCAAGAATTAGCTATCATTATTCACGGGATAACGTCATAACCCAGATTCACAGACCTCAAAACTCGCGTGTTAAAATAATAATAAAGGAAAAACAACAACAACAATCGTAGGTGATATTTGCGGATTAGTAAACATCTGCCAAGAATGTAGCGGATTCCGTTCGAACGGTGGACTGCAGTTGGCAACACTACCACAAGAGTTTGCGCCGGCTTTGATTTGGTTCGCGTTCGTCGCTGCAGCTCACAGAAATCGGGGAACGCTGGCTTTCGCAACATTC
The DNA here is from genome assembly GCF_037126465.1 of Ornithodoros turicata. NCBI lineage: Eukaryota > Metazoa > Arthropoda > Arachnida > Ixodida > Argasidae > Ornithodoros > Ornithodoros turicata. The sequence goes on along the minus strand of NC_088203.1, from coordinate 50,880,685 downwards.
GAAACGCTGCGACAATTGGTGAGTATGTTTCTCTATAACAGCTTGGGGTTAGTACTCAGTTTAATCTTGTGACATCAATGGATACAGGCGGATGACTTTGACAAACGTCGATATCCGTGGCGTCCCACGTGGACGCTGCACGGACTGGGACTGCGATTGTGACGAATTCGTTACTGACCACGACGATAATGGTTGCGCAACGAGGGTGCAGTGCTGCTACTGTGATCATTCCCCGTCGAAGCACACATCGTTAAGCGCAATAGGTATGTTCCGTGGTGTGACTTCGTTCATGTGACTCTGTGTTATATCGTAGCCGCGTCAGCGCACGGTGACGACGCCGTTCTTCATTGTACCTCGTTTGAATAACACAGGCTACTACGTAACGCAAAATACGTTACAAATGCCGTTTTGTTCGTGTAAAATACTCTCTGTTGCCTTTGCGTTCCTGGCGTTCGTGTCTTCACGAACCTCCACAGCCGGAGCTCGTTATATCTTGATATGCTGCAGTACGCTTTGTCGCGATGTATAGTGATATGCCGGTGCCTTGCAGTGTGTGACGGCAGCTGTTAGTATATTAAGAAAGGAAATCCGGAGAGGCAGGTATGCCAAGTGAGCAGGCTGCGCGACGCCATCGCATGAGTTGGCCGGTGGACGCCTAAATTTCGCGCAACAAATTCACAATGCTGTAAGAGCCGACCTGTTTTCGGCAAGTGTGTGAAGGAGCTGTAGCGACTCGTTGGGAACAAACGCAAAGCGGAAAGCCGATATTCTATTCCAAGCGATATTCGATTCCAAGCGACATATTTTCTGTTAAAAATCCGTTATGCAGCTTAGCACAATCTTTTTGCCCCTTGTTTGTGGGATACTTTCTGGTGATTTATGAGTCAACAATCAATCAATCATCCCTGGGGTCTTTCTACTAGGAAACTCACAGAAAGAGGGAGTGAATGATCCACGTCAACTGGAGACTTTATTGCCTGCCCCCTGTGTCGACGAATATAGTAAGCTCTAACATGACACACAGTGAGAGAGTATGTAATTGCTTTCTGTGTGTAGCATATCACAGAGCAGCTCAGCTCTATAACGAACGCACTGATTATGTCCACACATCACGTTTCAACAGGGGATTTTGAAGTGGCTAGCTCTTGCGAGGCTCAGTTCCCTGATCAAGAGCGAGGTGCCATCGGCCTCGTTGAACAGGGTCAGCAGCATCTAACCATCAGCAGTGACACAGACCAGGGAGAACAGCAACGACTCGAGGACGCAGCCCACTCTGTACGCGTACATAGTTGTCGGTATTGTGAACTCGAAACAGCTTCCTTCCGTAGATTTCGTAGCCACGTAGCACATTGTGAAAAGTCGAATTTCATGTTTTCATGCCAGTCATGTGGGGCTTCATTGCGGTCTCAGCTACAGTACAAAGGCCATTGGGAATTTTGTGAAATTCAACCTGCTGCACCAGTGGAAATAGATCAGAGGAGCGAGTGCTCCATACAGATTGTTGAAGAGGTGGAGTTAAATGGGGATGGGGCTAATGAAAGTCGTCTTGCTACAGTCAGTAAATTGGGGCATTTGTGCAGGATTCTTGAAGGGCACCACAGGCGCTCTAAGAAGGTTGTTGACACAGTGGTGGACTTTGTGGAACAGCTAATGCTTGAGAAAGGTGTGCTGCTTAATTCTGCCACAATGAGCTCAGATAAAGCCCGAAAACTACATTATGAGGCATGTGGCCTGTATGTTAAACAGAACTTGTTGCCCTCCCTGGTGGTTGAAAAGCCTATTTTATTCTCTTAAAGAAACTGCTGCAGCATCTAGTGAGGCACACTGAATTCCTGAGATACTTTAGATCACCCTTCAGATCTGTGGATGATGGGGTCTTAAGGGACTATAATGATGGCCTCAGGGTAAGATCACACCCTGTTCTGCAAAAGCACACAGAGAATGTCATAGGAATAATCCTATACAGTGACGATGTAGAGCTGACTAACCCAATAGGAGCAAAAAGGGGGATGAAAGGAAAGCTTAGTCTGTTTTATGTCACATTCACCAATGTCCCTCCAAAAGAAAGATCCAAATTGAGCAATATTTTCCTAGTTGCAGTGGCTCATGCAAAGGAATTAAAAAGTGCTGAGGCAAAGCGCGCTATACTACAGGATTTTGTAGGGACAGTAAACGACCTATGTAATGGTATTTCTCTGCAGATGCATGAGGAAGAGACATTTCATGGCTGCTTGGTTGCATATGTGGGCGACTCATTGGCCAGTCACGGCATTGGGGGTTTTAAGGAGAGCTTTGGTCGCAACGTACGCTTGGCCTGCATGGCTTGTAAGTTTCCCACGTGCGACTTTCACAAGGTGCAGTTTGATGCAGATTGCCCGCCGAGAACTGACAATGAAATCAGAGACCAGGTACGGCAGCTAAATGCTACAAAGAGCAAAGCAGAGAGGCAACAGCTTTCTGTTGAATTCGGGATCAATAGTCCGTCAGTTCTTTCTGAAAGCAGATATTTCAATATTGTGACTGATATGCTGTTTGACCCGATGCATATTCTCCTTGAGGGCATCGTACCACGAGAGATACGTTTATTTGCCAAGTTCCTCATATATGAAGCGAAGTGCCTGACTAAAAAGCAGTTAGATGATGCTATCACCACATTTGGTTTCCACCACTCCATCAGCAAGGGCAATGTTCCGCGTCCCCTAGACCCTGACTGTAACCCTATTGTGTCTGCAAGCACATGCCACATACTAATGCTTCACATGCTGATCATTCTGGAGCCGCATGTTGGGTCTCCAGATGAGCCCCACGTAAAATGTTTCTTGCTGCTGTGCACTTTGACTCAGGTAATATTGTCACCCGAAATCACGGTAGACGCTTTAAGTGATCTGGAAGCTATAATAGCAGAGCACAGCAGACTGCTCATCAGCTGCTATGGGAGAGAGGCCCACACACCAAAGCACCATATGCTTGTCCATATCGTCAAGCAGATTAAAATGTTTGGTCCGGCAAGACACCATTGGACGATGAGATTCAAGGGGAAAAATGCATTACCCAAAACCAAGGAGTTTCGGAATTTTAAAAATATTCCATTGTCCGTTGCTGATCTTTACCAGGTTAACATGTCATTTGACCTCTGGGATGAAGAAGGCAGACCACGTGCGTGTGATGCCATTAAGGCCCCAAGAGCCTGCTCTCCCACTGCGCTGACCTCACTCTTTGTGGCTGCAGGTGTCAACAGGAATGACGTTGGGAAATTGGCACTCTCTGCACCATCGGTTACAGTGGACAATGTCGTGATCCGTACGTCTGATGTAGTAATGATAAAAAACGATGGAGAGAATCTCACATTTGGAAAGGTTCAAGATATCGTTTTGTGGGACGGACAAGTATACTTCGTTTGCTCAGTTCTGACAAGCAGCGAATATGCACAGAAAATCAATGCTTTTGTGCTGCAAGAAAGTGACCAGACCAGTGTCGCCCACTTGAATTCGTTCCTTACTCCATGGCCAGTGTTGATTTACAAGCCACGTGGCATGATGTGTGCCATTCCAAAGTGCATTCCCTTTTTTTCCCTCCTGTTAGTTATGTAGAATGTGTAACTGATCTCTGTATAATACCTGTTCTCAATATAACTTGATGCTGTTTATTTCCACATGTGTGTGCATAAGGAGTTTAGTCCCCTCCACAAAAATTTTCATGAATTGTGAAAATAAACAATTTTTCCTTCTGCTTATGTGCTGCTTCTCACGACCTCGCAATACACCGTTCTTGCAGGACAGAGCGTCGACCGTGCACCTCCCACAATTCTCTGACTTCCTAAAACCTTTGCTAGAAGGCAAAGAAATGACGCCAAAGCAGCACAGAGCATTCAACTTCGGCACGAGCTGATTCGTTACCTAGAGTATGTAGCACATATTTTCATTTCACTTGTGCAATGTAGTTGGACAAGGTAAGCCACATATACTTTTCCTCCTTACTGCAGCCAGCATAACCTAATCACATCTGGATCCATGGCAAAACTGCGCTGGGAGTATAATGCTTTAGGTGCTTCCTTGGCAAAGTCATATCCCTATATGCTCTGGGAAAATGCTCGAGAGGGAACCAAGACGTACAAAAAATGCAAAGAAGTTTGGGTGAGTTGTGGCATATTTGCTCTTATGGAACACATAAATGGTGCTGTCTGCAATAATGGTTTGTCATTTTGCAGTCGGTGTTCATCCATCGATTAACCACGTCGAGAAAGCAAAGGCACTACAGGAAGCGACATGCGGACGTAGATACTGAGAACACCGGCCAGCAAGAAGTCGTGGCCCCACCAGTTAGTCTTGAAGCAGCAAGTGCAGAGCTCGAGGTAAGGGCACCGCAACAGTAGCAGCATTAACCGGCAGCTGTTTTCCTTAGCTGTCTAATAGGCCAGTTCCTACTTGTACGTGATGTCATATATATTTGCTGTTTTTTTTTTCTCTCTCTCTTCAGGAACTGTCCGTGCCTGCAGGTCGCGATGTGCCATTAGCCAGGGTGCCAGAGCTTCTTTCCATCACGTTAGAAATTAGAAAACAGCACCCCCCTAATACCCTTCCAGGCTACTTCTTGAGGGAAGACATAGTAAGATGTCTTCTTGGCTTACATGCTATCTTGGTTACACATAAGGCAGTGTACACATAAAGCATGACTTTTTCCGGTTATATTTTCCTTCAGAATTCGGGTTCATTCAGCTGAAATTTCTGAAGTGAAGTTTTCACTTTCAGGAATGCCACGTCTAAGGATTCATTCCATAATATATTGTTGGCCAGCTTCTGCTGAAAGCTAGCCAATGATTAAAAACGCGAACAACCTTATGAATTGTTATTTAAATAGATCTCAAACGCACCTGTTTTCCAACTTTTTTATTTTTTTGTTTTTTCACTTATTTTCTTTTCCGGTCATTTTTTACAAAAGTTAGGGCTGCCCATTAGCACCCGGGACAGCCTTCGCAGAAAAAATTCGGATTTAATCCGAATGCCCCTAATTTTGGTTCAGGGGAAATATCGAATACATTCTGGTTTAAGAGGAAAATGTCATGCCCCATGTATACATTCCTGACCCCTCGCCTAGCCACCTTGGTGGCCTGGTTGGTAGCGTGTCCGCCACCCAATCCCAGAACCCGGCAGAGAGCCTCTGTTTATTGTTCAATGCTCACATTCATGTGCTTCCACACTTTATTTATATTTTCATTTGCCCTTTCAGCTGACAATGGAAGCTGCAGTTCGCTTCGGAGTGGTATTCGAGAAGGTGGAGAAAACATTGGGCCTCATAAAACTGGACTTTGCAGAGGTGACAGGGGAGGAGCCTACCTTTGCAGCTATTGATGGATACTTGAGGTCACGGCACGTACGACAACAGCTGGTCATGGAGGTGAGTTACATGTGAGCTCTAAAGTAAGTTGTATTACAGTGTGTACTTATTTCCATCCTAAGACATTCAACCCGGATGGGCAATTACCACCTGGACCTGCAATTTTCTTCACGGAACCTCAGAAATGGTTGTATGGCGGCACCCAAGGGGAACGCATACCACTTCATCATGCGTGCACATTGGAAAAGGCCCTCGTCCTGTGCCTTCTCATATACTACATTAAGGACTGGTCCTACCCACTTGCATACAGCCAGACACTGCTGCTGATGCAAAAAGTAGTCGTGAATGATAACGTTCCCAAGGCATGCATGAATGGAAAATTGAAGGACCTTCTGAAGCGGCTTGCGAAGAAGGACATAATTTAAGTGCAATACTGACATTCAGGTCAACGAGTGGACATAATTAAGTGCAATACCATCACCAAGTTCAAAGGGCAGATAAGTTCCTTTTTGTTTTTCATTCACAGCTACTGTAGACCAAAGAATAAAAGCTTCTGTCGCACAGGTTGTGTACAGGTGTTAACATTGCTCAAGAGAAGAAGTGCAAGATCCAGTGGTGGCAGCGAGGAATAAAAACACGTCAAGGATGGCGCCATCGATGTTCTGAGCTGCGGCTACTGTCCCCATGTTCACCGTCATGATCATAAGTATAGTGTATTGAAAGGTTCTTGATGACATGCTTAGAAGTTTACTTCAGCATTTTGTTCATGGAAAAAGACGGGGCATGCTAATATTCAGCAAACTTCTCAACATGTCACCACAAACCCTAAAATGCATTGCCTATGATCAAGAAAGTTAAAAGTTCGGAAGGAGCCCCTGCTGGAATATCGGTGGCGCCACCCCTGGGTTTCGTAACCTTCACTACCTATGTAGCATCGCAAATAACCTTTATTTAAGGGTTACCAGTCAGCCACGGCTCGAATGATGCATGGGTTACACTGTAACCAAACCTCATGGGTTACATGGTAACTGCTAAAATAAAGGTAAAAAACTAGCACACTTTTTACTCTTATATATGGTTACTAGATTTAGAGTGTAGGAATTAGTTTTTTGTCGGAACTTTGAGGCAAAAGTAATAAAAAAATATGATGCACAAGTTGACGTTTACATGGCCATTTGCAAGAATTGAAGGGAACATGTCTTTGTTTGGTCCGGTGATGACAAAACGTGTTCATATGATGTTGGCTCTAACGCGACGATTCTAAATCCCCGTAACTCTTGTCAAAGGCATACGTGAATAATATACATTTTTAAACTCTTATCACACAAGCAATGTGGGGGAGGCAAACATTGCTTCCGGCACCGCCTGTCGGGGATTTCCGGCGCACGCCTAAAGAACCCCAGGTGGTCCAAATTATACGCAGTCTTACCCTGCGGCACGTGCAACATGTCGCCACACTGCGCAAATAAACCTTACGTGTAACATCACGGTACCACTAGTATTTGGCACACAAACGTATACGTGAGAGTTTGTCTTGGCTTAACACCATGCATGTGCAATTATTTAACAAGCTACGCGGCGAAAATCTGAGCGCTGCAAAGATTCCTTGGGAAAGTGAAGTGTTCTTTTTCTGCAGTGCTCTTGGTATTTACGTACAGCATGGTTGATACTTTTATGTTTGCGTGTCGTTCGTTGATACGTGTGCGGCACCACACGGAAGCATTCTTTGTTTACATGAACCACACAGACAATCCATAGTTGATGCTTGTCTGCGCCGCATCAGTACGGTCACATTGTTTAGTGTGCCTGAGGTACGAAAATGCATACATATCAGCAAGACAAAGAACTGCAGGTTCCTGGTGCTCTATTAGTAATATTAATATCAAGATAAAATCGTGGTGACACAGATGATCACGAAACATGCGCAGTGGGTCAGCACATATGAGGTTTCCCTCCTGTCCTTCTCGGTTAGCGGAGGGAAGTGTATTTCCAACAGACTGAGAAGAAATTCGTAGTGCGACACCTCTCTTTTCGAATTCGATACACTCGTTGTTGCCAGCATTCTGCCTATGAGCAAGATACTCGTGTACCGCTGTACTGCTCCCCTGCCGCGACGCCCTCTTGAACCTTGCAGCTTTGGTAAATCGTCGCCAGGTGGCCAGGGCTACACGTGACGTACGCGAATACACTCTCGTTGTCATGGTAGAAAAAAAAGAAACAAAAAACAAGGCAACGCTTGCGCAGGAAACTACGCTCATGTTATCTCACACGCCCTCCGCTGCTCCTCCCTTCTTCTTTTTAGGGGGAGAGTGAGGTCAGCCAATGCACCCTCTCTGTACCTGGACTAGGTGCCGAAAGCGGTCTCCCTCCTTGCGACATGCGCACGTTGTTTTCTCGCTCACCGGCAGAATGGAGCGCGAACTCACCACGTTTAGCTAAAAATGCCTTATGTGTTGCTAATAGCTCAGTACGTACGTTCGCAGCAATATGTGAGGCCGTACGGATTCTCCCCGGGAGGGCAGTATGACTGTAGGCCTAGCCAAGGATCTCCAGCAGGGTCTCCAGCATACTTCAAGCATTTCTTATTTACGTTGTCCACTCCCAGTAGTTTAATTATGCTGTATGGCGCAATGCATGTCGGCAGACTGGACAACACTGTGTGGATGATGACCCGTGTTGATCCATCATCTCCACCTATGTTTGTCAACCAGATAACTGCAGCAACGGCAATCGTTATAGTACCTGCAAGTGAAAAGACTGAAGTGAGACGAAAAAAAAAAAGCTCTGTGCCCATACATATTTCCTCTAATTGCATAACGTATCAGTATAGCATTCCAGTGTACAGTCACTGTACATTGCGGGAAAGAAGAGCATCGGACAGTGCTTTCTCAGTTTCTGTCACAAGCAGTGATGTCATATTTCTTTTGTCGCGTTATCTTTATTTATCTGGCATGACGGCATATTTGTTTACAAAGTTACACCCTTTCTTTCCTTTTCCAGAAGCGAAATTGTGGAACTTGCAAATCAGAGGGGCACTCGCATATGGGCACAACATATGTAGAGTGGGCCTTTCGGCAGCAGACAGAACATGGTCTTCAATGACTTTTGCTTCACTTTGCAGATTCTCGCTTGTACAGCGGCGGGCCTCGCCCCCAACCTTCTCGCCATGCAAGACACGTGTACAGAACTGGTTCCTGATGCTCTTACTGGCGTGAATGCTGTGTTCGGGATGTGCCAGATTCTTGATCTTCATGCGGAGTCATCTACTGATTACACAGCATCATACTATCGTCAGTGCTCGTTCTGTACCAGCGACATCTACATCGACATAAAAGACGTATTTGCAGTGCTTCCGCTTCAGTGGGCCTTTCGGCAGCAGACAGAACGTGGTCTTCAATGGGTTTTGCTTCAGTTTGCAGGTAAACATCTACCTTCATTGTAATTTTTTTTCTTCTGATGATCGCAATTTGCTGCTGCTGCTGTCTGGCCCTCGTGTGTTTAAGTCTTGTTGGAGCGACTGTTGACAGTCTTTGTTGATCTGCTTACACTTGCTGGTGATGTTGAATCTAATCCCGGGCCCAAGGGAAACACAGGAGATGATGATGTGCAGGACTTGCTGCGTAGACTGCTGGACGGTCAAAATGAGCTGTCTAAGACTATAAACGATCTGAAGTCGAATCAGGCATCCTTTCACATGAAGTTATATACATCTGATAGCAGAATAAAAACTCTTGAGGACTTTGTAGCCTCCTCTTATAATATTGTGCACCAGGTGACGCAGTGTAATGATAATATGACGCACATTTACGAAAACCTCACGCTCATAGAGAACGAAATTGATGACCTTGAGAATAGACAGCGCCGAAACAACCTGTTAGTATTTGGGTTAACCGAAACTCAGCGAAGCCCATTCTACCTTGCTAGATTCTGTGAACGATTTGTTCAGAAACGGCGTGAACCTGTCAGTGCATAGTATTGAGAGATGCCACAGACCAACACCAGGTAGCGCTCGGCCGGTGATTCTCAAGTTCGCTGACTACCGAGAAAAGATGGCGATCTTGCAAAATTCTCAAAAATTAAAAGGTGGCTCGATTCACGTGAAAGAACATTCTTCCAAACATATTCGAAACGTGAGGAAGAAGTTATGGGATAGCGCAGTGGAAAACAGAGTCAAGGGAGATAGAATGGTGCTAAGGTTCGACCGACTCTTTATGAATCAAGAACGTTATCAATGAGATGTTGTGGCCAATAGTAGAGCACTTGTTCCCTCTAAACGCGTCGCGTCGCCGTTCTCACATAACTGACATTCACGAGATAATGGACTGACCCTTCCGAATGTAAATGTCAGAACCATTCTTCGCAAATGTATAGAAGTGCAACATCTTGTCTATGTTCACGAGCCAGATATTGCGGGTATTGCTGGGTAAAACTATACTGTATTCCGCATGGACAGGCAGACCCGTGGCGGCGGTGTAGCCCTGCTAATAGTAGATGTTTTCCCTATAACTCGCCTACCAGCTCTAGATAAAGTGGAGGCCATTTGGTGCAAAGTGCAATCTGAACATCAGCGTTTTCTTGTCGCCTGTGTTTATCATTCCCCGAATCTTGAACTTGATATTTTTGCTGAACTGAAAGATTATGTGTATCGGAATCACTTGCATCGTTCAAAGCTAATTGTAATGGGTGATTTCAGTCTCCCGTCAATATCGTGGGGACACATTGAAAGTTGGAAATCGTGACACGCGCTTAAGATATTCTTTGATTGATCTTCCAAACATCCTGGGCCTGGTCCAAATAGTCGATTCAGCAGCCCGTCGCAGCATGCGTCGTCGTCCATACTAGACTTGGGCTTTCTTGGTTATGATATCTATATGAAGGGATATTCGTGCATCGTTGAAGGTGTTCCTGATCATAAAGCAGTATTGGTACGTGTGAACATCATGGTGAGCGGTACAAACTCAACTGGTTTCTGCATTAAAGGAACTGTAAAGTGAAATTTTACCCCCCCCCCCCCCCCGCGTTTCTGTGTGCGACCTGGTAGAGTTTACCTGCGTGATACCGCGCACACAGCCTAAGCACTCAAAGCACGTTAATTATCACACAACATAAATATAACTTATTAAAACTTTAACCGAACGGTAGGTTGCGCCCCGCAACAGCTAAAAAAGTAGTGATGGAAGTACTTCCGTCACATGTCACCTAAGTAATCCACGATGAACTTATGACCGGCTACTAATTACCAATAACCACTAATTTTAGAATAAGAATTACTGGGACAATTCTTCAAAATATCAAAGAAACAGTATCCCAAAATACTGTCAGAGCGGTCAGCGCCCTCTGTTTGCTCTCATCCCAACCATATTGCGCGGCGTGCATTGCGTCTGGCGAGGTTTGTGTATGCAAAAAAAGTTCTTTTCCTGGCGAAATTTAGCAGAACTTCACCTGACGGCGATGCCAGGTATCTACAGTAGTGTTCGGGGATACACCAAGTGTGCTCTTTCGAGAAGGGACGTTGTGTACCACAACATTCCAACCGATAGTGCACGAAAACGAAAGTGGTTGCAAACGCTTGGTCAACACATTCGTGATCCACGCCATATTTGCTCAACCCATTTCTCTGACGAGTCGTACGAAATTATAGCAGCAGACGGTCGAAAACTTCTCAAATGGACCGCAGTTCCGACACCAGTGTTTCTCCTTGTGGCGTCTGATGATGCGAACACCAGTGCACACGAGGTATGTACCGATACACAGGAATAAGACATATATGGATATAGTTAATTTCAAATTCAGATTGATTTTTGTGATGCCTACGTTGCATAATGTACCAAACGGAACATCCCGCTTTCATTGGGGAGCCATGAGCTCTCGCAGGAGAATATAAGCATCAGATAAATCGTGCGCTATAGATACTGACCGTATTATTCATTTATATCAACGACACAGGCTTCCATCGTGGCTGACAAGAGAGTGAAAATCGGAAGTAAAAGCATGCAAACGGATGATTTACCGTCGACACCTCTCAACCTTTATCCAGTTATGAATTCAACACTTATTGTCCATACACACTCATGCTCACAGGTGGGTCAAGCTCTTGTTTTGTTTAACATTTGAACTTCTGCGTTCCTTGCAGGAGCATGATATGACAATATCTTCACCACTGGTGGAACCAGCTGTTGAGTCAACAGTTTTGAATGGTACATAAGCCTGCTTATACTAAAAGTGGCGTGCCCTCTGCTTCACCAGACCAGAAGAAGTACTTCAAATTCAGAACTCCACTATTAGAACTGTTAGAGAAATGCAGGACTTATAGTACATTGCACACTTCTCACTGACTGGAACACACTGAAACATTCAAATAATTATTTTACTAAAACACAAGCTTTTGAATAGAGTCTGCCATTCCTTCATCAGTTTCGATACAGACACACTTGGTTGGTACGTATATTCATACTGATGTACATTAGAGAAAGGGGACAAAGAAGGTGGTGAGGAGAAAATACAAAGTTTTGTTAGAAAGGGTTGAGGGTACAAAAAATATACAAAAGAAGGCACACGAGCTTTGCGTACTTGAATTTTCTGTTACAATAATTCTATCTGCAACGATGACGTCAAAGGTAAAAACAACTAGCTTGCAGTTACTTATAGTAAACAATATCAATATGCAATTGCCATGCTTGGAAATGATTATAGGCCATGTAGACCACACGATTTTGTAACAGAGGGTTAAAAAAAGCTTGAGGCTGCGGTCCTGTGTAGGTGCTGAGCTAAACCCGTGGATGCAGCATACTTGTAACCACCTTTACAATTCTGAGGGAAATCCAGAGCTTCTACTTACCATGTGGAGAAGTATGAGCTTACGTATACAAATGAACTGTCGTGCAGGAAACAGTGTATACTAACTCCGAGATAATTGTCTGGGTTTGACCCGGCTCGCTATCAACATCCGTGACAGCCATTAGAGACCATGTTTCGATATAAAGAGCATAGGGAAGACACTTAGTCATGACCGTATTATATTTTCTTGGCAGAGGATGCTTGTGGAAAGGATGCTTGTGGAGTCAATGATAGGGGTGCCTCTGAAGAGAAGCCTCTGTTGAAAACATTGGCATGTCCCCACCTGAGGCCTTCTTATACTGATGAAGTCATGAACTCGTCATGTTTGACAGGCAAGGTGATAACCTATGTTCTCTTAGAGCTTATGGACTGGAACGAGTTTGTAGCAAACACCTGTGCATTGAAAAGAAAAAAAAAGCATGCATGCATTGCGTTACTGGTTGGTAGGTGATAAATCACTTGCAAATTGATATGGATACAGTATGGTGATGTTCTCCTTCCTTGTTTGTGTTTGTTTACTGCTGTCACTCGTATGTTCATTCAAAAATGCAGTGATCAATAAAGCAATATTTACAAGCTTTGGTGTCTGTAGAATGTATTTTACTGTGTAGTGGCTGTCTGGTTACTCCAGAAGGGTATATAGCGGACCTCTACTGTGCATGAAAGGGATACTGTTGTGATCAAGCAGTGTTCACGGCCAAACCAGTCAGTGTACCTCTGTCAAGATGGCAGGCGCACAATGCTGCCCACAAGCACCTGCAAGAAAAGTGAGAGCTTCACCTCAGTGAAAGCGAATAAACATACACATGGTCAGACAGCACCTACTGCATCACACGCCGAAAAGGCAAAAACCTTTGTATGCTTCAGAAGGAAAGTTTTCCCTTATGCCATGTACAGCACATGCTTCGAGGATTTTTCTGCAGTGCTTTCCAAATCGTCCCCAGAGCCACCTGATAAAACTGTTCGCGTACCGGAAGTTCCTGCATGTACCATGGGCAGCGTAAAAGTATGATATGTGACTTTAATGAAAACAAACTGAAGGCACACGCGAATGAACTCACTTGTTCGCTTCGCTGATCCTGTTAAGGGCGTAGTCGTCGCTTTCTCTCACGCAGTAGTAGAACACCTGGAGCACCTCAGTCTCCAGCCACAGTATTTCAAAGTACATATTTCTTGAAATGCAACCGGTGAGTTGCTTCAATAACGTCACATTTCGCGGGAACAAGGGCATTCGACGTCCGTCGTCCGTCGGCATCGGCACGCATTTGCCGCAACGACACCTGAACCGAAGGAGCAATACCATATTTCCGCTGGGAGGCTCTCAACATTTTCATTACTCACGAAGAGCGTTTCCCACGCGGCAACGTGACGGCGATGACGGCAATTCATCCACTGTCGACGATTCTGCGGATGATATTGTGTCATGCTGTGTCTCCGGCGTGCCCTCGTAAGAACAAAAGTTTTGCCCGCGTGACTGCTGGACTATCCCAAGCTGGAGGGCATTCAGGTTTGGAAAAATCGACACCGCACGGCGTGGACCCCAAAACATTTCGGTCATTACGGTTTCGCCACAGACCGGGACGCGGATGAGAAAGGCGAGACCAGCCATAGCCGACACAAGCCAACCCAGTGTTGTTGCTGAAGGAGTACTCAGCTTTGCGCTCGAATGCAATCTTTGAAATTCGATTACTCAAAGAAAACAGGGATTCGAAAAGAAATATTTCGTAACTCAGATGTACTCTTCCTAGGCTTTCATAAAATCATAAGGTTACCCTGGGTTGAAATTCACTTTACAGTTCCTTTAAGGATTACACAAGAGCTGGTGATACCGCGATAATTAACGAGCGAAACTCTCAGCATGGCAACAGATGTTGACTTCCTGTACAGAGCATTTCAGAAATTAGTCAAATACTGCATCTGCCGATTTGTTCCAGTAAAATGTATATAAAAAAGAACTCTGTACGCCCATGGATCACCCGTAAAATTTTACAAATTCGACGTCGCATAGGAAGGTTAAGGAGCGCTCGTTGTCGCCACCCATCTCAGTATTTGCATACATTGTACAGTAGCTTGAAGGACGAGCTTAAATCTACAATATATTCAGCAAATAATAATAATAATTGGGGGTCTACGTCGCGAGACAACTGAGTATTCAGCAAAGCTTTTGTACTATAATGTGTCTCTTTCTGATTTACTGAGGTCCAATCCTAGACGATTTCGGAATACAATTCTTCCTCAAAAATCGCCTTCCCTTGTAATCGATGGTGTACCTTGTTCAGATGCTACTGAAGTGGCTACCCATTTCCATGCGTATTTTTCCTCTGTATTTCTCCACAGCAACGATTGTGAGTGCCATTTTGTCGCGGGAGATAACGCACTCATGTTGCAAGGTAATGTCTTTACTTCTGCTGGTACCTTTAACCAATTGCTGAAATTGGATAGTAAGAATAGTTGTGGTCCTGATGTAGTCACCAATACGTTCCTATCTCGCTATGCTGAATGGATGTCCAAATATCTGGAAATTATTTTTAACAAATCAGTCCTGTAAAGTTCCCGATGTCTGGAAAAAGGCAATTGTAATTCCTGTCTTAAAGCACGGTGACAAACAGCTGGTGTCAAACTATTCGCCGCGAGATCGACCTATATGGGGCGACACTGTCACCATTCTAGTGTGGATAACACGTGGACCGATATTCGGAGTTGATGGTTCTTTTCCGTAATTCTTGTGTATATTCACTTGTGCCGCGATGGTACGACACTGTTCGGTTCCCCAGTGCTCCACCTACTGCACTGAACGCGGAGTAAACGTGTAAAAGCAGACGACGCATCCACACTGTTGTAGTTCGCCGTTCTCCACAGCGCGCCGACGCCGTTTGATCTCGGAGCGAATCGGCCAGTTTCGCTGACTGCCACAACCTGTAAACTTTTCGAACACGTACGTTGCAGTCATATTAATAGCTTCTTGGAGGAACACTCTATCCTAGCTCAGTGTCAGCGCTGCTTCCGCCGTGGTTACTCTACTGTTACCCAACTCATTGAATTTGTACACAATTTGGCGTCTGGTATTAGTCCGAATTTTCAAACTGATGTTACTTATACTGATTTCCGTAAAGCTTTTGATAGGGTGTGTCATCTAAAGCTTGTCACCAAATTGAAGTACATGCTCAGAAACAATAACGTTGTTAGTTGGATTGAAAGTTATGTCACTGACCGAACACAACGTGTCACATTTAACAATTGTTTGTCTTCTGAGACTCATGTACTCTCAGGTGTTTCACAAGGGGCAGTGTTGGGACCATTGTTGTTCTCGCTGTTCACTAACGCATAGTGGAGGAAGTGCCAGTTAAGATTGGGCTTTATGCCAACGACTGCGTTGTATACACTGAGGTCAAAAGTGCAGTTGATCAATTGGTTCTTCAGGAGTCGATGCATATGATTTTAAACTGGTGTCAGACTTGGGGCATGGATATTAGCAATGATAAATGCGCTCATATGACATTTACACAACGCCGCATCCCACTAGTATTTCAATACAAAGTGGGAGAAACTCCAATAATACAAGTCGATTACTATAAGTATCTGGGAGTAGTCTTCAATACTAAGCTCACATGGTCAGACCATATTGATACAATTACCTCCAGGGCTCTGGGAAAGCTAGGCTACTTAAAAAGGACATTAAATGCGTCCACCGTAGAGACTAAACTGCTCGCATACAAGACGCTAATACGGCTCATTCTAGAATATGGTGCAGAAGTTTGGGACCCCTTCAGTAAATCGCATAAGCTGGAGCCTGTCCGTTTTATATTGTCCAAATATGACTTTTTTTTCTCCTGGTTCTACCCTGTCCGACCTGGACCTGAAAACACTTCAGGTTAGGCGGCGAGCTCTTCTTTTAAAAACATTTCATGCGGTTGTGAATGGTAATGTGAATATCCCTTCTGCATCCCTTATTACTTTCTCTGGCACTGCCTCACTAAGGTCATCCCACAAACTAAATATTGTACCTCTTTCGTGTAGAGCTGACTGTTACAAGTATAGTTTTTCCCACGTTGCATTACTGGGTGGAATTCCATTGATGGCTGTGTTAGAGAGATGTCACCTTCTCAGGTTTGTTGACTCTGCTATAGCATCGAACTGAGGCTGCAGTATGCGTAAATAAATAAATAAATATGTGTTCACGAAACCTTGTCAATAAATGCATTATGATAAAAGAGCGATGATGAGGAATAAGTTACAACTACGACCAGCTCTATAATACACGACCATAACACTCGCACCTAGCCCCAGCGCCGCTGATTTAGTTTCGCAAACAGGCCGCCGCACGTTTGTGGCGCTGAATACGGGCCCCTCGACAGACGACACATGCCATGCGGATACCGCCGCCGCCGTTATTCGCATTTGGTTTTGGCTGCTTTTCACACGTGGCCGCCAGTGTTTAGCTTCAGTGCGTGCTTTGTCAGACGTGAGACGTGATGGTGTACTGCCCCGTCCCGCTTTGCTAGCCGAAGAAGCAGTGTCGGACCCAAGTATTTCCTTCCACGAGTTCCCCTTCAAGCAGCCATCCGCTGCTTTTTGGCATATCCCTTCAAGCTATGTATGCTGTTCCACATTCTCAATAAAGAAAGAAATGCTGCCTTACCGGAGAAATGGCTGTAAATATATCGTGGGGTCCACACCTAGGTACAGCATTGCGATTGTTTCATGTTTCATATACGGTGTAGTTTACGGATGGCAGTGTGTACCACGAATAGTTTTATCTTTATTGCTGCGTACCTTTTAAGCATCTCTCTCTGAAAGAACTAATGAACCATGCCCTCCGACAGCCTACTTTACAGCGTGTTCTCGGCATTTCAAGGCCAAAGAATTTAGCATCGGCGCAAAGCGCAGGATTCTCAGACGTCGCACCGTAGCTACGGTACCTACGCTGTTTGAAGAATACCCCCAAAGCAAGCAAGCTACAATGACGACTCTGCGACGTCGTCTCACCAGGCATCCAGTGGAAGCTTTGAGTAAGAGAGGTTGCCTTCTTCAGGCAAGCAGGGTGCACCATCTTCTCCTGACGTTGCCCGGTCAACATCGTCTCTGGGAGGTGACGATATACTGACGACGTTGGTGATCACGAAGTTTACGCCACCTTCCATCTCCCACGAGTGCAAAAAGTAAAAATAAAAAGGGACCAATCAGTAGGAAAACAAAACAAGCAACTGCTGATTCAAAACTGAAGTGCTTGCTTATACAACAGATTCTTTTGGACGTCGTAACTGGTGTCAGTCATTTCTTTGCTAGGAACACACAGTTTCTTCTTCGTTCGCACTCTCCGATTCTCTGTAACTGGCCTGTATGTTAACACGGAATGTCTCTCACGCGAAACTCCACCTCCAACAATCTGGCCCAACACAGAAGGCGAGTTTTACAGTTTTACGTGCCACCTTAGGCTTCAGAGCCTATTTCTGAGTATTTAGTTTCACAACTCTTTGCTCTACATGCAGAGAGAACCTGCCACAATGCACAAACATGTGCGCACGAAGAATTAACCACGAGGACCACTCATATTCCACACAGCTGAGCTACAATAGGCGCTCTTCTGAGTACGGCAAGTGGCGCCCCTGCGGGCGTTCCGCACGCAGATACCTCACTTCCGCTCCTCAGGCCGCAGACGGAAGTCCCATAGGCGAACGGGTGAGTGTTATGGTCGTGTATTATAGACATGGTCGTGGTTACAATATACGACCTCATAGAAATCACGAATCACATAACTTATTTTGTTTCTGACCAAAACCTCTGACCCAGAGGATTCTGATTTGCAGGGAAATTCTCTCTGTTCGGATGTCTTTGAACGGATCAAGAACTATAGGTAGCCCTTTCGCCCTCGAGAACACGTGACCTTTCCCCTAGCATCCTTACTTAGCGATACCAGAGCGGGACGAGTTTCGCGGTGCCGAGTTTCTATGCGTCCAACTTTGAACAGGGTAATTTGCTAATCAGTCAACCCTCCAGAGCTTCTCAAAAGTCGTGCTATCCGCTTCACCTTTCCTGCACGTCAAGCATACCCATATCCGCACTTGGCTCACCCCATGCGCAGCATTTATGCGGATATGCAGCACATGTAAATGATATACGTAATGCGGCTATTTGTATCAGTCATGGGGAGATTCGTTCTAAATGACTTTGCGTGCAGTTTTCAAACAATTCAAATATATTCGGTTTGAAGGAAAAGCTCCTGGTACTCGAATTTCGGATATAGATTTCCATATTCTGTTCGAAGTTGGAACTGAATACGCAGCTAATCATCTTGCGTATTTGAAGAAAACCCTTAGATCGTCAGGTGATGTCCCCCAAGATATGCGGTTGTCCAACATGGCCATGTGAAAAAGGCGTAAACTACTGTCTGAGTAGTGGCCGTTGGCGCATTGTCCTCTGTGTGTGTCAGTCTACTGGTTAGGAGTGTACTTACCCCCAAGAGTGAAGAAGATCGTGAGTATGGCGAAAGCTTTGCCTTCCGTGTCATATAGAAAAGAAGCCAGGTAGCTTATAGAGATGGTCGTGCAGGCGATTGGGACCAGCAGAATCAGTGCGGCAACTGAATAGGAAAAAAACAGAACTCATCTCTTTCAGCAATGAAGATAACAGAACGGATGGGTGACTTTACGTCGTGACACAACCACGACCATGAGCGACGCCACAAGAGTATGTCTGCATTTTGTTTTTCCTACTTGAGGGTTCTTTAACGTTCGGCATAATCTCAGCACACAGCACACATTTAACGTCCCACAGGGAAGATGGCGCATCCAAGCAAGTTGTACCAGGCCCCCATAGCTCACCGCATTCGTGGCAGTAGAAAAATAGTTCTACGTCATAATCATGTGGTATTACTTCATTAGACATCATGACGGATGCCCACTGGCCGAAGGAGGACGCGCGCTCCGGGATTGGTTGACAAAGATTCGAAATAGCTGACAGCTCATTCTTTCGCGGGCAGTCGGCCAGGCGGGCACCTGCAAGCAGGCTTGCAGCGTCTCCGCGTCTCGCCGATGTCGGTTGACCACAACTAGCAAAGAGCAGAGAGATGACGCCTGAGGAACATTCTCGAGCGCTGTCGCATTTTCAAATACATTGACTAAGAAGACAGGATTCGGAATGACACAAGTATTTCCTGCGACTGTATAACCTTCAGTGCACCGCCAATATGAAAAGAAGATGCTCATTTATGAAATCGCACGCACTGGTGGGCCTCGCTCACTTCCACAAGTAGACTGTGTATGTGTTTTGTAAGTTCGAACTTGGTTTGGTTGAAACGAAACGTCCTGTACGCACAGCGAATATATGAGTCAAACTTTTGAATCAATACGTTCATCAATAAACGTGTATTTCGCCTGCCAAAAATGTCTTAGTTGTTTTGGAATTACGGGCGCCAGGGATGAAAAGGAGTAGAAGTCCACGGTAGCCAGGACGGGCCGGAAGGCCAGCCAAACGGAGAGGCTGCTGATTGGCTGCCTGCTAGGCATCATGACGCATTTTCATTGGTCGAATGTCCAATGTTGCCTGAATTATCTCAAACTATGGGCTCTATGGGGATCTGTTGACGCCTGGTTGTACCTTGCAACAAAGTTGATGGCGTCCTTGACCGGGACCGAACACGCTACGGACTGATCTACCAAGAGCGGCGGTACGCAAGCCCTCTATCAAAAACAGTAGAAAGGTAGAACATCCAACGAACCGGTCATACAATGTTAATGGAAGAGCTCAGTGACGGGAGCTGACCACATTTCTAACAAGGGCTGTCCTAGCTAGGTTTTGCAACCCCGACCGTTTTCAGAATCCTGGGTTTTCGGGATTTCTAAATGTGGATCCCGAAAGCTCGTCGGGATTTTCTTCCAGCTATTTCCAGGATGCCGTATGGAAAGGTATCCACCTGCACATCCATCATACTATAATAAATTGAGAGATAGTGCGCGTTTGTTCTCCTTTGCGCAAAACCTTCAAGTGGAAGAAAACCCAGACATACACGGGGGCACACACAAAAGAAAGAAAAAAGAAACACTGCTCGCTGGGCAAAAGTTTCGCCACGTATTATATTTAGCTTTCGCAGTGTGCAGGAATGCCGACCTTGCGTTGGAATGCGTCTCTTCTCGTCCACTATGGCTGCACCACATAGTATTTCCCGCGGTTAGGCATGCGGTGCAGGAGAATACGCGACGTTAGCACGTATACATATTAAAGCGGCTGCGAAAAGCAATGACGTTTTTCTCATCTTCCGCCGGAGTGTTCTGGGGACTGGTGTGTTCTGCTCTTCTCCCCTTTTACTCGACCACGTTGTGTTCTGGTCAGGAGCATCCCAATCTAGTTTTCGCAAAAGGCAGCCCCAGCCTTTTCTTTTCACTTTCATACATACGCATTTATGGAGATTAGAAGAACAAAATACGGATATTCTGCAGAGAGAAAGATAGATAATCTGCAATACTTTGTGTGGCGTTATGGATCAGGAGACTGACGATTTCGTTGGAGTTTTATTGCAAGTTGAGGGCTGTTCTTGGCTATAGCTTGCGAGGTTCGCATAAGTCAGCAGGTAACATCTTTCTGATCTGTCGTGAACGGTGAAGTTGGCTCGATTTCGGATTGCAAATGATATTTTTAGGGGACGGCCAATTGAAATCAACAGTCTGCAAGACGTCGTTCTTTCATTTTCACTTGTGTGACGGAATTTCCGCTGTCCAGGATGACAAAATTATCTTATTTTATTGTCGCGACATCCCGTGATTTCGGGATCCCGAGATCCGGGAATCCGAACTCTGCCCTTGGAGAAGAAGAGTATTTGTTAGAATAGCGTCAGCTGTCGCCCTGATGCATTTCTTCTAATGCGTCACGATAGCTAGAATCATCGTCCTTGCAAGGAGCTCACGTTACTTCATACACAATGCGCATAATCTCAAAACAAAGAAAAAGAAATTGAGGAGTCTGCACTAATCCTTTAAAGCTTCGGCCACGGGTATCCACTGGACTATCACGCGTAGTTTACCTACCTTTACATACCAGCGAAGTTATCTGTCATACTGACCTTTCGTACTTGTGGAAGTGTCGTTGTGAAAACTAAAAATAATGCAGATGATAATCCAGGTCACAACAAAAGTTACGGCATCGAAGAAGAGATTGGAGAACCAAAAGACAACGCTGGACATTCCGCTCATCAGTTGAAGCGCCTTGCAATTGCTGGTACGTTCCATGATGGCAAAAAGGACCGTCACAGCCACAGTGAATGACATAATCAATGGAAACCCCACAGCGCGAAGAACGTTCAGTAATATAGAGGATACAAAGTCTTCGAGACCCCCTTGGAGTTGCCCGCGAGCGGTCCTATTCACTCCGTACACGGTTGAGTCAATGACGAGTGTTGCCGTTATTCGAGCCGTGTCCTGACCAGACACCGACCGTAGAACTGCCGTATTTGCAAGAAGCTGCGTGAGAACTTGACTGGCCCCGTAAAAAGGGTTCCACCACGCCACAATCCTGGAACAGACATTAAAAGAGGACACTGTGTATTTCACAATCCTAACTACGCAGATACATGAATGATAAACACACACACATACGGATAAAACAAATTAAGAAAAATATTAGTCTCACTGCCCAGCAAACCATTTACAGCCCATACATACACGTACATCCCAGGTACATCCTGGCGATATCGCAAATTGGACCACATTTGAAAAACGTCTTGAGGATACCCCAGAAATCCTGAGGATTTCTCAAGACTCCTGAGGAGTCCTGAGATTGTCTGAAGTTACCTCAGAACTGCCTGTGGTTCTTCTTCATCTCGGGATTTTATGATTGCACCTGATAGCACATCATCGTGTCCGGACACCCAGACTTCACACTGAGCTGCCGTATGACAGCTTTAGATATCTTTCAGAGGTGAGAAACAGTTCCGGAGGCCATTACGTGTGTCATTTTATTGCTATTCGTTAGGGAGGTGAAATAGAATCATACATTTCATTTAGAGTTTAGAGTTATTCAAAGTCAGTCTAGTTAGAGTCATTCAAAAGGAGAGGTGCGCGCAATCTGCACAGTGCAGTGTCTGTTTCTTTTCCTGGCTCGCTTATGTCTTTGTAGAGGAACACTATATCCTCTAGATTCCGATGGGACATTCCATCACCTTTACTGTGGAACTCCAGTGGAGACCAGTACTACTATAGTCAGGAAAAATTTCCAGTCGGTGCACAACGTTGCGCTTTTACGGGATTCCATTATCGGCCAATCATTTTCATTGCCATTTCTGTTTTCCATTTACTGAAAATTATTTACTTCATTTTTTACACACCGGCATGTACACAACTAAACTGTCCAAACCTTGGGAGCATGCCCGTAATATCGCCCATTCCTTGAATTGAGATAAGCCACTACTCTTAGGTAAGGAGAACCACTGGGGTGTTAGTAAACAGTTGGAATCCTGATGTATATAAAAAAAAAAAAAGATGACGCTATCAACAAACATTCGTTCGTTATGTATGTTTGTATGTTACTCTTATAAAGACATGAGCAGGCACCAGTGCGTCATTTTGATGATGGAATATGGCTGGATGTATTCTGAAACGTAATTTCTACACTATTTTTACTTGTTGTGTTTGCTGATCTGTAACAAACTAGTCAGACTAGTAAACGCCAAAATTAACAAACTTCCAGAAAATAGTATTGGTTACCACCCTTGTAATACAAGTAGATGTCAAATTTGTAAATCAATGTAAGCCGCTAAATCTGCAGAAAGTACCAATTCTAATTATCCGGTCAACCTTAATGGCGATTTTAACTGTAATTCTTCCAGTGTTGTCTATCTTCTTCAATGCCATGAATGCAGCGCCCAATATATCGGACAGAGAGCTACGTCATATAGAACGCCACTCAATATCCACAAATCGTACGTCGCGAAAAAACCCAATCTGCCAGTGTCACGCCATTTCAGTAATCTAGGACACTCAATCACCAATATTCTATTTTCATCCTACAGTCAGGCTCTCCTTCCCAGTGGTTCAGGGAACAGCGCGAATCTTATCTCATTCATAAATTCCAGTATCAGATAAACGAAGATTCAGGAATCCTTTCGACTATTCGTCACCTCCATGTAAACATGCCGCACTACGAAACCTTGACGAGCAGTCACTCCAAACTCTCCTTCATGTTTATAATACGTCTTGGCGACAGGGACCACCGTACCATCTACGTGGAAGGAGGCATTAGTTGTTCCCATTCTGAAACCAGGCAAACCCCCGACTGTCCTATCATCCTTTCGCCCTGTGAGCCTGACAAGCTGTATGGGAAAACTGATGGAGAGAATGGTTTTGCATCGCCTCGACTGGTGTCTCGAAAAACAAGGTGCGTTCCCCTCAAGAAATGGCTGGATTTCGTCGCCACCGAAGCTCCATGGATCCAACTCTCAACCTAGTTTCTACAGTCCCACATGCTCGTGCTTATCGGCGGATCGTTGTATCGGTCTTTCTGGACATTAAGCGCGCGTATGATACCGTCTCGCACATCTGTGTGCTCCACGGGTTGTGGTTTCTTGCGTATCTGGTCGCTTCTTCAGCTGGCTCCACGATTTAATTACGGACCGAACTGTCGCTGTCCGCACATCCCACGGCCAAAGCCCCTTAGCACCCTATTCATCAAGACGCACCCCAAGGAAACATTCTCAGTCATATACTTTTCAACGTGGTAATGGCAGGACTAAAATCGATAGTTCCTCGCAAGGTATATCATTCTCCGCGCATGCTGATGACGTTGCCCTTTGGACAGTAGGCAAGTCACGACCAGCGATTCAGCGCCGTTTGCAACAAGCCTTAAACAATGTCCATCTGTACCATACGCGACTTGGAATGGACCTTTCGCTCGAAAAGTGCGTCGAGCTCCCTTTCACTCACAAGGCTATGAGTAATTTCTCTCTTTGGGTGGGTGCAAAGAAGCTCCAGCCTGTGTGTTCCCGTCGCGTCCTTGGTGTGGTCCTGGACTCGAACCTGTGCTGGGCTCGCCACATTAAGCACCTCGAAACCAAAGTGCAATTCAACATCTTTCTGGCTTAGGCTGGGGCTGTGATCAACGCTCCCTTCTAGCCGTTCACGCGGCTTGTGCTTTACGCGGCTTGAGCGACTTACGGCGCTGTACGCCGCTTGAGCGACTGTGCTTTACAGCCTTCCAGTCTTGCACAGGGTTTCTGCAACATCGTTAAATACCCTTCGGACCCTGTTCACCCGAAGCCTTCGTCGCTGCCTTGGAGTTCCAAGAATGACTGAAACACGGCAAGTCCTAGCTGAAGCTGGTGAACTCCCGGTGGAGGTCCTCCGTGAGCGGGAAACGGCTCGACACTTCCTACGTTTGCGTGCGCACTTTCCCTGTCATCCACTCCTCAGGAAAATTCGATACCATCCTGAAAGTGATTTCCATCGCGTAGCGCAGAGGACACGCCATGCTCTTACTGGCTTCGCACCTGAGGACGTCACACCGCCGAACGCCCCCTGGTCTCTGCCTGTGCCACCCGCCTTCGCATGTCTTCCTGACCTCCTGGACCACAGAGATCAGGTTCCCCCTCAGGTCCTTCGATCCCATTTTTATGCTCTTGTAGACGCGAAGTTTCCTACCTCTGCCGCCGCATACACCGATGGCGCATCTTGAAATGGCAAGTCCGCGTCGGCATTCGTCATCCCATCCGAAGACGTAGTTGAAGGACGTCGCCTTTGGCATCCACAGCTGCGGAACTCTATGCCATATTTTTCTTTCTGCTGCACATCGTTCACTTTACCCCACGGAATTGGGTGGTCTTCACTGACTCAACATTTGCGCTGCAAGCAATTGAAAATTGTGGCATACGAGGCTCCTCTGCACCGCTGGTTATGGATGTGTTAATGGCTTACAAACCTATCTACCAAGCAGGTCACAGGCTCGTTCTCCAACGGGTTCCAGCCCACTCCGGTGTCGAAGGCAATAAATAGGCTGAGAGCGCCGCCGTAGCAGCTCTCTCGTCTCGAGGCCGAACGCGTATTGCACTGCTGAGAGGAGATCGTCGGTTCGTACTTCGACGCCTCGTGGCTCCTCTGGCTACCCGCCAAAGGACCGCTGACATTCTACCCCCCGCCATGCTGAGCAGAGTTGATCCAGCGCTCGCTTAACTCATGCCTGCACATATCTCTCGTCAAGATGCTGCATTAGTTTATCGAATGCGCCTCGACGTGGCCTTCACAGCACAGTGGTGCTACCGCATGAGACAAGTTGCCTCTCCTCACTGCAGTCACTGCGGTGCTGTTGAAGATCTACAACACATCCTTCTCCATTGCCCACACTACCCACCTTCCCGAACCGTGCTCTCCGCATCCCTCAACGAGCTAGACTCCCGCCCCCTCTCTCTCACACAAAATTGCTTGGTCCCTGGCCACATCGAGCACACCAACGCTCTGCCCTCAAGGCTCTCTTCGCCTTTTTGGACACCACAGGACTTCGATCCTAATTCTGAAGGGACTCATTGTTTCATTCCCCGCATCACCACCAGTAATGGGGTAGAGCAGAGAGTCGAACCTGAACCGAAAACCGTTATTAACCGTTATTTTTGGCCGAACCGGAACTGAACCGAACCGAAAGAGTCGACGCCATCTTGGAGCTGAACCGGAACTAAACCGGTAAAAAAATACCGGTTTCCGGTTCAAATAACGGTTCACACGGAATTAAGTGCGAAAGTTTGGATGTTGTGCATGAACGCAAAAACTATATTTCGTATTTTTTCTCCATTTATTAGCTTCGTAGACATCGTTTTTCTTGCCGAAAAAGTCGTGCCCTGCAACAATGATTTAGATCTTCTCGAGTCACGAAATAGCAGCAGATAGTAACTGAAAACTGCCAGGAGTACTAACGTCTAAGACATACACATAAATATATATAAGAATTAAAGGTCAACAGGACATTAGGGACAGTTTTGGGTAGTAGTCATTAAGTGAGATATTATAATAATATACTGGTCAGAGTCAGCTATACACAGGGTGTCCTGGCGCTGCATTTCAAGATCACTCCGTTGCAACAAAAACCTGTCAGTTTTTCTTTGACAGCGCTATGTCTTCGGGCGAGATCATCTCTACCGTTATCGCAAGTATCCTGTATATAAATACCAATACGCGGACCAACCGACGTATATGTCGTCGGCTGTGCGACCTTCGGTCTTTCAAATATTCTCCCCTTCGTTTTTTCTTTTTCTTCTTCTGTTCTCTTGCACGTAATGCATTGCGAAAGCAAACTACCTGAGCTCAGCTCTAGCACGTATTCGTGTATACAACACTGAAGCATAATTCCCAACGTGTGCGCGTGTGAACTTACATAAGCCCCTTATACGCTAGCCACACTTAATGAAACGGAATGGCGGTAAGTTCACCTCCTCACCAACTATAATCTTGTGTGGCGTCGTTCTCTCCTGGGGCGCGTTCCCGGACACTGCGCGAGCTCGCGACTTCGCGCTGACCACGCCCATCGTTGCCGCCACGCAGGAGGACAACGAAAGTGCGGGAACACTACCGTTGCGCTATCGTTGCGCGATCCGCCACGAGGTGACGGCACTCTCGGCTACAGGCCTGCTGCGAACGCACTTAGTAGCAGAAATGAAGTTGAAATAATATGTAAACTGGACAGATAATTTTGGTTACATAAACAATTACATTGTAAGTACGACTCCAAACAGCATTCCTTTCAACTGTTTGATTTCTGGTTCAAATCAACCAATGAGAAACTACGTGCCGTCGTCTGCTGAAAAAGCGGTTGAGACTTGGGGGTCAAACTTGGACGCGCGCATCACTGTAAAAGTTTGGTGAGTATGAAAGTTCTTCAGATATCATTCCGTATGCTATAACTTAGTCGCGTACTACCTCTTGCAACATCGTAACACAAGAAAACTGAGTGTGAACCATATTTATGTAGTTCCTCGCTGCATTTCGGTTTTTGCTTCGATATTTTGCATGACTGCTCACACTGTCTGCAAGGCGTCGTGCATAAAATGTTGCTTGCTATCTATGGAATTGTATCAGCTTCATCAACTTTCACCTGTGTAGTGGTGAAATTACGTTTCTCTGTGTACCTGTCGCCGGACGTTAAGCCACTTGTAATATGTTTTGATGTAGACGGAGGGTGTAAGTAATGCTATGTTAGCACAGTTGAAAGCTCAGGTGGTTGAGCACAGTTGAGCAGTGGTTGAGAGTTTTGAAACTTGCAGCCATGTACAATGAAACAAACAAAAACATTTCTTACGCTCCAGTTCCACGTTTTTGGGCCTTGCAATACACGTTTCGAGACGTTCAGCTGAAGCTTGTGGTGCAGTGCACTGTTGAAGCACTTGAAAGACCGAACACTAGCACCCGTTAATGATAAAGCATGCCAGCGACCTAGAACAACTATTCTTTCGAATTTAGAAAAGAACAAAATGTCTAGCACATCCAATAAAAAGAAAATGCAAAAGTAAAAGATGGACCACTCATAGGACCTCCCTGCACAAAAAGGCTTGAGATGGACAAAATATGGCCATAATTTTTGTCCAACTTAGCAGGTGAAACTAGCTCAGTCCTGCTTTAGTGTACTTTCAATTAGAAATCTGGTGGTTGTCAAGAAGTGACAGTTGGTGTGCATCTTATTTTATTTCTTTTTGTCACATTACAGATATGGCGAGCGAAACCCAAAAGCTGCTGCTGTTGTCACTGCTCGAGGAGGCGCCCGAACTGTGTAGTAACAGGAGATTCCTCGAGTGTGTGACGGCAGCACAGTGCAGAGCGAAGTGGGACAGAATTGCTGCCACCCTGAACGCTGTTGGAACATACAACAAAGACGGCAAGGGGTGGCAGCAATTTTGGAAGCACTGGCGCCACAGCGTGCAGAGCCGTGCCAGAGAATTGTCACGAAGACTGCAGGCCACAAGGGGAGGAAGCGGCAACGTTGTCGCTAACATGGGGCCGGCCCCAGTGGACACCTCATTGCGCCTGTCTGGGCTCGCCCGGCGTGTCATGGCCGTTGTGGGCTGGGACACTACGGTCGGCGTACCAGGAGCGGTGGAGATGTCCATCGAGATTGGCCGCATGGAAGTGACGTTGCCCGTCTCAGTCGTAAGTAATATACAGCGGTCCTAGCCAAACACGAATATGAAACAAGTGGAAAAGATAAAGCATGAGTGAATGCTGCACACCTCACAATGTTTATATCAATTGCACGTTTTCAGAACGAGACAGATCCGGTTCCCTCCACCTCGGCCGGTCTTCGTGGAACCGAGGTGTCGGGAAGCAGAAGGTAAGGAGGTTTACCAAATAAGTGACAAATGAGCAAAAGGAAATACAAAAAGCTACATGCAAGGACACACATAAGGGACAGTGATAGACAACAGAGCTAGGATTTATTTACTTTGAGGGTCATGGCTTTTTCACTTAGCAGTACATTTCTGTTGTCACAAACATGCATACACTTTCTTGGGTAATACTAGGGCGACACTGCTGCACAATACTAAAAATGTAAGGAAGTTATTGTTGGCAGTTCTTGCCCGGTTAATATGGACACCTTTGTTCCCGACAAAAAATTGTTTATAAAGGGAATGGTCCCTATTATTATGTGCTAAGGAAATTACAGGAAACAATGGAACATTTCAAGATTGACATTACGGATAAAGCAAGTCTGTTATGGTACAGTCTTTTTCTCTCGGAATCCTTATGACAAAAGGAACCACTGTGAATGAAAAGCCATAGCTTTTCGTTTGTACAAGACAACACTTGGACTGTCCTACTTTAAGAAGTTCTCGTGATGAATGTGGGGAGAGACTTGCTACCCTCCATGCAGATATCGTCCATAATAATTACAGAAACACATTAACTACGTGGGGTTTGTATCCTGATCTACTCTACATTGTTGGAACAGCAAGTTAAGGAGTTATCAATGCACTAAAAATGCTTAAACCTCAGTAACGTCTTCCATAATTCGGGATATCCATATTAACAAGGCTCAGATGCACTACAATGCCCCTATAGTGGAAGGATGAAAAATTAACAAGGTTTCTGCATAGTAACACTATATATTGTTTACAGCTGCTCTCTCCTGTGAACGTCTGAGGTGAGTCATCTGTTCTGTACGTCTGAAACACTGTCTGATAAGTTGGCTTCTCAGTTGTGATGCACAGTTTCTCACAAACAAAGGGTCAGGTTTAACGTCTTCTATTCTCTCCTCCTCAGTCTCTCCGGTGGCACCGCCTTCCACCTGTTCCTCCCTTGGCTCATCACCCTCACCAGCATCATCCAGAGCTACAAGAGTGCACACAGCCATTTTATGGAGGACGGCAGAGGCATTGATTATCTTGCAACACTGGTCAGCAGCGAAATGCAGTGTGCGGTACCTCTGTAGGCACCTGAATCTCGTCTCAGTACCCCAAAGTAGTGCTCAATGCACACATGGGTCCTGCTGTGTGCAGTGTTGTAGCTTTGTTCTTAACGTGCTGAGTGTGAACGGACAGGTGCCATGAGCCAGGGCTGGAGCGGGTAGCTTGTTATTACCTGTAAATAGTTTTACACTTCAACTAGTTATCCAAAAATTGTAAATCAAGACTGATTGCCTGTGCACTAAATGTGTTATACATTGAATTGTAAATAAATATAAACAATGTGTTCAATAAAAATGAATCATATGTCAGCACTGGTGCAGCCATAATATTACTGGGTACACTATGCCTGTCAGTTACGCAGAAATCTTTTTGCGTATTTGAAGTACATAAATTTTATTATGCAAAACTGCATTGTTGTGCACACTCAAAAAATAAATAGCACACAAACATCTCATACCTACAGGTCAATCTCCATCTTCGAATATAGTGCCAGCTGCTTGATGCAGATTGCAGGCTGTCCATTAAGGAGCACTGTGCCACGATCCAGGGAACCTTGTGTTCATGAAGAGAACCTGACTTTAGGCATCACAGATCTGAAAGGAGGAGGAATAGTGTGGTTCATTGTGCTGGCATTCTTGTTGATATACAAAAGCTAGCATGCTGGACATCACACATCGGCATATATATGCACATCAAGACATTGATGGAGAGGCAGCCTTTATGGCAATAACAATTACAATCAACAAACCGCTGATGAAAGAGGCTCTGATGCGACCAGTGTACCACCAATAGCTTCCTCAATTATGACACAAAATTAGATACTGTAGTGGGAGACAGCACCCGTTCTTTGTTAATAAGATCAACCAATACGTAACCACACATACCTTAGCAGCAAAGTACGTTTACTACTCGGAGTTAGCGACCTGAAGCATATACTTACCTACATAAACGTACCTTGCACCTAGTTGATGGTGCATTTATAATTGATGACCTGCATAATAGTATCAATAGGAATAATAGTCTAAGATTCTGAATACTATTGCACGCTGAATACAAAGCACGAGTAGATCGTTCTTCATAGCAAACACACACACGCACACATTCAAACTCTACACACACATATATAATGGTAACATACCGACACAGCCTGTGAAACTGCTAACTCGTGGAAGCTATGACAGAACCCTCCGTTCCACGGTCAGTGTCGTACGATGCGACTGCCGGGCTGAAATGCATTATTTAATTACAAAACAATGACCGCTCATCATGCAAAGTTTCAGATTATCGCAAGTGTACTTACTGCGTTGCACATCCTCCCGAAAAGCTTCATATACTTCCCGGACAGCCTCATTTGATAGCGACTAATTCATCATCCGACAATGTGGAGAAAGCATCGCTGCTAATGCGGAATCTGCGCACCGGCTCTTCCTTTGCAGCACTTTGTTCTTCCGAAATGAAACAGAGGTCCGCCATTTTCGACGCGAACACCGACGAGCTTTGCGTTGTCGTTCCTCCTCTCAGGAAACAACAACCTTCTCCCAGCACGAGCTCGCGAAACAGGTGCAGGAACGGGGTTATCTGAGCATGCTCGCGAAGCGTACCACGTGGTGCTCTTGTTGCTGGGGCAACGGGGACGCTCGACGCGAGGTCGCGAGCTCGCGCAGTGTCCGGGAACGCGCCCCTGGGGGCTCAATCGCTTCATCGTCGTTACAGTCGTCGTGAGCTAACGAGCAGCGGGAACTTCAAAAAGGCGGCGGGAAATTCGAAAAGATGGGCACGTGACACATTGCGCGTGACGTATCCCACGCGCTTCACGTATCGCGCGAAGACCGCCGTGCACGTGTTTTATCACGTGCCCTTCTCGACGAGTGCCCCGCGTCTCGTTAGCTCCTAACGCGTGCAAGTGATTAAGCCCCCTGGCTTGTTGAAAGCAGGGGCGTGTTGCAAAAACGCAGTCATTCGGGACGATGGTTGCTCAGGAGGTGAAGTTACAGTCATTCCGTTTAAAGCATTAAGTTTGCCGCGTGCCTAGGGTACTAGAAAGTAAAGCACCGGCCACACTCATGCTGCTCAAATGAAGAGAACATAAGTTAAGAACATGAGAACAAGAGAAAATAAGTCGAACTCTCTGTTTGCACTTGCTTTGTCTTTGTTCCACAGACACTTCACGCTAACGCCGAGCACGGCGGTGGTCAGTGCTGACACAATAACGTGCCCTTTACACATAAAGTCCCCGAGCTCACGATCGCACCATTCCGATTCAACTACATACCATGGAGCGTCATTATTTGATTAACGTGTAACGAACTGACTTGACTGGTAACGAATAATTTCAATTACTTAAATGGCTTAGGCCAAGGTAGCAGGCTTGGTTGACAGATATTCCTGGTGAGATTCCGATAACAACCCCGCGACCTGAGCTACGTGCGGGGAAAGTCAACCCAAACCAGTAATTCATGGGTATGCTCTTATTGTACCCGCTACTAATCTTGTCTTTCATGTCGCACAAACTCTTTCAAAATCCTGAACCACCACTGACGCCTTCCTGCCCACTTCAAACACTGTAACACACACACGGAAGCTTCTTTTAACCTGCCTGTTGTGCTTCATTCGCACCCGTCGTTCCTGAACCGGTTCGGGAACCGAACCGTTTGGAAAGAACCGGTTTGAACCATTATAATTGCCTTCTGGACCTGGACCGGATCCGAACCCTTATCGCCGAACCTAAACCCGAACCGGACCGTTAAACGGTTCGGTTCGACTCTCTGGGGTAGAGTATCGCCCCCGGCAATGAAACTCCCCAGCCATCACCCGTAATAAAGTTTTTCTTTTCGTCACCTACATTCTTAGTCCTTCCATAATGCGTACGCTTCTGTTTCTTTACAGGCTCACGGGTCAAGATCCTGCTGCACGGTTCCTGTTATTCACCTTTCATATGTTATTTCCAATGTTACTCATGTTCCGTATGCTACTCATGACAAAAGCGCATGCGCTGCACTCTTTTCCTTGTACATAACCCTCTCCCATATATAAAGCATGTTCTTGTCACCAAACCCTAGTCCGGTCGAAGGCAGCGCTGACTGCCGAAACGTCGACCCCTTTCCCTATATGTGTTAATAAACTCCCCCTTTGTGTTCATCTTCGTCGTCTTCTCATCTTCTCATTTTTCCTGCTTATTTTATTCCCGTGGTCAACCGCCGTCCTAAGCATTTGAATTATATATATATATATATATATATATATATATATATATATATACAGGGTGTCCACGCTAAGTGTGAACAGATTTTTTAAAAATATATATAACACTTTTTCCAAGACGAAATCAATTCCAATATAGCATAAGCTAAAGGGCACTCCCTAGCAGGGCATTAGCAAAGTCCAAAGGCAATGTCTTAATTAACTTTCATTAAATAACTTTTTAATTATAAAAGCTACAAAGTTGTCCCAATGAGAACATCTGTTCCTTTCGGTCACCTGATATCGTAGCCGTTTTCAGAACAAAAATCCGTTCGATAGATCGCCCGCAAAAAATTCGTAAAGGAATGCCATTTTTTCTTTATTTTGTACATTGCGCTTCTTAGAAGACGTGTCTTTCTTTCACCCCCAATGTGAGAGGGAGAAAGAGCATATTATCGCCTCTCGCGTCCTGGAAAAAGATTAAAAGGAAACAGAAAATGCAACCCAAGATAAGGCCAGTTCCGATAGAGTCACCCGATACATTTGATTTTGTTTTGTTTCCGCAAGTTAAAGCTCATCTTCGACGCATGAGGCGGCACTGTACTCCTTCCCCCTCTCCCGTTGGGGATGAAGGAAATACGCGTCTTCTAAGAAGCGCAATGAACAAAATAAAAAAAATGGCGTTCCTTCACGAATTTTTTGCGGGCGATCTATCGAAGGGATTTTTGTTCTGAAAACGGCTACGATATCAGGTGACCGAAAGGAACAGATGTTCCTATTGGGACAACTTTGTAGCTTTTATAATTAAAAAGTTAATGAATGAAAGTTAATTAAGACATTGCCTTTGGACTTTGCTAATGCCCTGCTAGGGAGTGCCCTTTAGCATATGCTATATTGCAATTGATTTCATCTTGGAAAAAGTGTTATATATATTTTTAAAAAATCTGTTCACACTTAGCATAGACACCCTCTCTCTCTCTATATATATATTTGCAAGTCAAACGTCGCCATGCCAGTACTGGACAGCTGTTTCGGGCTTGTTGGGCCATCATCAGCAGTACGCAGGCAGGCAACGTTTGAGCGGATGGCGTCAGAAGGTCACGTGGCATGTGATGCCTCCCGTCAGGGTGTCCTAAGACACCTCTGAAAGCCCAGTGCAAAGCCAGTCAAGTGTATAAGGAAAAAGAAAATTAGCAAGAGCTCTTTGGCTGCACATATAGCATATGTTTGTAAGTCAAACGTTGCCATGCCAGTACTGGACAGCTGTTTCGGCCTTGTTGGGCCATCATCAGCAGTACGCTGGCAGGCAACGTTTGACAGCTGTCCAAACAGCTGTCCAGTATCTGTTTCTCTGCGTGCAGCCATAGAAGCCACCTTATCTGTAATTTTGAATTTCAAACACGTCTAGTGTCATTTACTGGTCTCTTTAATGTCTTTTTTTTTCGCTGATTATAATTCACTGGCTTGCACTGTGGCATAGAGGAATGCTCAGTCACCTTCCCAGGTGTATATCGCTCGCTGAGCGACCCCTCGTTTGCCATTTCCGAACGATGCGCAGCTACCCAGAGCTGACGAGGCACAAACACGGCGAAACACATGTCCTCTGGTGCTGTCGCATCGTTCCATGAGTATCTGTTTCTCTGCGTGCAGCCATAGAAGCCATCTTAATTTTGAATTTCAAACACGTCTAGTGTCATTCCCTTGTCTCTTTAATGGCTTTTTTTTTTTCGGTGATTATAATTCACTGGCTTGCACTGTGGCATAGGGGAATGCTCAGTCACCTTCCCAGGTGTATATCGCTCGCTGAGCGACCCCTGGTTTGCCAATTCCGAAGGACGCGCAGCTACCCAGAGCTGACGAGGCGCAAACACGGCGAAACACGTGTCCTCTGTTGCTGTCGCATCGTTCCATGAGTATCTGTTTCTCTGCGTGCAGCCATAGAAGCCACCTCATCTGTAATTTTGAAGTTCAAACACGTCTAGTATCATTTACTTGTTCCTTCAATGGCTTTTCCCCCTCAATACAATTCACTGCCTTGCACTGTGGCATTGAAGAGAGCTCAGTCACTCTCCCAGGTGTATATCGCTCCCTGAGCGACCCCTGGTTTGCCAATTCCGAACGATGCGCAGCTACCCAGAGCTGACGAGCCGCAAACACGGCGGAACACGTGTCCCCTGGTGCTGTCGCATCGTTCCATGAGTATCTCTTTCGCTGCGTGCAGCCATAGAAGCCACCTTATATGTAATTCTGAATTTCAAGCACGTCTGGTGTCATTTACTTTTTTTCTTTAATGGCTTTTCCCCTCATTATAATTCACTGGCTTGCACTGTGGCATTGAGGAGTGCTCAGTCACCCTGGTTTGCCAATTCCGAACGATGCGCAGCTACCCAGAGCTGACGAGCCGCAAACACGGCGAAACACGTGTCCTCTGGTGCTGTCGCACCGTTCCATGAGTAGCTGTTTCTCTGCGTGCAGCCATAAAAGCCACCTTATATGTAATTTTGAATTTCAAACACGTCTAGTATCATTTACTTGTTTCTTTAATGGCTTTTTTGCCCTAATTATAATTCACTGGCTTGCACTGTTGCATTGAGGAGTGCTCAGTCACCCTTTCGGGTGTATATTGCTCGCTGAGCGACCCCTGGTTTGCGAATTCCAAACAATGCGCAGCTACCCAGAGCTGACGAGCCGCAAACACGGCGAAATACGTGTCCTCTGGTGCTGTCGCATCGTTCCATGAGTATCTGTTTCTCTGCGTGCAGCCACAAAAGCGACCTTAATCTTGCAGGACTTTATCTGTTTCCACGTTTCGCCGGGCTGAACTTTGTTATCGTTGTTGATTGTTATCATTATTTGCTGGCGTTATCTACTGTTGTGGCTGCGGAACTGTTGTAGGGGGCGCGTACGCCGTACACAGGATAAAGGCATCGAGACTGATGTGGGTGGCTCTTTCTGGCTGTGGCGATTGGGATGGCAAGTGCTGTGAATAAACCCGGTATGTGTTCTGATTGAATCTGTTGTGCTGCTTGTTCCTTCGCGCACGGAACGGACGGGCTGACGCCCCGAGGTTGTGGGAACTTAGGTTTCCACAACTGGCGCCCAACGTTTGGGGTTCGAGCTCGCCTGTTCCGTGGCGGGGAAGACGCGGCACTGTTTGTAGTTTTTGAGCAGTTTATTGTAGTTTGTGCTGTTTTTTGTGCGTGCGTTTTTTGTTTTGTTTTCGGGTTTTTCAGCTCCCACCCGGTGGACTAGCCCTAGGAGCTGATGGCTGACAAGGCGAAGGTGCCCACGCCGCAGTCAGAGGCCATCGCAACGGCAGAACTCCTGTCACGCATGACGGAGTTGTGCTCGTTGGTGATTCAACGCCTGGATGCCGGGTCGGTTTCGCCGCCGCAGGCACAAGCACCTCTACGACTCAACTTACCGGTGCCTACCTTCTCAGGTTACACCGATAAGACGTCTGTTGCCGATTTCCTGGATGACATCACCGCCTATCAGACGGGTATGGGAATTTCGGACGAAGTCCTAATCCAACGCATCCTGCAGGTTGCTTTGGTCGGAGATGCTGCCCGCTGGCTTCGGTTGCAATCGGAGTTTACCTCCTTGCAGGACTTCCAGGAGCGGTTCAAAAGCGAATTTCTTCCCCCGGATTACGAATATCGTATCCTGGAGGAGCTGCATAAGCGTACTCAGCATCCAGATGAGACCTTAGCAGAATTCTTTCGGGCCTTGCAAGACCTGTATAGCAGAGCTGAACCTACTGCTACAGAGGAGCAGCGTATGACACAGGCTATCCGTCAGTGTCATCCTCGCTACCGGCCCCATCTTCGAGCCCATCGCTTTAATAGCCTGAAGCGCTGGCGCAAGAGGCTCGCACAATTGAAGGCGACCTCTTAGCGGAACTCGAGTATCGGCCCCCGCCGCCGCCTGAATTGGCGTTAGAACCGCGCTGTGCGTGGTCAGCGGGAGCAGCCTCGGTTGAGGGGACTGGATGAGCACAACCGCAATTATTATGCGGAGCCATCACGCCGAGCACCTGATCTCTTCCGTTATGAACAGAGGGCGATCCCCGCAGGAACCAGCCTTGGTAGACCCGTCCTGTCCCATAATCATGGTCAACCCGGCTATTTAGCTGGCGAAACCCCAAGGAGGCCGCAGGAGCAGCGGCACGTTCCGCGGCAGCAACGCAGAATGCCAGCCGGCTGTTGGACGTGTGGCAGCCCTGACCACTTTCGTCGGGACTGTCCGCAGCAAACACCAAACCCCCGTAATGTGCCAACGGGAAACGGTCGCAGCCGACGCCGCCGGTAAACAATCGCTCAGCGACGTCGGCTATCTGCCGAAAGAGCGAACGAACGGTTACAATTCGTGACCCTCATAATTCAGAAGCTGGCTTTGCAAGCAGCAAGATAAAAGGAGACGCTTTAGCTCCTTTTGCTTTTTCTGTCCGAGATAACATCGAGGACAAGGAACCAAACATCGCTGTTCGAATTTTGGGGAGAGATTACATCGCATTTATCGACACGGGAGCTACAGTCTCCCTCATCGGCGATTGTGTTTACGAGTACTGCGCATCACGGAATGTGGAATTGCAATCCACAGATGTCACTCTACGTCTTGCTTCCAACGACGTGATTCCAGCACAAACTGCAGTTGTTCTCTGGCTTCGCTTTGATGGGAGACGACGAAAGCAGCGCTTCGTCCACCTTCCTGGCCTGGCAGTGCCCGTTATCCTGGG
Source organism: Ornithodoros turicata (assembly GCF_037126465.1). Classification (NCBI taxonomy): domain Eukaryota; kingdom Metazoa; phylum Arthropoda; class Arachnida; order Ixodida; family Argasidae; genus Ornithodoros; species Ornithodoros turicata. The sequence goes on along the minus strand of NC_088203.1, from coordinate 50,843,231 downwards.
CAGAGACTTCATCATCCGGCAGAAATTTGTGCTGGACCTGCCCAATGGAGGATACGTCTACCACGGATCGTCAGGATTTTTTCCTTTCGCCGTGCCACAGGACAGCAGTTCAGCTAAGCAAGCTGCAGCAACGTCCGTCGAACCGTCCCCGCTCCCGACTGTCGTGGGGTCATTCCATGGTCTCGAGGAGGAGCGCCGTCAGCTTGAACAAGTACTGCGGCAGTTTGACGGTGTCTTCACGGAAAAACCCGGTAAGTCGTCTATGTTACAGCATAGCATACACACGGGTAACGCTAGGCCCTGGCGTTGTAATCCGAGACCACTGAGTGTGCATAAGCGTGCTTTGTTAGACGCTGCTCTTGAAGAAATGCTCCAAACCGGTGCAGTTCAAAGGTCCCAGAGCCCTTGGGTGTTTCCTGTTGTTCTGGCTCCGAAACGTGATGGTACGGCTAGGTTATGCGTCAACTGCCGTCGACTTAACGCAGTAACTGTAAGGGACTCTTACCCCTTTCCGTCCATCGAGTCTATTATGTATTCCCTGGGCAACGCTACAGTGTTTTCAACGCTTGATTGTAGTAGAGGGTTTTTGCAAATGCAAGTTGCCCCGGAGGATGTCCCGAAAACAGCCTTTACAGCCTTTGTACGGATGCCTTTCGGTCCGTCTAACTCTCCCGCCAGTTCCCAACGGCTAATGGGATACCGTATTGGGAGATGCGAAGTATAACTTCGCGATGGGGTACATGGATGATGTCGTAGTGTTTTCCAGAAACTTTCAGGAACACTTGGAACACCTGTCAATCGTCCTTGCAAGGATGAAGAAGGCGGGGCTAACCATCAACCCCCGCAAGGTGCAGGTGGCATCGCGTAGGATCAGCCTTCTCGGCTTAATGGTGGACGGAGGAACCATCAGTCCTAGCGATGACAAGCTAAAGGCGATCATGGAGTATCCGGTTCCCGGTAACGTAAAAGCCTTGCAGCGTTTCTTGGGTATGGTTGGTTTCTACAGACAATTCATCCCTAATTGCGCTGAGTTAGCGCAGCCGCTTAACCGGTTGTTGCGCGACGATACACCCTGGCAGTGGGGAGAGGGGCACGAACGATCATTTCGAGCTCTTTCTCACGCAATCGCTAATACGGCCAGGCTATATTTGCCTGACCTGAACAAACCGTTTGTAGTGCAAACAGATGCTAGCGATTATGGGGTTGGCGCAGTTCTCTTGCAGGAGCATGACGCTATTCTCTGTCCAGTGGCTTTTGCAAGTCGCACGCTGAATCCGGCAGAACGGAATTACTCCGTCACGGAAAAGGAATGCTTGGCGATCATCTTCGCTCTCAGGAACTTTGATCTGTACCTGGACGGCACCACTTTCACCGTCCAGACTGACCACCAGGCACTTTCTTGGCTGCAGCGGCTCCGCAACCAATCTGGACGTCTTGCCAGGTGGGCCCTGACGCTACAAGGCTACTCCTTTAACGTGGAGCACAGGCGGGGCTCGACGAACGTGGTAGCAGACGCGCTTTTCCGTGCGCCTCTACCGAAGGGGGGAGAGGAAGGCACCGAGGCGCCTTCCCAGCTCCTGGCAGCAGCACAAGTGGCACGAGACGTATCTTCGTCTTGGGGCACGGTCGTGAGCAGAGGGCAGCTCCTAGACGCTCAGAGAGCGGACGACCTTTGTCAGCGGGTGTCTCAATGGTTAGCTGAGCAGGACTCGGCAGGCACCGGAACGACTGACGGACGGCACAACTCCTATCTGCTGGGCGAGGATGGCATCCCTTTCAGATACATACCCCAGGCGGATGACGATGACGGCTCATCCCCATTCAGAGTCGTGGTACCACGTGGTGGTACCACGGAAGTTGCGTAAGTCTTTCATACGTTACTTTCATGATTCAGCCTTGGCAGGTCACAGCAGTGGCACGAAAACTTATGAAAAGTTATGTCGTGTTGCGACATGGCCAGGAATGAGGCAGGACGTAACTAAGTATGTTTGCACTTGTCCCGTATGCCAGAAAGCAAAACCTCGTGGTGGTTTACCCCCTGGGCGCTTACAGCCTATTCAGAGCAATAGGCCCTGGCAGATAGTTGCTTGTGATGTGATGGGACCGTTTCCACGTAGTCCTAGAGGTAACCAGTATTTGTTTGTGGTTACTGATCATTTCACGAAATAGGTTGAGCTGTTTCCTCTCAGGACGCTGACTTCCCAGAGAGTGTGGGAAAGACTACTCGACACCTTTTGCCGGTTCGGGTTTCCTGCTCAGCTCATCACAGATAACGCCACCTACTTTACAAGTAAGGTGTTCTCAGATTCTTGCACTGTCTTAGGCATTCAGCACAAGAAGACTTCCCCATATCACCCTCAGGCTAACATTACCGAACGTATTAATCGGAACCTGAAAATGATGTTGGTTGCTTTTACTAGTCAGCACCACCGTGATTGGGATCTTCGCCTGGCTGAACTGTCGTTCGCTACACGGACAACAGTAAAGAGATCTACAGGCTTCACCCCGGCGTTCCTGAACTTGGGACGAGAGGCCCCTTTTCCAGTGGAGAATGCTCTGGGCCTCCGGGATGGTGCTACCCGGCCTCCTTATTCAAGGTTTGCTGAGGACCTCCGGAGTCGACTGGACGATGCAGCCCGGACGGCTCGGGAGAACCTGGACGTCGCAAGGTTGGACAGGCTCGCCAGTACAACCGTGGACGTCGGAACCTCACCTACGGCGTCGGTGACCTCGTCCTTCGACGGACTCACCCGCTAAGTGATGCGTCACGAGGCTTTGCAGCTTCACTCGCAGATAGGTGGGATGACCCCTTCGAGGTAAGTGCGTGCTCCTCCGGCCTCACTTACAGGCTTCGTCGCTGCAACACCGGCGAAGAGACTGGGCCAGTTCACATCTCGGACTTGAAGTCTTACCATGTCCGAGACCCGGACGGAGACGAGACTGACGTTCCGCCTCCTCCCCTGCAGGACTCTGACCAGGGAGCCCCTCCCGGACCTGCAAGTCGTCGCTACAACCTACGTCCCCGTAGACTGCGCACGTGACGCCACCTCATCGGCCGCTAGTTTCTAGTGCTCTCGATTTGGTTTGGCCTTTTCGCTAATTATCTGTCTGTCTTTCGTTTTCACGACTGTTTACGATAATTAGTGTTGTGCGAGGGCTGGACAGAGCCTCTCGGCTGGGAGTTCCCTCCTGACCGTGCCCTCCTTTTATCATTTTTTTAAAGATGTCTCCACGTCACAACCAGACTGGCCGGAGCAGTAGCCGAGGGTGCTCCCACCAGAGGACACAGAGGCCCACCAACACCCCACCCGGGACGCCTCCTTCGGCCTTGCCGCCGCAGCCTCGACGACGCCTGCCTCCGAGGACCATTGCTACATGGACCGTGGTTGCGGATGGGTACCCGGTGGCATGGGCCTCCCGGTCGCGCTGGGCCTCCTAGCACCAACCCCTGCGCGGCGATGACCTCAACGAAGTGCCTCGGCCCTTCAGGGGCCTTACGTTGGAGGAGAGGCATCCGGCGGACCCTCTCTCCCCCTTGTCCGAAGAGGAACGGCGGGCACTCTGCTCTTCGTGTGCGGTGCCGGAGATCCACCGATCCGCTTATCGCCGAGGACGCCTACATCAGTCCCGGCTCGATGCAGCACGCACAGCACGCAGGGAGCGTGCGGCGGCGAACGACATCGCGGCGGCTGTCGCACTCCTCCAGCGCCAACGCCTAGACCTCCTGAACGTTCCGGCCGCCCCTCCACCCCATCTTCCCGAGGACTGCGTCATTGATATGCCGGACGACGTGTGAGGACCGCTCGACTACCTGACCCTGGTCGCCGCTTGGTGGGACGTTGGGACCTCCGGGGCGTGGCCCCACGGACTTTCCGGTGGCTACTGCCATTTGTAGACGTCGGGTCGACCTCAGAACTTTTCGTCTCTTCATCTTCTGTTTGTAGGCGGGTCGCCCAGTCTTGTGGGGAGGGGGAATTGTAGGACTTTATCTGTTTCCACGTTTCGCCGGGCTGAACTTTGTCATCGTTGTTGGTTGTTATCATGATTTGCTGGCGTTATCTACTGTTGTGGCTGCGGAACTGTTGTAGGGGGCGCGTACGCCGTAAACAGGATAAGGGCATCGAGACTGATGCGGGTGGCTCTTTCTGGCTGTGGCGATTGGGACGGCAAGTGCTGTGAATAAACCAGGTATGTGTTCTATTTGAATCTGTTGTGCTGCTTGTTCCTTCGCGCACCGAACGGACGGGCTGACGCCCCGAGGTTGTGGGAACTTAGGTTTCCACAATCTGTAGTTTGGAATTTCAAGCACGTCTAGTGTCATTTACTTGTTTCTTTAATGGCTTTTTTCCCTCATTATAATTCACTGGCTTGCACTGTTGCATTGAGGAGTGCTCCGTCACCCTGGTTTGCCAATTCCGAACGATGCGCAGCTACACAGAGCTGACGATCCACAAAGACGGCGAAACACGTGTCCTGTGGTGCTGTCGCATCGTTCCATGACTATGTTTCTCTGCCTGCAGCCATAGAAGCCACCTTATCTGTAATTTTGAATTTCAAACACGTCTAGTGTCATTTACTTGTTTCTTTAATGGCTTTTTTCCCCTCATTACAATTCACTGGCTTGCACTGTGGCATTGAGGAGAGCTCAGTCACTCTCCCAGGTGTATATCGCTCGCTGAGCGACCCCTGGTTTGCCAATTCCGAACGATGCGCAGCTACCCAGAGCTGACGAGTCGCAAACACGGCGAAACACGTGTCCTCTGGTGCTATCGCATCGTTCCATGAGTATCTGTTTTTCTGCGTGCAGCCATAGAAGCCACCTCATCTGTAATTTTGAATTTCAAACACGTCTAGTATCATTTACTTGTTTCTTTAATGGCTTCTTTTTCCCCCTCAATACATTTCACTGGCTTGCACTGTGGCATTGAGGAGAGCTCAATCGCTCTCCCAGGTGTATATCGCTCCCTGAGCCACCTCTGGTTTGCCAATTCCGAACGATGTGCAGCTACCCAGAGCTGACGAACCGCAAACACGACGAAACACGTGTCCTCTGGTACTGTCGCATCGCTCCATGAGTATCTGTTTCTCTGCGTGCAGCCATAGAAGCCACCTTATCTGTAATTTTGAATTTCAAACACGTCTAGTGTCATTTACTTGTTTCTTTAATGGCATTTTCCCCCTCATTACAATTCACTGGCTTGCACTGTTACATTGAGAAGTGCTCAGACACCCTCCCAGGTGTATATCGCTCGCTGAGCGACAGCTGGTTTGCCAATTCCGAACGATGCGCAGCTACCCAGAGCTGACTAGCTGCAAACACGGCGAAACACGTGTCCTCTGGTGCTGTCGCATCGTTCCATGAGTATCTGTTTCGCTGCGTGCAGCCATAGAAGCCGTCTTATATGTAATTCTGAATTTCAAACACGTCTAGTGTCATTTACTTTTTCTTTAATGGCTTTTCCCCTCATTATAATTCACTGGCTTGCACTGTGGCATTGAGGAGTGCTCAGTCACCCTGGTTTGCCAATTCGGAACGATGCGCAGCTACCCAGAGCTGACGAGCCGCAAACACGGCGAAACACATGTCCTCTGGTGCTGTCGCATCGTTCCATGAGTATGTTTCTCTGCCTGCAGCCATAGAAGCCATCTTTTCTGTAATTTTCAATTTCAAACACATCTAGTGTCATTTACTTGTTTCTTTAATGGCTTTTTTTCCTTCATTAAAATTCACTCTCTTGCACTGTTGCATTGAGGAGTGCTCAGTCACCCTTCCGGGTGTATATTGCTCGCTGAGCGACCCCTGGTTTGCGAATTCCAAACAATGCGCAGCTACCCAGGGCTGACGAGCCGCAAACACGGCGAAACACGTGTCCTCTGCTGCTGTCTCATCGTTCCATGAGTATCTGTTTCTCTGCGTGCAGCCACAGAAGCGACCTTAATCTGTAATTTGGAATTTCAAGCACGTCTACTGTCATTTACTTGTTTCTTTAATGGCTTTTTTCCCTCATTATAATTCACTGGCTTGCACTGTTGCATTGAGGAGTGCTCCGTCACCCTGGTTTGCCAATGCCGAACGATGCGCAGCTACCCAGAGCTGGCGAGCCACACAGACGGCGAAACACGTGTCCTGTGGTGCTGTCGCATCGTTCCATGACTATGTTTCTCTGCCTGCAGCCATAGAAGCCACCTTATCTGTAATTTTGAATTTTAAACACGTCTAGTGTCATTTACTTGTTTCTTTAATGGCTTTTTCCCCGCATTACAATTCACTGGCTTGCACTGTGGCATTGAGGAGCGCTCAGTCACTCTCCCAGGTGTATATCGCTCGCTGAGCGACCCCTGGTTTGCCAATTCCGAACGATGCGCAGCTACCCAGACGTGACGAGTCGCAAACACGGCGAAACACGTGTCCTCTGGTGATATCGCATCGTTCCATGAGTATCTCTTTCTCTGCGTGCAGCCATAGAAGCCATGTTAATCTGTAAGTTTGAATTTCAAACACGTCTAGTGTCATTTACTTGTCTCTTTAATGACTTTTTCCCGCTGATTATAATTCACTGGCTTGCACTGTGGCATTGAGAAGTGCTCAATCACCCTATCAGGTGTATATCGCTCGCTGAGCGACCCCTGGTTTGCCAATAGACGAGTTCAGAAAATCCCAGAGTGCTTAGCGCCGCTTTGAACTGTGGGAATTTACTAATACGAAAGAAACGGGTGGGCTCCAAACCGTTCCGATTTCTCCCCTACCGGTCCATTGTCCACGACGTGTCAGGATCAGCGAAAGCAAAATGTGAAGGATTATTCTTCATTACCCCGCTCAGCAAGGGCCCAGGATGCAATGCGTGCGCAAACAGCACTGGGATTTTCTGAACTCGTCTATTCCCAACGATGCGCAGCTACCCAGTGCTGACGAGCCGCAAACACGGTGAAACACGTGTCCTCTGGTGCTGTCGCATCGTTACATGAGTATCTGTTTCTTTGGGTGCAGCCACAGAAGCCATCTTAATCTGTAATTTTGAATTTCAAACACGTCTCGTGTCATTTACTTGTCTCTTTAATGGCTTTTTCCGCTGAATATAATTCACTGGCTTGCACTGTGGCATTGAGGAGTGCTCAGTCACCCTCCCAGGTGTATGTCGCTCGCTGAGCGACCCCTGGTTTGCCAATTCCGAACGATGTCGATAGTGCTGCTCTGAATAAGAGTAGAGCTAGAACGATTCCTAATCATTTTGCGATTCAATTAGTTCAAAGAGTAAGGCGGACAGGTGTGTGGCTTTATTCGGATGGAACAGAGCGTCAATATTCAGTTATCTGCCTGGCTCTCAGAGGAGACGGAGGTGACTCTTTGAGCTGCTCGTATTTAGCCATTCATGGTGTTAGGATATTTTGTTCTTTCCTGTATTGGTAGGTCTCATTTAGTAAGCCTTTTGGATTGAAATGCTTAATTTCTACGATTACCTTTCATGTGTGGTGCTTTTCTGCGATAGTTTTTCTGTTCCCTATGCAATCATTACACTAGAATCTTGGAATAGTGACGCAATAAATAACAGGTCCCCTGTCTACAGCGTACGTGCCCTTGAACCATACACCTGCATGCCTTGGTGATGACGTCATGAAGCGGCTCTATTGTTTCAGGAGGACCTTGCCCAGAGCAGTTGGGTTGGGCATTAATGAAAAAAACAGACAATAGGATGACGTTACGACCAATGAGCAAGGCCTGCAGAGAGCGCAAGGATTCACTTCTCTCTTGGACACTGGCAGGGGTGGATGCGTGAATTCCGTTCCTAGCAATTGTGTTGGTTGTAGTGGAAAAGCGTAGCTTCGGTAGGATTCAGTTTGGCTCTGACGCGTCCTTGAACCATCCAGCTGCATGCCTGGGTGACAACGTGATGCCACGGCACTATTGTTTGAGGTGGACCTTGACCAGGGTAGTTGGGTAGCATTAGCAGAAAAAAACAGACAATAGGATGACGTCACGACCAATGAGCAAGGACTGCAGAGGGCGCAAGGATTCACTTCTCTCTTGGACACTGGCGGGTGTGGACGCGTGAATTCTGTTCCCTGCAATTGTGTTGGCCGCTAGTGGAGAAGCGTAGCTTCGGTGGGATTCCGTTTGCCTCTGACGTGGTACGGATGTGTGGTTCGTCACTGGTGAATGGTGTTCGATGATTCAGGTAGATTTTGTGTCGAGCTGATTTACAGTGAGGGAATGTAGTGTACGTGTCCACTGATGGTGAGTGTCTTTTTCACTCTGTTCAAGTGTTTGCTTTCCTCTGTTGCCCAGCTGTCCTGCGATTCTTCCTCGTGTTACAGCGCTCGTTGACCAATATCCTGACATGCCCCGACCTGCATGCTTTCCTCTGCTGATGCATCTAGCTTTGCATTTTTTCTTTTTTGGATGAGATTCATGTTGATCGTTCTTGTCTTGACGATGACGCTACTGCTGCCGCACCCTTGATTTGAATAGGAATAGTGCTAGAACGATTCTTAATAATTTTGTGATTAAATTAGTTCAGAAAGTAACCACAAGAGGGACAGATATGTGACTTTATAGAGGAGAAAAAAGCATTATGATTCAGTTCTGTGCCAGGCTCTTGGATGGAATGGACGTATCGTTCTGCACTCCCGAGACTGCCTTTGCGGTTGGATGATTTGTTGTGTAACTAATTCCTTCGCACGTGATAACTTTGTCTTGGCTGTGTTTGCGGCTTTCATGCCCGTGGATGTCAGGCGCTGGTTGCTGTTGTCTGGATATGCCCGCCATTTTCTATCTTCCGTAAAAGCTACCTTGCAAACTAGAGTAGCGCTGGGGTGATTCTTAATAATTTTGTCATGAAATTAGTTGTGAAAGTAACCGCTAGGGGGTGCAGATGCGTGACTTTATAGAAGAGAAAAAAGCATTACAATTCAGTTCTGTGCCTGGCTGTTGGATGAAGCTGTCGCATCCTTCTGCGCTCCCTGTGACTGCTGTTGTGGTGGGCTCATTTGTTGTGTAATAATTCTTTTTGTTGTTAGCTATTGATGGTTAGCATAATTACTCTTGCTTTCACAGCAGTTGGCGTTCCTTTGTATTATGAGTGTTTTTCTCCTTGCATGTCCAAAGCTGTTCTAAGCTGCCCAGGCATGCCATGACGACGTCAGAACTGACGTCACAGGATGTCCAGAAGTGGTGGTCACAGCTGTGATGCTTTCCAACCTGCCCCTGTGCTCTGTCGCCCAGCGATGGTCAGCGGCCATTCCAGACCACTTTCTTCAAGATGGCGTCTTTGATCTTCAGCTAAACTCCTTCTCTCCACTCTATCTCTATCTATTTTCTTCTTTTTTATGACCACGATTATCCGGAAACTCACAGGGTGGTCTGGACACGAGTTAGATGCTCCCCAATTAGTGTGATGACTCACTGGATGATGCTGATTACTGTGGGGGTCCCAATTAGCTCGAATTGTTAATTAAACGTGTTCAGAAGCCTTGTAGCGTCCGGATAAACGTTGTCAGTACTTACTACTGCCAAGCACAGCACGTAGGCCAGACGAAAACGTCTTTTCGAATTAGGTTCAATAACCACCAATCAGACGTGACAAAAAAAAACAAATCTTCCAGTTTCGCGGCATTTCAGCCAACCGGGCCATTCAATTAAGGATGTTTAAATTTTTCTTCTTCAATCATACTTTGCTTCCGATCCATGACGAGGACAACGGGGATCTTAGCTTATCTACAAATTCCTGTCTCGCCATTAAAGCCTAGTTCTCACATACGACAACGGCGCACTGCAACGGCGAACGGCACGGCAAATTGTGTCGTTCCGACGCCGTAATGGCGCCGTTCTGGCCGCCGTCTCACGGCATTCTGATTTTAAGGATACACAGAGAACACGTGCAAAGAGAACACGTGGAAATCCATCTTTGCTCGCCGCGGCTCGTGATGTTCGACATCACGTGAACACGGCAGCACGGCGAGGTGGAGCGACGGCGACACGCACGGCGGCGGCAACGGCACGTCACCGTTGCCGTTGCCGTGCGCCGTTGTCGTATGTGAGAACTAGGCTTAATAAAGACCCTGGTATATTCTCAACAATAAGAACTCTAACTGCTTAGATAAGGTACTGCTTCCTTTTCTTTCCTTCTCAGCCGGACTCTTGACACCGTTCTGACCCCAAGGACGATGACCTCACGCCTGGACTTGACACAGCAACAATACCGAGCTTGACCCTAACGACCGCTAGGTGGCGCGAACCCCGACTGTGACGTCATGCTACACATGTACAAAAGTTTCAAGACACCCTTCTAATCTCTTAGTCCTGAAGAAGGCGGAGCTTCCGCCGCAACGTTGACCATACCCCTAGATATCTTTATATTAGTTTAAATTGTAATAAATCGCCCTGTTTTGTACTTCCCCTACCTTCGTTGTTTGCCTTTCATTCCTCATAACTGTATTTACTTCGTGGCCTTCTGAACTTTTATTCTTTTGCATATATATACAGGGTGTCCACGCTAAGTGTGAACATATTTTTTAAAAATATATCTCACTTTTTCCGAGATGCAATATATCATATGCAATATAGCATATGCTGAAGGGCACTCCCTAGGCGGGCATTAGCAGACTCCTAAGGGAATGTCTTAATTAACTTTCGATAACTAACTTTTTAATTATAAAAGCTACGAAGTTGCTCCAATGAGAACATCTGATCTCTTCGGTCACCAGATACCAAAGCCGTTTTCAGAACAAAAATTCGTTCGATAGATCGTCCACAAAAAAATCGTGAAGGAACGCCATTTTTTCTTTATTTTGTTCATTGCGCATCTTCGAAGAAGCGGCTTTCCTTTACCCCCAGAGTGAGAGAGTGAAAGAGCACAGTGCCGCCTCATGCGTCGACGATTAGCTTTAACTTGCGGAAACAAAACAAACACAAATCTATCGGGTGACTCTATCGCAACTGCTCTTATCTTGGGCTGCATTTTCTGTTTCCTTTTAATTTTTTTACAGGACGCAAGAGGCGACAGTGTGCTCTTTCATCCTCTCGTATTGGGGGCGAAGGAAAAACGCGTCTCTAGAGATGCGCAATGAACAAAATAAAGAAAAAATGGCGTTCCTTCATGAATTTTTTGCGGACGATCTATCGAACGGATTTGGTATCTGGTGACCGAAGAGATCAGATGTTCTCATTGGAGCAACTTCGTAGCTTTTATAATTAAAAAGTTAATTATTGAAAGTTAATGAAGACATTGCCTTAGGAGTCTGTTAATGCCCGCCTAGAGAGTGCCCTTCAGCATATGCTATATTGCAATTGATTTCATCTTGGAAAAAGTGATAGATATATTGTTAAAAAATATGTTCACACTTAGCGTGGACACGCTGTATATATATATATATATATATATATATAAATACAGGGTGGCTCAGCTAACTGTGAACTTATTTTTTTAAACTATATATAACATTTCTTCAAAGATGAAATCAAGTGCAATATAGCATATGCTGAAGGGCACTCCCAAGGAGGGCATTAGCATAGTCCAATGGCAATGTCTTAATCAACTTTCATTAATTGACTTTTTAATTTTAAAAGCTACAAAGTTGTCCCAATGAGAACATCTGTTCCTTTCGGTCACCTGATATCGTAGCCGTTTTGAGAACAAAAATCCGTTCGATAGATCGCCCAAAAAAATTCGTGAAGGAACGCCATTTTTTTTCTTTATTTTGTTCATTGTGCTTCCTAGAAGACGCGTCTTTCCTTCACCCTCAATGTGAGAGGGAGAAAGAGCACACTATCGCCTCTCGTGTCCTGCAAAAAGATTAAAAGGAAACAGAAAATGCAACCCAAGATAATGCCCGTTCCGATAGAGTCACTCGATACATTTGTTTTTTTGTTTTGTTTCCGCAAGTTAAAGCTCATCTTCGATGCATGAGGCGGCACTGTACTCCTTTCCCCTCTCACGTTGGGGATGAAGGAAATACGCGTCTGCGAAGATGCGCAATGAACAAAATCAAGAAAAAAAATGGCGTTCCTTCACTAATTTTTTGCGGGCGATCTATCGTACGGATTTTTGTTCTGAAAACGGCTACGATATTAGGTGACCGAAAGGAACAGATGTTCTGATTGGGACAACTTTGGAGCTTTTATAATTAAAAAGTTAATTAATGAAAGTTAATTAAGACATTGCCTTTGGACTTTGCTAATGCCCTCCTAGGGCCCTAGAGCGCCTTTCCGCATATGCTATATTGCAATTGATTTCATCTTGGAAAAAGTGTTATATATATTTTTAAAACATATGTTCACAGTTAGCTGGGACACCCTGTATATATACGGGCTGTCCCAGAAAACGTGTCATTGAATTATAACAAAAAAAAAAAACTAAACCACCTAGAGTCATACGGTCAATGGCATATGTTCTTACTGAGTTTTTGCCACTTCGTGATGAGAGTTCGATGAAACGTAAGTTTAATTATGTCAATTTTGCGAGCTTAAGTCGGAAATTTGCGAAGTAAAGGGACAAGAGCGTGTCTCATTTACTTAAATTAATGATAACTGACGGGAATATTCAGGAGCTAGCCCATTAAAAAAAGCCTAACATCATGCTCTACGGAGCTCCCACAGGATAGCGCACGACGAATTTTTCAGCGCAATCTTTGTCAGTCCGACGAAAGGAGGCCCAGCCTAGCCCACCCGGGCATCGCAGAGAGGGATAACACAGAGAGGGCTTATCGCGTTGGACTTTCGCTGGGATAATGTTTTCCCTCTCCCAATTTGAGGAATTGTTACGTTTTCTACTATTACTCTGGGCGCTGGCTTGGGGACCTTCTTTCGTCGAACTGAGCACGATTGCGCTCAAAAAGTCATCGCGCGTTATGGTCCGGTGCTCCTAAAACCATGATGTTCGGCTATTTTTTCCGATGGGATTGCCAGTGAATATCACTGTCAATGATCATGAATTTGAGTTAATTCAGCACGCTCTTCATGTTGGTGGGGTAAAATGTTTATTTGGGAAATTTCAGAGTTCAGTTCGGAAATATTTACAAAATTCAACTTACGATACATGCCATCCCTGTTGAAAGAGCCATCTGTATGACCAATCACATGGAGCTCATATATGTGTTTATTGTATGAACAATCATTGGTTCTATGAGCATGTATGAGCTATATGAGCACTCTCATACAGCCTTTGAGCCATATGAGCATTCTCGTACAGCGTATCCCTGTACACGAATGCACATAAACCGTCTGAGCAAACGTGCAACATGCCTGGTTAAGCTAAAATGACAACACGTGATTACAAAACACCAGTTTATTCAGGTACTGGCGTGACGTAGGTCCCTCAGAAAGCTTGCCAAAGCTTTTTCGTGAGCTTTTTCCGTTTCTGTACATGCACCTTTGATGTCGATGGTTTACCTTCTTCTGCATACTTGACGAAGGCATCTGTTGAAAAAGGAAGAACAAAATTAGAACTGCGCTAAATTTCTACGCCTAGAAGTATTCCAGTTCCCACTACTTATACGACCGTAGCGGTTCACGCTGAAATGGACATGATTAGGGCCCGTTTCTCATCCCAACGCATAGATCACAACTCCAAAGTATTAAGTTATATTTACTCAGTCACAATAACGCACGAGGTCATTTTGCCGATTAAAATGGAACGTAACCTTACTCTAATGCTGGTGACGTCCAATGAACCCGGTTCTGAACATCTGAGTATGTATGCGCAGTGCTTGCAAAACTGAGTGCATGTACTTGTTCGCTGGCCACTACAACAACAGGTTAGTGATAGAGTATTTGTGGCTTGCTTGACTTTGGGACATCCAAACACACACTTTTCGGAGCATGCTAACGTGCGATTTCGGTGCGCCCTGCAGCACGTAGCCACTAAATTTTGGTACAAGAATTTAGTGCGCGACTTCTTTTTAAACACTCTATACACACATGTAAAGGCTATCAACGAACGCTTGCCACAAAGAGTCACAAAAAGCAAGAATATGGTAGTTGCAGACAGCTAACCCGACAGACATAACAAGCGATAACGGAAAAACGGGACTGCAACATACCTGTAATGCGCACACGCCTCCCACGGCTTCCGTAGGTTCATTCCAAGGTACACACACAAAACACCTTCAGTGATCACTGAAACGGCACAAAGACACTGTCACAGCATGGAGACGGCGTCGAAAATAAAATATGAGTCCCACGCAGAGCGCAGCGAAATACGCCCAGACGGCTCCGAGAAGCAGGGTAGAATAAGCAAGTAAGCGCCCAAGCACTGAGATGGCATTCGCAACGGCTTGGATGAGAATCCAGGAGCCAAATAGAATGTTGTACAACACGGAACGGGAAACATGCACCTAAAATTTGAACAGAATCGGACGAAGGGAAATGGAGTTCCGGCCGTTACGGCCTGACGACAGTGACGAGCGTTTCTTCAAGGGCCATCACCAGACGCTGTGGCGCCAGCACTCGATGCTCACACGGTCAATGTGATTTCACGTTCCGCTCATTGCACATCTCACAGCGCTCATCAGTTTGCTCATAACTGCTTGTAACGCTCACTGCTGTGCACATACCCCCGCTCCTCTTTTCCTCTTGCTCATTGGCTTGCTCACAGTGCTCGTAACGCTGCTCACAGCGGTCATAGCCGTGCTCACAGCGCTCATAGCCATGCTCACAGTGCTCATTCCTCTTCTCACAGTGCTCATAATTTCTCATATATGATAGCTTATGACATTTTTCAGCAGGGATTCACATCAGGATGTGGCAAAAAGCTCATAAGAACAAATGCCGTTAACCACATGATTCTAGATGGCGCATTTTTTTATTATAATTCAATTACACGTTTTCTGGGACACCCTGTATACAGGGTGTTTACTTTTATCTGCAACACATTTTGATAAGAAGGGGAGTTGCCTTAGGGCGGTTTTACTTTTATTATTGGATTACTGGATGGGGCTGCTACCAGGAAATCAAATTTTTGCTCAGTTAGGGGACTAATTAACAGAGATATATTAATCACCTCTTAATTATTGAATTTAGGGAGCACATTGCAATTGGATTATTAAAGCCTTGTCACCACATGATCCGCTCGAACCACTGATGACGCACAAAGGTAATCTCAGAGCGTGCTATGGACCTAAGTATTTCACCTGGGCCTTCCGCTGAAAACAGAAAGTGATCGTCAAAAGAGGGACGGTGACGTCGATATCTCCGCCCTCACTTAACGTCACAGGAAAACGTCATACACGATGTTAGAAAGCCTTTATCGTGGCATGCTTCACGATCTTTATTTTGTTTTTCTTTTTTCCTTCCGTTTGTTCATGCATGTGTTCGCAGTCGCTTGCCGTATCAGTCATTTTATTCTGCCGCACACAGCTCTTGCCCTTCCCCGGCACGATAAGCGTTGATATGTAGTTGTGATGCGCAAAGTTATTTGCAAGCATAAAAGAAAAACAAAATCAAACAAAGATCGTGAAACATTACGTTTTTCTCTGACACTAAGTAGGGGCGGAGATATCAACGTCACCGTCGCTTTTTGCCGACCACTTGAGGTGTGCGACAGGCTGCGATTACTTTCGTGCTTGTTTAGTGGTTCGAGCGCATAATGTGACGATCAAGCTTTACTATTACAATAGCATTGTGCTCCCTAAGTAGCAAGAGGGCTGGTTGAAGGGGACCGGCGTCCATTACGTTCCATGGACCCCTGGGCCCTGTGCCGTTGACCCTTGGGTTCTTCGCGTATTTTTTCTCGCGCGCGGCGTGTGCGGAGGGTAGTCCGCGCGCTTATCCTCGGGGGAGGACTGCGCGTGCGCTTATCGTAGCGTATTTATCAGCCTGGGCCGACTTCTTTCACCATTTTCCCACCTGGGCAGACTTCACTCACAATCGTTTCCGCTACAACAGGTGTCCAGTAGGTGGTTTACATGTAAGCATAGACATGCAAAGAGGAGTCATACACAAAAAGTACAAGTTGAAATATATTTATTAAAGCCAATTATATTGCCAATTGTAAAGCCAATAGTGCTGCGAATTGTAATGCCAATAGTGGTGCCAATTGTGATGCCAATCAGGTGAAGGAGAAAAACCCAGCCGAAAAACCTTCACCACTGAAATAGAGGAAACACGACCCCTGTGCCGTTGACTCCTGGGTGCTTCACGTATTTTTTCCTGCGGGCGGCGCGTGTGCGGGGGTCTGTCCGCGCGCTTACCGGCGGGGGAGGGCTGCGCTTGCACTTATCGTAGCGTATTTTTCAGCCTGTGCCGACTTCCCACACATTTTTTTCCGCTACAATAGCCGTGTGGTTGGCAGTTTACATGCAAGTATAGACATGCAAAGGATAGCCATAAACAAAAGTACATGTGAAAATATATTTATTAAAGTCAATAGTGCCAGGAATTATGCTGTGACTCTGTGTGAAGGAGAAAAACTCAGCCAAAAAAACTTGAATCAGAAGAAACACGATACAATACACGTAACAAAGAATATACTTATTGCAGGTTCGATACAGTAGCATTGAATAGGTATCACCCATCAAACACAATATTTTTTATTAACTGTAATCATACAAACAAGTTTTCAATGAATAAGAATTAAAATGGAGTAGCACACCATCACTGCATCACAGGAGTTTTAATTACAGTTTTAATTACAAGTTCTGATAGATGTAAGTAATTTCGAGCACCATATGGAAGCTACGTTTAATATTCCAACCTGACACAAATTTAATTAATCAGTTTCCCATGAAGTGAATAGCGCAGACATAAGGAAATAATTCGAATCAACACGATCAACAGATAGCATTAATATAGAACCAAACCGACATATCCTCCAACATGTAGGGAAATAATAGCTACACAGTACCATATCAAAACGAGAAACGGACACCACATTTAATCACAGAAGATATTCTTAATCAATATGATTACAATCAAAATTAGAAGTTGTAATATAAAAAGTATAGTATTCCTATACGTGACAACCATCATTGCAATAGCGGGATGTTCTGATAGTTGTATGTAATTAATTGTGAACAGCAGAGTCCCTGGAAGGCCATGGGACGCGAACTACACGAACACAAGAGGAAATAAAATCTATAACAGCACATTTAATCAAAGAAGATATTCTTAATGAAAACAACAGAAGAGGAGAATAATCTATTATTTCAATTATCATAAAATCATCCTCGTGACACAATCTAATCGAGCACTATACAATTTTCATTCTAAGACACACTACAAACCTTACTTTGTTTTATGAATCGATCACAGAAAATAGATATGTTAAAAATGAACTTCACCACATAGCACGCTTCTAGCCAACAACCAGCTCTAATGATATCTGCCCTGATTTCTTGAAGACTGGTGCCAATAGATGTATGTAATTAATTGTGAACAGCAGAGACCCTGGAAGAACACGGAACACGAACACGAATGGAAATAAAATCTATACCACAACAAAGAAAATAGTCTTAATCGATATGATTACAATCAAAATTACAAGTTGGTTCTATAAAGATTCTAATATTCTTATACGTGAGAACCATCATTGCAATAGCGGGAGGTTCTGATATTTGTATATGATTAACTGTAAACAGCAGAGACCCTGGACGACCACGGAACGGGAACGACAAGAACGACACGAACACGAGAGGAAATAAAGACTATACCACTACAAAGAAGACATTCTTAATCAACATTATTACAATCAAAATTACGAGTTGTATTATTAAAAGTCTAATATTCCTTTACGTGAGAACCATCATTGCAATAGTTGTCTGTAATTAATTGTGAACAGCAGAGACCCTGGAAGACCATGGGACACGAATGACAAGAACGACCGAACACAAGAGGAAATAAAATCTAACACCACATTTAAAAAAAACGAGGAGGAGAATAATCTATCATATTAACTATCATAAAATTATCCTCGAGACACAATCTAATTGAACACTATACAATTTTCATTCGAAGAGAGAATACAAACCTTACTTTGTTTTATGAATCCAACACCCAGGCACCCATGACAGGATCTCGGTTTTTCTTCAAAGCCCGGAGACATAGTATATCTCTGTCTATACGGCCAAAGCACTGCGCATGCTTTATCACTCAAAGGGTTGGGGGCTATATTCCTTTTCCTTCCTGAAGCAAACAGAGCGCTCTCGAGGTCAGATAAGATAGTACAAAGGCGATATATTTTATTGTGCAGTGCAAATAGATTAATTTGGATGACCATAGGATTAAATTCCGTGACCATGAGATTAATTTCAGTGACCATGGGATCAAAATGAGTGACCACAGGATGAAATTGTGTGACCAATGGATTAAATTGAGCGCAAAAACCTCTAGATGCCGATATTATTCGTGGGGATCACTATCTTTTCGCATCCTTTCCTTGAAACGGATGTCTTTCGTCAAAGTGGATGACATAGTCGGCTTAGTTTGTACAGAGGCGATATTTTTTACTGAACATGTAGAGAAAGTCCGAATTATTAAATGGTAGCAACAATACTCGATCAAAAACGATAAACAAATTTTAATTGAATTACATCATTTTTGTAATATCTTGGAACAAAAAGTTCTATATAGATGAACCACACAGAAATATCAAATGTGAAATGCAACTCAGAGATATGAGGCATTCCCAACTTAGAGATTATTTTTACTGATGTCAATCGAGTGTTCAATTGAAACAAATACAAGACAATAATTATTTCAGGCAGTAACTTTCTAAGCAAGCGAGAAATATTTAAAACTTTTCCTATAGATGAAATCGAGAGACACAATTAATACATCATGTATACTTAATTCCCAACTCATAGAATATCAATCGAGTGAACACCTGGAAAAAGTCAAAACAATATTGAATTCAGACAAATCATTTCTAAGCAAGCGGCGTGAATACACCACATAATATGTACAGAAACTTGTCATTTCAATGAATAAACATGATGAACTAGTGTGTTCAAGCGATAAAGTGAGTGATGAAGGCGACGACCCCAACACCAACATGGAAGGGAGGATTCTAGCGTGGTCTTCTACATAGAATCATTGAAGGCACGCTTGTTCCTTACTCATCACATCTTTTTGTAAACCAGTTTCCATAATTCTCATAGCAGGTGGATATTAATAACATTCTAAAAAAATTAACCAATAAAATGAGCATAGATATGCTTTGAATTAAGTGTAGACGCGCACTTGAAAACAGAAGAAACAATTGCTCGACATTGAAGAGATGGACATATTTTGTACTAGCTACCATAAGTCATGGGAAGATGTGACAAAAAAAAACTGCTTCGAAAAATAAGAGACGCCAAACGATTCCATTATCGCTGCATTTCAATACGTGCTAGACATGGTCGTATTCGGAGATATGGTACAAACTACAGAATTGAAGGTGCAAAAATTTGAATTTGAATTTGCGAATCTACGATACTTATAAAAATATCTGCACATCATCGTCGGAAGGGTCACTGGGATTGATGGTTTTTGAGGTTTGCTAACAAAGAATTGAAATAAACTAGACCAGATGTAATTGTAATCATTGCAATGGGCATTGCATTCATCAAGAAACCATTGAGATAAATTATCATATACAAGCGGTCTATATCGCACGATTCATTACGGATTTGTTGAAATTACACATAACTTTTGAGATGGAATGTACATAAAAATCTTATCACATGATATGTTCCATTACCACGGCAACGCAATTATTTTCTTCTACCAGTTCTTGCAACGATAGCAAATGTGCAGAAGTCCAATATTGTTGTACAAGGTCTGATGTATCATCACTTATTGTAACTCAATGAACATATCTACTGCGGTGAACCACCGGACGGTTTTCATATAATACTGTATTGTACGCCATTCAAGAATCTTCATACAAAGAAAGGAAACATCAATAAGAGATTGTGCAAGTTTGTCGCAACGAAGTGCAATTTGCTGAAGCGATACAAATGTGGCGACAACGTATCGATTCCATTAATCAACGCTGGATTCAAGAGACCGATAATAAGACATCATTAAGTAATACACTCCGAGTTCATCAATCAAGACAACAAACGAAAACTTCAGAGTTTGGAATAGGACAATTGTAATTTATCGGAGTAAACAAGCATATAACTGAAATAATAAATAAAATCTTTGTCATCAATATAATGAATTCTACGCATCACAACGAAAAACACTTTGTATTTAGCACGGCTAGATTGAAAACAATGATCGCTAAGGAAACGAATATTCCACACTGTGTGTAAGAACGCTCATATGGAATGAGAGCTGATCATCAAATAGGTTTTACCCGACTACACATTGTACAAGTTCAACACCCGAAGGATAGAATTGCCGGAGAAGGATCGGTCATTGAAATTTAGAGGCATGATACATGAGTCTATGATTACAAAAAAGGATCACTTTCACTAATCTTTTGTGAATTTACCTCAGACTCGACGAAAGGGTCATCCGCGTCCTCGAACAGCAACAGCAACTTTATTTTTGGCTTTGGAGAGTGGGGAGGTTCATCGCCACAGGCGATACTCTACCCCACGCGTCCTCGAAGATGTTTCGGCAACACGCCGGGCCACGTTTCCCCAACCCTGTACCCGAAACGGAACGTGATTCGGCGCCCGACGCGTTAACGCGGTACCGCACGCGAGCGTGTTGCGTTTTCCGGAAACGGGTTCGTCGACGCGGATGACCTTTTCGTCGAGTCTGAGGTAAACTTAATTCGGAAAATATTCGTAATAATATCCATGGCACCGAGAATCCACATGGCGTTGTAGTGTATAGAGCAAATATCAAACTCATCGATTTAAATTCTTTGTCATCGCAGAAGAGTGCTCGTCAAAGCGAGCTAATGCTTGCGCATTGTGAAATTACATATTCTACAACACTGATCGTAAATCGCAACACCTGTTCAAATTTTAATTAAACTCTTACTAATGTGTGGTAGTCTCCACTTCTCCTGAATGTGAATCGATAAATGTTAGCATTAAAGCCACAATCAAATATCCTATATAGTATGTATGACTATATGCACAACTTTTTAATCAATATCTGTAAAAAAATGCAAGAAATAGCGTGCAGTTTTGAGTTTGAAAATTTAAAGAAGAAAATGATCTTTAGTGTGGAGTTTGCGTTTTACCACGTTATGAGCTAAATACTTTATTGGAATTTATTTCATATACGTTTGCGTGCCGTGTGTTACGAAGATTATGTGATTAGAAATATAGACTTCGCCTGCACATCATGCTTGTAAAATCCTCCATTTGCACCGCGGCATTTGATAATAGATTCCTTTTAACATATATTGTCAAAAGATGTTATAGACATGCTTTGAATTATACATTTGTCGTTTGCTCATGCATAAGAGGGCTAGTCCAACTGTTTGAGAAATACACATGCATTGTGGAATTTCATTCATGAAAGATGATAAGTTTTCTCAAAAGATTAGTGATCCTTCTTTGTAATCATAGACTGATGTATCATGACTCTAAATTTCAATGACCGATCCTTCTCCGGCAATTCTATCCTTCGGGTGTTGAACTTGTACAGAGTGTAGACGGGTAAAACCTATTTGATGGCCAGCTCTCATTCCATATGAGAATTCTTACACACAGTGTGGAATATTCATTTCCTTAGCGATCATTGTTCTCAATCTAGCCGGGCTAAATATAAAGTGTTTTCCATTGTGATGCGTAGAATTCATTATACTGATGACAAAGATTACATTTATTGTTTCAGTTATATGCTTGTTTATTTCGATAAATTACAATTGTCCTATTTCAAACTCTGAAGTTTTCGTTTGTTGTCTTGATTGATGAATTCGGAATGTATTACATAATGATGTCTTATTATCGGTCGCTTGAATCCAGCGTTGATTAATGCAATCGATACGTTGTCGCCACATTTGTATCGCTTCAGCAACTTGCACTTTGTTGCGACGAACTTGCACAATCTCTTATTGATCAAGAGATAAACTGATGTTCTGAGGCTGGAACGACATAGAAGGGACAGATACAAAGAAAGTCTCAAATTGCCTAAGAAATCAACGATGAAAGATGAAAGTCACTGAAAAGGTTAGCCAGCTGTAGGGATCGAACCCACATCTTCTGGATTGCCGGTCCAGGGCTCTACCAATTGAGCTAAGCTAACACGCCTCTCCAGCGCCTTTCGGGGTGCGTCATCTGAAGGGACGACAAACCAGCCACTCACTCTCACTCACCCTCCTTTCACTCTTACATTTTTGCTCACTCATACACACATTCATACGACGGAAATCGACGCAAGCGGCACCTGTTGAACAAGAGATAAACTGATGTTCTGAGGCTGGAACGACATAGAAGGGACAGATACAAACAAAGCCTCAAATTGCCTAAGAAATCAACGATGAAAGATGAAAGTCACTGTCGTTCCAGCCTCAGAACATCAGTTTATCTCTTGTTCAACAGGTGCCGCTTGCGTCGATTTCCGTCGTATGAATGTGTGTATGAGTGAGCAAAAATGTAAGAGTGAAAGGAGGGTGAGTGAGAGTGAGTGGCTGGTTTGTCGTCCCTTCAGATGACGCACCCCGAAAGTCGCTGGAGAGGCGTGTTAGCTTAGCTCAATTGGTAGAGCCCTGGATCGGCAATCCAGAAGATGTGGGTTCGATCCCTACAGCTGGCTAACCTTTTCAGTGACTTTCATCTTTCATCTCTTATTGATGTTTCCTTTCTTTATATGGAGATTCTTGAATGGCGTTCAAGACAGTATTAAATGAAAATCGTCCGGTGGTCTACCGCAGTTGATATGTTCGTTGAGTTTCAATAAGTGATGATACATCAGACCTTGTACAACAACATTGAACTTCTGCACATTCGACATCGTTGCAAGAACTCGTCGAAGACAATAATTGCGTTGCCGTGGTAGTGGAACATATCATGTGATAAGATTTTTCTGTACTTTTCATCTCAATAGTTATGTGTAATTTCAACAAATCCGTAATGAATCGTGCGATATAGACCGCTTGTATATGATAATTTGATCTCACTGCTTTCGTGATGAATGCAATGCCCATTGCAATGATTACAATTACATCTGGTCTAGTGTATTTCAATTCTACGTTGATGTGCAGATATTTTTATAAGTATTGTAGATTCGGCATACAAATTCTTGCACCTTCAGTTGTGTAGTTTGTACCATATCTCCGAGTACGACCATGTCTAGGACGTATTGAAATGCAGCGATAATGGAATCGTTTCGCGGCTCTTCTTTTTCGAAGCAGTTTTTTATCACATCTTCCCATGTCTTATGGTAGCGAGTACAAAATCTGTCCATCTCTTCAATGTAGAGCAATTGTCTCTTCAGTTTTCAAGTGCAAAGCATGTTTATGCTCATTTTATTGATTAAAATTATTTTTTGTTTATAATGTTATTAATATCCACCTGCCATGAGAATTATAGAAATTGATTTACAAAAAATGTGATGAGTAAGGTAAAAGCGTGCTATCAATGATTCTATGTACAAGACCACGCTAGAATACTCCCCTCCATAACTTGATGTTGGTGTTGGGGTCGTCGGCTTTCATCACTTACTTTATCCCTTGAACCCACTAGATGATGTTGTTTATTCATTGAAATGACAAGTTTCTGTACAGATTCTGTGGTGTATTCACGCTGCTTGCTTAGAAATGATTTGTCTGAATTAATTATTGTTTTGACTTTGTTTCAGGTTCGATTGATATTCTATGAGTTGGGCATTATGTAAGCATGATGTATTAATCGTGTCTGTTGATTTCCTCTACAGGAAAACTTTTACATATTTCTCACTTGCTTAGAAAGTTACTGCATGAAATAATTATTGTCTTGTATTTGTTTCAATTGAAAACTCGATTGACATCAGTAAAAATAATCTGAGTTGGGACTGCCTGATATCAGTGAGTTGGCATTTCACATTTGATATTTCTGTGTGGCTCATCTATATAGAACTTTCCGTTGCGAGATATTACAAAAATGATGTAATTAAATTTGTTTCTCATTTTTTATCGAGTATTGTTGTATCATTTAATAATTTGAACTTTCTCTACATGTTCAATAAAAAATACCGGCTCTGTACAAACTAAGCCGACTATGTCATCCACTTCCGAAAGACTTCCACGAAAGACCACGAAAGACTTCCTTTTCAAGGAAAGGATGCGAAAAGACAGTAATCCCCACGAATAATATCGGCATCTAGAGGTTTTTTCGCTCAATTTAATCCATTGGTCACACAATTTCATCCTGTGGTCACTCATTTTAATCCCATGGTCTCTGAAATTAATCTCATGGTCACGGAATTTAATCCTATGGTCATCCAAATTAATCCAGTGGTTAGCCAATTTAATCGGGCCCATATCATTGCATCTGCCGCCATTGGAATCAGTATAACCCAATAAATTATGACTACGGTGGCACGATAAGGAGATAAATTGCGAGTACTTGGTCATTTATTACATTGGTATTGCGTCATGAGTTATGACTATGCGGGACTTTATGAGCTTTTCATGACTATAACCTGTATTATAGACCATAAGTGGACTATTTCGGACCACCCTTGTCGGAAATGGTATAATGACATGAGTTATGACTATGCGGGACTTTATGAGCTTTTCATGACTATAACCTATATTATAGACCATAAGTGGACTATTTCGGACCACCCTTGTCGGAAATGGTATAATGACATGAGTTATGACTATGCGGGACTTTATGAGCATTTTATGACTATAACCTGCATTATAGACTATAAGTGGACTATTTCGGGGTAACCTCATTGCAGAGAGTATAATGCCATGATATATGACTATGTGGAATTTTATGAGCTTTTCATGACTAAAACATGCATTGTATACTATGACTGAACTATTTCGAACTAGTCTTGTCGGAAGTGGTATAATGGCATGAATTACGACTATGTGGGACTTTATGAGCTTTTCATGACGATAACCTACATTATAAACTTTGACTGGACTATATCGGACTACCCTCGTAGGAAATGTCATATTGGGATGAATTATGACTATATGAGACTTTGAGTTTACATGATTATAACCTACATTATAGACTATGAGTGGACCATTTTGGACTACCCTTGTCGGAAATGCTATCATGATATGAATTATGACTATGCGTGACTTTATGGGCTTGTCATGAATATAACCTACATTATAGACTATAACTGGAATATTTCAGAGTCACCTCATTGCAGAGTACCATGATTTAGGATTATGTGGGATTTCATGAGCTTTTCGTGACTAAATTCTGCATTGTATAATATGACTGAACTATTTTGGACTACCTTGTTGGAAATTTAATAATGTCGTGACTTATAACCAGAGTTCGAGATAACTCGTTACAAGTAACTCGTTACTGTAATTAAGTTCCTTTTTTGGTAACTTGTAACTTAACTCGGTAGATTTGCGTCGTGTTAACTTTCAGAGGAACTCGTTCCTTTTTCAGGTAACTTTGCCAAAGTAACTTACATTAAGTTCCAAGTTACTTTTAACTCACTTTTCCCTCATGTCCACAAATTTATTGCTTTCTCTCTGGTTCCTTCATGGCATTTTTTGCCATAAAACATGATATTCAATCAATGAGAGTGTTTTATTCAGGAAGTAAGAACCGCTGCCATTGAAATGAAGCTGAACCATTGTGCGCCCACCGGAAGTAAGATGCAAGCGTTCAAATAGACCTCTACCAGAGAAACGTCATCATGGCATTGGTAGACATACTGAAACAGAAACAAATCGGAAAGAGAGGGCGGGGTTCCACGAATATACGGGTTCCACGAACGATCGTAATCCCATCAAGACCGTGGCTTTCGGGCGCGACCTTGTTCACCTCTAGCTTCGAGCGTAGTTCAGTTCTACCAAATTTGTGGCGCTCTCGAACACTATGACGTCATTTGTTTACAAACAGGGAGAGGTCTATTGTTGGACATAAACGAAAACGATCTAAGGGTGTTGCACTCCTCCGCAGGCAACTCAAAGTCCAACTCAACTGCTCACGCGCGCTGCACCTGCATAATGCTATTTTTTGTCCGAAGTAACTTACAAGTAACTCGTTCTCTTTTTAAGTAACTCAGTAACTGCGAGTTACATGTCAGGCTGAAGAACTTCGTTATTAACTCAGTTAGATTTCGCACACGGTAACCATCTGGAGTAACCATACGCGACCATCGCCGTACCATTTTGTTGCAAGCCACTCAGCAATGCATGGAGAGCATCCTTCGTGTGGACTGTGCATCTTTTGATCGTAATCACTTCCGTTACATAACTCGCTCTCGAACGTGTAGACATGTAGAAAATGCTTGCAACCTTGTGTACGAAGCCTTTCTCTTTTCTTTTCAGTGTTTTACGTTAGTGAACCAGATAAACATGTGCCTAACGCTTACTTCGTTTCATGTAAATAAAACGTGTTTGTGAGATTAAGATAACAAATGTTTCACACCGCAGCTCATAGTCACTCCAAATATATTGAGTTGGTAGTTTATGCGACGTGGGCGCGGGTCATCGTTTAGCGTTGAATTGGGACACGAAGCTCCGTGTGGATTGGATTGGAAAGAAAAAGAAATAATGAAAACAGTAGGAAGAAGAAGAAGACGAAGCTCCGTATATTCATAACCTAAAGGTCCACTTCCGATACCCACACAGGAACAGCATGTAAGTACATGCACGCACGCCAGCTCATTATACTGCTTGCACAGAGGCTACTCAGATATATACTGTCTGACTTGAAAGTCTGCAACATGGTCTATTTTCATGAAATTGCCGCAGGTTACGTCGGTGGTCACAACTTATCGCTGTATCGGTTGACGATGTTGACAAGGTTGACGATGTTGACGGTTGACGATCGGATGACGATGGCAGTGCTGTCCTCCGTTTGATGGAGCATATACATCGAACTGTCAATACCCCAACACTTACAAGCTATATCATTGCACCATTTGCAGTTAGGGTAGTTCAAATTAGTCTTGTGGTAGTCCATAAGAGGCGATGGTCGTGAAAAGATCATCTGATATCAAATAGTGATGTCGTGACATTATACCATTTCCAAAAACGGCAGTGCAAAAGCGTCCAGTGCATAGCTCATGTAACAGATTATAATATGGTCATAAAAAGCTCATAAAATCCTGCATAGTCATAAGTCACGACATTATTCAATTTCCAACAAAATTAGTTCGAAATAGTTCAGTCATATTATACAATGCAGATTTTAGTCACGAAAAGCTCATCATGGTACTCTGCAATGAGGCTACTCTGAAAGATTCCAGTTATAGTGTATAATGTAGGTTATACTCATGAAAAGCTCATAAAGTCCTACACAGTCATAATTCATCTCATTATAACATTTCCGAGAAGGGTAGTCCGAAATAGTCCTTTTATAGTCTATAATGCAGGTTACAGTCATGAAAAGCTCATAAAGTCCCGCACAGTCATAATTGATCTCATTATAACATTTCCGAAAAAGGTAATCCGAAATAGTCCAGTCATGGCCTACAATGTAGGTTATAGTCATGAGAAGCTCATAATCCCGCATAGTCGTAATTCATGTCATGATACCATTTGCGACAAGGATAGTCCGAAATAGTCCAGTCATAGTCTATAATGCACGTTATAATCATGAAAAGCTCATAAAGTCCCACAAAGTCATAATTCATCTCATTATAACATTTCCGACAAGGCTTGTCCAAAATAGTCCAGTCATAGTCTATAATGTAAGTTATAGTCATGAAAAGCTCATAAAGTCCCACATAGTCATAATTCATCTCATTATAACATTTCCGACAAGGGTAGTCTGAAATAGTACAGTTGTAGTCTATAATGTAGGTTATAGTCATGAAAAGCTCATGAAGTCTTGCATAGTCATAATTCATGCCATTATACCATTTCCGACAAGAGTAGTTCGAAGTCGTTCAGTCATAGTCTATATGCAGCTTATAGTCATAAAAAGCTCATAAAATCCCACATAGTCTCATATCATGGAACAATACTATCTGCAATGAGGTTACCCCGAAATAGTCCACTTATAGTGTATAATGTAGATTATAGTCATAAAAAGCTCAAAGTCTCACATAGTCATAACTGATGTCATACCATTTCCGACGAGGGTGGTGCAAAATAGTCCACTTATGATCTATAATATAGGTTATAGTCATGAAAAGCTCATAAAGTCCCGCATAGTCATAACTCATGACGCAATACCAATGTAATAAATGACCAAGTACTCGCAATTTATCTCCTTATCGTGCCACCGTAGTCATAATTTATTGGGTTATACTGATTCCAATGACGGCAGTGCAATGATATGGACCGGATTAAGTTGGCTGACCAGTGGATTAATTTCGTTGACCATAGGATTAAATTGATAGGCCATAGGATTATTTTAAGTGACCATGGGATTAAAATGAGTGACCACAGGAAGAAATTGAGTGACCATTGGATTAGATTGAGCGAGAAAACCTGTATTTGCCCTGCACAATAAAATATATCGCCTTTGTACTATCTTATCTGACCTCGAGAGCGCCCTGTTTCCTTGAGGAAGGAAAAGGAATATAGCCCCAGGTTCATCTATATAGAGCTTTCAAGATATTAGATTTATTACATTTTTGATTGAGTATTGTTTCTATCATTGAATACTTTGGACTTTCTCTACATGTTCAATAAAATTTTAGCCGACTTGTCATCTTCTTTGACGAAAGACTTCCCTTTCAAGGAAAGGATATGAAAAGCTAGTGACCCCCGCGAATAATGTCGGTATCTATTTGCACTGCACAATAAAATATATCGCCTTTGTACTATCTTATATGACCTCGAGAGCGCCCTGTTTGCTCGAGGAAGGAAAAGGAATATAGCGCCCAACCCTTTGAGTGATAAAGTATGCGCAGTGCTTTGGTCGTATAGACAGAGGGGTGATTTCATTTCAATTCAGGCAAGGCGGTCCCGATGAGGTCAACGATTTCGATAATCATGCTACATGTTATGACCCTTATTATGACCTTTATTATGAAGAACGTCACAAGTTTCGACCTTGATATCCTAGCGTTTGCAGAGAAAAAAATTCGGACAGGTCACTTGGTGAAGCGAGGTTGTACGCGCGTGAATCGTTTTGTCGCATTTTGAAGCCTTATAACTTGGTACGATTATAAGCGGAAGTCCGGAATTTTTTAGCTCATTATACAGGTTGTGAACTCTATCTTAGCCGCGTGAAATGTTGTGTAGTTTGCAAGGTTTTTTACCGTAGAAAATCGCAAATTTGCTCCAGAAAGCGAAATTGCTCACACTCCTGGGCCTAGTTACGCAAAGGTCACACATCATATGTAAATGAACTTTACACCATTGGAAAGGAAATTTTTCGATCTTTCTAACGGTTGTAAGATGAAGCTTCCTTGGTATTTAGTGGGCGCGACACGACAGGGCGAATTAACCACAGTACCCGAAAATGCGCAGGTTCGCGGGACTGCCGTGCAAAATGGCCACATCGGATTTCCACGAAAAACGGCTGATTTATTGCTAATTACACGCTCTTTCAAATGATGTAAAATTTATTCGGGCTAAAAACGGATAACAAGCCATAAGGGCCGAATTATCTTGGGTTGTCTTGAAGGCTCCTTTCGTGTGCACAGACTTGTGCCCGTTACCAAAAAAAGTAGGAACTAAATACCGTTACCCGTTACTTCAGAAAAAAGTAACTAAATACGTTACTCGTTACTAACATACAAAAATAACGAGTTCTCGTTACTCACAGGTAACGAGTTACGTTTTCGTTACCGCCACATAGTTAAAGGAGCCAACAAACATGCCGTCACTTGCCTTCAACTCATTATTAATGAGAAATTGCACTTCACAAGAAGCTGATACTCGAAATTTACATCAGTGATCTTCGTTCTCTTTCGTGTGATGGCATATGCTGCCAAAGTGGGGGTGGTCGGAGGTTATGAAAACACAAGAAAAGACACCGGTTTTCGTGCCACCGATCACAAAACAGTTCCCCAAAACAGGCGAGGGGCTGCGTCATAATCTCTCAACAACAATAACAACAACTTTATTTTTGACGTTGGAGAGTGGGGAGTTTCATCGCCACAGGCGATACTCTACCCCATTGCTGGTTGGAATGGGGGGAATAAAATAACGAGTCCCTTCACAATTTAGGGCTCTCAGAAGCTTAGCAAAGACAAGAAGAGTCTAGAAGTCGAAACGCGTTTTTTGTAGCCATAGCACAATTGGTACCCATTGTTGGGAAGGAGTGATGGAGTGAGGAGGAGAGAAAAAACGAGGGCCTTCGTTTAAGACGATTCAGCACTTCAACAACACATCAAACGAGGGACCCTAATAATACTTTGAGTCACACATGGTCATGGGTCACGCAGGTCCACGCATTGCGCCACACGCGGTGTTGTGAAAACCTAAGCTTCCACTCAGAAAAAGAATGACTGGCAGCACTGCTCTATAAGACTAGCTTTAATGGACTCCGTAGAACATCGTCCAACAGTAAAACAAAAAAAATCGAACCGTAAGCAAGCGTACACAAAGACGAAGAAGCTCACGTCGTTTTCCTCATCAACTCTTAGTCCGCAAACCAAATAAAACCACAACATCCTCCCCCCAAAAATTAGCTAAAGTTCGTCGCTCATTTTTCTGCTGTTTCTAACGGGTACAGTAGCTGGACGTGTCGTCGAGTCAGCCTTCCAGATACAAGTCGCAGTTCGCAAGACCGCACTATGTCGTCTCGTCCTCTGAAAAGTTGGGTTATCCGGGCCAGTCTCCACATGTGCCGCGGAACTATCCTCTTGTACTAGCACAACATCTCCTTGAAACAGTCTTGTTGTGTTGCTTTTGGGGTCCGACTGATGAGCTGACCGGAATTCCAGGAGATACTCATGCTTCCATCTCTTCCAAAATTGGTCAGCCAACTTCTGTCGATGTATCCATCTTCTACTGACTACCGTAGAATTTGATCGAGGGACCACAGTTGTGGCAGAGACTTCAGGAAGCGCTGACAAGTTTCTCCCGATCAGTAGATGTGCAGGCGTTAAAGCGCTCGGCTCGTCAGGCGTAGAGTGTAGATAGGTAAGTGGTCGTGAACTGACCACTGCTTCCACTTCGTGAAGTAATGTAGTCATTTTTTCGGATGTCAAACATTGACGTCCGAGTACTCTTCTCAAGCAAGTTTTCACCGATCGCACCAACCTTTCCCACATACCGCCCCACCAGGCAGCTCTTTCGACAATGAATTTTCTTGATTTTCTTGATCTGATCTTGATCTTTTCTTGATCATGAGTCTTTCTTGATTTTACGAAAGCATTTGATTCTGTGTCACATTCAGGTCTTGTACACAAACTTTCGCTCCTTAACCTACATTCCGACGTCTTTAACTGGATCGTGAGTTACCTTTCTAACAGAGCTCAAACAACCATTGTAAACAACTCCTCTTCGGCCTTCCTCCCAGTTTCTTCAGGTGTACCCCAAGGTTCTGTTCTTGGTCCTCTTCTATTTCTTATATTTATAAATGACATCCCGCACTCCATCTCATCCTGCATCAGGCTCTTCGCCGATGACTGCGTATTATACCGTGCTATTAAATCCCGTTCAGATCAAATAACCCTTCAGCAAGACCTTGCGTCAATTTCCAACTGGTGTTCCTTTTGGCGTCTTCCCTTAAATGCTTCCAAGTGCTGCCATGTTTCATTTTCTCGCTCTAGGTCCCCCCTCACCTATCAATACCACATTGACGAGTCAGTTGTCAACACTTCTGATAACTACAGGTATTTAGGGCTTCATTTCTCATCAAATCTTTCCTGGTCAGATCACGTTCATACCATTGTAAGGGATGCAAATCGTAAACTTGGCTTCATACGTCGTAACCTTAGGCCTGCTCCCCCGGACGTCAAACGTCTTGCTTACCTAACCCTAATTAGGCCCAAATTAGAGTATGCCTGCAGCATATGGGATCCCTACCAATCAACTCTTACGGATCTTCTCGAGTCCATTCAAAATCGTGCAACCCGTTTTATTTTGTCCAACTACTCATATCCGTCTAGTATTACCTTGTTAAAGTCATCCATCGATCTTCCCCCTCTTGCACTCCGTAGAAGATACTTTTGTTTGTGTCTCTTTCACAAGTTTTGCATCAATCAAGCCATCCGACCCTCTTTCATTGCACCAGCACACTACGTCTCCGCCCGGACTGATCACACATGCAAAGTTGAGCATATCCATTGTCGTTCATCCCAGTTTCTCAATTCCTTCTTTCCACATGCTATTGACATTTGGAATGACCTTCCCCAATCCATTGCCACCATCTCTGATGTTTCTGCATTTCGCAGACAGTTGTGTTCTTTTTTTGAATTATAAAGTGTGTCTCATTTACTTGTATTATTTTGTTTGTGTGTTACTTCACATATGTAACCTCGCGTACTAGTTATATTAATATATTCATTATGTGATAGTGCTTGTTGTATTATTAGTTCACACCCCCCTCATGTAACGCCCCTCGCGGGCATTTGAGGTATTAGCATAAATAAATAAATAAAAAAAATTTCCAGCTGATGCGATTCTTTGCGGCGAAGTCTTGTGCATCCGTACTTCTAACAACAGTCCACGATTTTTTGATGTTCTGGGCCGCCTTCTTGAAAGTGAGCGCGTTATCACTGTAAATTGTAGAAGGTACCCCGCGTCTTGAAATAGATCTCCGAAAGGCCATGACAAAAGACTTGGTTGTCAAGTCTGTAACTAGTTCGAGGTGCACAGCTCTTGTTGTGGCGCAAGTGAACAGCGCAACGTACGCTTTCGCCGAACCCGAACTAGTCTTGAGATACAGAGGCCCAGCAAAGTCGATGCCGGTGGTGTCGAAAGGGTGAGTTGGGTTGAGGCGCTCAACGGGCAATGGAGGTATAGGGGCTGTTGCCTTAGTCGCACGGAGTCTCCTGCATACCTTGCAGCGGTAGAGGGTAGATTTGACTAGCTGCCTCGCACTAGTTATCCACCATCGCTCTCTCAGTATCGTCAATGTTGTCTGGACTCCGCTGTGTAGGGCGCGTCGATGGACGCTGTCGACCAGTAGTGCTGATAGTGGGTGCTCTTTGGCCATCAGTATAGGATGCTTCACCTCTTCGGGGTTATCCGAGTACTGAAGTCTTCCCGATAGACGCATCACACACTTTTCGTCTAGGTACGGTCGTAATCGTGCAATCTTTGATCCCTGTGCGATCTCTCTTCTCTGTCGCAGAGCGAGGAACTCCTCCAGATATGATTCAATTTGCGCCCGCCGAATCCAGACCATCTCAGCCTTCTCAACTTCCATAGCTGTCAGCGGGCCCGTAACCTTCGACGTCGCACGGCTGTTCTCTATGAATCTCAGTATCCACGCTGTGATCCGTATTATGCGTTGATAATCGCTGTACTTTCCGAGGTCAAGCAATGCAGGAACAGTTGTTTCGACGTACGTCGTCCGTATAGCTCCACGTTTCCTTTCTTCTTCGATGTGGCTGAGGTCACCACAGCCATTTTCAGTAGATATTGGCCAAAATTCCTCACTTTTAGAAAGCCATGGCAGACCCTCGAACCACTGTTTGTCCCCCATTAATGCAGTGACGGGCAATCCTCTCGTTAGCAAGTCTGCCGGACTGGCGCTTCCTGGACAGTGCCTCCACTGAGACTTATTGCAGCCTTCTTGAATTTCAATAACTCTGTTGCGAACGAAGGGCTTCCATCTGTTCGCGTCGCCTCTGATCCAGTTCAGCGTGACCGTGGAGTCAGTCCAGAAGTTGATGTTACACTTGGTCACTTGCAACGACGACTGTAGCAGTTTAGAATTGCGTACACCTATCAAAGCTCCCATCAACTCCAGGCGGGGAAGGGCGAGCTGTTTAAGAGGGGAGACACGTGACTTAGCGAAGACCAGCCGCACCTTAGTTTCTTCCGTGTCGCTCACAGTTCTCAAATATGCACATACTCCATACGCGTGTGGCGATGCGTCCGTGAATATGTGAAGCTCGCAGCAGTATCGTGTACCTGTCTTCGGCAGCACGCACCGGTCCACAGCGACGTTACACAGCTTGGGCAGCTCGGAACACCATAACGGCCAAGAGTTTGCCAGATCGCTCGGGTGTGGGTCGTCCCAATCCAACCTTGTCTTCCACAGCTCCTGAAACAGGAGCTTGACGCGAATGGTATACGGTGAAAGAAAGCCTAGCGGGTCGAAGACTCTTGCGGAGGCCTGCAGCACGGACCTCTTAGTTTCTTGCATGCCAGCGATGACATTTAGCAGTTGATTTGCGGAAAACCTCAGTCGCTCAGGAAAACATCGCTTCGGGTCCACACCACTCCCAGAACCTTACTTTGAGCCGGTTCTGCAAACGGCTTTTCCTTTTCGGTGATTAAGGTACCGCTCTTACGATCGAACATTGATTGATTGTAAATCTTCGGCGTTAGATGTCCATTTTGTCAGATTCATGCCCGCTTGTCTCAGCACGTCCTGAGATTTCTGGACGATCTCCAGGGCTTCTTTCACTGTGGGGGCACAAGTAAGGAGGTCGTCCTCGTAGGACGACTCCAATAGCAAGCTGGCCAGCTCCCTGTCAGATGTCAAAAGGCCTTTGAAGTGGTGCTGCAGTGTAGCACCCAAAAGAAAGGGGCTTGCTGTGGTCCCGAATGGCACTCGCTTCATTCTCCAGCATTCCACGTCTGGGCATTGTTCATTCGGTCTTGGAGTTTCGGAAAACCACAAAAACCTCAGTGCATCCCTGTCGTTCTTACGAATTTCTACCTGTAGAAAGGCCTTCTGGATGCCGTCTTCTAAACCGCAATAGAACGCCCACCAGGTCGGCGTTCAACTTCGGCCCTTTCTCCAGATGATCATTCAGAGACGTCATCCCTTTGCTATGGGACGACGCATCAAAAACTATCCGGACTTTCGTAGTTTCTGAAGTGTTTCTCATTACGGCCCTATGAGGCATGTAGTACCGAGTGTTGAAGATATTATCGTCTTCGGTCACCTTTTCTGCATGCCCCTTATTGATGTAGTTTCTGATCGCTTCGTCGTACTGCTCGCTGAAGCCGTCTCTATCTAGCCGTCTGACTAGGCTCCATAGTATGTCCTTCGCTATCTCATAGTTGTTCTCTAGGGCTGACATGTGTGCCATCCAGGGCAAAGCTACTTCATAGCGGCCGTCCATCATCCGAATGTTGCGCTCAAATTCCTCCAAAACCGCCGTGTCGTAATCTGTCTTGCTGGAGGCGTCGCCCGTGATGCCTAGACTTTCTAACTCCCAAAACTTAGTCAGAATGTCGTCTTCTGTTAGCGTTCCAACTCCAGCTCTCAACACGCAGACGGCTGTCGTCGACCGCTCGGCGCAGTAGCCTGATACTGAAGACGGCCCTTGAAAGGTCCATCCGAAAACGGTTTCGATGGCAACTAATTTCTCGTTGTTCTCGCATCTTCTGACATCACCGGTCAGCAACTTCCACAACTCGTCTCAGCCAATTAGCAGTCCAATACCACCTTCATGTTTCACACCCGGAACTAGCATGTCGTCAGCGATAAAACTTCCAGTGTGGCGAATAGCCTTCACGAAGTCGTCGTTCACGGGAGTCTCAGCGAGATCTTCGCAGCTGAAGTCAATTGTGGTGGCTTGAACGGCATATTCTTTCGGGTGATACTGACTCCTGAGTCGAACCTCGACTACTTTGCATCTGCGTACGCGTTTCGACGCGGTTTCGTTGGCAAATGTGTTGAGCTGCAGTGTAGTTTCCCTAATAACTCTTAGCTTCAATTTCCTGGCTATGTCGTCGCGTATGAAAGTCCTCTGACTTCCACCGTCGATAATGCCTCGGACTAGTGCACCCTCCTTATCCGATGACGCCCACGCTCGGAAGGTCTGAAGTAGCACTTCCGTATTTTGTTGCTTTGGCAGGCCGTTCGCTGCCGTGACGTTTGTCGTGGTCACCACCTCGTTGACTGTCGTCTTGGGCGTAGTTTCCTTCGAAGTGCCACAGACTGACGGTGCGTGTCGTCGCCCGCAATAGGTGCACGGCCTTTTCATACGGCAGTCTTTAGAGCGATGTCCTCTCTTTGTGCAGCGGAAACAACGCATTTCACGTCTCAGTTTCTCCAACTTTTCCGGCATTGGAAAATCCGCTGGACACGTTGCGGTCTCGTGGTCGCTAGCTCCGCAGAAGACACACTTGGTATCGACTCCCACCGCTGCATGAAGAACCGCTCCAGTTGGTACCTTCGGTTTCTCGATCCTATCGGGTTGCGTGGACCAGCTTGAGAATCATACCGGGCTATGAGTCCAGAGAGCTCTCGGCTTTCTATTTCCACACGAATGAAACGCAGCACCGTTGAGAGCTCCTTCTGCTCCTTTGCCTCGATCCTTGTGTTAGATTCAGAGCGATCCAGTGCTGATCCGTCTTGATCGTCTTGATCTTCAAGCATTTTTGTGCCGTATTTTGCCATCCGTTGGTATTCCACAACCATATCTGTGGGTAGTGATGACAAAAGGATGTCAACCATCATGGAGGCATAGCTTGTAGTTGGCACGCCTAACGCACTAAGTCCTCTCATGTTCGCCTGAACGTGGTCATAGAGAAGTCGAAGCCCCGATAGATCACACGTCGACTTCACCAAGGGTAGCTTCCTCAGCCTGGCAAGTTATTCATTCTCGTTTCGTGCGGTATCTCCGAAACGCTGCTTCAGGATGTCCACTCCGTCGTCGTAACACGACTCGGTGGCTTGCAGACCTCGAATCCTTTCAATAGTGTCCTCAAGTACTGAAATTTCTCTATTTTCGACAGCCTTCCATTCTCGTGAACAGCTGTTCGGAACTGTTCCCAGAAAGTCAACCACTTTGTCAACTCGCTTGTGAAAGTGTCAAGTTGTAGCTTCGGCAACTTTATGCCACCATGGCTGGGCTGGCTCGCTGTAGTAGAAGGCGCAGCTTGAAGTGGCGTGGCGGCTGTAGAGGGCCTCTCCGTCAGCTGAAGTTCATCCAATCGGGCCTGGACTTCTCTAATGGCATTCGCCGATTGTTCCTCGTTGTCGATAACTGCTTGATATTCGGCAGCGAAATCATCTTCCTTGATCAGAGGTTCAATCTCCTCGTTTATCTTCTTCAGGTCGCCTTCGTTGGCTAACAGTCTGGCCAGTAATCCTTTAAGCGAAGTTGTACTAACTGTTTGGTCGCTGCGTAGTTCGACGACCTCCTTCACCAGCTTGGTTACTTGTGCACGCCGTGCAGCCCTCTTATGCTTCAGACGTTCCATGCTGACTGTCTTCTAAACGAAAACTGAAGTCTAGAATGCAGTGCCGTCAGTCTCCCGGGTTTCGGCACCAGATGTGTTGTGAAAACCAGAATGACTGGCAACACGGCTCTATAAGACTAGCTTTAATGGACTCCGTAGAACATCGTCCAACAGTAAAACAAAAAAAAATCGAACCGCAAGCAAGCGTACACAAAGACGAAGAAGCTCACGTCGTTTTCCTCATCAACTCTTAGTCCGCAAACCAAATAAAACCACAACACGCAGTGCCGAAATGTGCTTCCCCGCGGAACGAGTAACGTCAGTAACGAGTTTCCAATTTTTGTAACTGATTCCGTTACTATTACCACTTTTTAAAAAGTAACTGAATCGTTACTTCGTTACCAAAAAAAGTAACCAAGTAACTATTAACCAAGTAACGAGTTATGCACAACCCTGCGTGTGTATTCACTCCGACGCGGATGTGCTGAATGATACCCCGAGAATGTGCAGTCAGGAACGATGTCGTGCAGCTGTAGCAGTCATTTATTTCTTCTTTAGAGTTTCTACTTGATTTCAGTTGTTGTTCAATCGTATATATCGTCAACACACAATAGGTGGCAGGGCATATGCAGAAGATCAATGCACACTATCATGGAACATCAGTACGAACATCAGAAGCACTTTATGATGGCATGTCTTCAGCTGTCGTTGCAAGCTTGACCTGTGGCGCCATGCCCTGCGATCCACTGGCACGTGTCTTGTATCACACATGGAAAGTGGGAATGCCCTTTGTCGGTCGCACGCCCTTCCATTCCTTCTGTTTCACTTCTCGCAGCGCACTAACTTCACTCGAGGGGATGTCAGTCAGTTGTGTTGAGTGTCCTGTATTAATCAAAACGGGGACGAAGTCGGAAGCATTCTGGATAGCTTCAGTAGTGGGGCACCGCAGGTTGTGCATGGTCACAGTGTGCTTCAGTGACCCGCCGACACCATCACGCGCCGCGTTTTTTCCATGTCCGCTTGCGGGGAACTCATCTCAGCAACAAATTGTTGTTCGCCATTTCGTTAGCTGATATCTGCTTTTGAAATGGGCGGCGGCACCGTCTGAGACATATATGACACCAAAAAAATAATAGAAGTGTATCTTCTAGCACCTCCACTATTTTTTGCAAGGGGATGAGCGCATGTGACGTCGTGGGTAGGTGATCGCTTGCTGTCGCAAAGCTCTTTGTACCAGACTTCGTCGTTGCTACACATATGAATAGAGAAATCTCCTCAGTTCTCCAGTATCACACTTGCACCTCGCCGGACAAACTGGTTCTCCAATAAGCGAAGTCGAAATGGATAACCACATGTCGGCTATGGGGGTTACATTTTTCGTTCTTGATAGCATTCCGCTGGATGGTCTGGATCGTGCTTAATGTAAATACCTGCACACTTCTTGGCCTCCTCGAGGAATTGTTGTGCACTCAAGGCCTTTTGGATTAGGTCCCCTGATTCCCTGAGGGCGAGCGTGCAGGAGCGTGTGCAGGAGCAAGCTTGTGCTTGCGTGTGCAAGCACATCTCGAGACATGAGGACGACGTTGTATGGAACAATGCGAAAAAATGTCGGAACCCTTCCTTCTGGATGGAACGAGAGCCTTACGTTGACGACCAGACAGTCAACTCCCAACTCAATAACCTCCTGCCCCCCATGGTGTGCCGTCGAGGAATCAGCAAGGTCATTTTTGTTAGCTTATCGGCTCATCGGGGAAAAGAAGGATGTGCGGTGCTGTTAAATCGTCTACCTGGTGTCGTTCTGTAGCTGACGTGGCCTTGACAGCCGTCATTAGCAAAGGTTGGACCTTTGGTGATCAAAGTTAGCAGGATGCAAGTATGGAACCATTAACGTGCTAGACGTGTCGACTGCATGTACACTGGCGACTATACAACGTGCTCTCATGTCTTACGCAATATTTTTTCAGCGACCGTCTATGTGCTACATAACTGCACACCTAAGTCCAGTGGCTAAATATCAGGGAAATAAGGCATCCACAAATTAATCTCGCCTGCGTCGAGAGGAATGCGCCCGGAGTGCGCCTTCGGAGTATGGCGGGATATTGTGAGTGATCCGACCTGTTGTCCGTTTTTAGCCCGAATAAATTTTATATCATTCGAAACAGCGTGTAATAAGCAATAAATCAGCCGTTTTTTGTGGAAATCGAATGTGGCCATTTTGCACGGCAGTCTCGCGAAACCTGCGCATTTTCGCGTACTGTGGTTAATTCGCCCTGTCGTGTCGCGCACAATAAATACCGAGGAGTCTTCAGCTTACAACCGTTAGAAAGATCGAAAAATTTCATTTCCAATGATGTAAAGTTCATTTACATATGGTGTCTAGCCTTT
The DNA here is from genome assembly GCF_037126465.1 of Ornithodoros turicata. Lineage (NCBI taxonomy): Eukaryota > Metazoa > Arthropoda > Arachnida > Ixodida > Argasidae > Ornithodoros > Ornithodoros turicata. The sequence goes on along the minus strand of NC_088203.1, from coordinate 50,803,617 downwards.
GCGTAACTAGGCCCCAAATTGTGAGCAATTTTGCTTTCTGGAGCAAATTTGCGAATTCCTACGGGAAAAACTCAAACTGGACAACGCTTCACAGCGCCTGAAATACAGTTCACAACCTGTAAAATGAGCTAGAAAATTCCCCGGACATCCGCTTCTAATCGTACCAAGTTACAAGGCTTCAAAATGCAACAAAACGATTCATGCGCGTACAGCCTCGCTTCACCTAGTGACCTGTCCGAATTTTTTTCTCCGCAAGCGCTACGATTTCAAGGTCGGGACTTGTAATGTTTTTCATAATAAAGATTGGGTCATAACATATAAAATGATTATCGAAATCGATGACCCCATCGGGACCGGCTTGCCTGAATTGAAATGAAATCACCCAGAGAGATGATATGTCTCCGGGCTTTGAAGGAAAACCGAGATCCTCTCATGGTGCCTGGATGTTGGATTCATAGAACAAAGTAAGGTTTGTAGTGTCTCTTAGAATGAAAGTTGTATAGTGTTCGATTAGATTGTGTCACGAGGATAATTTTATGATAGTTAAAATGATAGATTATTCTCCTCCTCTGTTGTTTTCAGCTAAAATCTTGTCCAGCAACTGATATCTGACACCAGAAGAGATAAGATAGTTACATACCTTCTATTATTAAATGTGGTGTTATAGATTTTGGCTGCGTTCCAATACCTCGCACCGCGAAGCCGCCTGACTAGGCAGCTGAGTAGACCCCTTTGCTTGTCACTATTGGAACAGGCTTGCCTAGCCTAACACATCGCGTTAATGGATACACAATCAATCGATCTCATCAATTCTCTGAGAGCAGAACAGCGCTATACGTTCGTAATGACCTCGTTGCTGCGCCCATAGAGTCAGTTTGTCATCGCTCTTATGATTGTGTCACCTGCAGGATCCGCCTTGGCTCCATGCTATTAACGGTCGTCAGAATCTATATACGTCCCGCGGTACAGGTCCAGTGGAGTGACATCGAACGCTTACTTGGTTCTCTGGAAGCCCCGGCGGTCGTGCTGGGTGACTTCAATGCCCATCACTCGGCCTGAGGAAGGCGAAGGACGGACGGTAGAGGAAGGAGGTTGGAGGCAATGGAGAATAATAACATGTGCCTGCTGAATAATCGAGAGCCAACTTACATGCGATCCCCAACGTCACTCGATGTAGGCTAGTTCCATCTCAAATCGAACAATCCGGTACACTTGATGTCTTGAATCAACAGGAAAAAAATATATGTTGACGCCATCGGTGAGTTAGGAGAAATAAACGCTTTCCGAATTCTCTGCGCTGCGCGGTTCGGGAACTAGGAGAGGAGGAAAAAACTGCCTCTCATAAGGCGGTTTGAGCGTTCGCTACAAGGCCATTTCTTCTCGCATTATAGTAATTTCTTGATCTGGCTTTAGACTCAAAGTGCCGAAAAACACCATATTCACTGCAGCTTTGCGGACGATGTAGAAAACGAATAAGACCGAGCTTTATGCCGTTTAATTTGTCATTCATAGGGCTATCGAATGATGTATAATTTGTTGCTCTACTCTGTAAGGAACGTAAGCGATACCTCTTTTAATAGCACCATACCACCGAAAAATGACGAATTTCGGAAGCCTTTATCTAAAAAACCCCACCAAAAACTTACGTCGAAAATTTTATATGTTGTAGGTAGTTCCTTAGACTATGCACAGAAGCAAAATCAAAATTCGGACTTGATCGGTAGGCGCACTGTGAATTTTTTGCCAGCCCTATACGCGGAGCGCATTCAAGCGGAGGCACCGTGTCCCGCGTGTTGCAAAATCGAATTTTCCAAAGGAACTTTCAACTTCTGTCTTCATATAAAAAGTAATTGCTGTCATTTGAAACCATTCTGAGTTTTCAAGGTTTCCTTTTCAAGGTTCTGAGCGTTTGCGTTCATAACAATGGCGTAATCGCTGAATCTAGATTGTGGAGCAACGAGATGTGCTCGCATTTTTTGCGGGATGTCACACATGTATTGCAAGTGCTGGGATCAAGGGAAGAACATAATGATTTTACATCTTTGTAAGAGGCATATCTGTTCAGGGTTATTCTAAACAAGCATATTTACTGTACGCATTATGACAGGAGGGACGCAGTGACTTCCAGTATTCTTTGAAACATTTCCTTTCTTACGGCCTCATGACCTCGGAGGGGGGAAATTACACTGAGGAAAATGTTGTAGTGTCATACGCACACACTCAAGGCTAATCCATGGTGCCTTTTGTGAACCTTGCCGAAACAGCCCGACCGGCGCCGCTGTCCAATATGTCATTCGGTTCGACATGCTGCGACCATGGGAAGGTCCTGATCGCATTTACTCCCTGAAGACACCTTGCGCAAAGTTTCGCCTACACACAGAAGACGCTTCACTCACTTCTCGACTACAGAAGTGCATGGAGTGCCCTTATACAGAGTGTGCGACGACATCTGCATCACTGTACTGTGTCGTCCTGGTATCACACCTACCTCAATGACCTCTTCGTTGTACAGTGCTGATCGTGTGGATTTCGCTGACTACCGCCTCATACACAAGACAAAAGTGCTATAGACAAAGGATTTTCGCTTTGCTTCGGAGATCGGCGTAGCTGCCATAAAGACTGTGGTTCCAGCAGATCAAGCCGAAGGCGTAACAGAAGTGGGTCAGCTATGCAGAAGCTGCTTCAAGTACTTCACAGCAAAGGTGGCTGAATCACAACACGCAGCAATGTTGCCCACATTTGAAAGAAAATCTAACAAGGACCTGCCATCAAAAGTAACATAAAGAAAAGTGGCTTCCAAAACGGCCTAAAGCAGTTCATGACCCGAGCACTTTCATCCACCCAGAATGCTCTGCATAACTTACGTTACCTCCTTACCTTCGTCACCTTGTCTTCTTCGCTGTCAAGTTCTTCTTATTCTGTGTACTGTAAATGTGCTTCGATATGATCACCGTGGACAAATATACCTCTTATAAAGACGCAAAAGTATTCTAAAGCATTCTGTTCTTGACGGGCTCCCAGCACTTGCAATGCATGTGTGTCATCCCGCAAAAAAACGTGAGCACATATGATTGCTCCACAATCTACATTCAGCGATTACAACACTATTATGAACGCAAGCGCTCAGAACGGTTGCAAGTGATAGCAATTACTTTTTATGTGAAGACAGAAGTTGAAAGTCCCATTGGAAAATTCGATTTTGCAACACGCGGGACACGGTGCCAAGACTTGAATGCGCTCTGCGTATAGGGCTGGCAAAAAATTAACAGTGCGCCTACCGATAAAGTCCGACTTTTGATTTTTCTTCTGTGCATAGTCTAAGGAACTACCTACAACATATAAACTTTTCGGAAAAGTTTTTGGTGGGGTTTTTTAGATAAAGGCTTCCGAAATTCGTCATTTTTCGGTGGTATGGTGTTACTGAAAGAGGTATCGCTTACGTTCCTGACAGAGTAGAGCAACAAATTATACATCATTCGATAGCCACATGAATGACAAATTAAACGGCATAAAGCTCAATCTTATCCGTTTTGTACATCGTCCGCAAAGTTGCAGTGAATATGGTGCTTTTCGGCACTTTGAGTCAACTTTGATATTTGTTTGTAGACAAACAAAAACGGAGACAGCACTGCCAATGCAGGATCCTATTGTGCCCTAAGTGGTCTAAAGCCAGATCAAGAAATTTCTATAATGCGACAAGAAATAGCCTTGTAGCGAACGCTCAAACCCGCGCGCGACGACATCGTCTTATGAGAGGCAGTTTTTTCCTCCTCTCCTACTTCCCGAACCGCGCAGCGCAGATAATTCGGAAACCGTTTATTTCTCCTAACTCACCGATGGCTTCAACATATATTTTTTTCCCGTTCATTCGAGACATCAAGTGTACCGGATTGTTCGATTTGAGATGGAACTAGTGGAGCTCTCGTGGTGCTCAACCGACATATTTCGCCACTTGTCGTGCACTACGGACGTCGACACTAGATGTAGCGATCATTTTCTTCTATAAATTTCGCACGAGAGACTGCCCCTCTCAGCAACTACTGGACTGATTTCTTTCACAAACTGGAGACTTTTTCATGAGGGCCTCAGAACATCTGTGCACAACGGTATGTCCCCAGAGGCTCTCTCGCAAGCAATTAACCGCGGTATTCAGGACGCGGTGGTCATGTCTAAAAGGGTAACAGGACATGCCGGTCATTCTCCAGCAATTAACCAATTAGGGCATTACGTCGCCGAGCAGAAAGAACGGCTCGCCGGACAGGGCAACTTACGGACATTGTGGAATACCGCCGGATGAAAGCTAAAGGCACTAACGACACCGGCTGCTGCCTCGACGACACCGCTACACCGCAGTTTTGTCCACAGTTTGACGGCTGAACTTCACCAAGGCTGACCCCGTTCAGCGGAAGTTATGGACCGCGACCTCACACTAATCGAGCTAAAGAGAGCGTTAAAGCTTGTGAACGCCGGCTCGTCCCCAGGACCCGATAAAATCACCTATGCCGCACTGCGGAACCTTGACGGGCGGTCACTCCAAGCTCTCCTTCATGTGTATAATACGTCTTGGCAAGAAGGATCTTTACCACCTACCTGGAAGGAGGCATTTGTTGTTCACATCTTGAAACCAGGCAATCCCCCAAATGCCCTATCCTCCTTTCGCCCTGTGAGCCTGAGAAGCTGTATGGGAAAACTGATGGAGCTGTATGGGAAAGCTGTATGGGGGACTGGTTTTGCATCGCCTCGACTGGTGGCTCGAAAAACAATGTGCGTTCCCTCACGAAATGGTTGGATTTCGTCGCCACCGAAGCTCCATGGATCCAGTTCTCGACCTAGTCTCTACAGTCGAACATGCTCGTGCCCATCGGCGGATCGTCCTATCAGTTTTCCTCGACATCAAGGGCGCATATAATACCGTCTCCCACATTTGTGTGCTGCACGCCTTGCGCTCGTTAGAGGCATCCGGTCGGCTCTTCATCTGGCTCCAAGACTTTCTTACGGACCGAACTGTCGCTGTGTGTACGTCCCAAGGCCAAAGCCCTCAGCATCCTGTTCCGCAAGAAGTCCCCCAAGGAAGTATTCTCAGTCCGACACTCTTTAATGTGGTGATGGCCCGCCTACAGTAATTCCTCGCAAAGTCTCGTTTTCCGTGTATGCAGATGACGACGCCCTTTGGACAGTAGGAAAATCACGCCCAGTCATACAGCGCCGCCTGCAGCTCGCTTTCAATAATGTACATACGTACCTCACGCACCTTGGGATGGACCTTACACCGAAAAGTGCGTCGAGCTCCTTTTCACGCGCAAAGCTATGACCAATTTCCCTCTTTGGGTTGGTGCCAAGAAGCTTGAGCCGGTACGCTTCCACCACTTCCTTGGCGTGGTAATCGACTCGGACTTGCGCGGGGCTCGCCACATTAAACACCTTGAAACTAAAGTGCAGTGATGGCTCCCCGCAATTGAACATCTTTCTGGCTCAGGATGGGGCTGTGATCAGCGTTCCCTGCTCGCAGTTCACGCGGCGTTAGTGAGGGCGACTGTGCTTTACAGCCTTCCTATTCTGCGCAGGATATCAACAACATCATTAAATACCCTTCGGTCGCTGTTTGCTCTAAGCCTTCGTCGCTGCCTCGGAGTTCCAAGAATGACTGAAACACGGCAAGTACTGGCTGAAGCTGGTGAGCTTCCGATTGAGGTTCTCCGTGAACGGGAAACGGCTCGGCACTTCCTCCGTTTGCGTGCTCACATTCCCCGTCACCCGCTCCACAGGAACATTCGATAGCGCCCTAAAAGCGACACCTATCGAGTAGCGCAGAGGACACGCCAGACTCTCACTGGCTTCATTTCTAAGGACATTATAGCGCCGGAACCCCCCTGGTCTCTGCCGGTACCGCCGACTTTCGTAAGCCTTCCAAACCTTCTGGAAAGAAGAGATCAGGTCCCCCCCTCAAGTCCTCCGAGCCCATTTTCATGCTCTGGTAGACGAGAAGTTTTCTACGTTTACGGCAGCATATGCAGATGGCGCATCCCGAAACAACAAGTCCGCCTCAGCATTCGTCATACCATCCGAAGGCGTAGTGCCAGGCCGATGCCTTTCACATCCAACCTCCTCCAGAGCTGCTGAACTCTATGCCATCCTTTTCTTTCTACAACACATCGCTGATTTTACCCCGCGGGAATGGGCAGTTTTCACAGACCCCAAATCTGCACCTCAAGCTATTGAAAATTTCGGCATACGAGGCCCATCCGCACCCCTAGTCACAGACGTGTTACTGGCTTACCACACTGTCTACGCAGCAGGCCACAGGCTAGTTCTTCAGTGGGTTCCAGCCCATTGTGGTGTCATGGGGAACGAGCAGGCCGACAGCGCCGCAGGAGCAGCACTCTCGTATCGGAAACGGACCAGTTTTGTTCTGCTGAGAGGAGACCGCTGTTCCATTTTGCGACGCCTCGTGACACCCCTGGCTTCCCGCCAATGGACAAGCGACATTCTCCCCCCATCTATGTTGAGCAGAGTTGATCCAACGTTCGCTTTTCGGATGCCACGAAACACCTCTCGTTAAGATGCTGCATTAATCCACCTAATGCGACACGATGTGGTCTTTACAGCTCAGTGGCGTTACCGCTTGAGACAAGTTGACTCTCCTACCTGCTGCCACTGTAGTGCTCTTGAGGATCGGGAGCACATTTTTCTTCATTGCCCCCACTACCAACCTTCCTGAACCGCAGTCTCCGAGTCTCTTAGTCAGCTGGACTCTCGCCGCTTCTCCCCATAGAAATTGCTTGGTCCCTTGCCCAATCCAGCCCAGCAACGATCTGCGCTCAAAGCTCTTTTGACATTTCTGGACACCATCGGACTTTGTTATTGTGAAGGGGCTCGTTTTTTATTCCCCACATCCCCACCAGCAATGGGGTAGAGTATCGCCTCTGGCGATGAACCTCCCCACTCTCCATCTCAAAATAAAGTTGTTGTTGTTTGATGGTAATCATAATCATTGATTAAGAATATCTTCTTTGATTAAATGTGGTGTCCGTTTCTCCTTTTGATACGGTATTGTGTAGCTATTATTTCCCTACGTGTTGGAGGATATGTCGGTTTGGTTCTATATTAATGCTATCTGTTGATCGTATTGATTCGAATTATTTTCTTATGTCTGCGCTAATCACTTCATAAGAAACTGATTAATTCAATTTATGTCATGTTCGAAAATTAAACTTCCATATTGTGCTCGAAATTACTTACATCTATCAGAACTTGTAATTAAAACTTCCGTGATGCAATGATGGTTCTCACGTCTCAGACTTTTTATAATACAATTTGTAAATTTGATTGTAGTCGTACTGATTAAGAATATCTTTCTTGATTAAATGTGCTACTCCATTTTAATTCTGATTCATTGAAAACTTGTGTGTATGATTACGGTTAATAAAAAATATTGTGTTCGATCTGTGATACCTATTCAATGCTATTGTACCGTACCTGTAATAAGTATATTCTTTGTTACGTGTATTGTATTGTGTTTCTTCTGCTTCAGGTTTTTCGGCTGGGTTTTTCTCCTCCATACAGAGTCACAGCATAATTCCTTGCACTATCGACTTCAATAAATATATTTTCACTCGTACTTTTGTGTATGGCTATCCTTTGCCCGTCTATACTTGCATGTAAACCGCCTACCGCACGGCTGTTGTAACGGAAAAAAATGATAAAAAAATACGCTATGATAAGTGCAAGCGCAGCCCTCCCCCCGCCGGTAAGCGCGCGGACAACCCTCCGCCGCGCGCGGGAAGAATACACGAAGGACCCAGTGGCGGATCCAAGGAGTGGCGGTTGGGCGCCCCCCCCCCCCAAACGTCAGTTTATACATTGAATTTCCCTCTCCCCCTTCTTCACTACGCGCTCCGACAAAGAAATCCCCCCCCCCCAAAGCGAAGGTCTGGATCCGCCCCTGGAAGGACCCAGGGATCGACGGCACAGGGGTCGTGTTTCTTCTATTTCAGTGGGGAAGGTTTTTCGGCTGGGTTTTTCTCCTTCATCTGATTGGCATGTATTTGGCATGTAATTGGTACCACTATTAGCCTTACAATTTCCAGCACTATTGGCTTTGCAATTGGCAACACTATTGGCATTACAATTGGCAATATAATTGGCTTTAATAAATATATTTCAACTTGGACTTTTTGTGCATGACTCCTCTTGGCATGTCTATGCTTGCATGTAAGCAGCCTACTGCACACCTGTTGTACCAGAAGAAAAAAATGTGAGTCAAGTCGGCCCAGGTGGGCAAATGGTGAAAGAAGTCGGCCCAGGCTGAAAAATACGCTACGATAAGCGCACGCGCAGTCCTCCCCCGCCGATAAGCGCGCGGACAACCCTCCGCACACGTCGCGCGCGAGAAAAAATACGCGAAGGACCCAAGAATCAGCGGCACAGGGCCCAGGGGTCCATGGAAGGTGGTGCACCCCGGTCTCCTACGACCAGCCCTCTTACTACTTCCCTAAAGTAAAATATTCGAAAGTTGGTTAACATATCTCAGTTAATTAGTCCCCTAATTGAGAATAAATACGGCTTCATAGTAGCAGCTCCGTCGAGTAATCCAAGGGCGAACATAAAAGCGTCCTAAGGCAACTCCCCTTTTTATGGAAATTTGTTGCAGATAAAAGGAAACAACCTGTATATACATATACTGTATTGTCACATTTCTTGCGTGAAAACAAACACGTTAAATACAATAAATTCACGAAAGTAAGACAATGCGACCACTATCTTCTATGTCTCACAGAGAACCTAATGTCCCAATTTTTTTTTATCCAGCGGATATTGCGGAACATTACTTATTACTTTTGCGGTAAAAGTACAGTCCACAGGATGTCTTATTGTCGCCTTGGGGTTGTCCGGGAAAGTTCCAGGGATATCTGAATCTCGGTTTTGGAATATTCTGCGGATATCCGCAGGATATCTCTGATACACTGCTCTGTAATAGCAGTATAGTAAATAATACATGATTACCACTGATACACCCATCAACCATCTGCTTTTACATTGCCCTGGCTTATTCTATTCTATATAATAATTGGTGTCAATCTGTGATATCAATGGCACTAATAGAATATGAGAATACTGGACGGCAAATTTTGAAGTATTTCACGGATGTCGACATAGAACGAGCAAGCGGGCTAAAAATACCGTGTGTCTGTCCCGAACTTGAACTAAGGAGTTTCGACTACGTGTGTAAAATCTGTGCTTCGATGAGTCACAGTGTCCTTGCAATACATAAAAATGCATAAAAACCCTCTCTAACCGTAAATAAATCGTTGACCTCTCTACGTACCTTCGTAAAAACAGTGCACACACAGAGCGCTGACTACCAACTAAAGCTTTACCTGCTAAAGGGGGGCAAAACTGAAAAGGAGAGAAGAACGGAAAGGAGGACAATCAACAACAATCTTGAAGATAACTAATTTCTTTGTGCAATTCGCTGCGAGTTCGACCTATAGGAGGCGACACTGTCACCATTCTAGTGTGGATAACACGTGGGCCGATGTTCGGAGTTGATGGTTCTTTTCCGTAATTCCTGTGTATATTCACGGGAAGATCAATTGTGCCTCGATGGTACGATACTGTACGGTTCCCCAATGCTCCACCTACTGCACTGAACGCGGAATAAACGTGTAAAAGCAGACGACGCGTCCACACTGTTGTAGTTCTCTGTTCTCCGCAGGGCGCCGACACCGTTCGATCTCGGACCGGATAGGCCCACTGACGGCTTCCTGACACGTCTTTCTCCTCTATTGTGAATTTGTGCTCGTTTGTAAATCTTGACCTCTCTGCTAATTCGCGACGTGCATAATATAAAAGTAGTGCATTTGTCGCTAACAACTTTTGCAGTGACATAAGGAGTTCCAAAACATAACGCTTTCATGTGTAGTAGTTCAGCAGCTCACATCTTGTACTTGTGAGAAAGACGTATTACAAAGGCAGAGACATACGTAAAGCTGTGCCAAGGGAGCATAATCGGTCCCGGCTTTGCAATGAATTTAGTTGTCATCGCGCGACTTGCTCGCCGAAAGCGCGACAACATCTTCCACATCTTCCGCCATCTCAAATGCACAGTGCACGACTGCTTTTAGATGTAGTAGTCGAGCCACAGCCTACAGTAGCTATCAGCCGCATGGGCGGCAATTAGTTGTGAAAGCAGCATTTGCCACAAACGGATGACATACAGCGAACTTCTATGTCTACCTAGGGAAAGAGGCAAAGCAGGCATCGATGATTCCTTTCCTCCAGGAAGCGTCGGCAGACGTGCTCCACTAGCGATATTGTTGAGAGAGTTTCGTGGAGTTGCTCTTCTGGCGCCCACTATAGTAATCATAAGTTAACACAACTATCTGCAAACTACGTGTACCTCTCCAGGTCTGCAGTACGCCGTGATGAAAAAAAATACACGTACTTGTTGCCTCGAAATGTTCCTCCTAAGACGAATGCGTAGATATAGTCTGCGTAGCTCTCCTTCCCCAAGTCGACGAGATGACGTTTTGCGTTCTCTACAACGTCAACACGCGCAGTCTCACTCTTCAGGACGGGCAGATAACGGTTGTTCACGAGATCAGTCAATTGTTTGTCGTATTCGACGAATACCATTTCCTTTGGGTAGAAGGAGGCAAAGGACATGACCGTCGTCATTGCCCTATTTATGGTATCAAACAGGGCGGTATTCGCTGCTGTCGTATCACGTTCGACATGCTGCTCAGCCAGTATAATGAGTATAGGCAAGATGACACCGATGAGAAAGGGAGACCACACTCTAGACTGATATTTGATGCGCTTCGTCAGAAGAGCTCGCAGTTGTTGGAAGGTATTTGGATGCCGCTTTGAGCAAGCACACAACCGCTGCACATCTTCGTCTGAAAATATATAACAGTGTCATTGGTTACTTACGCAGAACGTATCAAGATATCGGAAGAAGTCTGAATATGCCGTGCAACTTCTAAGAAACAATTGCCTTCGCTAATCATTGAAACACTGATCAAGGAACGGGACGGAGACCAGGACAGAGGACACACACACGGACAGCGTACTCTGTCCTTCTCACGCTGTACACTTTGGCGCGCTACGCTAATCCGCTTCAACATGGCTAAATGAACAAGAAGAAGCAAGGTAACGAGATTGGTCTTGAGATCTAATGAGGCATGCAATCAAGCGATAAAAGTTGCCCAAATTATATGGCGATGAGCACGTTAGAGAGACTGGTCACAGAAGGCAAACCCTTTCGCTCCGTTTGCCGTTCAGCGCCGAACCAGAGCGGATCGACGCGCAGGAAGCAGCTTTTGGCAGGGCACACTTTAGACTGGACCACAACCCAGCAAAGAAATGTACGGCAATGACAGCTAGCTCGCACCATACTGGGCACCCACCAACGAAATCGCATCCCACGCGTTGATCTCAAATAACTCACTCCAACATAACAAGCACCCAATGCCAGGACATTCCTACTTAGTTCACAACACACCTCTACCCTGCTGATATCCACGAGGCCCACTGTTTCTAATAACAGCACACATCAACTGATACGATCTGTAAATTCCTCGAGCGCCATTCACATCATATTCAGTGTCACACACAACACTGTGGTCCCATGTCCAAGACATGCCCCACCTCCTAAAAATAACCACGAATTTCAGCAACACGCATACGTTATTCATACAATACAATACGTGCCACACAGGATGTAAAATGACGGTACACCTGCAACTGCAAGTGTACGCGTTGCCCCCACAGATGAAACATTAGGATGGATCCTAACAATCCAGGCGGCTTCGAACCAAGTGAGAAATAGTACCTACAAGTTCATGGTACAAGTGCATAGTAGTAAGTGCGTGGTACAAGTATGAGCGCACCAGTTGCACCCACGTACGCAAATACAGTTCGGTTTTTCTGGGAAAACCAGGTTCTTGGCATCCCCACACTAAAACCCCTTGTACCTTCGATACATCGGACATACGTATAACCTAGAAACACGTTGATTACGAATTTCCTATCTTCGCAGATCGACTAAAGAGCACTCATGACAATATAAAGTGCACTTCACAACACTGAACTCGCTCAGTCAACTTCCTCAGCACTACAATGTCACCAGGGTTGTTAAAGTTGCTTTTCAAAGTAGTTGAGTTACAGCTACAGATGCACCATCTCAAAATACACTGATACACTTACAGATACCTCAAAAAACATACTCAGTACTATTACAGTTGCTTTCTACATGTTTCCAGTTGAATTAATTTTCCCAGCTTCTATCAGTTTTCGTTTCAGACCGCTAACTATTTTTATGGATCTTTCTCTTCGAATAACACGTTGGGCATACACTGACTAAAGAGCACTGAGAAGCACTAACTGACACGTTGATAGCGCATGACTAGATCGGACGTAGTACAGGACTAGCGAGCAATGGCACTTTGGAAAGCTATGATAATTTGATAGCTCACTGCGAAATGAATTGCCAACTTTCATAGATCTGCATCTGTGTTTTCTCGCATTTTAGCACATTTTGTTTGCTCGAAGGAGCACAACTAAACCAACCAATTTTTTATTATTCATGCGAGGTCAGAGATTCGCAGTCATAAGGCGGCGCAGCTGAACAGCCTCTGAAATGCTTCACTGCTTAGCAGTCCAGTGCTGTACTTCATAATGCAGACTTCAATGCTGGGAGGGGCTGCAAGGCACTAACGTCCCTTATGAAAATGGGTGTTTAGTTTCTGTTTACTTTCTACAGACCAAGGTCAACATGGAAAACAAACATTCTTCAGAGTTTGTGTTGCTTTCATGTTTACATCATATGTTTACTTCTTGTTGACTTATGGCCCTCAACTTTCTGTAGACATTTGGCTACAGAATAGCTGTGGAATTTTTTTTTCTCTTTCTGTGTACTGTCAACATAATTCTGGTAACACCATCCCGCGTATGATGTGAAGACTTTTTGTAGACTTCCTGTGACTCCACTCTCTTAGAAATGAACTTCACCGCATAGCACACTCCTGGCCAATCATCATCTCGAATATCGTTATCTGCCTGAAAACGGGAGGTGTACGCCATTTTTGTGACAATTATGAACAGCGTAAGTATCACAAAAAAGCCGTGCGCCTACCGTTTTGAACAAATCAGGTCACATAGCGATATCATTCGAGTTGATGGTCGGCTAGGAGCATGCTATGCGGTGAAGTTCATTTTTAAGAGTGCATATGTTCACTTACTCGCAACACGCATAAAATACACGAAATGAAGTACTGCAAAATTATATATGTATCTACTTTATTCCGAAAATGCATACCTTGAAAGTGGTATCCAGTGTCGACACAATCATACAAAACATCCTGCGCACACAGTAGTTACGTATTTCACACGTACGCATCCTTCGTGCCACATAGTGTCGCGTCGCGTCGCACAATTGACAGTCAATGATCTACTGTTCTTCTGGCGACCCACGGTGAAACAGCTAGAATTTCGGCGCCAGCGACGTCTCTGAAGCGCTGGAGAGATATGTGTCTGAAATAGGGCGTGCAATCGCAAATTAGTAACGTTCAAACACAAGTGAGTAAAACTGAGTAATACGGTCATAGCAACAACAAAGTTGGTTCACCCAGCTTAGTGTTCAACAAAGTAGAGCCTGCAAGAAGGAAAATGAAATTAGCAGAATCAACACCAGCCACGAAGTGTACACTTACCTAACGGGACGCAACACTGCAGCCGCTGCTCCGAACAAACAACAAAAACCTACAGCACAACAGTCATGGTGTGAATACATGCGAAGCTTAATCACACACTCCGATCACACAGCTTACCATTACGACGCAAAATCATATCCTCCTTCCTTCTTTCATGGCTTGCAACAACGAGAATGAAATTAGCAGAAGCAACACCGGCCACGAACTGATACTTGTACACTTACCTGGCGGGACGCAACACTGCAGCCGCTGCTCCAAACAAACAACAAAAGCCAACAGTCATGGTGTGAATACAAGTGAAGCTTAATCACACACTTCGATTACACAGCTTACCCCATACGACGCAAAATCACGGCCTCCTTTGTTCACAAATGGACGAGCGAGCGCGGAGACCGTTCAAACGTCTTGCAACGGTTCCAACGACATTCCGATGATGCTAATGGCGATGACTCCTTCGTGACGAGGCGAGGGGCGAGGGTGAAGCACGGCGGCGCAGAGTCAAAATGTGGAGCAAACTTGTCGCATGCGCATGATCCTCATGTGGTCGTATAAGTTGGAAATATATTGCATAATAAACTGAAATATAAATAATACGACGAAGCGCCTTCCCAAAGCCAACGAAAATGTATTTAGAGCTTTAGTGTGCAGCTAAAATGTGGCAAAGTGTCATTTAAGCTACATTTGATCATAAGTTCAGATTCAAATACCGCTTTGTTTAGTGGAAAGACGGTAACACTGATCTGTCTACCTCCCGGGAGTTTTTTTTTTTTTTTTTTTGAACTCACCCTGAAATTGCTAATATTGCCCATACAGCCTGTCTCCCAATGAATAGATTCACAAATATGCCTCTATACATATATACCGCCACCCCCCACCCCGTTAGGAAATGCTCGGTACCCCCAGAGGTCGACCTCTGGGACATTACTGGCCGATAATGCAGTAATTAATAATACAAAATACATCTATAAAATAAAACGGTCGAAATAAATACTCATTACACAGGTGCACAGAAAGTCCACAAAGCGTCAACAACGACACCTATGTACATTGTCCACACAAGGTACACATAAGGTATTTCAAAAGACTGTCAACATGATGTCAACAGCAATTCCTGTTGACTTGATCAACAAGAAGTCGAAGTCAACACACTGTCAAGACAGGAAACAAGAAGTCCACAAGAAGTCTGCAGAAAGACAAAATGCATTTTCATAAGGGGTAGTTCAATGTCGTAAAGGCTGTGTACTTTAGAAAACTCCTGTTCCCACTCGAGAACCGATGTTCTTATTAAACTGAATGAAAATGTGTGTCAATACGTTGAACGTCACTATGCGCAGCCTAGTACTGTACTGCGTGCAGCGTAACTCATTTTCTCAATTTCTCGCTTCAACATTGCCATGCAGGACACCGATTACTCTCCTGTAACCAATGGTTTTGCATGTGACATGGCAGCTACAATTAACATTTCATCTTACATCATTGGGTGAAACAAGTTATCGCTGCGCCATTGAACTTTGAATTATAATCCTCATTGAGCGAAACCGATCCTTTATTCCCGCATTGAAGGTTATCTACCAGAAATGCTTACAAGTTCGTGCATTCACGTGACAGAACGGTTAGGTTTGTTTGAAGCACTGTTATGTGGTCGGAACAAGATATCCCTTATACATATGAAGCAAATTAAGAGCTTGTGCTAGTTGTGTCATGACCTGTGCATACTCCCCAATGAATTGGCAGTGCATGAAGAGTCTTCAAGGTATCGAGTGTACGGAGAACATACTTCCGTTACCCTTTTCTCGAAACAAATTCCAAGTATTTCGGGAGAGAGTGAGAAAGCAGTGGCAGCACCGATCGGGTGGGTTCGGCGAATTGAATTGTCTACAGCTTATAGAGCTTTACAAGATTGCGCGCTGCATCATTCGTATCCCCATTTGACCTGCACTGTTGATGTGGACATATTCTGACTTAGAAATACTAAGAAATTTATTACAAAAGAGTAAAAGTAACCTGTACAAAGCGATTCAGTACCTTCATAGAAATGTATCCGGTATTTTACTCAAGAAGTATCTAAATACAAGTACGCATTACCGTTACTCAGTTACTTAACAACATTGAATGTCATTAGGAAACAAAGACCTCACCACAGCCCTTTACGACACCATCTGACAAACAACACCTTCACTCTTACAGTCATCGTCAACGCCATTGTCAGGCTGGTATTCCTGATGTACAACTCTGCGCATAATTTGTTCAGACGACTCTGATTATGCTGAGACGCTTCACAATCTCCGGAATACACATGCCCAAAAGTACAACCCGGACTTCCTAATAAATGAATTCCGCCGCATGGCCCTCACACTGGAGCAAAACGCTTTTAACGGACTTCCAAACATTAAAACCATGGTTCTCAAACATGAGCACTCCTCCAAAGCAAGAACAGGATTAAGAGTGTTCACCCATCCTATACAATTTATACCCGCGAGCGCTCGTGTTATCAAGTGGAGGAATCCTTTCCCTCGATCCTGCTAAAAAGCCACTGCAGCGGTCGAGAACGAGAGAAGGAGAACAGGATCAGGAATTCCCTGGCTGATGTAAGAAAATTGTTGTTCATTGGGTGGCATTCATGCATGCTCTTCGTGCTGATGGGGTTGCGGCGGTGTTGGTCGGACGGTTCGAGCTCTACCCCGGGTGTGGCTGAGGAGGCGGAACTCCATAGCGTTCAACCCACTATCTACGTCTAAAGCACGGCCAGCAATTACACCTACTTCACTAACCACGAATTTACATGAACAAGCTCCACGGTTCTCGCACAACGACCGATTTCCAGAGGACGTCATGAAACGGTCAGAATTTCTTTGACCGAACCTGAAATAAGTGAGATAGCTTCTGATGTCTTTTTGTGCTATTCTGTTGGACAATAAAACTGTACGTCGCGCTGATGTCATGCCGTCATCATGTTGCTCATATCTGTGACTGAATTTGAATATGTTAGCACTACAACCCCCAAGTTAGAAAATCGTGACCGTCTGATGAACATGTGAAGCATTGGAGAGAACGGCTGTCCTCTCTTCACCCTACCTATCGAAAAATCCATCACGGCTCCATCAGAAATTCTAACGGTCCAATAGAATATTTTGATGGACCATCAAAACAGCTTGTTGGTACACGAACAAGTTCTAGTGAGAACTGATGTTCTGAGGCTGGAACAACATAGGAAGGACAAACACATACAAAGCCTCAAAAGCCTTTCTATGTTGTTCCAGCCTCAGAATATCAGTTTCGCTCATGTTCAACAGTTGCCGCTTGCGTCGATCCCGTCGTACGAATGTGTGTATGAGTGAGCAAAAATGTAAGAGTGAAAGGAGGATGAGTGAGAGAGAGTGCTTGGTTTGTCCGTTCAGATGACGCACCCTTGGAAGTCGCTGAGAAGGCGTGTTAGCTTAGCTCAATTGGTAGAGCCATGGACCGGTAATCCAGATGATGTGGGTCCGAGTCCTACAGCTGGTTAACCTTTCCAGTGACTTTCATCTTTCAGGTTCTAGTGGTCCAACAGGAGAACACAAGGGTACGTCAACGAGGTTTTGAGGTTGAACAGGTGATGCCTCATTGTAGATCACGAATCACGAAAACACTCAATGCAGGACGCCGTAAAGGACAGAACTGCAAAAGCTAGGACGGAACCTGCGTCGTGTCCTGCCCTAGTCTTGTCTTTTAGTGTTTCCTTGTGTCCAAAATTCTAGCTCTTGTAAAAAATGAGCAACGCTGTAGCCGACGTTCTTCGAGTATTCAATATGGTAGCTCGCATTGTCCTGACAGGCCGATAGGCCACCGACCGTAGCGATTTTTTATGCCGTCTTACTCATTACGACTCGGAATATTCTAATATTTCTTCAAAATGCAGTCGTTCGCGATGTGTGACCCCCCATAAAACGTCCGTAAAACTGATCAGCTCTCAGGGACTCAAGATTCGAACGCCCCGGCGTGCAAAGACGATAGTGCATCGCGCGACGCTCGCAGCCTGTCAAAGGTATTAAAAGCGATAAAAACGCCCCTGCCGGGAAAAAAAAAAACAAAAGGACGACACAACACACAGCACAGGTTGACGAACAAGACAGACAGACCTGTCTCTTAAATAATCAGAAACAGCAACGCCCTCTTCTGCAAGGTTCCCATTTTACACCCTCTAGCCTGCCTAGTACCATTATCTTTTCGAAAGCACAGGACTTATTAAGAGTCCCTCCTGTTAACAACTCCTAAGTATTGTACTTTCCAAAAGATAAAGGTACTAGGCAGGCTTGTGGGTGCACTTCAGATAAGCATTATATCGTATCGCTTAGGAAGCAGTCTTACGTCATTTTTGAAGTTTCCTGGACTTTATGGGTTTATGTTTCCCTCTGTTCGCTTTTCGAACGCCGCGCCCATTTTCAGTCGTGTGAAATACGATAAACCAAGAGGAGACATGCGAGGGTATCTCGAGTAATGGGTACGTATGCATTTAGAACGCTCGATGTAGAGATAGGCAGCGTCCGTTAACTGAAACGATGTTGGTGAGCCAGCTCCACATAGGTCGGTAGCGTTCCTCGCTGTCGAGACAACAACGACGAGGACCCAATAGTGCATGTGTTGTCGTTTCCAAAGGATGAAGCTCTCAAAGAATCATAGCTGAAGGCGATTCAACGCGCAGATTTTAAACCGAGCATTCGCTCTAAAGTACGTAGGTAAACTTGAAGCCACAGCCGCTGGAATGCGCTGTGGGATTGCTTAGATGTTGATTGTACGTAATGCCATGCAATGCCTCTTGGCATTTGAGGTATATAAATAAAAAATAAAAAAATACGGTCGTCCTCATTCTCTCGCAGATCTGCGAACTGCATTTTCAGCAACCGGAATTTGCACTTCCCAGTGGTCCCACGCACAGCGATGGGACCATTGAGACGACGACTGAAATCGAAAGCGATTGACTACGACTGGTGCCAGGTGCTGTGCCTTCAGTTTATTCAAACTGCCCAGCATGCATGCCATCTACGCGTGCTCTTCGCGAGTCAACGAACTCCAAACGCGCCAGGATGAAGAACACGACCCTTCAGAAAGCCCTAGAAAATTCACTATGAACCAGAAGAGAAGAAGTAATGAAGAATTCAGTGTCCTCTATGACGACATAAAAAGCAAGTTAGGAGGCATCTGCAGCACCGATTTTGGTCAATGAGTGTGACCGATAAGTGCGTGATGTTTATCCACATTGAAAGCAACCCATCATCGCACTTAAGGTTTTATGTAACCATTTAAGTGTTCGAATGAGTAAAGTTTTCAACGTTCGGATAAATATATAAACTTAGAAGTGCTTCATTCACCAGTTGTCCTTGTTCCTGAGTTGATGCTAAATTCCATTACGTTCGTTAAAACTTCGCTTTTAACAACAAGAGCGCGACGTCGCTTGCTTAGTGTCTGAGGGAAGCAGCCGAGGGACAACTAGCGTGACGTCACAGCGTGCATGAAGAGGCCTTGTGTTATCTAGGTGGTGTTGCTTTCGCTGGAATAATGCTTTCCCTCTTCCAATTTCAGCAATTGTTACTTTTTCTATTTCTATTTTATTTATTTCGGTGTTAGCGCCGCGAAGAAACTCTGGCTATGGCGGCGTACAGACGTGGACAGACTGAGGGGGAGAGCAGGAAAGAGTGGGGGATAGGGGGGTTAGTATGCGTCCTGGGCCTTCTTCAGGGAGAACTCTGCCGACATTCCTATGGAGAGTCCTTGGAAAACCCAGGGAAAACCTCAGACAGCACAGCCGGTGACAGGATTGGAATCCGTGTCAGTCTCTGCCTGGAATGCGATCATCCTAAGCACTATGCCACGGGAGCTGGTGTGCTGGTTTTTCTACTATCACTCTGTGGGCTTGGTTGGGAACCTCTTTTCGTCGTTTGAGAGCGACTGCCCTCAAAAAGTCATAGCACGTTATGGTCCGGTGGTTCGAAAAGCATGATGTTCAGCTATTTTTTCTGATGGGATAGCTCGTGAGTATCAACGATCATCATCTCTTCCGTTCAAAAAACAAACCTGTGCAAGATTTAGACCTCCGTCTGGGTGGGGCCAGCATACCCCAAACTCGCTCGATAAAGGTGCTTGGTGTTACTTTAACCGACATCATGTCCTGGGATGAACATAAAAATGATATACTCAGAAAGGCTTTCAGGGTTATAGGAGTACTAAGTAACATCATGCACTCATTCCCAGCACCTGTCAAGTTATTAATATTTAGCAGATTGATTATGTCACACATTCTGTATTGCCACCTAGTATGGGGAAAGACTACAAAAAGGAACGTAACGTCGCCTTTATCACTGCAGAAAAAAGCGATAATCAAGACGCTTAATCAAGAATGTATCTTTTGATCATCCCGCTCATGGGCTATTTGTGAAACACAGAGTATTTAAATCTAACATACTTTATCGGCACCTGTTCGGCAATCATTATGTTGTCCAGAGACGATCACCGGATACGCAGTTTTTAGCTCTCTGTGACTTACGAGCACACGTTCCTCATTATCATACGCGTGTAACTCCCGAGTGGGTTGCCCCCTTGTGTCGTATTAGTTATGGAGAACAATTACTTCGTGTCAATGTACCAAGATTACGAAATGAAATGCAAAGCCGCAATCTGGATCTGAACACTATTATGATTAGAGCATTGAGAAACTTTGTTTCAGATATAGGAAGGAAGTTGCCTCAGGACAGAAGCCGCCGATATTTCGAACAGAGACTGTTCTTCTTCTGGGCGGCTCTGTTCGGCTCTGGGCGGCTCTGGGGCTCTGGGCAGCTCTGGGCGGCTCTGTTCGGCTCTGGGCGGCTCTGTTCGAAATATCGGCGGCTTCTGTCCTGAGGCAACTTCCTTCCTACATCTCTACCGGTTCGCTGGATTTCTACCCATCTTTGTTTCAGATAGTTATTTATGAATTAACCATCCCGTTTTGCCTCTTTTACTTTGTATGTTTGTCCTAAGTTGCTTGCGAACAAAGTTGGATGCACGTGCTAATACTCAGTATAACGTGTCTTCTGTGTATTATTGATGTAAAACGACAGCTTCTCCCCTTTGTCCTTGTTTTTTTTTTCTTCTTCTCTCGGTGTGCACCATGTTGCTGGTCATTGTGGGGGCCGAGCCTCCTCAAGCGCGCTACCGGATGCTCTTTGCTCGGTCCCCTCGCACCATGTATCTATGTATATGGTGCCAAATAAAATTGAATTGAGTCGAATTGAATTGAATTTGAGTGTATTTGGCACGATCTTCATATTGGCGGGATAAAAAAGTGACATTTACTTGGCAAATTTCCGAGTTCAGTTCGCAAATATTTACACAATTAAACTTGCGATACATGACATTCACATCAGGAGGTGGCAAAAACCTAAAAGCCACAACTGCCGTTGACCGTACGATTCTAGGTGGTCTAGTTTTTTTTAATCATAATTAAATTACACGTTTTTTTGGGACACCCTGTATAATAATATACACGGTGTGCAAGCTAAGTGTGAACATATTATTTAGGTATATATATGTGTGGCGGAAATGTGTTGCCGCGTACCCGTCAGGTGGAGGAAAAGAAAGAAGTGGCTCCGAGGTGAAGAGGAAGAGGGGAGAAGGACATCAGGACAGTCTGTAGCCAGCACTGGACGGTTTAAGTGGTCTGAATAAACTACTGGTAACTTTGACTACGTTACATCTTGGCGCCCGAACGGGGACCACTTCAAGCCGTCTTGGTCGCTACCTTGCATGTGGGGTCGTCGGTCCTTGCGGCATCCATTATCATCTGCTTCTGCTGCCCGGACACTTCGTTCTTCTGCACGTGCCATGGAACGAGACGGGAGTTCCATTGGAGCCTTCAGCGACATGGATGACGAAGCGAAGGCCGAGGCTTATCGGACAGCTCTGGACACTATTTCTCAGTTGACCGACAGAATCAACGCTCTTGAACAGCGGCTTGCTGAGAGACCCGACAGTCCTTGTGTGGAGCAACCACAGCCTTCGGTGGATTCAGCTCGTGTATGTGATGATGCCCTCGATGCGCAAAATCTGCAACAAGCTACACACGATCTCATCTGCGGGCTCTTGGCACCCATCATCGAGCGCATGGATAAGCTGGAATCCACGCTGTCCAGCTGAGAAAAACCAGATAAGTCATCGGAAATTATTCCAGGAGGGGTCCGGCCGGCGTGCGGGCCCTTGACTTTGACGCCGATGAAAAGCAAGAATGACGGGGAAGAAACATCAGCACACACGCATCTTTCTTCGGCTGCGGTGAGCGCTCTACAGATGTTCTCGAAAGATATCCTCACTTGGATACACCAGACAGAGTACTGGATGAAGATATACCGCGTTCCGAACGACGTTGCTGTACCATTAATTATCTCAAAGATGCCATCCAGAGACTTCGCATGGATGCGATATGAGCTGGTAGCCAAAAAGCTGTCCACGTGGAACGAGGTGAAATCAGCTGTTAGGAGACGCTATCATCTAGACAAGCCCGTGGAAACTGCGCAGAAGATGTTCTCGAGAGCTCAGCGTCAAGGTGAATCCTGCGTGGATTACGCAATACAGAAGCTCGAGCTTATGGACGAATGCGAGTACTCAGGAAGCGAACAGGAGAAATGTGACGTCATTCTCGCTTCTGTATCCAGCCAGACCAAGCGTCGTTATTTCGACCGGTCGTTCACCTCTCTGGACGACTTATTTAACTCGTTCCTGCTGTACGACAGGGCTAGTACGGTCCAGGAGACGTCAAAGGACAGGCTGCAGAACGTAACTCCAGCTACCGTTCGCCGACTCACGGAAACTCCTTCGACCGCCGCACCGCGTACATCGGAGACGTCAAAGCTGGATTCTCCCGTGCACAAACCTGGGTCGCAAAGCAAACAGAGCCGAGCCGCTTCTAACAAGTGTTCTCGCCAGAAAACTCGCTCTGTTGTTTCAAGTTCGGAGGCGTCCCCGTCAAGGAACCAGTCCAACGTATTGAAGATTTGTTTGAACTGCAAGAAGCAGGGACACTTCGTCACCAGGTGCCCGGAACCGTTGTCTCGGCAATTTCTCGACTGGCAGGAGAGGTTCCTGGTGTCTCCTCTATTGCCATCGAAACGTCAGGGAAACTGAAGACTGATGCCTCCTATACCTGCGGGGAGTCATCAGTAGCTCAGCGTGTTAGCTGTAAAGAACCAGCGGGTACAAAAAAAGTAGATGTAAAAGTTTTGCAACAGCATCTCACAGCAGTCCTCGACTCGGGATCTACGAAGAGCCTAATGAACTGCAAGTTGGCGTCGGACCTTGGACTTACACCTCAGCCTTCTCAAGTCCGTTTGGTTCGCGCAAACGGCATTGACCTCGTCAATTTAGGGGAAGTACTGACTCAAGTTGAAGTAGATGGTGAAGAGTTTCAACAGAGGTTCATCATCGTCCCCCATCTAGAAGACGACAGGCTGATTCTTGGCGATGACTTCTTGAAATCTTCCAAGGCAGTCATAAATTGGGCTACAAACTCGTTCGCCGTACAGTCTACCAGATCAGAGAAAATTCGCGCGGTGCGTTCTCAGGTAGTTCCGCCTTTGACTCGGAAGTTCGTCGAAGTCCGCTTCGATAATCTACGGGGATCCTTAAGCAAGACTTCTACGAGGTCATCGGCTCTGCGACACTCCACGATCGCTTCCTTCTTCATATGGAGCCCTCATGCGTCCAGGCCACGGAAGGCACGTTTAAAGTCCTTTGTACTAACGCAACGCTTCGACCAGCTCGGATAGAGGAAGGAGCCTCCCTGGGCCTGGCTGACAGAGTTCTGTGCACCGAAGAAATTGAACTGAGCAAAGAGGACAGAGAGTTGATTGACAGAGCTCGCAATCTGGAATCGTCGGAAGACTCTGACCGCCAGCCAATTGTTCGTTCGTCTCACCAGGAGATCAAAGTCAAAGACATGATCTACAATGTCGGGACATCCCTCTCAAGTGGGGAACTGGAAACCGTCAAGTCGCTGTTACTCGATAATGCAGCCGCCTTTGCAACTCATCCTTCAGATTTGGGCCATTGCAAGCTCGGACACCACTTCGTGCCAACGTGGGACATCCGTCCAGTTTCCCAGCGTCCTAGGAGGTTGTCGCCGGCCCAGCGAGATCTGGTTAAGGCCATGATCAAGGACTTATTGGATGCCAACATTATTAAGCCTTCTAGAAGTCCTTGGGCATCACCTCTTGTCCTTGTAAAGAAGAAAGATGGCACCACCAGAATGTGCGTTGATTACCGCAAGCTCAACGCATTGACTGAGAACGACGTGTACCCGCTTCCAAGGATAGACGACGCCTTGGCTGCTCTGAGCGGAAGCAAATTTTTCTCAACCCTAGATTTGCACTCTGGATTTCACCAAATTCAGATGAACCCTGAAGATACCCCGAAAACTGCATTCGTAACGCAGTGGGGCCTGTATGAGTACCTTCGCATGCCTTTTGGGTTGAAAGGCGCGCCATCTACTTGCCAACGGACCCTCGACAACGTCATTGCTGGGATAAAGTACCGCAGTGCCCTAGTATACATGGACGACTGCATAGTGTATAGCAAGACTTTTCTGCAGCACATCCAAGACCTCCAGTAAGTATTCGACCGCTTTATCAAGGCAGACCTCAAATTCAAACCAAAGAAGTGCTATTTCTTCTGCTCTTCCGTCGCGTACCTGGGCCACACAGTTCAAGAGGATGGTATTCTGCCGGACCCTGCGAAGCTCGAAGCAGTAGCCTCGTTTCCTGCAGCCCGCAACGTCTCCGAACTTCAATCATTCTTGGGTTTAACCTCTTACTTCAGGAAGTTCATTCCCAATCACAGCGCAATCGCAGCCCCATTGGGTCGACTGTTGAGGAAGAACATACCGTTTCAATGGGGAAATGAGCAGGATCGAGCCTTCATGGAGCTCAAAGAGGCGCTGTGTGAACCGCCCGTCCTGAAGCACTTCTCTGAGGATCCTCGGTTCGCGGTACAAGTTCACACGGACGCATCGTACCAGGGCCTCGGGGCAATTCTTTTGCAAGAAGATGAAAGTGGAGAGTTTCGCCCGGTCATCTACTTAAGCCGTTCCCTTCACTCCGCAGAGGAAAACTATGCATCTACAGAGTTGAAAGCGCTTGCTGTTAAATGGGCACTCGACCAGCTACGTCCATTCCTCGCTGGGAGAAAATTCCAAGTAGTTACGGACCATCATGCCCTATGTTGGGTCCTTCGCTACAAGGAGGGGAACCAAAGGCTGTTACGATGGTCATTGGCGCTCCAAGAGTACGACTTCGAGGTTGTTTACAAGTCTGGAGCGTCTCACAAAGGTCCAGATTGCCTGTCGCGCACTCCACCTTCAGCGCCTGAAACAAAAGATGTTATCCTTGCTGTTTCCTGTGAGATAATGCAGGTTACATCAACCGAAATCAAGCATCATCAGCAAAGCGATCCATTTTGCAAGCAATACCTCGACATTCTTGCACAGAAGATAGGTACCAAAAAGGTGCAGAAGAGAGTTAGCAAGAGATACGTCTTGTTCGACGGCGTCCTATACAAGAAAGATGCCGGCCCTCTCCACCAACGGTTCCTTTTGTGTCTTCCAAGCAGTAAGCGGTCTGAGGTCCTACACGAGTTCCACAGTGGGAGGTTCGGTGGTCACATGGGCATTCGCCGCTCGTTTGAGCGTGTTCGTGAAAAGTACTTCTGGCCGAAGATGTACAACGACGTCAAGCGCTTCGTTCAGAGCTGTGACTTATGTCAGAGGATGAAGGTTACGTCGTCGGCTCCTTTCGGTCTGCTCCAGCCTGTGAATGTGGACACCGCATTCCACACAGTCGGGCTTGACATCGTAGGTCCACTGCAAGCGGCTCGTCGATGCAGACACATCATCGTCGCCATTGACTACCTCACGAAGTTTGTCGAAGCAAAGGCGGTCACGAACATTGAGGCGAGGACGATCCAGAAGTTCATCGAGCGTCGCATCATTCTGAAGCACGGCTGCCCAATGGTGCTTATAACCGACCGGGGAACACAAAGGATGGCCAGGTCCACAGAGAAGTACCTTGAACATCGTGGGATTCGTCACTCACCGACTACCGCTTATCACCCGGCAGGCAACGGTTTAGTTGAGAGAGCCAACAAGACACTCAAGACTATGATCCGTATGTTGGAGGCGGAGACCGCAGAAAAGTGGCCTGATATACTGCCGTACGTCGTGCTCTGCTACAACACCGGCTACCAGGACACTGTGCGTCAGACTCCATTCTACTTAGTGTACGGCCGGGATGCCGTGCTTCCTCTAGACGTCATCTACAGTCGCAGGCAGCTCGTTGATCTGGAGCAAGCGTCCGATTATGCTGCCGTCGTCCGATCCAATCTGGCGGAAGCTCGGAAGTTGGCTTCGAAGCATATGAAGTTGGCTCAGCAGAAGCAAAAGCGACTCTTCGACAAGCGTCACCGTGAGGTTTCTTTCGAAAAGGGCCAATTAGTGTTGCTGAGGACTCCGCCAACTGGGCTGAAGAAGACAATTCTTTTCGAGGGACCACACCGCATCTTGTCAAGGGTGTCCCCGGTCGTGTACGAGATCGAGTACAGCGACGGCAGAGGGACAGATCTTGTTCACGTTGAAAAACTCAAACCTTATCTGGAACCTGTTGCGGACTTCGTCCAGAGTTAGGTGCCCCACTTCTTTCACCGCATGTAAATACTCATTGTGTAAATAGCTCTTTTCATGGATTGTACATATAGACACCGGGACGTTGTCTTCCTTGGCGCCGCCATGTGGCGGAAGTGTGTTGCCGCGTACCCGTCAGGTGGCGGAAAAGAAAGAAGTGGCACCGAGGTGAAGAGGAAGAGGGGGAGAAGGACATCAGGACAGTCTGTAGCCAGCACTGGACGGTTTAAGTGGTCTGAATAAACTACTGGTAACTTTGACTACGTTACAATATGTATATATATATATATATCACTTTTTCAGATATGAAATCAATTGCAGTATAGCATACGCTGAAGAGCACCCCTTAGCAGGACATTAGCAACAATTAACTTTCAATAATTAAGTTTTTAATTATAAAAATCTACGAAGCTGTCCCAATGAGAACCTCTGTTCCTTTCGGTCACCTGATATCGTAGCCGTTTTCAGAACAAAGATCCGTTCGGTAGATCGTCTGAAAAAATTCGTGAAGGAACACCGGTTTCTTCTTTACATTCTTCATTGCGCGTCTTCGGAGACGTGTGTTTCCTTCATCCCTAATGTGAGAGGGGGAAAGAGCACACTATCCGCCCAGGTCCAGGAAAAAGATTAATGGAAACAGAAATTGTATAAGATTCGTGCTGTTATCGGCACCGGTCGGAAATGAAGTTTCCATGTTTCAATTTTTGTCCTTGAAACAAACTTGAGTTCCAAACGGTGCCGAGAACAGCGCGAATCTTACCTTATCTACAAATTCCAATCTATCATAAACGAGGACCCTGGTGTGCTATCAACAATAAGAAACTTATGTGCTTAGATAGTGTACTGCTCCTTGTTCCCTTTTTCTTTGCAGAACAACAGTTCACAGCCCATTGATTTCATCATGACTCCCGGGCGATGACCTCTCCACCGGACATGACTCAACCACTTCCTTCTACCTGAACTGCTGACGGCCGCCAGGTGGCGGGACCCACCGATTGTGACGTCATTGTAGCATTGTATAAAACTCCAAGTGTCATTTGTCATTCTTCACTCCTGACGAAGGCGGAGCTTCTGCCGCAACGTTGACTTCTCGCTTAAGGCAGCCTCCCTTCTTAAGAAAGCCTAAGGGGATTTTTGTTCCCAGCGCTCTCGTAAACCTAGTTAAATTTCTAAACGAAACAGGTGCAGTCGTGTTCCCCTCGAGTTTATCTAGGGAATGACATTTTTTGAAGGCCTAACGCGATACACAGATTTTTGGCGAATTAAAGTTTATCAGATTTTCAATACATGGGAGTCTATGGGAGGTGCAACAAAATCGCTTCTCTTTGCACGCAGGCCCGCGATATTTGGGCTAACATATTGTCGTTCCTGTTGTGCAGGAGCCGTAAGACGGTAGAAGCAAACAGGGACGCAGACTCGGAGTCGAGGGGATCAGGCTCGTTTAATGAGACAGGCCAAGAACGAAAGTGAGCCGAGAATAGAAAAACGAGATGGCGTGTCTCGAGATCCGCGAGCACAAAACTAAAACGGCAAGTGCTGCCCCCTGGCAACGACACATTGCAATAAAATATGACCAACACTCCCCCTCAATGAGTCGTCGCTACCTTCAGCCCACACGCAAGAGTTCATGTAGTCCAAGACGTTCACAATGATGATGAGTTTTCTTGCCCGTTAGAGCCTTTGTCATGATGCTACTTGGGAATAGCCGCAGGCAACAAGTCGCGCCTTATGCCTCTCCAAGTCGCCATTCTTGTCATGTTTCTTACGAAATATCCATTTACATTTTACGACTCGTCTGTCGCTTGGTCTTGGTACAACCTCCCAGGTCCCATTGCGTTTTAGATTGCCCAGCTCTTCCTCAATTGCCGTCCGCCACTCCGAACTATCCGGCATAGACAGTGCTTCCTCAGAAGGCATACGCTGAAGAGATGGTGGACAATTGTGAATTGAAAGATGCTGAAGGTGCTTCGTCGCCCTTGGATGCTGGAATGCGATTCCAGAAGCCCATGAAGGAAGGGCGAGATAGCAACACAGTTACTCATAAGTACCGCCAAGCAGTAGGAGGATTGCTCTACCTGGCTGGAGGTACAAGACCTGACCTCGCATTCGCCGCCGCGTACATGAGCCAGTTCAACGAAAATCCCACAGAGGAACACTGGAATGGCTTGAAGCACGTTATGCGCTATGTTAAGCAAACCAAGGGATATGCCTTAACCTTCACGAAAACCGGCAGTCGCGTGAAATCTTTTTGCGATGCTGACTGGGCTGCTGACAGAGTTGACCGGCGATCCTTCAGCGGATATGTGTTCACGCTCGCAGGAGCAGCAATAACGTGGAGCAGCAAAAAGCAGAGATCAACTGCTTTATCGACGGTCGAAGCTGAATATATCGCCATGTGTCATGCAGCCAAAGAACTCCTGTGGCTCCAGCACTTCACGGAAGAACTGGGCGCCCGCGAGTGCGTGGAAGAGCCGCAGCCATTGTTCGTCGACAACCAGGGAGCTATTTCCGTTGCGACAAACCAAATAACATCAGAGCGGAACAAACATATTGAGCTCCGGCACTTTTTCCTGCGAGAAAAGATTGATGAAGGGAAGATACGCCTAGAGTATGTCAGCTCATCTGAGAATTGTGCGGACATCATGACAAAGGCTCTAACTGGCAAGAAAACTCATCATCATTGTGAACGTCTTGGACTACATGAACTCTTGCGTGTGGGCTGAAGGTAGCGACGACTCATTGAGGGGGAGTGTTGGTGGTTCTGCTGTGGTGTTCCAGGCACGGTGAGCTGTCGTCGAGTGCCGTGTTTCACCAGGTATTAGCAGAATTGCTTCCCCGTATACTCTCCACCGTTGTCACTGCGAAGGACTTTGATGGTGGTTCCGTGGAGATTTTCTACCATTCGTCGGTACTCGTCGAACTTCTCCAACACCTCATTTTTGCTCTTCATCGGATATACCACTGCGTACCTCGAAAAATCGTCGATAAACGTCACGAAGTAGTTAGACCCTCCTATGGACATTGGAGTGATGTTCCCCACGACGTCCGAATGAATGAGCTCCAATGGCACTCCAGTACGAGACGAAGAACCGCTGCTGGATATGAAGCTCTTTCTTCGCTGCTTTCCCTGCACGCACGTGGAGCATATTTCGTCTCTATGCAGAACTTCTCGGCAAAGTTCTTGCACGGCTTCTTGGTGAAGGTGTCCTAGTCGACGGTGCCATAGTGCGTAGTCTGCCGCTTTGGCTAGCTTCAGCACAGACCTCTCTTCCTCTACTCGGTATAAACTTCCCTTCCGTGATGCGGATGCAATGAGTTCATTGTTCTGGTCTCTCACCTCACAGCTTCCCTGATTGAATGTGGCCTTATACCCACGTTCTTCAATCCTTCCGACGGATAGGAGGTTACCGTCCAGATCCGGTACATACAGCACATCTTTCAGTGTGACCACTGTTCCACCACATTCCTTTGGGAGCTTGAAGGTCGCCTCGCCCTTGCCTAGAATTTTCATCGCCTCTTTGTTGGCGGCTTCTACTACTGATGAGTATTCCTGGAATCCTGTGAGCTTCGTCCTGTCCGATGTCATGTGGTCTGTGGCTCCGCTGTCTAAGTACCATATATAACTTTCCTTCATGCCTGATTTCTTCGCGGATAGCGCCCTGTGGGATGCCTTCTTCGCCCGTGATGCGTTGAAATTTTCTTGACTGGTTTCTATGGTCATCACGGTCACCTTCTTCACAGTCCCTGGCGATATGCCCAAATCTTCCACACGCGAAGCATCTCACATGACGTTTTGCCTCATCGCGGCGTCCTCCGGGCGTATGCTCAGAAGGTCTCTCAGTCTTGGAGTCGTACTTAGTCTTTCCGTACCTGGGTCTGAACTTGCTTTTCGACACAAGAGCTTTCGCATCTTCGTCCGTCTCTGAAACGTGCTCTTCGTCGCGCCTCTGTTTTCTCTTTTCCTCGACGAGTAGCCTTGCCTTGACCTCTTTAGTTGTGAGCGTGGCTTCGTCTTGCTCGAGTTTGAGAATGAGGGGTTCGTAAGCTTCTGGCAAACCCATTAGCATCACTAAGGCAACTTCTTTGTCCGTAAATGCGTAGCCTCCATTGGAGAGTTTTCTGTGCAAACCCATTAGCCTGCTCAAATACTCCTTCATCGGTTCTTCGCGCTTCTTCCTCACGTTGACGAAGTCCCGTAGAAGTTGGAGGATATGTAGTAGACCATACTTCGTATGGATCTCCCGCAGAATATCCCATGCGGCTTTGGCGGAGGTACAGGCCCCGATATCGTCCAAGTAACTGTCCTCAACCACGAGGAAGAGGAATGTGAGGGCCTTGTTGTTGGTCCTCCTTTCGTCAGTAGTCATCTCAGCGTCTATGTAGCCGGGGTCCACTGCCTCCCAACAGCTCTTCTGCACCAGCGCTGCTTTTGCTCTAATCGCCCAAGCGTGATAGTTTTCCGAAGTCAGTTTCGGTATCCTGAGAGCGCCATCGTCTGAGAGCGCCATGTCTCTCCGCCGCTCCCCTGGTCCCAACTTCTCACTTGCTTCTCCGCAAAGATGCGCTTGGCCAGTGACAGTCGTCGTCGAGTCACAGTCCTAGGTGTCCTGGGCCCATAACCTGTTGTGCAGGAGCCGTAAGACGGTAGAAGCAAACAGAGACGCAGACTCGGAGTCGAGGGGATCAGGCTCGTTTAATGAGACAGGCCAAGAACGAAAGTGAGCCGAGAATAGAAAAACGAGATGGCATGTCTCGAGATCCGCGAGCACAAAACTAAAACGGCAAGTGCTGCCCCCTGGCAACGACACATTGCAATAAAATATGACCAACAGTTCCCTACAGTAACAGTCGGGGAATTGATTGCAATCAACAAATTCAACAGGCTTACTGCATTTTTCCAGATCCCTGCGAATGAAATTAATGGATTTGTCGTTTGCTAGCATGTTCCGCACGCTGGCGCCGATTACATTACTTCCTTAAAGCGCGGGAGAAAATCAAATCAAAGTAAACAAGTTTGCGACGGTGCAGCCAGCTCTCCTCGGAAGCGAAAGTTAACTACACCGCACGAATCCGCCTTAACTTTCCACTAGTAAACTCCCCCTTTTCCTACTTCCTACATCTTCGTCGGCTGCCTCAGATTTTGTTAGTACCCCTGTGTTTAAAGTTTTATTAGTACCCCTCTGTGTACCCCTATGTTTAAAAATATGTTCACACTTAGCTTGGACACCGTGTATGTGGCGACGATTTTTATTCACAGGGCATAATTTTTGACTGGGAGAAGGGGGAATGGGCATACTGTGTTAACGTCCTGGAATGTCCTGAAAACCACCCTACAAATGAACTCTTTCTTTTGACGTGAAACATCTTTCCAGTAAGTAGGGGTACACGTGTCAAACTGCATGTAACAGAAACATGTCGTCTTTGTGACGCTTACCGCTCTGTAACTGCGTGGCATGCGCAGTTCGTTTAGACATTGTAGGGTAGCGCAAAAAAATCCACTGCTCAAGGATATATGATTCATGCAGTGAGATGGCGCTAGTGCCGCGTTAAGCGCGTCGCAATTTGAAATTTTAAAACAACGCTTCCGCGGCTGCCCCACATGCAGATACGCCGATTTTGATGCACAGGCAGGTACGGCATCGATGGCAGGTTATAAATGTTCCGGTCGACGTTAACAATATGGTGCAGAGTATGCCGCGTCAATTGTGCGGCGATTTGGTCATAAATGTGAATAGAAAGCGGACATTCATGCCCAGTTCATCGTTCTTGAGCCGCTCCGTACGGAAATTCACAGTGAATGTGTGACTGCGATACTTGGTTGACGAGCCCCAGTATAGAGACACCAGTATCATAGTCGACTGGGCGACGTTACAGCATGACTTGGGCGGGCCAGTCGCAGGCCTGAGCACAGCGAATGTGCAATGCACTGAAGATGCAGCTGTCGAGCCATTGGATGTTCATCGTGTGCCAGAGTTGGAGATGAGCTAGGCCCATCAGCACACCGTGGCACGGGACGAAACTAATTCCTCGACGTCTCCCCTGACCGATCGAGCCGTTTTAACATAAATTTAAGATCGCCAAGCCGAGGAGTTGGGCATTCTGGCGATATACCTCGGCGAGGCGAAACTGCTGGTGGAGGTCGTACAGACGACGTGATATACGATGCACATCGGGCGTAGCGATAGGCGCGACGCAGACCCTCAGCACGTGCTGTATACGGCAATGAAGATCATGCGGTTGCGGGAGATCGACGGCATTTACAATTCCCAGGCAGCACATGATGGTCTAGTAGACGTCTAAATGATGTCTAAACACAGAGAAAAGGAATGTCTATAGAATGTCTAGGTCCAAGACCAAATGTCAATTATCCGTCCACAAGACGTCAAATATCACGTCTAACGTTACGCCACCTAGCCATCTAGCCCTAGACATCCAATGTCTATGCGCTTAGCTGAGATTTAGACACGTTTTTGACCAGATGTCTGGAACTTGGTCAGATACATGAAGTCTGCGGCTAGACCAATCTTATCCCTCCATTCTCGCGACAAGTCTAGAGTTATACATTTCCTGGACCTTACTTTAGCCGCCCTTAGACGTACTTTAGCCCATGACTAGTCCTGATACCGTTCTGGCATGCATTCATGCAGAAATGTGATAGAACTGATAGCATGAACATTTATTCAGAGAAAACCACACACCAAGTCTACAGTACAAAACTCAGTCTAAAACTGCATTGACTATGCTGCCAATCAGGCGTCTTGTGTTTTGACTGATGAGTGTTGAATTGGCAGCAGGGTATTGAAGGCTACCTCGTTCCTTTTTTCCAATGAGTGATTGTTGGTGCTGCAGTGCTGCCTTCGATGACTCACTGTGGCAAGAAAATAGAACAAAACATGCCAGAAAGCATTATGCAGCCTGCTAGTTCTAACTAGTTTGTGTAGTGGTTATCCACACTCCTTCACGGGGGGTCCTTTGTTTGGCCACATAAGAGCAAAAACGGTATCAACACTAATCTGATAGACCCATAAAGAAAAGATGGTCCACATTCAAAATCACAGGTCTGTTACAGCCATGCAACATGAATTGCAGCAACAGTTGAAAATCCCAGTTTGTGCGTGATTACCTTATGTGGACGCTGCCGGGATCTCAAGGAAACGAGGCTCTAGCAGCTGTCGCCGTGAAAGAAAGCTCTATATGGGGTTATTACTTTTATCCTTTAGATAACTTTTAGTTGAAAAAAAATGAAAAAAGCAGTATGGATGCCGCTTTTGCAATTGAGTTATATGGCTAGGTCGGCTTTCTCTCGAAGTACGCAACTACAAGGTGACTAACTAATTACCTGTGATTTATGAACCAATTCTTTAATTAAGAATTTCAGGAATAAGAGAAACAAACGTTTTCGTTCGTTTAACAAAACCCGAAACATAAACATGCGTTAAAATACCCATCCCTAAAACCGCTTCGACCAAGAAGGCAAGAAGCCTAGAGCTGATTTCTGAGTGCCACGCGATTTGGAGTAAGGGAGATGATTGGAATAGGTGCCGACCAGCTAGCCAGATAAACTCCTCTCCAGTCCACATAAGCCTCTGCCGTCGTAGATGATGCGCGCTTTCTCGATTTTGGCTCATTTGCATACCGAATTCAGCGATGAATATTTTACAACACGGGCTCTTGATTTCCAAGAGACAGAATGGTTTCAACGAGGATTGTTTCCAGTTCTACTATCTTGTTTTTGTCCAAAATTCCCTAATTAAAGAGCTAATTGATGGATTTGAGATAATTAATCATCTCGGTAGTTACATAGTCCCACTCTCTCCCTGAGGATCTCAGAAAGACTGCAATGGCTGAGGCAGGGTAGTTGGTAATATCACATGATGACAAACTGCATACTGCTGGTCTCGTCTCTTGCTACAGTTTGTCATTATCAGTGATGGAAGTGCCTCAAAGCGTTCTGGCGCAATCATTCGCGCAGGAAAAATAGCGTTTCGGCGGAGCTTCACGATCCACCACCACACGGCCTCGGGCGTGTATAGTTGCTAATTTACGGGGGGTGTTCAAGTCAAACCGGGACTTTCTGTCCCCTGAGTGTACAAATGGCTCGCGCTACTTCTTTTTCGTCATTTTTACACTTGACAGGCCTCCGCGCTCACCACGTGCTGGTGGACGTTGAACGTTGACCGTGAACGTTGTGCAAAACAGAAGACACGTGCTGGACGAGATGGTCGACAACGAGGTGAGCGCGCACATCGAACAGCGAATTTTCATGAAGTTTCTCGTGAAAGGAGGCGTAAAGTCCTCTGAGATTCACGGAAGACTTCAGGCTCAGTATGACCACGATACACTTAGCCGCAGCAAAGCGTTTGAGTGGTGTAAACGGTTCCCTGACGGCCGTACATCAGTGCAGGACGATCCCGGCCGGGGCGGTTCACAGCCCAGTATCAGAGTTCCTGAGAACATCCAACTTGTGGAGCGCCTGATCCTCAAGGACAGACGGATAACATGTCTCGACTGGCTCGAAAGACGGACCTTTCTGTGGGAACGTTGAACACTATCATTCACAACGTCACGTTTCGAACACGTCAAGTTTCCGAAAAGCCCGTTGCCCGTTGGGGTCCCGAGGCAGCTCTCCATGTTTGACCGGCAGAGAAGACTGGAAATCTCCAAAGATCTAAGGTACCGTTTCGGACTTGACATATCTCAATACAACCTTGACTCACCAGTTGCACATGAGGTGTGTAACACTTCTTTACACACAAACTTCTGCAGGTTTGATGCATGTATATGTTGAAACATGAAACACAGCGTGCTAAAAAATGTATCCACGGTGAAAAAATGAGCAGTTCTTTGCAGTAATTATATCAATTTATGTTCATCATTTTGGGAAATACATAGTCATGGCAAGATTACCTGTGTTTTACCGCCTGACCATCTGGTTTTGGAGTTTTATGACCTAGTTACTATATACGTATAATAGCTGTTTGAGGTTATTACATATTTATTATGCAGGTTTTGTACCTGTGAGTTCCTGCAAATGTACTCCGCGGTGATCAGGCGGACAGAGAGTTATGCCTCTATAATAACAGTGACTAATATTCTCCTGCCCATAAAACGTGACTGCCACTGAGCAAGCAGAGGGCAGCATACAGGGGGTTGCTGAAGAGAGCTGAAGTCAATTTCGAACTTCAATAAAAGAACTTCGTCATACTTTCAGATTCGCAGCATTTTTTATGCACATTATTTGAAAACAATGGCTGCTAAAAACGTGTGACACACCGTTACCAAAGCTGCCTTCTCTCTCAGGTGAAACATGATCATTTCATGAAACGTGAAACATTTTCTCAGAAGACTGTATGAAGATATTATCTGAGCGCCACAGTAAGCTATATGAACCACATTTCATCTTACATCATATTTGACTATAACATGCATACTTGAGTAATTGAGCAGCCCAAGATACAAAGCTTGATTCCTCAGGGTCTACATCCTACTCCCACTGAGCCCACACTTTGCGCACAAAAGGAAGATTGATGTTTTGGATAGTCAACTTGTGTAGTGTGCACCTCTGGAGGACTGAGAGCGGAATGAACCGGAGGTCACACACAGGGTAACCTGCATAACAGTCTGATGCTTGCACATAACGATCACTAAAATACTTGAGGTGCTTAAACAATACCATTTGGGTGCTGTGAGACAACAACACTTACGATATCTTACGACATACTGATGGAATGGGTGCACAAAAGGATGCATGAGAACAGGATTGGACTTGAATATCATAGCTGTGTCGGCGGTGGAATTGAGAGCCCAATGTGATTGTTGACCTTGTTGACAGTTTCACACTCTGTTGACCTGATCTTAACACACATCTGTTCGCTTGCTCTACTTGTTTCCAACTCCCCCTGGTCTCTGCAGTCTTCCTGCAATTTCCCCTTTACCACACTTTACAGTCATCAGAAACATTGTCATAAACAATACGGGCTTCTTATTAAGAAAGGGAGCATCCCTAAAACCAATTAATGTGCACACCACTGACAAAATTCTGTGGTTACAGCTGTGCTCCTGTTCGCCCATTGCCTCTCGACGGAGGCCACACACAGAAACAGTTCTGCAAACGGACACTGTTTGTGAAAAAAGAGAAAAAAATTAATTTCTTCCAGTTCTAAGTACTGAGGTCCCCTTCTTTGTCTGTGAACTACACGTGAGCTGTGGGACAATGTCAGTAATGCATGTTTGACCAATACATGTACAGGTCTAGCCAATAGCCTGCAGAACACGAAAGCAACACCTTATACAGCACTGAACAGGAGCGAGTACACTTAATGTGAGGTGCATAGAATACACAGTCAGGGGTGGACTTAAGGGAGAGGGGTCCAGACGTTCTGACTGCCTCCTTAGTTTCAGTTGTTTCATAGAGTTTCAACTGACTTTGGTGGTGTAATAGCATGCTGTCCAAGGCAGGACACCCACTCAGAAAAATCCTGGATCCGTGTCTGTGCACAGTAGTCTGTCTGCAATTGTAGCTGTTCCTGTTCCTTGGAACGCGTTGCTCCTGTGAAGGTATACACTACAATTTCTCTCCGCATTCACATTCAAGAGCCCCTTCTCTTACAATGCAAACGCATGCAAAATAGATATTGACAAAGTGGTTCACAAAAGTTTTAAAAAATGTGCTCATGTTGCTTTTTGTCATACTAGAAGATGAATTACAAATTTGACTACTGCTAATTTGGCAATCGACTTTTGTCATCACATACTGGACAACTCAAGTTACAAGTATGTTTGAGAGCACCAGCGTTATGAAATTGTACATGCAGGGTATACCCTTTAAATCTCGGTTATAAAGTGTCTGAAAGATTTTTCAAATGCTGTTATAGTCTGAATATTCGTATATGGCTATGAATGACCATGAAGTCTACTTGACTAATTTGTTTATAAACACAAGCTGTCCATATATATTGAGTCCACTTTTTCGTAAATATGAGCGAAATTAGGGAAATTATGCACAGTAAACTTTTTTACACTTTTTTGGTGTAAATGGCTTGTCCCATGGCGCACACCTTTTTGGTGTTGCCTTTACACTCAAATGATGGGTGTTTTCTAATACACCCTTTAGTTAAGTGTATTCCTAATAAAACACTGTTATAATGGGTGTTTAAAAACAAAAACACCCTTAAAATGGGAGTATTCTATTGAAAACACCTTTTATGATGGAATTATTTGCTAGCAAATATTCCTTCGCAAATAGTGTACTAGGAGCCTCCGCGGCAGCATACCGACACCACTGGCCGAGACATACAGTTCGACGTTCTATGGCAAGCAGCACCGCGAACACGCTAGACTTCCAGCCGTGGTTCCATCGTAGAACCTAAACCGGAGTGCGATGCGTCGCAGGCACGCCTCGTTAGCTTGTTAACACTGTGGGACCAACGTGAGTGCAGAGGCATAAAGAGACCTAGGGCACCCTCTGTAGCCTATATTGGCGTGCCGGATGTATCATATACTGAAATAAAATTTGTTGGGGCACGTTCGTTACATGTGGGGGGGGGGGGGGGGGGAAACGTTTGTAGCGGTGGCGGGAATGTGTTTTTGCAACTAACACCCACGCTTGCAACGAGTCAAAGATATAAGCTAAATTTCTAACATCCCTCTCTGTCAAATACTGTGTTTTTAACTCAGGCTATCGTCTATAATGGGATTACTTGCTGAGCGGAGCTGTGAAACCAGCATAATTTTTTTCTCACAAAATAAAACACCATTTTTAACACCATACTCCCAATTCAAATGGGTGTAAAAAAGGTGCATTCGGCGGAAAACACATGTTTCAACACCCCACTTTACACCCTTAATGATCCACATTGGATAAAACGTGGTGTATGTCGATATTACGTCTTTAGTAATGCACTTTTTGCACTCTTTGTGGAATAGAAAAGGGTGTTTTTTATAAGAATACACCTTGTTTGAGCAAATAAAGGTGTAAAATGCTTTACTGTGTGGTAAGACGTACCTCCACCTAGCATCTCTGGTATTTAAAGCCTGTAATAGTTTCTGTGGGAAGGGCTTGGCATATCGTATTCACCGCCCAAGCTGGTATAATCATTCTCTTATTTTTTCCAAGCTTGTGCCACACCCATCTCACAAACTGTTGGTATGCAGTGCATCTGGATTTCCTGTATGAGACAACGCAAGCTTTGAACAAAACTAAAGCTAGTAGGACGCCGAGTATTATTTCAGGTGCACTCTTTCTGAATTAAGTGACGAACAATGACGAAAAGTTCAGAATAACTATTTTGGATTGAAACCCACCAGCATGAGTGCGCATGAGACACGCTTCTTACTTTTGAATATGAGCGCTCATAGGTTCGTGCTGCCCTCGAAGTTCTAAATATGTTGCTTTGAGGAGAGCTCCTTGCAGCATAAGCACTCGACCTCTTTCGACATTATTATACATGAACCACGCCGGCACCTTAAAAAGACGGCGCCTACAAACACGATATTTACACAAACTGTTTATGTGCTTCATCATGATGAATGCTGAAAGCTCATCTACCAGTCTGTTGTTTACGTTGTCTACTTCTTGCGTGCCCGATGAGTATGGAACGTCCTCTTCACGCTGAAGTCAATTCGCGGCTCCACATTTCAAGAGCAAGGCTTCCGAAATCTGCTTCACGTAGCGGCATTTCCCTCTCAGTTGCTGAAAGGTATCTGAAAAGGTGCCTTGTTGACTCTACCGTGCTTGCTGCTTCGACGTCCATGTTGAAAAAAACACCCAGCGATACGGAAATTGCGGCAACCACCCGAACTTCCGGTGTGGACTTTCCTCCAATAAACGTCGCGGTCGTTTTACGTCATACACTAGAGAAAACCGATGCATAATGGCTAGACTTTTGCGCTGATCGGACGAGTTGAGGTTTGAAAGCGAAACCGCTTTTCGGCTCCTTGTTTAGAATAGTTCGCGGCTACGCAGAGATGAAACGTTTAAATTGTAACTTGGAGGCACCATGTAGGTTCGTTATCATTACAAACAAAAACATTTAGAGGTTTGTGGTCAGAAACCCTTTAATAGTCACCTAAAAAGCATATGGCGGGGAATGAATGCAAGGGACATTGAGGGACCTATAGTATGGAGCCGAGGTGACGTCACTGAATTAACCCTATACTAACTCAAATCTTGCAATACTGCCAGATAGCTGTTTGGGTGGATATGATGGAATGACATAGATTGTTCACTATACAATAACATGGACGTTTCAAAACGACGAAGCACAGAAATACTAGTTTTGTACCTTTTGAAGGATATTTTGTCTGCTGCTCGTAAATGTTGTGCGGTTCTTTAGCAAGCTTGTGGCAGTCCTTCCTTCTACGTCGCACTCCCTACTGACTTTCACAGCATCTGAAAAAAAAGTTCTATTTCGTTAACCACAAGACACTCACATAAATGGAAAGCAGTTCGAGCCTTCCACCAACTGTATTTGCCCTCCCGAGCAAAATTAGGAAGCACATAGAACACCAGGAACATTGGAGGACAACAGTTACACGTCAGAGACAACTAAAAAGTTTTTTTTTTAATTCTGTGCTAGCGCTGCGAAGCAACTGTGGCTATGAGCGGCGTACAGACGTGGACAGATGGAGAGAGGACAGCAGGAAGGATTGGGCGACAGGGTGGGTGGGTTAGTATGCGTCCTGGGCTGACCTCAGGGGGAACTGAGCGACATTCGTCTGGGAAGTCTTCGAAAAACCCAGGGAAAACTTCAGACAGCACAGCCGGTTACAGGATTCGAACCCGTGTCACCTCCTAGACTCGGCGTGGAAAGCGATCATTCTAACCACTATGCCACGGGAGCAGGTGTCAGAGACAACTGCTTCCGGGCTACAGTCAAGCTTATGTGCAAATATATGTTTCGTAGGGTATGTTACCACTATTTTCATATCCATCAAAGCAAGATAGTCCCAGCACCTATAAAAAGAAAATACAATTGCTATGAAACCTCATGAAACCATGATATGCAAACAAAAGTACCTGCGCAAAGTTTTCAGTGTGTGGTTTCACTACCAGCGAAAAATGCAACAACCGAAGTGGGGCTGACATGATAACGGACGAACCAGCATTTGTGTTCTGGCGTATCCTCCCCAAAGCGTAACGGTCGACTTTGGTTTATTCAAAAGACTGCAACAGTCATCGAGAACTCGTAAATCTGGGAGGTTAATTCGTGATACCGCACTTTTTTTAGCACCAAGGCGATCCAAGGCACCTACTCAAGCGTTGTACTGCCGAACATACAACGTTAATCACTACTTTGAATGCAAGTGCAGTCAGGTCAACCCACACTTTCAATGTGTTCCAATCAGTGATAAGAAGCCGAAATAGATAAAGGAAACGATATTCCGATATTTTGCCACGCATCTCCACCACATGCCATCCTGGTGCACACAAGCAGCACGTACTTTAATTAAGAGTGGACTCACCCCTGAAACTTGAAAGCCAGAGAAGGAACGCTGTCCACCACAGTGTACTCTGGGAGCCCTGCTGCGCTCAACCGTTTTCGTCACTAGACAGCACGGCGTACGTTCTCGCCATGCTAAAAAATTGCAAGACAAAATGTGCGGGAGATTAGAACTTCGAGAGATTTTCAACTGCTAGCCGTTGCGCGTCCGTAAAGTTTGAAGTTTCTACCGTTGAAACTGAACAGGTTCGAACTGGTTGGATCGATGGATGATGGATGGTGATTGGGTAGACGGGCAGACGTCATTGCCATTGCTTCAGCTCGTGCTTACTGAGTACTCATTTTTGTAATGTCCTTTTATTTCCGTGACCGTTCATTATAATTGGCGTGGCGGAGGTTAAATGTTAAATAGCACTTATGCCAATCCAGCGGAAGTGACACCAACGTCATCATCATTATGCCATCGTAGTTGTATCGACGAGTATCGTATTTTGGCGCTGTGTGTGATAAAAATATGCGTTCTTTTTGCAAACATTTTATTAGTGCCTTTGATACTGAGCTGCAGATGTGCCTAATATTTAGCGTATTATCTGCTCAGCGGTTTCAAAGAGATACCATAGGCAATTTCAATATTTTTTGAAGGGTCCTGAAATCCCTGAGTCACGTCAGATTTCATTTTACTGCTGCAGCTGTGTAGCTTGTGAGAAAATGTTACGTGCAGTAAAAAACATCTGCCATCTGCTGCCCACAGTACGGGCAAAGTGCTTCTGTGTTTGTGGAGAAATGGTTTATAGTGCTGCGCTGAACGATTCGTCAGAGTCGTCGACTTTTTTTATTAATGTTTCAGTGATTCGATAATTTGCTTGCTGGTTTCTTTACGTTGGTGTAGCGTAGTATTCTGCAGGGGCGTTACTGACGGACAAAATTTACATTTACCAGCAACCATAACGCCATCAGGAACGCTAGTTCAAGAAACATTGCCCCAAACAAATGCAGGCTTTGGGTAAAAAAAGGAAGAAAATATATATATTCAGTAAAATAAAATATTACATCACAGCACTTAGATTCTCGTAATGTTTTCTAGTTGTGGATGCTATATACGTGGGGAGTTCAATGCCAAACCGTTTTTTTTCTTCATTTTTCGCAAAAGTAAAATGAACTTACAGGCGAGAAATTAGTTTTATCTTCCAAGGTAATCTCCAGCTGGCACTAATGCACTTGTCCCAGCGTTTCACGAGGGCTTGGATGCCAGCAGCCTAGAAATCCTGACCGGCGCGTAGCAGCCACGGTGGGACCGCATTCTTGACCTCGACGTCGCAGCTGAATTGGCGGCCCCCAAGGAACGCCTTCAGTGGCCCGAAGAGATGGAAATCGCTGGGGGTAAGGTCTGGACTGTAAGGGGGGTGTGGCAGCACCTCCCAGCCAGGTTCCTGTAAGGCGCGTCTCGTGAGATGCGCGGTATACGGGCGTGCATTGTCCTGTAGGAGGAGGACTCGTTTGGTGATGAGGCCCGGCCGCTTTTGCTTCAGCGCCTTATGCACATCCCTGGGAACCTGGCAGTAATATGCACTATTGGTGGTGGTACCACTGGGCAGACAATCAACATGAACAGCGCCAACCTTGTGTCAGAAAACCGTAGCCATGACCTTACCCACAGACGGGGTGCTTCGAAACTTCTTCGGAGCTGGCGAGCCCGGATGCTTCCAC
Organism: Ornithodoros turicata; assembly: GCF_037126465.1. Classification (NCBI taxonomy): domain Eukaryota; kingdom Metazoa; phylum Arthropoda; class Arachnida; order Ixodida; family Argasidae; genus Ornithodoros; species Ornithodoros turicata. Next base: position 50,761,081 of record NC_088203.1, on the reverse strand, counting down.
TGTTTTGATGCGCGTTTAGACTCAGCAGTGAAATAGTGCACCCACGCTTCATCGCACGTGATGATCCGATCAAGGAACGGCTGTCCTTCCGTGTCAAAACGGTACATTAAATTTCCAGTCTTCTCTACCGGTCAAACAGGGAGAGCTGACTCGGGACCCCAACGGGCACTAACTTTCCGAAACTGGAGGTGTTCATGAATGATAGTGTTCAACGTTCCCACACAAAGGTCCGTCTTTCAAGCCAGTTCGAGACATGATATCCGTCTGTTCTTGAAGATCAGGCGCTCCACAAGTTGGATGTTCTCAGGAACTCTGACACTGGGCTCTGAGCCGCCCCGGCCGGGATCGTCCTGCACTGATGTACGGCCGTGCCGGAATCGTTTGCACCACTAGGTTTGCTGTGACTAGGTGTATCGTGGCCATACTGAGCCTGAAGTCTTCTGTGAATTTCAGATAACTTTACGGCTCCATTCACGGGAAACTTCCTGACAATTCGCTGTTCGATGTGCGCGCTCACCTCGTTGTCGGCCATCTTGTCTAGGACGTATCTTCTGTTTTGCACAAACTTTGGACCACCACGTGGTGAACGCGGAGGCCTGTCGAGTGTGAAAATGATTAAAAAGAAGTAGCGCGAGCCATTTGTACACTCAGGGGACAGAAAGTCCCGGTTTAACTTGAACACCCCTCGTATGTGTATGTCAATGAGCGAAAAAAACTCGTATCATCAGATATATGGACATTATTTAAATTATCTACGTACCTCCGTCAGACTGCCTTCAATTCATCTGACTGATTTTTTGTTACAGTATATGGGCATACAACTGACACAGCATGAAAGACTACATGCTATACATTAGGTCATAATATAATCGAACATAGTTAATGTGGTCCATTAGTGCATAGTTTCTGAAAATTGTTACAGAGACCAGTTTTATTACCTCAGTATGATCATTTGCAAACCGATTGTACTTGCTGCTTCACACATGTGTGATGGAAAGTAAGAGAATAAGGAATTTCCTTCATGTATGGGGGTCATCCAACAAATATGTTTTCCTGCTGTAAACAAAATAATGATTCTATAGCATAACATTAAAAAAAAACTCATCTACAGATTAGAGCTCAATGTTACTCCCTAATGTAGGCACCTTATTTAGCTGAACATTTTTGGTAATGTGGCACCAAGTTTTCGACATGTTGTCTGTGCCATGCTATGTCCTGTTTACAAGGTGAGGTATTCACTTTGCATTTTACCTAATCAATTTGTGTTTCATGATCACTTGCGAATTGGTGACTGCCGACCGGCGCTTTGAGAGGAAGATGGAACAGCATCTGAGGCAAATTTCCTTTGAAGCAGGAAGCATCACCTTGAGCATAAGGAGAACGAAGTATACAGGAAGCTCACGAAAAGGAAACTCACGTTTGTGTGTCTCGTATATACCTCATTCTCCTCATGCTCAAGGTTACGCTTCCTACTTCAACGTTACACCAGCTCGCTGGTGTACTTTTCCTCTCTTTGGCAATTTCCAGATGAATTTCTGAAAGTCTTCGAAGACGAGTGCAGACAGCGTTGATGTTATACGCTACACCCTTCCAAGTCCTGTGCGTTTTTGTTTGATTGTAGTTTGAAGCTTACCCAGGATCTCACAGTACACCTTTGGATTTACTGTGATTGTGCGTGTGAGGTAATCTACAAGTTGCAGACAACGATAGTCCTAGAACACCGTCGGCAGAGCCTTTCCAGACGGAAACGCGAGTTTGACCTCCTTGAGAATGCTTGCACCGGGCGCCTACCATGACTTCCTATGGTATTTGGTCTGAGCACTTGCATAATGCACCCACGCTTCATCAATAATAATGCTTCCAAGAAATTCATCTCGACCGTCTTGATACCATTGAAGGAAAATGCAGTCCGCATTCATTTGTTACTCTTCACTAACGTTACTGAGCAAATGTGGCTCCCATCTCGCATAACTTTCGTTGACCAAGCTGAAGGAAATTTGTTCCCATCAATATCAGAGTGCAGTACCAGTGACCCGCCAGTCTCCGTTAACAATTCTCGGAATTCCAGAAAAGAAACATTGTTTCATGGTGTTATAGCTGATTTCCCACTGTATAGTTTATTGTGCACATTTTCACGGCCCTGTATAAAGAACGCACCATTTCAATGCCTGTAAAGTGTTTCGATAAACAGGTGTTAACTGTCAGTGCATATTCTCTAAAACGCTTTTTTTAACGAAAAATAGGATAGCTCTTACTTCACTATCAGACATACTCGGAAGTATTACGTCCACGCTTGAATGCCTGACACATAAGTGAACGACACTCTATTAACAACGTCTGTAGAGCCGAGATGTCACACCCAACTACTCCACCATTCAGTTCGTCCTAGTGGTATTTCTTTTGAATAACAAATATAGGAAAACTTGTTTTTGGATGACCCTCCTAATTCGAGTTCACTTTCTCAATTTGGACAGATTGTTTAGATTTCTTGTGGTGACTCTTGCGGAGAGATACCAATATTGAAGACTTAATAATACGTGGGGTTTACGTTGCGAGACAACTGAGATCATGAGCGACGCCACAGCAGTCGGTCTGTAGATTGCCCACCTGAGGGTCCTTTAATGTGCAATGAAAGCTCACCACACAACACAACATATTTAATGTCCCTTGCGGAAGATGGCGTGTCTATGCAACTTGTATCCTGGCGCCAAGTTGCTGGCGTCCTTGGTCTGGTTCGAACCGGCGATCTCGGGATCAGAAGGCGAACACACTACAAACTCAGGCACCAAGGCCGGTTTGTGGACAGCTTGAACAGCACAATTATGTTAACTCTGCCATCAAGTAATTCAGTTTCCTGCATATCTTTTGTAACAACTGAACTTCAGTTTTGTAAGCATGAAGGCTAAGCTTAGAACCGCCTCTTATAATTTAGTGACTCTATTTGATGCGTGAATGTGTTTACACCTTTTAAAAACATAATGAGACAATATCTTCATGATTTCTAATATGTGGTATATACATCGCCTGCTACAAGACGCCTACAATTACGCGTCAATTACCAGATGTCTACCAGAGGTCTTGTAAATCACTAATTTTTGGCGTTTAAATAATGGTAAGACCTCTAGACGTCTAGTCAACGTCAAGTTTGGTCATTGCCTTAAAGTCTAACTTTAGGACAGGTCTGGATGTCTACTAGACTACCATGTGTTCCCTGGGCACTTTCGCATTCTCACGGCACACAAAGTATTACGTGAAGGCAGATCGGAGATCGAACAGCTAATAGAGAAGGATTCCCCTTCGAAAATATGAACAGCTGGATCAGTACTGGACAGGGAGCAAGCGGGATGTCTTCGCCATGATTTCGCAGTTGGGCAAGCCCACGGCCTTCCTAACCGTAAGCACGACCGAGGCGAAGTGGCCTCGCCTCCTTATGTCTGTCCAGTGAGTATCACGCGCAGTTGGAGCCCAACGTCGCAGAATCGGATATACTTGGTAAGCTGGACGCCTTCAAACGCACATACCAAGTGGCAGAGGACCACGTACACTCCACCGTACAATGCTTTCGGCGTGTACCGCATGCTCGATCCCATCCTGCGGATCGAGTTGCAACATCGCGAGAGCCCGCACACTCACAACCTGTTGTGGCTGGCAAATGGGTGGCTGACCAGGGAGACGGTGTCCGAAACCATGCCCGCGACGGTCCAAATGCTCACCGAGCTGTGCAGCGTAGACAAGCAATATCTGACAAATGAGAGCTTCAATACCAATCAAACTCGCGCGCACACTTTCAGCTGCCTCATGCGAGCCGAGGAGCGCAGCGGCTTCAACATCCCATTCTTGCCGGTGCGCATGGCAATGAATGGCAAGAACGCGTGGCAGACGCTGGAAACGAAAACGCACGACACGATAAACACGTACCTGGCAGATCAACGGGACATCTCGCCCGACACGTACCCTGACATGATACGCTCTACCCTGCAATGGCCACCATCTACTTCAAGCGAGACCCGTAGTTACGTACGCGCTGCAATACGACGTGGACTTGCAACTGATACTCGACTCGCATTCGTGAGCCGCATACTTGGTCGTCTACGTCAACAAATTGAACCGCGGAATCAGCCATCTACACCACCAGCTGCTAGAACTGCGCGAGTTGGATCCCAAGCCGACTACACAGCGCTGATGAAGCAATTCTTCCTGTGCCTGCTGAACTGCGTCGACATGAGGGCGCAAGAGTAAGCGTGTAACCAAACCACGTTGACATCGAGCAAATTAGCCACGGCATCAGCCGTGATGCGCCGCAGTAACCCCAAGCAACGGCAGATAGTCTTGGATGTCATACATCGTGTACACCTGACGGCCATGGAGCGAGCAACCAACACGATACACATGACATGTCTCAACACGTTACATAGTGGTGGACACGTCCAATCGATTCACAGTCGTCATGAACAGGCGCCCGCCGCGACGTAGCGCTCGTGTGGCCTATGCGTCGACAGGCAAGGCTGCAGTGGGGATCGGTGGTACCCCAGTTCACTCGGCGTTTACCGACACGTCATGCGCGACGTGGATGCTGTCATACTCGATGATGCCGGCATGTGTAGTGCGCAGTTACTAGCGAGTGTGTGTGCCCGCCTACAACAAATTGCGGGAAACTGCCATTCGGGGACCTTGACTTCTACCCTACGGGTGACATGTACCAGCTGCCACCCGTTAACGCTTCACCAGTATACAGGGAGCGGCACGAAAAGTGTCATTTGGGGTGTATAAAAAAAACGGTAGATCGGAAATATATGCGGTCAACGGCTCCCGTGCGGCAATTAAGTTTGCCATCTTCAAAAATACTTTTGTCGAATTTCAATTGCAATAAAGTGAAATTTCTGAATTGAACTCTGAAATTTGCCTAGTGAACATAACTTTTTTGTTTACAGAATCAGGAAGCCCTTGGCAAACTTTGTCGAATACACCGGAAGCCGAAATATCTAATGCTACAGCGAGTGCAAAAAAAAAAAAGTGAAAATATTTTTTTTCTGACGCGCGTATTTCAACGGCGTACCAAATCGGCGGCAAAGATGCGATGAGAGAAGGACATGCCTCTGGCCAGGTGATAGACAGAACACTGCAAAAAACAAGAGAAAAGGGAAAGGAAGAGGCATCGCGATAATAATCTGAGGCTACATGGATTCCCATTGGTACAGGGGCATGAGTTCACCACTAACAGTCTATCCGTGTGAGATCACCTCTATTAGGAAACCTTTAGAGTGAGAACAGCCAAATGACTTTTGTTCTGTGCCGCAATGCGACTCTACGCACCGAAGGGACAGCCAAAGCAGTAGCAGCAGGCTACTGGTTTCAGGTCTTTCCGCGTTTTCTTCTTTCCACACATGGAATCCCGCCTAATTTGACTCATCGACGCAAAACGTGGGTTGAGCGACTCAATATCGGCAAACCTGTTACATCAGCGATGCTTGTGTGTGTGTGTCAGAACTCTTGGAGCGATACTCCTACATATGTGACGAACTTTTTTTCTCAAGTAGATGGGTAGAAATCCAGCGAACAGTAGAGATGTAGGAAGGGAGTTGCCTCAGGACAGAAGCCGCCGATATTTCGAACAGAGACTGTTCTTCTTCTGGGCTTCTTCTTTTTCTCAAGAACACTTAAGATAGGTGCTGCTCACGTCAGGAAGGTAAGCAAAACCTTTTCGTTTACCTGAACAACCTGAACAACAAAACCTGAACAAGTTTGTTTCAAATTTAAGTAGCTATGATATGTAAGAAAGCGCAAGGGATAGCGCGAAAACGTATTTTTTCACGCACATTTCACATTTCATTTCATTCACATTTCACACACCGCACATTTTTTCACGCACATTTCAATTAGGGCGTGAAATCACTTGGGAAACGATGCAGAGAGAATGCGCCGTTTCGTTCAAGGTTTCCCAAAAACATGCCCACAGTGACACACGGGTAGCGCATCCTTACACAAAAATTCCGAACTACATTCGTGCACGCACAAACTTAGAATATCCCACCTGTAAGAGAGCACTGCACAGCTGTCGTGAGCTTGCATGTCTCCGACATTCCTGCAGCGCAGGACACACTCTACTTTCTATTTCGGCCTTGCAACCGGTAAACGCGAAATTCATCTTCACGAAGTGTGATTGATCAGAGACGCCGAAAACTCGAAAATACGCGAGAACTATAGCCTTTTCTTTGGACATCCCGCTTACGCCTGCCACAAATATATGGGCAGCATTTAATACTGGTTCGGCTTCAACGCATCGACAGTCAACATTGCGGATCAGAAAGATCAAAATCAAAACCGAGCGACAACCTGGATACGTCCGTCATGTTGGAGCTCACACGCGCCACCTACAAGTCATGCAAAACGCGAACTATCACCGTCCTGCCTCTGAATGGAGTGATGTGGCGGCCCGTGGACGACGATGAAGTCTCCGAGCTACGGGCATGCGCCATCAGAAACGCTTCATTCTATCGGCAACGTCCGGGAGTGAAGCTACGGGCCCAGAGGCTCCCCAACATATCCGGCCCTCCGGGGCATTGCACTATCGCTGGCAAGGATTCACGTGGACGAATACCATCTCCTTTACAATAGGATATCCTTGCCTGGTCTGGTCAATATTTGGTTTGACCCCTTTGGAGTTCCATTCCGAAGATTGAGGAAACGGACTTTTCAGTACAAATTATATCGCAAATAAAGAGGGAAGCTTATACAAGTCGGTAGACAATACCTAGAATTGAGAGCACGGAGTTCATGTGGAGCTCCGCCAGCGACTAGATGACTTTTCTCTCACCTTTTGCTTGTTGTGCTTCTTCGTCTCCAACATTTCCTTCTTCGAGGTTTACCCTGCAGGGTTGCGAGATAAAGAAAAACAACAATTAGGCTCCTACTTTTGAATTACATTCTCGCATCACGTTGCACTGAAGGGGTTGGGAAAGTTCGCTACAGGTTGCACACGTGGGGATCTAGCATAGTTTCGATTGGGGAGGAGACAGGACATTCAGAGCGCATCCCCTTGAATCACTGCTTAAGTAAAGAATTTCTACAACGCCAATTCGGACACTCATGCGGCTCGAACATAACGGGAGGACTCTCCGCGTGTGAACATGCTGCACATCGCGAGGAGCGGTACTGACAGACCAGTGAAGTAATGCACTAGTAATGATCAAAGATTCCAGTCCATTGCCGGCGTCATAGCTCCAGGAGAGCACCGGTAAAAAAAAAAGATAGTCAGTGATTATTCACGTGCATTCTATGGCACTTGTCACCACAGAGAATAATGAATGAGAATGTTGTGCGGTTGAAGACTTGTTTTGGAGTGTAGCCTGCGTTCAAACCGATGGTGAGTATGGAGGCCCAATGACGTGAAGAGGGGGCCTTGTGTCTGGAGATCAGACTTGTACACGTTACTCGAAAACGGTAATTGATTACCGTTACTGTTACTCTGGTGGTTAAAGTAATTTTTCTACCGTTAATATTTACTCGGCTAAAAGTGGAATGAAGTAAGGGCAAAAAAAAAAAAAGTAACGGGTGACTCTCACCGTTACTTCCTGGGTGATTTCAAGTATACAGTCAGACAGCCTCGTCCGGTCGACCTCTCAGATGTTTTTGTTCAAATAAACAGGGTGTCTCAGAAAACGTGTCATTGAATTATAATCAAAAATACACCACCTAGAATCATGCGGTCAACGACCTTTGTTCTTACTAGGTTTTTGCCACCTCCTAATTTACTCGCATTAGTGATAATTGACAGTATATTCAGGGGCTATCCCATCAGAAAAAATAGCCGAATATCATGCTCTACGAAGGTAGCGCGCGACAAATTTTTCAGCGCATTCGTTGTCGTCCTACGAAAGGAGGTTGGAAACACAGCCCTAACCGTTACCGCAGAAAGAGATAGCACAGGCATGGCTTATTGCGTCCGGCTTTCGCAGGGATCATGCTTTCAGTCTCCCAATTTCACGAACTGCCACTTTTTCTAATGTCACTATGCGGCTTGAGTTTGGAACCTCCTTTCACCGGACGGACAGCGATTGCGCTGAGAAAGTCGTAGCACGTTATGGTCCGGTGCTCCGAAAAGCACGATGTTCGGCTATTTTTTCCGATCAGATAGCTCGTGAATATCACTGTCAATTATCATGAATTTGAGTGAATTCGGCACGCGTTTCTTACTGTTGGGGTAAAACAGTGATCTTTACTTGGCAAATTTACGAGTTCAGTTCGCAAATATTTACATAATTAAATTACGATACATGACATTCACATCAGGCTGTGGCAAAAACCTAGTAAGAACAAATGCCGGTGACCGCGTGATTCTAGGAGGCGTAGTTTTTTTTTTTATTATTATATTTCAATGACATGTTTTCTGGGACACCCTGTATATTGACGCCTAGTGCTAAGTAAGTTCATTGGCGGAGGAAATAGTTCAAGATGACTTATACTTTTCTTTTGTTCTTTTTTCAAAAAATAATCTTCAAGACTGACCATTTCAACCACTGCGCTTCCTCCCAATTTTCAGGCCTCGTATTTTCGTAGCCATTAAGGCCGAGCAGTTCATTTTTTGCGCTTATTGCCTATCGCTTAGGTTTGCTCTATCATTGGAGTTCTAGATTTTGCAAGTCTCCAGATAAAAAACCGCAAAGTCGTCTCATTTCCAAAAGTCGCACTTTCGGCGCGCAATTGCTTTTCTGCAAAAACCAGAAGGTTAACGTGTCTGACATCCTTCTCTTCGCTTTTAAACGCTCTTTGCATTCATATAAAGGGGATTGTTTGAAAGTCTCAGACATACTTCATGACGCGTGTTCAGTGAGGGGTTGTAAGGCAAACACCCGCAACTTCCCTAGCAGATTTTCCATATTCGCCCACGCGTGGCGTGGTTCATGTTTTTCACACATGTTGCTCATGACAAGCTCTCATATCGCAGTGAAAAAAATAAAATAAATCAACTTCAGAAATGTCTGAAGTTCATCATTTTCCGGCTTCCCGCGCACACCTGCCGTTGCTGGTCCGTGACGGGCGCAGCGTGGCTGCACAGCGGAGTTTCCTCGCTTCGTGGCTTCGTGGCTTCGTATCACATTTGAGATAGTGAACTTCTGGTTTATAAGGTTTATTACGAAATAAAGTCCAAATATCAATCTGCAAAGACAACAGTTACGCTCATTAGGTCAGCATGAACGTTGGCCGTGCGTGAAAACAATAATTGAACACACGTAAGGTACTTAATTGATGACAAACAGGAAAGGGGACAAAGTCTAACAGTGGAAGGCTACCTTCCTCCATGCGCCCTTCGAGGTTTTTGCCGTGTACACTTCACGAACGCCATTACCAGTTCATCCTGCTTTCCCCGCATACATGAGGGCACTATTCAAAGAATGCGCTGGAAGTGTTCCAATTCTCGTTTTTTTCTTATGTTTTTTTTTGTGTTCTTGTTGTTGTTGCTGTTGTTGTACGATTCTTTACGATGCCTTGTGCCGGCAGATGAGCATCTGAACTTTGGGCAGCTTCGCATTTCTAATTATCTTATTCGCCGTACATCTCAGGTTGTACACTGTGGCATTGTGTTTAACTACGCCACCGACACCATCGCATCCACTCTTCCCGTGCCCAGTGTCAGTAAAGACCCACTTTGCTACTAGGCAGCTTTTGCTTCGTAGTTCTTACCACTGCAGTAGTTTCCACCGTAGTGCGCACAAACATACGCTATGAGCTCTGTTCATTGTACGCCCTTGCAAAGGAGCACTGAGGTTTTGTGTTCTCATACACAGTAGGAATAGAATGTGTTCTGCCTAGACGAAGTGGCATGAAGACAACAGGAGCGAAGGAAAGAGGCGCTTTCTCCACTTCTGTCGATCGCCTCTCCGATAACTACGCGGACAGCATATTATGTTTCGCTGATGTTTCGCTGCTTTCTGACGCGTTATCTCAGCCGCTCTGCAGGAAATGCGCAGCTTCTTAGTTCGCGCCTTGTGTGTGACCTTCGTCAAATAACGGCTCCATAAAACGCTACCGCGGCGTCGACACCGCACCATACATGAGAGTCCGCAACGGAACCTCGGCCATTTCTGAAGCAACATTTTTTTCACTACACTATGTGAGCTTGTCATGAACACCGTGCGTGAGGAATATCAACCGCTTCACGAGTGGGCGAAGACGGGAAATACGCTACCGATGTTGCCCGTTTTAGCGTTACCACCCCTCAATAAACGCGCGTTAGGAAGTATGTCCTGGATTTCCCCGACAATCTCTTTTACTGGAAAGAGCGTTTAAAGACGAACAGAACGATGTCACACATATTAACCTTCTGACATCTGTAGAAAAGCAGGTAAGGGCCGAAAAAGTGCGATTTTTTGCAAATGAGGCGACTGCGATTTTCTATGTGCACACGTGCAAAACCTAGAGCCTCAAAAATAGAGCAAGCAGTACAGCAGCACATAGGCAATAAGCTTGAAAAAAAAATGACTGCATGGACTTAATGGTTATGAAGATATGAGGCATGAAAATTGTGGGGAAACGCAATGCTCGAAATGGTCAGTCTTGAAGATCATGTTTTAAAATAACAGCTGAGCGATTCCACGCGAAATGATCCAGCGGACCTGTTCGGCCCTCACAAAAACTATCGCGAATTTTTACGACACTTTTTTAGCAGTCCTTAATAGTGCAAAATGACATATCACGAAACGTTTCTTCCCATTTATCAATGTGGCGGGTGTGAGACAGGAGCAGAGTTCGCAGCGCTGGCGAAAACCGTGCCTGGCGTGAATGGCAGCTGCGGTTCATAGAAAGCACCTAGAAGTGTGCGGTTTTCTTTTGCTTATAGAGGAAACCATGCTCTACACAGCGTCGCAAATCCCGGTTGTCATGCTGTAATCCGTACTGGTATACACAGGTCGGAAGTTTCGCAACTTTCTTCCTATTTGGCGATTTTTTTGTGGAAAATCCAACCATTAAATTTTAATGAATATTTTTTCCTTCGAAGGTCGCATGGAATACTTCAACAGGAAAAATCGCAAGACACGTAAGGTCCGTAGTCATTGCAGGAAAAATAAGGGAAGTATGTGATTTTTCCAAAATTAGCTACAATCGAGCGGTAAAACACGCAATGAAGAGGTCGGAAGAGACGTCTGAAACCAACGCCGTTTTATACAACAAGCCTTCCTCTACAACATAAAAAAATCTAGATGGCGTTTTTTCGTATACAAGATATGGGGATACCTCCCCATTTTCACAGCCGCCCTCGTCCAGAAGATGACTTCCTCATTGAACTTGTCCCCGAAGAACAACTGTAAAGACCACGTGCTCTGGGATTATGTGTGTGTGGGGGGGGGGGATGTGAAGACCTGTGGGGGCGCCACCGGTTGGCCACCACGATATTGCTGATATGAATGGGCGCGCTGCCGGGGAGTGGCGAGGGGGAGCCCGGGGGAGAGGGACAGGAAGCAGATAAAAAGGAAGCGCCAGGGGGGTTGAGGAGTCGGGAGACCGAACGTTACGTTGACCTGGAAGCGACTGCTGTATCTTAGTTGTAAAAAGGTATGAAATAAACCTTTGTTTTGTGATTGAGTTCGCACAGCGTTCCTTCACGGGCCGGACGGGCGAGAACGACCCCGCGAGTGGGAATGGTTTCTACAAAATAGTTTTTTTTCTTTTTTTTTTTAGTAGAGGGTATTACGTTCACAGTGACCCACGCTGCATGTATCTAGTGGAGTGCTATATTTGTTTTTTGGTCTCCCGTTTTAATTCTCTTTATTTCCAACTTTTTCTGGTCTGGTTGGGTTTTAATGTTAAAGCAATTGCTGTGGCACAGACTTCTGCAAGGTTACCACAGCCTTTTCTTCTGTAGCATAACGCGCCTATTGCAATCCTGGGTGGTTAAGTTTATGGTATTGTTTCCGGTGCGCACGGTGCCGGCGACCGAGATTGGGGATTAGCGGTGATGGCCAGGTCTAAGTAATACTTTTTATCGTGTGAGCTAAAGCCCTGCCCGGCCGAGCTTTTTGACATCCGGATCCTACCCGAAAAATCCGTCTCCCGTTGCATGCAGCAATAGTTCAGCTTCTGGGCTCGATATATCCAGGCATATAGCCAATTATCCAGGAAATAAACTTTATTTCCCGTTAGCACAAAACAGCTGTCACTGAACACTGTTAGAAAAAGAGGTATAAATACGGTATAATAATGTCCTCTTATACCTCTTTTATACCTTCTGCTTCAGATATATACCTGTGGAGGGTATAGAGGAGATAAAATTTCCTATTTATAACTCCAACCCTTCTCAAGGGATGAAAGAGTTATAAAGGAGGGTTAACATACCATATTTATACCTCATCACCACGCGTTTGTATCCGCAACCAGGAATAGATCACCAGGCTACGGTATAGACAACGGTATAGATGGCTGCTTATACCTTCTGTTTCATTATACCTTTATGGTTTTTATACCTTTACTTCCGCAACGTGTTGTATCACATCATTATTATTTTTTCTTCAGACGGATATTTAGTTAAGAAACACAGACATTAGTACAGTACTATCTGAATCCACATGGTTAGTTTATGGCTCCATAATATCTGTATTGCTGGAATGTTGAATCTAGATGTCCTCACCCTTAGGGTTGCGTACCAGACGAAGGCTGCTCCACAGTTTGTCAAGTCGCCACCGGTATATTACTATTTATTGCTCTGTACATGTCTATCTCGCGATACACACAATTCATCGTGATGCACACTTGATGGCTGCGCGGAGCGATCTTGCTCGTTGAAATTTTTTTAACTCCATATTTTCTTTTTGTTTTACAAGGGTTTGTTTTACAAGTAATGTTTACGGGCTTTGTTTTCTACTTCACAACCACATACGGTTGCGTGTGTTAGTAGTACGTCTGTTGTGTTTCTATGTCAAAAACTTTTCTTCCCTCCAAATGTGATTTTTCTAGCTCCCTCCTGTAAAAATCACTATGCATAAGTGTGATTTAATACCATGATGGCACTCGTGCAGACCCTCACATGGCTATAGAGCTGTACCACCTAAAGGTATGGCATATAGCTCTTTGTTGAGGACTATTTTTTTACCTGTAAGCGGGGTATAAAATTATACCTAAGAAGGGCTAAGTTATTGAGCCGGCGATGTATACCTCTAAAGGTATAGATTTTTCTATGAGTAAACTTCATCCATACGGGCGACTTCCTCTGTCTTCTCCTGACAGTGAAAATCCCGCAGGGGCATAGCTTTTGCAGCGAGGACAGGTCCTGAGAGCTCACGATGCCACCAAAGGATACACGACTGCAAGCGCAGATTTAGCTGCCACGAAAGAATACACGCCACCAAACACAGCAAAATCCGCGCCGAGCGCGCACCTCGACTCGAGGCGTTAGAGATCTCCCCCAGACGCGCTAGCGGCTTGCGTACACCTTGTACTCAGTGTTCGGTACCTAGTGGGGAGAAAATTTATGGCGCAATCTCGAGGTTTATCCGCATCTGACCCGCTCCCGATCCGGCACCATTCGCGTCCGATCCGCAGATCACAACAAGCGTCGATATTTCATCCGAACCCGTAAGTTTCCGTGGATACCCGGTGGTATACGCTTCCATCCGCGGATGGTACACGGCTTTATAAAGCTGTGAGCCTCACTGGAGTCAAGGACAGCTTGGACCAAGAACCACTACCACGAGATTCCGTCGCTTCCAGTAGTTCTACCATATAAATGTATGTATGTATAAATGTATATATTCTGTATGTTCAACTTTTCCTCTAGCGTTATAATTTGTTAGATTATCCGTGGTTAATATGTTTGCTGAATTGTTCAGCATTTAAATATGACAGTTAAAGGGTGATCAACTGAACATGTATTTACGCGCTTAATATTCATGTTGGTTAATTCGAACTCCACAGCGCTCAACTGGAGCCACGTTCCTTTGGTCCGGATGGTTGTCATATTGAAAACCAACCAGAAAAAGTCAGAAATAGAAGGCATTAAAACGGGAGGCCAAGAAACAAATATAGCACCCCACCGGACATATACAACGTGGGTCAGTGTGGCCGTAATACCCTCTGGTACAAAAAAAAATTATCTTGAATACAAAAAAACACCATCGAGACTTTTTAATACGTTGTAGAGGAAGGCTCGTTCTATAAAACTGCTTTGGTTTCAGACGTCTCTTCTGACCTCTTCATTGCGTGATTTACGCTCGATTGTAGCGAATTTTCGAAAAATCGCATACTTCCCCTATTTCTCTTGCAATGACTACGAAAGTTGCGTGTCTTGCGATTTTTCCTGTTGAAGTATTTCATGAGACCTTGGAAGTAAAACATATTCATTAAAATTTAATGGTTTGATTTTCCACAAACATATTGCGAACCTTCCGGCGTGTGTATACCAGCACCGATTACAGCATGACAACCGGCATTTGCGCCGCTGTTTAGAGCACCGTTTTCTCTATACGCAAATGAAAACCGCACACCCCTAGGTGCTCTCTATGAGCCGCTGCTACCGTTTTCGGCACGGTTTTCCCCAGCGCCGCGAGCTTTGCTCGTGTCTAGCACCCGCCACATTGATACCTGGGAAGAAATGTCTCGTGATGTGTCGTTTTGCACTATTAGGGACTGCTAAAAAAATTTCGTAAATTTCGTAAAAATTCTCGATAGCTGGATCATTTCGCGTGGAATCGTCCAGCTATAAGATATTTTGAGCTATGCCCTCCGCCGACGCACTTCCTAAACACTAGGCTTTAATATATATTGGAACGGAAAAAATATGGGAGGTCGACAGGACCATATCACCAGACTCTGCCTGAAATCAGCATCCTATAATGTTAATAAGACATATCACCAATTAAGGGTCGTGAAATTACACATATCTTCGTCGGCATAATCAGATTGGAGTTGGCCGCTTTTGTACAAAATAGTTTTTTTCTATAAACAGATTATGCATTTAACCAGCACATTGTTTTCGTCTTTTCTGTCCATCACTATGAACATTTTGGAAGAGCTCAAGCCACGGCGATAAATCAGTAAAAGCTAGTCGACATGGCAGTGTCGAAGAGGAAGACGAATCGCAGCTACGAATTCAGTGTTGTGAACTACCTCTTTGTGGATCTCCTTCCAAAGTTCCAATGCGTTGACCCTTGAGCTCTGCAGAATAGAAGCGCTGAGGGGTGCAACATTTTAACTTGGAAATTGCAGGTGACTCACTATTTCCGAAGATTGACCTACTGTACTATACTGCAGCAGGTTTCGGTAGGAAGAGATTAAGGTGACAATGACTTCTACTCGCGGTAGAAGAAAGCAGAGCGTCGAACCGAACCGGAACCGAAACCGAAAACCAGAATTAACCCATATTTTTAGCTGGAATTGAACCGGAACTGAACCGTAATTACTAGCGCATCTTGGGTCTAAACCTGAACCGAACCCATTTCAAAACTTCGGTTATCGGTTCGTGACGACCGGTTCGGTTCTGGTTGGTGTGTGATGGAGGGTTACGTGGAGATTCGAGCGCTCTGCCTGGGGGGGTGCTTTTGGTAGATAAACATAAATATATGCACAAAAAACGTGACTATGAGATCTTCTATCAGTTTGAGTGGCTACCAATAATTTTGTAGCATTTAGAACCTCGAACCGCTTCCGAACCGATTTACTGCCTCTGAGCCGGTTAATGAAACCGGTGTATTTTAACCCCGGAGCTAAACCGGAATCGTACCTTTATGGCTAAACCCGAACGCGAAACAACCTGAAAAACTTTCCGTTTGGAAGCTCTGGTGGAAAGCGAAGTAGATTGGAAAGGCTGTGATGGAGCATGTGGGTAGTTTTCGCGTAGAGTAAAGTTAGTCGAAATGTAATCGATTACTTGTATCCGATTACGCAAAATTGTAATCAGATTACTTAGAAATAACTTGCTTGAAAACTACTCTATTGCTCGCAAGATTACTCGAAAAAGTAATTGATTACAGGTCTTACACATACGTTATATACACACCTGAGATACAAATCACAAGCCTCTCCGCAGTTGAAAAGCAGTTATATCCGAACAAAATACCTCCGTACGTGACAATGGTAAGAAGGAAAAATTGAAAAAGAAGAACAAGAAAAAAAAGCGCTCTTGTGTATCACTCGTAGGCGGACAAACGGCAATTTCCAACAATAATGACGTCCATTGAGCTTTAGTATGCACCATACTCCATGTAGCCGATAAAGTGATTTATTTCCATATTCGGCATCTTCCAGTTGCACAGGGTGCGCTCTGTGTTGCTGGCCGCTCTGAAGTCAGGTAAATACTTTCTCCATTAACCCTATAACTATGCTTACTTTATGTACACGTCCTCCATGGTGGACACAGTAACGCCGATCCTTCCAATCCCCAGATGCTGCATTTGCTGCTCAAGTTTGGCGAACATAGACTCGAAGCCCTTTGGATCAGAGAGTCCCAGGGATATTCTCACTTCCGTTAGGCTCTCGCTATCAATTTGAGCATGATGAGCTGTCCGCCTAACGATGCTGAGAATCTGGTCCACCTTCATGTTGTGGCTCCTTGCAAGATGAATTTGGTAACCCGTACCTGGAAGTTGTTCAATTTCAGTTTAATGTCGACGTCATGGAGTGCCTAATAATGCGCGGGAGTACAATGAGGAGTCGATGTATACTTGCGAAATCAATAAAGACACACTGATCACTTGTGCACTGATCATACTGCATTTACTGGCCACCGCAATGACACACTCTAGGCTTTGAACACCTAATACGAAGTGTTATCTTGCTGCAGAGAGTTATAAGTGTTTCTACAGTCCTCGTATACGTCTCACATTGTTACGTTCTATGATGCGCGCTTCATATGCAAACAATTACGAGTACTACTAATGACTGATTATACCAAGCCCAAAGGCGATCTATTCGGCTTAGCTTTCCTGGCGTAATCCGCACAAAACATGTGGTCCAGAGGGCAGATAAACTTATTTCAATACTCTATATCGAAATGTCGTGACCAATTCCTAATCGAATACAGGTTGTTGGTCTCCATATAGCATTTTTTTCAGGCTCTGCAGATAATTAGCGGAACATGTTTTTGTGCTACCATTAATTGTGTATTGTATATGACTGTGCCATATAAGAATACTGCAGCACTTTTCCCTTTCCTGCTTGTCTGCAGATTTGACTAGGCGGAAAACGTTGTACAGGAGGCATCGGGACGTACATATGTTTAAGAGCGCCATTTCGACACTCTTTGTGCATTACAGCTATACTTACGTACTGTGTATAAGTAAGTGTGTCATGTAAGACTAAACAAAAGTTTATGAAATTTACGACATGCTTTTCTTTCGGAAATGTCGTTGAATATATCTATTTCCAATGGGGCCTACTCAAAAGTTGTGGTGTATCAGTGATTAGCATGGTCGTTAATTAACTTTCATAATTAATATTCATAATTAGTCAAATAGACGAAAGAGGGTTTTCCGCACAATTGCAAAGTTGTAGAGCACAACCCTGAGGACGTCTCGGGTCCAGTCGGGTCCATGTAAGGTTTCACCTCACGTAGTAAAAAAATTCTAACTGGTGACGTACTCGCCGGAGGTTAGTGGGACTTTCGGGCAATTGCCTTCTAGAAAATTTTGCCACCATTAAGGAAGGCTTTGGGCAATTTTTAATTGTGGGAACTTTATGTTTCTATTGAACTTTGGAAATTGCGAAGCGAACCTTACTTTTTTTCCTACAGAACTATGAAGTCATCCACGGATAACCACCGACCCAACAAAAACGATGCACAATATCGCAACAAAAAAAAACAGTAAAATTTCCGCTTTAGCCCCGCCTGCTCAATTGGCGCAAGAAGAGCCCACGAGAGATTGCGGGGAGAGAAGGATGCTGGTGGCAACCGTCTTATCAGAAAGAAAACAAAACAACCGTCTTATCATAAAGAAGGCAAAAAGCGGGTACACTTCCTCCTCCAGACGCACAGTTGGCGTGCGCTTGTTTGCGAAAATGAAGGAGGTCGGGCTAAAGCGTAATTTTTACTTTTTTTTCGACGACTTCTGTTCCAATACTATATAGTTCGTGTTGGGTCTGCGGTTATGCGTGGAGGACTTCATATTACTGTAAAAAAGTCAGGTACGCCCGCAATTTTCAAAGTTCAATTGACAGAAATAAATTTCCCTCAATTAAAAATTGTACAAAGCCTTCCTAAATGGCGGCAAGAGTTCCCAGAAGGTAATTGCCGAAAGTCCCACAATCCTCCGGCGAGTACATCGGTAGTTAGAACTTTTATCTCTTTCGGTGAAACACCCAGTATATATACAAGGTGTTTCATCCCCGAGATAAATAATTCGCGAGAAGGGTTCACCAAGCAAATAACTTGACAAGTACCTGTCAGATACCACTTACAAGCTGCGTACCCTGTGATGTTCTGAGGCTGGAATCATTAATCAGTGGTATACTCATTATTTACATAAAAATTCAAATGAGTTCCGTGAAAAAACAACTTCTAAAGCAGGGCGCCGTCGGTATTAATATGAGCAGTACTCCTCTTTAGGAACCTTCAGTGGGCACCTGTTAGAGAAAAATCTGCCAGCGAAGCGGGTCATTTGTTGCCGTAATTAATTGGTTTCAGTTTACATATTTTTTATCGCGGCTGGTCGCCGCGAAGCGCAAAAGCGCGTAATTGATTGGCGTAAGGACTTAATGCATTGGTGGATAAGGAAGTGGTGGAGCGTCCTTTTGCGACCACAATCAGCGGCGACAATAATATGTATACCGAAAGCAATTATAACTGCATGAAATGACCAGGTTCGGCGGAGATTTTTCTCCAAAGGGTGTTCACTGAAGGTCCCCAAAAGGGTAGTCTCATTTTAATGCCGACGGCGCCCTGCTTTAGAAATTATGTTCTTCACGAAACTGATTTGAATTTTTATTTAAATAATGAGCGCCTCCCACTCATTCGCACGGTGCGCAGCTTGTAGGTGGGCCATTCCACACCAAGTGATCCAGAGGTGCCGCTCGATCCCCCCTAGAATTTTATGTGAATTTTTTCGTGGTTCGCTATGACTCCGAAAGCAACAGAACATTGGTATTGTGAGCAAGAGAACGGTTTTTTCTTCTGTTTGCACCGATCCAATGAAGCAGGCGCGTCACCCAGGGAGAGCGTGGGAAGAACGATGGCGATGGACGCAGGTCTGTCTCACAGTATTTTCTAACGAAATCGAAATTTATAGGGTGCAGAGCCCCTCAAAGATGCAGTGCTTGGCGAAAAGCTATGTCGGTCTCAGCCGGTATTACGGCCCACGTAAGCCACGGAGCACGTTAAAAAGCGTCTTATTTGATAGGGGAGAGTTCATTTCAGTGTATGTAAGCAATATTCACCATCGCACTCGACGGGCTCGACGCTTGTGGCCTGCACAAAATTTGCAAAGTTTGTGCAAGTTTACCATTTTTTTTTGCAGTATAAAATTTTAGAATTTCTTCTTCAACATTTTGTCACTTTTTTACACTTTTTGCTTTTTGTTGCACTTACAACAACAACAAAAATTCAATCCCGCCGGTGCACTGTAAACCGCAGTAAAAAATCGGGAATTTGCAAAAATTCGACAAAATGCACATTTTTGACCGAAAAATTTGGTGTGAGGAAGTCGGGATAGAAGCGTGATCAAGGTGTCATTCGGTGCACCGTCTTCCTAGCAAGACGTAGCAAAAGAATCCCAGAGGTACTTTTTGTTAAGCTCAAATAATTTTTTAAGTGAAGGTAACTTCGCAAACGTGTATGCGCTGCGGCGCAGTGTACCGAATGTACAAGTGAGCGGGTCACTCACAAAACACTAGACGGAAAGAAAGGCAGTCGCATTACTGAAGAGCAAATGACGGTTGCAAACACGTGTTTGCCGCCTTCGAGACCCGACGGTTGTGCAGTGAGCGCTCATAAATCTGGCCATCTTGCGCTCTAACGAAACTTGTAGCCAGCTCGCGGTGGCGGTAAGTAAGAGATAACTAAAGACATGGAGATATATATGGTCCATTCAGGTTTCATGGTACCATATGGTTGATTTTTAGGCGTGTGGCATCCGGCATCCGTCAGTCGAGTCGTTGACATGAGTAGAGTAGTCACGACATGAACAGCGATCAAGTACTGCCTGCACCGATCACAAGCGGAGAATGCTTTAACCATTTCCTGGTTCTAGTAAGTTCCTGGTATGGTTCATTTAATTTTTGTTTTTGCATGTGTACGTTAACTCATTTCAGTATTGGAAACAGATCCCTTTAGCTGTCCACCCCTCTTGAACGCATATAAAACTTACTTAGTAGCCGTGATGTACGATCTTTTCGCTTTGTGCGCCAACAGTTGAGATGTACTGCTTGCGACATACTTGTTTGATATCTCCAGCCCCCGTAAAAGCGGGTTACCGAACCACGTTGCTGTGCTGCCGTCGCCTACGCCTCACTTCCGTTCCCCTGGTGGCGGCGGGGCTGCGCAGCGCCACCAGACGGGAGAGATGGCGATCCGATAATCGCGCGTCGTCTGCTAGCTCCAAATGCGTTGACGGGGCAGCGCTTTCCTCGGAATGCGGAGTGGAATGGAAATTGTAACCTGTTTCTTTTTGTTCCTGTTTATTGTTTTTGAAACATAAGTACACCAAGATTAGGCCACATTTGAGCAGTTCCTGGGGTCGTCAGGACTTATTGTGAAAGGTGTCACAGTAATGCAAGGAATCACGGCTGCTCCGTGAAACTGGCACAAGCGAGGGATTACCTCATTTTATTACCTCGATTACGAGGGATTACCTCAAGCGCTGCCCCGTCAACGCATTTGGAGCTAGCAGACGACGCGCGATTATCGGATCGCCATCTCTCCCGTCTGGTGGCGCTGCGCAGCCCCGCCGCCACCAGGGGAACGGAAGTGAGGCGTAGGCGACGGCAGCACAGCAAAGTGGTTCGGTAACCCGCTTTTACGGGGGCTGGAGATATCAAACAAGTATGTCGCAAGCAGTACGTATGAGAAAAAATTTTGCCAGTCACGGATGCTATCACTTTCGATACCGGATAAGCTATTTCCGGGCATTTCTGTTGTGTACATAGCTATGATAAATGTTCTGCGTTATTCAGGTCAGGTCTAACGTTTCTTTGATAGTCATCTTGCATACGGGGGATGGTTATTTCAGAGAAACATGGGTGAGCATACGAGGACATGCACATTTATACTGCTTGCCATGTGAAGACACTTTAGTGTATAAGCAAGACCTTAGAAATTGTTTCAGGGAGATCTGGGAATTTTCTCCTTGTTCCTCTGCTTAGATCATGACTTGTTCAACTCACAAAAAACCGCTAACTTAACCCCTTGTTACCGTTGTTGGACTTTCCTCCTTGTTCCTTGGACTCTGATCACTGCCATGAAACAACGGTAACAAGGGGTTAAGTTAGGGGTCTTTTGTGAGTTGAACTGCTAAAGTCATGATCTAAGCCAAGGAACAAGGAGAAAAGTCCCAGATCTCCCTGAAGTCATTTTTAAGGTCAGGCTTACACACTACACCTCACACGGCAAGTAGTATAAATGTGCCTGTACTCGTACGCTCGCCCATATTTCTCTGAAATAACCATCCCCTGTATGAAAGATGACTATCAAAGAAACGTTATATCTGACCTGAATAACCCAGTATCATAGCTTTGTACACAACAGAAATGCCCGGAAATAGCGTATCCGATATCAAAAGTGACAGAACCCCTGACTGACAAAATTTTTCTCTTATACGTACGTCCCCACTGTTGGCGCACAAAGCGAAAAGATCGTACGTCACAGCTACTACGTGCAAGAGGAGTGGACAGCTAAAAGGTTCTCTTCCCAATACTGGAATGAGTTGACACACACATGAAAAAAAAAATGAAATGAACACTGGCACATCCAAGGAACTTACTGGTGAAAGCATTCTCCATGTGTGTTCGGTAGAGGGAGTACTTGATCACTGTTCATGTCGTGATTACTCTAGTCATGCCAACGACTGGACTGACGGATGCCGGATGCCACACAGCCAAATATCACCCATAGGCTACCATAAAGCAAGAATGGACCGCTATCCCCATTCTTTACTTATCTCTTACTTAGCACCACCGTGAGCTGGATAGAAGTTTTGTTAGAGCGCAAGATGACGAGTTTAATGAGCGCTCACTGCACAACCATCGGGTCTCGAAGGACGCAAACACGTGTTTGCAACCACTATTTGCTCTTCAATAATGCGACTGCCTAGTGTTTTGTTTCCGTCTAGTGTTTTGTGAGTGACCCGCTCAGTTGTTCATTCGGTACGATGCACCGCTGTGCGCATACACGTTTACGAAGTTACCTTCAATTAAAAAATTATTTGAGTTTAACAAAAAGTACCTGCGATTTTTTTTAATACGTCTTGCTAGGAAGACGGTGCATCGAATGACACCTTCATCACGCTTCTGTCCCGACCTCCTCACACCGAATTTTTCGGTCAAAAATGTACATTTTGTGGAATTTTTACAATTTCCCGATTTCTTACTGCTGCTTACAGTGCACCGGCGTGGTTGGATTTTTTGTGTTGAAAGTACAGCATGGGGGCTATACGACAAAGAAAATTCCAGAGAAGAAAAAAGAAAATAAGAAATTCCAGAATTTTATGTTGCAAAAAATTGGTGAACTTGCACAAACTTTGCAAATTTCGTGCATGCCACAAGCGTCGAGACCGTCGAGTGCGATTGTGAAAACTGATTACATACACTGAAATGAACCGTCCCTTATCAAATAAGACGCTTTTTAACATGATCCGTGCTTTACGTGGGCCGTAATTCTTCCTTAAAACGACATCGGTTTTCACCAAGAAACTACATCTTTGAGGGGCTCTGCACCCCAAAGTTTCAATTTCGTTAAAAAAGACCAATGTTCTGTTGCTTTCTGAGTCATAAGGAACCACTAAAAAAATTCATATAAAATTCTAGGTGGGGCGGGGGGGGGCGATCGAGCGGCACCTGTGAATGACTTAGCGTGGAATGGCCACGTGGTATCGGATAGATACTTGTAAAAAAGAAAGTTATCCGATTGGTGCACCCATTCGCGAATTATTTAGCTCGGGGACTGAAACACCCTGTATATATGGTATAAGCTCTAAAACAGTAAAGGATGGAATTTCTCCGTTTGTTCCGGGAGTCGGTTCCTCTGTTCTTGTTGATTATCTATTTGTACTTTTCAACCATTTGCAAAGTTAGGCAAGGTCCAGCTGAAATGGAAGATCGCTAACGTCGATTCGATATTTACAGCTGAACATGCGTAAGACCTGTTCCCTGCTAAGCACATGTGCAAAAAGTTTAGAACACATTGTTTAATCCAGCATTATGACCCATTTACCATGCAATAATTTTCTTTCCCCAGCCCAGCACCGGTTTCCCAGCGGCTTCTCTTGCACAACTCGAATCGCTTGTTCCTATATTTGATCTGCAACCAATTGCATCTTTCTCGATTTCAGGAAAGTTTTTGTTATAGAAAAATTTATTGACTAAACCTGCGCCAAAAACTTGGTGACGGGCACACTAGTTAGAATAGGTGCAAGCTCTGCCTACTGTCAAGGCAGAATGGGATGGGATGATTCGAATGAAATTAATGGAGGTCAACCAGCGATGCTCATGGTTCCACGTCTCACAATAAGGGAAGGATGAACTCGCCACCTTCTTGAGAACTCATCCGTCCGCACCACTACCTTTTGACTACTACGCCGTTGATCAAACTCTGGCTCGGTGGTCCAAGCAAAGCACCATAGAACGTCACGGAGTGTTCCAGGTAGCCAGACACATATAGTTGTTGGTCAAGAGACGGCCGACGCTTGGTCAATCCGCCTTCGGTAGCTTTCGCTCGTTGCGTTCTGCAGTATAACTTTCGCCATCGCAGAAGGCGAATAGGATGCAAGGGCGGAAGCGGAAACAACTGCTGTCAATCGCCCATGATACGCGTGCACAGCTGCATTGACACACTGGGGCGTTGCTGGCGATCGCGTATGGAAGATGTAGCAGAACGGCTCGCAACGGGGTCTGTGCAATATTGTAATATATAATATTGCAGAGTATGCTCCTTGACAAACTAACTTTTTGTAAATTTGAATGCAGTAGTATTGCTTTGGCTTAAGGATTATCTTACAGGTAGAGAGCAGTGCGTTGTACTTAACGGATCTAAGTCACCCCGGGCCACTGTCACATCAGGTATTCCACTGGGGGTCTGTTTTAGGCCCACTGTTCTTAATATATATATATATATATAAGAAAAAGAATCACTTAACCGTAAGGAAACAGAAGAAGTTAGCCCGCGATGATATACCCCTGCCGAATGACACCGCAGTGACTGCGCCTCCCACTGCAAATCCCGTAGATACAGCACCCGACCCCCAACCGACACCCATTGTTCCCGCTGCAAGTCACGTAAAAAATAATGTCGTGAATTTATCATCCGCAACCCTCACTGACCACGAACTCTCGCTTCTTAATCGGGGACTGTCCTTCTGTCCAAACAGTGACCTGTACAACGAATATCAGCTTCATTTGGATTTAGATAACTTCGCAAGACAGTTGCGTCTCAAAGAATATTTTCATGACAAAGCCAGCTCATCGCGAAACCAATTCGGAGCCCCGTCAAATTTCACTCCTGATTCGAACCGAGAAAAAGCTTTAGATATGTACATCAAAGCTGTTCAAAGGGATATCCTGCGAGCCTATCAAAATTCTGACCGCGGTGCAGTGAAACCTAACCTTACTAAAGTGGAGCATGACAGTATCTCAGCCTTAAGGCAGCGCAGTAATCAAAAGAGCAGACAAAGGTGGTGCCCTAGTAATCATGGACAAGGAAACCTATATCGCAGAAGGAATGCGGCAGCTCGGTTGCCAAACATTCTACAGGCCCCTAGAAAATGATCCCACCAATGACATCAGCACCAAGATCACAAAGAGATTGAAGGTCAGTAAGAAAATCGACGATAATCTATTCGAGTACCTCCTGCCACACGACCCCAAACCTAGCCGATTTTACATGCTCCCTAAAATTCATAAGCCAGGAAATCCCGGTCGCCCCATAGTATCTTCGAATGGCACATCAACCGAAAAAATCTCCACGTTCGTTGACCACCTCCTCAAAGACATCCCCCCAAAATTCCCGTCATACATAAAGGATACGAACCATTTCCTGCAAATAATTTCGGATATCGAAGTCCCGACCGGTTCCCTGCTTGTAACACTCGATGTTACCTCATTGTACATCAATATTCCTCACGATGACGGCATCCATGCCACTGTCGTAGCATATGAAAAATTTTCAGAAAAACCGTACGACTCTGCTGTCATAGAAACACTAATTTCTCTAATACTCACATGTAATAATTTTGAATTTGACAACAGGCATTACATTCAAATTAACGGCACAGCCATGGGCACGAAAATGCCCCAAATTACGCAAATATCTTTATGGGTGATCTAGAAGGACGCTTCCTTGGCACCTGTCAACTTAAACCCCTAATTTTTAAGCGTTTTTTGGACGACATATTCATGCTGTGGCCACATTCTGAAGATTCGCTTCTGTCTT
The DNA here is from genome assembly GCF_037126465.1 of Ornithodoros turicata. Classification (NCBI taxonomy): domain Eukaryota; kingdom Metazoa; phylum Arthropoda; class Arachnida; order Ixodida; family Argasidae; genus Ornithodoros; species Ornithodoros turicata. Next base: position 50,735,523 of record NC_088203.1, on the reverse strand, counting down.
TCATTGAAAACTTCGGTAACGTGCACCCCACAATACAATTCACTCACGCTTATTCTAGAGAGAGCATAGATTTTCTAGATGTCCATATAGGCATATCCAATGGCACACTCGTAACAAATCTGTACCGAAAACCGACTGACTCCCAACAGTACCTATCATTTCACAGCTGCCATCCCCGACATACAAAATTGGCCATACCGTACAGTCAGGCCCTCCGCTACCGGCGCATTTGTTCCCAAGAGGACGAGCTGGACGCAAACCTTAACGATCTTCAAAACACGCTGGTCAGCCGAAACTTCCCCCAGGATCTCGTGAAGGACGCGATATGTAGAGCCCGCCGTACTAATCGCAGTGAACTTCTAAAAAACTCAACACGCCCCGAACGCCCCAAGCGGGTTAATCTTACAGTCACCTTCAATGGCGCGATCCCTAACCTTAAAAACATACTGAAACGTCATCACACAATTTTAACACAGTCGGAGCACCTTGGAGAAATATTCCCAGAACCGCCTCGCATAGCATATCGTCGTGCAAGGAATCTTCAAGACCACTTAGTCAACGCAAAAGTCAATAAGCCACCTCCTACAACCGAAGGCTGCCACCCATGCAACGGACGAAGATGCCAAATTTGTATTCTAATGCAGACTGCAGACAGGGTACAAAGCACAAACAGCAACTTCCAAGTAAAAATCAAAACTACTTCGGACTGCAACTCATCCAACGTAGTATATCTATTGGAATGCAACGCATGCAAAGCACAATATATCGGCCAAACTACAACATCATTCCGAATTCGTTTTAATAATCACAGGTCCGATATTACAAAGAAACCAAATCTCCCTGTGTCGCGTCATTTCAATCAAACCGGCCACTCATTCAAGGACATCCACGTGTACATCTTACAATCTGGTTTCCCCTCAGACCGTAGCAGGCAACAACGTGAATCATTCCTAATCCACAAATTCCAGTCTACGATAAACGAAGACCCCGGCGTATTGTCTACAGTTCGCAGCCTTAGCTCCTAGACAAAGTCCCCCGACCCTCTTTCGTTCTTTCTGCCGTCTCTCTGTTATCATTTCAGGTTTATCAGACGACCAAGGAGAACTCTCCTGGAAGACAGCCAACGCTCCTGCAAGTACTCAATGGACCATTAGCAACAATGCTCCTGCAACATCACCAACTCCGCTCCACGTGCACTGTTCCCCTCCCATTTTCCCCCTTTCCCTTGTATATAAGCCCTTGTCACCTATTTCCAAGTTTAGTTCTGTTGAAGGCAGCGCTGACTGCCGAAACGTCGACCCCTAACTGTAAATATATTCCTAGAGCCCCCTTAATTAGTAATGTAATAAAAGTAGCAAATGTTTTTAACCCTTATACGGCCTCCCAAGTCTCTTCATTACTTGTAGTCTATATATATATATAGATATATATATATAAACGATCTTGTAACACTAGTAGTCATTCAATCCAAGTTTTGCACAGAAAATCCACGACAAGTTTTGAACTCTTATTTTTGAATCACTTTAAATAACTTTAAAATTGCTCATTTGAAATAGTGCATAATCTGAGTCAATTCAATACTTCTTGTGGATTTTCTATGGAACACTCAGGTTGTAGAAAACAATAACTAAATAGAAAGAGCAGGCACAGAGACATAATTTATTTGAAAATCAACGACGCCATCTTGAAGAAATCACTCCGGTACGGGCGGCTGGACATCGTTGGGCACGATGACGGGTGGTACGCTAGTTTCAAGGCACCACACCAGATGGCACCACCATCATTGCGATATGTGTGAAAGAAAGAGAGCAACAATATACTATTGTCGGATAAAAATGGCAACAAGAAACACACTGTCTAAACATGTGACAGCATAGAGGAAGCACTACACATCGGGGAAATTAGGCCCAACCGCAACGTAACCGCACATCACTACGAAACTCTACGGCAAACACAAGATCATAACAACAAAATGCAAGCAGCAGTTCAAATCACAACAAGAGTGAGACTTCTGAAGAAGTCTAAACATACGACAGCACATAGAAAACAGTGCTCATCAGAGAACAAGCTTAAGACGACCGCTCAGACCTAATTACAGTGCAGTGCGCGACGTCATCGGGGGAAAGGGCCCAACCGCTATGGAACTCAACTACGGCAAACACTCTCGGTCACAATCGTTGCATTGACACTCACCTATTCACTACAATGAAGAAGCAGCCGAACGCATGATCGCTCCCAACAAGAGCACGCAAGGAACCTATGCACGTTGTCACCGTCAGTGGGTATTCGTCTTGCGCATGCGCTCGTCATCATCATCCAGTTAACGTCATCCCATTGTCTCGAGGTGCACTGTTTTATTTTCACCAACGGCCAATGCAACCGCTACAGACAAGGTCCATCTGAAACAATGGGGCCACGGCATGACATCATTACTTCCTGTCGCAGGCATGCAGGTGCATGGTTGAAGGACGCGTATAGCCGCGCTCTAGACAGGAGACTTATTAGTTACTGCATCACTATCCCAAGATTATTTCCTTTATCCTACTATAATGATTGCACAAAAACCTTAAAAAGTACTGCAGAAAAGCACAAAACACCATGGACGAAAGCTGATCGTAGCTATTAAGCAGTTTTATCCCAAAGACAACAACTTGGATGTGAGATGATGAACCGGGAGTTTCACCGCCAGGGGCGATACTCTACCCCATTGCTGATGGTGATGCGGGGAAATAATAATAAAATAATGAGCCCATTCAAACATGAGACATAATGAGACGTACCAAAACAAGAAAGAACAAAATATATGTTATGTATGTGTTCAGACATTCTGCGGTTACTACTGCAGGAGATGGAGCAAGAGCGCGTGTGGCGTTCAAGATTCCGGAGAACGGCTTGAGAGACCAGGGGTCCAGCAGGGGTCCAACTAACAACAAACCGACCTTTATTAAGTTCCGAACAAAAAAAAAAAACATTAAGCCGTTCGATCTGAACACACCCAAAGCATGGGGCTGCCACTTGGAACGTATGAATCTCTACCTCAAGGAAAATGGAATCACGGAGGAAAGTCGTAGGAGGTCAGTCTTTTTAACACTGTGTGCATCTGATACTTACGTCTTGGCTCGATCTCTGCTGCTTCCACGAAAATTGTCGGAATCCTCATTTTCCGCGAAGTGTACAAGTCAGTTACAGAAGACTTCGCCCCGCAAGCCTAGAAGATTCTTCGACGATTTCATTTTCACAAGAAAGATCGGTGCGAAGGGGAGAGCATAAAGACATGCATGGCCGAAATCCAAAGATTCAGTGAGTTCTGTAATTTCGCCGATTTGGATAATATGGTTTGAGATCGTCTGGATCGTTCATGCCACTCAGAAACGTGTATTTGCAGATCCGCGTTTGACACTCAAGTCTGCTTTGGAGTTAGCCCTAGCTGCAGAGGCGGCTAACACGAACGTTTCCGAGATCTATGAATCTATGAGAGATGTAAACTACATTTCGAATCACCCAAAAACTAAAGCAAGTAAGCAACAGAAGTACAGATTGTAACTTCCCAATAGGACAGGGAACACCTGCATTCGCTGTGAACAGTGCCAAGGAGGCCAGAGCTATCGTTTCAAAGATGCGACCTTCAATGTCGGCAAGAAGGAAGGCCACTTGAAGCAAGTATGTTTCAAGAAATGCACAAGTTTGAACACAAGGACCGGTGCAACATCTGCAGGACGAGATGCCTGAGGTGGACAGTATGCACCACTTAGATGCGCTACGGTCTACCAGAAACTGTGAACCGATTAAGGTCGACGTTGAACTTGATGGTACATCAGCAACGGCGCAGCTGGATTCGGCAGCTGGGCCTTCGATTCTGAGCGAGTTCAGAGATACGTCGGAAAGGGAAAAAAAAGAAAAAAGAGAAACACTGTCAAGGAGCCCGCGATAAGGGAATCACACACGTAACATGAAAAACGGTTAGGAGCAACTTGCTAAGGAGCATCAAGTTGCTCCTAACCGTTTTTCGAGTTCACAGAGTATGATTCAACAAAGACTATGGAGTCAATCTCCTACGCTGCAGCCGTCATCGACGATTCTGCGAACGTGGGAGCATTAGCAGCTAGCGATCTTGGGGCCACTCGACGTCGATGTACAACTCAAGAGCGTCAAGACTCGAGAGTCGATTCTAGTAGCACCTGGTGATGAACCTTGTCCATGGTTCAAGGATTAAGGGCCGGTTTCACCAACGCGGATTAACATTTAAACGCAGTTTTCGTAAACGTAAACCGAGATTAGAGCAAGCGTTTCGTTTCACCACCGCCGTTTAGCGAAATCGCCCGTTAAATTTAACGGAGTTTCTTAATCGGCCGTCAACGGGCGATTAAACTCGGATTTCAAAGTGGCGACGATGTTACCAGGAGAAATGTAGAAAAGTGAATCACCCGCGGTATAAAACTAGGCTCTTCCGACGATACGCAGAGTTTTGTGACTCCAAATATATAATAATAGTTGCCTCCGGAGGTATGTTTCAAGATCCGACGGGGAATTTGTAGAATCTTACGTCCACTTTTCAGCAAAAAGCGGTGCGTACCCGAAATAAACACATTTGCTTTGTATCGGGTATCTTGCTTCTTTCACATAAAACTTTTTTAAAAAGCAGATTTTTCATTGTTTTCGAGGGCATCCGTTGCTTTAGCATGCCATACAAACAACGCTTTGCGCGATTATGAACAAATGTGTAGTATGCCATGACGCACGGAACATTCGTGCAGCCTCTATCGATGACTACAGGTGATCGTCGGGAACGAAAATTACTGTGTTCAACTGTCTGTATACCGCCAGTGGTTGCATTTGCTGAAGGGCTGCCGTTACTAGTATTTATTGTTTTAAAGAAACGCGAGTAGTAAACGAAAACAGAATTGCTGTCGTCTGCTTGTTTAACGCCACACGTTCGTCTGCGTTTGACAAACGGTGATAATCAGAGTCCTTCCATAGCTGTGCAGGTTGCAATGGAATACTTTGACGAAGATTTGGACGATCTGCACTTGAGTCTCTGCGTTCAATCTTCAAGGCATTACATGAGGGATAGCACTGACCCTTTCACGTTCATGACTGACGTACAGTTTCACAACAGGTTCCGTCTGACAAAACATACAGTGTACTCTCTTCTTGTGGAGATTGAAAGACACCTTGAGTACAACTCAGACAGGAACTTCTCCATACCTCCCATAAACCAATTCCTAACATGCCTTCGTTTTTTTTGCAAGTGGTACTTTTCAAATTGTGGTAGGAGACACTGCCGACATGAGCAAGTCAACTGTCTGCAGGATAATTAAGCGAGTGTCACATGCCCTTGCTTCTTTGTCTCCCATGCACATAAAGTTTCCAACAACAGAAGAAGAGCAAAAGGAGACAAAACTAAAATTTTATCAAATCACCGGTATTCCAGGAGTCATTGGGGCAATTGACTGCACCCATGTGGCAATACAGTCGCCAGGAGGGGATACAGCAGAGCTCTTTCGAAACCGAAAGGGTTACTTTTCAATCAATGTTCAATGCGTTTGCAACGCGGACCTATGTATTACTGACATTGTTGCTAGGTGGCCTGGACAACGTACTGTCGTCTGCTATAAAAATAACCAGGTAACGAGGCGCGCGTCAGATAGTTCTGCAAGACTGTGTTAATAATACGGAAAAATGACCTCAATGTCACTGTTTCTTGAATTTTACAGGTTTTATTTGCAAAGTAATTTCAAGTTTATGTACACGGCATTAGGTACTGTTGGGTTAAGTTACCCACGTATCCCGCAGTTATTATAGCCAAAAGTGACTTCCGACAAAACTGTTTGCCAGTCCGCTACATACCGCTGCTTCCATCATCCAAGCACACACACACACGTTCGAAAGACGAACAGTAGAGATGCTCCCGAGTGTACCGCAGGCGGGAAGCGTCGGTTCCCCCGTATTTAGCTTTTGGAGTTGGAACTGAAGCACAGCACGCACAGATTCAGTTGAAGTATCCTTTTTCACTCACGAGGGTTTTCACGTTTTTGTTTTCGACTGCGAAAGCCCATCACAGCATGCAAAAGGCACTACATAATCTACACAACGTACACTGAAGTTGAAAATCGATGCCCACGCTTCAGGTGCTGTTGTGCATGATGCAAACGATCACAAAACGCACACACGCGGACACAACACAAAGCTGGGTACATCTCGCCCTGCATAGGAAAGCAGAAATAAGATCGCCCTGCGACAGCACAGTGAAGCAAATAAAACCTGTGAAACGTCGGTGCCACGATGCGTAGTTTCAAAATTGCACAGGGAGAAACCACGTAAGCAAACAACAAAGCCAACGCGCGCCGCCGTCACCCACACGTCACTGTCTCTGGCCTCCGCGGCTCTCGACCAATCAAATCCCGCTCGCTGTTTTCCCTAGCCTAGGGAGTCCGATCAGCTAGCTGCGCCGACGAAATCGGAGTTTTGCAGTCGTGAAACTGCGATTTGTGACTCGGTGCTCCGTTATGAGATCTCCGTTTAGCGCTAACTTAATCCGCGTTGGTGAAACCGGCCTTAAGGCATTCAGGTCGAGGCAGCTCACGCATTCATCGACAGGAGACGGGCATGGTTGAGCTACCCAGTGTTTGCTGAAGGACTGCGGAAGTTTACGGGATCAATAGTTTCTGTTGACATCGAAAAGGAGGCAACAGCACTTTTCAAGAAATGTCGTCCAACTCCGTTCGCAATGAGGGACAAAGTGGCAACTGCCATAACGCAACGGCTTTTGCTTCTCTGGAGGAGTACTAGAGCTTACAGCATTTTCGAGGTGGGCCACACCGATAGTTCCCGTGCACAAGCGTGACGGTACTTTGTGGATATGTGTGGAGACTACAGGTGTACGGTGAACACCGTCAGTCAACCGGACAAGTACCGTCTTGGAAATGGCCCGTTGGAAATGGAAATGGAAATGGAAACCGTTGCCGTCTTGGAAATGGCGTGGTTGTAAGCGACCTCGACCACACACAGGCGTATCTGCAGTCGCCAGTTGATGAAGAGTCGTCGAACCTCTTGATGCTGAACACACCATTGGGCCTTTTCAAAGTAAAGCGCTTACCATTCGGAATTTTTCAACGTTTTATTGAGTCGTTACTGTGAGACATACCAAGTGTTGCGGTATACCTGGACGACCACTTCTCTGGCAGGTGTGTTCAAGACCATCACCAGTTCAGGCGGTGTTGGAATGTTTACAACATTCAGGGCTGGGATACACCGATACGAAGGGCTTTCTTGCCGTACCTTCCATGGACTTCTTAGGGTTCAATATCAGTGCCGCAAGGATACGTCAATGCACCGACAAAGTGAAGGCTATTCACAACGCAAGAGATCCGAGGTACAAGATAGAGCTTCAAGCATTTCTTGGCATAGTTAACTTTTATGAGCATTTTACAGCGAACCAAGCAACACTTCCTGAGTCCTTACACCAACTGCTGGACAAGAATGCCAACTGGAAGTGGTCAAAAGTGCACACAGTGACCCAGCAGCACGCCAATATATTGGTCCAATATTGGACCCATACGGGCTGTCAAAATTACCAATATTGGACCCATACGGGCTGTCAAAATTACCAATATTGGTCCAATATGGGCTGCAATATGGGACCAATATGGGGAGTTCAACCAGGCTCCATAGATTCCGTTGTCATTAGAGGAACAAGCGATATTTTACCTGAATGAAACGTCCTATCCGAGTGCTGCGCATGTGCATTAGTTGTACGACGCGTGATTTCACTCAAATGACCACATTCACAGTCGGTTCGACCGATTGGCATTGGCATCACGAATCAAGGTAGCGGCTGTTTGCAGCAAGTGGAAAGTTGAGTTGTTGAGTTGCAGTGAATTTTGATTGCCTCATACGTTGACTGTTTCGAACAATATGTATCGTCTACGGAAAGTTGTTGGATCTAATGACGTATTGCACTAGGCATTTCACACGCTTCAACGTCCAAAATGTCATGCTGCTTGGGCATTTGTACAACATGGGTACATAAAATTTTCTGCATTTTCATTCAGTATGGGGTGTAGAGGGGCAATATGGGGCCCATATTGCCAAGTTTTAGTCAAAATGGGGGTAATCCTGGCAGAACGGGTCCCGTATCGCCAATGACCAGCCAATATGGGTCCAATATTGCGTGCTGCTTGGGGAGTTTCAGAAATATCAGGAACACTTGGAACTGCTCCTCTGCCACTATGACTAAACGAAGGCCTTCGTGTTGTTTGTGACATATCCCTGCTTGGGGTAGGCGCCGCCTGTCACATGTCAGCAACGCTGGATTGGTTTTTTTGGGCTTTTGCTTCACGAACGCTACACGAGAGTGTGCGGAACTACGCCCAGATTGACAAGGAAGCTTTCGCAATTATTTTTGGTGTCACCAAGTTCAAACAGTACCTCTACGGACGGAAATTTGTAGTCCACAAGCCACAAACCATAACTTGGAATTTTTCACCCACATCGGCAGACGCAGCAAATCTTCCACCGCGAATGCTTCGCTGGACACATTGTGGACGAAGAAAACCTTGATGAGAGGTTTGCGAGATTTGCATTTGCGAAATGCGAGAACCAAACCTCCCATTCTCTCAGGCCGCATTTTTTTTACACTAACGGTCAGCGCAACTGCTACAGGCACCTGAAACAATGAAGCCACTGTATGACGCCATCGCCTTTTCTATCTGAGGCTGCACAAGGACGTGTACACCCGCGATAGACAGCAGCAAATAGTTTATACAAACTCTCCTATTATTTATTGAATCGCAAGATTCTTCGTTTATACTACTCTTAATGATATTCAATCTTACACTAAAATTCAACAATTACAATAAAAGCACAAAACACCATGCATGAAATCTGATCGTAGCAATTAAGCATTTTCATCCCAAAGACTCACCAAAAAGCACCCTTGGTACTTTCAGTAATAAGAATGATGTTTCAGGGACTTTTCATTTTCAGTTTTTGTATTTTGATGATTCCCTGTCACCCTCTAAATACTACACGAGAGCATGGAAAGAAAGCGCAAATTCGATCTCGAGGGTGTATCCCTACTTACCACGCCCCAGTCCTCCTCCGTCCCATGACATCAACACATGACTATACTCCACCATAGCACGACGATGCCAGCCTATGATTTTAGTTACTTATTCGTACTTTTTTTTCTTTTCACTGTGGCCATGGTAGTGTTATTTACTATTGAGAGCGTCCGCTTATGAATGCGACATTGTATGAAAGTTACGCCCGTCTTGAGTTGGTGGACTCCGAGTGTCTGAAGACTGAAAACATGTTCCTACATACTCGTATATATATATATATATAAGCAGGAAAAATGAGAAGATGACGAAGAGCTTACAGGAAAACACAAAGGGGAGCTTATTAACACATATAGGGATAGGGGTCGACGTTTCGGCAGTCAGCGCTGCCTTCGACGGGACTCAATGTCCAAGAGTCCCGTCGAAGGCAGCGCTGACTGCCGAAACGTCGACCCCTATCCCTATATGTGTTAATAAACTCCCCTTTGTGTTTTCCTGTAAGCTCTTTGTCGTCTTCTAATTTTTCCAGCTTATTTCATTCTCGTGGTCAACCGCCCTCCTAAGCTTCTAATCTATATATATATATATATAGGGTGTTCCAGTTAAGATTGACCCCACCTTTAAAAAATAATGAATCATTGCAGAAGAATGAAATCAAGTGCATAGTGTTACCAGTGACCTGGAGCATTCAATAGTATTTTTTGTCGCACAATTAACTGATTAATTAATTAATTTAATTTTCTAACTTTTTAATTAGGAGGATGACACCGGAGACGTCAACTGTGAAGTTGTGGGCGTTGACATGAGAAAGCGAATGCAGTGTGTTGCAACTCTCTAGCTCATACGAGTCTTTCTTTCCCGGGCCAGCAGAAAGGGCCCGGAGTTCCGAAAATACGACGGAATCAGTTTCCGTCGCGCGAAAAGAGCGCTTGATTGCAGCGCTTTCTCACATTCGCTTGACGAACAAGCATTGATGCCGTCCGTTCCGCCTATGCTGTTATCTGTCACGGGTGCGGGGACACCAGCGAGGTCACTGCGGCGCTCTATCTCTTGATTTTTTAGGTGTGAAGCGACACAAAACACGGGAAGCGGAAGATATCTGCTCACGGCTTACCTTGAACCACGAGCGCGAGATTATTAAATCAATGAGAAAGAAAGAAAAGCGATTGTAAATCGCTTTCTAGCAGGTGCCACCGTAGCAGACGACAGAGCCATGATAAAATTTGCTACCGTAAATGTCTCCGGTAATGGCGGCTAGCGAGCGGAGCTCCGGCGACGGCCGGAGAGATACGGTGAGGGTGACGTTATCTGAGCATGCGCAGTTGCGTGGCCGCGCCGACGGTAATCTACCGTGCGGGAGGACGCAGTTTGCTAAAACTCTCTAGTAACGGAAACGAAACGGAAACGAAATTGAAAGGCCGGTATCAGAAACGGATAACGAAAATATAGCAGTAACGAAAATGGAAACTGTAACCAAAATACGTCCGTTACCCTTCCCTGGCTGTAGCGGCGTTCTGTCTAGTCTTCTGTCGTACGTGAACAGAACTTTTCCACTGCCCCAGACTTCCTCGCCTTCGACTGGGCCGTTTCGCTCGCTGTCGTTGCAGGTGTAGCCTCGGACAAATGAGAATATCAGCACAGAAAAGGTTGTATGTGTTGCGCATTACATAAGCCTAGTGATAAAGCTGGGTGTTCCAGGACCTCACATATTATTCTAGAGAGCAGCGGTAGGAGTTTTCATAATGAATGAGGATTATACTGCTGTTGTGATTCTAATGATTGAAAGTTGCAAGGGTGCTTTTTGGTAAGTCTTTGCGGTGAAAATGCTCAACTGCTACGATCATATTTCATGTATGGTGTGTTTTGTGCTTTATTTGTTGTTGTGAATATCATTAACAGTAGGATAAAGGAATAATCTTGCAAATCAATAAATAATAGGAGGGTTTGTATAAACTGTTTCACTCTGTCTAGCGCAAGTCGACACACGTTCTTGGTGCAGTTCAGAGAATGTGGTGATGTCACGCAGTGACTCTATTTTTCAGGTGCCTGCAGCAGTTGCAGTGACGGTTAGTGGAAAAAAGTCTAGCCTGAGAAAATGGGAGGTTCAGTTCTCGCTGCGAATATGGGTTGCTTCTCAGTGGACTGTGTTGTGCATTTTCGTGGATTTTCTGACGAGCAGATTTACGATGAGGACAGTTTTTGAATAAGTGGAGTGTGTGTGTGCTTAGAAATAACTTGACGTTGGACAGCACGTTTTTCACCGTGTTCAAGTACTTCTCTCTGCTTGCTCTCCTTTGCTGTCCAGCAGTCCGTGCCGTCCGTCCACTCCCAGACGCAATTGCTAATGCTGGACCATCGCAAGCGGCTATGGCGGCGCACCAGCTCCGGTGGCGCAGCGGTAACGCGTGCGCTTGGAGACTGGGAGGTCTGTGGTTCGAATCCGCGGGCCGGCTGTGCCGTCTGGGGTTTTCCCTGGGTTTCCCTCAGATGTGTAATAGGCGTATGCCGGCACAGTTCCCCTGAAGTCGGCCCATGGACGCAGCTATCCTCCCCCCGAGCGGATTCCGCTCGGTCTTCCACTTCTCCCTTTCCTCTCCTCCTCTCAACCACCTTTCCCTTCCCGAGAAACATGCCGCCTAATCTGGCAGGCAGACCTCTCGGGTTCCTCCCTACGACACTCCTCCTCCACACTCCTCCTCCGCTATGGCGGCACCATCACCGCCCGTTCTGCGGCGGTCTACTCGTCCACGACGACCATGCCATGCTAAGTTTGGCCCTCCATCAAATGGCGCGGCGGAAAGGGTAGTGCAGACGGTAAAGGCCAAGCTGAACAAAAGTACTACGGGGGATTTCAAGACGCAGGTCGCCAGGTTTTTGTTGCACTACCGCACCCAACCACATGCGGTTACTGGACGGACACCAGCCGAACTGCTCATGGGGAGGAAGCTAAAAACGGCGTTGGACTGTCTTCGCCCCGCCTTGCGGCAAAACGTGGCCTATCACCAGCTGAAACAGAAGATATGGCACGATGAGCATGCTAGGAATAGCCAAGAGTTGTTGCCAGGGGATACAGTCTATGCTCGGAATTTCAGACCAGGACCAAACTGGGTTCCAGGTGAAGTTTCCCACAGGGCAAGTTCGTCGTCGCCACTGCTATGGGCACTGTCATGGATGGCGCCGCCCGCACAGGACTTCCAGGAGGATTCGGCGAAGTGCTGTTGTTTTGTGGTCCCCTTACACCCATGGCATGACAGTGCCCATTAAGCAATGTCCTGACATGCTCAGACCTGATCTGTTTCATGATGCAGGCTTTCCTTTTGTTGACGCATCCAGCTTTGTATTTTTCTTTTTTGAGAAGAAACACTTTTGTGGATCATTCTTGCCTTGACGATGACGATAGTGATGCAACGCCTGTTACCTGGATTGGAGTAGCACTTTTTGCGATTAAATTAGTTCCGAAAGAACCACAAGGGGGATCGATGTGTGGCTTTATTCAGAAGGAATAAAGCATCATTGTTCAGTTCGTTGCCTGGATCTCGGAGGAAACGGCCGTGTATCACTGAGCTCCTCGTTACCGATGCTCTGCGTTGATTTGCTTGGTACCTAGTCTTTCTTATTAGTTACTCACAGTGTTCCTTGGGATAAGAATGTTTAATTGCTGCGATCATGCATAGTGTGTTGTGCTTTTCTGCAGCAGTTTTTCTGTTTTTTTACACATTCATTATAGTACAGAAAGAAAATATTCTTTGGATAGTGATTCAATATATAATAGGTCTCCTGTGTAGAGCGCAGCCGTACACGTCCTTGAACCATGCAGCTGCATGAATGGGACAGAAACTGATAATGTCATGCCGTGGCTCCCTTCTTTCAGGTGGACCTTGTCTGTTGACCGTTAGTAGAAAAAACAGTGTCGCATCGGCGCAATGGGATGACGCTACGACCAGTGCACAACGCGTGCAGATGGCCGAAGGATTCACTTCTCTCCAGAGCTGTGTATTAAAAGGGAGTCTGACCATATGGAGGAGTCGCAAAAAGAGGCTTGACCTGTCAATCACAGTTTTGCTCCTCTAATTGGTTTGCGTTTTATCAAGGGGGTCGCCATGACACCATATTGCCACGCAAAATGGCGAGGAAAACAAACACAGTGAAGTGGGGATTTCGTGACAAAAAGTTTTCACAGACTACTGACTTTACACTGCAAATGCACATTCTCATGTATATTTCTCAGAGGTCAGTTTGAACTTACGCTCATCCATCGATACCTAACCGAATAAAATGTGTTTTGTTGCCGGTGTTAGGCCTAGTGAACAACGCGATCGCGGCGATCACAACAAACTCATAACAAAAAATGGCACTGTACTGTACAATCTTATATTTAATTGCTGGATTCCTGGATATATACATTCTTGCCTTTTGTATTGAAACTATTCATATAGATTTGTTTAAAAATCATACCGACGACAGAATATGTTCCAGCAGGTGGTTCTGCCGGCAGCGGTACAACGACAGAAGCAGACGGCAATTCCCGACGTGCCCTACGCTCCCTAGGTGGCGTTCATCAAATTTGCACCAAAAATCCACTAGTTCTGCAGATTGCCAGAGGTATCCATTTCAATCCCATCCAATCCACATGCCACCCAAGATGGCGCTGCCCATATTGGATACGATGAAAATAGTGATGATATGTTGATTGATAACGCTCCATATTTCGCGACTCCATTGGTTGGAAGCTGAAAAAGTGGGTGGAGCTGCTGGCGCATGACCCATTATTGGCCAGACTCCTTTTTAATATATGGCTCTGCTTCTCTCTTAGCCTCTCGCGAGTGTGGACGTCTTACTTCTCACTGGTGGATGGCGTATCTTGATTCCGTCCATAGCAGTGGCGTTGGCCGTTAGTGGAAGAGTGTAGCCTCGGAAAATGAGACGTTTGGCTCTCGTGGTCAGGTCTCGTGGTATTTGTCTCGCAGGTGCGGACATGTTCCTCATTGGTGGCCACTGCAAGTGGCGCTAGGAACCCGCGTCGGGCGAGCGCATGCGGAAGATGGATACCCACCGATGGTGGTGCCGTGCGTCAGTTCTTTGCTTGCTCTTGTCACGCGCTCGGTTGGTCTGTCGCCGCGGCGGAAATGTTAGTGTCGCCATGACAATTGTGATCGCGAGTGTTTGCTGTTTTTGAGTTCCATTGTAGTTAGGCCATTTCCCCGATGACAACATGCTTCGCGCTCCGATTACGTCTCAGCGGTCGTGAAGCCTTTTCCCAGTGTTTTGTATGCGCTGCCGCAACCCATGTAGCACATGGTGGGATAATAGACGTCTAACCCAGGGATAAGTTGAGACTTTAGGGCTAGGTCTAAAAGTAGACGTCTACTAGACCCCTACGGGGTTAGATGTTTAGTGAATGTCTGCATCTAGATGCCTACTAGATATCTACAAGGTTATACATTTAGTAGACATCTCAATTTGGAAGTCTACTAGACCTCTACGGGGTTACACGATTAGTAGACATCTGAGTTTGGAAGTCTACTATACCTCCAGAGTTTTAGATGTTATGTTATTCATGTACTAAAAATGGCTCACGAGACACCATCGACGCGTTCCAGCCTAAAAATCTACTTTTCGCGCAATAGCAGCTCGTATGAATTGTGGACCACGCTTAAAGACTCCCAATGTCGTGCTTTTTTTTCTCTTTTTTTGCGTGTGCAGGGGGATATGTAGAGGTAAGATAGGCGGAAAGGTTGCCAGGTTGGTGAGAGCTACGAGGACCTGCTGATCCGCATTCGTTTGCTGAGGCTGTACGCAAGGCCGGTGAGAGGGGGGGGCAGCGGGGGATGGGGCCCGAGGAACCAAGGCCTGTCGTAATCATACAAAGAAGAAGTACTGAACTGTGTTATCACGACGGTATCGTGAGGCGGGAGTCCAGGGCATTACTCATCCCCAGGGCCTGTAATTTCGATCGCCATCCCTGGTTGCAGGCAGTGCCCACTGAAATGCGTGGTTTTTGGGACACTGGAGTAGTCACAGTCAAAGAGTGACAGTCAACCTCGAGTCCAGCCCGTGTCTGTCAGAAATCCTTGCAGGGCGTCTGCCGCAAAGCGTTACGATGGTGGATTGTTCAATAGCCAGATGTTTTCGTATGCGGGTACTATGTCGTATTTGGAATTAACGTTGAAATTGTTCTACTCTGTCTGGCTACTTCTGTTTCTGTCTGTAGCTACTGCACTGTACCCACAGGTGATTCCCTTTCTGTTTTTTCGTTTTTTTTTCTGCCAATAAATTACCCCCCACCCCCATCCACGTGTGATGGAGTTAGCAGACAAGCTCGACCACAGCCGTGTATGAGCTCAATTTCTTGCATCCCTCTCTCACTCCCTCTTCCACACCCCCACCCGTGCATGGGATCTTAGGAAAACGAGTTCCATCATGGAGCTGGGAAATGCGACGCGTAATAATTGTCGAAGAAACATTAAATTTTTTAAAGAAACCAAGTGGTTCAGGTAGCACTGCATACGCATACGCACAAAAAAAGAACATGTTTTCACACAAAGCGAAGTATCTGCAGGAAAATTGGAGACGAAAGAGGAGACCATTTGGAGCAATACGCAACATAATTAGCTTGTAAGCCGTTCTTGTGCTCTCCAGTTTTTTGAATATAAACGGTGAGCACAAAGTACACATGAGAGACCGAAGGAAATCATCGTAACGCTCATGTCACAGCGTCGCACGTTCAAATCACGTCTTCGCAATTACGCAGTTTACAAGAAATGGAGCTCCAGTTGCCAACCAGGGAGACCACATAGCTCCTGAAACCATCCAGTTATTTGAAGGAGGAGGAGGTAGCTAAAAGAAGACAAAACACACACACACACATCTGCTGTGTGTTACACGAGCACATCCACAGCTTCCGATGCACTAGTAGCATCTGAAGGTGGTCAATAACATAATAGTGTAGCTGCACTGCAGATGAAATTACAATCGTCAAGGATGCCTTTAAAATTAACCGCCCACAACCAGCGAACTTTCGTAATACAGTCCGAGGCTCCGAGCGAGCTTCCGAGCTTCGACAGAACAGAAGAAAAAAGCCGAACTCCTCAATGACTCCGTGCCTCTCCCGCCTCTCCTCTCTGGTTTACCCTCTCACCTCTCTTTCGACCAGCACAGCGCCACGTGACTTCTGCATCACGTGACCCTCTCCTTTTGAATTTGCAAGTCTGTGCACGCGGTTTTCACGTTGAGAACCACCTCGTTCGCGTTGGAAAAAGTCCGCGTGATTTCATATGTTTGTGAGCAATTCCTTCGTGGTACAGGCGTTGTTTGTACTTCATACTGAAGCTCTTACCAGTGGCGTATCTAGAGCTACCTGCGCCCATGGCAACATGGTTAACATGATGTCCTTGGGGATGCGTTTTCGTGTGTTCCGCACTAGGTTTCACACTACAATCTCTCTAATGGCGGGTGCTTTAGATCATTTATGAATGTGCCAGGTTGAGTGCCCGAGCTTGCACATTCACACCCGACCACATAATGGCGCCCCTGTTCACCTGGCGCCCATGGCAGCTGTCCACACCTGCCACACCCTAGATACGCCACTGGCTCCTACTTCTAGCTATTGTTTTTGCAATCTGTGCAACATTGTACTGTATGTACGTGAAAGCGTTTCAGGCCGGTCGCCGACGGTTTAATCTGTTTAATCTGTCGGTTGTGAAACGTCGAAGTTCGTGGTTGTCTTGGATGCTAGTTCCAAATCTGAAGCTATTCCCGGGTCCGTTTACAGGATTTCAGCCGTTTTTCATGTAAATAGACTATGTATCGGATATGCTTTTGTTAATGACAGGCATTCCCGTTCTTTTTTCTGCTTTTAACTCTTCTTGCAGGCATTGTGAGCGCTGATACGGAGATCGCAAGATGCAATGCGGTGTGGTTGTTACTAACCGCTCTCAGTGCAAACGGTATATTACATATTTTCATGACTCCTTCGCACTGACATTCAGTTCTAGCAATGTATTTTTAAATTGTCTTTCTTACAGGTTAAGTCCGTACGAAGCGGCAGGCAATGGATGGTTTACAGGATGTCAGCCATTTTTCAGGTAAGTAGACGATGTATCGGATATGCTTTTGTGTATGACAGGCATTCCCGTTCTTTTTTCTGCTTTTACCTCTTCTGCAGGCATTGTGAGCGCTGATACGGAGATCGGAAGCTGCAATGCGGTGTGACTGTTACTAACCGCTCTCTGTGCAAACGGTATGTTACATATTTTCATGACTCCTTCGCACTGACATTCAGTTCTAGCAATGTATTTTGAAATGGTCTTTCTTGCAGGTTAAATCCGTACGAGGCGGCAGGCAATGAATGGTTTACGGGATTTCAGCCATTTTTCAGGTAAGTAGACGATGTATCGAATATGCTTTCGTGAATGATAGACATTCCCGTTCTTTTTTCTGTTTTGACCTCTTCTTGCAGGCATTCTGAGCGCTGATACAGAGATCGCAAGATGCAACGCGGTGTGACTGTTACTAACCGCTCTCCGTGCAACCGGTATGTTACATATTTTCATGACTCCTTCGAACTGACATGCAGTTCTAGCAATGTATTTTGAAATGGTCGTTCTTGCAGGTTAAGTCCGTACGAAGCGGCAGGCAATGGATGGTTTACGGGATTTCAGCCATTTTTCAGGTAAGTAGACGATGTATCGAATATGCTTTCGTGAATGATAGACATTCCCGTTCTTTTTTCTGTTTTTACCTCTTCTTGCAGGCATTGTGAGCGCTGATACGGATATCGCAAGATGCAATGCGGTGTGACTGTTACTAACCGCTCTCTGTGCAAACGGTATGTTACATATTTTCATGACTCCTTCGAACTGACATGCAGTTGTAGCAATCTATTTTGAAATGGTCTTTCTTGCAGGTTACGTCCGTACGAAGCGGGAGGCAATGGATGGTTTACAGGATTTCAGCCATTTTTCAGGTAAGCAGACGATGTATCGGATATGCTTTTGCGAATGACAGACATTCCCGTTCTTTTTTCTGCTTTTAACTCTTCTTGCAGGCATTTTGAGCGCTGATACGGCGATCGCAAGATGCAATGCGGTGTGACTTTACTAACCGCTCTCCGTGCAAACGGTATGTTACATATTTCCATGACTCCTTCGCACTGACATTCAGTTCTAGCAATGCATTTTTAAATTGTCTTTCTTACAGGTTAAGTCCGTACGAAGGGGCAGGCAATGGATGTGTAGAGGAAGAAGACGTACTGCGACACAGAGGCGCGAGACTTGACTGCAGTTCCTTAGTCTACGTTCGGCCTTTGACCAGTAAAGACGTTCTCTCCCACTTACTGGCTCGTCCCTTCAAGTTGGTGACCCGTACAGAACACCACTACTCCAAACTCTACAGCACCGGACATGGACCTACATGGACATACGTCACAACGGAAGTCTGCCTCGGATCACGGCGACGCCTCCGCTTCTCCCATAGCCGCCATCTCCGCGCCCGGCAGACTACCGGACCTCTGGCCCAATAATGTCCGCCTTTGGTTTGCGCAAGCCGAGTCAGAGTTTGCACTCAAAGGTATTCGCTCCGAATCGACGAAGTACCACATCACCATACGGGCCCTTTCGGAGCGAGACATAAGCGAAGTTGCCGACATAGTGGCCAACCCACCGACCGATACTCCTTACCAATACCTCAAGCAGGAGCTGCTACAGCGACTCCAAGCAAGCACGACACAGCGCCTTCAGCGGCTGCTCTCAACAGAAGAGCTAGGCGACGACAAACCATCTCAGCTCCTGCGTCGATTGAAAGCGCTCCTTGCGGACAAGGCAAGCTCGTTCGACGAAGAATGCTTGCGGGAATTGTTCCTTCAACGCCTGCCGCGCTCCGCGCGCAGCCTGCTCACGGTGTCGACCATGTCACTCACGGAGCTCGCAGCGTTGGCTGACCAACTCACGGAAGACATGTCCCCGTCCGTGGCGGCTGTTCACTCATCTCACACCCACCACGCCCAGCCCGACCTGGATTCTCGGCTACAGACGTTGGAGAATTCGCTTGAGAGCCTTCGTCTGGAGCTACGATCCGACCGGTCGCGCCGTCGTTCCCCCTCCCCACGGGGCATCGGCAGTCGGCCGCCTACCGTTCTCCGTCACCTCCACCGCCGGAATCGCTCCTTTGCTGGTATCACCTCAAATTCGGTGCAGCTGCCCGCCAATGTCGTCCCCCCTGCCAGTGGGCGGGAAACTGGTCAGCCGCCCGTTAGCGACGACGAACGGAACCCGCGCGGCCCAAAGTCGTCTGTTCTACATCACCGACAGACTTTCCGGGCTCCGCTTTCTTGTTGATACCGGAGCTCAAATCAGCGCCGTGCCCCCACTTCCTGGCGACCGTGCCAAGCGCTCCCCATGCCTCCTCCTATAAGCTGCGAATGGTTCACCCATTCCATCCTTCGGCGACCGCACCGTAACGGTAGACTTCGGTTTACATCGCAAGTTCAAATGGGCGTTTGTTGTCGCGAAAGTGGTACGCCCCCTTCTCGGTGCCGACTTCTTGAACTACTTTCACGTCATCGTCGACGTTCGCAAGCGCCGTCTAATCGACGCGGTGACAATGGGTTCTATCACCGGAACTGCGGCCGACCCTTCTGCTGGCATCCACACTGCGATTGCTCCCATTCCCAGGAACAAGTTCGAAGCCATCCTCGCCCAGTACCCTGCGTTGACGATGCCGTGCAATCTACGACTCCAACCCAAGCACAGCGTGACACACTGTATCGAGACTGACGGTCCACCTGTTTTCGCCCGACCTCGACGCCTTCCGCTGGATCGTCGCGCGGTAGCACAAAAATAATTCGAAAGCATGCTTGAACTGGGAATCGTCAGAGCGTCATCCAGTACATGGGCATCCCCACTACACATGGTCCCCAAGAAGACCGGAGACTGGCGGCCCTGTGGAGACTACAGGGCGCTTAACCGTGTTACAAGACCCAACCGGTATCCCGTCCCTCACATCCAGGATTTTACCTCAAATCTACACGGCGCGACGATTTTCTCCAAGCTTGACCTTATTAAGGCATATCATCAAATTCCCATGGACCCCGACAGCATCCCCAAGACAGCCATCACTACACCGTTTGTATTGTACGAATACGTCCGCATGCCCTTCGGTCTCGGGAACGCGGCACAAACGTTCCAGCGTTTCGTCGACTCCGTCCTTCGCGGTCTGCCATTTGCTTACGCATGCATAGACGACCTACTTGTGGCATCCGCGAACCCCGAAGAGCATGAACGCCACCTCCACCAACTCTTCACTCGCCTTTCTGGATACGGCATAGTTGTCAACGCCGCGAAATCCCAGTTTGGAGTAGACCATTTAGAATTTCTTGGCCATCTTGTCGATAAAGAGGGCGTACGACCACTACCATCCAAGGTCCAGGCAATCCAGGAATTTCCGCAGCCTACCACCCTCCGCCGCCTCCGGGAGTTCCTGGGGTTCATCAATTTTTACCGCCGTTTCTTGCCCAGGTGCGCCACGCTACTTCAACCGCTAACCGACATGCTGGCCCACCTGACAGACCCCAATGAGGATTTGATTTGGACACCCGACGCTGCAGAAGCATTTCGCACGGTAAAGGGCCTTCTGGCGGATACCACCATGCTCGCACATCCCCATCCTTCTGCACCCACCTCCATCATGGTTGACGCCTCCAATGTCGCCATCGGCGCCGTGCTTCAGCAGCACGTCAACGGTGCCTGGGTCCCCCTGGCGTTCTTTTCTAAAGTCCTCAACTCTGTGCAGCGGCAATACAGCACGTTCGGTCGGGAGCTACTCGCGGCATTTGAGGCCGTCAAGTATTTCCGCTTCTTCGTCGAAGGACGCGAGTTCTCCCTTTTTACCGACCACAAGCAACTCGTCGGAGCCTTCCGTGCCGCTGGATCAGGGTTATCACCGAGGGAAATACGACATATCGCTTTCGTGCTTGAATTCACCGCTGACGTCCGGCACACAAAGGGACAAGACAACACTGTCGCCGACGCTCTGTCTCGGACCGCAGAGACGCATGCCCTGACGGTGCCTGATCTGATCGACTTGAATGAGCTTGCGCGCGCTCAAGAGCGCGACCCGGAACTCGTGGGCCTTCCACACCCTGACTACTCACTCCGGCTGGAACGCGTTCCCTTCCCTGACTCAGACGTCCAACTCTGGTGCGACGTCTCCACCAACCCTCCCAGAGTTTATCTCCCCGCATCCGTACGACGCACTATCTTCGAACGTCTCCACAGCTTATCCCACCCTGGCATCCGTGCTTCGCAGCGCCTCATATCCTCTCGTTACGTGTGGCACGACATACGAACCGACGTGCGCAACTGGGTACGATCCTGCATCCCTTGGCAAGCTTCTAAAGTACATCGTCATGCCACTCGTCCTCTCGTCAAATTTCCCATGCCAGACGCCAGATTTGATCATGTTCATCTGGATCTTGTTGGCCCATTACCATCTTCCCAAGGCAACAAGTACATACTGACCATGATGGACAGGTTCTCCCGCTAGCTCGAGGCCGTGCCCCTGCCGGACATCACTGCTGAGCAAGTGGCCCGCGCATTCGCGTCTTGCTGGGTCTCAAGGTACGGCGCCCTGCTCAGGCTCACCACGGACCGCGGTAGGCAATTTGAATCCCGTCTATTCCGGAGCCTGGTTACACTTCTGGGCTCCAAGCATATCAGGATGACTGCGCACTACCCCGCAGCTAACGGACTCGTGGAACGATGCCACCGCCAACTTAAGGCCGCTCTCCGATCCTATCCGTCACCAAACGACTGGACTGAGCATTTGCCATTTATCCTGCTTGGCCTCCGATCCGTCATCCGCGATGACCTAGGATGCACCGCTGCGGAGCTGCTCTATGGTACCACCCTGCGCTTACCAGGAGATTTCTTTTCATCCTCACCCCACGACGCTGAACCCACCGTCGAATTCGTCGAGCGCATGCGACGAAGCATGGCACAGCTCCGCCCCACCGCTACGAGGGCCTCCGCGTCCCGACCCACATATATCCCCAAGGAACTACAGACTACCAAGTTTGTCTTCGTGCGCCATGACGCTGTCCGAAGGCCTCTGCAGCGGCCCTACGACCAACCATATGAAGTGATCGAGCGTGGGCCGGCCACCTTCAAACTTAAAATCGGCGATCGCCTGGACACAGTCACCTTAGACCGCCTCAAGCCCGCCTTTGTATTTACGGACTCCGATCCTGGCCTCCTTCCTCCGCCCTCTGCTGCGCCCTCTTCTCCTAAGAGAGTGCGCTTCCGGACTCAAAGGGGGGAGGGAGAGTGGTGTAGAGGAAGAAGACGTCCTGCGACACGGAGGCGCGAGACTTAACTGCAGTTTCTTAGTCTACGTTCGGCCTTTGACCAGTAAAGACGTTCTCTCCCCCTTACTGGCTCGTCCCTTCAGATGGTTTACAGGATGGCAGCCATTTTTCAGGTAAGTAGACGATGTATCGAATATGCTTTTGTGAATGACAGGCATTCCTGTTCTTTTTTCTGCTTTTACCTCTTCTGCAGGCATTCTGAGCGCTGATACAGAGATCGCAAGATGCAATGCGGTGTGATTGTTACTAACCGCTCTCCGCGCAAACGGTATGTTACATATTTTCATGACTCCTTCGAACTGACGTGCAGTTCTAGCAATGTATTTTGAAATGGTCTTTCTTGCAGGTTAAGTCCGTACGAAGCGGCAGGCAATGGATGGTTTACAGGGTTTCAGCTATTTTTCAGGTAAGTAGACGATGTATCGAATATGCTTTCGTGAATGATAGACATTCCCTTTCTTTTTTCTGTTTTTGCCTCTTCTTGTAGGCATTCTGAGCGCTGATACGGAGATCGCAAGATGCAATGCGGTGTGACTGTTACTAACCGCTCTCTGTGCAAACGGTATGTTACATATTTTCATGACTCCTTCGAACTGACATGCAGTTGTAGCAATGTATTTTGAAATGGTCTTTCTTGCAGGTTAAGTCCGTACGAAGCGGCAGGCAATGGATGGTTTACAGGATTTCAGCCATTTTTCAGGTAAGTAGACGATGTATCGAATATGCTTTTGTGAATGATAGACATTCCCTTTCTTTTTTCTGTTTTTACGTCTTCTTGCAGGCATCCTGAGCGCTGATACGGAGATCGCAAGATGCAATACGGTGTGACTGTTACCGAGTATTCACACGAGCGCCTTTTCTGACTGCGCAGCGAGTGAAGGAGGAGAAGGAGGTATCAGCATAATCACCCAATCATCCAACCATTCGGTCGCGAGCGGGGTTTATCGTACAGCAGAATCTAGGAAGCGCGCACGTTCTTATCTTATTTTTGGCGAGATATGAAAGCCTTGTGCAACATCACTGCGCTCGGCAGCTCCGTCCGTCAGAAAGAACCACGCGGATAGTTTGTTCGCGGGGCACAGAATCTGACGACTGACGCGCAGAGCCTTCCGGGAGAACAAAAAAAAAAGAAAGAAAAAAGCCACCGTCTGTTGCCAATGTGACAAGCTCTTTTGTTTTTATCTAATATACCTGGTAGAGCAACACTCGATTTTGTGGAAACTTGCCGATGAGCAATACCGAAATGCACCATGGAAACATGCAATGTGTGAACATATCGTTTTTGAAAGAAAGAGAGACACCTGGATGTCCAAGCAACGATATGTATGTACACCAAAGCACTTTTTGGCTCCCCATATTCACGGCGTATTCGTTGTATCAGTTAAGAACGCGTTAATTATTAATAACGAGTTGGCTGTGTGCTCGCATTCCAAACCAAAAGGTATCGGCTCAGGATGCTGGTAGTTTCGTTTAAAAACGAGAAAATGTGTGGGCAGTCACGCCAGGTAAGCCAGTAAAATTTAATCCACGAGCCGGCCACTGCGGAGGTCGCCCATATTCAGAGTTGCCTTGCATCATAAATTAACCGTGTAATGCTATAATATTTTAGGGCTGTAATTACACAAGCTTACAGGTACCACCCTGTGTTCACCATCACGTCTTGCAATGCGCTCGCGGGAGGCCACTGTGTGCATACATTGTGCCCTTACAATCATCAACGAGGAATAACAGTTGTAATAAAGGGAGCCAGTTTCCCTCGGTTTCACTGTTTTTGCGTGTTTGCGATCCATCGCGGCCACAAAGTTTGGGAACTGCCACAGCGCTTCAAAGTAACGTGTTTTAAATCTAGATAAAGCTAGTGCTAAAAATGCAACATCTTGACGAACTTACGTTATAGCGTCTCGCTTTGCCATAACATTATTTCGTAATTATTCACTAGGGGAGCTTCTTATACAACGCGATAAGCAAAAAGTGCGAATTCGTAAATTTCGTTTTGTTCCATAATTTTATATGTATGTATGGGACAGTAACGTACCTCCCCCCCCCCCCCACAAAAAAGGAAAAGATCAGGAAAGGCCATAAGGGTTGCTTGAGTGGGAGAGGATCATTTCCAAGAGAGGTTCTTCTCCCGTTCTAATTGCACTACCAACGCCTAAAGCAATGGGACCAATGAAACGCAGGAATTGGAAGCTACCAGAGGAGGGGATCGGACGTGAACCATCCCATTTCTGAACCATCCCCCCCCCCCCCCATTGAGACAAAAAGGTGTACGCTCCACTCTGTCTTCCAATCAGAAGTGAGCCCTATTATTCGCGGCAATGGTTGGCGCAGAGTGTGCTATGCGATGAAGCTGTTTTTACTGTGTTCTAAAGGTGCGACCTTTACGCCACAGCCGTCTCTGCTTTACATCACACTCATCACCGTCACACTGCTGCGGAGTCACGGTAGAAAACGAAGACACACAATCTTCATAGCACTCTGTCCTACACTCTTTCCCGCTCAGTCTTATTTACGAACGCTTTATGCATTTAGAGGCATGTTTAAGCGCACATAATTGGAAGGAACCTGTTAGAGATGGGTTACGGAAAAACGATCACTAGCTAGTATATTGTCCCGCATATTCGTCTCTATACTCTCCTTATGCGCTTTGCTATGCGGAGCAGAATGTATTCAAAAGCGGCCACATCCCTTCTCAAAACCTTGCGGTAGACACATGGGTCCTTGTGTCGTAGCTCCCGTAGAAGGCTATTTTGCAGACCGTGCTCTTGTCTGAACACCCATTCTTTCGTCCATATCTTCCTTAACCACTTCTTTTCATGGCAGCATTCACTATCGTCAATGAGAACGGCAAAAGCCACCAATTTTCGCTTTCTTTCGTCCATTGCGTACCAAGTGCCGTGCACATAAAATTATTGCTGCAACCTTCAACCGCAGCGTGAACGTTATCCACGGCATCTGAGCTGACAGCACATTGGAACACTATCTGTGTAGGCATTCCAGAAGGGCGTAGCCTCAGCGCCTTATCATTTACCCTCTCGCTCCTTCAGTCGCTGCGCCGTCAGAAAACACGCTCGTGTGAATACACGGTTACTAACCCCTCTCTGTGCGAACGGTATGTTACATATTTTCATGACTCCTTCGAACTGACATGCAGTTCTAGCAATGTATTTTGGAATGGTCTTTCTTGCAGGTTAAGCCCGTACGAAGCGGCAGGCAATGGATGGAGTCGTCACGAGCTGGTAATGAAACTCATTCTCGTCGACGTTGCATCAAGAAAGGCAAACTGGACGGGAAATCACGAGTCCCCTAGCCTACGAAAAGACAGAAGAACACCATCGCCGAGGAGGTGACAGCTTGAAGTAAAATGTTTAGTCGTCGTTATTCGTTGGTTGGACGTTGCGGATACGTGCCCCATGAGTTTAAGCTTTGTTGATTATGGCGTGTGTGCTGATGATCAACGGTACGCTTTCAAAGACATGCAAATGCTGAATCAAGTTTGTGTTGTAAAGGGTCACTGTTTCGTGTGGTTTCTTGTAAGCGATCCCCATCTCGATGATGAATGCTCACGCTTCTGAAAGCCATGTAAATAACAGTTGTGTGATTTGAGGCTGTTTTGATACTGCTACTAAGTTGAGGACAGCGCAGGAGGCGCAGTGCAAACGACTAAATTTGGACCTTGCTGTGCCAACATCACAGCGCATTTAGGTAGCAATTTGGAGACTGGTGTTTACATCAGGGTCATTTTAAGCCGAATATTCTAAAGGTCCTACGCCCCCAGTTCTTTATAAAGAAAACAAATGGTGCGTCTTCGCAATTGCGGTTGACGGAACAACGGCAGCGCCTCACAGCTTCACCCTATAGTGGTTACTTTTAAAGTAAAGGGATTGCAATACAGTGGCAGTACTATTTCGGATGCCCGAGACTAATGTGTCCCTCCCTTTCCCCGGTCGCGCTGCGGGCAGTCTCGTCAGGTTGGAAGGTATGCGAACAGGACGTTCGGATCATTTGGCGAATGAATGACCAATAAGGATTGCGTGGGGTCGTTTTTTCATAGAGTTAATTTACATTAGGCACATTTGTCAGCCGAGCATAACAATGTTCAACTGACAAATATTGGGCTGTGGTGTTATTATCTAGTCCATTATTTTCTGTATGTCACTTGGAAAGCATTATGCATGCAGACATCCTTCCAAAGGGTAGTACATTGGACAGCAATTTTGGGCGCTCAGTATCTATTGTAATTTGCTCAAAATTATTGCAACTGGATATTTTGCGTTTGAGGAGTTACAGAGTCAGCCTGATCAGGGAACATAAGTAACTGGAGTTTAATCTTTCAATATTATTTCTAGAAGTTCAACGATATGTGTTGTGATATTATGGACATTATACTATCTAGTCATTGTCTAGCGGTTGATAAGCGCTTGTGCAATTATTATGGCTTGTCGCAATGCTGCGCGATCGTAAAGTGCATACGGTGGTCACTTTTACAGTGTTTTAATAGCTTTACATAAAATAAAGTTTTGTCAAAATGATGTTCATATATGAGCTCGGTTGACATTTATTATCCCACCTTTGACTACATGGGAAGTATGGAAAATAAAATGAAGGAACGCAGAACGATATTTTTTTCCGCTGTCTGAACTTGTGCTTATCTTGTCTAGTCGTGATAGATGACAACAACAGAAACGTGATTTCTTAACTCTCTGTAAACACGCATGGAAACGATTCGAGAAAAAATGAAACATGGTGTAAAGACTGGGGAATAATCTTAAATATTAGCGAGTGTAAATGTATCGCTTTTTCCTCAAACAGGTATATTCTAAATTATAAATAAATAACGTACTTTTGGAAACTCTGAACGATTATAAATACTAGGTGCTACTATCAGTACAAATCTCAAATGGGAGAAGCATATTAATAACATTGTCAATAAAGCGAGTAGAGCCCTGGGATTCTTGAGGAGGAACTTCAAAGGCGCTTCCAGAGGTGTCAATTGTAAACTATTCCAGTGGGGTCTGGGACCCCTGTGAGATCAGTCTTAGGCAAAAACTTTTAAAAAATACAGAACGAAGCTGCCAATTTTGCAGTAAATAATTATTCGCCGTACGCCCGCTTTGTTTATTTAAAATCGATGCTGGGATAGTGATTGTAAGAAAACAGTAGAACGCAAGCTGGTTTAAAACAATTTCTATATGATGTCTATATGATACTACGAGTTGATTGGTGTTCCTCGAAACAAATATCTCGCAACACCTAATTTTGCTTCTGAACGACTGGGCCACAGATGCGAAATTAAACCTTGTCGCTTCCGTTCAACCACCTTCAAAAATTCTTTCTTTGTCAAAACAATAACGGAATGGAGTCACCTTCCACTAGACGTTGTACTCTCTTTTTCCATTGCTATCTTTTCACAGACGCTGTGTACGTTTCTTTGTGAGTGACCTTGATGCTTTGTGTTAACTTTCAAACAAGTTGTTATGTTTCTTTATACGTGCTGTTTCCCTCCTTTTCTATCTCCTTCGACAGTCTGTCGATTGCCATGTGATTTTCCTCCCCCATACACACTGCCTATTCTGTGGAGAAGTAGGATTTTTTAAATAAATATATAAATTTGACGTGGGATGCATGATGCCAGATGATGACCTCCAGATGATGGGAGTTGAGAAAAAGTGAGACAGCGCCCGTGGCGGGCTTCGAATCCACACCTCTCTTATTGCTCCTCAAGTATGCTCCAAATACAGTACTCCGCCATCGCACTCCCTTCAGCATACAAGAGCTCATTGATGAAGAAAGGGGCACTTAATCATTATTCTTAGGTTTTCTTTCATGCACACACAGACGAACATACCGAGACGGACAAGCACAGCACCCCATCTCAAGCGTCACAAATACCTCGTTGATGGGAGTCGGAGGGCTTCTTCAATCTACGTCTGCACGGTGACTAGGGCCCGTAATATTAGGAATTTGCCTAAAAACGCCCAAATGCGACATTTTCGGGGTTGTCTGCCTTTTTATCGATTCTGTTGTCCATTGGCCGGAAGCCAGCGGTGTCACTAGGAGTCGGAGAATTGAACGGCGGTCTCCTCTCGGCAGAACAATACTGGTCCGAATCCGATACGAGAGTGCTGCTTCTGCGGCGCTGTCGGCCTGCTCGTTCCCCACGACACCACAATGGGCTGGAACCCACTGGAGAACTAGCCTGTGGCCTGCTGCGTAGATAGTGTGGTAAGACATTAACACATCTGTGACTAGGGGTGCGGATGGGCCTCGTATGGTGGAATTTTCAATTGCTTGAAGTGCAGATTTGGAATCTGTGAAGACTGCCCATTCCCGCGGTGTAAAATCAGCGATGTGTTGTAGAAAGAAAAGGATGGCATAGAGTTCCGCAGCTGTGGAGGAGGTTGGATGTGAAAGGCGTCGTGCACTACGCCTTCGGATGGTATGACGAATGATGAGGCGGACTTGTTGTTTCGGGATGCGCCATCGGTATATGCTGTCGTAAACGTAGTAAACTTCTCGACTACCAGAGCATGAAAATGGGCTCGGAAGACTTGAGGGGGGACCTGATCTCTTCTTTCCAGAAGGTTTGGAAGGCATACAAAAGTGGGCGGTACCGGTAGAGACCAGGGGCTTCCGGCGGTATAGTTATGAAGCCAGTGAGAGTCTGGCGTGTGTTCTGCGCTACTCGATAGAAGTCGCTTTCAGGGCGGTATCGAATTTCCCTGAGGAGCGGGTGGCGGGAAATGTGAGCATGCAGACGGAGGAAGTGCCGAGCCGTTTCACGTTCACGGAGAACCTCAATCGGGAGCTCACCAGCTTCAGCCAGTACGTGGCGTGTTTCAATTCTATGTTGAGCAGAGTTGATCCAACGCTCGCTTTCCGCATGCCACGAAACACTTCTCGTCAAGATGCTGCATTAATCCACCGAATCCACCTCGGTGTGGCCTTTACAGCTCAATGGCGTTACCGCTTGAGACAAGTTGACTCTCCCACCTGCTGCCACTGTGGTGTGCTTGAGGATCTGGAGCATATTCTTCTTCATTGCTCCCACTACCATCCTTCCCGAACCACACTCTCCCAGTCTCTTCGTCAGCTGGACTCTCGCCCCTTCTCTCTATCGAAATTGCTCGGTCCCTGACCTAATCCAGCCCAGCAACGCTCTGCGCTCAAAGCTCTGCTGACATTTCTGGACACCATCGGACTTCGATCGTTATTGTGAAGGGGCTCGTTATTTTATTCCCCACATTCTCACCAGCAATGGGGTAGAGTATCGCCTGTGGCGATGAACCTCCCCACTCTCAAAAGCCAAAATAAAGTTGTTGTTGTTGTATCGACTCTGTTGAGCTGTGCCCCCTTTTAACATTCCTAAACCCCATAACAGCCTTTTTTAGAGGTGGAAGTGCAAGTGCGCCATTCAGGCTCATGCAGAGTAATGCATTTTGCGTTTCGTTTAAGCATGTTTTTGTAGTTTGTCCCCCTCCCCCTTTGAGTTTGGTTGCCTTCATTGCCTCATTTTTATAAATGGGGGTTCGTGCATATTTCATCAAAACATTTGGACGGCCCTTGCCCTTTCAAGATCATCGAGGGCGGGACTCTAAAAGTATTGTTCAATGTAGCCTGGTTCTAGGCCGCCTCAGCAGTCGTGTAAGCTTGTGAGATACCGTAGCCTTACGAGCAAGTTTTCCTGCATGGGTCATTCGGAAATACCAATTAAGTCAAAGAGCCTACCAGATTAATGCGCCTATTTTAGAATTTCATTTCCTATTTTGTTGTTTTTGAGGGTCTGTATGTCTGAGTATTTCCATCGTTTTTAGTGCCTGAATTTCCGGGCCCTAATGATGACGTTCAACATACATGCTAACATCCGTAGTTAGCCTGGTCATACTGTTAATATTAGACGAAATGGAAGTCACTCGTTCACAAGACTGCGACAAAACAATAATGCAGGCAATAAGGAAGCAGCCTCTATGGAACATAATTGAGCGTATGCTTTTAACACATCATACTAAACAAACATTCTCAAAGTAACTTAGTGTTTGACCCCCTGACCTGTGCTGCAGTAGTCGAAAGCTGTATTCCGCTAAATGAATACCGTACATTCTCAAAAATCCTGGGGCCTTCATATTCGGGAGCAGCCATAGACGTACCGGATGTGCCCCCCACCCGGAGATCCAACGTAATTTGTGCGCTTCATTCGCAGGGCATCATGATTTCTACTCACATAACGTAATAATGTCAATCTCTGAACACCCGCACTGCCCGCAAGATCATAGCGTCCGCTCAAGGCGAAGAGTTGAGGGAGTTTCCCCATCCCCCTTGGAAGAACTTTCTGCCCCACCTCACGGTTCTTGGCCAACAGGAACTGTGAAGAAGATCGGTCTACAAATGAGATAATAATCCTTTTCTCTATCACGATAAATCGCTTTTTTCTATCATTCCAATTATTTTTATTCGGAGATTTTAAAAATGGCATATTTAATTTTTTACTTGTGGAATTATATGAAACCGACGTGCAAGCTGGAGGAGGCATTCGCCCTAAAACTTGCTCCTCTATTGGAAATGAAACGCACATTTTCAAATACAAATGACACTACAAAGAGGAAAGTGCCATATTTACCACGCTATAGTTCCATCACTAAACAAACCACAAAATGAGCTCCGCAGCTCTGACAACAGCGGACTTTTTCGACAAGGTGCTTCACTGATCGTGATTTCAAGGTCCCTAACAATGGCAAAAACAACAACTTTATTACAAGATGATGACCGGGGAGTTTCATCCCTTTATCCCCAGCGAGTCCCTTCACAATAAGGCAATAAGACGCATGTCTCTATCAAATGTCGAAATGGTAAACCGTTGCGCGGGAAGTGCCGCCAGGTCTTCCCAGGCTTCGCCATTAAAACTATAACGTTGCTGGTGCGTACTACGCACAGTTGCTATCTCCACTACTGCGACACTTCGAATTCGTGGCATCCGCTAGAAGGACTTTTGAGGTTCTACTTCGTAAATTTTGACACTAAATGTTATCCTGCGCAAGCCACGTGTACAACGTGCTGGAGAATTCACACACGCATTTCGAGTGACTATTCTTGCTGAATCTCTTGCTACCGGTCAAGCATGCGTCATTCGTAGTCCATGACTTGCTGCAACCATGTGTGAGTGTTACAACCCATGTACCCTGTTATCCTCGCCAAATGATCTGCCAATCTCTCATGAGCAGAAAGGAGCCTTTCTCTAAACGGAATGTGAACTAAACATCCGCACTCTATGGCAGCACACTATGCTTGCGCCTTGAGTTTGGATAATACTATGAAGAAATCGCAGGAACCAGGACCACTTCTCTGAAGACATGCAGAAAACGGAACCCTATATCTTTGCCATCCGAACATGCACAATGACTAATCGAAACTTCGGAGTCTCATTTCAGAACACACAGAGGACTACAAGAGAGGACTACGCCCCTGCCGAGTAACTGCAAGACTAGAACGAGATGTGCATCAAAGAATTTCCGCATGAGTGATCTGCTACGTAGTGTTAGGTAAATAAACGCTTGCGTGTGATCGAGCATTAATAAGTTTCTTATGCATGTCATCCCTTTCTTGCTCACCACTAATCGTGAAAATGGTTTACCGAATGCCTTCTTTAAAAAGATTGGGGTCCCCCAGCAGAGCAGGTTCCCATGAGCCATGATGCCGATCCTGTCACCTAAGACGTCCGCTTCCTCCATATCATGTGTGGTGAGCATTATACTGCACTGTTTCCTCAAATTCAGAAACATATCCCACAGCTCTCTTCTTGTCTCTGGATCAATCCCGGCCGTGGGTTCGTCTAGAATGACAACCTGCAATGAAAAACTGTTTATCAATAAGCTTCCCCTCATGCGAAAATCTGGAGTGGTCCCAGAATGGTTCCAGCTGAATGTGGATGGTCCTAGCTCGATTCTGAAATGGGGTGGCTGGGACACCAATTAATGAGATCCCAAGCTGGGCAGCTTCCCCATTTGAGGTGTTATTGGGGGTAGAGTTCACGGTTGCGATATACCATTCTGGTTTTGTTTGATCTATTGCTTTGATATATTTTAGACACCTGCATGATGTATTTATGTTGCTTTTTATCCAGCTGCGTCTGCGATAAAATATAGATGGTGTCCCAGCTAAATGCGAACATATTCCTTATATATATATATATATATATATATATATATATATATATATATATATATAAGGAACTTTTTCCGAGGCGATATCAATTGCAATATAGCATATGCTGAAGGGAACTCCTTAGAAGGGCATTGGCAAACTCCTAACGCAATGTCTTAAGCTGTCCCAATGAGAAGATCTGGTCCCTTCGGTCACCTGGTACCGGGAGCGTTTTCAGAAAAAAAATCCGTTCGATAGAACGTTCGCAAAAAAATTGTGAAGGAACACCATTTTTTGCTTTATTTTGTTCATTGCGAATCTGCGGAGACGCGTCTTTCCTTCACCCCCAATGTGAGAGGGTGAAAGACCACAGCCTCTTGCGTCCTGGAAAAAGATTAAAAGAAAACAGAAAATGCAACCCGAGATAAGGACAGTTCCGATAGTCACAGGATACACTTGTTTTTTACTATTAATTAGATATGTCACTTTAGAAACTTAGGAGGAACATGAGAAACAGGATAACAGGAAGATTTCCAAAGTATAGTAGAGAGAAAGGAGGTACTATCGCGATCTGCATGGAGAACAACGGTGTCATCTTCCCTGAGAAAATACAAGATGTGAGGTGGTCAACAAAACGACGTGCTCCCTGTGGTACAGTGCTGGACAAAAGTTTATGGAACACGCTCTGGCGCATTCCTTCTGCAGAGTGACACGCTAGCAGCCAATGGGACCGTACGGACTTACAAACATGTGCCTGGACAACCCAGTCACCTGCTTGCAAACAACAACTTTATCGTGAGATGATAAATGGTGAGTTTCATGGCCATGGGCAATACTCTACCCATTTTTGGTTGTGATGCGGTGAATGAAATACTGAGTCCCTTCACAATAAGGATCGAAGTCCTATGGTGTCCAGAAAGGTGAAGACAGCTTTGAGGGCAGAGCGTTGGTGGGCTGGATATGGCCAGGGACCAAGCAACTTTGTGAGAGACAGGGGGCGAGAGTCCAGCTCGTTAAGGGATCAGGAGAATACGGTTCGGGAAGGTTGGTAGTGGCGGCAATGAAGAAGAATGTGCTCTAGATCTTCTGCAGCATCGCAGTGTCAGCAATGGGGAGAGTCAACTTGTCTGAAGAGGTAATGCAACTGCGCTGTAAAAGCCACATCGAGGCGCATTCGATGAACTAATGCGGCATCTTGACGAGACGTACGTCGAGGCATGAGGAAAGGGAACGCTGGATCAACTCTGCTCAGCATAGCTGGGGGGAGAATGTCAGCGGTCCATTGACGGGGTCTACAAGCGGGGACTACAAGCGGGGAGCCAGAGGAGTCACGAGGCGTAGAAGTACGAGGCGACGATCTCCTCTCTACCAGCGCAATACTCGTCCGCCTCCCAGACGAGAGAGCTGCTTCGCGGTGCTGTCTGCCTGTTCAATCCCTTCTATACCGCAATGGGCTGGAACCCATTGGGGAAGCAGCGTGTGTCCTGTTTCATAGACAAGGTTGCAAGCCATTAACACATCCATCTCCAATGGGGCAAATGAGCTTCGGATGCCAGAGTTTTCAATTGCTTGCGGCGCAGATGTAGAGTCAGTGACCACCAGGTACGGTACATTCGCTGCTAGCGTGGAAGGTCGGCTAGGTCGGACCTCCTTTCTGACCACTCGTGGAAAAAAATACACCCGTGTTCGGTAAACTTTGTCCAGCAGTGTACGTACGTACACCGCACAGTGAACACATGATCATGCCTAGTCTAGTCACAGTGAGTGATGCCACGTGTATTGCGTTGTACGTACATCTTCTGCTCAGTATATGCTTTTACCGGAATAAACAATATTTACTTTCGAAAATATGTGGATTTCTACGCATTATTTTCGGTCGGTCGTTTGGTAGTCCCCATATGTGTGCAAAATTGTTACAACCTCGCAGCTCACCACACATCATTCGACATCAGCATCACACTCCGTCACATCATAACCCATCATTGGACATCAGTGTCACAGCTCATCACATCACAACCAATCATTCGACATCAACATGACAGCTGATCACATCATAGTTCATCATTCAACATCATACCCATCTAATCAAAAACCATTGTTCGACATCACTGCCAATCTCATCATTGTCTATCAATCAAGCTCACAGCCCTATCACATCATCACCCATCATCCAACATCACAGCCCATCACATCATTACTCATTATGCAACATCAGAGGCAATAACATATTTATTCATTATTTAACATTATAGTCCATCACATCATACGCTAGGGTTGAACTTCAGAACCCGCTTCAGTGCACATGCTTTTAAGAATTTCATTTAACTTCTCACCGAAGCACAGCGGAGCAATGTAATTTGGATTACACTACACGCTTAGACGTCAACGTTACAACCACCGACATAATTCAGTGCAAAGGGGCATTGCACACGCTTTCTACCAGAAGCACTGTGGAGCAACGTCATTTGATTTGCTATTTACGCTTTCATGTTAATGGTACAACGACTGCATGTTACAGACTGAGGTTTAAAGTGGGTTTAGTAGCACAGCACAGCAAGCATGTGGAAGCACAGTTGAGTAATGTAATTCGAATTGCTATTTATCACTTTGGCGCCAGTGGTGCAACCACTGCAGTTTGCATATTACAAGTTAAAGGGGCGGTGCACACGTTTTTAAGAATTTTATTTAACTTTTACCAGAAGCACAGCGGTGCAAAATAATTCGGCTTACTGTTCACCACGTTGGTGCCTGTGGTGCAACCAAATCGATATGCAGTGGTGCAACCACTGCATGTTGCATTTTAAAGGGGCGGTGCAAATACTTTTACTTCTACCTGAAGCATAGTAAAAGTATTGAAAAACCTGTAACCCTATAGCATTATATATGACTATACAAGGTCCTATAAGATTCATACTGGTTATGCAGGAACCAAAAAAAAAAACGCTTTCAGGTGACAAAACAAAACAAATAACTTAGGTCAATAACGCTGTAGGTCAATACGTGATCTTATACAAACCCACGCATGAGTTATGTGGAGTCCTACATCGGTCATGTTGGACCATGCGAGATCCATAATGGTCCTATACTGTTCATGTAGGAGACATACAGGATTCAATTGTGGCCATGCAGAAGTTATATGGGGTCATATATGTAGGCCATGTAGAAGTCATATAGGGTTCTATACGAGCCACATAGGTGTTTTATAGTGTTCTATGCCGATCAGTTTTCAGTCCCTGAAAACGTGAAACAAGCAAGAACGTGTGGCAACATATATTAGCTCTCAGCAAGTGAATATCAAATTGTGTAATGCTTAAAAGGACTATCGCATCCGGAGACATGGGTAGGGAATGGTTACGAGAATACTTGGCATCATTCGACAATTCATTTCAGTAATTATCTTGGCTGGAAAATGTTCCGGTAATAAATAAACAAGTTTTTCCGATCAACGAAACATCGGATGACGTCATTGTGACGAAGGCTTCAACAGGACCAATGCGAGGTCGGCGCACCGCAGGCGCCGCGCCTCCCCATTTCCTCTCGGAGATATCGTCTGCTTTGTACATATGGCGTCGTGTATGTCTCTGTGTATGAAACAACCAATTTCCTCGAAAGTGCTGTGAGTTTCGCTCAGTGGTGAAATTGCAACACATTCGAGTTGGGGAACGCGTTGTAATGTTCCTGGCTGTAAAAAATCGTCTGGTGCGAACCCAGAATTGACATTTCACGGGGCCAAGGACAGGGACACTAAACGAAAGTGGGAAGCAGCAATCGCCGGCAGTCTTGCTGTCGTGGAAGAGGAACTGCACGTTCGGCACGTTTGGTCCTCGCATTTTGCCGACGAGGAGTACGTGGAGTCGGACTTATTGCAATTCCGTATGGGACTGTCAGCCAAACGAAAGAGACTAAAGCCCGATGCTGTTGCCCACATTGTTCGATGAGCAAATGGAAACCACCAACATGCCGGATGAGCAGGTAAGCATTTGTTTTTAATTCATTTCGAATGAAGCCCTACAAAAGTGTGGTGTACTGATATAATAGGTCACGAAGTGACTCCAGGTACGCGATCGAGATGTAGCTGACTCAATGTAAACACACTACACTCGGAGTGTAATCACGTAGGGGAGAGTACATCCTACCTGTCGGTTGTGCTGTTCGGCGTATATAACAAAAAATACGTACGGAAGTACTTGTTTTCACGCTCTATCCGCCGACTTCAGCCATTTGTTTCTGCAAATGCGCGCCAGAAAAAGTACACATGAAACACCGCTACCGGCAGTGATGTACCAGACACTCCTAGCCCCCACCAGCACCCTACGTATTTTTTTGGCGACATCCCTCTATAACTTGCATTATTCAAATTCACTGTTTCTCCTGTGTCTTTCTTTTCTCATGTAACCCAGCATTTTTGTGAACTAGCAACGTCATTTTTGTGAGCTAGTGAGAGCAAAGGGCAGCTTTCCAACAGAATAACAATTAGGCATTACAGTTTTATGCATCATGTCTCACATCAGGTGCTCAATTTCTGTCACAGGTGGAGAGAAGCAGCTTGATGGAATCTGCTTGAGGTGAGTACAAGAAACTTCCATTAGGAAAGTCCGTGTTGTACGGTTAATGAAATGTGAATTCTGATTTACACTGAATGTTCATGTTGTGAAACCGGCAGCTTATGCAGGAGTATCAGCCTCTACAAGTGATGCAAGTGGGAGTTCAGTTCTGCAGCACATGACAGCCACATCATCAGAGGATGGTATGCTTTCCAGTTCACCTATCACACACTGTAAAAAATTTCACCGTAAAAAAAAACGGGCAAATGCAAGGAAAGTTGGCTGCCAAACATCGGCCGTTATTTTTACGGTGGCCCCGTATAAGTTGTGCCCGTGAAAAAATACTGCATTGGCCAATAATTTTAACAGGGATACGCCGTGTAGCATTACTGTGCTGTGGTCGTTAAAAAAACTGCATTGGCCAGTAATTTTAACTGACATATGCCGTGTACCCTTATCGTGCTGTGCTCGTCCCTGGAGCCCCTCTTTTTTTTCTACATATAGTCGTAGCAATGAGAGCAGTTTAAGCAATGACCATGCGCAACACATTGTGATGTTTGGCACATTGAGATTTATTTTCTATGTACATAGTGATGAAAATGCGCCAGTCACCTCTGGCATGAAAACCCTGCAAAGAGAAAGAGAACCGTTACAGGGAGCCGGGCAATAGACATGCAATAATACTCACCGTCTATTTTGTTCAAAAGAAGAACATACGAAGGAACCATGTGCACCCATCAGTCAGGTCTGGCATCACAATACTGCAAAGAGAAAGGAAACTGTTACAGGGAGCAGGGCAATTGACATGCAGTTATACTAATGGTTTATTTTTTCGAAGGAAGAACATACGAAGGAACCATGTGCACCCATCAGTCAGTTCTGGCATGAAAACACTTCAAAGAGAAAGGAAATTAGACTCAGTTTTATTTTTTCAAAGAAAGAACAAGAAGGTGCACACAAAGCGCGGAGACGGCACGGAACTTCTTCTGGAAGCGTTCATAAGGACATCTGATCATGACCCTTTCGTATGTGCTGCTTCATATGTGACATTATCTCTATATTCGTAGTGAACTGACGCGAGCACGAATGGACGTGACATACTTTCATGGTTTCGGAGAGCAAATCGATTCGAGGCGACCGCCCTGGTGTGTTCTTGTAACGCCCCAAAATGTGACATCCGAGTTTTGCATAGGTCGCCGCCGTGTACACACATAATGCATGACAGCACGGTATTCTGCTCGCTTCATGTACACCTCTACGGTGGTCAACTAGCCCATCAGAGTGTTAAAAACACATGGGCACCTTCCGCGACGATACATTACAACAAGAGCGCCTTGATCACCCTACGAGCCAGGACGTACACACAGAACTAGGGAGACACTTCACAACAAACGCGAGCCACGATTTACTGGTGTCAAGTTGAACAAAACCAGGCATACGGTGCACCACGCTCAAATCGCAAAGAACAGGATGTGCGAACAGAAATGTGCTTACCTAACTACATGCATTCGCGAGATTTACAACAACCGCTTCGTCGTCCTTCGTCAACCATCGTCCGCGCACGATGTTCCGCTTCCGGCGTTTGCGAATGACGGCAATGCCCCGTACTTGGCTTGGCCTTGCCTCCGCATTGAAGTTTTTGGCCGGCACATGATGATGGCGCCACCGTTTTACGTAGTTTTCGCAGTATTTGTGATTACGGTAACACGCCGTCGTCACATACTACTAAACGCCCGTAGAAATCACAGTATTTTTTTACAGTGCAGCTCAAACAATAAGACTGTAAATGTACCAAACAAGAACTGTAAAAACAGACATGGTGGTGGCAGAGTTTTGCCTGAGGGTGACACTCTAGCATCTTACAATATAGGGTACACATATTTTGAAAGGTGGATGCAAATAGTCTACCACCCATCTAGCAAGTCACGTTTTGCACTCAGTCCGATGAAAAAATGTGCCACACCTGTGTTCTATAAACTTTTGTCCAGCACTAAAGTGTAGCTGAGCCTACAGCTATGCAGCTTGTCTCATGAAAATACAGTAATCAGTAATGTATCCATGATTACAATATCCGTACTATACAATATATAATACAATACATATACTGACAATATATATATACTATGTGTTTGCTTATTTTTTTAAGTTCTCGTCCTGAATGAGCTGCCCCTTCAGCCTTTGGTTCCATACCAGACTGTCAGCCAATACGTTTTTTTTGTACACTTTGGTGCCACAGAAACAACACTTGAAGGGTGGAAAGACGGCAAATAAGAAAACACAGACAGCGGTTCCCACTGCAACACTTGGTAATTATGCTTCAAAATGTATTGTGCTTCACAAATATTTTTGTGTTTGTTATGCAGTGCAACAATACTTTGGTTGCTTCCGTCATATTGCCTAACTGGTCAAGTGGAGAATTCCGTCATGAGGATAGGAAGTTATAAGCCAAAACACTGTTGCACTTATTATAAAGAAGCAGTAGCGACATTGACAGTTAGAGTTGGCATAGACTCAGACAGTTATAACCTTCCCACGCACTGGTGCACTCTCCTTTACATCCTCACAAGTTGCAGCAGAGTGTCCAGAAAGCAGTGGAGACAAAAGCGCAGCTCTTTCTGCAGCAGAGGCTTTGCTGCCACATGATGACGCAGTACAGCTTTGTGTTGTCCCACTGGAGCATGCTAGCCTTTCGACGTCACCGCCTGGTGGCCGTACCTCTACTCCAGTGCCTGTGGACTTGGACACGACGGATGTGTCCACATGGTATGTGCAGTATTTTCTTTTTCAACATGTATTCAGCTTTGTTGTTATTTCTGGGAACTTTGTTTGGATTGGTGTACATAAAAATGACAATGTGGCATTGTTTCAGCAGAGATGAAAAGCACTTGTGATGAAGGCAGATTAATCTGTTTCTCTTGTGCGTACAGCCCACCCGACCCAAAGGATGTGACATTCCAGTTGTCTGAAACGGCAGAAAGCTCAGACACTGAAGAGTAAGCTTGAGATCATGAGGTAAATAGAAACTTTGAGAATTTGTTTTCTTTTCTTGCAGTCATGGAGACAAGATGTTGCAACCACAAGGGCTTTCAAAATCTCGTAGGCATCAAATGTAAGTGAAATATTTTCAAATATTTCACAAAGCTTGTTCAAGACGCTGGGTGCATAATAATGTAAGAATTAAAAATATTGGTTGGCTTTCCAGACCAAATCCAGATGAGCGATTTTTCCTGGTGGCAGAATCCAGTTTGCAAGAGCTGCTATCCCAGTGCCCCTACTGTGGGAACGATGGTGTTGACATCAACACTACAACAAGGGGGACATGCTTGAAAGGTGTCATGCATTGCAAGTGTGGGAGGGAACGGTCTTGGCACAGCCAACCTTGGCTGGGGGGCCGACCACTGGGGAACGTCCTGGTCTGCTCTGCAATCCTTCTCTCAGCTTTGAACATCTCAAAAGTTTTTAGGATGTTTGAGCTTGTGAAGATGGCAACACTTACAATGTCTCAGTACTTTCGAACGCAGAAGGAGCACCTCTTCCCTGCTGTGAATGATGTGAGTCCTGTGACGTGACGTATGACTTGCTGTGACATGCTGTATGCTGCGACATGCCCCACAGAGTGGGATAAAAGGGTCACGTGATATGTTTGCGTTGAGTGTATGGCCCTGCTTTCTCCTGATTTTTGGCTGTGCCTTGAGTTCCCTCAGCAAATAGCCAAAGTAAAAAGTAGAAAGAACGACTATTTTTCTGTGATTCTGCTAGGATCGTATAGTACGAACCTCCTTTGGAGGTGCTTCAATCAATTGCAAATGCAATGCTGTAGGGCAGGCAGTCTAGTACGGTGTTGGCTTTACCACTATTTCTCTGACAATCATGGGCCATCTACCATGTGTACCCAGGGTTCCTCAATTTGCACTCATCCGAAAATGTTTTTAGGTCTACCACATGAAACAAGCAGAGATCCTTGACCAGCTTCGGCCACTGCCCCTGACCCTTGCCGGGGATGGCAGGTGCGACTCACCCGGCCACACTGCATTGTATGGCACCTACACGCTTCTGGAGACTGCAGCCAACCGTATCGTGCACTTCGAGTTGGTTAAGGTACCTCAAGTTCGTTTGTGGACACCAGAATAGTTTTGTGAAAAAAGTTATCATGGATAAAAAGGCACCTACAATAGAAGAGCTTGGTCATGTTACATTCTAATTTGGGAATTCAAAAGTGACTCGCTTTCGCCTACTTGACTGTCTAATGTGAAGTGTGGATACAGCAGGCTGTTGTAGGACGAGACTAAAGTACCCCCAGGCAAAACTTAGACTGCACATATGAAATGCTACATTCAGTGACCATCACTTATTGTAGTGCAATAGCATGGACGACAGGGAAGACTGTGTCTATAAATCAAGCTTAGTCAAAACGATTAATTACTATCTATTACAGAGTATTCACTCGTAATGAAATTACTCACAAATTGCTTGGAAAAATTAATAAATTACTTGCCACTTTACTCACTAAAGTATTTGATTAATAGTATGGCAATTCATTGTAGTGCCTTGCATAAAATGTCTAACCCTGATCTTTCCTCTTATGCAGTCTACTGAGGTCAGCAGTAGCAATGCAATGGAAGCCTATGGTCTACAGAAATGCCTCGCCTTTCTCGAGGTACATGACATGACTGTGGACACCCTGGTCACCGACTGCCATTCTGGCATCAAAGCCATGCTAAGGCGACTGTGCCCACACATAAAGCACAGATTTGATGTGTGGCATGTTGTCAAAGGTGAGTGGTGTAATTTACTGGAGGGAGTTTTATATGTCACACGTGATAACATCCAACAGGAGTCAAGAAAAAGCTCTTGGCTCTCAGTCGCTCAACGAAACACCAAGTTGTGCAGCTCTGGATTGAGAGCTTGACAAGACATGCGCATTGGTGTCCGCGTACAAGCGGGGATGATGGGGACCTATGTCTTGCAAAGTGGATGTCAGCAGTTAACCACATCGTTGACATCCATGAGCACGACAAGCCATTGTACCCGATTTGCTACCACGGCGCACTTTCTGAACCACGACAATGGCTCAGAGAAGGTAAACACTGACATTTTGCAGTTTGTAAAACATTATATACAGAGTAGCGAAGTAATAAAAGTTTTCCTTACTGACACTTATGGGTGAAATACACAACACAAATTTCAAAATCCTACAACAAAATTAACACAATTGAAAACAGAAAAAAAAAACATGTTGCACACCTTATACTGCAGCCTCATTCCCATTCTCTGATCTACGATCTCGGTGGTGGTAAGATCTCGAGTATTATTTCTCTTTTCTTCTTTATGCAGTAAATTCTTTCTTCTACCTTCAGCAAGGGGACAAGAGAGACCAATTGGTTTAAAATTTACTAAAATGAAATGTGACCATAGGCAGACACAATGATCCTTCCTTGCATCAAGTAATTATTGTGAGTACTGCGTGCCAATAAGGATAAGCTTTTATATGTGGCTCTCCTGTATTCATGTTAATGTATCGGTAGTTGTTATTGAAAGCCCTTAACTTTACACGATTCACAGAAATCTCGCAGAAGTGATGATTTTTTTCCAGACCACACCTTTTGTTGTGGTATTGCAAATAATTTTACTTTTTAAAATTATATAACCTAGAATTATTTGCCAAATATCGCCGACGACCAGACAGACCTCACCATTCGAGGGTACCGTTCGAAGTGGTTCATTTAGATTTTGCCGAGCTCCGAAAGAAGTCGGAAGGGGTAAAAAGGCCTCAGTAATTATTGCTGGCCGTCGACGATGCCACACGAATCGTGTGCGCACGCGCGAGGTGAGGACACCAACAGCGCCATCAAGCTGCTTGAGAGCAATATATTCGCGCCCACAAAGGTCATTGTCTGCGACAATGGACCGGGGTTTGCCTCCAAACGCATGCAAGCATGGGCTCGAGAAAGAGGGATGCGAATTAGGTTTACAGCACCCTACCATCCTGCCGCAAACGGTATGGTAGAGCGGGCAATTAGGGGCACAAAGCAGTACATTCATATGTATCACAACTTTCCTGGAGGATGGCGTCCCTGTCTGGAAGCAGCCACCCACCATCATAATCGGTCACATAACGCCGCAATTGGCTCCACACCTTACTTTGCTTTTCACCGGTCAACGCCCCTTCTCCGAGCGGAACACGATCTGGGAATTGCTGACGGCATAAGGGTCACAGAAAAACGCAAGGACCCACAAGAACAATGCAGATACCGACTCACTGTGAAGAAGTACTTCGACAGACGACACAATACAAACATCCCCCATCTTCAAGTCGGAGACAAAGTTTTGGTCCATAAGGGATTACCGATCCTCGATCAACACTTCTAGGTCCCTTTACTGTGGTCCAAACGGCCACTAAACAGGGTGCCTTGAAGACGATTGGTTACCTCGACGAAGCAGATGGCTTTCTCAATGCAAATCGCTTTCTCTCTTCGCAGGCCTCTGTTGCAAATATTCGCAAGTGCCATCCCAGGAGGGATGAACTTCAGACGCCCCCGGCCGATGTAGGGTGCCCGCGGGTCGGAAGAAGAAGCGCAGAAGTAATTACATGTAGTTAGAACTCGGGCAGAGCCTGGAATAAAAACTAACGTTCTTGTGTCGAGCATAGTAAAATGAAGTTGCCATAGAATTAAAAAAGTTCGTCCAGTTCGCTAATGTCCACTGCGTTGTCTCGTAGTTCCATGTGTCTCGTGGATCAACTAGCTCAGGAACCATGTATCCTACATAAAAGTTCTCAATCTCAGGCAATATTTTTTGACAGAACGCAGGGTTCTTCTTGATGGTTACAACATACAGGTCCGTTGGCGACTGGCGAGCATACTGCGAGTTTGTAGTAGCTCCTCTTCGCAGTATTAGCTGAGCTTGTATTTGATAGAAGTACTTGTGTGATTCTGGAAGATATAAGCTGCCGTCTTTCGATATTTTTACGCCGATGGATTGGTTGCGAGCGGAGACTGTTGTGTCCGACTTGCTTGGTCCCCGAGGTCAACCGCAGCGCCCATGGACGCGGAGCTCTCCATCGGGAGAAAACAGAAGCCGCACGAGCTTCGAGAGCAGCCCACCATGACGCTGACGCAGCCCTCGCAGTCTTACGACGCCACCGACCTGAACTTTTGCGCGAACACAGAC
Source organism: Ornithodoros turicata (assembly GCF_037126465.1). NCBI lineage: Eukaryota > Metazoa > Arthropoda > Arachnida > Ixodida > Argasidae > Ornithodoros > Ornithodoros turicata. Next base: position 50,691,253 of record NC_088203.1, on the reverse strand, counting down.
AAGCTGACAGACTTGCGTTGCCGGCTGACGACGTAGTGATCGATATGCTGGACCTTCTGTAAACGAACCTCCGGTGAACTGTTTGATTTGTGGTGGTGGGGGAAGTGTGGGGACCATGGTAGTAGCGTCGCCTACTGATAGATGGCGCTTCGATGGCGATAGAAGTTACGTTATCGAAAAGAGGGGGCGTATCTGAGACAAAGATTGAAAAGGACGAAAGCTGCAGGAAGTGGGAGTGTAGCCTTGGGCATGGGCGGGAGCTGTACGCATTGTATTGTTGTAGCCGGAGGGTTGCTGCTGTTGATTCCAGGAGGCTTGTCTACTGAACTGGGTAAATAAACTTGTGCATAACCTCTTGTGGGAATTGTGTCAGCAACCCATCCGTAATCCTCGGTCCGGCCATGAACAGACTGCGCTTTCTCCCGAACTGACCCTTTTTTGCCCTCATCTGGTTGTTTCTCTTTCCCCTGTTTGTGTATATATTGCTTGTACGTGAAGTAAAATTTTCAGCTCTGTTTGATACTTCGTGTTTGTGTCTGTCCCTTCGTGTTTCCTAGTCTAGGGGTTTTACATCATGCATCATCTTGGCCAGCTCGCTTGCTCGCTTGTGTGGAGCTTGGGGGCCTCAGAGCTCTCCTCGCCCAGCACTTTCCCAGGAAGGACCAGGTCCCCCCCCCCCCCCGAGACGTCTATCCAGCTGAAGCTCAAGGTGAACGCCATGAGGGATGTCCGAGAGATCGCATGCTTCATGCGAGTGAACATACAAAATAAATCTGCCGCATGACACGGAATTCCGGACACCCCGCTTGAATCTGTATATGAAGCGGAGGTTATGCTATCGTCGCTATGTGATTCATGGCAAGCTTCATTCGATGGAACTCCCAATTTGGCCATGGTTTTCCCTTCCATGTATCGCGTACAGTAAGGCATACAGGATTATTGTGAGGGTTGGGCTCCGACATTGGCGAACATGCTGCATACACTACGCCCAATTGAAGCGCTACGTGTCCATAGAAGTTGAGCGAGTCCAGGCCATACTCTCCTACCACCCCTAGATCCACGCCTGATTCGGAGGAACCAATTCAGAAATGTGAAAATCAACATAGAGAAAATCAACAAGATAGACAGTACCATTATTTCCTTGTACTATCGTTTAGGTGTCTATTCCCGACACGCGTCCACGAACGGTCAGTCTCTCAAATGTGTACTTGTTTATGAGGCCGTCTACATTAGAAAATACAGTTTCTTATAACACATTATGCATCGCAATATATTTCTGGAATCTACCATTCGCGTTTCTCTCTGTGCAGTGCGTGACAGCCTCAGACGGTGCGGTCCTTCTCGTACGAATACGATGGTAGCGATGTTCATTCTATGATAGATTTGGCTGTCTGTGTAGAGAGGATTAGGTTTTTTCTGGTAGCTTTGGAATCTGTGTATAGCCACCAATAGAGGCTCGAAAACGGGTGATGAGCCCTTTTCAAAGAGAAACTGCCTCCTACATCCTCTTGATCCATCAACATCAGATTGAGTCTCCCAACTGTGCCAGCGTCTGTTTGATTTTGACAGCACGTTGACCACACGGTGACTGAAGTTCAACTACGGCGTGCGGGGTTTCCGCAAAGGGAAAGTCTGAAAGTACACTCCTAAATGTCATATTTACTACAAGAAAACATGCGGATGATCCATCACGACCCAGTTGCTGTTCATATCCATCTGGAATACATTTGGAGATGAACGATTCTTCCGATTCCATAAAAGTCTCTGTACTTCGCTTCATATGAGCTTTTCGAGGAAGCAGAATTGGTCGTTTCTTTCGAGCACGAACGACTCGCTAAAACTCCCTAATAAAGCAGTTACAAAAAATACTCATGCAGCGAATTCTCTGCGCCGGGATACCTATTTCATTTGCACTGCGGAGCATACTCTACAGTCCATTGTGGGCGTAAAGAACAAGTGCATTTCATAGGCTGCGCAATAGTTCACAGTGCAGTTTTCTATTGTTGGTTGTAGTACCGCAGCATTAGCAATTTGGTGGCAGCCAGCTGCAGACTTTCTTGACATCTTGATACACATCTGCTTCTGCACAAGCTTGCTTCCATGTTGACTGAGAGGCTCCCAGTGCAGACGTGATACAGCTTCGTGGCAATGTGAGAGGAATTTCCTCTTTGCACCTTTGTGTACATAATGCAGGCGTTTTTTCACTTCTATACAGATACCCGGATATACAGGGTGCGAGAAGGTTCTCGGACTCGTTTCAAAATGTTACTAAAAGGTACACATTGTAAAAGTTTTCGTGCACCGCAAGCTATCGCCTTTGCGTACGTAAAAGGACAGTCCTGCAAAATGCGCGACGTGGTTTGCGCGTGCGCAAACCACGAACTCTACCCCATACGCACGCAAAGGCGATTGCGTACGACGCACTAAAACTCTGTATTAACAATCACGACGCAATCTGGCACAGTGGTATAGTTCTTTCAGAAGTTCTTTTGAGCTCATCTTCCATGTTCTACAGTCAATGGGCGCGTTAAGTGGATGCTCCAGAGCGCGAGAGTTTGGCACTCCTACCGTTAAGTAGTTACGCTAGTACTCTGAGTTTCGTACTCGAGTGGGCTCTTCATGCCCCTGCTTTTGGAGGGTGCACGAAATAGGGATATCGTGCACCGTCATGTGACCTCTTCCCTCCTCTCCACCAAAGCGAAGAAAGACACCGCATAGCGTGGGGCGACAGAAGAGCAAAGAGTAGAAAAAAGAGAAGGGGAGAAGCGGCACCACAGCAAGCGTGCAAGTTCCATTTAAAGGAACAGTAAAGTCAATTTCAACCCAGGGTAACCTTCTGATTTTATGAAAGCCTAGCAAGAGTACATCTCAGTTACGAAATATTTCCTGTAGAATCCTTTTTTCTTCCAGTAATCGAATTTCAAAGGTTGCATTCGAGCACAACAGAGTAAACCATTCAGCTCCCATGGATATCCAAAATAATTTGGAATACCTTCGACATCACAAGTAGTATGGGATTGACACACACTGCCGCCAACTCACAACTTGGTCTAAACACGATTTAATTAGCAATTAGAGCTAATAGAGACCCCCATTATTCAGCACCCTCCAGGGAGTCATTACACTAATTGGAGAGCATCTAACTCGTGTCCAGACCAGTTGTGAATTGGCGGCAACCTGTGTCCATAAAAAAGAAAAATATATAGATACAGAGTGGAGAGAAACAATTTATTCGAAAATCAACGATGCTGTGGCGAAGAAACCGCTCCGGAACACCCGAGTGACCAACGATCGTCATGTTGCTTGTTGACTGCCGGTAGTTGCAGAGATCGACAACAGGTGGCCACCTAGTTGCAAGGCATCGCACCAGATGGTGCCACCATCATAGCTCTATGCGAGAAAAACAGAACAACAAGATACTAGCAGCAGGTAAAATTACAACACTGCTCAACAAGTCTAGGCATGCAAGAGCACGTGGAAAAGGCCTAACCGCTTCTGCTAAACAGCACGGAGAAAACAGTACACATCAAGGAAAAGGCTTAGGGCGACCGGTTAAGCCTAACCACAGCGTCATCGCACAACGCTAAGGAATTCAACAGCTAACACAAGAAGACAACCACAAAACGAACGTATGCTCACAACGCTAAATGTGCGTCAACATGGAGAAAAGGTTTGGTACGCTACGGGTCACTTCTAAACAAGTCTAAACATGCACGTACAGGGCATAAGGCCTGTCCGTTATGGCAAACATGCGAGAAAAGGCTTAACACGAGCTCAGTAAAACAACACACAAACATTGTGCATGGCAAATTACTCACCTTTCCCTCCATTGCGATGATGCGTCTGATCCCGATGACAGTGACGGCTCAACTGACACAGCGCGGGGACAGCATAGCGACCGACCGCACATCCTCACTCTACGAGAGCCAGTGTGCAAGTGACTGGAGCGCCTCTCCGCGGCCGCTACTCATGTGCGCTCCTAGCGCCTCCTGCGCCGGCACTGCCGGTATCAAGCGGTCATGTCTTCGCGTGCGCTCCCCGTTTCGGTGCCACTTTCTGCTTCTACTCCGCGCGCATGCTCCTAGCAGCAACAGGTTGCTTCTCCGTTTCGGTTTCGCTCTCGTTTCTTTGCGCGGGTTTATTTCAAAACGCTGTATAAAGGCAGCACGCACTATGCTCGTGTTATCAATACATGAAAATATTCAGCTACTACGCTTTAGAAAATTGCCCCCGTATCCACGCTTCTTGGGAAGAAGTGAAGAATGAATGTTTCAACGAGGAGAGTCCCCGTAACGAGCTCGTCATCACTCCTTTTCACTACGTGATAGACATTGTGGGCTTTGGCAGCATAGGAGAGATATCTCCGGGGCTACTGCAAGAGATGGTGCGTCGGATCTACGCCCGTTACAAGAACGTCTGTATAACGATTCTGGAGGGACCCCTGGGACTGATGAGCGAATTTGTGAGCTCGATCAACACTGAATTAACACCGAATTCAACTACGTCTCTGCACACATCGTGGACCTTCTCACTCGTGTTATTACTCATATTAAGTACGCCCTGAGGAAGCAGCAACATTTGCAAGCAGTCTACATCGTGAACTTTGTCACCGATTTATTGAAATACCGTTTGGTTATCGAAATGCAATGCCTAAAAGAGTCCGAATAATTTTGTCGAGACTCTGTTTTTTCACTGAAACATCTTTATTGAATACATACAAAAATGTCTCTTGAGTTGGTCGATAGATGCCTGCACCCTCCCTGACTTGCCTCAACAGAAAAGGCTAGAAATGGTATGGGGAATCTTCATTGCAGCGTCGTCATTGCACGGGTCACCGTACCAGCTCAATGGTGGAATGGTCATTCTTTTCATACGCCCATTCCGCTACCACACTGCCACGATGACCCGTGTTTCTCCTGTCCGAGAGAGAGAGAGAGCGTATCTCGACTACAACTTTTATTCTCCATCCCTGGCGACGACGCTCTCGGGCTCTCTTCCCGGTTTTCCGATACTACACAAACAGAGTACTATCGTAATCCAATACACGTCAAAAGACTAGGAACACTTACCATATTTGCAGCTTCCGTAAGGGAAGGAATGTTCGGCATCCACATGATAGCGGTTGTCGTCATAGGGGACCAAACTCTTCTTGAGTCTCGAAATGGTGTACATTGTTTGCTTTATACTCTGGATGGTGCACTGCTTCTGAGAGACTGTCCCTCCGTTGAACAGAGAATCTCGGTACACTTCGTGCAGTAAATGTTTCCTCACCACGTCTTTCTTAACTCCTTTCGCTCTCGCGATCGGTTTGTGTGTCCCAGCCAAGATGATGCTGTACATTTTGGCTCTGACGGCTACGAATTCCTGAGTAACACAGCCTCCTGTCTCGTCTTTGAAGTACCCCATCTGATTAGCATGCTCGTCGTTGAATAGTGGGTGGTCCACTGGATAGGAGGACAGATCTAAGTCGTCCTCAATGTTCATCAGGTGCTGTTCCAGGCTTTCACATGCCAGATAAAAAATTATGCTGTCCATGTTGCTATGGATCAATTGCACCGGACAGAAAAGAGCGACTCGTAGATGAAGCTGTTAATTCGGACTTTGGATATCTTTAGAATGGCAAAGCCCACATAAAAGGGGGTGCCTGCATTTGATGTGACGCTGTTTCATTTCGTACAAGATGCGCTTGTCACTCAGAATGAGAAAATGCTGACTGTCGATGGCGCTAGCCTTTTGGAGTGCGCTTTCTTTGTCGTAGGCTATAGCATACCTTTTCATCCGTCTCACATTTTGTATCGTCTTAATGAACGTACTGTTCGACATGGCCTTGTACAGAAGTCACCCGAATTTCGTTGTACCGGCATTCCTCAACGCGACGTTTCTCTGCACGAAGGTTCGCAAAAAATTGTCTTGGCAGAACGAGAGGATGCTGTGCCCAGCCTCACGTACAGAGCGAGCAATACATAATGAACGACGTAGTGTTCTTTGTCGTTGCACGTCAGCACGAGTTTGTTTGTGGGAGGGGCGTTCAGCACCAACGCATGTTTCAAGTGTCACTGGTAGGCGGAGAGTTTGTTCTCGTCCACGCACCTGTGTTCGGGTGCCAGGAGAAAATCCCTGGTGAGCGCATGCAGTTCTTCGGGATACGACAAGCCTACCACGTATATGTAACCTACTTCCATATCTTGAGGAATGTTGAGAAAATCAATCTCGCTCCACCTCGAAGGATCAACCAACTCAAAACCACCTGTCGGGAGATGGAAAGTCTTCGTGTATGGGTACAGATCTTTTTTTGCTGGGGATCGTAATCGTCGCACCCTTCCTGATTAACCCGACAGTATCTATGTAAGCTGTTACAAATGCCTCCCCTGATGCCCTTCTCGGTCGTTTTGTACATCTCACGGTCATCAGCTTCAGAGTGCTGCCCCACACGTAACTGGCGTGGGACACAGTACGTAGGATATTCATCCCATTCATCTCTAGTGCAATCTTCCTGAAATCTTCCTAGTACAGCACGACGTTGCAGATCTGACAGGCTGACAGGCTGACAGGATGAACGTAACGTAGAGACGCGTGTAACCGCCGTGGTTCTTACATTCGAACAATTCGAAAATGTCAAAGGCGTACTTATAGTCCTCGTCCGTGATCTCTTGGTCGTTTAGATCACTTTTGAAAGCTTCCTTTGGCGGTAGTGCGGGCAAATTGTACGCTTCGAAACTGTCGACGAAGGTGTATGAATAAATGCCCTTCCTGAGGAGGCGCCGGAAACTGTTACCATAGATTTGACGGGTACAATGAAACGCGCCCTCGCCGCCGCTGGCGAGGAGGGTTTCCACCAGGTTCGACAAGGAGAGGTTGAAAAACTGCGTGGTATCGCGGAAACGGTGATCGCCAACGTTGAACCCTCTTATCTTTTCCGTACTCGAAGCTAAGATTGACGGCTCGCCCAGATTTAGAATATGCATGTGGCAGAGAAGGGAGCTCAAATCGTATCGCAGGTTGTGCACGCATACGCCGAGTTCTTCGAGAGGCATTTCAAGAATCACTTCATTTGCGTCTCGACACGGCCGTGCTGCTCCAACGCCCCTCTAATCCCAGAACCGCTCGTGCATTTCTCGCAATAGAAGTACCTTCACTTAATAGGTAGGTAGTCACTTCGTCCCATGAAAGTGCTAAATTTTTTTATGCCATAGAAATGCTCCCTTACCTTGAGCAGATGGACTTTATCTTGATAGAGCGTGCAAGGATCCCATCCGGTAGATACCAAACTCATCTGCTCGTCGAACACGTAGATGTACACGGATATTTTGTTTTTCTCTCCCACAGGGTAATGTCTTCGTAAAAAACTGGGAAGCAGGGCGGCCAGTATGTTACGTGCGTCTCCGGATTCGAAGGATTCATATTTGCGGTATCTGGCAGAATCGTTTGGTTTGCTCCTCAACGGATGCAAGAGTGCCAGTACGCTATACTTGAAACATTCGTTTTCGTGATTCGGTGGGAGTTTGACGTTTGTGAGAGTCCTTGTTTTTCTTTTCAACATTTCTGGAAGCTCGATCGTGCACCCAATCCACTTTGGTTTCAAACGCGTTAGTTTTAAGTCGACACACTGGGCGTCGTTGGAGGTGAAACCAGACCCTTCTCTCACATAGTTTTCTACGCGTTGCGAGGATTCTGCAATGGCAGCATTTATTGCTAGAAGGAGATTTTTGAATATACAGGGCACATGTGCATTAAAGTTTTTGCTGTGTGTTTGAGAATTTGTTGTGTCGTCTCTTCCATCCATGTCTCGGGTTCCCTTCCTTGAGCATTTGTCGCGCCTTCCATTTGTTGGCGGTTATGAACCACTCTCAAGTGAAGGTTCACGTGAAGGGCGTGAGAAGTCAACCCATCGGCTCCGTCCTTAATCATGAGTGCTTTCGAGCACAGACAAAATTTGAAAGGCATGGGATATGCTTCCAGGACGCGCGTGGTTACTGGAGCTATGCTCAGTAGATAGAGTCACAAATTGTCAACGTTGTCGTCATGCGGGGAACAGAGAAGTGTGTACCTGGTAGCCGTCCCGTCGAATGCCTCATGTGTGACAAAGAAAGGAAGGAATAGTCCCTCCGTGACGGAGGGATGATTCTCTATGACGTGTTCTCTCACTTCAACAAATCTACGACCCTCGACGGGGTCCTCATCACTTCGAAATTCTGGGCTTGCATCTGGTGATTCATCTCTAGCCCTACCAGACAGAGGAATGAAATTTGCATACAACTGATCCCCTTCCCACATGACCAGTTCGATCGTCTGCATTGTCGTGCCCATCTAGGGGTTCGTCATCGTCGTCCGTTTCAGGTATTACGAAAGGCAGACTACTGACTCTGTTGTCGTCGTCGTCTGAAAGGACGACTGGACTGTTACTGAGATTCTCTATTCTAGCTCCGTGGTCTCTTTCTACGGCCACGAGCACGGCATCTGTGGGGCGTAGTGACATATGAGACAGCGTGGCACTGCGGTCGCACAAAATCAGAACGAGATTCCCCCTCATAAAACAATGCTCACTTTTCCCTTCAGTTGACGAACGCTTGAGATTGATGATGAGAGAGGATGGGATGAGTCCCTGTGTGTTCATTGTCATGAGGTGACAGCGGATATTGGTTCGTGAAAAACTATGCCATATATAGAATACACTCACACAGCAGAGCCGGTCAACTTACATTTTGCTCCGCGAAACGGCTCAGGTCGTGGGTTGATGCCCCTCATGGACTCTCGGTCAATTGTCATAGAACCAGAGCACCTTTTATAGTCGCTACAACGCTCTCCTCCTTCTCGCATTGCGACGGTGTCCTCTGTACTTTGCCCACCCCGACTTCCGTCTTTCGCACCTTTTTTCGTTGCGTTGTTACACATATAACAATGATCCCATTGTCATTGAATAAAACGTTACACTAATGTCTAGCTAACACTCTGGTGCATTCTAGGCCGACCTCTATATGACTACAAGAAGAACCAGAGTGGGATTTGAACCCAGTAACCTCCCACACAGGCCATGATACACTAACCACTAGACTAATTTGTGCTGCATGACGTTCTCATATGGCGGGGTTCGTGTCTAAACACGTCCAAACATGTTCAAACACGTTCAAGGACGTCATAGAGAGTGAGAAGAAAAGCTTTACTATGAATGTCGAAGCAATCGTTTAATCGTCATTCTCGACATCGTGCTCAGCTTGGTAGATCCTCGTAAGTAATACGCATGACGTCATCATCGTCCAAGTGTTTGAAGAGTTTCGTTTACAGTTTTCAACACTTTTGGTGCGCGTGAAGTCGTTTTTTTTCCGCCTCACATATTTCGGGAGATTGGCAGCGCCCGCTTCTTCGCACCAACTGCGGTGGATGTGGTATAAATGTACGTTTCCTCATTATTTTTATCCGTTCTATAACCGGTCACTTCTGTTTTTTTTTCAGAGCAAAACCATTGGACGGACTGATTGATACGCCCGTTTCTCGGCTGTCGGACGGTACCGCTCGACGACCGTTGCAAAGGACTTCGACTATTGAAAGAAGATGGAGAAGAAGACTCGCAGAAACCCCAGGAGGTCGAGAACCCCAGCCATTGGCTAGACTCGAGCCTTCGCCCATATTTGGGCTGTCTTCCCGGTTACGAAACCAAAGCTGGAGGCTAACTCATGTAACCTCTCACGATAAATAAAAAAGGTTTTGTATACTCTCATTCCGTCTCAGTCATGACGCCCGAGCAGAGGTTTGCAACCTTTGTGCAAACGCGAATGTATTGGGACTTGCTATGGTTACGCGATTATACTCACGGCGATGGCTGCGAGGGTGACCTTCGCTCGATTCTTGAGACGATACCCTTACGTCTGTCCACCATCAGTGGGAAGATAGCAAAGAAATTGAAGCGTTTCGTACATTACAAGCTCGAGCTGTTGGAAAAGCATAGACGAGGACTCGCAATTGACCCGTGTCTCATCAACGTGGGTTTCAACCGACCCATCGTCCGTCGCAACTGGCTTCTCCACACTTCCCTCGACATTACGGTGATTGGCGATGAATGTCGGGTTAGCACGTTGGTAGATCGTTTGGCAAGCGTCTTATGTATGTCGTGAAAATAGACTATTTTACGAAGACAGTTCGCTCACGAGGAGACGTTCTATTCTTTCGTCATTCTCTTCGAGGTTGCACGAAAATATGAATACTCAATTTTTCAAGCTGTAGCGTTTCGACATGCGCGTAGCTACGTAGATACAAAAAAGCCCGCGGTAAGGCGAAAATTCCGGATCAAACTTCATCAGCCCGGATCTGGTTTTAAGCAGGCTGGATCAAGAGGAATCCAGGGTCGTTCAAGTTCATTCCAGTTGGCTCCGGGCTGGATCTGCCTTTATCCTGCCTGAAGAAAACCGGAATGTCGCGGATTCCGGAACACCCAGGTTTTGATCAGGCCTGTACAAGCTAGTCAGATTTAGTTCGCGGACCAAACGCGAACCTGGCATTGGTCGATGTGTGTCGGGTTAACACCAGGCCTACCGGACCCGGGTTGTGGCTTGGGCCGTTTTGTTTTTTTACACCCATTAAAGGAGTTCAGAGAGAGCGAAACTTTTCTAATGTTGGGTCTATAATGTCTGCGTGAACACGAAATTCGTAGCCCGCCATTATTGGTTTCTGTGGTTGTTACACAACACCGGGAATTAACTGCATTTAACCGTTCGGTTTTTCGGTTGCGCCGATCCAAAAAATAAAAGCAAAAATAGTACTTGAAATACATTCATACAGACTTTTGTCGCAGAATGAGGATGTTTGAATTGATGAATTGAATTGTTAGAGGAGGTGGTGTTCCTCTACATGAGTCCTGACCGGCGATGATGGAATGTCCCAGCGGGCAGATGTGCGTGGCCTCACGCTAGGACGATGCCGGCAGAACCAAGGGGCTGAAACTCGCGAGTTCCTTTGCGGACTAAAGTGAGGCGCTGCGAGCCTTTCGCGTCATCAAACGTCATGAAACGTCAAAATTTTTACGTCGAAGCGCGAGTTCTCTACCGAGAGCATCCCATTGGCTCCTGTGGCCGCTCCCCTGGTATGCGAGCGCTCATTGGTCAGTTTGAAATTTTAACCTTTTCGTGGCGCGCGTAAGCCGGCACCGCCGTGTCTGGGGTGCCGGAGAAGCTCGCCGTAAAGTTTCGAAATATGGTGCAGCGGGGACGCACGCAAAGCATCTTTGCCTGTTCCGCTTTGGATGGTGTTTAGTGCCAGTCGATACCGACTCTGCAAAACTCGAATCCTCTTGGATACTTCTGCAAGTAAATTCAGTGATAGATAAGTGGAAGGCAGGTCTGCTTCGCTTGCTTGGCGCGACAACGATTCAAGAAGGATCAATACTGTGTTTTTCCACTCGATGGCAGGTAAGTCAGCTCCTATTCCATTCTGCCGCTTAGCGTAGCATAGCATAGCACCGCACCTGTGGCGTATACGCAACATTTCGGCCGGTAGAATTTTTAGTTTTCACGTTTTCTGATACTTGTTCTGGTCTTTCTTGCTCAGGTATCAACTAGGTACTGCTCAACTCATATCTGCTTCAGAAATGCATCTGCATGGACGCAATCGAATGGATATACCATTCTGAGTGGTTGGAACATCATCTTTCGGCTTAGCAGCTGCACAGGTTCCTTAGTGACGGGTCAGCCTTGACATGTGACACTACACAAGCAGCAAAGGGACATGGACATGTTTTCTGTCATGCTGGTTTTGTGAATGTGTGTGCCTGTGCAGTGAATTTACTGATCTACTGTGAAATCTTCCACGTGAGACATATCAGTTAACAGTGAATGCGAAGTTGCTTTGGCATATTACTCGAACTTCAGAAACAATGTTCATGTGAAGTTTGTGTTTGGCGCAGATACAGAAGACTGCATATGTGTGATTTGGAAATACCAATCCCGAAAAATAAAGCACCTTGTGCAACAGAAAGAGCCAACGCTTCCGCGTTTAATTTATTTCACTGGATGCGAACGAAAATCCAGAACCGCCAAAGCTGGGGAGAGAACAGAGGGGAAAGGGAAAAAGAACGCCTCGGCAGCGTCGCTTTACGTCACCCGTCACCCAGGGAGACAAAATAAAACAAAGCAAAAAACTCCTCTACCGAGGCCCAACGATTGGCCCGACGTCAGAGGTCACGTGAGTTTTTCCCAACAATAAAAATATACTACACGTTCATTCCCCTGGCAGAACTGGCTGCCAGGCACAGTGGCACGCGGCAGCACAGGCACGTCTTCATCATCACCCACGGGCCGCCACAATGTCATGCGTTAACTAAGCTAACCTTGTTAATTGAACTCGCGAATTAGTCAAGGAAAGGTAGCATTTTTCTGCATGGATTTGGAAGCCTGTCGCCACAGCACCCTATCCCAGTCAAACTTAATGGGTTTTTCACAAGATTCATACAGAAATTTGACAGTCAGAGATACTTCGCTTTGCGAAGTATGGTCGGTGATATTTGTGGTTGCGGAACTCTCGGCTCCCCCTTTATCGGGACAAAGTGGAAAGAGCGACATGTTTTATTCCGATCGAGGGTCTTGTCAGTGTCATTGTCTGTGGCTGGTGGCTCAGGACAGACACTTTGACAAGGTTATACGTGCGATTGTGGCGTGTTTTCTTTTGTTTTCGCACAGGAGGAAGGGTATTTGAACGGAGCCAACAATTCGGCAAACGTAAATACCAGCGATCGCGCTTCGTCCAATAGCGAATTTGCGACTGCCAAATTTCTGTAGAAACCTTGTGAAACACCGCGCGATTTTGAGTGCATTTGTGTGCTAGAGCGATGCGCTTCCAGATTAATTCAGAAAAATGCTTCCTTTGCTGGGCTAGTTTACGACTTCAATTAACAAAATTAGCCTAATTAATGTGTGACACGAATGCAAACGACCCCCCAATCAGTGCAAAAGTTTGTATGAGTGCATTCCAAGTAGCTGGATAATTTTCTTAAGTAAAAACTATTTCTGGGAATTTAATGGCATCCTCTCGTGGAACCCATTGTATGTGCTCCCTGTTTTGAATGAAGTTTTGTAAACCAGGTTTGAGTAAATGAAAACAATGCACTACAGAAGCACTTTGCTTTGAAATTTTTCATTTTTCCAACTGCACGGTGCACTCAGCATATACTGTGAAATCTAAACACCATGCCTTGTGCCCGATTTGTCGAAAATCAGGGGCACGGAATTAATCAACCTTTATCTTGCGCGCGCTCTCACTTTTTTCGAAGCTGCATGTATTTCAATACGCATTTAAGAATATGTACACCGTACTGTTTCTGCACTCTACCTCTTTCTTGTGTTTCCGGCAGCGCGTGTGGTAGCCTGCCACAGGAACATTTTGTTAATTCATACATATTTGTTAATCAATTAATATTCACGCACTGCTACGTTTGAGTATTTTCGGTGATTCCGCCGCATTCGCGTGCGATTCACGTAAATGCCTCCGACACGTTCCGACTTTGTCAACATTCCTACATCCCTCGGCTTAGCAATAATAATAAAACACCGTGTCACACAGTTATGTCACATCAGACATCGACAATCCTAAGTCACATGAAATCGCATTTGGAGCCATTTACTCAAGAAGAACAGCTTTTCCAAAAAGAAACCTGAGTCACACTGGCAGAACATGAACAATGACGGACAGAAGGGCGACCATTGGCCAGGAAATTCTCTAGCCTCTATCCTCCGCGGTGACCTGGAAAACTTTCGTTTCACCCCGCCCGGGATTTTCCATTCTGCCGCCGGCTCCACGTGAAGAGGACGTCAAGCTTTGGCGCGATTCACCATAGTATTTGGATTCCTCCTGGTCAAGAGTCACAGGTTTGTTGTTCATTGTTGTTTGTTGTTCATTAGCTTTGGTATATTGTGTTGCGTTAGCTGTTTAGCTCACTGGACTTTGCTGAGGAAATTGCTTTGCTCGCAGACACATACTATCTGGAACTCTATGCGAAAATCATCCTGGAAGTTCATCCCCCCGTTTTTTTAAACAGCGAAGGTGCGATAAGGCGAGCTACGAACCCCACCAGGCCCGTCAGATGCTGGGAGAAATCAAGTTGATCGACCAAGTTACGGCACTCCGTGAGCAAGTCAGCACATTAAGAAAAAGGTTGTTGAAATCGAACCATATAGAGGTGAGTATGCGCCGCGATTTTCTCTTTCTGCCCTCAACAAGTACTCTTATTTTATTTATTTCTACCTGTGTTTCTTCTGTACAAAACATGTTCACAGAACTAGATCGTCTGCTGTGCAATGCCAGGAGACTGGTGCGGAAGCTACAAAAATTGCGTGGGTTAAATGCAGACGGAGTGTGTGGAGGCGGGGTAGTTGTTGTACATTCATCGTGATTAAGCAGCACAAAGACGCGGACAAATAAGGAAGACAGGACGACTGCTAACTCTCAACTGGCAGTTTTTACTAAACAAAACATGTTTATATACACAAAAGAAAGGGGGAAGCCTGCTCCTAGTTGCAGTGTAACCCAATGGTGTCATGTGACTAGGAGCAGGCTTCCCCCTTTCTTTTGTGTATATAAACATGTTTTGTTTAGTAAAAACTGCCAGTTGAGAGTTAGCAGTCGTCCTGTCTTCCTTCTTTGTCCGCGTCTTTGTGCTGCTTAATCACGTTGAATGCAGACCTCCAGAATATGGCGGCCACCTCATTGGCAATGGCGGTCCGACACGCATCATCCTCGGTGCGTGCACCATGTCGACTGACAAACGACAACTCAAGTACGCCGGCCCACAGGAAGAGGTACGTACCTGTGATTTGTAACTGGATTTTCAATTCGTGTCAGATTCGGGCATAATCATGTGCACATTCATTGTGGCACAAAAATTTTGGTCTACAAAACGTTTCCATGCGTCCATGCAGGTCACTGAGCTCATCACTTGGTCAAGCATATTAGTGCCACATTGCGAGATTTCTGGCGTACGTCTGGGAAGGATTGCCAAACCTTGTGAAGACGACGGGCACGCGGCTCCGTGAGCTTAGAGAGAAATAGTGAATGAAGCTGTTTCCGACAAATGTAAATGAACTTACTGCTGGTTTTCAATAAATGCATATCATATTCTCACACATTTGTTACTTCTTTTGAAACGCACGTTCGGCATACGGATGACCCTGGGGTTGAGGCTGGGGTTTAAACGAACTGAGTCAGGTTATTATCCGATATCGGCTGGGATCTGTACACGGAATGATCAGGAATAGGTCACGTTTTGATAAAAAGCTCTTAGGGGACAATACAAGTTTGATCTGGGTTACGACACCTCTAATCCAGATGTGATCAAATTTTGAATGAATCTGTGCGAAAATTTTATTGGGAGCCAATCAGTTTCTGATCAGTGACCTGAATCATGTTTTGATCAAAGGTTAATCAGGAGGCGGTACAATTTTGATCCGGATTTGATAACATTTTGAATAAAGCTTTATCAAAATTTTATCATATGCTGATCAGTGATCCTGCCCAATTTATGAATCAAACCAGATCAACCATCCGGGATCAGGATCGGATTCCAATTTGATTCCGGATTTTCGTACGGGGTCCTTCGAAGGTTGGCTTCGATGGGGGGGGGGGGGAAGTCTGTAACTGTAAAAAAAAAACACCAGACCCGTCGTAGTTTTTCAGGTAGAGCACCCAGTGCTGGCCACGCTTTCTTCGCTCTTCCGTATTGATGATTAAATAGCCGGGCTTGCGTAAAAAGTAGGCTTCGTCGGAAGCGGAAATGCCTCTCAGCATGGAGGAAGCGAGGGGTTCAGGGACACGAGTTCCAAGATTTCGCTCTCGTACATCTTTTCCATGGGAAGGTGTCAGTACAGTCCATGTCAATGCACATGAGCTTGGGACACTCGGAAATCAAGAGGACGGTGACCGCGTGTGGAAGAGCTTTAGCGCAGCGTAATTGCAGGCGAACGTTTTCTTCCCAAAGAACACACGATGTCCTCCGAACGTCCCCACAGTGTCATCGTGTCCTCGTCCTTGGAGGTTATCCTCAGGACGTCATGAGGATAACACTCTCGGACTGTCCGTGAAGAGTCATTCAGGTACGTCGTGTGCCGTACCTGTCGCAGCTAGCGGGACGAGAAATATTACTTTGTTTAGTTTACCTGTTCAGACTTTCTAAACACATTTGTTTCCTTTTTGGGTCAATCCTAGGACCTGATTGACATTTTTCTGAAATAAAGGGTGGCCCAGGGTAAAATTCTCTGTATCTAAAAAGGATGACTGTCTATGATAAATGGAGCGCATTACTCGTGGAATGGAGAAAAACGCGCGATTCTGTCCCACTGCTTTTGGCTTTCAAAGCTCCTACCTGAACGTCTCATACCAAAAGGAGTAAGAAACATAGACTTTGCATTGATGCGGACCTAATACTTCAATCAATTTCTTACTTTGAGTATTCTTTCTTTGCGTGATCGAAAGAAACATGGATAGCTCACCCTTCGTTTTGTGTCACATGCGAGCAGGACTCTCGAATGTACGGAGGATCGCGTTATAAGCAGTAAACAGTGTCTGTTTTGGCTTCGAAAGACAATTCTAGTACCTTTCGGAGTGGGTTTCTTGGACTTCGTGCCCCTGAGAATATGTTTTTGCGTCTTTTATATTTCTCTCTGCTTTCTTTTTAAACCGCGGCGCTGGTTGTCCGTTATGAATTGTACTAGAAACAAACAGCGAAATTGTATTGCGGAAGATAATCAAGATGTGTCGAAAAGAAGTTATCAGGACTGCATCTGGTTTCGTATAAATTATACGCAGAAAAATGAGGTACAGGTGGGTGCAGGCGAAGTCGTCCTCACAAGGTCTTGCGAGTGTTCCAGGTTGACACCCTGAGGATGTGCAGGTGATATGACCGGGAGTCCCATTTTAACACGGAGGTAACACTGGGAGGACTAGTTGATAACTTCCTGAGGATGTCATCGTCGTCCGGGGTTGACATCCTGGGGACGATCGCAGGACGTTTCTGTGTTGTTGGGGTTTTCGCCACTCGTTCAAACGCGAAGGAGAATACTTGTCTACGCCCAAGTTGAAGTAGAGAAGGAACCCGTTCGTTTTAAATCGGTCGTAGCTATACTTGAAATGTTTTTCACCCAGTTCTTGCAAGAAGTTAAAGTAGGGAATTTTGACGAGGTCGCTCTTAAAGTCGTAATCGGCTCGCCCGTCCACGCAGAGCATCGAATGCGACAGATCGTAATGGCGGAATTTGTAGGGGTTCGATTCAATGTCGCCGAGAAAGTCTGACGTGGCGAGCAGGGCGACGCATAATTTGAAAGGCATCCTTTCGGGGTACACATTTTCAAAGTGAGTGTCCAAGCTCCCGGCACTCAAACTCCGCACTTTGGTTTCCAATACGCGCAAGACGTAGATGGCTGGTGTGGTCTGAAGCCGCCGCTCGTATTCCAAAAACAAGGAAGGTGCCAGTGTCACCTTTTTCAAGTGCAACGTCATTTCTTTAATGTTCACCTCGTAATTGTACATTTTCTTGTCGTTGGGTGCCGATATGAGTTTCAATTCGTCGTTGTTTAACAGGAAAACGATGCGAATTTCGACGGCAGGTACCATCAGGCGCGGCTGTTGGAACAGGTCTGTACTGATCTGCCCGACCAGGTTAAAGTATTTTCCACCCTTCGTTGCTTCGTAACGTTGTTTTGAACCGCGAGACGAGACGTCGTAATCGCCTTTTACATGTTCATCGTACTCGACAAAGAGTCCAGCCGCGTGCACGGTCTCTTGAGCCAGGGGCGTGGAATGAAGCACGACGTCCGAAATACTTCTGTAGGCGTACAACTCGTTGGAACTGACGAGCTTGTTGTTCGCATAAACGGGGACTGTCTTTAAACATGCCATTCAACAGGTGGTTTATTGTGAAAACGACATCTTTCTCATCAATTTCCTCCCCGTCGTCGCGAACAATGCGCGCGGTCAAAGACACGAAGCTGCAGTAGAGATACAAGTGAGACAGAGAGAGCGAGAGAGAGATTATGGGTTTATTGGCACAAAGGCAGCTAAGGCCATAGAGCGTCAAAACTGTGGTGAGTGTGTGGTGGTGTGAGATGATTATGGGAGAGATGATGTCAGAGAGTGTGTGTGTGGTAGTTAAAAGCTATCTACAGGTATGAGCGATGAGATGGACCAGGATAGGAGAGAAAGGAGAATGACGATAACAAGTGAGAGAGGGAGATTATGGGTTTAATGGCACAAAGGGATAACAAGTGAGTATTGCAGTTAAAAGCTATCTAAAAGTGTGAGCGATGAGGTGATCCAGGATGAGACATTTACATGAGGAGTTCGGTGATATTGGATAAAAGCGGAGCAATGCTTCACGTCTACATCTGACTTAGTACCCCACACATGGTCAAAAATTGAATGACATTATCAAGCAGCACAAGAGGAGTGTCACCCAGTAGAAGGGCTGGGTGGACTTTAACATGGTATCTGTAGAATGCGGTGAAATACTGTTGGCGTTGGTGTTCGAAGTGAGGGCAGGATTCCAGTACGTGCAAGACAGTCAAGCTGTCACCGCTGAGTACGTGGTGATGCGTGAGCCATGTGTGCCCTTTGCAACTTTTGAATAGAAAATTCGATCACTGTGTTATTTACCCCGTTGACCGGATAAAAGACTTGGTACGAAGTATCTTCCACGCTGTATTGAATAGAAGGGGGCTCGAATATAATCAGGTCACTCGTCAGACAGAGGGGCGACCATTGCGACTGTTGTTTGTCTCTTCGTTGACGTCATGATGAACGGAGGGCAGAGCTGATGTGTGACCTTCCAGGCGAACCAAAGTATCTGCAGGTGCGTCGTGCATCAGAGCCTTTTGTTGTCATTTGAGACGTTTCTTTCCATTGTTCTTTCCAGAGCCCTCCATGGAAACCAGCACGTCTCTCCCCGTCGCTCTGGACGTCTTTTTTACTACACGCGGTATTCCTTCGCCGTTGGCCAAATTCCGCGAAGCGCTTCAACGTTTTCTTGGCGATCGCTTTTATTTGTTGCCAGATGGGAACGATAAACTTGGATATGTTGCTTGACACTGCCTGGGGGACTAGTGGCAACCTGAAACAAAAGCTACGATGTTACCACTGGATAAAGGTCTTTACGAAGCGCTTCGTTTCTTCTGACTACTTTCTCGGTATGTTCGATGACTGGGGCTTCTCGTCAAGGGCGCACAGGCAACTCATGTACTCTCCCACGGTTTTAATGAGCCTGACGGAACCGGGAGATTATTGGGTAAACGTAAAGTCATGCTCTGGGGATACTACAACAGGCTCACGCAGTGCGGTCATTGATTACTCCATCAGCGGGAGACCTGTAGCAAAGAAGAGGTTGAAGGTCGCGTGCTCGTGTATGGGGCGCGCAAGGCTGCAGTCTGGTGGACCATGCCTGACCAAAAAAATCGCTGCGCGTCTCTCAGGTAAAAATAAATGATTGTCTCACTTGGGGTCTAAAGTACAGACATGATGCGATCTTTTCAAAAATAGTCAAAGAAATCGAAGGTGGTATTTTTGAGAAAATTGAGATGCAACATTGGCAATTTTCGCCTACCATGTGCGATTCTCAAGCTAATAACGCAGAAAGCACTGGACGATAAAATGAACTTTATACAGCACGAAAGGTCTTTCAACGTCCTATCGAATGCCACTAAGCTCGATGTCGCAGACCTTCCATCATGAAGCAAGCTGGTAACAAAGTTTGGCCTTTTTGAACGTTTACGCCAAGTTTGGCATTTTTTAACAGAAAATCTGTGGCGCTCAGAGTTCTGTGGGTGGCTGCCGACAGTGTCTATGGTGCAGCCTATAATCACAAAAAAACTCCAGTTTCTAGGCATAAAATCAGCGGTGCTAGATCCCGTCAAAGTTGGTCCAGAAGAAAGCGCGTTCAAGCAGCCTCAGACTTTCCTCCTCTTCCTCGCGGAAACCCTACGCACGAGCGTAGCACGTGGTGCGATTTGCTTCGTTTGAGCTGTCTTCTAACATATATTTTTTCTGGGCGAATTAAAAAATACGACTTTCATCTTTTGTTCGATTTAAAATGACACTACCCAGCAGCTTTACAAAGGGTTCCCGTACGTACAACCCTTTCGGCGGTTTCAGAGAGTAGACGTTATCCGCAAATTCTAGCGAGGCGTCCAGCTTGTGCGTCTGGAAATACTTGAGTGTGTTACGTAGGGACGTGGTTTCCGAATCCAAAGTTACATCGGCGAAAGCGACGGGTGCAGCGTGCTCCAATAAGATGGAGGTGGCTTCGCATTCGCTCAGGTTGGGAGGCTTCACCGCACGACCTGCCTCGCGCGATGCCAGCGAAGCGTCGAGCACCTATGCGAGCCGAGGGTCCAATTCGACGGCCTTCACGTCTACAGGTAAGATGAAGTCGTATCGCGATTGATTGTACGTGAAAGAAACGTTAAATTCCGAAAGGGCTTTACCCAAATCCCTCTTGCGATCCGAGGTGACGCGAAAAGTTCTCGACCAAGTACTCGAAAGAAACCTCGATTTTCGCATCTTGCCTTTCATAACCAATATTTAAAAAATCGGTGCTTATGCTGAGATCCATCAGACCGACTTTATAGCGATTCGAGAGCTGAAGCCGGCTGACAAAAGCTATCATGAAGGCGTTGAGTTTATTCAAGGAAACGTCCTTGCTGGCGTTCGAGAGGAGGTGGCCGTAGATGTCTGACGTCATTTCCCAATCTTGACCACGTCGCTGCTCGGAACCCAACTGTCGTGTTCTTTGTCGTAAGCGAACCAGCGAACCAAGGAGAAGCTCTGACCATTCACTTTCTTCTTTCTCAGCACTTTCGTTACTGGCCAAGGCTGATTGGCGTCTCGGGTTACGACGAGTACCTCCTCTGGGTAGAAAGATCCGTCCACTTCCGTACCCTGGTAGTCTTCCAGATGCACGAGGGGAGGGGAGGTGTCTTTCAGGCGGGAGACGGTGAAAATCTGAGGCGACCAACTCCCTTCCGAGCTCTTTTGAAAACCTTTTCTGTGTAGTAGGACCCTCACTTTATCCGCCACTTTGAGCTTCTTTTTCACGGAGGGTACGACGGGCTTCCCATTTATTTTATTGAACAGCTCCAATTCGTTTTCGAGCGTGACTTCGGATGGGCTGATGCCCAACGTCCTGTGTTTGGTGGTGTTGTAGTTATGCACGATCTTGGGAAGCGCGGAAACGAAGTGGTATTTTCCGGTTACTCTAAAATAACGGAGTATTCTGTCGCGTAAAGTCCGTATGACCCGTTCTGCCTGCGATGCTTTGATTACTGGAGAGAAGGTGGAATACATGTGGACCTTCTTTCATGTCAGGTACTCCTTGACGATCTCGATGTAGAATTCCCCTTCTCTGTCGCAAAAGATGTGTGTAGGCGCGTCGCCTCCCCGGAAAAGTTTTATCACGGCCCTTTTCATTTCGGTGGGGCGTTTCGTCTTTAGCGGGAGGGTGCGCAGAAAATGGGAGAGAGAATCGATCGCCACGAGAATGTAGCGGTAGCCACCGTTGAACCTGTTGTATTTTGAAAAGTCGGCGAGATCCATTTGCCACACGTCGTTGATCTTGACCGCGATGATGCGTCTCCTATTAAACTTTCTTCCCATCGGATCGTGTATCGTGTAGGAGTCCAGCTTTCGGAGAATGGCGAGAGCCTTCTTTTTGCTGAAGTGATGCGCTTTTCTATAGCGGTCCACTCCCCCCAAACCACCCTCTGGTTTCTCATATCCCTCCATAAGTATTGCACGCAATGGAGGCTCGCTGCTGCTGTTAAGGCTCGCGAGATTTGGGCAGAAAAATCAGGGGAACAAGGAAGGTTTCTTTCCCATCTTACGTTGCAACAAAAAAATTGACGAGTTCGTAAACGAAGAGTGCCTGATGGGCTTGCCCGACACGGAGACACAGCCCTTGCGATCCCAGGAAATAACCTTCTTTAATTCCGTGACGATCCTTTATGCTTCCTCTTCATTGACCTCTAGAGAGAGGAGCGAATAGTCAAGTCATTTGTAGCATCGGATGCCTTGTTTTTATTGTTGTAGGGGTAGAATCCGTACTGCTTGAGTATGCGATACAGTGCTTGCAGTATGAGTTTCACTTTGACGACGTCACTCTCCTTCGAGGAAAAAATATTTCCGATGGAGGTGGTCACTTCAATTCTCTTCGCCATTGGCGATGAGGTTCAACACGGCGGAAAGCAGGAGAGGGACCACCGAAGAAAGAACGCCCTGCTCTCGCTGCTGAGACAGATAGCGCTTCAAACACTGTGGATTCTTGTGAATCTTTTTGTAGGCGAGCTGACGTAAGAAGCGTTTGTGCTTCTTCAAACGCACGAACGTGTCTAGAGCTAGAGCCACCTTTCCGTTCAATACATTGAGGTAAATTTCGGATAGATGTTTCATGTCGGATGGTGAAGAACGTCTCGAGACGTCGCGATGGCGTGGAGGGGGTAGAGTAGAGAGCACTTTGAGTAAAGTGAGGTGAGAGCTGAGCAAAATGCTACGCAAAGGCGCATGCGGAATATGCAGCTGAGTCGCGGACGGCAATGTTTTGAGCTTCGCAAGATGGCGACGGTTGTACCCTCAATCCGCTATCCAGCCTATTGCTATAGAGATCAGTGGTCCAACCAAGGAATAACGACGACTAAACATTTTACTTCAAGCAGTCATCTCGTCGGCGATGGTGTTCTTCTGTCTTCGTCAACTTGGGGACTCGTGATTTCCCATCCAGTTAGCCTTTTTAAAGGGACCATGAAATGATTTTCGATAATTCCGAGTACTTTGCAGGAAACCGTTCTGATGATCCATCACTATCGTACACACATCGACTTTTAACCGTATTCAGTACAAGGGGGCGCAGTTATCAAACAAAAATAGCAGGGCGTGACCGCTGGATATATGCCTTCGAAGTGGGCTTACGTCATCTCCATCCAATCCTCTCAGCCAACTGTGGACGACGAGGAGGTCACACCCCGCCGGACCACGTGGATGCATGGTTTCGGTTTGGACAACAACGACGTCGTATATCTCCCGTCGAAATCACTTGAAATATGGCGAAAGGCAAATTATCAGCAATTGAGGAAGAGGTTATGCGACACATACAGCGCCCATTGGATCGTTCGGTACGCAGCAGCTCTTAAAATGTCACCGACGAAGGTATGTTCTAATGAAGAAGTTAAAGAGGAAAACGTGCTTCGGTAACCATGCTGACAGTCAACGGCTCTATTACATTTCTCGTAGGATTCTGTGTCAACGGTTAGTTACATTCTTGTCTCCAAGTCAAATTAAAACGTATTTCATGACAAAGTATGCAAGCTTGTTTGAAAATTTTGCACTTTGCTCGCAAAAGCCCGTCCGCGAATCGGCAACACGTTCTGTGTATGATGTCACGGCCAGTTCGCCTCGGAGGCGGGCCGTAGCAGCTGCCGTTCACGCTTGTGGTAAATATAGAATATTTTCGCTATTTGTGCGATTTTCAACTCCATATTTCACAGAGTGAATGCTTTAGTACAGGGGAACTAATTAAAAATGATCGTGGGCTTGTCAAATATATGGTCCCTTTATTCCAACGTCGGGGAGAAAGAGTTTCATTACCAGCTCGCGACGACTGCATCCATTGCCTGCCGCTTCGTACGGACTTTGTAAGAAAGACCATTTCAAAATACATTGCTAGAACTGCATGTCAGTGCGAAAGAGTCATGAAAATATGTAACATACCGTTTGCACAGACAGCGGTTAGTAACAGTCTCACCGCATTGCATCTTGCGATCTCCGTATCAGCGCTCACAATGCCTGCAAGAAGAGGTAAAAGCAGAAAAAAGAACGGGAATGCCTGTCATTCACAAAAGCATATCCCATACATCGTCTACATACCTCAAAAATGGCTGAAATACTGTAAACGGACCCGGGAACAGCTTCAGGTTCGGAACTAGCATCCGAGACAACCGCGAACTTCGACGTTCCACAACTGACAGATTTAACAGATTAAACCCCCGGCCCGCCTGAAACGCTTTCACGTACATGCAGTACAATGTTGCACAGATTGCAAAAACAATAACTAGAAGTAAGAGCTTCAGTATGAAGTTACAACAACACCTGTACCATGAAGGAATTGCTCACAAACATTTGAAATCACGCGGACTATTTCCAACGCGAACGAGGTGGCTCTCAGCGCGAAAACCGCGTGCACAGCACTGATCTCAGATTTAGACTGGATTCAGACTCAAGGAGAGGGTCACGTGGTGCAGAAGTCACGTGGCGCTACCCTGGTCGAAAGAGAGGAGGAGAGGGTAAACCCAGGTGGGAGTAAGTCGCCATCTTCCCATGCATTTCTCCCTATTCAAACGGCGGCGGCAGCAATCAGACGTCCCACAGTTATTGGCACAGAAATTTATCTCCCCATACTTGGCACAAAGTATAAAGTGTCTGGGCACACTGTGCCTAAAGTTGGATGATTGTTTGGATCCAAGTGGATTACAGATTCAATCCAAGCCATCCAACTGGCAAGCCAAGCCAAGCTAAACTTTGTCCAAGCCAAGCCTAAATGCTCCTAATGTCAACAATAAGCAGTGCAGTGGCGAAGATAATGGAAATCGTCGGTCTGTGAAGTGAGGAAACGTGTTTTGAAGTTCTTGATCTACAATATACTGCACACTTTTGTGAAATTGGTGATTTGTGGCTTCCCGGCCTTAAGCCTTGTTTACGTCGTCGCACTTGTTGGAGTAGTGTTGTCGGTGCTGTGGTCTTTACATTTGCGTGCCATCTTGCACTTCTATCATGAATAACAAACTGCGTTCGTTTTTGTGAATTCGTTTCAAGTTTAGCGAAGTGAAGTATGCAGCATATGGATCATCGTGCTAGCTGCATAATGCAATTGAGCTATTAACAGATGCATCAAGTTGTTTGCATGGAATGAATTGCGCACGTTGACGGTACGTGGCACATAGCTCTGTAGGTCGATGTGCGATATCACAGTCTGCCGTGATTCAGGTAGAATAGCTATTTGACTGCACGAAGTAGAGGGAAACGTGTAGGTGGATGAGAGAGCAACACACAACTTCGTTGCAACAAAATAAATATGTTTATTAATGCGTATATTATTTATGCGACTCGCAATTTCATTTGAACACAGTACAGTAAAATTAAGCTGTTTCACGGGGTAGTCGACAGACATGTAGCTGCTGCTGCCAAGCCATGTTAAAACGTAGATGTGGACGCTGTTCTACGGCGCTACGTCTGAACAAACTTTCTGTGTTAAGAATGCTCCCTAGAAAAGGGAAGAAAAATGTGTAGGTACAGTCTGTCAGTTTCCCATCTGTAAATCAGGATGACATCAGGTGCTGTTGATGCATTTGGGTAATGCTTCGTAATTATTTCGCTTATCTCTGTGCAACTGGACCTCAGGTAAAGGAAGTCGGATATACAGTTGTCACAATTAATTGTCACAAATGCCGAATGTTGTGATATCAAACGTGCCTTGCATAGTTTATTTTTGCACTAAAATAATTTTACATCATACATACGCATTCATATTGCCACTAATTAGTAGATATGATACATGATTGGTGTTCAGACAGAGATCATGTTCAACCAAAACTGGGGCTCAACTGATTCGGAGTAATAATCAGTAGGAGATGAGTTCAACTTGAAAAAGTCAGACCGTAAATATAATGTTGTAGGTACACAGGCTGTGGGACACAGGTGCACCTCTATATTAAAAGAATGGATGGTGATCATGAATGGTCTACTTTATTGTATCGAATACAATTAACACACAATTTATGAATGGTCAATATTCCTGCAAAATATTATAATTATTTGAGATTCGTAAAGCGAGGCTTCTAATTTTGCAAAAAATAAGGAAATGGGTTTTGTTTGAGAGGGCAGTGTTAATAAAATAAAGGAATTTGTAAATTCCAATTTCATCAATCAGGAGATGATTCTATTTTGTTTCAGTGAAAATACGATTCCATTGACTTTCTCTGTAACAAGCTGTGACAGTATTACACAGGCGCATTCACCACACCACGATGCACTGTCAGTGTCGTACTCCCCACATAAAAGAGATGATCGACTGAGCAGCCACGATGTAGAACATGTTGTAGCACATAGCTGTTTCATGTAGACAGTTGTAGTGCCCGCGCACTTTGCTGGAGATTCTTCCTTGGTTTTGGTATAATTGCACAAAAATCTAAGCCATAGTTTCGTGGTTAGTAAGTGAATTTTAGTCATGTAACATGTGCTAGATGAATACGCCTCACACAAACTATCTGGTCACCCATGTAAAACAGGTTTACAAATTATGTTTATGCAGCGATCGTGTACTTTCAATTAGTACTTTACTTTTTAAAGGATTTGAAAAACCCCTGCTCAAACAAAAAGTACGCCACAAGCACAGTTTCAACTGAATGGCCCAAGTGAAGCCCTTCCTCTGCCATGGCTTCGTGGCAAATGCTTGAAGGGGTTTGCATCTGAGACACACTTTGCTGTGGGTATACTCTTGCATGACCTGCACACGAGCACAAGCAGGATAAAATTGAGAAAATTCACAGAGAAGTACAGAGGCACATTGACACTAAAATGAATGAAACAGTGTAAGCTCCATCACCTCCTCAACATGTATACTTTGTTGACATGGTGCCGGAACGCTAGGGTATGCACTAGGCTTCAGTACAGCTCGACTGTGACCACCATAAAAGGAGTATTGCTGAAAATGAGTGGAGCACATGAGGTCGTGTTTGCAGTCAGTGTAGATTTCGCATTCACTTCCTCAAGTCACTGGACCCATTTCGAATATGGTTCCGTATGTTGTTGGGGGAGCCTGTGAGGGCGACAAATTTTCATTAACAATATTAGAGAAACAACAGAAGTGGTGCCTTCTTTTTCTTTATGTAGCACATGCACAATATACCTTCAAATGTGTCGGTAAAAGCTATAGGATCTCCAGCTACAGGTGCATGCATTCCCATCGCAACAGAGCCTTCCCATGTGGAGCTGTTCATGGGATGGTGCAGCATCTGCATGGCATATTCCCTGAGTGAAAATATCTGAGTGATTGTATTATGCGTTCTTGAAGAAAATACAAGGTGCTCCTATATATGTGTGTGTGCCCTTTTCTCGGATGGTTGAACAAAAATATGACAGATGGGATCAAACAAATATAAGTAACTAGGATAAGGTGGGTGCTGAGCGGCATGCTACCTTGCGGCTTCTGCCCTCTAGTCAATACTGTGTTAGTAAAATATTTCTGATGTTGAAATTTATAAGTTTGGGTAAGTGTTACAAAAATAAAGCTATATTTGTATATATTGGCACTCTGATGTACAAAGCTGCACGGCCAGGGAAAGACAAACTTAATTCACTCAAAAACACAGTGGAAGAATTTCACACACATGAAAGTAGGAAAAGTAGGCTACTTACTTTAGGAAAGATACTCCTGATCCACCCTCTCTGCACTTCCTGCAGTTCTTTTTGATGCAGTTATTGGGCAGTAACAATAACAACTTTAATTTAAGATGATCAATGGGGAGTTCTATCGGCAGAGGCCAATGGGGAGTTCCATGTTTATGTTGCTGACTTCCGAAACTGAACGTCGAAGCTCTCCGATTTCGGCTCCATTTAAAGGCATCGGTACCAAGATACCTTTGAAATCGCCAATAAACTCACTAATTAAAGATACGTTCACGCGTTTTATGGCTTGACAGGTTTGACAACGACGCAATAGAAACCGAAATCTAAGTAGGCTCGAGTTAGAAAGCTAGCTGGAGGCCGGTCTAAAAGAATAAATCGGAACAATAAAACATACAAGATATGACCCCACTCGAGATTTAATAGCTTTTTATCGCGTTTCACACGTCTTTGTTTGGTACTCACAGTGAAGAAACGACAAACATGAACCAAAACCATTGTTCAGATTTCCTCCGCCAAAACTAGCGGGCTCCGCCAGTTCTGGCCAGGCAACACGGGGACGCCTAATGGCGGCTTCCTTAGTTTAACGGCAGTTTTGGATGAGCTCCGGTGACCTGGGTAAACCAGAGAGGAGAGGCAGGAGAGGCACGACGTCTGTCGAAGCTCGGAAGCTCGCTCGGAGCCTCGGACTGTAGGAGGGATGTTTGCTGGTTGTGGGCTGTTAATTTTAAAGGCATCCTTGACGATTATAATTTCATCTGCAGTGCAGCTACACTATTATTTTATTGACCACCTTCAGATGCTACTAGTGCATCGAAAGCTGTGGGTGTGCTCGTGTAATACCCCTGTCACACGGGCATTTCGATCCTTCTCGAATCCGATCTGCATCGAACTTCCCGAGCACGCTCGAGTTTTGACGCTGCTTCACGGCCACTTTCAATGCGCATTGAATGGTTGACTTGTGCAAATGAATAAACGGGACTCATTAATTTCGCGTTTCCTATATAACAGCGATATTAGTGGTAATTTATCGTATACCGATGTAAGCATCATTTGTAGCTTCGCGCGCATGTCCGTCTTAAGTTATGACAGTTCACCGGGGTCGAGGATGCAAATGGCGGCCGTCGAGCAGTCTTGAAATTCTCAATCCTGTTATGGGAACTGTCTTGAGTCAAGCAGGATCAAAGTTCGATCCTGCTTGGAAGCGGCCGTGTAGCACTATCCGATCTGCATTGGGTTCAAGCAGGTTCGGTCGAGCAGGATCGAAAATGCCCGTGTGACAGGGGTATTACACGCAGCAAATGTGTGTGTGTGTGTTTTGTCTTCTTTCAGCTCCTCCTTCTTCAAATAACTGGATGGTTTCAAGAGCTATGTGGTCTCCCTGGTTGGCACCGTGCAGCTCCATTTCTTGTAAACTTCTGCGTAATTGCGAAGACGTGATTTGAACGTGCGACGCTCTGACATGAGCGTTACGATAATTTCCTTCGGTCTCTGATGTGTACTTTGTGTTCATCGTTTATATTAAAAAAACTGGACAGCACAAGAACGGCTCAAAAGCAAATTATGTTGCGTATTGCTCCAAATGGTCACCTCTTTCGGCTCCACTTCTGCTGCAGATACTTCGCTTTGTGTGAAAACATGCCTTTTTTTTGCGTGTGCTTATGCAATGCTACCTGAACCACTTGCTTTCTTTAGAGAAGATAATGTTGTAGAGGACGGTGGCCTTCCTCTACATGAGCCCCGACCGGCGATGATGGTATGCCACGGAGAGGCGGTGACGGTGGCCTATCTCCATGGCCGCGCCGGTGGAACTGAGAAGCGAGTGCTCCATGCGCGTAGCCATCGTTGTCGTCGTTGTTGTCGTCGTCCAGCGTCCGCTACAGGGGTCCCCCAGCCGTCAGATGCGTTGCGGACGCATCGCAAGAGCTGGAGTCCAGGTAACGCGTCTGGGAAAAGCTGCAGTTGAGGGCGACCGTGGTAGACGTGTAGACGTGGTGACGTGTGGTCAACAGGGGCACGGCACACGTTGGCGGCATTTCACAGAGGATGAAGACGGGAACAGCGATCCGTCAGGTAGAGACGAGCGAGAGAGAGAGTGAGGCGCTCGGTGTCGTGGGCCTGGGGTGCCGCGACCGGCACGGGAGCCGAAGCTCGAGAGTCCCAGGTGGAGTGAGTGAAGTGCCGAGACGGGCTGACGTGTGCCGAGGCTTGGGCTGGCGCGACAAGGCAGGTGAGCACAAGGCTCGAGTGTCGTGGCCGGCAGTGAGGAGCGTGAGAAGAGGAGTGAAGAGTACCGAGATGTGGTAGGAGTGAAGGCGGCTCAATCTGTGAAGCGCGTGTGTGCCGGAGGTAGTGCTGCTCGATGGCGTCGTCACAAATTTGGGATGGTGAAGGGCCGAATTGCTCCGGACGTGAGCCATTCTCCGTGCGCGTGGCCATCGTTGTCGTCGTCCAGCGTCCGCTACAATGTTTCTTCTACAATTATTACGCGTCGCATTTCCGAGCTCCATGATGGAACTAGTTTTCCTGAGATCCCATGCGCGGGAGCGGGTGGGGAAGAGGGGGAGAGAGGGCTGCAAAAAATCGAGATCATACACGGCTCTGGTCGAGCCTCTCTGCTGACTCTATCACCCGTGGAGGCGGGCGGGTAATTTATTGTCAGAAAAAAAAAGGAAAACAAAGGGAATCACCCGTTACCTAGGAGACAGCAATAGCCAAACAGAGTAGAACAATTTCAACGTTAATTCCAAATACGAAATAGTACACGCTTACGAAAGTATCTGAAAGTTCTTCTAGGGCTATTGAACAATTCACCATCCTAACGCTTTGCGGCAGACTCCCTGCAACGATTTCTGACAGACACAGGCTGAGCACAACGTTGACTGTCACTCTTTGACTGTGACTACTCCAGTGTCCCAGTGACCACGTATTTCAGTGTGCACTGTCTGTAACCAGGGACGCCGAGTGAAATTACAGGCCCTGGGGCTGGGTCATGCCCGGGAACCCCTGCTCACGATACCGTCGTGATAACACAGTTCAGTACTTCTTCTTTGTATGATTACGGTAGGCCTTGCTTCTGCGGGCCCTATTACCCGCTGCCCTCCCCCCTCTCACCGGCCTTGCGTGCAGCCTCAGCAAACAAATGCGGATCAGCAGGTCCTCGTAGCCCTCACCAACCTGGTAACCTTTCCGCGTATTTTACCTCTACATATACCCCATGCACACGCATAAAAAAAAGGCACGACATTGGGAGTCTTTAAGTGTGGTCCACAATTCATACGAGCTGCTATACGACGCGAAAGGGAGATGTTTAGCCTGGGACGCGTCGGTGGTGTCTCGTGAGCCATTTGTAGTACATGTCTAAATAACATCTAAAACTCTGGAGGTCTAGTAGACTTCCAAATTGAGATGTGTACTAAATATATAACCCCGTAGAGGTCTAGTAGACATCTAGATGCAGACAATCACTCAACATCTAACCCCGTAGAGGTCTAGTAGACCTCTTCTTTTAGACCTAGCCCTAAAGTCTCAACTTATCCCTGGGTTAGACGTCTATTATCCCACCATGTACTGCATGGGTTCATATAGCTAACACCGTAGTGGCTTAAGTATATCCCCAACAACAACAACAACTTTATTTTCGGCCTTGGAGAGTGGGGAGTTTCATCGCAACAGGCGATACTCTACCCCAGTGCTTGGTGGAATGGGGGGAATAAAATAACGAGCCCCTTTACAATAACGATCGAAGTCCGATGGTGTCCAGAAATGTCAGAAGAGCTTTGAGCGCAGAGCCTTGCTGGGCTGGATTGGGCCAGGGACCAAGCAATTTCGGTAGGGAGAAAGGGCGAGAGTCCAGCTGACGAAGAGACTCGGAGAGTGTGATTCGGGAAGGTTCGTAGTGAGGGCAATGAAGAAGAATGTGCTCCAGATCCTCAAGAGCACCTCATTCCGATCCTCAAGGCACCATTGCAGTCTAATGCCGCGTGTTTTCCGATAGCCATATTCCTGGCTTTTCCTTTCGCCAGAAGAGAGGAGGCTAGCAGGTGTGCTGTCTCGTCAGCGTGGTTCTTCTGAAGATTCACAATCTTTATCTAGCTGTTCACGCTGGTGCTTTCATCAGACTGTTCTGCTTGGGACTGCGTTATTCGCTATCGGGTCTTTTTTCATTCGTTCATCTCTGTTTCAGTAGGTGTGAAGAAAAGTTTATTGACTTGTTGAATCTGCCAAGCCTTGCGACTCCAATACTCTCCCCGGACACCACAGATGAACTACTACAGTTATGGGATCTCTTCAGAGGTGTGGCAAAATAATTTGAGCAAGATACTACAGGAAAGATACAAGAAAATATGTGCGTCAGGACACGTTAAAGTTTCTAACTATGTTTCTAGATCTGGGAATCAAACGTAAGAGGGTACGGACAGGAGCGCGTAAACCCGTATATACATGTTTTTTCGCATCATGCCGCGATGAGCCACATGCAGCGGCGCTGCCTAGGATGGTTTTCTAGCCAAGGACTAGAAAAGAAAAACAGTCTCTTAACGAACCTACATCGTCGCCGAACAAACAAATGGGACGCAGCATGGGATGGACTAAAAACATGTAAAAGGATAGAAGAAAATTCATCAGCATTACAGGCTAGGAGATATCAGAAACGTGACGTCACGTACTGGGAAGAAGGCGGCATTAAAGAGTCAAGAGGAAAGAGGCCATGTTTGAGTGTGGAACCCAACAACGCGTGTCACGCATGTTAGATGTGGACTCTATGACGCGAGGTGAGCTAAGAACGAAAATCGAGGCCCGCGGAGTTGTGACGACGTCCAAAGATATTAGCAAGCTGAGGCAAATGTTGCGTACGTTTGAACTGCTCCCGTTTATTTGGGCTTCAACGTTAAGAGAAGGACATTGTGATCGCATTGGCAGCCGTGCGAAGTTTTTCCAAACATTAAGAGGCCATTCTGTGATGCGTAAATCAAATGTTCGTCGTGCTTCATTCGTATTTATTCGACTCCTACGTACTAGCAATCGATGCTACACAGCTGACTTTTACGTGGTGCACGTAGTTGCTTATCAACCAGTCAATAAACTTTTCTTCACACCTACTGAAACAAATATGAACGAATGAAAAAAGACGCGATAGCGAATAACATAGTCCTAAGCAGAACAGTCTGCTGAAAGCGCCAGCATGTACGGCTAGATAAAGATTGTGAATATTCAGAAGAACCACGCTGATAAGACAGCACACCTGCTAGCCCCCTCTCCACTGGCGAAAAAAAAAGCCAGTGTGTAATGTGTTGGACAAATGGACCACGTGACCGCCTTTTACAGTGCTAAGCGGAGCGGTGCTGATGCAAATTAAAGAAAACGAATATTGCCTTTTCCTCGCTAGAGATGCTCCTACTTCCTCGTGGAAGCGTGACATCCTATAGCTGTGTCATCAATTGTCTTCAAGAATTACGAAGCCCGCCCGCCCCCCCCCCCCCCAAAAAAAAAGAAAGAAAGAAAAAGAGAGCGAAAAAGAAGAAAGAAAAACAAAACCGCAGCCTATACAACCAGTGTGTTCAGCCACTCCGAGTTTCGGAATATCTAGATCGGTTTTATCGTTCAGCGTCATGCACGTGCGTGCATGGTTGTCCTAGTTCCCTCCTTTTACTCGCGTATCCGTAGGTTCTCTGCACTGCCGAGCCTTCAGCCTTCAGTATTTTTTCCTCTAGACGACACCATCTACGTCACCCCGGCATATGCACACCAACATTGACTAAACTTATAGATCTATCGTGCCTCAAAGTAGCTTATTTCTACACGCAAACTGAACGTAGTTAGTTCGTTAGGCACATTTTAGCCCGCCAAGGTTAGTCAAGTATTGTATGACTCAAATTTTGCAAGCGTGTCCATTTTTTGTACGCTATTTAATAAATACGATTGTGCATTCGGTCTACTCGAACAAGCCTCGACTACTTCTAGGAGTCAGTTTGGAAACACATGAGGATATACAGGTTGTCTTTTTTTAGGTGGCACAGTTCTTATTAAAAATTTATGAGAGCCCCGGATATGCCGTTTGGGCTCCTAACACACCTGACTTGGCGAACATCTTTCCTAGCCGGTCGCATCAGTGTTAACTAAATGCTAACATGGCTAACTTAAATCGTATGCTTAATTAGCTTCACTAATTTTCAAAGGTGGGAGAATGACCCAATGAGAGAATCGAATCCCTTGGATTCACAGGTAACAATACAATTTTCAGGACAAAAATAAATCGAAACAGGTATAGCACGAGAAAATGACCACCCCATTGCCGTTACTTCCGGGCCATTCTTGTTTCGTGGCTTTAGGCGCTGTTTTGCCCTCTTCCCTAAATGTGAGGGAGAAAGCACGGTAACCAGCGCCCGCACGCAGCAGAACGCACTAGTGCGAACCATGCTATATTGTTGTTGTTGTGCCGTTCACTGTGACCACACCTTTATTTTATGTTTTGTCCGATTGCTGACAGCTTAGCATACACCAACAGACTTCGTCATAGTCCTAATGTACACACGTTTGCTCCTTATGACCACCTCAACGCTACTAACAGCTGTCAAGTATTTAGGTTTTTATATCCTGTACCGCATGATGTCACAAAAATATTTTGTCCCCGTATTGTTATTTCTTGTTTGTGTTTCTTTCTTGTTGTAGTCTCTTCTGCAGTGGACCAATACCCTGACCTGTGCCTTGAATGTAGGCTTGAATGTAGGCTGCCTTGAATGTAGGCGCACTCATGCGGCGATGGATTCCCCCTTTACAGATTCAAAATTTGGAGCCCGAATGGAACCTTGAAGATCTCACTATTCATGCCCAAAAAATTGGTCAAAAGTTTTATCCTGGCAGAGGCAATATGCCATTAGAGAACGAATGCAAAGCGCCGCCAACAGAATATGTAACATGGGCTCTATGGGAGCCTCTTTAAGTGAAGCCTGCTTTACGTTTTGTCTCTAATGCTTGGGCATGCACGCCAGCAAAACTTTTCTTCTTACGAAGGCACGCTGGAGCCACAGCATAACACGATGCCATCCGCAGAATCGCCGACGGAGGATCAATTGCCGTTATTGCCGTCACCTGGCCGCGTGGAAAAGTCTTCAGGTGTAATTGAAAATGTTGAGAGCCTCACAGCGGAAATGTGGTATTGGTCCTTCAGTTCAGGTGTCCTTTCGACAAATGCGTGTCGACGCCAACGGCAGAGGAATGTCTTTGTTGTCGCGAAATGTGACGTTACTGGAGCAGCGCAGCGGTTGCATTACAGGAAATCAATACTGTGGATGAAATACTGTGGCTGGACACAGAAGAACTCCAGGTGTCCTATGCTAGGTGAGAGAAAGCGACGGCTGCGCCCTTATCAGGAACAGCGAAGTGAACAAGTGAGTTCATCCACATATGCCTTCAGTTTGTTATCAGTAAAGTTACATATCATAATTTGACGCTGCACGTGGTACATGCAGGAAGTTTCGGTCCGTTGCCAACAAACAATATACCAGGTTGCTTTGGGAAAGCATGGCAGAAAAGTCCTCAAAGCACGTGCTGTACATGCCATAAGGGAAAACTTTCCTTCTCAAGCATACAAAGGTTTTTGCCTTTTTGACATGTGATGCAGTAGGTGCTGTCTGACCATGTGTATGTTTATTTGCTTTCACTGAGGTGAAGCTCTCACTTTTCTTTCAGGTGCTTGTGGGCAGCATTGAATGCCTGCCATCTTGACACTGCTACACTGGATGGTGTGCCCATGAACAGTGCTTGACCACAACGGTACCCCTTTCATGCACAGTAGAGCTCTGCTATGTACCCTTCTGGAGTAACCAGACAGCCACTACACAGTAAAATACATTCTATATACACCAAAGCTTGTAAATATTGTTTTAATGTTTACTGGTTTTTTGAATGAACATACGAGTGACAGCAGTAAACAAACACAAACAAGGAAGGATAACTTCCCCATACTGTATTCATATAAATTTGCAACTGCTTTATCTCTTACCAACCAGTAACGCAATGTATGTTTGTATGTAATGCAATGTGTGTAATGTTTTTCTTTTCAGTGCACATGTGTTTCCTTCAGACATGTTCCAGTACATAAGCTCTAAGAGAACATAAGCTATCACCTTGCCTATCAAATATCACATGAGTTCATGACTTCTTCATCAGTATAGGGAGGGCCTCAGGTGGGGACATGTCAGTGTCTTCAACAAAGGCTTCTCTTCAGAGGCATCCCTATCTCTGACTTCGCAAGCATGTGAAGAAAAATGTCAGACATTTGTTTTCCCTCATACCAGTCCAATTGCAGTCATTGGTGCGGTCTCACGGGTTTTGCAGACCGCTACTATTTCACTATAGCTCACATCTTTTCAAGTTGTCGGTGTTTCGCTCAGGAGATGATCTAGATCCTCTGCCAAGAGAAGATAATATGGTCATGGCTAAGTTTCTTCCCTATGCTCTTTATATCGAAACATGGTCCCTCATGGCTGTCATGGATGTTGATAGCGTGCGGGGTGAAACTTTGACGCATTATATCGAAGTTAGTATACACTGTTTCCTGAATGACAGCTCGTTTGCATAGCTGAGCTCATACTTCTCCACATGCTAAGCAGAATGTCTCTATTTCTCTCAGAATTGGAACTACACCAGTAAAGATGGTTAGAAGTATGCTGTACCTACGGGTTTAGCTCAGCACGAGACCTGGCCGCTGCTTCAAGCTTTTTCTTAACCCTCTGTTACTAGACCCCCTGTGGGCTACATGGGCCATAAGCATTTCCAAGCATGGCAATTGCATATTGCAATTGGTTAACTACAAGCTAGTTCTTTTTACTGTTTACGACATCTACCTTTTACGTCATTGTTGCAGATAGAATTATTATAACAGAAAATTTAAGTAACGAAAGCTTCTGTGCCTTCTTTTGTATTATTTTTCTTTTCGCGCCCTCAACCCTCTCTAACAAGAATTTGTATTTCCTCCTCACCACCTTCTTGTCCCCTTTCTCTGATGTACATCACTATAAATATCTTTACCAAGTGTGTGTGTGTGTGTGTGTGTGTGTGTGTCTGTCTGTATCGTACCTGATTAAGGACGGACTCCTTGTATTTTAGTAAAATAAATTATTTTAATGTTTCAGTCCCTTTAAATAATTATCATATTCACTTGCGAGTGCTAGGCTTTTCCCATTTTTGCGTGTTGGTTTCCACTCTATGCTCTGCAACACGGCCGTGAGTTCTGATATTCCTACCTGTTTCGCGAGAGGGAGTCTGCAACCCTTCTGGTAGGTGGTGCAGGTGAGATCACTTCAATATTAAGCGACTCGAGTAACCGGAGAACCTGATGAAATACTACAAGGTGTCATTTGAATATGTGCAAACACAATAGGCTATGAATTCACGCCTTGGCTGCACTGGCACCACTGAAAAGGATTGTGCCAGACAGCAAGATGTCCCCTGCAACCATCTTGTTCACCTCTGGCTGACCTTTCCAAGATAAATTGTGTTCACTTGGGCACTCAGCTTTTGCGGTGAGAAGCGTGACGCGAACATCTGTGCCCACTTTGTGAGATGCACCGGAACTTCAGAATTTCTCAAACAGTTCTAAAAGTGGAGTTCTGAATTTGATGTACTTCTTCTGGTATGGTGAAGCAGAGGGTACAACACCGCAAATTAGAAGAGTACAGTCAACCCTCGATTTATGAACCTTCGATTTATGAATTCCCTCGTTTTATGAACGTTAGCACAAGGAACCAAACTTTTTACATGCATTTTTCCCTCGTATCATGAACCTCGATATTCGAATAATGAATCGAATTTCTGGGAACCAACTAGGAGTTGCCCAGCGTTTTTGCCCTCGATTTATGAACGGGTCGTTCCGAGGCCAACAAAAACCTTCAAATGGATTATTCGTGGTCTTATGAATGACGCCTGAACAGACAAAACGTTTTCCAGGTATTGCACCCTCGGTTCTTAACCCCTCGAAATCTGAACAACAAACGGGTTTTTGCAGAAGTGTTCCTGACCACAGTTCATGAATAAGGTGTCCGCTGTCACCCGGAGATTAATGAAGGTAGGTTAAAAAACCCGAGAGGAAATCCGAGACCAGTTGAGTGCGAACCTGCTGACATCTCCTCTTCCCAAGATTGACACAGCGGAAGGCATGGTCCAAAGCAAAATTACACTATTTAGTATTGCATAATAAACAGAGTGTGAATGCGCTAACATCTGTGCTTTGTGAGATTGATACAGCAGAATTGGCATGGTTGAAAGCAAAATTACGCAATATATTGCATTATTAACACAATACCAACTCGGAAATACTGTTCCATTTGCTCGATAGTACTCACTTAACGGAATTTTCGATTTATGAATCCCTCGATTTATGAACGATTTTTCGTGGAACCGAGGGTGTTCATAAATCGAGGGTTGACTGTATTTAGTATCTGTGAACTCGTATCAGCAGCTACCATTTAAAACTGTTGTCTTCAGATTCCCGGAATGACTGAACGGCTGGTTCCACCAGAGGTGGAGATGTTGTCATATCATGCACCTTAAAGGGATGCAGAAGTTAAAATTTTAAACAAAACAAGGGCTTGTCCAACCTGTGAGCATGAGGGTGTGTGGACAATAGGTGTTGAAATCATCACTAGAGACAGGTTGAGAGGTGTTGACGGTGAATCATCCGTTTGCATGCTTTTACTTCCTATTTTCACTTTATTGTCAGTCACAATGGAAGTCTGGGTCGCTCATATAAACGAAGAATACGGTCAGTATCTAGCACAAAATTTATCTCATACTTACATTCTCACGCGAGAGCTCAGGGCTCCCCAGTGAAGGGGAATGTTCTGTTTGGTACATTACGTAGCGTAGGCATCACAACAATCAATCTGAATTTGAAATGAACTATATCTATATATGTATTATTCCTGTGTATCTGTAAATACATACCTGGTGTGCACTTGTGTTCGCATCGTCAGACGTCGCAAGGAGAAATACTGGTGTCGGGACTGTGGTCCGTTTGAGACGTTTTCTACGGTCCACTGCTACTATTTCGTACGACTCGTCAGAGAAACGGGTTGAGCAAATACAGCGTGGATCACGAATATCTTGACAAAGCGCTTGCAACCACTTTCGTTTCTGCGCATTATTCGTTGCAATGTTGTGGTACACAACGTCCCTTGTCGAAAGAGCACACTTGGTGTGTCCCCGAACATTACAGTGGGTACATTGCATCGTTGTCAGGTGAAGTTATGTTCAATTTCGACAGGAAATAAACTTTTTGCATACACAAACCTCGCCAGACCAAATTCACGCCGTGCGATATACTTAGGAGGAGATCAAACAGAGGGCGCTGACAGTATTTTGGGATACTGTTTCTTCGATAACTTGAAGAATTGCCCTAGTAATTCTTGCGATTTTTAAAGTAGTGTTTATTGGTAAGTAGTAGGCGGTCATAAGATCATCGTGTATTACTTGCCCGACCATGCCCTTTTTAGCTGTTGCGGGGCGCAACGTACCGTCCAATTTATCTTTTCTAAATTATGCTGTGTAATAATTAACGCGCTTTGAGTGCATATGATCTGTGTGCAGCATCACGCAAGCAAACACTACCAGGTCACACACAGAAACAGGGGTGTTGAATTTACAGTTACAGTTACACTTTACAGTTTCTTTGATAGCTGCTCCTATAGCACGAAACTCGGAGCAGCCGAGAAAGAGTAAGAGAGCAACTACTAACACACCTAATATGATAGGATTTAGAAGCTGCAGAAAATCCGAGCCCATGCGTTTTGAATGGCCTATAACGCTGTCATTAGCCTTGGGCATTCTCCGTTTCATGCCTGCATCCAGTACTCGAGCCCTGCGTCCAAAACTGCCTCATCTCTTTCAGTTTCGGACCTGGCGCTCGAACACCCGACGCATAATGAAACGGAGAGGGCCTTAGCCCAGCGAGGGCGCTAACATGCATAGGCTCAGATTT
The DNA here is from genome assembly GCF_037126465.1 of Ornithodoros turicata. Classification (NCBI taxonomy): domain Eukaryota; kingdom Metazoa; phylum Arthropoda; class Arachnida; order Ixodida; family Argasidae; genus Ornithodoros; species Ornithodoros turicata. Next base: position 50,651,865 of record NC_088203.1, on the reverse strand, counting down.
TCTATCTCCGAGCGTATTGACGGCAGGACATTGTGGGTGAGCTCAAACAAAGCTTTTGAGAGAACTACAGCTTCGTGCCAATTTGCATTGTGTTTGTTATAATGCACGAATTTAAAACAACTTTTTTTCAATGTGTCCGGAGATCTTCGCGCACTTTGTTGCACTTGCTCGTTGAGCGCCCGTTCATTCTATTGGTCATCTTCTTTTGACCGATCAGGTCAACTCCGCCCATTCCCATGCTGTAATCGCTGACGACTAATGCGTGGTTCACACTACAACTTCTCTCCGTTGCGGTTACGGTGCGGATCCAGTGCGGAGGCAGCTGTCGTACGACACGCTGTTCAGACATATGCGTTCTTGATACGTCAAACGCTTGTGGTTGACCAATCACGTCTCCACTCCATCACGTCTCCATTCCACAGGCAGCCATGAACGGGCAACGTGATGTGGTCGGCGAAACTTTGAATCTCTGAATGAATCTCTGTACTCGGCTCGGCGTGGGCCGGAGAGCCACGGGTATTTCTCGACCTCTGAAATTGGAGCTTCTTGTTTTGCCAACGTGCTTTCACCGGAGGCAGCCATGTTGGAAAAGCACGCGACAGCACAGCAGTGATGCGCTTGCGCGGAGCGCGTTCGCTCATTGGTCAGCTGCATCTCCGCAGGTAGCCCGTATCGCATGGACTTCGGTCGAGCTCAACTCTTGCGGTGCGTGTGCTTTTCGGAGTGTCGTGCTTCGTTGTCATGACAACCGTGTCGCGCCGCATCCGTAACGCATGAAAATGCAACAGTGTGAACCAGGCATAAGGCACAATGGACGTTAACGTCTTTTTTTTTGTTAAAGATATAAAACAAATACAAATAAATCCACGAAATCGACTTCGTTACATAAACTTAAAAGCGTAGTCTGTGAAATAAGCCCCTCATATGTGTTTCAGACCTTGTTAGTGTGTGTTCTGCTTGTCGTCCCTACTATTGTGCTTTCGTTAAGGAACGATTATGTATTTCACGAGTTGCCTCTTATCAGGTCCATCGCATGGTCTCTATTGTGTCCAGCCCTCTAATATTAGCGTCGTGGCAGAGTGGATATAGCAGCTTGTCGTTGGTGATGGTGTGTGATGAGCTCGACCTCAACTATAACCTTTGTTGTCTTTTTTAGTGGTTTCAATGACTTCAAAGGTTTTCAAAGGGATGGTGCAGTCGTCAAGCTTTGAATTACAATCACCTACCTGCGGTTGGGTCACTATTGCAATGGCTGCGCTCAGTCTCCTCTTCATGCCTCCGGAGAGCGATTTCGCAAGTTCATTAGCTTTGGGCGACAAGTTCACGGTAGCCAGAATGTTGGCTACACGTGCTTCCAAATCCTTGCCAGACAACTGAGCTCTAAACTGCAGAGTAATCATTCCATTTTCTAGAAAGCTGCACTTATTATTATTGGTTAATAAGGTATCTCGCTAACTTACCGAACCAAAAAAAGCCAAGTGCTCGCGCGCTGTGAGCTCTGGGAAAAAAATATCAAACTGTGGGCACAGGGCGATATTCTTTTGTGCGCTTGCTGTGTTCTTGACCACATCAAAGCCGCAAATAACAGCAGTGCCTTCTGTTGGAGGCAAAATACCTGTGGCAACAAACGGTGAGTATGCTTACTGAATCGTATTATAGACCGGCACTAACACCTCCGTACGAGAATGAGACTATTGCGTACGTTTGTAAAGTATAACCCGATAAAAGTGTGAAATTTATTGGGCTAGTTAACTCTACACAGCCCTAAACAAGCGTACAATGCACATTGCTGTGTATGCGCGGCGTTCTCGACAAAAACACGAGTTCCTGGGCTTCGCGTGGAGTAATTATGGTCTCCTTCCTCGGCACGAACCGCGAGTGCGAAGACGCTGCACTTGAACGTCGGATAGGGAGAGAAACAGGCGCTCTTTACGGCAGATCACTAGGAGAGAGTACCAAATGACGGCATACATCACTGGAAGTGTTTTCAATGAAATTCGCCATATCAAGGTCCCGTTCTAGGCAGGCCCAGCAGCAGCGCATGCAGAAGAGACAAATATGTGACGTCTCTTTCTTGTCGACCATTTCGGAAAACAGTTTTGAAAGTAGAAAACGCCTTCGCTTCTCGTCTTTGAAGAGGGCTGCAGGAGCAATCCACAGCCGTGTGTAGTAACTAACTAACTAATTAGTTACCACAAGAAAATATCGGTGGTAATTGTAAAATGTAGCTGCAAAATGTTAATCAGGTATTGCAATTTCCACGCCTAAGTTCCCTCGCTTTGTCGTGGGTTAATTAGCTGTCGTTTTTCTCAAGCGGGAATTGCACACAACGCTATTAGAGCTCATGGGAAATCATCCATTTATAACACGGTATAAATATGGTTAGACATTGTTAAGAGTTACATTTATTCGGCTTTCTTTTTGTAAAAGTAAGCAACAAGTAAAGAAGTTACTTGAATGTAGTAACTGTAATTCAGTGACTATTTGTGCTGACCAACCGCAAATGTTACTTTCTCAATAACTTACTCATGACTGATTCACCGAGTAGGTCTGTGGTTGAACCGCTCACCTCCTGCAGAAATGTCTGTTTCTTACGCACAAATATAGCTCAAGGTTCCCACTCTCACAGGATAATTTAGTATGGTAAGGTAAGGTGGTAATCTGTACATCTTGATCATAGCGGGTTTGTGGTACACACTAACTCACGGGTTGTATTTTTGCCATATTTTAACCTCTGAATAAGGCACAGCCAGACGGCACCATGTTTAGAGTGTAAATGATGCTGGAGGCGACGTAAGAAGAAAGTGTGTTAAGTTTTACTTCAAGCAGCCATGTAAACACGATACCTAAACGCACTGTATTTGTCCAACAAGGACACATCCCCACACTTAGCCGGAAATCCGCTAGAGGACCATATAGATTGGGCACCGAGATGTTCGTATAACCGAGACATAACTTTCACATCCTTCACTAACATATAATGCACATCACGTAGAACATTTCACAATATTATCTTTACCGTGATATTTCCGTTGTCCCTCATCGTCGTGAAACTTACCCGTTAAGATGCTCATCATGGTAGTCTTACCAGCCCCGTTATGACCTAGGAGCACCGTGATTTCGCCCTTGAAAAATTTGACGTCAATGCCATTCAATGCTGTATTGCCTCCGAAATTCTATGCAAGCAACAGAAACACATGGTTGATTTTAGCGAGTCCTTCTTTTTGTTTACTTACCTTACGGAGTCCTTTTATCGCGATTACAGCTTCTGCATTCGGGTCTCTTTCAAACCGTGCAGGATCCTGCGGCGCTGTGGGTGTCGTGTCTACGTTATCGACTGTCACCCTGGGATTCCAGTAATTCGGCTGATAAGGTAGAAAGAAGGAGAGAAAAAAAAAGAGCCCATCATGGTACGTATTAGACAAGCGTGACACGTTTCTATTACTCCGTGAAACGTTGACAGAAATGCCAATATTGATATACACTAGCGGGTAACTGTGTGTCAGACAGGAGAGCTAGTCCGAGTGAGTGTGTACGTGGCGAGAGAAGTTATGATAGTACACACAAGAGTGAACGATGCCATGTTTACTGTTGGTTAGCGCTTCTCCACCGGCTACAAGACGAGTGCAAATAATCATGTTATGGCTTATGGGACGCTTCCGGCACAAATTACACGGCAACTTTAAACTTCAGTTGAGCAGTTCAGTTGAGAGTTCAATAAAAACATAACTGCCAGAGACACAAGAAAAAGCTATTTTTTTAAATTAATATGTAATATAAAGTACCCAGAGTAGTAATACCATCGCGAGTCGTACTTCTATGACTGCTCGGATGATAAGGGGCCGTGGTTACCGATCTCACTCCCATTTGTTGCAAAAAGTCTTTAAATTCCCGAGAAACAAAGGGTTGACCATTATCAGTAACAAACGAATCCGGAATGCCGAATCTGCAGAACAGGTTATGTAACTTGTCAATTGTACACTCAGCAGTTGTTTTCTGCATAACAAAAACCTCCGGCCACTTCGAATGGGCGTCTACAATAACGAAAAACATGCGCCCTCTAAAGGGTCCTGCGAAATCCGCGTGAAGTCTTCGCCATGGGGCTGTTGGCCAATACCGAAGCGGGGTTGAAGCGGGGCTCTCGGCGGAGCGTGTTGCACTTGTTGGCACTCAAAAGATGCGGACACTTTTAACGCTATGTCAGAGTTTATGGTAGGCCACCACGCGTTACTTCGGGCTAGCTCTTTGGTTCTGACTATCCCTTGATGGCCGTCATGTAGCTCGTCGAAGACGGCCGCTTGCAACTTCGGCGGTATCACCACCCTCATGCCATACATGATGCAGCCTTCGTGCACAGTCAGTTTATTTCTTCTGTTAAAGTAAGGCTTTAAAACTGGGTCTGTAACAAAGGCTGGCCATCCCAGGAGAATTAGCTCACGGACGCGACGCAACGTCGGGTCGCGGTCCGTCTCCCTAGGCACATCTCTGCTTCTGATGGGCATCGTTTCAAGACGTAATGCGTAAAACATTTCAACATCCGCTTCCTCTGCTGACTCATCGCAGTTTAACGGCAATCTTGACAAGAAATCCGCTTCTACGTTACTTCTTCCTTGCTTGTACTGTAACACGTATGTATATGCGGGAAAAAAAAAACTGCCCATCGTTGTAACCTCGCTGCTGCAATAGCTCGGATGCCAGTCTTCGGTCCAAGTATTGTTTGCAAGGGTTTGTGATCTGTTATTAGTGTGAACTCTCTCCCGTAGAGATAATAGTGATATTTCTTCACGGCGAAGATGAGCGCAAGCTGTTCGCGCTCACGTTGCGAATGTCCTTGTTCCGCCTGCGTAAGAGTTCGTGATGCGTAAGCTACAGGGCGCACTGTTCCGTCCGTTAACGCGTGCGAAAGAACCGCACCCACTCCATAAGCAGACGCGTCAGCCGCCAGTTGCAAGGGTAATCGCGGGTCATAATGCACTAGGACCGGTGCCTGCGTGATGAGCTCCTTAATCTTCTTGAAGGCGTTCTCACATGCTTTATCCCAGCGCCAGCTAACGTCGTCGCACAAAAGTCTGTTTAATGGAAAAGCAATGGTCGCCAGTTGCGGAACGAACTTTCCGTAGTAGTTTACTAGTCCTAGAAGGAATCGTAGCTGATGCTTATCCTTCGGTTCTGGGGCGTCCACAATTGCTTTGACTTTCAGCGGCGAATTGTGTACTCCTTCTGCACTTATCACATGACCCAGATATTGCAGACTGTCTTTGAAAAATTCACACTTCTCACGCTTCACGCGTACACAGTGTTCGTTCAGCCTTTTTAACACTGCTTCAAGATTAGCCAGATGTTCATCTGATGAGGCGCCCGTGACCAAAATGTCAACAAGAAAACACGACACCTTCGGCAAGTCCTTCAATATGTTGTCCATAATGCGCTGAAATATTCCCGGTGCCGACGCTATGCCGAACGGAAGACGGTTCATTTGATAGAGACCCTTGTGCGTACTGAGCGTTAAATATTTCTTTGAATACTCGCACACTTCCACCTGCTGATACGCCCTACCCCTCGCGTAGAAGGTAGATAAGCTTCCTGCTTTTCTGTGTGCGCGTCTTTTGTGGCTGTGCTTTCACTCATGCTGCTGCCGGGTCGAGCGCTCGGTATGAGCAGAATAAAAGTATGTTCTGCTGCTACGCACCGTCTCATGGATTAGACACAACATATTGGCGACGAGCTGGACGTACGACCCACCATATCCGGAAAGAATTCTCAGGGCAGTACAGTAACAACCTCGAGAGATATGGCAACACGCATTGCTCAAGTAGGTTTCCTAGAGTCTTTTGATGAGTCTACTAGTGATTGGACAGCGTATGAAGAAAGACTTCAGTCCTATTTGAATGTCAACCGCATTGAGGATGACCACAAGGTCGACCCCGTCGTTAGTATTATCGGCCCAAAAACATACGCACTTTTGAAGTCTCTCACAAGCCCAGATGCTCCTTCGAAAACGACGTTTAAAGCGATACTGCAGTTACTGCGGGAGCACTACGCCCTGAAGCCTTCTATCATTGGTTAACGAGCGAGATTCCACCGACGTACGCAGCTAGACTGCGAAAGCATTAAGGATTTTGCTGCAGCTTTACGGAAGCTTGCTGAAACTTGTAATTTCGGCGCATTTCTGGATGAGTCCCTGAGGGACAGGTTTGTTTGTGGGCTACAGCGTGTGGAAGGGTCTTATTTACGGAAGACAAGAACCTAACATTTCAGAAGGCAATTGACAAGGCGCAAGCATTAGAAAGCGCGGCCCGTAATGCCACAGCTACGCATGCCAAAGAAGATAGTACGGAAGGACTGCTTAAGATGAAAGAATCTAATCAATCGGGAAAACGGTGTTCAAGGTGCGCATCCACCAAACACTCATCGCAAGCGTGCCCGTTCTCATCGGCAGTCTGTTTCATTGTAAGAAGAAAGGCCATATCTCACGAGCTTGTAGGTTGAGAACGAATACCCACGGCAGAGGCACAGGGAAGCGCACAACAAGGTCAATGCAAACGTTATCGGTGCCACTGCAAGAAGTCAAGGTCGGCGGACGCACGCCGTTGTTTGTTGAAGTGCAAATTAATGGGATACCCTACGAAAGTAGTATATTATCAGCTCAACTGGCCCACAACTCACACAGTGGCCTGGACGCCATTAATGAGCAATTAGAGCAATTTGGGACCCCCACAGTAATTAGGATCATTCAGTGAGTCATTACACTAATTGGGGAGCATCTAAGACGTGTCCAGACCACTGTGAGAGTTGTGGGCCAGTTGAGCTGTAAAAAAATAAAAAATTGGTAGAAAACAAAATAAATAGATAGAAATAGAGTGGAGAGAAACAATTTATTCGAAAATGAACGATGTCGTGGCGAAGAAACCGCTCCGGGGTGACCAGCGGCAGCCATGTTGGTAGTTGGCACCCAGCAGTTGCAGAGATCGACGACAGGTGGCCATTTAGTTGCAAGGCACCACACCAGATGGCGCCACCATCATAGCTCTAGACGAGAAAGACAGAACAAGATACTAGCGGCCAGAGGAGGCACAGTAAGCGGGTTTCGCCGCCGCGATAATAGTATCGCCGCTGGCGTTTCCCGCCAAATTCCGGCTATTTAACTTTCCATTGGCTCCGGTCCCCCACGTGTCCTTTCTCGATCATGATTGACTGAGGCTCATTTAACCGGTGGATTCGCCCGCGTTCGTTTCTCCGAGGCGCCAACCCGTTGGCGTCAAATCACTCGTTGGTCACTGCTAAACACGGCAAACATGCGAGAAAAGAAGCGCGTCAAATCACTCACCTTTTCCCCCGCGGCGACTGCTCATCAGCCAGGCAGAAACTGAGCGAGCGCGGGGAGCGCACGTCTGCTTTCCGCGACAGGCAGAGAGAAACTGACTGAGGCGACGCGCCGCGGCAGCTATGGATGCGCGCGCGCGCTCCTAGCGCCCTCTGCTCCACCCGACTGCGCATGCGCGCGCGCACTCCTAGCGCCCTCAGCGCCGCCCGCGGGTGTTTTCGGTTTCGGCTCTCCGCTGCGCGCGCGCTCCTAGCGGCGACGGGTGGCTGAGTTTTGGTTTCGCTCTCCTTTCTTTGCGCGCGCGCGTTTATCTGTATAAAGGCAGCGCGCACCGCGCTCGCGTCATCAATACGTGAAGATGTTCAGCTACCACTCATTACAAAATTGTTCCCACACCCACGCTTCTTGGGAAGAGGTGGGGAAGGAATGTTTCAGCAGCGAAAGTCCCCGCAACGAGCCCGTCATCACTGCTTTTCGCTACGTGATAGAAATGGTAGGATTTGGCAATATAGGAGAGATCTCGCCGGGCCGCTGCAGGAGATGGTGCGTCGGATCTACGCCCATTACAAGAACGTCTGCATAACAGTTCCGGACGGACCCCTGGGATTGATGAGCGAATTTGTGAGTCTGGCCAACTCAGAACTACATCGCTGCAGACATCGTGAACCTTCTCGCTCGTGCCATCGCTCATATTAAGCACGCCCTGCGGAAGCAGCGACATTTGCAAGCAGTCTACATCGTCAACTTTGTTACAGATTTATTGAAATACCGCTTGGTTATCGACATGCAATGCATTAAACAGTCCGAATAACTTTGACGAGCGTGTTTTCTTTCACTGAAACATCTTTATTGAATAAAAACAAAGGAGTTGGACAACAGATGCCTGCACTCCCCCTAACTTCTCTGATCTCACGAACAGAATCAGATGATCAGACGTGCCAGAAAAGAGGAATCTTCATCATGCCGACGTCATTGCGCGGGTCACGGTACCAGCACGATGACGGTATGGTCATTCTTTTCGTACACCCATTCCGCTACCATGCGAGAGAGAGAGAGAAGCATATCTCGACTACAACGTTTATTTTCGATTATACACGTGTGCACGAAGGCCTTGCTCTTTGTTCCACTGTCACTCGATCCCTGACGATGACGCTCTCGGGCTCTCTTCCGGGTTTTCCGATGCTGCACAAAGAAAGAGTACTATCATAATTCTGTACGCGTCAAATCGTCATCACAGCCTACCGTATTCGCAGCTTCCGTAAGGGAAGGAATGTACGGCATCCACGAGATAGCGCTTGTCGTCGTAGGGGACCAAGCTGTTCTTGAGTCTCGAAATGGTGTACATTGTTTGCTTTATACTCTGGACGGTGCACTGCTTCTGAGAGAACGTCTTTTCATTGAACAGAGAATCTCGGTACACTTCGTGCAATAAATGTTTCCTCACCACGTCTTTCTTAACTCCTTTCGCTCTCGCGATCTGTTTGTGTGACCCAGCCAAGAGAATGCTGTACATTTTCGCTCGTATGGCTACGTCTTCCTGGATAACACCACCTCCCGGTTCGCATGCTCGTCGTTGAAAAGCGGGTGGTCCGGTGGATAGGAGGACAGATCTAGCTCACTCTCAATTTTCATCAGCTGCTGTTCAAGGCTTTCACACGTGAGAGAGAAAATTATGCTGTCCGTATCGCTATAGATCAATTGCACTGGACACGTCAAGCGAGAAAAGAGACTCGTAGATGAAACTGTACATTCGTACTTTGGATATTTCTAGAATGGCAAAGCCCACGTAAAGGGGGTGCGTGCAATTATGCGTCGCTGTTTCATCTCGTATAAGATGCACTTGTCACTCAGAATGAGAAAATGCTGGCAGTCGACGGAGCTAGCTTTTCGGAGCGCGGTTTCTTTGTCGTAGGCTAGGGCATAGTTTTTCATGCGTCTCACATTTTGTATCGTCTGACCGAATGTACTGTTCGACATGGTTTTGTACAGAAGTCGCTCGAATTTCGTGTACGCAGCATTCCTCAACGCGACGTTCCTCTGCACGAAGGTTCGCAAAAAGTTGTCTTGCCGGAACGAGATGATGCTGTGAACACGTTTTATTTTCATGCCCAACGTCATGTACAGTGCGAGCAATGCATAATGAACGACGTAGCGTTCTTTGTCGTAACACGTCAGCAAGAGTTTTTTTGTGGGAGGGGTGTTCAGCGCCAACGCATCTTTCAAGTGCTGCTGGTAGGGGGACAGTTCGTTCTCGTCCACGCACCTGTGTCCGGGTGCCAGGGGAAAATCCCTGGTGAGCGCGTGCAGTTCTTCGGGATACGACAAGTCTACTACGTAGACGTAACCCACTTCCGAATCGTGAGGAATGTTGAGAAAATCGATCTCGCTCCACCTCGAAGGATCGACCCATTCAAAAGCACCTGTCGGGAGATAGAAAGTCATCGCGTACGGGTACAAACTGTTGACGTCGAGATACTGGATCAAAGTCTTTTCTTTCTGGGAGTCGTAATCGTCGCACCCCTCGTGATTAGCCCGACAGTATCTGTGGAAGCTGTTACAAATGCCTCCCCTGATTCCCTTCTCGATCGTTTCGTACATCTCTTGGTCGCTTATGAGCTCGAGTTTGACATTGGTGAGCTTCAGAGCGCTACTCCACGCGTAACTGGCGAGGGACACGGTGCGTAAGATATCTATCCCATCCGTCTCTAGCGCAATCTTTCTGAAATACAGCACGATGTCGCACAGCTCACAGGTGTCGAGCGTGACGTGGAGACGCGTGTAATCTCCTAGGTCCTTACATTCGAACAATTCGAAAATCTCGAGGGCGTACTGAGAGTCCTCGTCCGTGATCTCTTGGTCGTTCAGGTCACTTTTGAAAGCTTCCTTTGGCGGTAGTGCGGGCAAATTGTAGGTTTCGAAACTGTCGACGAAGGTGTACGGGTAAATTCCCTTCCTGAGAAGGCGACGGAAACGTTCACCAAACATTTGACGGGTGCAATGAAACGCACTCTCGCCACTGCTGGAGAGGAGCGTTTCTACCAGGTTAGACAACGAGAGGTTGAAAAACTGCGTGGTATCACGGAAATGGAGCTCGCCAATATTGAAGCCTCGTATTTTTTCTGTGGTAGACGCTAAAAGCCACGGTTCTCACATATTTAGAACGTGCATGTGGTGGAGAAGGGAGCTCAAGTCGTATTGCAGGTTGTGCATGCAGACGACGAGTTCTTTGGTGTTACGACACGTAAGGTTACACGTATCACACGGCGTCGCAACAAAATTCGAAGAACCGGGGTCTACGAAACGGGTGTGGTCGTGATGCGACACCTTCCGCATATGTCGATTAAATTCGCACCCGCAAAATTCGCAGTGCGTCGTGCACTCGTGTCTAACAAGGTCTACCACACTTATGACCAACGGTGAGGGAAGACGGTTCAGCCTATCCATTTGTTCGCTAAATCCCTTCAGTGCAAGCAAGCGTTTTTCTGCCGCGGTCCCAAATAGCCATCTACGTCCATTATTTTCCCATCACAACTTCTCACTAGCACGATGCTATACGAGCTCATCCTGTGCACACTCGAGGCGTCCTTAACGAGTGCATCCTTTTCCAGTATGCTTTCCGTGTCCAATACCGCGAAATAAGGGTAGGGATGCATGTACTGTATCTTGGTGAAGGAGACGCTCTCCCCCGCTTTTGGCATTTCGAGAATTACTTCGTTTACGTCTCGACACAGACGTTCGTGCTGCTCCAACGCCCCTCTCGTCCTATAACCGCTCGTGCATTTCTCGCAATAAAAATAGTCACCTCGCCCCATGAAAGTGCTAAATTTTCTGATTTCATAGAAATGCTCCCTAACCTCGAGGAGATGGATCCTGATAGACCGTGCAGGGAATCCGCCCGGTAGATATGAGTAGTATAGAGCCGTTACGCACAACGACATCCGTTTTCTAATCCAGTTCCAGGAATTTCTAATCCACAACCCATTTCTAATCCAGGTCAAGCCAGGTCTAATCCAGGCTCCACCACTTCATGGTGATCCATCCTATTTCTATGTGATTGGCTACCCTTCATTGCCACATTTGCTCACTCGCTCATAGACACCAAAATTATCTATTCTATTTAATTCTAAGTTGGCTCATAGGCTTCCAAATCGCTCTTTTTTCGAATCCATTTCAAGGAATTTCTAATCCACCACCCAATTCTAATCCAGGTCAAGCCACTTCTAAGTCCTCTGGTTGGTTGGTCAGAGCTCCACCCCTTCATCCATCTAATTTCTATGTGATTGGCTACCACTAATTGCCACAACATCTGCTCACTCGCTCGTAGACACCAAAATGATCTTTCTATTCAATTCTAAGTCTGCTCATAGGCTTCCAAATCGCTCACCTGTCTATTGGTCCGGGGGTGGTCACTTCCATTCATTTCTAAAACCTAGTGATTGGCCTATTGGCTGCCTCTCATACATGCTCGATAGACTCATTTGTCATTTCCACTCTCTAGTTACTCGGTCACACTCTTTCAACTGCATATTGCTTCATAATTTCAACCGCAGCATAGACAACCGCTCATTGATCAATTCCATTCATTTCTGGGCCAGCTCACAGGCCCCCCAAATTGCATATTGGCTTGGGATGCTTTCTAGTTAAGCCAGGACAACGCTTCAGAACAGTAGGAACACAAAAACATGGTTTTCAATGTTTATTGACTACATCATGGCAGTCTGAGAGAGATTGTAGTTCTCTCTGGGGCATGCCATACATCTCCACTAACATCCATGGCGTTTTTCGCATAAGTACCATGTGGATCACCCAGGCATTCGTCCTTCTCCATCCACGGCTCAGTCCCAGACCGCACGCGAGAACAGCATGTCACAGAAGTATCAGTGCTCTTCCTGCATATCTTCTGGAGCGAAAAAAGAATGTTATGAGCTTCACTATTTACATCATCCATTTAAACTTACCATATTCACAGCTTCCGTAAGGGTATGATTCGATGTCATTGCAGAGATATCGCTTGTCGTCATATGCCATCAGACTTCTTTTGACATTTCTGATGGTGTACATGCACTGTTTCTTTCCAACTATTGACACTTGCTCATTCGATACGCTCGTGTGATTGAACAAGGTATCGTAGTATGTCTCATGGAGGAGGTGCTTGCGTACAATATTTTTCTTTACCCCTTTACCTCTTGCAATTTGCTTTTCTCCAGCTAGTTTGATAGAGTACATTTTAGCTTTCAAGCATATTACTTCTTCGATAAGTACACTACCAGTTTCGCTTTTGAATGCCCCAAGTCTTCCACGATTCTTTTCACTGTACAGTGGATGATCCCGATCAAAGGAAGACAAATCTAAGTGGTCGTCGGCGATCGCTCGTAACTGATCTTCGTAGTCCTTGCAGAATAGGCCAAGGATTAGAGAATCCGTGTCAGAGTAACAGGTAATCACCGGACAAGTGAGCTTGCTCAGCAAGGTTTGATAGTAGAATGAGTACATAGTTAATTTACTGAGTTCTAAAATTGTAAACCCAATCTGGAGCGGGAAATCGCATCGCACTTTTCTTTTGCGCATTTCGTACATGACACAATCCGGGGACACAATTTCCATCCTCACGCATTCTGCCCGACTCCCGAGGCGACTCGCCGTCTCCTCATCGAAGGCTACTCGAATATCACGCGTGTTAAATTTATTTAAAAGTGTTCTCTCAAAGACTGCATTATTTGAGAGTTTGTAGAAGTTTTTTTCGAATGTCGTGCCCGAGGCAACATGTCTGGCAACATTGTCCTCGATGTAGGGACGCAGGAATGGCGCCTGGCGAAATTTTAGAATTCTGTGAATTTTTGTCACCCTCATGCCTAATCTACAATAGAGTGCGAGCAGCGCGTAATGAACAACGTACTCGACTTTGTCCTTGCACGTAAGCAACAGCTTTTTGCTGTTAGCAGGCTGATACATTAATTCTTCGAGAAGCCCTCGCTGGAATGGCGAGAGTCATTCCTTTGGGACTACTGCCTTCTCGGGAGCCAGGGGGAAGTACCTCGTTAGAGTGTGGATAGATTTTGGATACTCCAAGTCACATATGTACACGTACCCCACATCTGAATCCGTGGGGTGACGCATAAAATCCACGGAGCTAAAATCCTCGACCCATTCGAAATCACCGATGGGGAGGTGCTTTATCATACTAAATCCATAAAGATTGTTGCAATCTATGTATGATATGTACACCTCCTCTTTATCGGGATCATAGCCACTACACAGAGGGTTGTCAGCCTGCAAATGACGCCTGCTCGCCTGACAGAGCCCACCTCTAACGCCTGATTCGATGGTTCTGTACATGTCCTCTTCGGTGATCAATTCCAATTTTGCCTGCGTGTAATTTAGGGCGCATTGCCACGAATAGGATGCCAGAGAAACACAATGAAGCAATTCCAATCCACGCGCACTGTAGCACAGACGTCAGAAGTGCTGCATCACGTCCGCATGTAATATGGCATCCGTTTTCAGGTACAATGCATCATAATCCCTCAAGTTTGAGCACCCAAAATGTTCAAATACGAGCAATGCATACTGGTAGTCCTCCTCACTTATATCCTTCCCCGTGAGATCGTTTCGAAAGAACAATTTTTCTGGCAAGGTCAATTCATCGCTGCAAAATAACTTGACATAGCTGTACGGGAATACACCTTTACGAAGTAAAATTTCGTAGTTCTTTCCAAATACCTGCTTCAAGCATTGGAATGCCTCGGCTCCCCCCATGGATTTGACGGTTTCCACGAGGTCCCCAACGACGAATTTAGGTACTGCATGGTATCTCTGAAGAGGAAGGTACCAATTTCGAACGAACGAATTTTTTCCATGGAGCTGGCCACAATGAAGGGAGGTCGCTTCCACCCGAGAACGTGAAATTCCCGTAACAGTCCAGCCAGATCATAAGACAAATTGTGGACCATGATCGGCAATTTTTCTCTGGTAGTGCACGCGACGTTACAGGGGTTGCACAGTGTCGCGATATAATTTGTCTCACCCGCAGTACAATGCTTCGAATGATCATGATGCCGGACACGAGGTAGGTCTTTCGCGAATTCCCGTTTACAATATGCACAGTGGGTAGCAGCTCTGTGCTTGGCCTGTTGTTCATCGCTCAACACCATTGCAGCGGGGCAGGCGTTCAAGGCAATCATTTCATCACGCATTTCCATGAGCGCCTTCACACACTGCTTTGCCGCATCTTCTCCATGGTGTGTTCTAATGCGCATCACCTTTGAGTCATGGGTACGCACGAGCACAGCACAGAAGCTAGAGGTAATGATCCCGTAATCTCGTAATCTTTAATCTCGTAATCTTTATTTAGTCAGTATTGTAAAATGTACAGAAAGTGGGACTGTGAGGGCAAGCCCTGTAAGTACAGTCCCAGCACAGTTCAAGAACTAACAGCTAAGAGATACAGTTTAGTTGTGACGTTGCATGCCAACACCACTGGGTGCGAGTACGCTCTCAGTGTCCAACGCAACGACATAGCTGTACTGTTGCATGTACTGTATTTTAGTAAACTCTACAAAATTTTTTCCCGGCTCGCAAAATTCCAACAGGATTTCGTTTATGTCCGTGCAAAGGCGTCGTTGTTTCGCCATGCTCTCTTCCTTCACGAAAGAGCGTGTGCAGCGTTCGCATACAAAATGGTTACTTCTTGTTGTCAACAAGCGTTCGAGGGACTTTATTCCAAAAAATGCTCATCAACCTCCAAAAGATGAATTTTCTTTTCGAATTCCAGTTTTGCGGGTCACGACACGTGCACTCCCTGATCGACATAGGCGTAAACATACACGGATATCTCGTTTTGGACTTCAAATTCATCCAGATCAGAGAATGAAACAGGGAAGCGGCTTGGCCACCAGTAATCTGCTGCATTATTTTCACATTTTTTCCACGAATTCCTTTCCTGTAGATGCAGGAGAGCGAGTGTATTGTATTTAAAACATTCACCCGCCTTGCGTGCTGGTACATGAATATTCGTTAACACGTTCCTGCGTTTAGCCAAATTTGTGGGAAGTACCCCCTCGCATCCAAACTTTTTAGTTTTCACAGCGAAAATACACATTTGAACTTTTTGGACGTCGGTGGATACAAACCGACTACCCTCACGCTGGTAATTTTCAATGCGCCCGGTGGACTCCTGAATCACGTCCATCAAAGTATTTGCAATAGCTCCGTCGCTGTGGACTTCGCGAGCAAGCGCCATAAAATGAGCTATGTGTGCGGTTATATCCCCTCGATTTTCTTTCATCATTAGAACGTCAGAACAAATGCAAAATCTAAAGGGTATTCTTTGCGCTCGCAAAATAGCAATTATATTGTGGAGGTGGTTCATTAAATATTGTCGCAAGTCCTCTACTCCCTGATCGTGAACAGATGCCAATAGCACAAACGCTTTGACGGTACCTCGAAATGCGCTATCAGTTTGAAAGAAAGGCAGGAAGGAAATGTCCACATAGGGATGTGATCGCTCGACGTGAGCATGCAATGTGCCAGGTGAAATGTCTGGAGAAGATGGTGAATTCTCTTCCAATGGCTCATCATCACCGATATCATGAGGATCAAAAAAGCAGAACACGCATCTAGGCACTGAAAAAAAAAGAAGCAACACTAAGAAAACGTGCACCACAGAGCGTGGATGAAAAATACTTACTTTTGAAGCGAGCTCCGCACACTCCCGAAGCGATGCGAAGACTGCTGCCTCTTTACACATCCTCCCCACTTATATAGCGGCGACCTCGCTGCATGCCCCAACATGCACGGGTGCGAGGAGTCGTCATAGCCTAAAAATAACTTGCTCTGCATGTTCAAGGTCGCAGCTTGCCCTTGGCTTCACGTAATGCTCCGTCCGCCTACACCATTGCCGCACCTGAGCGCAAAGTTCGCTATCATCACGTGTCATTCCGATATGCAAGTTGCTTCCATGAGCAGGCGCACAACCATCCCCTTTTGTTCACAGTGGCTGTGGAATTTCAATAATATTACTTAAATGAAACAAGTTGCAGTGAAATGCAGATTCATCTGAGACAAGAATTTCTACCCTCAGCGTTAAACCCTCAGATACCATCATTTCTGCTCAAATAGCAAAATAGCTATGACTACAAAAATTAAACACATGCTAACAAACTACCATCAACTGACAAAACACCCATTTCTGCTGTCAGATAATTATTGCATAATGCGACATGCACAGCCGCATCGTCGTAAAGAAACCACAGGACAAGGGTACACAAATTCACTTAAGCGATGAGGGAAAAGGCTTAAGACCTCAGGAATAATCGCATAGTCACCACAAATCGCTACGTGGCTAGCACAAGATAACAACAAGATACTAATGGCGGGTAAAATAGTAACACTGATAAACAAGCCCCAACATGCCATGATGACGTCACAAACCGGGAAAAAAGCACACACGCGCGCACACACAGCAGCTCAGGAATGCACAAGGAGAGGTGCTTTATTGGAATTTCTACTCCTGGCTCAGATTGCTCAAATACCCATAACTGCACGATTAAGCACTGCTTACTTCATCGAGCACCCAACAAAATCTAACAAACAAACAAACAAACAAAAACAAACAAACCCCACTTTCCATGACAGAACACTATTCAGCTTTACCAAATGATTTTCTTCTGCTTTAGCAGTGAAAGAAGAAAAGAGCCATGAAAAATTACACGTACTTTTGCTTGAATAGCTATAACTACAAAAAAAAAGTAAAGAAGAAAAAGCGAAGCACATGCTAATAAATGGAGAAAAAGGCACTCATTTCTGCTATCAGATAATTATTGCATAATGCTACATACACAGTCGCGTTGTCCCTGTGTAAAGAAAGCACAGGACAAGGGTACACAAATCGAATTGGGAAAATCACTTCTACTCACGTAGCATAATACGATATACGCTGATATTTTTTTTTTTACCGGCGAAAATTGCAATAAGAAGCCACTGCTACGCAAGTGCAACAACCCTTATTTTTAAACCAACATTTCATGCAATACCACATAAATGTATCACTCGAGTCACACGAAAAGGCATACACAATGTACTTACTTGTTAAGTGGGGTCACAGTTGCACACACACACACACAACACAGACACAACGAGCGACAGTGAAAAATAAGAAATTACACGCACTTCTGCACGAATAGCAAAGTGTCAAGCATGACAAAACACATTTTCTACCACCAGAAAATTATTAAACAGAATAATACAATATTCGCAAAAACTAAGCTTGTGTGGCAAACAAACAACCTGAGGAACACACCCATTCACATCTGCTTTCTGAATTTGTTATACAGGCGTGAGCGATTAGATAAGAATATAAAGCACGATGCTTGGAGAAAGCATATTTCATGTGTAGCTCAATCTACTCTATTGAAAGTGCGATAAACCTTATTTTTCAAACAAAAAAAAATCACAGTCGGCATAATATACGGCAATATCGGCAATATCACTGAAGTCAAACACATTGAACTTACTTGTCAAGTGGGGTCCCAGTTGCACAAACGCGCACGCACACTCACACATTTTTAGTGCCTCACAACGAGCAAAAACCCAAGGTCTATTCACAGCCACATAAATTCATATTATTCCTCACGTCAAAACGGGGAACACGCATATGCCAATGCGAAACAATAGGCCTTCCCGCCGGATGTAATACGATATCGCCAGTCGACCGTCCCAAAGCAGGAAAGAGAAACAGCATCTCAGGAATGCATGTTGCCTATACATCCAAGAACAGCGTGCAGCAATTATAATACAGAATAGGATTCATTTCTTTGTACTTTTGTTTGCTTGCATATAAATATTTCACAAGAAATATTACAGAGTGTAAAAGGAGAACTGCATTCGCTACACCCTGTAGCTCTTATCATTTTTAAGCAAACCAGTTTTCATGTGTTCATGACTCATTCTCGCCGCGTTAAACACCAACGCGCAACGAAGACTAGGCAATTTTGTATTTATTTTTGTCGTTTCCAGCAGCTCATTACTTTGTGCGAGTCCTCAAAAATTAAAAATTTCTGATCTGCTGCTGTTAAAGCGATAAAACAGTGCGCCTGAACCGCGTCCCCACGCGAGCCGCATGCGGGCCCGTTCACGCAGTTAGGACACGCTTAACGCAATGACGCGCGCTCCGTTATCGTTTCCCCGTGCGGGCACTGATTTTTTTTTTGTTTGAAAAATAAGGTTTATCGCATTTTCAATAGAGTTGATTGAGCTACACATGAAATATGCTTTCTCCAAGCATCGTGCTTTATATTCTTATCGAATCGCTCACGCCTGTATAACAAATTCAGAAAGCAGATGTGAATGGGTGTGTTCCTCAGGTTGTCTGTTTGCCACACAAGCTTAGTTTTTGCGAATATTGTATTATTCTGTTTAATAATTTTCTGGTGGTAGAAAATGTGTCTTGTCATGCTTGACACTTCGCTATTCGTGCAGAAGTGCGTGTAATTTCTTATTTTTCACTGTCGCTCGTTGTGTCTGTGTTGTGTGTGTGTGTGTGTGTGTGTGTGTGCAACTGTGACCCCACTTAACCAGTAAGTACATTGTGTATGCCTTTTCGTGTGACTCGAGTGATACATTTATGTGGTATTGCATGAAATGTTGGTTTAAAACTAAGGGTTGTTGCACTTGCGTAGCAGTGGCTTCTTATTGCAATTTTCGCCCGTAAAAAAAAAATCAGCGTATATCGTATTATGCTACGCGAGTAGAAGTTATTTTCCCAATTCGATTTGTGTACCCTTGTCCTGTGCTTTCTTTACACAGGGACAACGCGACTGTGTATGTAGCATTATGCAATAATTATCTGATAGCAGAAATGAGTGCCTTTTTCTCCATTTATTAGCATGTGCTTCGCTTTTTCTTCTTTACTTTTTTTTTGTAGTTATAGCTATTCAAGCAAAAGTACGTGTAATTTTTCATGGCTCTTTTCTTCTTTCACTGCTAAAGCAGAAGAAAATCATTTGGTAGAGCTGAATAGTGTTCTGTCATGGAAAGTGGGGTTTGTTTGTTTTTGTTTGTTTGTTTGTTAGATTTTGTTGGGTGCTCGATGAAGTAAGCAGTGCTTAATCGTGCAGTTATGGGTATTTGAGCAATCTGAGCCAGGAGTAGAAATTCCAATAAAGCACCTCTCCTTGTGCATTCCTGAGCTGCTGTGTGTGCGCGCGTGTGTGCTTTTTTCCCGGTTTGTGACGTCATCATGGCATGTTGGGGCTTGTTTATCAGTGTTACGATTTTACCCGCCATTAGTATCTTGTTGTTATCTTGTGCTAGCCGCGTAGCGATGTGTGGTGACTCTGCGATTATTCCTGAGGTCTTAAGCCTTTTCCCTCATCGCTTAAGTGAATTTGTGTACCCTTGTCCTGTGGTTTCTTTACGACGATGCGGCTGTGCATGTAGCATTATGGAATAATTATCTGACAGCAGAAATGGGTGTTTTGTCAGTTGATGGTAGTTTGTTAGCATGTGTTTAATTTTTGTAGTCATAGCTATTTTGCTATTTGAGCAGAAATGATGGTATTGAGGGTTTAACGCTGAGGGTAGAAATTCCTGTCTCAGATGAATCTGCATTTCACTGCAACTTGTTTCATTTAAGTAATATTATTGAAATTCCACAGCCACTGTGAACAAAAGGGGATGGTTGTGTGCCTGCTCATGGAAGCAACTTGCATATCGGAATGACACGTGATGATAGCGAACTTTGCGCTCAGGTGCGGCAATTGTGTAGGCGGACGGAGCATTACGTGAAGCCAAGGGCAAGCTGCGACCTTGAACATGCAGAGCAAGTTATTTTTAGGCTATGACGACTCCTCGCACCCGTGCATGTTGGGGCATGCAGCCACGTCGCTATATAAGTGGGGAGGATGTGTAAAGAGGCAGCAGTCTTCGCATCTCTTCGGGAGTGTGCGGAGCTCGCTTCAAAAGTAAGTATTTTTCATCCACGCTCTGTGGTGCACGTTTTCTTAGTGTTGCTTCTTTTTTTTTCAGTGCCTAGATGCGTGTTCTGCTTTTTTGATCCTCATGATATCGGTGATGATGAGCCATTGGAAGAGAATTCACCATCTTCTCCAGACATTTCACCTGGCACATTGCATGCTCACGTCGAGCGATCACATCCCTATGTGGACATTTCCTTCCTGCCTTTCTTTCAAACTGATAGCGCATTTCGAGGTACCGTCAAAGCGTTTGTGCTATTGGCATCTGTTCACGATCAGGGAGTAGAGGACTTGCGACAATATTTAATGAACCACCTCCACAATATAATTGCTATTTTGCGAGCGCAAAGAATACCCTTTAGATTTTGCATATGTTCTGACGTTCTAATGATGAAAGAAAATCGAGGGGATATAACCGCACACATAGCTCATTTTATGGCGCTTGCTCGCGAAGTCCACAGCGACGGAGCTATTGCAAATACTTTGATGGACGTGATTCAGGAGTCCACCGGGCGCATTGAAAATTACCAGCGTGAGGGTAGTCGGTTTGTATCCACCGACGTCCAAAAAGTTCAAATGTGTATTTTCGCTGTGAAAACTAAAAAGTTTGGATGCGAGGGGGGTACTTCCCACAAATTTGGCTAAACGCAGGAACGTTTTAACGAATATCCATTTACCAGCACGCAAGGCGGGTGAATGTTTTAAATACAATACACTCGCTCTCCTGCATCCACAGGAAAGGAATTCGTGGAAAAAATGTGAAAATAATGCAGCAGATTACTGGTGGCCAAGCCGCTTCCCTGTTTCATTCTCTGATCTGGATGAATTTGAAGTCCAAAACGAGATATCCGTGTATGTTTACGCCTATGTCGATCAGGGAGTGCACGTGTCGTGACCCGCAAAACTGGAATTCGAAAAGAAAATTCATCTTTTGGAGGTTGATGAGCATTTTTTGGAATAAAGTCCCTCGAACGCTTGTTGACAACAAGAAGTAACCATTTTGTATGCGAACGCTGCACACGCTCTTTCGTGAAGGAAGAGAGCATGGCGAAACAACGACGCCTTTGCACGGACATAAACGAAATCCTGTTGGAATTTTGCGAGCCGGGAAAAAATTTTGTAGAGTTTACTAAAATACAGTACATGCAACAGTACAGCTATGTCGTTGCGTTGGACACTGAGAGCGTACTCGCACCCAGTGGTGTTGGCATGCAACGTCACAGCTAAACTGTATCTCTTAGCTGTTAGTTCTTGAACTGTGCTGGGACTGTACTACACGGCTTGCCCTCACAGTCCCGCTTTCTGTACATTTTACAATACTGACTAAATAAAGATTACGAGATTAAAGATTACGAGATTACGGGATCATTACCTCTAGCTTCTGTGCTGTGCTTGTGCGTACCCATGACTCAAAGGTGATGCGCATTAGAACACACCATGGAGAAGATGCGGCAAAGCAGTGTGTGAAGGCGCTCATGGAAATGCGTGATGAAATGATTGCCATGAACGCCTGCCCCGCTGCAATGGTGTTGAGCGATGAACAACAGGCCAAGCACAGAGCTGCTACCCACTGTGCATATTGTAAACGGGAATTCGCGAAAGACCTACCTCGTGTCCGGCATCATGATCATTCGAAGCATTGTACTGCGGGTGAGACAAATTATATCGCGACACTGTGCAACCCCTGTAACGTCGCGTGCACTACCAGAGAAAAATTGCCGATCATGGTCCACAATTTGTCTTATGATCTGGCTGGACTGTTACGGGAATTTCACGTTCTCGGGTGGAAGCGACCTCCCTTCATTGTGGCCAGCTCCATGGAAAAAATTCGTTCGTTCGAAATTGGTACCTTCCTCTTCAGAGATACCATGCAGTACCTAAATTCGTCGTTGGGGGACCTCGTGGAAACCGTCAAATCCATGGGGGGAGCCGTAAAGGTGCATTCCCGTACAGCTATGTCAAGTTATTTTGCAGTTTACGATGAATTGACCTTGCCAGAAAAATCGTTCTTTCGAAACGATCTCACGGGGAAGGATATAAGTGAGGAGGACTACCAGTATGCATTGCTCGTATTTGAACATTTTGGGTGCTCAAACTTGAGGGATTATGATGCATTGTACCTGAAAACGGATGCCATATTACATGCAGACGTGATGCAGCACTTCTGACGTCTGTGCTACAGTGCGCGCGGATTGGAATTGCTTCATTGTGTTTCTCTGGCATCCTATTCGTGGCAATGCGCCCTAAATTACACGCAGGCAAAATTGGAATTGATCACCGAAGAGGACATGTACAGAACCATCGAATCAGGCGTTAGAGGTGGGCTCTGTCAGGCGAGCAGGCGTCATTTGCAGGCTAACAACCCTCTGTGTAGTGGCTATGATCCCGATAAAGAGGAGGTGTACATATCATACATAGATTGCAACACTCTTTATGGATTTAGTATGATAAAGCACCTCCCCGTCGGTGATTACGAATGGGTCGAGGATTTTAGCTCCGTGGATTTTATGCGTCACCCCACGGATTCAGATGTGGGGTACGTGTACATATGTGACTTGGAGTATCCATAATCTATCCACACTCTAACGAGGTACTTCCCCCTGGCTCCCGAGAAGGCAGTAGTCCCAAAGGAATGGCTCTCGCCATTCCAGCGAGGGCTTCTCGAAGAATTAATGTATCAGCCTGCTAACAGCAAAAAGCTGTTGCTTGCGTGCAAGGACAAAGTCGAGTACGTTGTTCATTACGCGCTGCTCGCACTCTATTGTAGATTAGGCATGAGGGTGACAAAAATTCACAGAATTCTAAAATTTCGCCAGGCGCCATTCCCGCGTCCCTACATCGAGGACAATGTTGCCAGACGTGTTGCCTCGGGCACGACATTCGAAAAAAACTTATACAAACTCTCAAATAATGCAGTCTTTGAGAGAACACTTTTAAATAAATTTAACACGCGTGATATTCGAGTAGCCTTCGATGAGGAGACGGCGAGTCGCCTCGGGAGTCGGGCAGAATGCGTGAGGATGGAAATTTTGTCCCCGGATTGTGTCATGTACGAAATGCGCAAAAGAAAAGTGCGATGCGATTTCCCGCTCCAGATTGGGTTTACAATTTTAGAACTCAGTAAATTAACCATGTACTCATTCTACTATGAAACCTTGCTGAGCAAGCTCACTTGTCTGGTGATTACCTGTTACTTTGACACGGATTCTCTGATCCTTGGCCTATTCTGCAAGGACTGCGAAGATCAGTTACGAGCGATCGCCGACGACCACTTAGATTTGTCTTCCTATGATCGGGATCATCCACTGTACAGTGAAAAGAATCGTGGAAGACTTGGGGCATTCAAAAGCGAAACTGGTAGTGTACCTATCGAAGAAGTAATATGCTTGAAAGCTAAAATGTACTCTATCAAACTAGCTGGAGAAAAACAAATTGCAAGAGCTAAAGGGGTAAAGAAAAATATTGTACGCAAGCACCTCCTCCATGAGACATACTACGATACCTTGTTCAATCACACGAGCGTATCGAATGAGCAAGTGTCAATAGTTGGAAAGAAACAGTGCATGTACACCATCAGAAATGTCAAAAGAAGTCTGATGGCATATGACGACAAGCGATATCTCTGCAATGACATCGAATCATACCCTTACGGAAGCTGTGAATATGGTAAGTTTAAATGGATGATGTAAATAGTGAAGCTCATAACATTCTTTTTTCGCTCCAGAAGATATGCAGGAAGAGCACTGATACTTCTGTGACATGCTGTTCTCGCGTGCGGTCTGGGACTGAGCCGTGGATGGAGAAGGACGAATGCCTGGGTGATCCACATGGTACTTATGCGAAAAACGCCATGGATGTCAGTAGAGATGTACGGCATGCCCCAGAGAGAACTACAGTCTCTCTCAGACTGCCATGATGTAGTCAATAAACATTGAAAACCATGTTTTTGTGTTCCTACGGTTCTGAAGCGTTGTCCTGGCTTAACTAGAAAGCATCCCAAGCCAATATGCTATTTGGGGGGGCCTGTGAGCTGGCCCAGAAATGAATGGAATTGATCAATGAGCGGTTGTCTATGCTGCGGTTGAAATTATGAAGCAATATGCAGTTGAAAGAGTGTGACCGAGTAACTAGAGAGTGGAAATGACAAATGAGTCTATCGAGCATGTATGAGAGGCAGCCAATAGGCCAATCACCCCCCCCCCCAGTGACCACCCCCGGACCAATAGACAGGTGAGCGATTTGGAAGCTTATGAGCAGACTTAGAATTGAATAGAAAGATCATTTTGGTGTCTACGAGCGAGTGAGCAGATGTTGTGGCAATTAATGGTAGCCAATCACATAAAAATTAGATGGATGAAGGGGTGGAGCTCTGACCAACCAACCAGAGGACTTAGAAGTGGCTTGACCTGGATTAGAATTGGGTGGTGGATTAGAAATTCCTTGAAATGGATTCGAAAAAAGAGCGATTTGGAAGCCTATGAGCCAACTTAGCATTAAATAGAATAGATAATTTTGGTGTCTATGAGCGAGTGAGCAAATGTGGCAATGAAGGGTAGCCAATCACATAGAAATAGGATGGATCACCATGAAGTGGTGGAGCCTGGATTAGACCTGGCTTGACCTGGATTAGAAATGGGTTGTGGATTAGAAATTCCTAGAACTGGATTAGAAAAAGGATGTTGTTGTGCGTAACGGCTCTATACTACTGATATCGAATTCATCTGCTCGTCGAACACGTAGATGTACACGGATATTGTTTTTTTCTCCCACAAGGAAATGCCTTCGTAAGTGACTGGAAAGCAGGGCGGCCAGTACGTTACACACGTCTCCGGATTCGAAGGATTCATGTATTTGTGGTATCTGACATAATCGTTTGGGTTGTTCCTCAACGGATGCAAGAGTGCCAGCACGCTATACTTGAAACACTCGTTTTCGTGATTCGGTGGGAGTTTGACGTTTGTGAGAGTCTTTGTTTTTCTCTTCAACATTTTGAGAAGCTCGATCGTGCACCCAATCCGCTTCGGTTTTAAGTCGACACATTGGATGTCGTTCGAGGTGAAACCAGACCCTTCTCTCGCATAGTTTTCTACGCGTTGCGAGGATTCTGCGATAGCAGCATTTATCGCGCCTTCGATTTCTTGGTGGTTATGAACCGCTCTCAAGTGAAGGTTCACGTGGAGGAGATGAGAAGTCAACCCGTCGGCTCCGTCCTTAACCATGAGCACTTTCGAGCACAGACAAAATTTGAAAGGCACGGGATAAGCTTCGAGGACGCGCGTGATTACTGGAGCTATGCTCAGTAGATAGAGTCGCAAATCGTCGACGTTGTCGTCGTGCGGGGAACAGAGAAGCGTGTACCTAGTAGCTGTTCCGTCAAATGTCTCATCTGTGACAAAAAAAGGAAGGAATCGCCTCTCCGTGACGGAGGGATGATTCTCTACGACGTGTTCTCTCAATTCAACGATTCTACGACCCTGGACAGGCTCAGCTTCTTTTCGAAATTCTGGGCTCGCATCTGGTGATTCATCTCTAACCCTACCAGACAGAGCAATGAAATCTGCATACGACTGATCCCCTTCCCACATGAGCAGCTCGTCTGCACTGTCGTGCCCATCTAGGGGTTCGTCGTCGTCCTTTCAGATGACGACGACAGAGTCAGTAGTCCGCTTTTCGTAATACCTGAAAGGACGACTGGGCTGTTACCGAGATTCTCTATTCTAGCTTCGTGCTCTCTTTCTACGGCCGCGAGCATGGCATCGATGGGGTCGTACTGACATAAGAGACAGCGCGGCACTGCGGTCAAACGAAATCAGTACGAGATTTCCGCTCACGAAACAATGCCCACTTTTCCCTTCAGGTGAGGAATGCTTGAGATTGATGATGAGAGAGAGGATGGGATGAGTCCCTGTGTGTGTTCAGTGTCATGCGGAGACAGCGGCTATTGGTTCCTCAAAAACAACGCCATACATAGAATACACTCTCACAGCAGAGACGGTCAACTTACATTTTGGTCTACGAAAAGTAGTCACGTCGTGGATGGATGCCCCTCGTGGGCTTTCGATCAATCGTCGTAGAACCAGCGCACCTTTTATAGTGGCTACGCCGCTCTCCTCCTCCTCGCATTGCGACGGTGTCGTCTGTACTTTGACCACCCCGCCTTCCGTCTTTCGCGCCTTTTTGCGATGTCGCATATGACAATGATAATACCATCGACGTTGAATAAAACATTACACTAATTTCTAGCTAACACTCTGGGCAGACTCGTATACGACGACGAGAAGACCCAGAGTGGAATTCGAACCCAGGATCCTTCTCCACTGGGCGTGACACACTAACCACCAGTCTAATTCGTGCTGCGTGACGTTTTTCGTATTGCGGGGTTCGTGTCTCCACACGTCCAAACATGTTCAAACATGTCTTAACATGTCCAAACACGTTCAATGACATCATAGAGAGGGAGAGAGGAATTAGTGTGACCAGGGGCGACTTCGACGGTTCGTCGCCCGTGTCTGAACACGTCCAAACATGTTCAAACACGTCTTAACATGTTCAAAGACGTTCAATAACGTTATAGAGAGTGAGAGGAAAAGCTTTACTATAAATATCGAAGCGAACGTTTGATTGTCATTCTCGTGCCATCATGATCAGCTTGGTAGATCTCGTAAGTAATACCCATGTCGTCATCATCGTCGAAATGTTTGAAGAGTTTCGTTTCCAGTGTACAACACTTTTGCTGCGCGTGAAGTCGGTTTTTTCTCGCCTCACATATTTCGGGAGATTGGCAGCGCCTGCTTCTGCTGCACCAATTGCGGTGGATTGTGGTCCAAAGGTACGCTTCCTCGTTATTTTTTAATACGTTCTATAATCGTTCACATTTTTTCAGAGCAAAACCATTGGACGGACCGATTGGTTCGCCCGTTTCTCGGCTGTCGGACCCAGAAGACCCAGGTTCGATTCCTGGCGTCAGCGCCCAAGAGTGCTGGTGTGGTGTAGCGGTTAGCATATCTGACCGGAAATCAGAAGACCCAGGTTCGATTCCTGGCGTCAGCACCTCTTTTCCCTGAGTTGTTTCCATTCGTTAATTTCTGGGCGTTTGAGGCTTACTTGTCTGTGTCGTCCCTAATTGTTGGTCTGCCTCGGCCAAATCTCGTTGTTTAGCTTCTGTTTCCTCCACATCGTCTTGCGCCCGACTGCGCCTGTGAGCATGGGTTCAGCTAAACTATATGCTGGGAACGGCAAAGGCCACGGAGCATCACCATGACCGTGGCATCGGTCTTAACAGCCACCACCATTATGTGTCCATGACATTCACTTGTAGTGGCTAATGCTGTACCAGCTCTCGCAGGGACGCGGACGCGATCCAGCCTCTGCGTCCGGATTCCCCGGGGTTTCCCCCGGGTTTGTCTACTGCAGGTATCGAGGGATCTCGTTAGGAAGCCAGCCAGGGACACGCATCCCTTCCCCATCCCGAGTAGCATGTATCCATATCAGACAAGATGAGGCCACGACTGAGACAGCCTTTTACAAATAAGTCTATGGTGCCTATAATGGGCAGCTAAAGGCAAGGACACCGACGTCTTTAGCTGCCCATTCAGTAACCCATCACTGTTCGCTGCCTATCTTGCCACTGTCAAGAGGAACCCCAGGAGACGTTGCGAAGGACTTCGACTATTGAAGGAAGATGGAGAAGATGGACCATCAGTGTCACTCTGTGACTGAAGAAGATTGTACGTGTGTGTTTGAGATTAAAAAAAAACACGTGTTTCTCACACTCCTTTCATTGCAGATTACGAATGGCTACTGACGGGAGATCTACCTCTGGTCCTAACCTTCAAGCCTCCTCCGAAGACCTTCTTTTTGCGGATCGGCGATCAACTGACCACCTGTCGTTGCGGTGGACTCTGGTCGAGAAACCCCAGCCATTGGTTAGACTCGAGCCTTCGTCCGTATTTGGCCTGCCTTCCCGGCTACGAAACCAAAGCTGGAGCCTGATTCATGTGTAACCTCTCACGAGAAATAAAAATGGTTGTCTACTCTCATTCCGTCTCAGTCATGACGCCCGAGCAGAGGTTTGCAACCTTTGTGCAAACGCGAATGTATCAGGACTTGCTGCGATTACGCGATTATATTCACGGCGATAGCTGAGAGGGAGACTTTCGCTCGATTCTCAAGACGATACCCTTAAATCCCCGTTCCAACATACAGCGCTTTGCTCCAGAGCACTGGAAAACAGCGCTGTTTTTCCCTCCTCTCCCGGCTGGGACTCGATGGAAAACAGCGCTTGGCGAAGTTGAGCTTCGGTGAACTTTCCCATCGCTGTCTCCCAATGATAGGCTCCCTAAACCAATGAGAACGCGGCGCCGCGTTCACGTGACGGGGCTTTTTTTTTCGATCACGTGAGATCATCAAGTACAGCGCTGGGACAAGCGCTGCAAGTGGGAACCCCACAGTGGAAATACAGCGCTGTTTTGCAGTGCTGTGGTGCAGCGCTGTGGAGCAAAGCGCTGTATGTCGGAACGGGCCTTAAGTCTGTTCACCGTCAGTGGGAAGATTGCAAAGAAAATGAAGCGTTTCGTAGATTACAAGCTCGAGCTGTTGGAAAAGTATAGACGAGGAGAGACAGTCGACCCGTGTCTCATCAACACGGGTTTCAACCGACCTATCGTCCGTCGCTACTGGCTTCTCCACACATCCCTCGACTTCACGGTGACCGGTGACGAGCGTCGGGTCAGCACTTTGGAAGATCGTCTCGCAAGCGTCTTGTGTATGTCGTGAATAAATAGACTATTTTACGAAACGAGTTCGCTCACGAGGAGACGTTTTATTGTTTCGTCATTCTCTTCGAGGTTACAGGAAAACATGGGTACACAATTTTTCAAGCTGTAGCGTTTCGACATGCGCGTGGCGACGTAGATACAAAAAAGCCCGCAGTAAGGCGAACAAGGTGATTGAATACACTTGTCGTTATACTCATCCACTGCAGGTAAAGTCCTTCAAAGGTTTGCTTCGATGGGGGGAGTCCGTAGCTGTCGAAAAACACGGCAGACCCGTCGTAGTTTTTCAGGTAGAGCACCCAGTGCTGCCTGCGCTTTCTTCGCTCTTCCGTATTGATGATTAAATAGCCGGGCTTGCGTAAAAAGTAGGCTTCGTCGGAAGCGGAAATGCCTCTCAGCATGGAGGAAGCGAGGGGGTTCAGAGACACGAGTTCCAAGATGTCGCTCTCATACATCTTTTCTATGGGAAGGTGACCGTACGGTCCTTGTCGACGCACATGAGCTTGGGACACTCGGAAATCAAGAGGACGGTGACCGCATGTGGAAGGGCGTTAGCGAAGCGTAATTGCAGGCGAACGTTTCCTTTTCGCCACTCGTTCAAATGCGAAGGAGAAGAACACTTGTCCACGTCCAAGTTGAAGTAGAGAAGGAACCCGTTCGTTTTAAGTCGCTCGTAGCTATACTTGAAATGTTTCTCACCCAGTTCTTGCAAGAAGTTAAAGTAGGGAATTTTGACGAGGTCGTTCTGAAAGTCGTACTCGGCTCGCACTTGCTGGCCGTCCACGGAGAGCATCGAATGAGACACGTCGTAATGGCGGAATTTGTAAGGGTTCGATTGGATGTCGCCGAGAAAGTCGGACGTGGCGAGCAGGACGACGCATAATTTGGAAGGTACCCTTTCGGGGTAAACGTTTTCAAAGTGAGCGTCCAAGCTTCTGGCACTCAAGGTCCGCACCTTGGTTTCCTATCCGCGTAACACGTAGATGGCTGGCGTGGTCTGAAGCCGCCGCTCGTATTCCAAAAACAGGGAAGGTGCAAGCGTCACCTTTTTCAAGTGTAACGTCATTTCTTTAATGTCCACCTCGTAATTGTACGTTTTCTTGTGGTTGGGGACGGATATGAGTTTAAATTCGTCGTTGTTTAATAGGAAAATGACGCGAATCTCAACAGCAGGTACCATCAGGCCCAGCTGTTGAAACAAGTCGGTATTGATCTGACCGACCAGGTTAAAGTATTTTCCACCCTTCGTCGCTTCGTAACGTTGTTTTGGACCGCGAGACGAGACGTCGTAATCGTTCTTTAAATGTTCGTTGTCCTCGACATAGTCTAGCCGCGTGCACTGTTTCTTGAGCCACGGGCGTGGAATGAAGCACGACGTCCAAAATACTCCTGTAGGCGTATAACTCGTTGGAACTGACGAGCGTGTTGTTAGCATAAACGGTGACCGTCTTAAACATGGCGCTCAACAGGTGGTTTATTGGGAAAACGACATCTTTCTCGTCCATTTCTTTCCCGTCGTCGCGAACAATGCGCACGGTCAAAGACACGAAGCTACTATTGAGATCCAAGTGTGCCCTTTGCAAATTTTGAATAGAAAATTCGATCATGGAACTATTTCCTCCGTTGACAGGATAAAAGAGTTGGTACGAAGTATCTTCCACGCCGTATTGAATGGAAGGGGGTTCGAATATCATCACGTCACTCGTAAGACGATGTGGTGACCGTTGCGTATTTTTTCTTTCGTTGACGTCATGACGGAGCGCGCGCAGCGGATGTGTGACCTGCACGGCGTACCAAAGATATCTGCAGGTGCGTCGTCTGTCGGCGCCTTTTGTTGTCTTTTGCAGCGTTTCTTTCCATTGTTGTTGTTTCCAGAGCCCTCCATGGAATCCAGCACGTCTCTCCCCGTTGCTATGGCCGTCTTTTTTACTGCGCGCGATATTCCTTCGCCATTGACCAAATTCCGCGCCAAGCGCTTCAACGTTCTCTTGGCGATCGGTTTTATTTGCTGCCAGATGGGAACGATAAACTTGGATATGTTGCTCAACACACCATCCCCTCGTTGGAAAAGGGGTCCCGTGTACACGGGAATTATTTTGGGGGAATTACGGTACATATTTGAAATGCAATGTTAGATTGGTTGGACTGCAACGGCAAAGGTCTTCCCGTTTCGTCCGCGAGAACGATCGTCACTGAGGGAATTTCGAATTGAGACAGGTTCAAATACCGGATGTTATCTTTCGTGTAGGTGAAGACGTGCTTGTCTTTCTAGTAATAAAAGGGTAGTATTTTTAATATCGTTTTTTTCCCGCTCCCCACGTACGTGGGTTCCACGATATCCGTGTAGACGATTATGTTGTGAAACAGGGGTTCCAGGAGTACCTCGACAGAGCTCATGGCATCCTCCTCCTCCCCCGTGAAGACAGTACGCGATTCGAAGCCCAAAAGCACGGCCAGGTACTCGGAAAGTCTTAGGGTGGAGGTGCCCTCGGAAAGCCGAATTTTACATTTCTGTTCTTTTCCGTCGAAGGTGAAGCTCGCGCGTTCGCCTACGCGCTGGTTAATCGCATCCAGAAGTGCTTGCGGCGTCGCATAATAGCCGGGAGGCAGATGTACTTGCAAAGATCGAGGAATTTTCATCTTGATCGTGAAAGAAAAGTGGCGCGCTACGGGGAGAGAGACGCGTAGCGTTTCTCCGTGTCCCTCGACGGCTGTCAGATGTAGCAGCTTGACAAAGGGCTCCGGTACGTGCAAGCCTTTCGGCGTTTTCAGAGAGTAGACGTTATCCGCGAATTCTAGCGAGGCATCCAGCTTGTGCGGCTGGAAATACTTGTAGAGTGTGTTCCGTAGGGACGTGGTTTCCGAATTCAGAGTGACGTCGCCGAAAGCGATGGGTGCAGCGTGCTCCAATAAGATGGAGGTGGCTGACCTGCTTCGCGGGACGCTAGCGAGGCGTCGAGCGCCTGTGCGATCCGAGGGTACAATTGCACGGCTTTCACGCCCACGGGTAAGACGAAGTCGTATCGCGATTTATTGTACGCGAAAGAAACGTTAAATTCCGAAATGGCTTTTCCCAAATCCCTCTCGAGATCCGAGGTGACACGAAAAGTTCTGCCCGCTTCGACCGTGTCCTCGAAAGAAACCTCCATTTTCGCATCTTGCCTTTCGTACCCGATATTTAAAAAATCGTTGCTTATGCTGAGATCCATCAGACCGACTTTATACCGATTCGAGAGCTGAAGCAGACTATCGAAAGCTACCGTGAAGGCGTTGAGTTTATTCGAGGGAAACTTATCCATGCTGGCGTTCGAGAGGAGGTGGACGTAGATGTCTGACGTCATTTCTCAGTCTTGACCACGTCGCTGCTCGGAACCCAACTGTCGTGTTCTTTGTCGTAACCGAACCAGCGAACCAAGGAGAAGCTCTGACCGTTCACTTGCTTCTTTCTCACCACTTTCGTTACTGGCCAAGGCTGATTGGCGTCTCGGGTTACGACGAGTACCTCCTCCGGGTAGAAAGATCCGTCCACTTCCTTACCCCGGTAATCTTCCAGGTGCATGACGGGAGGGGAGGTGTCTCTCAGGCGGGAGACGGTGAAAATCTGAGGCGACCAACTCCCTTCCGAGCTCTTATGAAAACCTTTTCTGTGTAGTAGGACCCTCACTTTATCTCCCACATTGAGCTTCTTTTTCACGGTGGGTACGACGGGCTTCCTATTTATCTTATTGAACAGCTCCAGTTCGTTTTCGGGTGTGACTTCGGACGGGCTGATGACCAAAGTCCTGTGTTTGGTGTTGTTGTAGTCGCGCACGATCTTGGGAAGCGCGGAAACGAAGTGGTATTTTCCGGTTACTCTAAAATAGCAGAATATTCTGTAGCGTAAAGTGCGTATCACGCGTTCAGCCTGCGATGCTTTGATTACTGGAGAGAAGGTGGAATACATGTGTACCTTCTTTCGTAGGAGACGGTCCTTGCCGGTCTTGTTGTAGAATTCCCCTCCTCTGTCGCAAAAGATGCTTGTAGGTGCGTTACCTCCCCAAAAAAGTCTTATCGTGGCCCTTTTCATTTGGGCGGGGCGCTTCGTCTTTAGCGGGAGGGTGCGCAGAAAGCGGAAGAGGGAATCGATTGCCACGAGAATGTAGCGGTAGCCACCGTTGAATCTCTTGTATTTTGAAAAGTCAGCGAGGTCCATTTGCCACACGTCGTTGATCTTGAGCGCGATGATGCGTCTCCTATTAAACTTTCTGTTGACCGGATGGTGTAGCGTGTAGGCATCTAGCTTTCTGAGAATGGCGAGAGCCTTCTTTTTGCTCAAGTGATGCGCTTTTCTATAGCGGTCCACACCCCCCAAACCACCCTCTGGTTTCTCATATCCCTCCATAAGTCGTCCACGCAATGGAGGCTTGCTGCTGCTGCTGCTGTTGAGGCTCACAAGATTTGGGCAGAGAAATCAGGCGCAATAGTTTCGAGACTTTGGGGAACCGGGAAGGTTTCTTTCCCGTCTTACGTTGCAACATATAATTGACGAGTTCGTAAACGGAGGAGTGCCTGATGGGCTTGCCCGACACGGAGACACAACCCTCGCGATCCCAGGAAAGGACCTTCTTTAATTCCGAGACGACCCTTTCTGCTTCCTCTTCGTCCACCTCTGGAGAGAGGAGCGAATAGTCAAAGTCATTTGTAGCGTCAGAGGCCTTGTTTTTATTGTAGTAGGGGTCAAATCCGCTTGCAGTATGAGTTTCGCTTTGACGTCGTCACTCTCCTTTGATGAAATAATTTTTTTTCTGATGGAGGAGGAGGAGGAGGTGGCCACTTCAATTCTCTTGGCCATTGGCAAAAAGGTTCAACACGGCGGAAAGCAGGAGAGAAACCACCGACGAAAGAACGCCCTGTCCTCGCTGCTGAGACAGATAGCGCTTCAAATGTTGCGGATGCTTGTGAATCTTTTTGTAGGCGAGCCGTCGTAAAAAGCGTTTGCGCTTCTTCAAACGCACGAACGTATCTGGAGATAGAGCCACCTTTCCGTTCAATACATTGAGGCAAATTTCGGAGAGGTGTTTCATGTCGGACGAGGACGAACGTCTGAAGACGTCGTGACGGCGTGGAGGGGGTAGAGTGGAGAGTACTTTGAGTAAAGTGAGGTGAGGACGGAGATTAATTTCGTTGCGTAAATATATTGATGTTCTCCGGGAAAGATATTGCTACGCAACCTGTGATCCTCGTGCGTATAGTTGTGAAGATCCACGAGTAAATATGCGTGGGGCGACGACATGGCTTGTTTATATGCGTCCAGAAAATACTCCAATCTTTTTCTGCCAAATAGCTGTTGGCCGAAATGTTCCATCTGGTGTACGCTGCGCACGGTGCGCCAGGGGACGACGTAACTGGCGTTGTAGGTTATAGTTCTAAAATGGCTACTGTCGAAAAAGATGTTTTGAACGAGTAAGAAGATCGACGCGTTGGCGTGGTGAGAACCCCGAATGAAAAGATCGGTCACCTCCTTCAAGGAACCGGCGTCGGTCATGTGATCGTCGAGGACGATCAGCGTGGCGCGCGACGTGTCTCACTCTCGCGGTAGCTCCTTGGTAAATTTTACGGAGTCCCCAAATTCGTCCTGCATGCTCGGCGAAGCATATTTCTGCACGTAGAATATTTGTGACGGAGGCTTGTCCACCACATCGTTCAGGTTCCTCAGCACGTTAGCAATGAAAGTAGATTTGCCGCACATGGAGGGGCCACTTAAGATACAGCGAAAAGGATGACTGAAACGAAAAGGTTCGGGAGAAGACATGTTGTGTGCGTACACGTTGCACGAAGAAAAAGAAGAGACTGAGAGTCGAAGAAATGCATCGCTTTTGTTTACACATCGTCGTCGTCGTCCTCTACATCGGAACTGCGTTCCCAATACAGATTATCCAGGCTAAAGTTGAACTTCTTTTTCGCCAGTCTGTCCGCCGCTAAGATGAGGTCGAGCGTCTTCATCTTGTCCTGACACATTTCTTGACGCGCTTGTAACCATTCCAGGCGGTGGACATGAAAGGCTTCCTCCACGATGCCGCGAAATTCGCGAAGTTATTCGTTTTTTATTGTCTTTTCCTTGCGACGACGAGAAACGCAGGAGAATAAACCACACATGGCGTTTTCCACGTATCGGTCAGAATGATGACGCGAGCGCGGTGCGCGCTGCCTTGATACAGATAAACGTGCGCACGCAAAGAAAGGAGAGCGAAACCAAAACTCAGAAGCCACCCGTCGCCGCTAGGAGCGCGCGCGCAGCGGAGAGCCGAAACCGAAAACACCCGCAGGCGGGCGGCGCAGAGAGCGCTAGGAGCGCGCGCGCGCATCCATAGCTGCCGCGGCGCGTCGCCTCAATCAGTTTCTCTCTGGCTGTCGCGGAAAGCAGACGTGCGCTCCCCTCGCTCGCTCAGTTTCTGGCTAGCTGTCGCGGAGAGCAGACGTATGCTCAGGTGGTCCATGCTCGCTCAGTTTCTGCCTGGCTGATGAGCAGTCGCCGCGGGGGAAAAGGTGAGTGATTTGACGCGCTCCTTTTCTCGCATGTTTGCGCTCGTGTTAAGCCTTTTCTCGCATGTTTAGACTTGTGTTGCGGTGAGCAAGCCTTTTGTTCGTGTTGACACATGTTTAGCGATGTGTGCCCAGTGGTTCCCGCCTTGTGTTAGCTGCATAGTGTTGTGACACTGTGGTTAGGCCTAAGCGATCGCCCCTAAGCCTTTTTCCCCGATGTGTACTGTTTTCTCCGTGCTGTTTTAGCAGTAGCGGTTAGACCTTTTCTCTCGCATGCCTAGACTTGTTTAGCAGTGCTGCCATTTTTACCTGCCGCTAGTATCTTGTTCTCTGTCTTTCTCGTCTAGAGCTATGATGGTGGCGCCATCTTGTGTGATGCCTTGCAACTAAGTGGCCACCTGTCGTCGATCTCTGCAACTGCTGGGTGCCAACTACCAACATGGCTACCGCTGGTCACCCCAGAGCGGTTTCTTTGCCACGACATCGTTGATTTTGGAATAAATTGCTTCTCTCCAGTCTATTTCTATTTATTTTATTTTCTACCAATTTTTTATTTTTTAGCAGCTCAACTGGCCTACAACTCTCACAGTGGTCTGGACACGTCTTAGATGCTCCCCAATTAGTGTAATGACTCACTGAATGATCCTAATTACTGTGGGGGGTCCCAAATTGCTCTAATTGCTCATGAATGGCGTCCAGGCCACTGTGTGAGTTGTGGGCCAGTTGAGCTGATAATATACTACTTACGAATGAAGTTGGATACCGGCGCAGCGGTGTCTGTTATTTCAAGGAAAGATTTCCAAGACCTGTTTCCTGCGCAGGCTCTCACATCTACAGTTCTCAAGCTTCCCCAACAACACACTGTCATCCCAGGGATATCCTAAGAGCATCATGCATGGACGGGGGTGACATCCGCAGGACGGTGAATCTGATCCTCAAATCATCCTCAACATGTCATTTTGGCACTATATAGCGTCCCTATGGCATCCTCAGATCATCCACAGATCCTACGTAAGGACCACTTGAGAATACTGCTAGAGCATTTCTAGGATGCAATTTTTTTTTTATATTCATATCCCTTTTTCAGTATGCGCACTTATAAAACACCCCCGAAGTGGTCGGGGAACCCATATCAATGTTTTTTTTTATTTATTGCATAGAGAACAGTTGCATACTGACTCTGACTCCATACATCTTGGTTAACTGCCAGAATGAAGCCTGAGTGTTCCTTTCTAGTACATAATGGACAATAAGCGCAGACGCACTCCGAAAGGTATTAGGAAAAATCTTCCCGGAAACAACACCGAAAGGTATTCTCTTCCGAAGCTGAAACAGACACTGTTTATTGCTTTCACGCGCCTCTCCGTACATTCGAGAGCCATGCTCGTCTGCGACACAAAACAAAGGGTGAGCTGTCCATGTTTGTTTCGATTACGCGAGGAAAACTACTAAAAGCGAAGAATTAATTTAAGTATTAGCTCTGCATCACTTCAAAGTCTATGTTTCTTACTCATTCTGGTTTGAGAAATTCAGGTGGGGC
This sequence comes from Ornithodoros turicata, assembly GCF_037126465.1. Taxonomy (NCBI): domain Eukaryota; kingdom Metazoa; phylum Arthropoda; class Arachnida; order Ixodida; family Argasidae; genus Ornithodoros; species Ornithodoros turicata. The sequence continues at coordinate 50,614,734 of NC_088203.1, read as the reverse complement.
CTTTGCAAGTCAAAAGAAGTAGGACAGAATCGCACGTTTCTGTCATTTCCACGAGGTGGTGGTGGTGGTGATGGTGATTGGGCTTGCCGTTGTCGGCCTCACGAGAAATGCTCCATGTAGCATAGACAATCATCCTTTCCGGAGGCAGATAATTTTATGCTGGACCGCCCTTTATTTCAGAAGAATGTCAATCGGGTCCAAGCATCGGCCGGAGAAAAAAAGTGTTTAGGGAGTCTGCGCTGGTAAACTAAACAAAGTAATATTTCTCGTCCCGCTATCTACCCACAGGGACGGGCACAGGACGTACCTGAATGACACTTCACGGACTGTCCGCGAGTGTCATCCTCAGGATGTTCTGGGGATACACCTTGAAGGACGAGGACATGATGATACTGTGGGGACATCCTGAGGAGGGTGTGTGTTCTTGGGGTTAGGACATACACGGGACAGCGGGTGATCCCGAAGGGCGTCGTGGATATCCAAGTAAAGTACAACAAGCAAGTAACGACAGTTCCTCTCTACGTGGTCAACCAGCATGGTCCGCCTCTTCTGGGAAGAGAGTGGTTGCAGCACCTCCTACTAGATTGGCCAGCGATTTGTGGCATCAAAGAACTCCGAAACTGTGGAACTCTCGAGTGCACGGACCGTCAGCAGGACCTCAGTACTCTTCTGGAGAAGTACAAGGCCATTTTTAACGACGAGCTCGGAACCATTAGAGGTGAGAAAGCACAGCCACAAAAGACGCGCACACAGCAAAGCAGGAAGCTTATCTACCTTCTACGCGGGGGGCGTTGCACATAGCATACCGGTGCTAACTTTGACTGTTATCACACAACAGTGGACTTCTACCCCCCCCCCCTGACTTTTTTTTTGCTTTCGGTGAGGGTGCCGTCATGCCGAAGGCCGACTATAGTAATATGCACAGATCACTGTGATGTCCGCAGACAAGCAAAAGTTCGTTGCTTAGGCTTTCCCACCCTGTGGAGTTGAAATACTGCAAGACTGTTGCCTGTTACGTGCTAGAAGGAAATCGGACATGGGAACATGAGATTTGTAAATACTGCGGCTTTACCGAACCGAAGCGCGAGACGTCTATTATCTTGTAATTTTGTTTTGTTATTTGCTGGTTTCTTCTACTTGTGAACAAAGACGGAATTTGAAACACTCAGATGATATGCCACGATGCCGACCGATCGCCCAAGGACTGGTTGCCTGGTCTTCCTGGGAATGATAGGATATGTCCGGTCCCTTATTTGTTCAAGGTGAACTCCTTTTAGAAATACTATTTGAAGCAGTTAGCCTTCCAATGGGTGAGAAAGTCGGGACGCTGCGTGGGAAAAGATGGTCTTTAGGCGTCTACGGGGTTCCCGCCGCTGTCCACATTTTAAGACAAGGGCCTTGCTTTCCTCGATGTTACGTATGGATTTCGTTTTGTCGTCGGCGTAGCGTGTACTTCTGCGCTCCCCATGGCCAGCCGTAGTCACACCAGAAGTCGACTATACTGCACGGACTTCACTTAACGACAAAAGAAAAAATTACCTTGGAACAAGAACTTAAGGCCGGTATCGTTGATAGGATCAGGGCTTTTGAATACCATCTTGAGCACCTCGGAGGCAATCCATGTCCACGACACCGACGAAATATGTGTGAACTACTACAACACGTTTCGACTGCAGGTTGCTGAGGCAGGGCCTTCAGGTGAACAAGATCCTCTGGCTTCAAGCCCTGAAGGCGCTGACTTCACTGACCCCACCGAAATTGTGCAGACTGTGAACAAGAGCATATTAGAGCAAGATATTGGTGTGAGCCCACTGAGGCATCCGTAGTAGACGAAGTAGAAGAAATAGAAGTAGAAGAAACCAGCAAATAACAAAACAAAATTACAACAGAATAGACGTCTCACGCTTCGGTTCGGCAAAGTTTTTTACAAATGTCATGTTCCCATGTCCGATTTCCTTCAAGCACGTAACCTTGAAGGGATTAACCGGGTGGGAAAGCCTAAGCAACGAACTTTTCCTTGTTTGCGGACATCACAGTGATCTGTGCGTATTACTATAGTCGGCCTTCGGCATGACGGCACCCTCACCGAAAGCAAAAAAAAAAAGAGTCAGGGGGTGGGGTAGAAGTCCACACTTTGTACACAAGTCACACAAGGGTGGAGTACAAGTCCACACTTTGTGTCGCAGAGACCTGCGGTCAGGCACCTTTTCCATCTCTTTATGGGTGGGATAATATATATTTTTTTTCGAGAGACATGAAAAATGTGACCGGCGGGCATCGTTCGATTATAAATGAAACTACCCAGCTGCAAACTCCTTCGTGAACGAAGCTGTGTGCGATGTTGTGACTGGAATTCGCCGTTTTTGTGTTGTGGGCTCGAACAATCTGCATCAAGTCGCGTCTGCGTTAGCCCCTTTACAGCGCTTGCCCAGTGTAGGGTAAATTATTTTGAGGAAATAGACTGACGTTTCGACAGCCGTTTTAGCAAGAAAATGCCGACAACGTTTTATTTTTGCAGGAAAAAAGGCATGCTATTATTTGAGAAACTGCATAATGCTATGGGACAAGTTTTATGTACGACTTATCAATGTGTAACACGATCGACAAAGTTATGGAACGACGAGCGACGTAAAGCAAAATATCAATCACATTTTAAACTTTTCGTGGGAATTTCTGCATTTTCCCGAAGCTTTCCTTGAATCACACACTCCCATGTCATGTTGCGTCGTGTAGCATGCTACAAACTACTGCATTTCATGTCTAACACCTGGGTTTTGTTTTTAATAAGCTCCGTAGTACAAAAACATGCACACAAAAGCTCTAGAAGCCATGTGGTTGCACACCATGCAGAAGCAAAAGAAATACCAGAGCACATATTGCCATTTAGAAATGTTGTTTCGGGGGTCTAACATAGGTCCTAGTTATCAAATCAGTGGGTGCACCTTATCCCTCTGTAGAAAGCTATTTGAACTAAACTCAGCCCATGGGGTGTAAAAGTGTTAGAGGCAATTTATGTGACTGTCGTCATGGATGACATCACTGGTCAGCCTTTGAATTAATTTCGTACTCAGGAATTATTGTACAAGTCACTTAGTTTTTAACATTTACTGTGTAGGACATGATAAGCAATTTGTAAGACGCAACCATGTCTGCAGCATTCATGACTGCCTCTTACCTTTACAGTTCGAGGCACGTTACCAAGCAATTCGCAAAGGCCGGTCTTACAGGGCCATGTAACTAGAGTCTTCATGGAAGTTACGCTTTAGCGTAACCATTGCACATAAGCACAATTATATATGCTTGGACGTCTTATATTTATTTATTTATTTGAGGATACTGCTGGCTCTTCTGGAGCCCTGCAGGAGCGGGTAAATTCTATAACATAGGAAGTACACTACACATGACAAGAACTAAAAAGAAAAGAAAAAGGCAATAATTGATAAACAACTGCTATCAAAGCCGTCTGGGATCCTACAATGAGAATTTGAAATGGGAATCCAGCTTTTCTGTAAAAGCTGCATATGACTGGGTGCTACAAATTTCATAGTGTAGATTGTTCAATTGTTAATGCATATGTAGTGCATCATCTAATCTTCTGAACCATGTGTGAGGCTACATACGAAATTATTTTTTATGCACATGCTGTAGCTTCCTAGTCATATATGTGCACACGAATAACAGTGAATATATCTGAAGTGGCAAAAAACTATGCTAGACTCGACTATCATTGAGCCCATATAACCCCTCGCTTTGCAACTTATGTCTTATGAAAAGATAATATCTCACTAGAAAAAAGAACACCTGTGCATCGTCTGGCAAGAAAATAAATTATTTATTTACATTTTTCATCAATAAACCATGTTGGCACCAGGTTCAAATGTAAATGTCAACAAGGAATGTACTTACAAACTATTCCTATATATTCAAATGCAGACATGACAATTATCTTTTTGTACCTTCGCACAGTACAGCATCAAAACTAACGAACTGTACAGGATCAGCAATCTTAAAATATCTCAAGAGGGGAATCACATAAAGTTACAATAATAGGCTGGACAATCAGAGCTCCAAAAGACAAAATAGTTCAAGAAAAATCTGAATAATTGGTTGTCATTGTGATCTGTGCTACAATGTACAGTTCATGAATGAAACATGTTACCTCATTGCATTGCCTCCATGTGAGCACTAGAACAGGCAGCTTTCCAGGTCGCTCTTTTCGTGTTCTTCATTGGTCTTTTGTGTGTGTGTGTGTGTGTGTGCAGTAACAAACATGGCCATACAACAAACACAACTGCTAGCTATCAACTCATATATTTATTAGCAGACTCTGTAACATACACACACATGCTGCTACACAAATGACAATTTAACCAATAGAATCACAGACCAGAAAAAGGGTTATGTATCTTCCCTCTCTCCTCATTCTATTTCACAGACAGCCATAGTATCAATCTGAGTGTGCCCGTGCGATCCCTTTGAGATAACGTATCTCTGACAGAAGCAAATCCAACAGCGGACTGCTTACACATGCACCTGTCTTGGCGTTCTCTAAACCCTTTTTGTTTAAACGTAGCCTTCATGTCTGTGTTTTGGAAATTTAGGGAGCATCCAGAGTCCCTACAATGTGTTGCCAAGTTTCTCGAGGGCATCAAAAGTCTGTCCTTGGCTGCCTGTGTTTCAGTATGGCTCTCTGATACAAGACAGTAGGAAACACAGATTTGTAATTTGCATATATTGCACTGTGCGTACACCCATATAAAGGATCATAGTGGATACTGCATCTTCTGTGATAATGTCAGGAACACAAGAGAGTTAGATTTGAAACCACTCTTACTTCGTAGTATAGTAGTAGTTTTTTTCTGTGAAGCTATGAACTTCCTGTCAACCAAATAATTTAAACCATATGTTTCATCTGCCAGCGTGATAATCACCTGAAAAGCAATTCTCACTTGCCTGGAACTACCGGTTCTAAAACCTATCCCTAACATGTGTAGCATCACGGAGGAAAACCAAGGGACACGGGGAAAAGGCAAACGTACACGGGCTACGCTCTCACTGTGTAACAGCTCCTCTGGCTACTACAATGAACATGTTTCAAATTAATACAACATGGCTTGACATGTTGACGCTTGACGCTCGTGAAAACTAAGAAATAAAATGAGTAGTTAAATATACAATACATAAACACTTGTCATAGCGTGACAGTTTCCTTCCTACATTCATACGCTGCCATTCCTCCCACTTTAAGGAATACCTGAACGATATTGCTACATTGCGTGGCATTATGCGCTCCTCTGACAGAACTTGAACAAGATTAGATAGCACAGAATAAAAGTACAGTGAATATAATTTGCGGCGTTCCATTCATGCTTGACAACCGCAGCAGTAGTGCAAGAAGGCCACTGCCAAGTTGTGTTGGGAAACACCACTTCCTGTTTACCATGTCGAAATGTACCTGACCTGATCCAAAGTAACAGTTCTGAGGCTGGAACACACAAACAGAAAAACACAGCACAAGCCGCAACATTAACGGATAGGCAAATGAGCTGTGGCGAGCTCCACCTTGGGACAAACTCAACAAGTAATTCACGAAAAGTCAATGAGTGCCTGTAATGTAACATCCCTGACTGGTAGGAGGAGGGTCCATGTCCAATTACTGGTGCTAGCGCTGACTGGCTTTTTCATGAATTATTTGTTGAAGTTTCCATGTGCCTGAGAACATGAACGACTCATCAACCACTGATTCCTCATGAGGTGATGAGGGGTCGTCACCCCAAGGATACTTCTTGCATGTGTTCTTAGGGTTGTTCACCACTGCAGAAAAAAAAAGAATTTAATGACAAGAAATGCGTAGTCATGTTTATTTTATAATGATTTCGCACAAAAATGAGAACACTGTTGAGAGCATCTAAATTTTAATGAGACGAGACTTTCACGCAGAAAAAGAGGATATATAGCACATCTTGCAAGTAAGAAGAGCTAGGGTTGCTACAAACATACAAGTAAAAATAGAAACATATATAGTAAAATAAAAAGAGGGTACGACTGCATCAGTTCCAAACAGACAAGGGATGAGTTGTGTAGCATAATACATGAATGATCACGGTGGCCAGGTCAGTATTTGACACAAAAGGCATTCACGGGTGACACATTCAGGGAAATAGTGCTACAGTGTCTTATCAACTTCTCCCTTGCCGGTTTGAAACTGATGGCGGAATCCGCAATGGAGTTGTAACCCCTTTTAGTTTATTATATATGTTTGTATATTTAAGTTTATGTTTGTACCAACCCTCGCTCTCTACCTTACAACATGCCTTACATGTTCTGGGATTACATGCTCACAAGCGTCTGCTTTCTTTTGTGATGTGTCTGTTCTGGTGTGTGTCTGTCTCTATCGCCGGATACTTGCGCATTGCTATTCTACATACTATGATTTTGCAGTAAGATTATGCACTTTGGATGAAAAGACTACACAGCACTGATCAGGTATTTTTGCCTACTGAACAGCACCTACTAAAACATATGAATGTGGCATTGCAGGCAGTAATACACCAATTGCAAAACAAGTATTGTAGAATGCAGCTATTCTAGCTTACATGCCAATACAGTTCTACTATCCAGTGTGATGTCGTGCCAAATAAATAGTTCCCATTTTTCTTAGCTATCAGAACACAGGCAGTGAAATAATAAGAGTAAACAATGTTAACATGAATTCTGGGCTATTCTTGAATCGAACATTTACAGTTAGTAAAGGCACCCTCCTCGGTGGACGTTGATAACAGTGAAAATTCTAAAACGTTATCGGAGATGACATCAGCTTCTGCGTGTCAGAAACTATTGTATGTCCAACAGTAATCCAGCTAACAATAACAGAAATGTGCAAAAGGCAAATCAACTGAACTAATGTAACGCATCTTCTATACCAGACAGCGAAGCTTGTTCCACTCCATCCACAGGAACCAGTGTTTGGACAGCAAAAGTGCCTGAACTGGGAGATAGCACTTAATCGGAATGGCGACCTTTCTTTTTTACCCTGAAAGAAGAGGTTGTAATGTTGAGGGCAGATTTAAGAGTGGTACCAAGATGCCTGCATGAGAGCTCGCATGAAAAGTGGAATATAGGTGAATGTTCAAATTATAACATCATATTGTCATACGTGTTGGTGGCAGCTAGACTGCAACTAACGTGTCAGAAATTTCTTCATGGACCAGATGCAAGCCAGATCCTGCCTTCAGCGCGCACCTGAGGTAATGCACAAGATAGATTATCAATAGTGCTGGGTTTGTTAATCGTGGCTCTATCAGAGGAAGCGCAGTAGGACAGTTGCACAATCGATTTATGAAGCATTGAAGCTTCCCATTTTTATATGTCTGAACCTCGACTTACTTGTGCTTTGGTTTTTGCCCTGATTCTCCGTGGCAGACAGACACGCTGACAGACACGGTTACGAAATGTCCATTAATTTCAGGAAGCCTAAGTATCCAAGCAATCTCATTGAAAATTCTCTCGCCAAATCATGCTCGTTGGACAGAGAGACGCTTCTTCCCGGTCAACTTAACGAGGAACGCAGAAACATAACTTTCGTGACCACCTACAACACAGCCCTTACACACAAAACAACACAAAAACTCTTTTTCAGCGCCATCTTACACAGTGACGAAAAATTTAAAGAAACATTTCCTTATACGATAATACGATATTGACAATAATCGCCCTAGTCCCGTTGCGACACATTCTAATCTTCCCGGGAACGACATGAATACCCACCTATCTATTAATTCTGGAATCTGGCTACATCACCGATTGCAAACGCAAAAATCGCGAGTCCTTTCTCAATTCTAAGTTTCCTTCTTTAAAAGTACCGGGACTAAACGCGCATGGCGGTACTGGCAGTTGTCCAACCTATCATCTAGCTAAGCTACTTCATTATTTGTGTTCCAGTGTGCATTCTTAGCTCCATTTTCTATTGAGCCCATAAGGTCACTCGGGTCTTCCCACGCAGTGCAACAAAAGCTGTGTGTTCCACGTACATGGCTAGACACACATCTGTGCCCTCGTTTGCACCACCAGATCTTTTGAACCCCAATTCTCCGAATGACTCATTTCCCGGGCAGCCTCTCTTTCTGGTTTCTCATGTGACGGTTGCTCATGTGATGCATTTACTCCTGTCTGGTTGTTCTGTTTACTTGGTTCTGGAAACCTTTTTTATTGTACCTTTCTTTGTTTGGTTATATATACTTGTGTCGCAATTGTTTGTGTAACCTGAAGAAGTGCAGCCTCTTGTTCAGCCCCAGTTCTCGTTCAAACAAACCTTTGTCGCTCCTAACGGTTTTCATATTACGTTTGTGGTTCACCCATCGCGCGCTCCTTGACAGTCTCCTTTTTCTCTTCTTTTTCCATTTCGACGTGATTACGCATGCAAAGGACTAATCTCGGCATGGTAGCAAGAACCTTCATTTCTCATTGAATTTCATTTTCTGAACTTGAAAGTTATCGAGACCAGGTGCTGGAACTTGATAAGTCGACCAAGCGTGTCGATAAGCGCGCCGTTCACGGGTACGTCCATCTGGAAGAGGGCGCTGATGGTGTTTTGGTAAATGATATAAGCGGGGCTGGTGGGAAGTTTTGGGAATTGTTACTCAAGCAGTATCTGGGACTGCTGCCGGCTGCTTTCTGTCTTGTTAACGACATGGAATAAACCCTTGTTTGTTGCTTGAACCTTTTGCTTGCTGTGCCTTCCTCGGCGACGGAGCGGACGGACTGACGCCCCGAGGTTGTGGAAACACGGGTTTCCACAACTGGCGCCCAACGTTTGGGGTCACAGTTCGTTCGTTCGATAGCAGGGAGGACGCGATGCGTTGTTCATTTTTCGTTTGTACATTGTTTTTTTTTCCCTTTCTTTCATTTAGGACTCCGCCGGCTTGTTTGTGATCTTTTTCCGGGGTGCCGTTTTTTTTAGCTAGGGGTTTTCTTTGTTTTTGAGTGTGTTTGATTTGCTTTTGAGTGCTTCACAGCTCCCACTCAGTGCCCGAGCCCCGGAGCCGATGCAGCATTCGCCGCCGCCAGGCCGATACGACCTCCGGAGCAAAGGCCCTGTACATCAGCGGTCCCGTTCGGAGCAGACACTGGTATCCAACACCTCGGCGCCTTCGGAGCCGAAAGGACCAGCCGAGGACAAAAAGGCACATGCAGTGCCTCCGTCCCAAAGTACGTCAACTACGGTACCTGAAGTGCCGCAGTTCGACTCTGCTATAACTACACAACTCTTGTCACGCAAGACGGAGTTATGTTCGTTGGTGGCACAACACCTAGATGCCGGGTCGGTTGCGCCGCCGCAGGCACAAGGGCCCCTGCGACTGAATTTACCGGTCCCTACCTTCTCAGGGTATACCGATAAAAAGTCGGTCGCAGACTTCTTGGATGACCTTACAGCCTATCAGACTGGTATGAGAATCTCAGATGAAGTACTGATACAACGCATCCTGCAGGTTGCTTTGATCGGAGACGCCACTCCCTGGCTTCGGCTGCAGTCAAGTTTTACGTCCGTTCAGGACTTTCAGAAGCGGTTTAAGAGCGAATTTTTTCCCCCGGATTACGAATATCGTATCCTGGAGGAGCTGCACAAGCGTACTCAGCATCCAGATGAGACCTTAGCAGGATTCGTTCGGGCCTTGCAAGACCTGTATAGCAGAGCTGAACCTACTGCTACAGAGGAGCAGCGTGTGGGACGGGGTATCCGTCAGTGTCATCCTCGCTACCGGCCCTATCTTCGAGCCCACCGCTTTAATACACTTGAAGTGCTGGCGCAACAGGCTCCAACAATTGAAGGTGACCTCTTAGCGGAACTCGAGTATCGGCCCCCGCCGCCGCCTGAATTGGCGTTAGAACCGCGCTGTGCGTGGTCAGCGGGAGTGGCCTCGGTTGAGCGCCCACCAGCAGTGGGACTGGATGAGCACACCTAATCCCTTCCGTTATCAACAGAGGGCGATCCCCGCAGGAACGTGCCTTGGCAGACCCGTCCTGTCCCATAATCATGGTCAACCCGGCTATTTAGCTGGCGAAACCGCTAGGAGGCCGCAGGAGCAGTGGCATGTTCCGCGGCAGCAGCGCAGAATGCCCGCCGGCTGTTGGACGTGCGGCAGCCTTGACCACTTTCGTCGGGACTGTCCGCAGCAAAGACCAAATCCCCGTAATGTGCCAACGGGAAACGGTCGCAGCCGACGCCGGTAAACAATTGTTCAACGACGTCGGCTATCTGCCGAAAGAGCGAACGAATGGTTACAATCCGTGACCCTGGTAATTCAGACGCTGGCTTTGCAAGCAGCAGGATAATAGGAGACGCTTGAGCTCCTTTTGCTCTTTCCGTCCGAACCAAACATCGCTGCTCAATTTTGGGGAGAGATTACATCGCCCTTATCGACACGGGAGCTACAGGCTCCCTTATCGGCGATTGTGTTTACGAGCACTGCGTACCACAGAATGTGAAATTGCAATCCACAGATGTCGCTTTACGTCTTGCTTCCAATGACGTGATTCCAGCACAAACTGCATTTGCGCTCTGGCTTCGCTTTGATGGAAGACGACGAAAGCAGCGCTTCGTCCACCTTCATGGCCCTGCAGTGCCCGTTATCCTGGGCAGAGACTTCGTCATCTGGCAGAAATTTGCGCTGGACCTGCCCAATGGAGGATACGTTTACCACGGATCGTCAGGATTTTTTTCCTTTCGCCGTGCCACAGGACAGCAGTTCAGCTAAGAAAGCTGCAGCGACGTCCGTCGAACTGTCCCCGCTCCCGACTGTCTAGGGGTCATTCCATGGTCCCGAGGAGGAGAGCCGTCAGCTTGAACAAGTACTGCGGCAGTTTGACGGTGTCCTCACGGAGAAACCCGGTAAGTCGTCTGTGAGACAGCATACCATAGACACGGGTAACGATAGGCCCTGGCGTTGTAATCCGAGACCGTTGAGTGTACATAAGCGTGCTTTGTTAGACGTTGCTCTTGATGAAATGCTCCAGACCGGTGCAGTTCAAAGGTCCAAGAGCCCTTGCGCATTTCCTGTTGTCCTGGCTCCGAAACGTGATGGTACGGCTAGGTTATGCGTTGACTACCGTCGACTTAACGCAGTAAGTGTAAGGGACTCTTACCCCTTTCCGTCCATCGAGTCTATTATGTATTCCCTGGGCAGCGCTACGGTGTTTTTAACGCTTGATTGTAGTAGAGGGTTTTTGCAAATCCAAGTTGCCCCAGAGGATGTCTCGAAAACAGCCTTTAACTGTCATGGAGGTTTGCTTGAGTTTGTACGGATTCCTTTGGGTCTGTCTAACTATCCAGCCAGTTTCCAGCGGCTAATGGATACCGTATTGGGAGATGCGAAGTATAACTTCGCGATGGTGTACATGGATGACTTCGTAGTGTTTTCCAGAAACGTTCAGGAACACTTGGAACACCTATCAGTCGTCCTTGCAAGGATGAAGCAGGCCGGGCTAACCATCAATCCCCGCAAGGTGCAGCTGGCACCGCCTAGCATCAGCCTTGGTGGACATAGGAACCATCAGTCCTAGCGATGACAAGCTAAAGGCTATCTTGGAGTATCTGGTTCCCGGTAACGTAAAGGGCTTGCAGCGTTTCTTGGGTATGGTTGGATTCTACAGACAATTCATTCCTAATTGTGCTGAGTTAGCGCAGCCGCTTAGCCAGTTGTTGCGCAACGATACACCCTGGCAGTGGGGAGAGGAGCAAGAACGATCCTTTCGAGCTCTTTCTCACTCAATCGCTAATACGGCCAGGCTATATTTGCCTGACCTGAACAAACCGTTTGTTGTGCAAATAGATGCTAGCGATTACGGTGTTGGCGCAGTTCTCTTGCAGAAGCATGACGCTATTCTCTGTCCAGTGGCTTTTGCAAGTCGCACGCTGAATCCGGCAGAACGGAATTATTCCGTCACGGAAAAGGAATGCTTGGCGATCATCTTCGCTCTCAGGAACTTCGATCTCTACCTGGACGGCACCACTTTCACCGTCCTGACTGACCACCAGGCACTTTCTGGCTGCAGCGGCTCCGCAACCCATTTGGACGCCTTGCCAGGTGGGACCTGACGCTACAAGGCTACTCCTTCAACGTGGAGTACAGGCTGGGCTCGACGAACGTGGTAGCAGACGCGCTTTCCCGTGCGCCTCTACCGGAGGGGGGAGAGGAAGGCACACAGGCGCGTTCTCAGCTCCTGGCAGCAGCACAAGTGGCACGAGACGTATCCTCGTCTTGGGGCACGGTGGTGAGCAGACAGCAGCTCCTAGACGCTCAGAGAGCGGACGGCATTTGTCAGCGGATGTCTCAATGGCTAGCTGAGCAGGACTCGGCAGGCACCGGAACGACTGACGGACGGCACGACTCCTATCTGCTGGGCGAGGATGGCATCCTGTTCAGATACATACCCCATGCGGATGACGATGACGGCACATCCCCATTCAGAGTCGTGGTGCCGCGGAAGTTGCGGAAGTCTTTCATACGTTACTTTCATGATTTCGCCTTGGCAGGTCACAGCAGTGGCAGGCCAGGAATGAGGCAGGACGTAACTAAGTATGTTCGCACTTGTCCCGTATGCCAGAGAGCAAAACCTTGTGGTGGTTTACCCCCTGGGCGCTTACAGGCTGTTCAGAGCAATAGGCCGTGGCAAATAGTTGCTTGTGATGTGATGGAACCTTTTCCCCGTAGTCCTAGAGGTAACCAGTATTTGTTTGTGGTTACTGATCATGTCACGAAATGGGTTCAGCTGTTTCCTCTCAGGACGCTGACTTCCCAGAGACTGTGGGAAAGGCTACTCGACACCTTTTGCTGGTTCGGGTTTCCTGCTCAGCTCATCACAGGTAACGATACCTACTTTACAAGTAAGGTGTTCTCAGATTCTGGCGCTGTCTTAGGCATTCAGCACAAGAAGACTTCCCCGTATCACCATCAGGCTAACATTACCGAACGTGCTAATCGGAACCTGAAAATAATGTTGGTTGCCTTTACTAGTCAGCACCACCGTGATTGGGATCTTCCACTGGGTGAACTGGCGTTCGCTACACGGACAACAGTAAACCGATCTACAGGCTTCACCCTGGCGTTCCTGAACTTGGGACGAGAGGCACCTTTTCCAGTGACGAATGCTCTACGCCTCCGGGATGGCAGTACCCAGCCTCCTTATTCAAGGAGGAACTCCGGAGTCGACTGGACGATGCAGCTCGGACGGCTCGGGAGAATCTGGACGTCGCACGGTTGGACCAGGCTCGCCAGTACAACCGAGGTCGTCCGAATCTCACCTACAGCGTCGGTGACCTCGTTCTTCGACTGACTCACCCGCTAAGTGACGCCGCGGCTTTGCAGATAGGTGGGATGACCCCTTCGAGGTAAGTGGGTGTTCCTCCGGTTTCACTTACCGGCTTCGTCGCTGTGACACGGGCGAAAAAACTGGGCCAGTACACATCTCGGACCTGAAGGCTTACCACCTCCAAGACCCCGAGGGCGAAGGAGCAGACGATCAGCTTCCTCCTCTAGACCAGGACCAGGATCCCGTTCCCGGACCTTCCAGTCTCTACAGTTTGCGTAGACAGACCCAAAGGCATCCGTATCGCCCGAGCCTAGTGCTTGTGATTTAGTATTTCGTTCGTGTGACTACTGCTTTTAGCTTCTCAACGATATATGCACGAGAGCCTTGCCAGACCCTCGACGTTATGTGCTTCCACCTGACGGTTTCACAACATAATGTCTGGGTTTCTTAGAGCGTTTCGTTTTAGACTTCCAGCAAGTGCATCTAAACTCCCCATAGAATATTACCCTTACCCTACACCCACAGGACTTTTCTTTTGCAGACACCACTGACATGTGCCACATCCAGATCGCAACGTCCCCGGAGTTGGGCCCATATCATTTTTCGACATTGGGCCGATGTCGCGCATGGACGCCGCACCGATGTTTCGACATGCAGTGTCTTCCATTGCCAGCTTCTGTTGGACGTCGATCGCAAATTGGCGTTGTCAGTGTCATGTCGCTTGTTTCGGTGACATCGTGCCGACATTGCCAACCTCAGCGGGATCTCACTCGCAAGTAGGGTCTGTCGGCAGCATGTCGCTGGTTTTGGTCAACATTAAGCTGACTTTGCAAACTTCAGCGCCAGCGGGATAACTGCTCCAGAGTGGCATTGCCGGCAACATGTTACTATTTTTGGTCAACATTGACCGAGATTGCCAACTTCAGTGAGATACCTTTCACAAGTTGGCACCGTCGGCACCATGCCATTTTTTCGGTCAACATCTAGTCAACATTGCCAACTTCTGTAGTATATTGGTCGCAGGTTCAAAAGGTCGGCAGTATATCCAGCCTACATCCCCAAAAAGAAGGCCATTCAAATCAATAATAATGTGTGGGGAAAAAGAAGTGAAAGTGAGATGAACAACAAGCAATGCTGACAGTTTTACAGGCATAGCGGGACATAGGAGAATTATATTGAGCCTGGGCGCGAAGAAGTTAGCGTGGATATAAGGATTATGATGGAACATGGAAGGCATAATCAGGGAAAAAGTCGGAAGTGAAATAATGGGTATGGCGAGCGGGACCTGATAGGGGTCCCAAACTCTGGATGCGTATTCAAGTTCGCTGGAAGCATGATTAAGATTAGATATGCCAGAGGTCTGACTGATGGGGGGCGCTATAGCTAAAGGTTCCAACAGAGATCACCCAGTTTTCTGTTGGTATTACATACATATGACTGTCTATGATTTGATCACTAAAGATTAGCGGCGAGCTTTAGCAAATACCTACATATTTGTAAGTGATGGTGAAAGAGGACATAACCAAGGACCAAAATAAGGGCGATTGAGAACGAGAAAATGGGTTATAACTCTTAGAAGCATTGAGCGAAAGGAGCCAAGTGCAGCAAGCTCCTGCTAGCCACCTGCAGGGTCCTGCTGAAGGGCTATTGGTCAGGGGAATATACTATAGGGTGACAGGGACCGCAGTCCTCAGTTTGTTACTTAGGCAGTTTGTTAATAAGGAAAACAAAGAGGAGAGGAACAAGCAGTCTGTGGAACACCAGAACAGACAAGAAGAACAGAAGACAATCATTCACAAGGGTCGGCTGGGTACGATTAGAAAGATAGCTCTGCATCGAGTAAGAGGCGTTCGGATGAAGTTGAAAAAATGTGAATAAGAGAAGTATGCGAAACAGTGTCAATCGCTTTTCTTATTTAGCTTTATCTTTAAACGCTTTTTATCGATTTAGTCATTAGATTTGATGAAATCAAGAAAATTGGCATAGTGAAAATGACAGTGACCTTGCCCTGCCGCAAGTCAAGGGTAATGGGCCATTTCATAAAATGTTAACAGAGCATGAGCAAGAGAGTAAAGTATTTTATTGAGAGTTAATCAGATATTTTATCGCTTAGTTTAGAAAAAAAAAATACGTGACGGTTACGACTCGTGTAATGCGAAATTCAGCGTAAGCCGTGCGTGTGGTAAAATGAGGCGTTTGTGGTCTGCGCGAGACTGAAAGCCCCCTATTATTCGTTTTTTTCTCCCTTCCGCCGTCGGCATGATCTGGCCTTGCGCGATATCTTCCTCGACATGGTTCAGTTGCTGCTCTCCTCGGGGCGGGCCGCCATGGCCGAGGGGAGTCGTGGATCCACGCTGTCTCCAATTCACACTTTTTCGCGGGCGTGATATCGCAATGGGCGATATCCCGAAGGGGACTCCTGGCCTGCCCTGGCAAATCTATCAGCTGGTGGTGGTCGTCAAGGGGACGTCAGAGGTATCCGGGAGGTTCGGGTCTGCTATCTGCAGAAGCCCTCTTTTTTCGAAGAAGTACTCGCTGGTGCTTCCCGACCTGTACTTGAAAGATAGTGCACGTTCCCACCTGCCGATGGCATTTCCATGAAAAGACGTGACGAAGCTCTCTTTCCAGGCATTCTCTGTGTCATCCTTGTGTTTTGGTAAACACACACGCTCATACCACGGTCTCGCCATCTTGTCAAGGAAGAGCAGCAAGTTTCTGACTTTTCGACGTTTGGACAGTTCTTGGACCAAACGGACTGGAGGAAAGAGCATCCGCAGGAAACATTTACCCTACCATCCACGCAGGGGTGAACTTCAAAGCGGTGGAGTAGTGTGAGCGACAAAGAGGAGGCAGGACGCGCGAGCTCAATAAACGGTCATTCTAGGTCTAATATTCCATGGAAACGGTTGTCTGGGTCCCTACTGTAGTCAGGCACATTACGTTTTGTTTCAGAACAACAAACCTCTAAATGAGTCATATGAGTTGGCGGATGTGGGTGGACAGCGTAAGCCCCAGTTGTTCGGACATGTTTCTGGCCAGTGAAACGTCCGTCGACGAGAAGCTTGTGCGTGCTGTAAGGCGCGAGTACATACCCGATAAAGTCGCGGATGCGTTCCGGCGCGGCGCGAGGGGAGACGTTAAGAAAACAAAAAGGAGAAAGACGCTGGGGGCGAGTTGGCTCCGGGTGTGATTTCGATCTTTCTTTTTTTTTTTTTTTCGATCTCCGTGTTTGTGCATTAAACCTTTGGTCAGCTAGCTGTTCGGACCAGTGTCAGTTTCTGGTCCCTTTCATAACATAATTTTTGGTGCCGGAACCAGGGATCGAACCAAGGAGGATCGCCTCCCTAATCGTGAGCCGGAGCCCCTTCACTCCGACATCGAGATCTCGCGAAATCCTCCTTCGGCACCCTCGCCATCGATGCAAGCATCATCAGTTCCGCGACTTCGTTGCCACATGTGTAATTGCAACACCCACGCAAATGTAAGACTGTTATCTCCTCGCAGGAGAAGAGAAGACGCCTGATGGAGCATCGATGCTGCTTACAGTGCGAGAAGTACAATCATTTCGCCCGAGATTGCAGATCCTCCCGGTCGCTTACCTCCTGCCGTTGCGATGTCTCCACTTGTCCCTCCTATGCGACATGCAGCGCAACCGCTCGGCCGCTACAGTGCAGGGTAGCCCTACACTGTAAAAAAGTACTGTGATTTCTACGGGCGATTAATAGTATCTGACGACGGCGTGTTACCGTAATCAAAAATACTGCGAAAACTACGTAAAACGAACTGCGCCGGCCAAAAACTTCAATGCGGAGGCAAGGCGGAGGCAAGGCCATGCCAAGTACGGGGCATCGCCGTCATTCGCAACCACCGGAAGCGGCACATCGTGCGCGGACGATGGTTGACGAAGGAGGACGAAGCGGTTGTTGTAAATCTCGTGAATGCACATAGTCCGGTAAGCACATTTCTGTTCGCACATCCTGTTCTTTGCGATTGGAGCGTGGTGCACCGTATGCCTTGTTTTTGTTCAACTTATGGGACACCAGGAAATCGTGGCTCGCGTTTGCTCTGAAGGGTCTTCCTAGTTCTCCGTGTGTCATGCGTCCAGGCTCGTTGGGTGATCAAGGCACTCTTATTGTAATGTATCGTTGCCGAAGGTGCCCTTGTGTTTTTAACACTCTGATGAGCTAGTTGGCCAACGTAGAGGTGTACATGAAGCGAGCAGAATACCGTGCTGTCATGCATTATGTGTGTACACGGCGGCGAACTATGCAAAACTCGGATGTCACATTTTGGGACGTTACAACAACACACCAGGGCGGTCGCCTCGAATCGATTTGCTCTCCGAAACCACGAAAGTATGTCACGTCCATTCGTGTTCGCGGCTGTTCACTACGAATATAGAAATAGTGTCGCATATGAAGCAGTACATAGGAGAGGGTCATAATCAGATGTCCTTATGAACGCTAACAGAAGAAGTTCCGTGCCGTCTCCGCGTTTTGTGTGCACCATCTTAATATGTTCTTCCTTTGAAAACATAAAACAGTTTCCTTTATTTCTAATTCCTATTTCTATTCCTAATTTCCTTTATCTTTCAAGTGTTTTGATGCCAGAGCTGACTGATGGGTGCACATGGTTCTTCCTTTGAAAAGATAAACGATGAGTATAACTGCATGTCAATTGCCCTGCTCCCTGTAACAGTTTCCTTTCTCTTTGCAGTATTTTGATGCCAGAGCTGACTGATGGGTGCACATGGCTCATTCGTATGTTCTTCCTTTGAAAAAATAAACGATGAGTATAACTGCATGTCAATTCCCCTGCTCCCTGTAACAGTTTTCTTTCTCCTTGCAGGGTTTTGATGCCAGAGGTGACTGGCGCATTTTCATCACTATGTACATAGAAAATAAATCCCAATGTGACAAACATCACAATGTGTTGCGCATGGTCATTGCTTAAACTGCTCTCATTGCTACGACTATATGTAGAAATAAAAAAGAGGGGCTCCAGGGACGGGCACAGCACGATAGGGGTACACGGCTTATGCCAGTTAAAATTACTGGCCAATGCAGTTTTTTGAACGACCACATCACAGTAATGCTACACGGCGTATCCCTGTTAAAATTACTGGCCAATGCAGTAGTTTTTCACGGGCACAACTTATACGGGGCCACCGTAAAAAAAAAAAAAAAGGCCAATGTTTGGCAGCCAACTTTCCTTGCATTTGCCCGTTTTTTTTACGGTGAAATTTTTTACAGTGTACATGGAGTCTGTGCGGAGCGCATTCAGACCATATTCATGGCCACACTACCGCTTCATTGAATGTCTCTGTCACCACTGTTGCCGGCAGTAGCACAGCAACGCCCAACGTCCTTCTACAAACTGCCCAATCATGAACCCATGGACGCGCGACCTCTCGTATCGTTTACATAATGTTCGACACCGGAAGTCATTCCACCTCCACCGCCGCAACGTGTCAGGAGCACTCGACTTCGCTGTCCTTGGGTCCGAAGATATTTCTGTTTATTCCTTCGGACGTAGCACACTTCCGTCAAGGTTTCTATGTGATCTCGTCACCGTGCACCTCAGAAGTCATAATGGCGGCCCTACGATTTCACTCGAAGCTCTTGCGGTGTCCGTCCTTTGTTCACTAGAAAACGCCCGCACTACTAGAGTGATGGGTCACGACTTGAAGCAGCTTGGGCTGGATGCTGCTAGCAGACGGAGTTGAAAACTTTGCAGAGATCACCATTCTCATCGCCTCAGACTCGTCCTGGTCTCTCGTATCCGACAACATTCGGCGACTGGACGCGGGACTAACCGCGGTCGGAAAGTCCTTTGACTGGGTCCTCCACGGGCCATATCCCCACTCCTTGCTTACCCGCGACGGATCCAGTCCACATGTGGAGATTGGAAAACATCGGCAATGTTGACGAGTGCGGCGCGGACGACCTAGCGATGGAACAGATCGAGCAACAGGTTCCGAGTTGGTTGAGCGACAGGTTGTGTTCCGGGTTGGAAAACATTATCAGGGGGTCTCTTCTTATCAACAAAGATTGTCTCGGCACGCTCGCAGACAACCGTACAAACGCCAGAAATCGCCTACTATCTTAGCTTCGTCGACCTAGTCACCACCCCAAACTCCTAACCCAGTACCGTACCTAACCCAGTATTTCGGAATACTTGAAAGAGGGTCATGCTGAGCGAGTACATGATTGCCCCGGAGTTCCGGACATCCTCTATTGCCTACCGCACCATGCGGTCATCCGCAAAGAAGCAGTGACGACTAAGCTTCGTGTCGTCTTTGACGCCCCTTCCCACGTCAAGAGAGCAGTATGGTTAAATCATATACTCGCGAAGGGACTGAATCTCAATGCGAACTTCCTGTTCCAGCTCACTGTCTTCTGCTGCCATCAAATCGTTCTAATGGCTTCGTAATTTCTAAGGCCTATCTCCGAATAGTCGTCCGACTCGAAGACCACGATGACTTGAGTTTCCTCTGGGTAGCGCAGCCGCCCACTCCGATCCGGAATCCAAGAGTGGCGTATGACCAGAGTCCCCTTCGGTACGTCATCTAGTCCCTTCTTGCTCGCCTCCACATTCCGGTATCACCTCGCCAGTGCCGACCCACGTTATCCGCTTTCAGGCGAATGTCTTCAGCACAGCTTCTACGTCAACGACTTAGTGGTCCGATCCTCGACAGAAGAAGACGTTGTCCGACTATATCAAGACGCTTGTACAATTCTCGCTGAAGCCGGTATGAATCTCCGGAAGTGGGCTTCTAATTCTGAACTCTCACCAAGCGTTTCATCACAGACGGCGTGGTGTACGACAATATCTCTGCCGATCACACAGTCAAGATTTTGTGCATGATTTGGTACCGTACATAGGATGACATCACCTTTAACATAAGTAGGGTGACTACGTACTCGCCACCGCAATACATACGAAAAGAACGGTACAACATGCTCCAGCCCGCATCTTCAACCCGCTCGAGGACCTTGCCCCATTCACCATTCGCGCCCTATTAATTGACTTTTTTATGACTATGACTACCCTATGGGGTAGCATTGGACTACCTGCACGATTTATGACCTGTTATGGCTATCTCCTTGTTTACAACTATAAATTCACCTGTTATTTATAAACCATAAAGATCACGAACACAAAGAAACAATGCACGAACGGGACACGATGTAGACAGGCGAAATGGTGCACTATGCTGCGCTTTTATATGCTGTAACTTTATCTGTGAACATCCTGCAAATTGTCTTGGAGCAACCCAGGAAAGAAACGTTCTAGAAAAATACGTTCGACTTGTGAAAGGAGATACGATAATCCATATTCAAGAAACATTCGACGCGAAGGTTACTTAAGGTATATTCACTCGTTGGGTGCCCAGCCACATCAACATGCTCCGTGGACGTAGTTGCCTACAGACATTGCCTAAAGTGAATGAAGTTAAAAAAAATGAATTGTAATCCTGCTGGTTCAGGCAAGGTGTCCTTTTACTATCTAACTGTCTGTGGCTTGCGGACGAAATCAGTGGAGTTCTGTGCTGTGCTGATTGTTTCTGGCTAGTTCCATCTTAAATCGAACAATCCGGTACACTTGATGTCTCGAATGAAAAGGAAAAAAATATATGTCGAAGCCATCGATGAGTTGGGAGAAATAAACGCTTTCGGAATTCTCTGCACTGCACGGTTCAGGAAATAGGAGAGGAGGAAAAAACTGCCTCTCAGAAGACGATGTCGTCGCGCGCAGGTTTGAGCGTTCCCTAGAAGGCTATTCTTGTCGCATTGTAGTAATTTCTTGATTTGGGTTCAGACCACCTAGGGCACAACAGGCTCCTAGGTTGCCAGTGCTGTGTAAGTTTTTGTTTGCCTGCAAAAAAATATCAAAGTTGACTCAAAGCGCCGAAAAGCACCATATTCACTGCAACTTTGCGGGCGATGTAAAAAACGGATAAGATTGAGCTTTATGCCGTTTAATTTGTCATTCATGGGGCTATCGAATTGTATATAATTTGCTACTCTACTCTGTCAGGAACGTAAGCGATACCTCATTAAGTAGCACCATAGCATAGCACCATACCACCGAAAAATGACCAATTTTGGAAGCCTTTATCTGAAAAACCCCACCAAAAACTTGCCTCGAAAATTTTATATGTTGTAGGTAGTCCCTTAGACTATGCACAGAAGAAAAATCAAAATTCGGACTTGATCGGTAGGCGCACTGTGAATTTTTTGCCACCCCTATACGCGGAGCGCATTCAAGCAGTGGCACCGTGTCCCGCGTGTTGCAAAATCGAATTTTCCAAACGCACTTTCAACTTCTGTCTTCACATAAAAGTAATTGCTACAATTTGAAGCCGTTCTGAGCGTTTATGTTCATAACAGTCTCGTAATCGCTGAATGTAGATTGTGGAGCAATCTGATGTGCTAGCACTTTTTTGCGGAATGTCACACATGCATTGCAAGTGCTGGGAGCCCGTGAAGAATAGAATGCGTTTACATCTTTGTAAGAGCTATATCTGTTCAGGGTGACTACAAACAAGCATATTTACTGTGCATATTATGGGAGGAGAGTCGCAGTGACTTCCAGCATTCTTTAAATAATTTCCTTTCCTACGGCTTCATGACCCCGGACGGCGGAAATCGCTGAGAGGAAAGTATCATTGTGTAGTGTCTTGCGCACAAACACATTCAAGGCTAATTCATGGTGCCTTTTGTGAACCTTGCCGAAACAGCGCGACTGGCGCCGCTGTCCAATATGTTCTTCGGTTCGACATGCTGCGACCATGGGAAGGTCCTATAGTCGGATTAACTCTCGGAAGACACCTTGAGCGAAGTTTCATCATCCTCGACTACAGAAGTGCCCGGAGTGCCCTTATACAGCGTATGTGAAGACATCTGCATTACTGTACTGTGTCGTCCTGGCATCACACCTACCTCAATGGCTTCTTCGTTGTACAGCGCTGACCGTGCGTACTGCGCTGACTACCGCCTCAAACACAAGGAAAAAAGTGTTTCGGATAAAGGACTTTCGCTTTGCAATGGAGATCGGCGTAGCTGCCGTAAAGAATGTGGTTCCAGCGGATCACACAGAAGGCGTAACAGAAATGGACTAGTTGTGCAGAAGCTGCTTCAAGTACTTCACAGCAAAGGTGGCTGAATCACAGCAAGCAGCTAACAATGTCGCCCACATTTGAAGGAAGCTCACGGGGTGAGCCGTTAGTGCACCAGACCGCCGTGGTCGAAGAAATCATTGAGTACATATCATCTGAAGCCATTAACGTCACACCGCTGAAGTAAAGAAGGAAGTCGGTGGAGAAATATGCACAGTGCAAACACTCCGAAATACGTGAAGAAATGGGCGGAAAGACAGGCCGTTAACTGCATGAAGACCGCTTTCGGTGTTGCCTTGCCAGGTACATCTAGGAGTAACTGCCAGGATTGTAGCGAGTCAGCATGTAACGTGGGAAGAGCCTATCTAGAAAATCTGACAAGAACCTGCCATCAAAAGTAACCGATTAAGGAAAGTGGCTCCTACAACAACCTAAAGCAGTTCATGACACGAGCACTCTCATCCACCCAGGACACTCTGCATAACTTACGTTACCTTCTTACCTTGTCTTCTTCGCTGTCAGGTTGTTTTTATTCTGTGTACTGTAAATATGCTTCAATATGATCACCGTGAACAAATATACCTCTTATAAATACGCAAAAGTATTCTAAAGTATTCTTTTCTTCACGAGCTCCCAGCAGTTGCAATACATGTGTGACACCCCGCAAAAAATGCGAGCACATCTGGTTGCTCCACAATCTACATTCAGCGATTACAGCACTGTTATGAACATAAACCCTCAGAACGGCTTCAAACTGTAG
The DNA here is from genome assembly GCF_037126465.1 of Ornithodoros turicata. NCBI lineage: Eukaryota > Metazoa > Arthropoda > Arachnida > Ixodida > Argasidae > Ornithodoros > Ornithodoros turicata. Next base: position 50,591,545 of record NC_088203.1, on the reverse strand, counting down.
CAATTACTTTCATGTGATGACAGAAGTTGAAAGCCCCGTTGGAAAATTCGATTTTGCAACACGAGGGACACAGTGCCACCGCTTGAATGCGCTCCGCGTATAGGGGTGGCAAAAAATTCACAGTGCGTCTACCGATAAAGTCCGAATTTTGATTTTCCTTCTGTGCATAGTCTAAGAGACTACCTACCACATATACAATTTTCGAGGCACGTTTTTGGTGGGTTTTTTTAGATAAAGGCTCCTGAAATTCGTCATTTTTCGGTGGTATGGTGTTACTTAAAGAGGTATCGCTCACGTTCCTGACAGAGTAGAGTAACAAATTATATAGGATTCGATTGCCCAATGAATGACACATTAAACGGAATTAAGCTCAATATTATCCGTTTTTTACATCGCCCGCACAGTTGCAGTGAATATGGTGCTTTTCGGCGCTTTGAGTCAACTTCGATATTTTTTTGCAGACAAACAAAAACCGACACAGCACTGCCAATCCAGGAGCCTATTGGGCCCTAGGTGGTGTAAAGCCAGATTAAGAAATTATTACAATGCGACAATAAATTGCCTTGTAGGGAACGCTCAAACGTGCACGCGACGACATCGTCTTCTGAGAGGCAGTTTTTTCCTCCTCTCCTATTTCCCGAACCGCGCAGCGCAGAGAATTCCGAAAGCATTTATTTCTCCTAACTCACCGATGGCTTCAACACATATTTTTCCCCCGTTCATTCGAGACATCAAGTGTACCGGATTGTTCGATTTGAGATGGAACTAGCCTTCTACAGATGACGTACTCTGTTTGACGGAAACTTGGCTGCATCGCCACTGCTGACTACTTCTTTGAAAACTAGGTTGTCTATGGAAGAGATAGAACATACAATGACTTTCGTAAATTTGGCGGCGGGGTATTGATCGCTGTGAGAGATGTTATCTCTTGTCATCGACGTGCTGATCTTGAGGCATACGAGGAGTTAAAATTACGAAGCATACGACGCATAGCACGAAGCATACGAAGCATACGACGCATCTGGATGGAGTTAAAATTACGAAGCCAACGCAATGTTCTCGTTAGAAATTACTATTTTCCACCACGTCATGCCCTGGGCATTTTACACTTACGTTAGAATGGTTGCCTGTCAACCTTCAATTTGACTCACACGATGTGTTACTATTTGGGGACTTGAATGTCCCTGGCGTTGATTGGAACACTGGCCACCGAACCGGTCCTGATAGTGCTGATTACCTTGATGCTCTGACAGCTTTTCTCCGATTTACTGGCATGACTCAAGGAAATTTCAAGTGTAATCCTGCGGGAAATATTTTGAACATTTTGCTGTGTAATATTCCAATTGACCCCACCCATGCTCAAGTATCGCCTCTTGTTCACATTGATGTGTGTCAACCTCCTTTTTTCTGTTGATGTTCCAGTGGTTCCGTGTAAATCGGTCTGTGAGCGTCAGTGTGTACAAAGGTATGCTTATGCACGTGGAGACTACGTTGGATTGTACAACTTTTTGAGATTGTACTTTTTTTTAGAAACTGTGACTGGACTTTCGTATTATCTGTCTATTATGTCTACATCGTTGGTAGACGACGCTGTCTCTGCGCTTACTGAAAGAGTTCAGTCTGTTTTAAACGAATTGACCAGTTGTTAATACCAAGTCGTCCTCTTATCCGTCGTGGTTTTGCAGCTGACTTGCGCAAACTTATGAGACAAACTAAAGCCATGAGTAAAAACTTGGAGCCCCAACTACCGCAAACTACCCAAAATTTCTACCTTGGAGAAACTAAAGTTCTGGCGCAAATTTAAGAGAACCAAAAATGGCTATTGGTATGCGAAGTTTAGATACTGCCGATGTGAGGTGAAGCAGATTCTCGCCCGCGACAGGAATGCTTACAACTGCAAGATACCTTCGAGTTTACGCAGATGCCCGAAAGCCTTTTGGAGATTTGTAAATCGACGTACAAAACAACAACAACAACAACAACAACTTTATTTTGGCATTGGAGAGTGGGGAGCTTCATCGCCACAGGCGATACTCTACACCATTGCTGGTGGGAAAGTGGAGAATAAAATAACGAGCCCCTTCACAATAACGATCGAAGTCCGATGGTGTCCAGAAATGTCAGAAGAGCTTTAAGCACAGAGCGTTGCTGGGCTGGATTAGGCCAGGGACCAAGCAATTTCGATAGGGAGAAGGGGGGAAAGTCCAGCTGACGAAGAGACTCGGAGAGTGTGGTTCGGGAAGGTTGGTAGTGGGAGCAATGAAGAAGAATATGCTCCAGATTCTCAAGAACAGGTGCGGCAGCAGGTGGGAGAGTCAAGTTGTCTCAAGCGGTAACGCCACTGAGCTGTAAAGGCCACATCGAGGCGCATTCGGTGGATTAATCCAGCATCTTGACGAGAGGTGTTTCGTGGCATGCTGAAAGCGAGCGCTGGATCAACTCTGCTCAACATAGAGGGAGGAAGAATGTCGGTTGTCCATTGGCGGGAAGCCATGGGTGTCACTAGGCGTCGGAGAATTGAACGGCGGTCTCCTCCCAGCAGAACAATGCTGGTCCGTTTCCGATGCCAGAGTGCTGCTTCTGCGGCGCTGTCGGCCTGCTCGTTCCCCACGACACCACAATGGGCTGGAACCCACAGGAAAACCAGCCTGTGGCCTGCCGCGTAGATAGTGTGGTAAGCCATTAACACATCTGTGACTAGGGGTGCGGATGGGCCACGTATGCCGTAATTTTCAATTGCTTGAAGTGCAGATTTGGAGTCTGTGAAGACTGCCCATTCCCGCGGTGTAAAATCAGCGATGTGTTGTAGAAAGAAAAGAATGGCATAGAGTTCCGCAGCTGCGGAGGAGGTTGGATGTGAAAGGCGTCTTCCGTGCACTACGCCTTCGGATGGTATGACGCTGGTCGCTGACACTGGTCGGGTGGTCGCTGAGGCGGACTTGTTGTTTCGGGATGTGCCATCGGTATATGCTGCCGTAAACGTACAAAACTTCTCGTCTCCCAGAGCATGAAAATGGGCTCGGAGGACTTGAGGGGGGACCTGATCTCTTCTTTGCAGAAGGTTTGGAAGGAGTACAAAAGTGGGCGGTACCGGTGGAGACCAGGGGGCTTCCTGCGGTATAGTGTCCTTAGTTATGAAGCCAGTGAGAGTCTGGCGTGCCCTCTGCGCTACTCGATAGAAGTCGCTTTCAGGGCGGTATCGAATTTTCCTGAGGAGTGGGTGGCGGGGAACGTGAGCACGCAAACGGAGGAAGTGCCGAGCCGTTTCACGTTCCCGGAGAACCCCAACCGGGAGCTCACCAGTTTCAGCCAGCACTTGCCGTGTTTCAGCCATTCTTGGAACTCCGAGGCATCGACGAAGGCTTCGAGCAAACAGGGACCGAAGTGTATTTAATGAAGTGGTTGATATCCTGTGCAGAATAGGAAGGGTGTAAAGCACAGTCGCCCTCGCCAATGCCGCGTGAACCGCGAGCAAGGAACGCTGATCGCAGCCCCATCCTGAGCCAGAAAGATGTTGAATTGCGGGGAGCCATCGCTGCACTTTAGTTTCAAGGTGTTTAATGTGCCGAGCCCAGCGCAAGTCCGAGTCGATTGAAACGCCAAGGAAGCGGTGGAAGCGTACCGGCTCAAGCTTCTTTGTACCAAGCCAAAGAGGAAATTTGGCCATAGCTTTGCGCGTGAAAGGGAGCTCGACACACTTTTCGGGTGAAAGGTCCATCCCAAGGTGTGTGAGGTACGTATGGATATTATTTAAATTGAGCTGCAGGCGGCGCTGTATGGCTGGGCGTGATTTGCCTACTGTCCAAAGGGCGACCTCATCTGCATACATGGAAAACGACACTTTACGAGGAATTACTGATTGTAGGCCAGCCATCACCACGTTAAAGAGTGTCGGGCTGAGAATGCTTCCTTGGGGGACTCCATGTGGAACAGGATGCTAAGGGCTTTGGCCTTGGGACGTACGGACAATGACAGTTCGGTCCGTAAGGAAGTCTTGGAGCCAGATGAAGAGCCAACCGGATACCCCAAACGAGCGCAAGGCGTGCAGCACACAAATGTGCGAGACGGTATCATATGCGCGCTTGATGTCGAAGAAAATTGATAGGACGATCCGTCGATGGGCACGAGCATGTTGAACTGTAGAGACTAGGTCGAGAACTGGATCCATGGAGCTTCGGTGGCGGCGAAACCCAGCCATTTCGTGAGGGAACGCACGTTGTTTTTCGAGCCGCCAGTCGAGGCGATGCAAAACCATTCTCTCCATGAGTTTCCCCATACAGCTTGTCAGGCTCACAGGGCGAAAGGAGGATAGGGCATTTGGGGGCTTGCCTGGTTTCAGGATGGGAACAAGCAATGCCTCATTCCATGTATGTGGTAAAAATCCTTGTTGCGAAGACGTATTATACACATGAAGGGGAGCTTGGAGTTACCGCCCGTCAAGGTTTCGCAGGGCGGCATAGGTGATTTTATCGGGTCCAGGGAACGAGCCGGCGTTCACAAGCTGCAAAGCTGCCTTTAGCTCGATTAATGTGAAGTCGCGGTCCATAACTTCCGAGGGACGGGGCCAGTCTTGGTGAAGTTCAGCTGTCAAACTGTGGACAAAACTGCGGTGTAATGGTGTGGCCGATGCAGCCGCCGGAGTCGTTAGTACCACACAGAAGTCCGTCGCTAGCGTGTTTTCGCCTACACCCTTAACGATAGCCAAGGCCGCGACAGGATTCTTTTGAGGGGGCGCCTCCTTCAGAGATCGGATTGTCCGCTAGATCTTCGTGGCCGGATCAAACGGTGAAAGGAAGTTCTCGTGGTATTTTAGCTTTCATCCGGCGGTATTCCAGAATGTCCGTAAGTTGCCCTGTCCGACGAGCCGTTCTTTCTGCTCGGCGACGTAATGCTCTAAGGTGGTTAATTGCTGGGGAATGACCGACATGGCCAGTTACCCTTTTAGACATGACCGCCGCTTCCTGAATACCACGGGTAGTGGCTTGAGAGAGGGTTTCTGGGGACATGCCGGTGTGCACAGATGTTCTGAGGCACGCACGAAAAAGTCTCCAGTTTGTGAAAGAAATCAGTCCAGTAGTTGCTGAGAGGGGCAGTCTGTCGTGGGAAATATATAGAGGAAAATGGTCGCTACCTCTAGTGTCGACGTCCGTGGCGCACGACAAGTGGTGAATTATGTCGGTTGAGCACCACGAGAGGTCCAATACATCGAGTGACGTTGGGGATCGCATGTAAGTGGGCTCGCGGTTGTTCAGCAGGCACATGTTATTATTCTCCATTGCCTCCAACAACCTCCTTCCCCTATCGTCTGTCCTTCGGCTTCCCTAGGCCGAGTTATGTGCATTGAAGTCACCCAGCACAAGCGCCGGGGCTTCCAGAGAACCAAGTAAGCGTTCGATGTCACTCCACGGGACCTGTACCGCGGGACGGATATAGATACTGACGACCGTTAACAGCATGGGGCCAAGGCGGATCCTGCAGGTGACGTAATCATTAGAGCGATAACAAACTTACCCGATTTGCGCAGCAACGAGGTCATTGCGAACGTATAGCGCTGTGCTGCTCTCAGGGGATTGATGAGATCGATAGATTGTGTATCCATTGATGGCGATGTGTAGAATCCATGCCGTGTTCGCATATAGCTATGAAAGGGAACTTGTACTGTTGTAGATGGAATTTACCCTTCGATGGAATATACCCTTCGTCACAGATGATGTTGTGACAGCCATACGTGAACTTTCGTCTGGAAAGTCCGTCGGGAATGACTTTGTACCAGGGTTTATCGTCAAGGGTTGCAGTGATATCTTTGTACCATTGTTGACACGCATATTTCACATTTCTTTACTTCAGTGTCGCTATCCTGACCCTTGGAAGCCAATCTTGTGCTGCCAATTTTTAAGGGGGGAAATGCCAATGCTGTGTACAACTATAGACCAGTGTCACTATTGCCGACCTTTTGCAAGCTCTTTGAGAAAGTTGTACACAGATATTTACTTTCTAATGTCAAAAACGTTTTACATGATTTTACATTGTTACAACGTTTTACATGATTTACACAGCATGGCTTCTTACCTGTGAGGTCTGTTGGAACCAACCTTGTGTCTTTTTTGGATTATGTAGCCCTTTATTTACACGACCAGGGTCAGGTGGAAAGTGTCTATGTTGACTGCAGAAAGGCTTTTGATTTGGTAAATCACTCCTTGCTTGCACGTAAACTTTGTCACTGTGGTTTTTTCGGTCTATTTGCTAAATGGATGTCAAGTTACTTGGGGGTAGACAAAATGCTGTGAAAGTAGGTGATGCCTTTTGCGTTCGTTATACAGCGTGCTTGGGTGTGCCTCAGGGCCCTGTCCTGGGGCCACTACTCTTTAATATATTTACTAATGACATTAACGATGTTGTACACTCCGCTAGAGTTCGCTGATGATTTCAAGCTATTTCTTGGTGTGACAAACTTGTCAGACTGCGTTTCTCTTCAACAGGATGTAGATGCTACTGCTATGTGGTGCTTACGTAACGGTTTAGTGCTAAATAGTGACAAGACTAAAATAATGTCGCTTACCAATAAGCTGGAGCTGGTACATTTCACGTATGAATTGTACAATTCTGAGATGTGTAAGCTTACTAACGTCAAAGACCTTGACGTGTGGCTTTACCGACACCTTTGTTTTAATTACATGTTGATTATATGGTCAAAAAGGCTTATCGTATACTTGGCCTCATTTGTCGTGTCACTAAAGACCTAAGGACCCTGACTGCTTACACACTCTTTTTGTCTCTCTCTTGCCTGTGATTCAGTTTGGCTCAGTTGCATGGAATTGTATTGGGAAAACGAACGTGCCACGTCTGGATAGTATCCTCACGCGCTACTTAGATTTCCGTAGATTTCCTACGGAAACGTAGATTTCCACTAGTCCCTGTACACGACTCAGCTATGTCACTCCTGTCAAATTGTAGCGCCAGTCGTGATTTTCACCTTTTATATAAATGTCTACATAATATCTTCGATGTCCCATCTGTGATCGAACTACTTCGCTTTCATGCGTTCGTCTATTCGTCCTCCTACCTTATTTTATGTGGATGATGTTGCCGCGTGTGAATCAGCTACTAGACGGATTCAGATTGCTTTTAACCTTATATCTGACCAACTTCACCTTTTTATCCATCTTTTAAATGTTTTAGACAGAAATTGCTTCGTCACCTCAGGCTGAATGTGCACTGCTACTCAGGCTTGTCTGTTTGCATGCACACTGTCAACAAAGGATTATTATTATCATTATTATTATTATAAAAGTGTTCGTACACGTTACACGTAATGGTATTTTGTATACATATCGAGGCATATATTGCACAGTCTAGTTATTGCATCCACCAGCACGCTGGACCGATCGTGCGCATATCCATATACAAATTGCCGTTTTCACAATATCCGCATTAGCTATGGGGATGTGCCAACACCTCGTGTACAAATACACATATCAAAACTACTCTGCAAATCACCGCAGTCCTGCAGAGTGCGATCTTTGAATGCAGCCACGGAGTGTGCTCCTACACATGAACGAAAAATCCACCTGTTAGCTTGGTGTGTCCGTTTCTTAGCAGACTTAAAAGAACTTCGCGGTTCATATTTCCAGTATAAAAACACAACGTAAACTGTATTCATGTTTCCTAACACACAATCTGTGGTACAAACATCTTAACGAGACCAGGATAAGAAACAAACGATACCAGGATAGGAAAGTAGAATGGTTGAGGTATTCCAGTCACCCACGGCAGAACTCTGGTGAAATACCACACTAGAATAGCCATGGTCACATCTGTGGCAAGCATCATCATCCAGATGTCGAGTATGGTGATGTTGTCTAATCCTTCAGAGAACACCGTCACGAGAGACCATCCTGCTGAGCCTGGTGCATTCAATGGGCGACATTTGGTGGGTTGACAAAGAAAACAGTCAAAATCATCAATTCATACCTTTCAGGTCACAAGCGAGTCCAATAAGTAGTATCGTGTAATAAGTTCCAATGACAGGCGTCGTGCAGAAGGCCAATTTCCAAACGCGGGAATACATCATGTATTGAACAAGTGATAAACCAACCTTGACAACTGGCCAGAGTGACACCACTAACCAATATATGATGGCAAATGTGACAGCCACGTTCGCTGAAAGAAAGTAACAGCGTCAGTTGCAGGGGCAACGAAATGACATTCATGGTTACACGAAACCCTACATGGTACAGCAATCACTGAACCAGGAGCAGCAGTTTATCTTATCACTGTGCGGTTCAGTTGAAAATTCACTGAACAATTGCACAACATGTAGCGCGTCCAGCGGCGTCGGTTCAGAGGGACTGCTCCAATCGCACACGTGACCTAGAAGGACGATGAGCTTACACTGTAATAGGTGATCGGCACTGTCTAAGAACCATGGGAAAAGAGTCGACCTCACTGTCTACTCAAGCAGACAGCGCATGCTATAGCTGCTGGAGGTGGATGTACCTGGCTCTAGAAACATATTTGGAAAGCGGCGACTGTCAGAAACTGACCATGTTTTTCTGTGTGTGCAAATAGTTAATTTACCGACGGTAAATACGCACGTAATGTAACACTGAGTATCATGGCTGCAAGAAGCAAACTTCAAGCGTGCGTTACGTATGTAGGCAGCGATTTTCAGCTGCAGCTGAAAATAGGAAAGGTATTCAAATCAAAATGTCAAAAATTCGTTTTTGATACTGTGAGTTTCATATTCTTCTATACATTCATATGTAGGAGAAGCATGCAACATTACTGTCACTGCGCCAATACATGGCATTCTAGTCCAGAAGGAAATGGAGAGCCCCTCAGAACAGAGCAACGCTGCTTCAGAATCGACTGGGAAACCGATTTTAAACACGCAGCAATCGCAAAGTACCTTGTCTATAGGATCTTATGAGGCGCTTGAGATTGAAGCTAGGACACTGACGTCATTTCCGCACGAAATTACCGGTGACCTATTTAGTCTCCTTAAGACACACCCCAGCCTTGAACACAGTGAGCTCAATCTGTATGGCGCGACGAGAAATTTCACGGCGAGAATTTGTTTGTTTGGTACAGCGTGTCACAACGGTGCAGGGGTTCACATAACGCGTAGCAGTCACGTTTGTACAGCAGTAGCACAGTGCTGTTACGTACAACGACACTCTTTTTCTAATCCAGTTCTAGAAATCCTATTCTAATCCAATTCTAAGCCAAAATCCAGTTCTCATCCAACACAATCCAGTTCTAGTCCAACACAGGCCAATTCCAAGCCATCTAATTGGTCACCATTAGCTCCGCGCATTTCACGTTGATTGACCCATGCTAAGCCTTCTGATCGTTGATTGGTCGACCGTAGCTCCACTCCTATATGCTAATTAGTCGGGTTGGCTCCGCCCACTTCACATTAATTGGCCCATGCTAAGCCTACTAATCTTTGATTGGTTGACCATAGCTCCGCCCCTTTATGCTAATTACCCGCTGCGCCCACCTCACGCTGATTGGTGCATGCCAAGCCTGCTGGTCGCTGATTGGTTAGCATAGCTACACCCCTTTATGGTAATCATCCAGCTCTGCACCCGCTGATTGGTCCATTCTAAGCCTACTGATCACTCTCCACATTTTCCAGTCATCTAAGGCATCTGATTGGCCGTCCCCAAACTAAGCCTACCGATAGGTCCTCCCACGTTGATTGACCCGTTCTAACCCCACTGATCGCCTGACACTCCAAGCCCATTGATTGGCCGACTAACGAAACCAGCACTAGCGCCCGCCAGATGCCGCCCTCGGCAGCGGCTCCACTGCGACTCCATCTATCCAAACTTCACTCGTTAGAGATCCACCAGATGCCGCAACTCTTTACTAGCTCTGCCTACTTCACGCTGATTAGTCCATTCTAAGCCTACCGATGGCTGGCCCTGATTGGTCCATGCTAAGCCTACTGAACAGTGATTGGCCAGCCTGAAATTGTCGGCACCAAGCAGCGGCTTCAGACAGGACGCGACATTTGTTGATTTCAACCTTTATTTGGTACAACAGCCTCCTGGTTCAGCTGCGTCATAGGGCATGGGTTGGTTCAGCTGCATCAGAGAGATCATTGGTTCATTATTCTATCCAGTCATCTCTTGTGCTCATTGGTCACTCAGCTCCCTCGGTAGACTCCAACTGTTATTGGTTCATCTAACTGCAAGTGGTCTGCTCGTTAGCCCATCTCACTGCAAGTGGTCGCTCACCCAGCTGCTTATTGGTTCTAACCAGTCACAGCTCCCTCCAACTCCGATTGGTCCGTCTAACTGCAAGTGGTCACTCACCCAACTGCCCATTGAACTGCAAGCCACTCATTGGTCACTCATCACTGGATGAGATAGCCAGGGTTATTGGAACCTTCTACTCAATTGGTTCACATTTCTATCCAGTCACCTCTTGCGCTTCTTGCTGTCTCAGCTCCTTCGGTAGACGCCAACTGCTATTGGTTCATCTAACTGCAAGTGGTCTGCTCATTGGCCCATCTGACTACAAGCCTCTCATTGGTCACTCACGACCACTCATCTCTAGAGCTCCCTAACAGGCTCCAACTGCGATTGGTCACATGCACTCATCGCTAGGCCCAACTGCTCCGTCGAACTGCAAGCCACTCATAGGTCACTCCCTCCAATCTCTAGATAAGATAATATAAGTTTAACTGTAGGATATTGAAACTGTTTCCATAAGATAAGTTTAGTGGGGGGTCATTCGCTGGTAGGCTCCAACTGTTATTGGCCCATGCTAACTGCACCCCACTCATGCCTCCATCTGGCTGCTCACTGGGTCACAACACCCCTGCGCATGATATGACAGCGCCGAAGAATGTTCCCTACACGTACAACAGATGGCTGTATGCTTGCGCCCTATTTGCGAAGAAGGCTCAGGCGTGCGCCGGTCGCTGGACGCGTGGGACGCGTGGATCGCTAACGCGAGCGTGAGAAAAGATCAATTGCATTGGTGACTCATTTTTATCCAACTGGTTCATACTTCTGAAAGCCAGCGTTGGAAGGCTGAACAACATAAAACGGCTAACATCAACGTGCCGTCGCCTCCTGCTGTTCACAGTTCTCATAGCCACAGTTGGAAATGTGAAACAAAAAAACGTGTTCAGGGTACGATGTACGCATCTCAAAACACACTCTACACGAGTAAAGTTGTCTTCACCTGGTTGCATGCGTGCGTTAGGTGAAGCCCGCCCCTGGGTACAAGCTTAGGATCGTTTTTTGTGTGCTTTGCAGTTGCAGTGCTTTGCAGTGGGCAATTTATTTCAATGAAGCAGAATGGCAAATGATGCTATGGAGCGCATTCATTCTTAAGAACGAATTTTGTCACAGATACGTACCCACAACAACAAAAAAAAGTGTACTAAACAGAGCACAAAAAACGCATCGTGATACTAAGCAGGGAAGCCAGCACGCGAAATAAAAAAAAAGTTTAGCATGGAAAAGCATGTGATCGAGAAAACATCGATAGTTGATGCTGTGTAGAGAAGCAGGTTTGAGAGAAAAACAATTTGAATGATCAAGAAACCCTATAGAGCTCTGAAGCTCGGGCTCGTTTTTGTTTTAGACAGCGTGCGTTGCACTTCAACATACGAAATTAATTAAATCAAGCAGAATGGCAAAGCATAGTCGTGCTATGTGCTGAGGCTCAACATTGTTTCTCTCACTGACGCTCCAACGCCTATTAAACAAAGTGGTTGGTGCTATGCAGTGCAGCTTGGCACGTACTCAATCTTAAAAAGAAAACTCAACCCAAGCAGAGTATGAAGAAACACAATTTCAGATCGCCTTCAGAGCTCTCCCAGAACATCCTGTGCAAACATAGCCAACGTATATAGATGGGTAGAAATCCAGCGAACCGGTAGAGATGTAAGAAGGGAGTTGCCTCAGGACAGAAGCCGCCGATATTTCGAACAGAGACTGTTCTTCTTCTGGGCCCAGAAGAAGAACAGTCTCTGTTAGAAATATCGGCGGCTTCTGTCCTGAGGCAACTCCCTTCCTATAGCCAACGTATAGTTCCTCGCATGCAGAGCACTACTGGAAGCACCATTAGAAATATAAGTTCAGGGTGATCACACAACATCGCATTATGAACAAGTTCATCTCGGAAAAAATGCGCTCACCTTAAGGCGGTGCATCACCCCTCGCGCGCCTATGGGAATCCCCATACATTTTCCAACTCGTCTAGCGCCGTCAATAACTGGTGGATTTGCACCGAGTTTCTTTTGAATCAAAGAGTGAACAAATATCTAGTACATGTTTTTGGATTTTTTATGTGTGTCTCAGAAAATTTTGTGCCTGCGTCGAAAGACTCGGAGCCTACCATCTTTGAAGTTCTCGGTCGCTCATAAAATAACTACAGCGAAAATCACAAATCTAAAATCATTAAGTACTAGAAAAATATGTCAAGAACGAACACCAGCAAAAGGTTTCATCTATGTTAAGGCGTTGACCTGGCACATGAGTTTTCGTCGGGTATGGTCAGCCGTGTATTTTACCGTCTCGGAATGGGCAGCGCAGTGATGCCATCTCCCATGGAGGGTATCGTCACAAGACACAACAATTTGAGTATACAGCTGCACGTGCAGGCCGACGACGAGGTCGACGTTGACTGTGACGCAGAAGCACGAGCACACGCAGCTTAGCCCTGCCGTAAATACGTGAACGGACTATACTATACATGAGCTGTTCATTCATCGATGTTTATTTTCTTTATTTTCTCGGGGGGGGGGGGGGCGTGGGTTGGCATGAACGTGGCATGTCATTCCCCCATATAACGCCGGGACGATCGCGTTTAGCCTCAATTCATTGGAAATTGCGTATTCAACACCACGAGCGCTCGTGTCGCAAGCTTCGCCCTAGGTAATGATGAAATGAATAAAAATAAAAACGCTTCCAACTTTCTCACGCGTCTTGCTATAACTAACGGCGTGTAAGATCTCAAGTTGGTTTATCGTGCTTCTCGCAAAGACCTCGGAAAATGGGTAGCACGAAGGTCTACGGCAAACGCAAAAGGCGCAGGGAGCAATATCAGAACAAGAAAGGAGAAACGGTGGAAACAAGAAAGGAGAAAGCGGCTTACAGCGTCTTTTTTTGGTAGAGTAAGCAGGATGCGCCCCTCTGCAAGTCGTGTGGGTGCAGTTAAGGACATTTTGTACCGGGACATTGATACCGCTTCACTGAGGCACGGGAGGAAGTATGAGCCCATTGCGATTGAGCAGTTGGAAAAGCACAAGGGAGTAAAAGTCAGTCGGTCATGTCTTTTCGTTGACAAGGTCTGTAGCTTTCTGGCAGCCAGCCCCGACGGCCTGTTGCGGACGACGGCCTTGTCGAAGTGAAATGTCCATCGTCAGCATACGGCACTACTCCTGTTGAGGCTGTTCACTCAAAGAAGATTGTGTACTGCACTGAGGTGGTAGGCAAGTTGAAACTGAAGAGGACGCACCCGTACTGGTACTAAGTCCAGGGCCAGCTCCATGTGACAGGTCGTCAGTACTGCCTCTTCGTAGTCTGGACAGGTGCTAGCAAGATCTCAGTGGAGAGGATTGACAGGGACGGCGCCTTTGGAACGACAACATGGTTGTAAACCTTCAGCGTTTCTATGACGACTACCTCCTGCCAGAGCTTGTTGATCCTCACCATTCCCGCAGTATGCCAATCAGAAATGCAGACTACAGAGCAAAATACACTGGGTCCAAGTAGGCATCCCGAGTATGTTGCACAGCACGTATGCATTTTGTACAGCCTCGTATTCTGGAATTCTGTGTCGACACCTTCGCTTCATGTGCACCTTCGTGGGCGCTGGCATCACCATGCGTCGTCTGTGCTTCTGTATCCTGAGCAGAAAACGGCTTAGAAATTACTAAAGAATGCGTTGTGAGGATACTCCCTCTTGACGTCACTGACGCAAAGAATTGCGACCGCGTCGCTATGCACAGGCTGGTGGCTCATGAACAGGGAGCACGTCGTCCCCAGCTCTTACAATTCGCTCTGCATCGGTATCATATTGATGCCGGATCTCCCACCTCGTAAACGGCAGCTGACCTTCACGTCATTCCGCTTTCCCGCATCACGCGAATGGCTGCTAAGAGGTACTGCCAAGTGGGGTTTCCACTGGGACTGCGGCCTTCCCACCTGTAACAGTCTTCTGTTTCCGTTATCTTCTCAGCATGTGGCAGAATGTGACTTCTGCGTCAGTTGTGTTTCTTCTTGTGCACTCAGCGGTGCACTCGTTTTCTATAGTTCTCTGCCAACCCAGGAACAAGATTTTCTGCCTCCTACCCTCAGATCTACGTCATGTTGTCAAACCATTGCTGAACCAACTGAACATTGTTTCTACTCCCTCTCTCCCGCAGTACCGAGGACTTCGATGTGAAGGGACACGATTATACCGAGGCTGGTCTTTCATACAAATTTACATGTGTAATTGTTTGTGCAATTTGACGTCGCTTTCACAGAAGCGAAGTGCGTATTTCAGATATGACTGAATATTTTGGGATTTAGTTACATGTCAATATTGTGGGCTTTAGTTACGACTGTCTGTCACTAATGCATCTGTCCAGTAGCTTCAAGGTGCGCTCGGAATCCATCACCCATTGTTGTGCACTTGCGGACATGAAAGTCATTTCTGAACGCCGAAAAGGATTGCGCAGTGAACTAAGTGTGCTGTGCAAAATGTACAGACTAAAGGGTGTGGCTGACACTGAGCATCGGACAAGATCATATGGACGTGAACACCGCTGTAGTTTTCGGAGTCATCTCTAGCGGAGCGCGATATTGAGCCCATGCTCAGTTCTGTGCCGCGCTGAACATGCCCTGTATAGTGACCGGAACATTCGCGAAATATCAGGACCAACTGGAGGACGGTAGCAGGCGTACAGGACAGAGTCACGTACCGGAACTGAGGAAGTGCGGTCTGTGGAAGTGCACGCGTGTCTACTGGTACCACATCCACGGCCAACTCCACATATAACCAACCGGCAGTACTGCCTCTTCGTTGTAGGTACTGGACGACGACGTTTGGAACGAGAAAAGGGTGGTGTACCTTGCGCGAATTTATAACGACTACCCCCTGCCAGAGCTTGTTGACCCTCGCTATCCACGAAGCATGCGAATTAGAGTTCCCGATTACAGAAGGAAGTACGTCAGGCCATGAGAATTGTAATCAGTGTGCCGTGTGTCATGTGCGCCGTGTGCCTTTTGCTAATCGAGACGAGGTCATGTGATGTCGGCAGCCACGACGAGGACGAAAAAGAAAGCTAGAGAGGATTTCTGGAAGTTCCTGCGCGGATAGGCAAGATGGCACTCACAATGACAATTTGTTATGAAATGCTCTCACTCCGAGATCCAGACTCACAGAACCACGAGCTGAAGGTCACTTCCAGACGAATGGGACATCAGAGACCCAGTTCATGGCATGCTGATCTGTGCTTGGGCGAAGTCTGGGGCCATGGTTAGTGACGACCAGGATGAGCACAACAGACCCGAATTATATACACGACCAAACTGGAAACCTCCATTCGCACTTTAAGCAGCTCTATGGTCCACATTCACACATTTTTCTCCTCTACCCTACTTCTCTTTTGCCTTTTCCTCCTTCTCCACTGATGTCCAAGGATATGGCAAACGTTATGCAGCCTCTTTGCAGTTTTATTTCATTTCCGTTGACTGTGCAAGTAAATGAAGCGTTTTGCACCACCACAACGTGATCTGAAATTTGTAAGCCCAGGGTGACAGGCAATACCGAAAACAGGCTGCGGCTTTGTTTCGCAATCTCCGCGTGGGATGCGCAATTTCCGCTGTCCGAGCTGGACAGCCTGTGCGCATTCAAAAGCCGCGCCACTAATTGTTCCGTCTGGCTTAGCGCAATATGCGTGTTTACAGTATTGGACTTGGCATGGGTGAGCAGGAGCGGTCATATCTTTGCACAAGATTTCGCTTGACCCGTCGCGCGTCAAGACAAAACAAAAATAACACAAAAAGAAGACGTTACATCAGCGGTACCGCATTTCCAAGTGCGTTGCACTTCAACATACGAAATTAATTAAATCAAGCAGAATGACAAAGCATAGTGATGCTATGTGGTGAGGCTCGATATTGTTTCTCTCACTGACGCTCAAACGCTTATTCAATCGAAATTGGTTGGTGTTATGCAGTGAAGCTTCGCGCGTACTCAATCTTAAAAAGAAGACTCACCCCATGCTGAGTATGAAGAAACACAATTTCAGATTGCACTCCCAGAACGTGCTGTGCAAATATAGTCAGCCTATATTCGCACCTCCTCGATCCTTCTAAACGGAGCACTACTGGAAGCACCAATGTGTGCAAACAAAATATGCTCACCTTAAGAGCATCACAGACGGGCACATAGATTCACTAACTAGTCATTCACGAGCACCATGCACCAATATCTGAAACACGAATTACGGACGGCGCGTGGACAGCTCACGCGACTTTAGTCAGCATATATTCGTACATCCTCGTTCCTTCGAAACGGAGCACTACTGGAAGCATCAATATGTGCAAACAAAATGTGCTCACCTTAAAGGGACTACGAAATTTCCCGAACCCCATACTTTTTTTTTCGCTGGAAACTGTTCTTCCCGCTGAAAAAACTGATATGCCACAATTTTTTTCGGACGAAATCACTTCACTCTGCGAGGAGCGCGCGCTCGAAATGTCTCTTCGGCGTTCCTCCTCTCCCGCGCACATTCTCCCGTCGATGGTGTAACTGTACGGACCACAATTCTGTGCCCCGTTACGTCACCGGTGTTGCGCAATGACAAGTAATGCTGCGAGCTGTCGAGTGTGGCTGTGTCCCCGTCCAGTCGCACATAGAAGGTCACAATGTCTCTAGGGGGCGTCTGAGGGTTGAACTTGAAGCATTACGTCTTGGTTGGAGACGTTCGGATAACACGCTGTCATGAACATCTTTTTGCGTGTGAATCGTTTGCTACAGTTGAGCTGGCAAGTATGACATGTGAGCTGTACTTTTTCATCGAATGTATTCGTCTTCTGCTCTGCGGCCGTTCACAACAAGGAACTCAAGCACCTCCGTGGCTTTGAGAGCTTTGGTGACGAGTTACGTGGGCCTCTAGCGATTCACCGCAACGTGTATTGGTTGTATCGCCGTCACCAATGGAAAGTGTCTGGTGGTTTCTTGGCATTGCAGTTATATTTACGTCAGTTGCAGTTATGTTTACGTGCTGGCAATCTGACAATAAAGGAAGTGCTTCATGAAGTGCGACTGTGATATTTGGAAGATGCCCCCTTTGTTGCTCGATTTGTTTGCACGAATTATCGTAAAAGACTGGGTGGTCTAATGATCTAATGTTTTGTTTTACTTTGTTTCAATTCGTGTTCTTCGTCTTAATTACTGTTATTATTCAAAGCAGCTTCGTGCCATCAGGCGATTTTGATTTACTCTGCATTTATTGTTCTACAGATTGCTCTATATCTTCCGTCGAAGGACTTCTTGTTTGCCTAAGATAATGTTTCATGCAAGAATTTATTTATGAGCACGTCACGTATTCTGTATTCAATGTTGAGCACGTCGTAAATCTGAACATTTAACATTGCCAAGAATCATGCCTACAAAAACTCAGCTGTAGCGTAAGAGTATTCTGCACATCGTATTTATTTCTGATAAGTCTTTGTCGTTTAACAAATTTATTGTTCAACCAGGTTTCCAGTACTGTGTAATACATCCATAACCCTAAGACTGGGGACACAATCTCACGACACCAGTTCGCCTGCTTCATTGCCCTCTTATATTATTGTGTTAGGTAAGCTTGAAGTCACCAGTTGAGGTAACTGGAAAGAAGCAAAAACACCGAGTACTGACGTAGCATGCCCAATATTTTGCAATTAGAAAAACGACAAGTAATTGGTACTATTTCAAGTAAACTGCTTGTTGGTCTTCTGGCAGAAATCTGCTTTCTTTGTGAAAAAAACGTTCCATTTGCCACGGGGACAGAGTCCTCGCTATGCAGGCTGCTCCGATGGTGTGGGCACACTTGTATGTGCGTCAATGACGAGGGCATCAGACTCAAACAGCTGATATGTCGACATTTAGCTAAAATAGGACAATAACTAAGACCTAACATCTACATATACACATTATATGCTATACATGCATAATTTTTATTTTTAATAGAACACAGGATATGTTCTATTTTACACTGTCACACAGCTCATCTGACAACTGTATTGGCACCAGTGTTACCAGCAAATAAGGGCTGAAGCAGCTGCACGGCCTTGTAGGATGTCCAGGGCAAGTTGAACTGGTTGAACACAGCAGTACACCACTGGTATGATAATGGTTGGTAGGGTTATTTTTTGGTAATGTGAAACAAAGCGCAGATTTGTAGCAGGAACAAAATCTCATGAGGACATAGTGCATCAAAGGTAGGTTCCTTTAATTTAGAGGTGACCTGCAGAGCACTTGCTGGAGTTGTCCTGGTATGTTACCCTGGTGAAAGACTTCAGCTGCCATACACATGGGCTGCCCTGATTTGAGAGAAGAAAATAACACAGTATACAACTCCAGTTCTGGTGAATGCAACTGAGCAACGATTATAAGATAAGAAGTGTAAACAAGAAAATGTCCCCCTCAATATCATATTTGCGCACATAATAAAGCAAACTGTAGGTCAAATAACAAAAAAGGTAAAAAAAAATTGTGAACAATATACAGAGCCCGAATGGTAGGCAAGACACTGCATTAAAGAGGAATCTGGAAAGAGGATGCAGAGCATTTGTCTGCTCTGAATAGTGGGTTACAATGATCATGCTGTCTCACGTAACAGGTTTCAGGCTCCCCTGAGGGAGTCACCTGTAAACATGAAAGCCGATGAGTGAAGAGCAAAGAACGGATACGTATGTTCAACATATTACATAAATATTCTGTTGAAGTATGGTTTCTACGATCATGCTAAACGAAGTGTACTTTTATCAACAGTGCACCACCTGAGTTTAGGGACTAGATTCGATAACTTCCATTTTCTTTTTTCTTTTTTTTACTCTCTGTGTGCGGTAAGCGGCGGCAAGGTTCAGGGTCACGCAGATGAGAGTTAACCCATTCACGCAGTCCTGAAATCTATGATAGCATTTGAACCACACGGACTGAGAAACCTTTGTTAGCCCCAATAACGAAAAATACTCACACCTTTGCGCCGTTTAGGTGGATGTTCTTTCCCCGGTGTGGACAGGTATTGCGATGGTGCTACACCTTGATTCAGACGACACTGAGCTCGTTATCCAGTACGTTGAAGAGATTCAGCGTACCCTTCGTAAATTCGGTCATGCAAATGTCCGCTACAAACACGATTAGTCGATGGCACCGCATCGTCTTTCCACTCCGGTCACTGGGAAGCATGAGACATTGGATACGAGGCGAATATTGACGTAAATTAGGGCAACCAACTATCCAACATCGTCTCGGCATGTCGACTAATACCACAGTATGCGACAATGCGACTGCGATAGACTGCGACCATCGCGCCGAAGCTGCCGTCATGGAGATTTCCACTCCCGATGGACGCACACGCGGGAACTACTGCGCATGCTCCTGGCGGGATCCTTCGGCTCGGCATCACGTCACGATTACGTGTTGCCGAGCCGGCCGTGGTCCCGTCAAGTTGCCCGCTATGTCTCCGCTCGGCAGCTCGCCACGGCGCGGCGCCAGCTGCCCTCCCTTCGCCGCTCCGTTTAAATTCGCTCCCGAGAATACTCCTCGCATGATGAAGGTAAAATTTTGGTTCTAGACTCGGAAAAAGGTTTTCTTTCTGATGAAAACGAGAAAAAATTCATTTCATAGTCCCTTTAAGAGCAACACAGACGGGCACATAGATTCACGAACTTGTCATTCACGAGCACCATGCAGCAATATCTGAAACACGAATTCCCGACGGCGCGTGGACAGCTCACGCGACTTCGTCAGCGTATATTCGCACCTTCTCGTTCCTTCTAAACAGAGCACTACTGGAAGCACCAATCTTAGTAATATAAATTTAGGATGATGTAATGCTCGTTGCATTATGAACAAGTTCATCTCATCAAAAAATGGGCTCACCTTAAGAGCACCAGAGTTACAAATATGACGGGCACACAGATTGACAAACTTCTCGCGCGACGCGGTACAGCAGGGCAGGGAAACACTAATTTCAGTTCGTTTATATCAGAGCTTCCGCAGTTCGGAGGTCGTAAATCATGTTTACCGAGTCATCGACGCCACTCGTATTAAAACGTATACCAAAAGTACACTGTGATCACACAACGCTATGCGAAGAAAAAAAATCCCTATGAGCCCACGTCAAAGCGGACCACCTGTCATATCCTGCTCATTGCTGAAACAAGCTTTCTGTAACCAAAAGAAAAAAGCGTTCGCTTTTGCAGTTTGGTGTCCAAGAAGTTCCAAATGGGGTCGTCCTTCGCAGCTATAACGTGCGCGAGCACCATATATCACGGGCTGTTCCGGCGTGATTGTGTAAAAAAATCGCACCACCATTGCGCCTAAAAATAGTCACCTCCAGCGGCGATTTATATAAGAGAGATATGTACAACGCATTTGAGTTCCGTGAAGCTACTTCCGAGGGTCAACTCTGGGTCAGGCGCACGACGAGGAAGGTACGTCTTACTATTGTCTTCAAGATGAGGAAAGTTAGGTAATGGTTGTTCTCATTTTCAGTTCGTTCGCTGTGCGTAGAAACTTGCACTGAGAAGTCATCGAGAGATGCCGTCTGTTTCCGAAAAGCTAAATAAACTAAAGAAACCCCGTGATTGGGGGGGGATATATTTATTAGATGAAAACGAAAAAAAAAAACGTGGGAAAGGTCAGCCAAACGGGACGGGACATTCAGAAGATGAGCATTGTTGCGGAGAACAAAAAGCTGGACGTGTTGGACGTACGCAAGGTGGACACTGTGCACGGGGAGGCGGTATATGTGGAACTCCCGATGGAAAACGATAAACGCGTAAAGGTGTACCTACCCAGTCGTTTTAAGCGATTCACAGATGAAGAGTTGCAAGAAATGCATGAATTACCCGATCTGAAACTAGAGAAGAAGGAGAAACTCATGGATGGGTGTCGCATAGCCCGAAATCATCTTTACTCACGCGAAGAAAGAGTGACACGTCCCAACGAGACCATCGAAAGCCTGCGTGTCCCATATGTAATCATCAGTAAAATAGAAGTACATGTATTTCCTGTTTTAAGAGAAAATATGTGTTGGGTGATGGATAAGGAAGCTATATAGATAGGGCGATATGATAGGGAGCTATATAGAAGGATTATATAGCACGATTATATATATATACGATTATTATATATATATAGCACGGATTGTATAGTTTGTGGAGAGCTATTTAGACCAAAGGATACCATGCTTTTTTAAAGCAATTTTATATCATATCCCAAACATAAATTGTTCTATGCGATCAAACAAGTCAGAGCATTATGGAAAGAAGAGAAGCGTTTCCCACATCACGGTGCGTGCGCGCTAGCCGTGTCATAGGTTGTTTCAGCGTGCTAAAACAAGTTCTAGCTTTTAGTAGAAAAAACCTCCTGTAAAAGAAGTTTTTGGAGTTTTGGTGTCCCGGAAGTTCCAACGGGTTTATCGCACTGCTTGTGGCATCCCACACTTTATATCAGCCCCTGTAGCCCTTTGCATGGTACAACATTCGCTCGCGCGCACGGGTCATCCAGTTTAGTCAGAGTTTAAAAATAGTCACATCGAGGCTTTATATAAAAGTTGCGATATATACACAACTCGTTCTAAATCTGCACTTCAAGAAGCTACTTGTCTGATATTCCTGAGCAGACTCCAGAGGTTGTGAGGTAACTGAACTATTATTTGTTCTCATTTTCAATTCATTCCGTGTGCCTGAGCACTGAAAAATGCGTTTGACTTACGCGAGATCGCAACTATGCGTTGGGGTGAGGCGTGGGACTCGTCGCGGTAAATGACACGCATCATGGTGCAGATTTGTAAGAAACACTGAAGAGATTCAAGCATGATAAGAGATCCCCCGACGTAATCTTCGCTAAGAAAAGTGATGAGCAGCGACTTGACAACTGCAAAAGTGCGAAGCCCGGTAAATAAATACGCGTATTTTCCAATTTTAAAATGTGTCGTGTGAGATGGATCAGTTCGTATGCAAACGCATGCTGGCAGATTTACAAACAACTTTTTAAATGGACACGGAGATGAGTGATTTTAGTGACATTTTGAGAGCTATTCCCGTGCGGAGTACTCATAAAATCATACAGTTTGTGAGATACAAGTTGGAACTGTTGGAGCGATATAGAAACGGAGAACCCATCAACGAGACAATCATAAATGCAAGGTTTTCTATCCCCGTGGTGCATGACTACTGGCAAAAGAACCGCACGGGCTTGGGCATTACCGTCGTCGAGGGAAAGGAACGTGTTGTCTCCACGTTAGAAGACGTCCTCGCTAAAGCGTTGTGAATAAAGGACACTGTGCTTTTTATACCACAAACAAGTTTTTCGTCATCTTAATTGATGTTAGCAGCGAGATTATTGGTGGGAAGCGTATGCGCACGAAATAAATGCCTGAATGAAGCAACCACTATTTTTATGATATAAAACAAATCCCCCTCGCGAACGCGAACTAAGCGCGGTGAGCATATTGCCCCCCATTGGGTAGATAGAAGGTATCTAGTGACAGCGCGAAATCTTCATTGTTTACGCACATGGAGATTATCCATAGATTTTTTTTTTGCAAATAAACGTTTATTTGTCGAGAGCGGTGTACTGTTTCACTCAATTCTTGGAAAGAGAAACCGGCCGCTCGCTTCGTAAATCGTACAACAACAACATTGATTCCACCGATAGACCAGCACGCGTAGCAAAAGGAGAGCTTGAAGGGTATCTAGAGGTACGATGTCTTCATAGCCCGACCTCTTTAGGACTTCATCGAGATTGCGTGATATTTTGAATAGAATTGGGACTCCTTGTTCTCGCTCGATTTCGTAGTACATGCGTAAGATCTTGTCCACGGAGCTGTCTATCGTGTCATCTGCGTTGAATCTTTTGTTGATGAAAGCTTCATATATTCCTTCCGGCACTTCCTGTTCAGGTATCCATTGGAAGAAGGTTGTTACGACATCGAGGATCATGCGTCCTACAGAAAATGTGCTTTTTGTCAGTTCTATCAAGTGAGGGATGGAAAAGAAATCGATTCAACCTTCTGCTATTAAACAGCATACCGTGTCACTGTGCTATCTCGAATGGTGTTGCGGTGGGAGCTCGAACTGAATGGCACCTCGTGTTGCCTATTTATAGATATAGAGGGAGAGTATTTTCGCACCACTTCCATCAGGCTTCGAAAGTACCTTCTTCCCCATACTTTGTTTTAGGGTTTCTTGATCATTTTATCCATGTGTGGTTACAAGGATACGCGATGTCAAACGCCCGCGTGACAATTTAAAAAATTGAATGAGGTAGGCTGGACGTTCGAAACCGTCTGTTCATGCATTCAACAATTTTTTGTGCGGACGAAATAGCTTTATTTTACGTGAGGATTACACAGTTTTACGCCCTACTGAAAGTAGTACTTTTGTTTACACGGCGAGGATAAAATCGCAATACCTTTTCTAATTCGTCTGTCGATTTCCATAGTGTGTGCCGGGTGAGTGGTGGGACCTCAAGGGCAACACTTTATGATATGATATAAAATTCCTTTAAAAAAACATGGTATCATTTGGTCTATATAGCTCTCCACAAACTATACCCGCTTAGTCGATGAGTACGTGCTATATAATCCTTCTATATACGAGGGGTGTTCAAGTCAAACCGGGACTTTCTGTCTCCTGAGTGTACAAATGGCTCGCGCTACTTCTTTTTCGTCATTTTCACACGCGACTGGCCTCCGCGCTCACCACGTGGTGGTCAAGTTTGAGCACAACAGAAGACACGTGCTGGACAAAATGGTCGACAACGAGGTGAGCGAGCACATCAAACAGCGAATTGTCATGAAGTTTCTCGTGAATGAAGGCGTAAAGTCATCTGAAATTCACAGAAGACTTCAGGCTCAGTATGGCAACGATACACTTAGCCGCAGCAAAGCGTTTCAGTGGTGCAAACGGTCCCGAGACGGCCGTATATCAGCCCCAGGAACACAATGACCTCCTGTGTACGTCCGAGGGAAGTCACCAGCGGACAAAGATAACATCCCCAGGACTTCCCTACCAGGTCCTCAATTTGTTAGAAATGTGACAGACTCCCCGTCATATCCTCAGGACCTCCTATGGGAGCTACCAAATGACGCGGCTAGTACAACTGTGGGAGCAAGCAGATACCTTAGTGAATTATTTATTTTGGGAAGTGAGGGCACTTTTGTAGCACCCAGTCAGCGTGTGTGTGTTTTTTTATATATTTTCAACCTCGGTCACCAGCTACCATTCATGGTTTCTCATCTGTATTTGTTCAGCGTATTTCTCATCACAAACAATGAATGTCACAGTTTACAAAGCAAAAAAGAGAGATATATAAAAGGCCCGTAGGCCACTAAGACCAGCGAAACCAATTAGAAAGCCATATGATGCAGCAGCATTTCCTTTCCAAGACAGAACAGATAAAACTTATTGCTTGTCTTCCGAACTTCAGAAGGTTCAGGAGTCCTCTTCGTATCTCATTCGTATCTGAAGTGAGATGTTCCTTGGAGTATTAAATTATCAAGTATTAGTATTAAATCGCTATCAAGGCAGTGTCCGTGTGTCTCACTTCTTTGGTTTGATGGATGCATCGTAAGTGAAGCCTGGACAGTGTAAGGCTATTATTTTTTGTCTCTTCGGAAATAAAATTCTCCGTGCAACCTCCTACCAACCCTTTGCGGACTCATGCGACAAGACCGCAGTTAAAGGTCTAGCAGACTGTCTTTTACTGCACGTCAAACGCAGCACAATGACGGATTCCTTTAAAATCCGACGATCAGTATTTGCACCCCTATATATGTTTTTATTTTATATTTTCGTTCGTATTTTTCTTGGAATTTATGCATGAGCACGCCTTCTTTGACTGTATTGGGTAATGAGAAATAAATCGGGAACTTGATTACTGCTAACAGGTATTAAAATGCACAACGCAGTATTAAAATAATTTACGTCTCCTGTGCTTGTCCTGCGGTTGACTATCGCAGGATGTACGCAAATGACAATCACTGGAAGCTCCAATGATGATAGCCTGTGGACCTCCTGCGTTCATCCCATCACTGACGAGGACGTGACGACACTACAGGACATCCTGAGGAGCGCGTGTGATCTTGAGGAGTGCAGGACGATCCCGGCCGGGGCCGGGTCAGAGCCCAATGTCAGTTCCTGAGAAATCAAACTTGTCGAGCGCCTGATCCTCAAGGACCGACGGATAACATGTCTCGAACTGTCTCGAAAGACGGACCTTTCTGTGGGAACATTGAATACTATCATTCATGATAGTATTCCACTCCAAGCTCCAAGCTCTCCACTCCAACCTCTCCTTCATGTGTATAATACGTCTCAGCAACAAAGATTTTTACCACATACATGGAAGGAGGCATTCGTTGTTCCCATCCTGAAACCAGGCAAGCCCCCAAATGCCCTATCCTCCTTTCGCCCTGTGAGCCTGACAAGCTGTATGGGAAAACTGATGGAGAGAATGTTTTTGCATCGCCTCGACTGGTGGCTCGAAAAACAACGTGTATTCCCTCACGAAATGGCTGGATTTCGTCGCCACCCAAGCTCCATGGATCCAGTTCTCGACCTAGTCTCTACAGTTCAACATGCTCGTGCACATCGAAGGATCGTCCTAGCGGTTTTCTTCGACATCCAGCGCGCATATCATACCGTCTCGCGCATTTGTGTGCTGCAGGCCTTGCGCTCGTTTGGGGTATCCGGTCGGCTCTTGATCTGGCTCCAAGACTTCCTTACGGACCGAACTGTCGCTGTCCGTACGTCCCAAGGCCAAAGCCCTCAGCATCCTGTTCCACATGGAGTCCCCCAAGGAAGCATTCTCAGCCCGACACTGTTTAACGTGGTGATGGCTGGCCTACAATCAGTAATTCCTCGTAAAGTGTCGTTTTCCATGTATGCAGATGACGTCGCCCTTTGGACAGTAGGCAAATCACGCCCAGCCATACAGCGCCGCCTGCTGCTCGCTTTAAATATCCATACGTACCTCACACACCTTGAGATGGACCTTTCACCCGAAAAGTGCGTCGAGCTCGCTTTCACGCACAAAGCTATGGCCAAATTCCCTCTTTGGCTTGGTACAAAGAAGCTTGAGCCGGTACGCTTCCACCGCTTCCTCGGCGTGGTAATCGACTCGGACTTGCGCTGGGCTCGGCACATTAAACACCTTGCAGCGATGGCTCCCCGCAATTCAACATCTTTCTTGCTCAGGATGGGGCTGTGATCAGCATTCCCTCCCCGCGGTTCACGCGGCATTCGTGAGGGCGACTGTGCTTGACAGCCTTCCTATTCTGCACAGGATATCAACCACTTCATTAAATACACTTCGGTCCCTGTTTGCTAGAAGCCTTCGTCGATGCCTCGGAGTACTAAGAATGGCTGAAACATGGCAAGTACTGGCTGAAGCTGGTGAGCTCCCGATTGAGGTTCTCCGTGAACGTGAAACGGCTCGGCACTTCCTCCGTTTGCATGCTCACATTCCCCGCCACCCACTCCTCAGGAAAATTCGATACCGCCCTGAAAGCGACTTCTATCGAGTAGCACAGAGGACACGCCAGACTCTCACTGACTTCATAACTAAGGACACTATACCGCCGGAAGCCCCCTGGTCTCTATCGGTACCGCCCACTTTTGTACACCTTCCAAACCTTCTGGAAAGAAGAGATCAGGTCCCCCCTCAAGTCCTGAGCCCATTTTCATGCTCTGGTAGACGAGAAGTTTTCTACGTTTACGGCAGCATATACTGATGGCGCATCCCGAAACAACAAGTCTGCCTCAGCATTCGTCATACCATCCGAAGGCGTAGTGCACAGAAGACGCCTTTCACATCCAAGCTCCTCCACAGCTGCGGAAGCCTATGCCATTCTTTTCATTCTACAACACATCGCTGATTTTACACCGCGGGAATGGGCAGTCTTCACAGGCTCCAAATCTGCACTTCAAGCAATTGAAAATTCCGTCGTACGTGGCCCATCCGCACCCCTAGTCACAGATGTGTTAATGGCTTACCACACTATCTACGCAGCAGGCCACAGGCTAGTTCTCCAGTGGGTTGCAGCCGATTGTGGTGTCGTGGGGAACGAGCAGGCCTACAGCGCCGCAGAAGCAGCACTCTCGCATCGGAAACGGACCAGCATTGTTCTGCTGAGAGGAGACCGCCGTTCAATTCTCCGACGCCTAGTGACACCCCTGGCTTCCCGCCAATGGACAACCGACATTCTTTCCCCCTCTATGTTGAACAGAGTTGATCCAACGCTCGCTTTCCGCATGCCACAAAACACCTGTCGTCAAGATGCTGCATTAATCCACCGAATGCGCCTCGATGTGGCCTTTACAGCTCAGTGGCGTTACCGCTTGAGACAACTTGGCTCTCCCACCTGCTGCCACTGTGGTGTCCTTGAGGATCTGGAGCATATTCTTCTTCATTGCTCCCACTACCATCCTTCCCGAACCACACTCTCCCAGTCTCTTCATCAGCTGGACTCTCGCCCCTTCTCCCTATTGAAATTGCTTGGTCCCTGGCCTAATCCAGCCCAGCAACGCTCTGCGCTCAAAGCTCTTCTGACATTTCTGGACACCATCAGACTTCGATCGTAATTGTGAAGGGGCTCGTTATTTTATTCCCCACTTTCCCACTAGCAATGGGGTAGAGTATCGCCTGTGGCGATGAAGCTCCCCACTCTCCAATGCCAAAATAAAGTTGTTGTTGTTATCATTCATGAACACCTCCAGTTTCGCAAAGGTAGTGCCCGTTGGGTCCCGAGGCAGCTCTCCGTGTTTGACCGGCAGAAAAGACTGGAAATCTCCCAAGAGCCTTTAGTTGAACTTTAGTTTCGACACTAAAGGACAGCCATTCCTTAATCGGATCATCATGTGCGATGAAAGGTGGGTGCACCATTTCACTCCTGAGTCGAAACGCGCATCAAAACAGTTGAAGCATCCGGGCTCGCCAGCTCCCGTTTCGAAAGAAGTTTCGAAGCACCCCGTCTACGGGTAAGGTCATGGCCACGGTTTTCTGGGACAAGGCTGGCGTTGTTCATGTTGATTTTCTGCCCAGTGGAAAAACCATCAATAGTGCATATTACTGCCAGGTTCTCAGGGATGTGCATATGGCGCTGAAGCAAAAGTGGCCGGGCCTCATCACCAAAGTAGTCGTCCTCCAACAGGACAAACGCACGCCCGTATATCGCGCATCTCATGACACGCACATTACAGGAACTTGGCTGGGAGTTGCTGCCACATCCCCCTTAGAGTTCAGACCTCGCCCCCAGAGATTTCCATTACATCAGGCCACTAAAGTCCTTCCTTCGGAGCCGCCATTTCAGCTGCGACGACGAGGTCAAGAATGCGGTCCAGTAAGGATTTCTTTGCTGCTGGCATCCAAGCCCACGTGAAACACTTGGACGACTGCATTAGTGCAGCAAGAGATTACGTTGAGAAATAACACTAATTTCTCACCTGTAAGTTCATTTTATTTTGCAAAAAATGAAAAGTCCCGGTCTGACTTGAAACCCCCCGTAGCTCCCTATCATATCGTCCTATCTATATAGCTTCCTTATCCATCACACAACACAGCATTTTTTCTCTTCAAACAGGAAATACATGCACTTTTATTTTACTGATGATTACATATTGAACACGTAGACTTTAGATGGTCTCGTTGGGACGTGTCACTCTTTCTTCGCGTGAGTAAAGATGATTTCGGGCGATGCGACTCCATCCATGACTCTCTCCTCCTTCTCTAGTTTCAGATGCGGTAATTCTCGCATTTCTAGCAACTCTTCATCTGTGAATCACTTAAAACGACTAGGTAGGTAGACCTTTACGCGTTCATCATTTTCCATCAGGAGTTCCACGTATACCGCCTCCCTATGATATAAAATTGCTTTAAAAAGTGTGGTATCCTTTGGTCTATATAGCTATCCACAAACTATACTCGCATAGTCGATGAGTACTAGTACTTGTGAACCTGGAAGGTGCGCGACATTTTGAAGTGTCTATATCGGCGCATGTTGAGCCTATGTGAGGCGTGCACGGGCAGGCTAAAATCGTGTGAGCTGTCCACGCGGCCGAAATTAGTGTTTCCCTGCCCAGCTGTACCGCGTCGCGCGATAAGTTTGTCAATCTATGTGCCCGTCATATTTGTAACTCAGATGCTCTTAAGGTGAGCCCATTTTTTGATGAGATGAACTTGTTCATAATGCGACCAGCATTGAATCATCCTAAATGTATCGTTCTAATATTGGTGCTTCCAGTAGTGCTCTGTTTAGTAGGAACGAGGAGGTGCGAATATATGCGGACTAAGGAGAGAAACAATATCGAGCCTTACCACATAGCATCACTATGCTTGATTTAAATAATTTTGTATGTTGAAGTGCAACGCACGCTGTCTAAAACAAAAACGAGAACAAACTTCACAGCTCTATAGGGTTTCTTGATCATTCAAATTGTTTTTCTCTCAAACCAGCTTCTCTGCACAGCATCAACTATCGATGTTTTCTCGATCACATGCTTCTTCCTGCTCAACTTATTTTTATTTCGAACGCGTGCTGGCTGCCCTGCTTAGAATCACGATGAGTTTTTTGCACTCTGTTTAATACACATTGAATATTTTTTGTTGTGGGCACGTATCTGTGAAAAAATTCGTTCTTAAGAATGAACGCGCTCCATAGCATCATTTGCCATTCTGCTTGATTGAAATCAGTTTTTATGTTGAACTGCAAAGCACACAAAAAGCGATCCTAAGCTTGTTGCCAGAGGCGGGCTTCACTTAAGGCACGCATGCAACCAGGTGAAGACAACTTTACTGTTTTGAGATGTGTACATCGTACCCTGAACTAGAGCACTGCATGGGCCCGGGCTTACCCGAAAACCCGAGCCGAGCCGTGCTTGGCATTTTTTAGGCTTGACAATCCCAGACATGGTCGAGCATGTAGCGAAGATATTTCACGGGACAGGACAGCTGAATTTTCACGTTACTTTTTTCCCCATTGTATGGGATATCAGGTATTCTCATCTGAGAATTACCACTTTTTTACATGTAATCACGCTTATTTCGTGAATGGGTCTGGATTTCACGCGTGCACTCATGCATATTTGGTGACGATTGGTGTGGCTGGCGCGCTGAGGTTCCTGCACGAGCGTCAGTTAGATTAGGTGTTGGGGCATATTTCGTTCTCGTGAGGGCGCAGCACGAGGGTCAGTGAGGTTAAGTGTTCTGACGTAATTCGTTTTTATGAGTGTCCGGCAAGAGGGTTGGTTAGGTTAGGTGTTCTGACATGTATTTCTTTCGTGTGAGAGTGAGAGAGAAATATATATGTGGTGGCCCGTGGAAGACGACATCGACGCGCCTCTGCTGGCAGCCAGCTCTACCGGCACCATCCCAGCGTGAGGCCACGCACATCTGCCCGCTGGGACACTCCATCATCGCCGGTCAGGACTCATGCAGAGGGACACCACCTCCTCTACATTTCGTGACCCAAACAACGAACACCATGTTCGGCGTAATTCGGCCATTCGCCATCCTAAATTTTTCGGCGGCAAACCAGCAGCGAACCACCTTCTCGCAGGCAAGTCGCACCGGGACCCCAGTTCCACCGGGGACCCGCAGGGAGGTCACAGTAAGTTCACTTTCCCGCCTTCACCTGCTTCATGATGGTCTTCCCCGGCACTTCTCTGGCGACAACCAGCATTGACGCTCTCGTACCGGTCGCGGTACTGTCGCCCACTCAGCAACGCACCCACTCAGCAACAATCAACGCTCGGCAGCAATCACTCAACGCACTCAACAACCACTCAATGCAATCAGCAGCCAATCAACTACTCAAGCACTCAACCAATCAGCACTCACATCTCATCACTGGAACCCGCAAGGATCGCAACACTCTTGTTCCCGCCATCCAGCTGCTGCTGCATCAACAGCCACAATCGCAAGCCGTGTCTCCAATCGTCCACCATTCACGAGTCGTCCTCATTCTCCTCTTCATGGTATCGACGCGGACCTCAACTGCATGCACCGCTCCGCTAGTAGTAAGTACTGGACTCTCACAGTGCACAACGCTCAACTGGCCTGAACACGATTAAATTAGCAATTAGAGCTAATTGGGACCCCCCACATTAATCAGCACCCTCCAGGGAGCCACCACACTAATTGGGCAAAGTCTAACTCGCGTCCAGACCAGCTGAGCGTTGTGCACTATGAGAGTCCATAAAAAAGAAAAATAATAGGCAGAAAATAAAATAAAGAGATAGAAATAGAGTGGAGAGAAACAATTTATTCGAAAATCAACGATGCCGCGGCGAAGAAGCCGCTTCGCAACACCCGAGTGACCAGCGCCCGCCATGTTGGTAGTTTGCACCCAGCAGTTGCAGAGATCGACGACAGGTGGCCACTTAGTTGCAAGGCATCACACCAGATGGCGCCACCATCATAGCTCTAGACGAGAAAGACAGAGAACAACATACTAGCGGCAGGTAAAAATGACAGCACTGCTAAACAAGTCTAGGCATGCGAGAGAAAAGGTCTAACCGCTACTGCTAAACAGAAAACAGTACACATCGGGGAAAAAGGCTTACGGGGACGATCGCTTAGGCCTAACCTCAACACTACGCAGCTAACACAAGGCGGGAACCACACATCGCTAAACATGCGAGAAAAGGCTTAACACGAGCACGGTCACCGCTAAACACGGCAAACATATGAGGAAAGAGGCTTACGGGGGCGATCGCTTAGGCCTAACCCCAACACTACGCAGCTAACACAAGGCGGGAACCACACATCGCTAAACATGCGTCAACAGGCTTGGGCACCGCAAAACAAGTCTAAACATGTGAGAAAAGGCTTAACACGAGTGCGGTCACCGCTAAACACGGTAAACATACGAGAAAAGGAGCGCGTCAAATCACTCACTCACCTTTTCCCCCGCGGCAACTTCCAGGCAGAAACTGAGCGAGCGCGGAGAACACACGTCTGCTCTCTACGAGAGGCAGCCAGAAACTGAGCGAGCGCGCGGAGCGCACGTCCGTCTTCCGCGACGGTCCGAGAGAAACTGAGTGAGGCGACGCGCAGCGGCAGCTATGGATGCGCGCGCGCCCTCTGCTCCACCCGTCCGCGCATGCGCGCGCGCTCCTAGCGCCCTCTGCGCCGTCCGCGGGTGTTTTCGGTTTCGGCTCTCTGCTGCGCGCGCTCCTAGCGGCGACGGGTGGCTTTTCAGTTTCGCTTTCATTCTCCGTTCTTTGCGCGCGCGCGCGCGTTTATCTCTATAAAGGCAGCGCGCACCGCGCTCGCGTCATCATTCTGACCGATACGTTGAAAACGCCATGTGTGGTTTATACTCCTGCGTTTCTCGTCGTCGCAAGGAAAAGACAAAAAACGAAGAACTTCGCGAATTTATACGCGGCATCGTGGAGGAAGCCTTTCAAGTCCACCGTCTGGAATGGTTGCAAGTGCGTCAAGAAATGTGTCAGGACAAGATGAAGACGCTCGACCGCATCTTAGCGGCGGACAGACTGGCGAAAAAGAAGTCCAACTTTAGCCTGGACAATCTGTATTGGGAACGCAGTTCCGATGTAGAGGACGACGACGAGGATGTGTAAATAAAAGCGATGCATTTCTCTTCGAGTCTCAGTCTCTTCTTTCTCTTCGTGCAACGTGTACGCACGCAACATGTCTTCCCCCGAACCTTTTCGTTTCCGTCATCCCTTTTGCTGTATCTTAAGTGGCCCCTCCATGTGCGGCAAATCTACGTTCGTTGCTAACGTGTTGAGGAACCTGAACAACGCCTCGATCTTCTTACTCGTTCAAAACATATTTTTCGACAGTAGCCATTTTAGAACAATATCCTACAATGCCAGTTACGTCGTCCTGTGGCGCACCGTGCACAGCGTGCACCAGATGGAACATTTCGGCCAACAGCTATTTGGCAGAAAAAGATTGGAGTATTTTCTGGACGCATATAAACAAGCGATGTCGTCGCCCCACGCATATTTACTCGTGGATCTTCACAACTATACGCACGAGGATCACAGGTTGCGTAGCAATATCTTTCCGGGAGAACGTCAATATATCTACGCTCCGAAATGAATCTCCGCCCTCACCTCACTTTACTCAAAGTACTCTCCACTCTACCCCCTCCACGCCGCCGTGACGTCTTGAGACGTTCGTCCTCGTCCAACATGAAACACCTCTCCGAAATTTGCCTCAATGTATTGAACGGAAAGGTGGCTCTAGCTCCAGATACGTTCGCGCGTTTGAAGAAGCACAAACGCTTTTTACGACGGCTCGCCTACAAAAAGATTCACAAGAATCCGCAACGTTTGAAGCGCTATCTGTCTCAGCAGCGAGGACAGGGCGTTCTTTCGTCGGTGGTTCCTCTCCTGCTTTCCGCCGTGTTGAACCTTTTTGCCAATGGCCAAGAGAATTGAAGTGACCACCTCCTCCTCCATCGGAAACATTCTTTCCTCGAAGGAGAGTGACGACGTCAAAGTGAAACTCATACTGCAAGCACTGTATCGCATACTCAAGCAGTACGGATTTGACCCCTACGACAATAAAAACAAGGCGTCCGACGCTACAAATGACTTTGACTATTCGCTCCTCTCTCCAGAGGTGGACGAAGAGGAAGCGGAAAGGGTCGTCTCGGAATTAAAGAAGGTTCTTTCCTGGGATCGCGAGGGTTGTGTCTCCGTGTCGGGCAAGCCCATCAGACACTCCTCCGTTTACGAACTCGTCAATTATTTGTTGCAATGTAAGACGGGAAAGAAACCTTCCTGGTTCCCCAAAGTCTCGAAACTATTGCGTCTGATTTCTCTACCCAAATCTCGCGAGCCTCAACAGCAGCAGCAGCAGCAGGCCTCCATTGCGTGGACGACTTATGGAGGGATATGAGAAACCAGAGGGTGGTTTGGGGGGTGTGGAACGCTATAGAAAAGCGCATCACTTGAGCAAAAAGAAGGCTCTCGCCATTCTCAGAAAGCTGGATGCCTACACGCTCCACCATCCGGTCAGAAGAAAGTTTAATAGGAGACGCATCATCGCGCTCAAGATCAACGACGTGTGGCAAATGGACCTCGCTGATTTTTCAAAATACAAGAGATTCAACGGTGGCTACCGCTACATTCTCGTGGCAATCGATTCCCTCTCCCGCTTTCTGCGCACCCTCCCGCTAAAGACGAAGCGCCCCGCCGAAATGAAAAGGGCCATGATAAGACTTTTTCGGGGAGGTAACGTACCTACACGCATCTTTTGCGACAGAGGCGGGGAATTCTACAACAAGACCGTCAAGGAGTATCTCCCACGAACGAAGGTACACATGTATTCTACCTTCTCTCCAGTAATCAAAGCATCGCAGGCAGAGCGCGTCATACGCACTTTACGCGACAGAATATTCCGTTATTTTAGAGTAACGGGAAAATACCACTTCGTTTCCGCGCTTCCCAAGATCGTGCGCGACTACAACACCACCAAACACAGGACTTTGGGCATCAGCCCGTCCGAAGTCACGCCCGAAAACGAATTGGAGCTGTTCAATAAGATAAATGGGAAGCCCGTCGTACCCTCCGTGACAAAGAAGCTCAAACTGGGGGATAAAGTGAGGGTCCTACTTCACAGAAAAGGTTTTCGTAAGAGCTCGGAAGGGAGTTGGTCGCCTCAGATTTTCACCGTCTCCCGCCTGAGAGACACCTCTCCTCCCGTCGTACACCTGGAAGATTACCGGGGTAAGGAAGTGGACGGATCTTTCTACCCGGAGGAGGTACTCGTCGTAACCCGAGACGCCAATCAGCCTTGGCCAGTAACGAAAGTGCTGAGAAAGAAGCAACTGAACGGTCAGAGCTTCTCCTTGGTTCGCTGGTTCGGTTACGACAAAGAACACGACAGTTGGGTTCCGAGCAGCGACGTGGTCAAGATTGGGAAATGATGTCAGACATCTACGTCCACCTGCTCTCGAACGCCAGCATGGATAAGTTTCCCTCGAATAAACTCAACGCCTTCACGGTAGCTTTCGATAGTCCGCTTCAGCTCTCGAATCGGTATAAAGTCGGTCTGATGGATCTCAGCATAAGTAACGATTTTTTAAATATCGGCTACGAAAGGCAAGATGCGAAAATCGAGGTTTCTTTCGAGGACACGGTGGAAGCCGGCAGAACTTTTCGTGTCACCTCGGATCTCGAGAGGGATTTGGGAAAAGCCCTTCCGGAATTCGACGTTTCTTTCGCGTACAATAAATCGCGATACGACTTCGTCTTACCCGTGGACGTGAAAGCCGTGGAATTGGACCCTCGGCTCGCACAGGCGCTCGACGCCTCGCTAGCGTCCCGCGAAGCAGGTCGTGCGGTGAAACCCCCCAAATTGGGCGAACGGGAAGCCACCTCCATCTTATTGGAGCACGCCGCACCCGTCGCTTTCGGCGACGTCACTCTGAATTCGGGAACCACGTCCCTACGGAACACACTCAACAAGTATTTCCAGACGCACAAGCTGGACGCCTCGCTAGAATTCGCGGATAACGTCTACTCTCTGAAAACGCCGAAAGGGTTGCACGTGCCGGAACCCCTTGTCAAGCTGCTACATCTCACACCCGTCGAGGGACACGAAGAAACGCTACGCGTCTCTCTCCCCGTAGCGCGCCAATTTTCTTTCACGATCAAGACGAAAATTCCTCGATCTTTGCAAGTACATCTGCCTCCCGGCTATTATGCGACGCCGCAAGCACTTCTAAATGCGATTAACCAGCGCGTAGGCGAACGGGCACGCTTCAGCTTCGACGGAATCGAACAGAAATGTAAAATTCGGCTTTCCGAGGGCACCTCCACCCTAAGACTTTCCGAGTACCTGGCCGTGCTTTTGGGCTTCGAATCGCGTACCGTGTTCACGAGGGATGAGGATGCCGCGAGCTCCGTCGAGGTACTCCTGGAACCCCCGTTTCACAACATAATTGTGTACACGGATATCGTGGAGCCCACGTATGTGGGGAGCGGGAAAAAACCGATATTAAAAATACTACCCTTTTATTACGAGAAAGACAAGCACGTCGTCACCTACACGTTAGATAACATCCAGTATTTTAACCTGTCTCAATTCGAAATTCCCTCAGTGACGATCGTTCTCGCGGACGAAACGGGAAGACGTTTGCCGTTGCGGTCCAAAGGCAGAACCAATCTAACGTTGCATTTCAAATATGTACCGTAATTCCCCCAAAATAATTCCCGTGTACACGGGACCCCTTTTCCAACGAGGGGGCGGTGTGTTGAGCAACATATCCAAGTTTATCGTTCCCATCTGGCAGCAAATAAAACCGATCGCCAAGAGAACGTTGAAGCGCTTGGCGCGCAATTTGGCCGATGGCGAAGGAATATCGCGCGCAGTAAAAAAGACGGCCATAGCAACGGGGAGAGACGTGCTGGATTCCATGGAGGGCTCTGGAAACAACAATGGGAAGAAACGCCGCAAACGACAACAAAAGGCGCCGACACACGACGCACCTGCAGATATCTTTGGTACGCCGTGAAGGTCACACATCCGCTGCGCGCGCTCCGTCATGACGTCAACGAAAGGAAAAATACAGACGCCGATCTGTCTAACGAGTGATGTGATGATATTCGAACCCCCTTCCATTCAATATGGCGTGGAAGATACTTCGTACCAACTTTTTTATCCGGTCAACGGGGTAAATAATTCCGTGATCGAGTTTTGTATTCAAAATTTGCAAAGGGCACACTTGGATCTCTACGGCAGTTTCGTGTCTTTGACCGTGCGCATTGTTCGCGACGACGGGGAAGAAATGGACGAGAAAGATGTCGTTTTCCCAATAAACCACCTGTTGAGCGGCATGTTTAAGACGGTCACCGTTTATGCGAACAACAAGCTCGTCAGTTGCAACGAGTTGTACGCCTACAGGAGTATTTTGGACGTCGTGCTTCATTCCACGCCCATGGCTCAAGAAACAGTGCACGCGGCTGGACTTTATGTCGAGGACGACGAACATTTAAAGGACGATTACGACGTCTCGTCTCGCGGTCCGAAACAACGTTACGAAGCGACGAAGGGTGGAAAATACTTTAACCTGGTCGGTCAGATCAATACCGACCTGTTTCAACAGCTGGGCCTGATGGTACCTGCTGTTGAGATTCGCGTCATTTTCCTATTAAACAACGACGAATTTAAACTCGTATCGGTCCCCAAAGACAAGAAAACGTACAATTACGAGGTGGACATGAAAGAAATGACGTTACACTTGAAAAAGGTGACGCTGGCACCTTCCCTATTTTTGGAATACGAGCGGCGGCTTCAGACCACGCCGGCCGTCTACGTGTTACGCGGATTGGAAACCAAGGTGCGGAGCTTGAGTGCCGGGAGCTTGGACGCTCAATTTGAAAACGTTTACCCCGAAAGGGTACCTTCCAAATTATGCGTCGCCCTGCTCGCCACGTCCGACTTTCTCGGCGACATCCAATCGAACCCCTACAAATTCCGTCATTACGACCTGTCTCATTCGATGCTCTCCGTGGACGGCCAGCAAGTGCGAGCCGAGTACGACTTTCAGAACGACCTCGTCAAAATTCCCTACTTTAACTTCTTGCAAGAACTGGGAGAGAAACATTTCAAGTATAGCTACGAGCGATTTAAAACGAACGGGTTCCTTCTCTACTTCAACTTGGACGTGGACAAGTGTTCTTCTCCTTCGCATTTGAACGAGTGGCGAAAAGGAAACGTTCGCCTGCAATTACGCTTCGCTAAAGCCCTTCCACACGCGGTCACCGTCCTCTTGATTTCCGAGTGTCCCAAGCTCATGTACGTCGACAAGGACCGTACGGTCACCTTCCCATAAGAAAAGATGTACGAGAGCGACATCTTGGAACTCGTGTCCCTGAACCCCCTCGCTTCCTCCATGCTGAGAGGCATTTGCGCTTCCGACGAAGCCTTCGTTTTACGCAAACCCGGCTATTTAATCATCAATACGGAAGAGCGAAGAAGGCGTGGGCAGCACTGGGTGCTCTACCTGAAAAACTACGACGGGTCTGCCGTGTTCTTCGACAGCTACGGACTTCCCCCCATCGAAGCAAACCTTCGAAAGACTTTACCTGTAGTGGACGAGTATAACGACAAGTGTATTCAATCACCCTTTTCGCCTTACTGCGGGCTTTTTTGTATCTACGTAGCCACGTGCATGTCGAAACGCTACAGCTTGAAAAGTTGTGTATCCATGTTTTCCTGTAACCTCGAAGAGAATGACGAAACAATAAAACGTCTCCTCGTGAGCGAACTCGTTTCGTAAAAAATAGACTATTTATTTATTCAGGACATACACAAGACCCTTGCGAGACGATCTTCCAACGTGCTGACCCGACGCTCACCGTCGTCGTCGCCGGTCTGCACCGTGACGTCGAGGGATGTGTGGAGAAGCCAGTAGCGACGGACGATAGGTCGGTTGAAACCCGCGTTGATGAGACACGGGTCGACTGTCTCTCCTCGTCTATACTTTTCCAACAGCTCGAGCTTGTAATCTACGAAACGCTTCATTTTCTTTGCAATCTTCCCACTGATGGTGAACAGACGTAAGGGTATCGTCTTGAGAATCGAGCGAAAGTCTCCCTCGCAGCTATCGCCGTGAATATAATCGCGTAATCGCAGCAAGTCCCGATACATTCGTGTTTGCACAATGGTGGCAAACCTCTGCTCGGGCGTCATCATGACTGAGACGGAATGAGAGTAGACAACCTTTATTTCTCGTTACACATGAATTAGGCTCCAGCTTTGGTTTCGTAGCCGGGAAGGCAGCCCAAATACGGACGAAGGCAGACGGAATGAGAGTAGACAACCTTTATTTCTCGTTACACATGAATTAGGCTCCAGCTTTGGTTTCGTAGCCGGGAAGGCAGCCCAAATACGGACGAAGGCTCGAGTCTAACCAATGGCTGGGGTTTCTCGACCAGAGTCTACCGCAGCGACAGGTAGTCAGTTGATCGCCGATTCGCAAAAAGAAGGTCTTTGGAGGAGGCTTGAAGGTTAGGACCAGGGGTAGATCTCCCGTCAGTAGCCATTCGTAATCTGCAACGAAAGGAGTGTGAGAAACGCGTGTTTTTTTTTTATCTCAAACACACACGTACAATCTTCTTCAGTCACAGAGTGACACTGATGGTCCATCTTCTCCATATTCCTTCAATAGTCGAAGTCCTTCGCAACGTACGTCGAACGGTACCGTCCGACAGCCGAGAAACGGGCGAATCAATCGGTCCGTCCAATGCTTTTGCTCTGAAAAAATGTGAACGATTATAGAACGTATTAAAAAATAACGAGGAAGCGTACCTTTGGACCACAATCCACCACAATTGGTACAGAAGAAGCGGGCGC
Source organism: Ornithodoros turicata (assembly GCF_037126465.1). Lineage (NCBI taxonomy): Eukaryota > Metazoa > Arthropoda > Arachnida > Ixodida > Argasidae > Ornithodoros > Ornithodoros turicata. The sequence continues at coordinate 50,551,972 of NC_088203.1, read as the reverse complement.
TGCCAATCTCCCGAAATATGTGAGGCGGGAAAAAACCGACTTCACGCGCAGCAAAAGTGTTGTACACTGGAAACGAAACTCTTCAAACATTTCGGCGATGATGACGTCATGGGTATTACTTACGAGGATCTACCAAGCTGATCATGATGGAATGACGATCGACCATTCGCTTCGACATTTATAGTAAAGCTTTGCCTCTCACTCTCTATGACGTCATTGAACGTGTTTGAACATGTTAAGACGTGTTTGAACATGTTTGAACATGGGCGGCGAAGTCGCCCCTGGACACACTCGTTCCTCTCTCTTCCTCTTTATGACGTCATTGAACGTGTCTGAACATGTTTGGACGTGTCTGAACATGTTTGGACGTGTCTGAACATGTTTGGACGTGTCTGAACATGTTTGGACGTGTTTAGACACAGGCGTCGAAGTCGTCCCTGGACACACTACTTCCTCTCTCTCTCTCTCTCTATGACGTCATTGAACGTGTTTGAACATGTTGTGACGTGTGTAGACACGAACCCCGCAATACGAAAAACGTAACGCAGTACGAATTAGACTGGTGGTTAGTGTGTCGCGCCCAGTGTAGAAGGATCCCTGGGTTCGAATCCCACTCTGGGACGGTTACACAGGATGTGACAGCGGGTCGTCTCTCTCTCTCTCCGTCTTTGTAGTCCTTGGACGTGTCTGGTCTCGAACCCCCTGTGTCTCCCCTCCTTCTCCTCCTCCTCCTCGCACGATATTGGAGGAACAAAGGGCGGCATCTTGTCACAGAAGCAAAGTGGCGGATTTACGTAATCGATGGATATGACGTGAATGGGGTTAGTGCGAGCGTGAGAACCCTGTACTATAAGATGGTCATCCCCTGTACCCCCCTTGTCCACTATTCTCAAATCAAGAGCGCCGAGAAAATGCTGTATACGTTCCAGACGATTTTGGACCTTCTGGTCCACATTCGTCCGCCGTTTGGTAAGTTTTTCTCTATCTCTTCTTGTTTAGAAATAGTTATTTTCTAATACCTAACGTTCCTCTGTAGGTTTCACTGTGACACACATTGTGCAGCTATTTTTCCAGCTGATCCCCGGTGCGGGGGGAGATGTGCCCCGCTTGGATATGGAGACGTTTTTGCAAGCGTTCGCCATCGTAGGCGAAGAAGACATTGAGACGGCCACCACAGAAGTGCTCATGGCGTGCTACACCAGGGAGTGGCGAGAAATCGCTGTGCAGCGGGGACTAGAGGGAGAGCTCTTTTTCAGAGTGCCCCGAAGCTTAGAGGAGCATACTTTACCGCTAGAAGGTACTGCTCCTTTAAGCTTCGGGGAAGCGGAGCACCTCCTCTACTCCCTGGTGCACCAGTGGAACAGAGCGGGTTGGAGAGAACTCGCTGAACGCTGGATGGCGAGTCAAATACCGTGAGTGTTTTTCGATTGTGGTTTTTGTTCGTAGAATCCTTATTCTGGTCATTTATTACTAGATTGGATCCCTGGGTTCTTATGGAAGACCATGAAGCACCCATGTAAACACATCAGCCAATAAACGCATATCGTCTTTCGCATCACGCGACTCTCTCTCTCTCTGCCCCAATACAATAGAAGAATAGGAAACCACCGATCCTGCGTATAAAAGCGAGCGTGGGATAGACCGCAGTTAAAGATGATGATGTCGACGATGTCACCACAACGTTGGATCTGCTTGCGCAGGAGGTAAGTGCATTTGTATGTGTTTAGATCGATGTTTGATTAATGCCTCCTTTTCTCTATTTGCTAGGTGCATACGGGAGAATTATTTCAAATTGGGGGGAGGGACTTCATGCCTAACATGAGGTCCGATTAGGCTCCGCTAAGTTCAAAATTAGGGGGAGCATCGTCCGCATTATTCAAAATTGGGGAGGGACGAGAGTTCATGGCAAATATGAATTCTGATTAGGCTTAATGGGGAATTGCGGGGCGTCCCCCGCTCCAGTCAAAATTGGGAATGGGTAAGGGAGTTTATGGCGAACATGAATTCTGATTAGGCTTAATGGGGAATTGCGGGGCGTCCCCCGCTCCAGTCAAAATTGGGAGGGACGAGAATTCGTGTTGGACATGAATTCTGATTAGGCTTAATTGGGTATTGCGGTGTACCATCCGCACCACTCAAAATTGGGATTCGATAAGAGAATTCTGATTAGGCGTAATGGGAAGATTTGGGGGAACATTTTAATCTGGCCTTATTCAAAATTGAACTCCTTCTTTCATTTTTCGTTAGATTATTCCAAAACGGGGGGGAGAATTCGTGCATAACACGAATTTCATTAGAGACCATGTTGATTATGCAAAATTAAGGAGTTCTTAAAGGGAGAATTATTTCAACTTGGGGTTAAATTAAAACCTTCTTTCATTTTTCGTTTGGTTGTCATCGTCGACATCCTATGCGTTATTGCAAAGGCGTCGAATAAGACATGACGCGGTGTCCAAAGTACAGACGCCATCAGCGCAATGAGAGGGGGAGGAGACGGTCTGGTTCTACAACGGTTGATCGAAAGCCCACGAGGGGCATTCATCCACGACGAGAGTCGTTTCGTGGAGCAAAATGTAAGTCGAGTGGTTCTGCTGTGAGAGGGGCATATTCATCCTCGACACGAGGCATTTCGTGGAGCAAAATGTAAGTTGACCGTCTCTGCTGTGAGAGTGTATTCTATGTATGACATTGTTTTTCAGGAAGCGGTAGCCGCTGTCGTCGCACATCATGCAGCACAGGAAACGCCGTCCAGCAACCTCCCCGTTAGGCCCAACTGCCTTCCTGTATAGCAGTAGGACACCTCCTTGTACAGCATTGTGCAAGGAAGACCGTGAGCGCCTTTGTGAATCGAGTGACCGTGGAACAAAGAGCAGGCATCTATCGACCAAGTCCTTTGTATGTATTCAATAAAGATGTTTCAGTGAAAGAACACGCAGAGTCTCGTCAAAGTTATTCGGACTGTTTAATGCGTTGCATGTCAATAACCAATCGGTATTTCAATAAATCAATGACAAAGTTGGCGATGTAGACTGCTTGCAAATGTCGCTGCTTCCGCAGGGCGTGCTTAATATGAGCGATGGCACGAGCGAGAAGGTCCACGATGTCTGCTGCGATGTAGTTGAATTCTACGTTGGACAAGCTCACAAATTCGCTCATCAGTCCCAGGGGTCCGTCCGGAACCGTTACGCAAACGTTCTTGTAAGGGGCGTAAATTCGTCGCACCATCTCCTGCAGTGGCCCCGGCGAGATCTCTCCTATATTGCCAAAGCCTACCATGTCTATCACGTAGCGAAAAGCAGTGATGACGAGCTCGTTGCGGGGACTTTCGCTGTTGAAACATTCCTTCTCCACTTCTTCCCAAGAAGCGTGGGTGCGGGAACAATTTTGTAAAGAGTGGTAGCTGAACATCTTCACGTAGTGATGACGCGAGCGCGGTGCGCGCTGCCTTTATAGAGATAAACGCGCGCGCGCGCAAAGAACGGAGAATGAAAGCGAAACTGAAAAGCCACCCGTCGCCGCTAGGAGCGCGCGCGCGCGCAGCAGAGAGCCGAAACCGAAAACGCCCGCGGACGGCGCAGAGGGCGCTAGGAGCGCGCGCGCATGCGCGGACGGGTGGAGCAGAGGGCGCGCGCGCATCCATAGCTGCCGCTGCGCGTCGCCTCACTCAGTTTCTCTCGGACCGTCGCGGAAGACGGACGTGCGCTCCGCGCGCTCGCTCAGTTTCTGGCTGCCTCTCGTAGAGAGCAGACGTGTGTTCTCCGCGCTCGCTCAGTTTCTGCCTGGAAGTTGCCGCGGGGGAAAAGGTGAGTGAGTGATTTGACGCGCTCCTTTTCTCGTATGTTTGCCGTGTTTAGTGGTGACCGCGCTCGTGTTAAGCCTTTTCTCGCATGTTTAGACTTGTTTTGCGGTGTCCAAGCCTGTTGATGCATGTTTAGCGATGTGTGGTTCCCGCCTTGTGTTAGCTGCGTAGTGTTGGGGTTAGGCCTAAGCGATCGCCCCCGTAAGCCTCTTTCCTCGTATGTTTGCCGTGTTTAGCGGTGACCGCGCTCGTGTTAAGCCTTTTCTTTCTTTCTTTCTTTATTTACCCTCAGGTCTCAGAGGAATTACAGAGGGGAGTGGGGGCAGTGAACATGTCTTCAAGGAGCTTTCGGAAACGTGTAGCATCCTGGACGACGACCAGCGAGGCAGGAAGGCTGTTCCATTCGAGTGCTGTCTTAGGAAGGAATGAGTTGTAAAAATGGTTTGTGCGGCTGAACGGTACGAGAACTTTTTCAGAATGATCCAAGTAATTGGACATATGATGAGGAGGGGATAGCAGTGAGTACCTAGGAAGGACGTTATTATAATAGAGCTTATGAAATAATGAGAGACGAGAGAATTTACGACGTAGAGATAAAGGCGGGAGAGATCCGTTTAGTTTAAGTGAGGTGACGCTGGTGAAACGAGAGTAATCAGAAAAGATGAAACGAGCAGCCCGGTTTTGTAGAGCTTCTAGCTTGTAGTCGAGGTTAGCCTGGTGGGGGTCCCAAATAGACGACGCATATTCCAACTTAGGTCTGACCAACATAACATAAAGTTGTCTCTTTAGTTCAGAAGGTGCCCTGGAATAGTTTCGTTTAATGAACCCTAGCGTTCTATTAGCACTTGTGAGTACGTTATTAATATGGACGTCCCATGTTAGGTTGCTAGTGAGGTGAACACCAAGGTACTTATAAGAACGTACAGAGTCTAGTTTATGGCCTCCAAGAAAATAGGTGTTAAATGGAAGGTTACTGCGATTAACAGGCATGTGTTTGCATTTGTCAATATTTAGACTCATAAGCCAAGTATTACACCAGCTAGAGAGAGCGTTGAGGTCATCTTGTAGGGCAACAACGTCGGACGGAGAAGTGATTGAGCGATAGATAACACAGTCGTCAGCAAACAATCTAATATGCGAGGTAATTGAGAGCGGTAAGTCGTTAATATATATCAGAAATAAGAGAGGACCAAGGACTTTTTCTCGCATGTTTAGCGATGTGTGGTTCCCGCCTTGTGTTAGCTGCGTAGTGTTGAGGTTAGGCCTAAGCGATCGTCCCCGTAAGCCTTTTTCCCCGATGTGTACTGTTTTCTGTTTAGCAGTAGCGGTTAGACCTTTTCTCTCGCATGCCTAGACTTGTTTAGCAGTGCTGTCATTTTTACCTGCCGCTAGTATGTTGTTCTCTGTCTTTCTCGTCTAGAGCTATGATGGTGGCGCCATCTGGTGTGATGCCTTGCAACTAAGTGGCCACCTGTCGTCGATCTCTGCAACTGCTGGGTGCAAACTACCAACATGGCGGGCGCTGGTCACTCGGGTGTTGCGGAGCGGCTTCTTCGCCGCGGCATCGTTGATTTTCGAATAAATTGTTTCTCTCCACTCTATTTCTATCTCTTTATTTTATTTTCTGCTTATTATTTTTCTTTTTTATGGACTCTCATAGTGCACAACGCTCAGCTGGTCTGGACACGAGTTAGACTTTGCCCAATTAGTGTGGTGGCTCCCTGGAGGGTGCTGATTAATGTGGGGGGTCCCAATTAGCTCTAATTGCTAATTAAATCGTGTTCAGGCCAGTTGAGCGTTGTGCACTGTGAGAGTCCAGTACTTACTACTTCCGCTTCTGAGGGGGGGAGTGATGTGACGGCCCAGGCACGGGCCTGAAAATTAGGCCTGTGTAGTGCTCTACCCTGAACACGTTTTTTATTTCCGGTTTCCAACTGCGACTTTGAGTAGTGTGAACAGCAGGAGCTGACTGCACGTTGATGTAAGCCATTTTGTGTTGTTGAGGGTTCCAGCGCTGGCTTTTAGAAGTATGAACCAGTTGGATAGAAAGGAGTCATGAGTGACCAATGAGAGGCTTGCAGTTAATGCAGTTAAATGAACCAATAGCAGTTGGTGTGTACTGAAGGAGCTGAGACTAGCAATAAGTGCAAGAGATGACTTGATAGAAATGTGAACCGATTGAGTCGAAGGTACCAATATCCCTGGCTATCTCCTCTAGTTATGATACAGCTGAACCAACCCATGCCCTATGACACAGCTGGACCAGGAGGCTGTTGTACCAAATAAAGGTTGAAATCAACAATTGTCGTGTCTTGCCTGAAGCTGCTGCCTGGTGCCAACAATTTCAGGCAAGCCAATCAATGTTCAATAGGCTTAGCGTGGATCAATCAGGGCTAGCCATTGGTATGCTTCGAATGGACTAATCAGCGTGAAGGTGGCAGAGCTAGTAAAGAGTTCCGCCATCTGGTGGCACTCTAACAAGGTAAGTTTTGACATATGAGATAAAGCCGCAGTGGAGCCGCTGCCGAGGGCGCCATATTGCGGGCGCTAGGCTTTAGGGGGCGCTAGGGCGCAGGCTTTGTTAGTCGGCCAATCAGTGGGCTTGGAGTGCCAGGTGATCAGTGAGCTTAGAAGGGGCTATTACGTAAATGAGACAGACGGACCGAGGCTCCAGATGACTAACCCCAACAAGCTTTAATCAACAAGTGCCCAGAATCCCAACTCGAGCCAGGCGCCGCGCGCTCATCGCAATCCCATGCACCTGGTCGCCCATCGTCCTCCTCTAAGTTATGCAACAGGGGCCAATAAACGTGCAAAGACCAATCGGTAGGTTTAGATTGGGGACGGCCAAACAGAGGCGTTAGAAGAGTGGAAAATGTGAAGGGTGATCAGTAGGCTTAGAATGAACCAATCAGCAGGTGCGGAGCTGGATAATTAGCATAAAGGACGTAGCTATGCTAACCAATCAGCGAACAGCAGGCTTGGCATGCACCAATCAGCGTGAGGTGGGCGGAGCCAGTTAATTATCATAAAGGGGCGGAGCTATAGTCAACCAATCAAAGATCAGTAGGCTTAGCATGGGCCAATCAATGTGAAGTGGGCAGAGCCAAGCCAACTAATTAGCATAAAGGAGTAGAGCTACGGTCAACCAAACAATGATCACTAGGCTTAGCATGGGCCAATCAGCATGAAGTGGGCGGAGCTAATGGTGACCAATCAGATGGCTTACAGTTGGCTCGTGTTGGGTTAGAACTGGATTGTGTTGGCTTAAAACGGGATTGTGTTGGTTTAGAACTGGATTTTGGCTTAGGATTACATTAGAATTGGTTTAGAAGAGGATTGGTAAAACTGGATTAGAAAAACGATGTCGTTGTACGTAACAGCGCTATACTACTAACAGCAACATATGGAAATGAAAACCGCCCCATCCTTTGTAACACTGGCATCTTGTTTTAATGCAAAGTCATGTTTATGCGGCCATGTCACTCGTTTTGGGCGTATGCAGTGTCCATCGTTGTGCGGACAGTGCATACACGTTGCGTTTTACTTGCTGTCACTGACGCCACTATTGGCAAGACCAGCGCACGCAGGAAAACAGAAACGCCCCGTTGCGTCTCTCTACGTTGTTATTGGTTACTTGGAGTGTTCTATACGCCGAGTGAAATCCATGATCATGCAGGACGCACGCCAAGCGGGCCTGCGCGTAAAATTTACCCGATGCATCGTTCCACGCAATGACACACGCGTCGCATAGTGCACTTACGCGGCGTTATTACGCGATTCAATACGCGCAGGCGGTCCGGCCTTTACCAAAGTTCGGAAAATAGTTATGTGCAAAAAGATGAACTTACATCTCTTAAAAAGGCAGGCCACAAACAAGATGTGCATTCCAACGTGAATACAGAAGACCAGCAAAGCTGTCTCAACAAGAGTGATGTCAGCGCCGGCTATGGTGGGACGGGGACTTCCAACACTGACAAGTATTACGCCGATGGGGATGCAAGAGGTGACAGTGATGAAAAGCGACGTGCAGAGATGACCAACCCAGTAGACGAACTCACTTAGTCCCATGAGTTTTAACATTTCCTGCAATTCAGAAAGAGCGCGTCCTACCATCGAATTTATTTTGCATTATGGTTAGCAGTGTTACACTGCGAGAACTAAAGTATACCGCTTAGCACGCAGAAGGCCTACCGCTGCAGAGAATAACGCCGGCATGTTTTCTGTTTTCAGAAGACAGGATGGCCCGCGCCATTCTTGTCTTTGTGATAGCTAACACCCAAAACAAATTTCTGGATCTCATAGCAAGTGAACACCACACGGATCGTATTATGTGGTGAAGTTCTGTTATGGGGTGGCACTCCATAGGCTGCACAAACCGTATCCGGTCCATTTCCGTTATCAGCCCCGCTTTTATATGCTTGACTTGGGCAAAACATTTGGCATGTTTTCACTGGAATTAAAATTAAAAATGCGAGCGCAGTCGAACGGGAAATCGCAGGATTGTCCGGTAAATGAGAGTAGCTAAAGCAGAGTGATGGTGGCAACAAGGTAAAACAGTCGACGGTAAAACGGTCACCCTTCGATATCTAGTCCGCGATGCCATAGTTGACCGCCTATATGGTTTTCAATGGGACTCTTGCGCAGATCATGGTGGAGTGTGATTGCGTGTTCTCTTATGTCTGTGCAAACTTCGGTGGTGCGATGGCAATGTAGCTACCGCGCTGTCGCGACAACATATTGACCTTGACAGCATGTGGTCCCATGTAACATATACCGCTGTCACCTATGTGATGTTGTTAGTCCCTTGGGGGGAGGGGTCAATGAATGAAGCATAGCATAATGCATCATGCTTTAATACAGTTCTTGCCAACGCTAAAAGACTTGCCAAGAAAGAAAGTTCTTGCCAAGCGCTAGAAACAGACGAGGACGACACACACGGAAGGCGCGCCTTCCGTGTGTGTCGTCCTCGTCTGTTTTTAGCGCTTTTAATCCGGCATGCAGTACAAACAGGCCTCTTCAATGTCGAACTTGTTCGCCTCTGTCTGAGTTTCCTTCCAGAAGGGCGAGAAGCCGAGCCTAAGCTCAATATTACTCCTGATATTTTCAACCATTTCTATCCCGGTTTCTGTAAAGCTGAGCTAACAGTATCTAATCGTGAGAACACGAGGGTGTGGAGCCAGAGCATAAAAAAAACGTCTCGAATCTTGATAATACCTTCGCGAACCCAGTTACTTTCGCTCCGAACTCGCATCGTTCCTCTGATGCAATCTCATGAAATGTCATCAGTCGGCTGTAATTGCGAACAATCGATCGAAGGGAGAAAGCCTTGGATGTCCAGAGTGTTGAGCAAAAGTTTCGGAGACTTGCAGTTCCGTCATCTTATCCACACTCTTGGAACGCATGGAGGCGCTCTGGAGAGGACATGACGAAGTTTATCAAGTCTGTTATGACACCCAAGAAATCATGACACATGTCAAATCACTGGCTCGTGTCCTGAAGTACTACGTTATGAACGTACGCCATACAGTGCGCGTATATCGCTCGAGGCTCTTCTTGCCAAAGCTTGAAGTTCACTGTGCTGCCCTTTCATGTTTGTCGCTCGCACTGTCGTAGGACTGTTCACGACACTTGTCAACAGGAAGATTGAATCGGCTTTCAAGATGGCGTAGAGGATTGTCACACTGGTGTCTGCTGCCCTAAAAAAGTTTCGCTTGCACTGTTTCTTGAGGAATATGTCGGTCGTCTGATCACAGCATAATGCCCCGCTTCATGGATGCCATCATCGAAGTACAGCATGAGCCATCATTTCCAGCTGGTTCTTTAAAATTGCGTACGAAATCCACTTAAATTTCGTGCGGCGAAGCCATGGCTTCACCTACGGTACGGTTTGCGCGAGGTTCTACGATTGCTCTCTTTGTCTCCATCACTGCGTATTGCCATCCCTTGGCAAGCTAGATACCGCAGACACGATAGCGTCGTTACAAGCGCTCTTCTTGCCTCTTTCAGGTCTCTCTTCTTTCCTTGTACGCATTACGACGCGACATCTGCTGTCTGTTTCGCAGCTGTTGGAGCACTCAATGCAGCCATGTGGAAATTTGTTGCTTCATGTGCCTGAAATCTCTTGCGAGCTTTCTCCCAGATGGTGAACCCATTTTCCTCAAAAGTCCGTTTGGAATCCTTGTGTCTTGAAGTGTACGAAAGAGGTGCGTTCATATCGCAAGCAGCGCGGGAAGTTTATGCCTTTTCTTTGGTGGTATCATATTAGAGCAACTGATAATGAGTCTCCCGGCTGGACTGGTGGCGTCGCCCTCTCCTTCCTTGAGGGCATTCAGTTGGGGCAGTAGCTTGTCTAGAGGAAGTCGCTACGCTCTGTGATACGAAGTCCGTAGGCTGAAGCTTCCGTACTGGCGGAAGTACCGCTCTGTTTGCCCTCGTCTTCACCCAGAGGTGCGCGCTTGTTAATCAGGTATCGTTCCATCGGCGTGCGGCTTCTGGCACATGTAGAACCAAACAAGTTCCGGTTACACTACATCAAGTGTACCTCGTGTACCTTACTCGAGCTAGAGAGCGCCGCGTCTAATGACACCATGTCGTGGCGATCCATAAAAACGCCTCGGGCAGGGTCCCTTGCCATAAAAGAACAATAACGGACTTTTCGTTTGGTGGCATGAATGACAGACACTTAATGAATTTGAAAAAAGTAGAAAAATGTATGCTGCGTAGCGTTCACATAATCAGGGTCGGCTACCAGGGAACCACACTGCTCAGTTAAACAACGGCCACCACCACTACCGAGCCGACTTTCCGTGAATTGTTGACCACGTTCCGTAGTCGTGTTAGCGGCGTGTTTGACTGCACTGTGTGTATGTCATTCCGCGCAAGACGGGATCATGATAAAGGGGCAAAATGGAGGGGAACTAATGCTAACGCGTTTCTGTCGCATGAATCCCATTGATCGTCCAATTTTTTTTTTATTTCTGGTCGTTGAAGAGATGCGACCAAGAGTCTATGCAGTGACATAAAGGAAGAGGCGGTTCCTTTGGAGAGACAATGTGGTATGAAGTGGATGTTTCTTTTCAAAACTAGTAATGAACTAGTAGCAAGTTTTGTTGTGTTAAACTGGGTCGCTGTTTGATTTCGCGATGTGCGCTTTCCATTTTGTAGTGCAGTGGTGTAATAAAGAGTGTTTGGAGAGAATTTGGGTGGCTGACCACTCAGAGTGGCTGTCCCCCAGAAAACTTTTTTTTGGGGGGGGAGGAGCAAGTCCCGAAGCCCCCTGTCGGCGCCTATGCGAATGAGCATCGAGTTTTGCTCGAAACTAGCGGCCCGCTATGTCACATTGACAATATAGAGCTCTGCACTTCCGGTAGATGTACATTGAAACGGTCGATGCGCTATCCCACCGAATTACCACCACCACCATGACCACTTACATGAGCGCATGCAATGTGGCAAGTCGAGTTATTGCGCTTTTGTCCCATTCATGCAAACGAGGCTATTGTCTATATCAGTTACACCCATTTTAGCAGCCTTATGTGCTTTTCGTGGGTCTTTCGTGATACTCCGCGCATATTTCTCTGCGTGTCGCTGTCGTTACAGATCTATTTGACGTAATGCCACCTTCGCGTTCTTGCGATATTTTTTCCTCACATACAGCCTTTAAAAGCAGCATTAAATCTTGCTTGTCTTAAATTCAGTCACCCTCATCGACTTATTTGGTCCTGCCTTCATTTTTGTTGTCCAGTTACCTGGTTTCCTCTTCTTCATTGTACTCTTTCAAATATTACCTGACATATTGCGCTTTTGGAGCCTCTTCCCTATTATCATTTTGTTCTGTTGTGTACCCCATATGTTTATCATCTGTACGTATGTTCTTTGAACCTCCTACTGCACCGGATTATTGCTTTCCTGCCATTTCTTTTATATCAACGTGTGCCGCTGTATATATGTACATTACTGTAATTTGATAGCGTGCCAACACCAAGGCTCTTGCGACCGTTTTTGGGCTCGATAAACTCATTCATTCATTCATTCCTTCGTGAGGATCCCGAAGATGGTCGACATACCGAGTCTTCCGGTGTCGCCTTCGCTGAAGGTTACCAAGGAACCACAGACTACATCTTCAATCTTCAATGTGTTCTTCCTGAGTATGTTCTTCCCGGAGCAATTTATGAATGTCACGAGCCACATGACTCACACGAGATGAGCACACTTCGAAGCCACTCCAGCTTCTTAATCCACCTGCTCTGAAAATATAACTGTTCTCCCACATCGTTTACAACAGGATCATATCATCCGTTCGATCACTTCAGTGCTGGTGGGAAGAAATCCGGTACCTCTGTTACTATATACACATTAGAACGTTTCACAAACGATCTAGACGGAACGTACACTCGGAATGTACACTCGCTGTAGCAGGTTGCGCTTCTGTTAATGGATCCAATGGCCACCATGCCATACTATGCTCCAAGGATCCATACCATGTTCGATGTCTACCTTGTTACCTTGGAACTTCATCTTCTTGAGCAGCGACCTTGGTTTCGTCGTCTTCCTCAAGGAGGATCTACTCGGCGTCGACGGCGCCACTTTCACGCCAGAAAAGAGCTTGCATATCGAAGTGGATATTCGGGTGGATGAATATTGGTGTGCAGAACAACTTATGCACCACGATTAAAATTTGTTTCACTGGTTCCATGACGAGAAATGCGGGCGCCATAGCGACTTCTTCCATGAAAGCAGCGTGGCACGGGACACGGCAAAATTCAGTTCATCCTAGTTTTTGTAGAAAATATTTACCAGATTTGAATGAAGCTTTTCAAATGATAACAAATACTTCAGACAATAACATGATACTGAAACAGGAAAAAATATTTTTTTCGTGAATTTCGCTACCGGGTGCTAAAGCCATCGTGTTTCAATATCCATCGCTTGAACATAAGAATGACCTGTCATGGTACAAGGGCGTGGTCTGGAGATGCCTGAAATATGCCGGGAGAGTCGTACGAGCTCGAAGGGAGTTACGGCGGTGCGCTAACCGAAGCTCCACACCAAAACACAAGCATCAATCTGTCTATGGCTACTGACTCCTGACGACCATGAATACCGATGACGAACGGTTCAAAATTCCGTTGAACTTTATAGGATAATAAGGTGGTCCGAGTGCTTGGTGCACTGTGCTCATTCGAAGCAAAACGTAGGGCGAGGGGTGGTGGTACGGTGGGATGCTTGAAGGGTGAAGGAACGGAGGTTGTATTGTGTGTTCAGCGAGACGAGGTGTTGTTTCAACTGCCATCCTTTTATTCAGGTGTTGAGATGCGCAAATGCGAGAGGCTGTAGATGTGGTCGAAAGTAGTGCGTCGAAAGCCAGGATGTGTGTAGAGTGGAGGATGCACACTTTGCAGATCAGCACCTGAGCTTGACACAGGTATGGCGAATGAGAACTATGTCGTATTTCCCTTGAGAAGCTTGTTCCAGGAGCGAGCACGGCTCCGTCGAGTCACTTGTAAAATCTTGCCCTTCCACGAAGAAGCGGATGTACTTGACGGCTAACAAGGCTGCGACTATTTCTTGGTCAAAAGTGAAGTACCTTCCTGCCAGGTGATTCCTATGTTCATGCCATTCCTATACTACTGATGAACTGCGTGAATTGTGATATTCCATGCATCTGCCATAATAACAGCGTGGCCTGATTGATACTATAGGCTTGAATACTATAGGCTAACAGAGTAACCTTAGTCAAGCGAGACTTGAACAGAGACGACGAAACCTTCCGACGCAGGTGGAGACCAACTGATATACTGAATTATTGAATTACTGAAGAACTGAGTCATTAGGAAATTAGTGAAGTGGGGCAAGTGGTAACGTAGACTCATCTTCAAACAGCAACAAGGACGCGGATAGACAAATGAACAGGAGTACTGCTTTACTTACAACTAAAGGACAGACAACTCAAGTCTCATTTTTATACATTATCAGGAGCTCGGTGATGGGAATTTCGATGCTTTTCGCCTCGAGCAGTGTTAATCTTCTTTGTAGTATAGATATTTTATATCCAAATATAATAAATCAACGGAAGTTGAGCACACGCAAAATTCTTTGGCCACGTTTTTATCAAATGTGCTTGTTGTATCTCCCTCGAAAGCTGATCTTTAAATGTGCTTTTGTAACTAGGGCGTGTATTTGTGAGCCTTGCAATGTAATGCCAACAATTCTGATTGTGTGGAAGTCTTTCGCGTGTATTCGTGTTCCCTAAGTCTAGTGCCTGCCTGTCTTGCCGAAGTATAGTTCCTCACACGTAAGTGGAATAGAATAAAGCACTTGTTGTGAGTACGCTACATGTTTGTTTTGTGGAGTGTTCTCTGGAATACTCGCTTTTTTGCATAGAGCTCGCAATTTGCGAGGAGCGCTGAAAACCATTGGAACTTGGTGCTGCACTACTATGGTCTTCAAGTTATGTCCACTTTTTTATGCTTCCTTTTATGTAAGTATGACGTGCTGCCCTCTCTATCTTCTTCATTATTTTGTTTTTCTTACATCTTTTTGGATATAGCTTCGACGATGGACGTTCCGGGGTAACCCCTCCTTAATTTTCGAGGTTGTGGAAGCAAGCTTGCGTTTACCATGTGGGTACGGGGCGTTTTCACGGAGGATGATATGGCGCTCGTCGCTACACCTCTTTCTCATAGGTGGGCATTTTCCTACGGCCTCACTCATCCTCACCTCACGAAGCACGGGCTTTATCAGCCTCACTCACCATCACCAGTAACTTAACCTCAGTCGCCCTCATCCTCACATTCCATTTCAAATTTTTCCCTCACGAACCTCACTTCAGGGCATCGGGATTCCGAGAGGCCTCACTATCCTCATCCTCACATGCCTTCACCTAATGAGGCTATTCACGACCCTTATGGCCTCACATATCTTCACCTCATGAGGGTCCTCATCCTCACTTGTCCTAACCTCATGAGGGCTTTCATGGCCTCAGGAGTCCTCATCCTCACGTGCCCTCACCTCATGAGGGCCCTCATGTTCTCACGGCGCCTCATGTACTTTCGCCTAATGAGGACCCACATGGCCTAACGTGTCCTCATCCTAACGTGCCCTCACCTCATGAGGGCCCTCATGGCCTCACGTACCTTCACCTCATGAGGACCCACATGGCCTCATGTGTCTTCAAGTCACTAGGTGACACGTACCTGAGCCTTTCCGTCATGTTCACATGAGACGTCGGCGTTTATCTACTGTGTCGGTAGTTGGTACTAATGATACTGCGCAGCATTAAACTGTTTACAGGGTTTCGTGCCGTGCTTGGACAAATGTGCTGACAGTTGTTACTGCCACAGTGAGGTTTAACGTTAGTGTTTGGCATCACTAAAGTGGAGCCCGAAATACTACAGCGCAGATGTACCGTTACGGAAATGATCGGGTGGTGGCGGGGAATAGTGCTTGAAGAGATCCTGTACTCGATTCTCAGAACCGTATGACGCTGCTGCCAGAATCGGAGAATACGCTCACAGCTGAAGTGTTTGGGCAAAACAATGGTACTTAATTGCACCTGCAATCAGGTCGTGCCTTTTTGTCGTTGTTTTTTCTTCTCCTTCTTTTACATTTCAAAGGCGCGCTACAGTCACGAGGATTCCAGTTTTCCTGGCTTCGTTTTGAGGAGAAAAAGAAATATTATGAAAATCTTTACAACTCCATGATGAAAACCCCGAGACTGGGGAAAAGACGAAAAACAGACGACGCACACAAACTCTCAATTTCAACGTCTGTTTTTCGTCTCTTCCCCAGTCTCGGGTTTTTCATCACAGATCTTTTTGATTGTTATTTGTTTGTTCTGCTTTGTTAGTTCCTTCCTTAGTACTTCCTTCATTATTGCTGTCGCAGAGACTTTAGGGAGCCCGGTAAAGGCTGCTTTATATTGAGCTTTATGCTGTTAAGAATAAGAGATGTCAAAATAAAAAGAAAGCCTTGTTACATTCCCAGCAGCGGTAACATTTGTTCAAAAAGAAAATACAAAAACACCGCACATGGCACCTTTGGCACGACACAGCACGCGTGTGTCCAGTTGCAATCATTCGAAATTAGCGGGGGAAAGCAGCTGCA
Organism: Ornithodoros turicata; assembly: GCF_037126465.1. NCBI lineage: Eukaryota > Metazoa > Arthropoda > Arachnida > Ixodida > Argasidae > Ornithodoros > Ornithodoros turicata. Next base: position 50,536,065 of record NC_088203.1, on the reverse strand, counting down.
CGCGCTTTCGAAAACGCGGTACAGAGCCTCTCCAAACGAGGCTGCTATTCCAGTAAACAGGCAGAAAAACGAATCCACAAGATGTGTGGATACGTGTGGCGCTCAAAACACGACTTCGAAATCGTGTTCCCTATCCTCGGGGTTTTATCTTATGCAACAACATAACGTGACCGCCTAAGAGAGTCATGACTTATCTGTAAGGTCACTTATGAAAAAGTCGCGTGCCCCTTTGAAGTGAGATTTTTCATGGTAGCCTTCATAGAGGGCGGCCCACCAACCCTGATAGAAATTCATAGTAAAAAACGTAGGCCCTGGAGAGACATGCGGTGAAGGGATTTTTTTCTGTCAGTAACTTTTGTCACATATTTGTAATATTTTTATTTCATTTCAATTGACGGAAAGTTAATTTCTTGAATTGAACTTCGAAATTTCCCAAGGCAATCTAACGTATTCTTTGCGGAAATGAGTTCCGCGACGTCATTTTACTTAGTATAGCGCATAACCCCAGTCGTAATGCAATGGCAATTGCCGAAATAAATTCGCAAAAAATCGTGGAAATGAGAGCCCTTGGCACCGCCTCTTTTTTGACGGCTCCAAGTCTGAGCGCAAAGCTGCGAAGAAAGGAGGTTACATTGACACGCCACACGAGGGGGAAAGGATTACAAACACAACCCACAGAAGAGTTCCGCTGCCAGGTATCAGCTTTGCCCACGTCAGTTTCAGGGTCGCGCTCTTTTTCCTTTGTTCGTGTTTTGCTCAGTGTGTTTGTTTGCTTTTAGGTGCGTACGCGGCTGTTTTCACTATGACCGCTGATAGCGGTCTCGTAGTTTTTCTGCACCACTTTATTGTCATGAACCTGTGTATGTGTGTGTGAGAGAGAGAGTTGTATGCGCGAACGCCTGTCAGCTGTCTTCTTTTTTCAATTCGTTTGTTTCAACATGCTACGGATTTCTTTACATTCAACACACTTCCTGTGTACTTTGATTAGGTTATCATTAGGGTAAAAGCGTTCGAAGCGTTCGGCATCTGCTGCAATGCACAGGTGGGCTCTCCCAATTGTATCTTCCACGGCCCTTTCTATTTCGGATCTGTAAAGCAACGAGCAGAAAGCAGTGATTTTCCCCTGCTGGTCAGCCGGCGATCGTGGTTCGCTTTTGTATACTTCGTCAGAGGTAAAAGCCCATCGGCGTTAAGTCAGGAGACCTCGCGGGCCATGACACTGGACCAAATTGGGCAGCCCACTTCTCATGGAACATGTGACTGAGCAGCTGTACTGCACGCCGCGCGCTGTGAGGTGGAGCCCCATCGTGCTGAAACCACACGCGGGTCTGTTCAGCAAGAGCCAGGTCATCAATAAAGCTGAACACGGCATCTAAAATTTCGCTACAGTAGCGGTTGGCATTTAGGGGTCCCGTGAAAAAGATTGGGCCAATAATGGCTCCGTTATAAATCACGGCACATACATTCAATCCCCACTCGTACTCATGCTTGCAGTCCCGTAGCCAGAGTGGGTTTGTTTGGCTCCGTTGTGTCGGTTCACTTGAGCGCTATGGCAGAAGTGGGCCTCATCAGCCCAAATGACCCTGTTCACAAAGTTTCTGCTTTCCTGGGTCCGACATCGGATCCAGTTAGAGAAATCCAGTCGTTTCTGGTTGTCGCCCGGCTCACGTGGTGCGGGTGGAGTTTGTGCTTGTGTAGTATCCTCAGCACACTTGACTTTGATGTCTGTACTCACTTTGCCAGGGTGCACAGACTTTACGTCGAGGTCATCTCCTACTTCTTTCAGGGCCTGGTCTGTTTGTGTTGACTCACTGGCAGATATTGGGTGTGACCGGCTCTGGGTACCGGAATGGAAACTTCCTCTTGTGGACAGTCTCACAAATGCACGCCTTATGGTATAAGAGCTCACCACCCTAGTTCCCTGAGGTATTTCACTGTATTTGAGGACTGCTCTGTCATAGTCCATACCTGCAGCCCCCAGAGCAATGATCATCCTTGTTTTTTCTTGGTTGGAATACACGATGCTTGCCATCGCTGCCGTTTACTTGTTTCAGTGCATTCACCGAAACCGGAGTGCAAAGCGCTCCAAAAATCTGTTTCCTTCCTTACCTGTCAACACGTCGGGTGACCTCATTTTTTATAAGTTCACTCTGATTCCCGCACTCACCGCGGGTGTTTATTCCGTGGGTAAGGCTTGTAACCCTTTCCCCCCTCGTGTGGCGTATCAATGTAACCCCCTTTCTTCGCAGCTTTGCGCTCAAACTTAGAGCCGTCAAAAAAGAGGCGGAACCAAGGGCTCATCTCCACGAGTTTATTTCGGCAATTGGAATTGCATTACGAGTGGAATTATGTGCTATACTGAGAAAAATGACCACGGGGAACCCATTTCCGCAAAGAAAACGTCAGGTTGCCTTGGAAAATTTCGGAGTTCAATTCAAGAAATTTACTTTCCGTCAATTAAAATGAAATAAAAATGTTACCAACATGTGGCAAAAGTTATTGGCAGAAAAAAAATTCCTTGACCGCATGTCTCTCCGGGGCCAACGTCTTTTACTATGAATTTCTATCATGGTTGGTTGACCACCCTGTATATGGAGGAATGAAATCTAAGAACGGAACATGGCGATCCTCGAAGATCTTGGAATTTCCATTGGCCCTTCGCGCAGTGTGATGTCATCTGCCGCACACCTTCTCCAAGCGAGGGGATAGAGTGGCTTCCCCTTCATCCGTGAGGCTCTTCACGAATGGACCCATGACCCCATCCGTGAGGTTTCTCACGAAAGGCCTCACGGCCTCATCCGTGAGGTTCCTCACAAAGGGCCTCACGGCCTCAACCGTGCGGCTCCTCACAAAGGGCCTCATCTGTGAGGCTCCTCACGGAATACGTTGTACCCTCACGTATTGATGTCCTCACGACGACTGGCCTCATGAGGGCCCTCACGGTGGGCCTCATGAGGGACAATGCCTCACGATTGTCCTCATGAGGAACTTTCAGCTTGGTCTGGCCTCACTCACCTCTCACCTCATCGTCGTGAGGTGAGGGTGAGGTGTCCTCATGAGGGTCCTCATGAGTGAGGCCGCCCAGCTATTCTCTTTCTACTGACTTGGAATGGCCAAAATGGTGGAGAAGCACTGTTTTCTTGATCTCGGGCTATATTTCCAGCATATGTGATGTTGGGTTCTTTCTAATGACAGGTCAAAGAACTGTAGCTTGTGTTCTTCTTACTTTTCATACGTGAACCTAAGCCATTTGTCCTTTGTATGAAACAGCTCTAGGATCTGTTTGATTTTCCCATTAGGTGCGTCTTCTGTGTGAGCAAAAAAAAGGAAATCATCAACTTACGTCCATCTGCAGCCATTGCATGTCGAAATCCTAGGCGAAGTTACCCTAACTGCAAAATAAAATAAAGTAAAATTTTTGCGTCCAGGGCGCAGTGAAGAAATTGGAAATTCTGGAGACCATAAGGGCGATAGGAAAAGCACCCCAAGAGAATGCCAACCAGACCAGTATCAAGCAACGGGGTTACCAGCTGTCGAAAAGGCACCGTTGATCACAAGTGCTAGAACGAGCGTGAAACAGGTAACAGACGAGTGCCACGCACAGCAGGCAAGGCAGCTCACTTAGGACAACGAAGGTCATTTTGTGGTGGCTTCAAGGGTCATATACAGGGGGTCCCAGAAAACGTGTCATTGAATTATAATAAAAAAACTACACCCCTTGAGTCATGCGGTCAACGGCATTTGTTCTTATTAGGTTTTTGCCACCTCCTGATGTGAATGTCATGTATCCGTTTATGTATGTGTGTATGTCAGTTTAATTATGTAAATATTTGCGAACCGAACTCGGAAATCTGCCAAGTAAAGGTCGCGTTTTACGTCACCAATATGAAGAGCGCACCGAATTCACTGAAATTCATGATAATTGACAGTGATATTCACGAGCTATCCCATCGGAAAAAATAGCCTAACATCATGCTTTTCGGAGCACCGCACCCTAGCACGCGATGTCTTTTTGAGCGCATCGCTCTCAGTCCGACGAAAGGAGGTTCCAAAGCCAGCCCACACAATGATAGTAAAAAAAGTAACAGTTTCTAAAATTGGGAGAGGGAAAGCGTTATCCAAGCGAACGTCGGACGCGATAAGCCATGTCTGTGTTATCTGTTTCTGCGATGCCTTGGTGGGCTGGGTTTGCAACCTCCTTTCGTCGGAACAACAACAACTTTATTTTTGACCTTGGAGAGTGGACTTATGGAGTATGGAGTATGTCCTCTCGTCGGACTTACAAAGATTGCGCTCAAAAATTCATCGCGCGGGAGCGCATCCTGTGGGAGCTCCGTAGAGCATGATGTTTGGCTATTTTTTCCGATGGGATAGCTCCTGAATATCCCTGTCAATTGACCTTTACTTGGCAAATTTCTGACTTAGGCTCGCAAAAATTTGCATAATTAAACTTACGTTACACGACATTCACACCAGGAGGTGGCAAAAACCTAGTGAGGACAAGTGCCGTTGACCGCATGACTCTAGGTGGTGTAGTTTTTTTATTATAATTCAATTACACGTTTTCTTGGACACCCTGTACAAAGAAAAAAGCTCCACTAATGAAAATCTTTCACGAAGTAAAGGACTCAAGTGCACAAAAGGGCCTTAAGGATGCAGTAGAGATGTGCAAGTGGGCAGGACTTCAAACATTAAAAAAAAGACTTGAAGAAACAAAAAATGAATTTCTGGAAGCCTTGTACACTTCCAAAGCTGACAAAGAAGAAACTCTGTTTAGAGTTATATCACAGAAAATGACACCTGGTAGAAAAATCTTGGGCATCTTCCTACAACAGCACCTGAACAACTTCAACATCACTGACCCATTTGAGACTTGTAGCGCCACTCCAGTAACAAGACACTTAGAGAAAGAAGGTATGAAACCGCTCCTCTTCTTCTCGATTAATGTCGAAGATATGTACTGCTGCCATATACCATACTGCTGTACTACTGTACTGCTGCCATATACCATAAAGGACTGATCACTTTTGAGAACACTGCTGTAGTCACACACCGAACCTTTATGTAACTATTAAAGACATATCGAAGGTCAATGATTGTGGCGGAAAATGGATGCACCTACAATGGATGCACAGAACAAGGGCTGCCCCATTGGATTTCGGGTATCTCGAGCCATGTGCCGCATAGTAATGGGATAATTCGATACAGAACTAAGAAAATCCCCGGAAAACATGAGAGTGAACGTTACCTTCCGTTATGTTGACGATTTCTTATATTTTTCACATAGAAGACCCACCTAATGAAATGAAGAGTATTTAGTGTATCGTGATTGCGGCCTGAGTGTAAAATTTTACGTTCGTTGATTTTGCACTTAGGGTCACATCGCCTAGGGTTTCCACTTGCAATGGCTCAAAGTGGACGTTACCTTCCGTATGATGATGATTTCCTCTTTTTTTTCACACAGACCACTCACCTCATGAAAAAAAAAATCACAGATCTTAGAGCTGTTTCATGCGAAGGGCACAGGGCTTACCTTCAGATATAAAAAGAAGAAAGCAAGCTACAGTTCTTGGACCTGTCATAAGAAAGAACCCAACATTACATACTCTTGAAATACAGCCCGAGATCAAGAGAACAGGTGCTTCCTGACCATTCTGCCCGACCCATGTTTCTAAAAAGAGGTATAGCGACCAGTGTCACATCATCCATGAAAAAGACCTGCACCCACACGGTAAACGCAAGCTTGCTTTCACAGCCTCAAAAATTGAGAGGAGCATCCGTCGCCGAAGCTAGAAAGAAAAGAAAAAATAAAGAAAAACGCGAGAACAGCTTGACATACGTACATACACTTGGTCGTAACTGAAATGGACTCTGACCAGAAGCTCAGCAAATCTTTCGTTTGCATCTATTACGAAGGTATAATACGCCTCAGAGCCACACGCGCGGCGGCAAAGTTTGCCAAACGATGAGCTGAAAAAGGGCTTCGCCTTTGCTCCTTAACACGCGCAATCGGCGCCGAAATCTAGTCTCTTTGTAGTGGATATCCGCCAATTTCCTTGTGCGTGACGAAACCATGAGGTTCATGTTTCATTGGATGCCCGGACCGGAAGTTCTGTTGTTAGTGAGTTTGTGAGCGCAGCGACATCCGGAAAGCGATCTTATGGACGTCGAAGCAAGACATGCGGAGACTTCGATCCCGGAACTTTTTTCTGACCTTTCCGCGATCGGGAAGCAAATTCTGTGTGCTGAACAGTTTGGGAGCCTCGCTTTGGAAGCTCCGCGGATGCCGCAAATGTGAACCCAAGTCAAAGCTCTGCGAACATCGGTCACAGATGGAGCAAACAGGATCAGTTGCCTGTCTTCGACAGACAGGTAAGCGATAAGCTTTTTAACGCACACTGTCATTGAACATGTAAATGTTCTCTGAAATTTCGTGGCCTCTACTTAATGCGTACTTGCTGTTTAAGGAGCCGGTGCGGCTGGTGTGTCATAAAGCCGAAGGAGATCGAATGCTTGTGCTGCAAGGAGCTCGAAAACAGCACATAAAATACGACACAATACAGAACAGTGAATTGGAGAAAAGCAATATAGGCGACTGTGTAATAGTCAGTGTGCTGTGTCTTAAGTTACCGTTTTGTGTATTGCCCTGTGCTGAGGTTTTTAGCGTAGGCTTTTAGCGATATTGAGTGTTCTTACTTTCGATTCACTGAAAAGTAAAAGAAAAAAAATATTTGTTTCTAAAAGGATACAGCATGTGTAGTAATATACAGGGTGTGTGTGCAGATAAATTGCAGTCGCTCTCAAGTACATGTGGAAATGCCACGACACACACCCTGTACTGTGACCGGTTACCTATTTGCCTAAACTATATTTCATGTACATCTGACGATACGGATATACTGCATATCTCCAGTTTGCAAGCTGTTTGTACCATAAGCTTGGGAAAACCAAGAGCATGGTCATCGCAGCCTGTGCAGTGAACAGGATCTGGCGAGCCTTCCACACAGAAACTGCCACAGGCTTCAAGTACCTAACATCCTAACTGGAGGTACCTCTTCGCCAGCTCGTCTATAGCATTTAAAATAATTCAGCATCTGTATTTAGGATGACTTCTAGCTCTCAGGATGATGCATGGTTCATGAGTCCAATATGTTGTGTTGAAACGCAAGACTACTCCTTTTTAATAAGTCTTGCCGAACGATAGGTGAGCACTACTTTCGTGACATTGTGTACCGACGCTACACTGAACAATTTCTTGAGCAACGCTGATGAACAAATGAAAAGCAGAGTCTGTCTTTCAAATATGCATGTTCTTGTAAACTCTCAATTTGTTAGGTGACGCATGTTGACTCATGTAATGCCCGCATGGGCCTTTGAGGTATATTCATCAATAAATATCAAAATACCTATTGTAATACCTATCCTCCCTTTGTGTGGATGATGCATAAACATTCTCAGAAGGTATGTCGTCACACTTTGCCCCATTGTGCCTAACGCCTAATTCCACCTCTTACATCATCTCCACATCCTGAATCTCCAAAGCTGTACAAGGCTAAAGTAATCAGGTGCTACATAAAAAAGGGGGAAGGAGGAAATTAAAAGCTGACACATCTAAAATTCAAAGAAACCCTGATGCTTTCACGGAGCTACCCATGTCTCAGTCAGATCATATCCCCATAGAAAACAGCTCTTCTGGGCCTCACTGATTGATTCCCTTGATTGCCCTGACTGTGAGGCTGTGAATACTTATCGGCTTGGTGGCAAGTGGGCTTGCGTGTGATGGTGCGGTTTGGAATAAAGGGAGCAAGGAACATCTCTCTTACGGTCTTAAGAACGATATGAACATAACCTGTCAAGGCATAGCATTTCATATTGCTTTCAGTAAGTATAACACTGCTCATAGAAGTTGCGACCATTCATGTCGGGAAAGCATGCTGAGGTTACCTGAAACAGTGCGTCGAGAACTGGGAGTCAGGTTCATAGAGAGCACCTTATGAGAGGAAAAGCGACAGTGCCTAGTGAAGACACTCCAGGAATTTTGTGCGGGTTTTAGGGTGACGCCTTTTAACAGTTTTGATGGAAAGCAGGGTGTGTGTAACACTGACCTCGGGTGTATGAGTTCTTGTTATCTACAATCAGGTACCCATGTTCTAGCAATCTGGAAAAGCCTTAGCTCTCTTGCAGGAAATTGCTAATGAATCTGAGTGTCTTTTGTGGAAACAAACACCGGCCTCGGTGGCTCAGTCGGTAGCGCGTTCGCCTTCTGATCCCGAGATCGTCGGTTCGAACCCGACCGAGAACGCGAGCAACTTGGTGGCAGGGTAGAAGTTGTTTAGACACGCCTCTTCCGCGAGGGACGTTAAATACGGATTGCCGTGTGATGCCTTCATCGCACGTTAAAGAACCCACAGGTGGGCAAAAGCAATCCACAGACCGACCGCTGTGGCGTCGCTCATGATCTCAGTTGTCTCGCGACGTAAACACCCAATTATTATTAAATTATTTTGTGGAAACAGGTTGTAACTGTCTTTCTATCCACGCTTCTTAGTTGCCCTAGCAAAAGCATATATGTGACGCTGCACACAATATCTAATGCACACAATCTAATCATCACACTAATTGCTTCACACTAATCACACTAATTGTGTTCTCAGGCTTCTGAAATGGAGCTACGTCGTGCATACGCTGTGCCATGTCGGGAAGAACATAAATCAGATTGCCTTTACTTTCGAAATTGGCCCTTCAGTGCTTCATGTGACTGCAAGACTGGTATCCCCTAAGCAATAGGCAATAAGAATGATTTCTACAATGTAATGAGCTTTGTAAAACAACAACTTTATTTGAAAATATATTCTAAATGCCGGGTGACAATCTCATAATGTAACATCCTTTACTGCAAACGCCGCTTAACACAACGATTAAAAACAGAGCGTAAACGTTAGTAGTAATCATTCAACCCAAGTTTTACACAGAAAATCCACGACTAGCATTGCACTTTTTACTTTAAATTATTTTAAAATGACTTTATTTTTTTAATTTACATTTTAAAATTTTTAAATTGTGCCAAACCTGACTCAGTGCTATACTTGTCGTGGATTTTCAATGTAAAACTCAGGTTGTAGGAAATAAGAAACTAGATAGAAAGGAAGCAGACAGTGGGAAATAATTTATTTGAAAATCAACGACGCCATCTTGAAGAAATCACGCCGGTGCGGGCGACTGGAGCACGACCGTTGCAGGGGCAGGTGGCAAGCTAGTTCCAAGGCATCACACCAGATGGTGCCAGCATCGTAGCTCTATACGAGAAAGACAGAGAACAAGAAAGTACTAGCGACATGTAAAAATGGCAACACTCTCGACAAGTCTAAGCATGCCAGAGCGCGGGGAAAAGGCCTAACCGCTACTGCTAAACAGCACGGAGAAAAGACTGCACATCGGGGGGAAAGGCTTAAGGCAATCGACTAGGCCTAACCACAGCGTCACAACACTGAGCGGCTAACACAAGGCGGGAACCACTAGCCACACGATGGCAAACGTACATCAACATTTGCGTACGGCGAGAAAAGGCTTAACACGAGCGCGGTAAAACAACGCGCAAACATCGGTAAATCACTCACCTTTTCCCCCGCTGCAACGGAGCGTCCGCTGTCGTCGACAGCCAGGGATCAAGTGACGACAGAGCGACCGACCGCACGTCTTCTCCCGACGAGAGCCAGAGCTGGACTGACGTAAGCGCCACTCTACGGGTGCTACGCATGTGCGCGCGCTCCTAGCGCCCTCTGCGGCGACCACCTGCGAGAGGCTAAGAGAGAAGAGCATTCCTGCGCCCCCTGCTGGCCGTTCTCATTGGTCGTAACGTCATCCTATTGTCTCAGGGCTACAGTTTTTTTTCCACTAATGCTCCTTTGGACAAGGTCAATCTGCAATGAAGCCATGGCATGATGTCATCATGCACCCACGTGGCTCAAGGACGCGTGCGCTCTAGACAGGGGACCTATTATTTATTGAATCACTATCCCAAGATTATTTCCTTTATTCTTCTGTAACGATTGAATAGGAAACTATTGCAGAACAGCACCATGCATGAAAGCTGATCGTAGGAATTCCAAAGTCTTACTAAATGAGACTTGCAAAAGAACAAAATATCCTAACACGCAGTGATGGCCACTAACTACTTCTACAGTAGTTTAACTATAACTACTAACTACTTTGGGATTGAGTAGTTTAACTAGTAGTTCAACTACTTTTCAGGGGAGTAGTTAAAACTACTTTTTTAACTACTGCAATGTAGTTTAACTACATCTATAACTACTTAACGTTGTCCACCATCACCAATCCCTTGTAGTGTTCTTGGGCACCTAAATATGAATCACAAGCGATAATAAACTTTTGCTCAAGTCATTGCTACGATCGTCAAATACAAAGCTTGCGGCGGGATTCTGTCTATGCCTACGCGATAAACTAAGTTACAGAATTATTCCACAGCATATGAGACTTCAGTCGACAAGCATTAAAAGTAGAGGTGTGCCAATAATCGAAATTTTGAATACGAATCGAATATTTGCGATATTCGATTCGTATTCGTATTTGAACATTTAATATTCGAAGTTTTCGAATATTCGATTTCTTTTCGCATATCACAGCAGCTTATTCCGAAGCTGTTGCGGGCTGGGCACTGGAATTTGTACGTTGCGGCGGCGAACATGCATAGTAGAACAGCTGCAAAGCTACGCGCGGAGTTTCCGAGGTACGCTCGTTCGCGAATGCGTTGCTATACGTTCGGTAACCGAAACCGAAACTAGTACGCAGTTGTGTGCGGCCGCCATTTTAGAGTCCGCCCCAGCGAAAATCGAGACCGCGGTACGTTTGATACATCGTCAGCATTGTCGTGGCTTTAGTGGATTGCTAGCGAACTCTGAACATTCGTGTGAGGCCTACAGTTTGGTGAAATTACGGTTAAATATCGCCATTTTGTTGTCGGTGAGCTGAACACCGCTGTTCAGCGTCCCATTGGATGCACAGCCAAAACCTGCGTCTCGAATGCGTCTTTTTCGGTTTCGATTTGTGGTTATCAGCGATGTATGATAGAATCATGGTCGCATTCGATGACGGCGATAATCGAGGAGTGCGACGTGTTGATATTTCGACATAGTTTCTCCAACTCCGGCGCTCTGCGACCGTATGAAAGCGCCAACTAGGATGACCGTAATGCTGCAGTCATTTGAAACTGCGCGAACTGTTGTTACAGATGATAGCAAGACGCATATATAGCCTAAAGCCCGACCTTCATAGATCGATTTTGCTCGCGACTCACGCGCGTCGCCGCCGGCGCGACAAAGTTTGAGGCCCGCGCGCAGATTTCTGAGAGAAAGATTTCGCGAGAAAGATTTTTGAAATGAAAGATTTTGCTTGCAGTTTTCAGTTTGCCTCATGAGAACATACACTGTTTCACTGTAAAAATAATTTTCCTGTACATGTGCATATAAGCATGTATGCTCTATGCTAAGCCAATACATTAATACATATTCCTCATTAGCACTTGGGATATTTTCCTATCATCAGCAGAACACTACTGTGACGATGCTTTTTTCCGGGGCTTAATTAACTTAATTAACTCTTAGAAGCCGTTATCCTGTGACGTGATATTCGATATTCGAAGGACAATTTTGTCGATATTCGTATTCGATTCGTATTCAAAAATTTCAATATTCGCACACCTCTAATTAAAAGCGAAGATTTAGTACATATGCCCCACATAGTTGCTCTGCACCTCCGTTCTCAACAAACGAGTAGCTCAAGGCAAAAGTCGGAAGCACAATCGTGCCGTAAAGTTTGCGGCAAAATCGGAAGTAGTTGACGCCTTCAGTAACTTAACTACTGTAGTTAACTACTTAAAATAGTAGTTTAACTAGTAGTTGCCACTACATTTCTGCAAGTAGTTGATAACTACTTTTTAACTACAATCAGATAGTTTAACTAGTAGTTTAACTACATGTAGTTAACTACTGGCCATCACTGCTAACACGTAACTCCATCAACGGCTAATAAGAGGACTAGGCACTAAACAAATCAACACAGAGTACGGCTAACAAGTCAAAAAAGAAAAAATACAAAGCGTCAACAAAGGAAAGCATCCATGTCGGGGCATGTCAGAACACGTCAGGACAAATTGCACGACTGCTGGGCAACAGAGGAAAACAAACACTTGAACAGAGTGAAAAGACACTCACTGTCAACGGACACGTACACTACATTCCCTCATTGTAAATCTGCTCGTCACAAAATCCACCTGCATCGTCGAACACCATTCAGCAGTGACGAACCACACATCCGCACCCCATCAGAGGCAGACAGAACCCCAGTGAAACTAAGCTCTTCCACTGACGGCCAACGCAATTGCTAGGAGCAGAATTAACGTGTCTAGACCGGCCAGTGTCCAAGAGAGAAGTGTCCTTGCACCCCCTGCTGACCATTCTCATTGGTCGTGACGTCATCCTATTGTCTCAGGGCTACACTGTTTTTTTCCACTAATGCTCCTCTAGACAAAGTCAACCTGAAACAATAGTATCGCGGTATGACATCATCATGCATGTGCGTGGCTCAAGGACGCTTACGCTCTAGACAGGGGACCTGTTGCTTGTTGAATCACTATCCCAAGATTATTTCCTTTATTCTACTATAATGATTGCATAGGGAACTATTGCAGAAGAGCACCATACATGAGAGGAGATTGTAGGAATTAAGCATTTCATTCCCAAAGTCTTACTAAATTAGACTTTCAAAAGAACAAAATATCCTAACACCTTCAATGCCTACATACAACGAGCTAATCGAGACATGCCCATCCCAGCCGAGAGCCATGCAGATAACTGAATAATGACGCTTTGTTCCTCCTGAATAAAGTCACACACCTGTCCCCCTCGCGGTTACTCTCTGAACTAAATGAATCGCAAAATTATTAAGAATAGCTCTACTCCCATTCAAGGCAGCACTATCGTCATCGTCAAGAATATTCCTTGTACAAAAAGGAAAAAAACTACATGTAGAAGGAAAGCATGTCAGAACAGGTCAGAGCATGTCAGCGCATGTTTGTCAGACAACAAGGGGGAAAAAAGCGAAAAGAACCAAAGAAAAAAACCAGCATCAAACTATTTCTAAGCACACGCACTCATCTTATTCAGAAAAAGTGCTCATCATAAATCCGTTCAGGACAATACACACCATTTTTCTATTGCTACACTTTTTTCCAGTAACTGTCAATGCATTGCTACAGACTGCGTGACGTCATCACGTCCTGTCTGAAGAAGACAGCGGCAAAGACAAAGACTCCTATTATTTATTGAATCGCAAGATTATTTCCTTTGTCCTACTCTTAATTTCAATTCAATTCATTTCAATTTTATTAGTAGTATTTGCAGTACATAGTACACAGTGGGGGCCCCGTAGCATAGCTAGAGGTGGGGCCTCCCGGAAACAATCTGAATATCGTATCATATGTGGCGACAACATCAGAACAAGATATCCAATATAACGATGTACTGTCACAGTATGGGACAAAGCACAATACGCACAAAAGAAAAAGAACAAACAAATTAAATAAATATAAGAAATAAAAACAACTGAGATTGAGCAAAAATGTGACGTTTATGAAGGTGAACAGCGTAGGCGAAAAAAACCATGGGTGAAAGAAGACAAATAGTTGAAAAAGCGTGCATGAAAAGAGTGTATGAATATGAGTAACTAATTCATGAAATGGTTCCTTAAGATGATCCGAAAACGATGGAACGAACGTACTGACTTTAGGTTATCGGGCAAGGCGTTCCATAGTTTGGCAGCAACGAAGGTGAATGTTTGCTTCCCGTAGTTGGTTGTTGTGCGTGGCAGGAGAAAATTACCGGAGCGAGGTGATCTAGATGGAGCGACTACTGCAAGACACTAATTGTTGAAGACATCTGACAAATGCATGACATTCATTCTCTCATCAAAATTCAACAAAAAAGCACCGTGCATAATAACGATTTTCACCCCAAAGGCTCATTATGGTCATTACCCAGGCGAAAATTTGAGCTGGGAAGTCAACTGGTACCAGCTCGTTCCCAGTTCGCACCAACTGGTGGCAACTGGAAAGTGAACTGGTACCAGTTCAAGCTGGTCTGGTGGCAAGTGGGCACTGTGTGCAACCAGTTGAAGCTGGGCTGGTGGCAACTGGAAAGTGAACTGGTACCAGTTCAAGCCGGACTGGTAGCAACTGGAAGTGAGGTGGTGCCAGTTCGAACTGTACCAGTTTACATATTTGGGGGGAAGTTTTGGTTTCAGTGCCAGGACAGGTTAATATGAAGATTGTAAGAAGAAGTTATAAAAACGACCAGAAAGTAACTTTATTAGTAGAAATAATCATATTTCAATTTTTTGTAAAGTTCCTGTTAACAAAAGTTATTTTGGGACTCTTATATTTGTATTTTGTGCGTTCCTGCTCCCGCGATGAATGATGCGTTTAATGTGCAACGGTCGCTTGCTTAGCAGCGTGCTTGTACAGCGATTTTTGCCCGTTATGTTCTTGTATTGGTTTTGTAACCTAAAGGATTTGTCTTCAAGTTACGACAGTGCGACAGTACAATGAGCGCCAGCAGCCGGGTGTTACGGGGCTCACTTTGTCCCAGCTGAACTGGTCCAGTTGCAACTGGGACTGGGCGAACTGTGTTATCGAACAGGGACCAGTTCGATCAACTGGTATCAGTTGGCCCAACTGGTTTCTGGCCGGTCCCAGTCTCAACTGGTACCAATTGGCACAACTGGTTTCTAACCGGTCCCAGTCTCAACTGCTGCAACCAGTCCCAGTCTCAACTGGGACCGGTTGCAACTGGGACTGGGTGAACTGTGTTATCGAACAGGGACCAGTTGATCTGGGACCGGTTGAACTGGTCCCTGTTCGATAACACAGTTCAACTGGTACCAGTTCAAAAATTTTTCGCCTGGGTAGAATTACAGTAAACTACCACTGCTCTTTTAAAATAATAAGTGAGACCACTCTACAGCATCACCAGGTTTATGTAATACATGACCCTTTCTATGCTCATGCATTCGTTGTCTTAGGCTACACCTGCGAGCAAAAAGGCGCGAAAGCCTGGGGGCAAAGTTCCATTCGCGCATTGCAAGCAAAAAGGCGCGAAAGCCGGGAGCAAAGTTCCATTCGCGCACGCCAAAGCACAAGACAGAACGCCTTTACGGGAACATGATGGCATTCCCACAATATTAATGATTTTCTACCTTGCATTGCAGTTTAGAAAAACTACTACAAAACTATAATTTTAGGAGCACCTTAAAATTCTACTTTCTATGGAAACTATAATTGCCCTATTACTTGGATCGCTATTAATGAAGCGCTCCAATTTTTTCTCTCTTCCCATTTCAGCCTTGTCATGCAGTGAAGCAGACTCACATCCAAAATAATTAATTTACACTGAGGGTGCCGTGCTTCAGGAATTCCTATCCCGCGCTCAGATGCAAGCATTTCTTCACGGATACCTTTAACAGCTGACTTCCTCCACATACCGAGCTCCTAACACCATCTAACAAACAAACAATCAGAGAAGCCATCTTCTCAGCTGTACCATGCGACTTTCTTCTGCGTAAAATTGGTGATTTGAGGAAGAGAGCAGCAAAAAATTGCGCGCACTTGTGCTTGACTTAAAAAACCTGAAGCATATGCTAATAAACTAAGAAAAAGACACTCATGTCTGGTATCTGATAGTGCCACATACACAGACGCATTGCCCTTGCGTAAAGAAAGCACAGAACAGGGATACACAAATTTCCATAGGTGAGCAGGGAAAAGGCTTAAGACGTCAGGTCACCACACATCGGTACGCGGCTAGCACAACATGGCACCAACAAGATACTAGCAGCGGGAAGAACTGCAACACTGCTAAACAAGTCCAGACATGCCATGATGACGTCACAAATCAGGAAAAAAGCACACGCATGCACTCACAGAGGACAATGCATTAAACACACGCTCAGGAATAATCGTAGCGTTACCGCACATCGCTACGAAGCTCGACGTCTAACACAAGACGACAGCAGCAAGATATTAGCGAAGGGTAAAAATTGCAACATTACTGAACAAGTCCAGACATGGGACATCGCATACAAAACACTGCTCATCGGGGAAAAGGCCTAAGCCTGCGGCGGATCATCATAGAGCATACACAACTTCGTTTTTCTATTTCGCGTAAACTAAATGCGGTCTGCTTGGAAAACGACGTACAAATTTTCTTAGGGAGCAGAGAAATATAGAAATTTCTACTCCGTGCTCAGATAGATTTCTGCACAAAAACTGCAAAATTAAGCACTGCTTACTTCGTCAAGATATCGAACACCCAACAAAATCAAACTAACAAGCCCACTTCCACTGATAGAACACTATTCAGCTTTTACGCAGGAGGCTTTCTTCTACATAAAAGTAGAGAAAATAAGAGAAGAGCAGCGAAAAATTACCCGCACTTTTGCTCGCATAGCTATAAGAGAAAAATAAATAAAATAACGACGCACACGCTAATAAACTGTGACAAAGACACCCATTTCTGCTATCAGATAATTATTGCATAATGGTAAATACTCATTTGCATTGTCCCTGCATGAAGAAAGCACAGGACAGTGATACACAATTTATCTTAAGCGAGCAGGGAAAGTCACTTCTACTCGAACAGCTTAATACCATAAAGTATCATTTTTTAAAAAGAAAATAAAGCTTGAACAGCGCTACGAACGTGACAGACACATACTAACAAACAAACAAACACTTCTATTCATTTCTATTGGTAAAGGCGTAAATCACACTAGAAGAAAAAAGCACACTGCTTCAGGCCAGCGTATCAAATGCAATGCATCAGGACCGGCTCTCATAAAATAGCCTGCCCAAAACAAAGACTTCACCAGGTTCGCGAGGCAATTCCATTAAAAACGCTCTCGGTCTATCCTACAGATAGCAATGCAAGCGCTGCTATCCTTATTTTTTAAACCACTATTCCACGCAATAGTACATAAATGTATCACTCGTGTCACGTGAAAAGGCACACACAAAGAACTTACTTGTCAAGTGGGATCCCTGGTTCAGAAAAGCGCGCGCGCCCGTGCGCACACACAGACACACACTCACATTTTCACACTCACAAACACAGTCTATTCTCACAACCACATAAATCCATATTATTCCTCAGGTCAATAATTATCCTACCATCGTCAAAAGATGGCTCACTCTTGTATGCGATCGCAAAGCGATAGGTCCTCGTTCCGGATGTAATAGGATATCGCCACTCGACCGACGCGAACCAAAAAACAAAGAAAGGAATGCACGTTCGCTATACCTCCACGAAGAAAACGGTGCCGTGCTGCTACGCAGCGATCATCACACAGGAGTGAATTGTCTTCTTCGTTTTCCTTTTATTTTCTTGCACCCATATATTTTGCAAGAATACTATAGAGAGCCAACAGAGCAGTGCGCTCTTATCAACACGCCTTGGGCTGACCTTACACACCCGAAGCCTTTTCTGAATACATTCTGCTGGCGCTGGAATAAAAAGATTTATCACCAGGGTACAACAATGTCAGCTCTGCTTCCGTTTAAGTGATAAAACAGTGCACCTGCTAGGGGAAACGGTAACGAATCGCGCGCGTCGCGCGTCCAAACCGCGGGGCCCACGTTGCGCTCGCACAGGGAATCGCGCGCGTCGCGTGTTCAAACCGTGAGAACGGGCCCGCGTGCGGCTCGCGTGGGGCGCGGTTCGGGCGTAATAATTAATAAAGTAAGTAATTATATAGTAGTAGTAGTAACTATAGTAGTAGTTTTTCTAAACTGCAATGCAAGGTAGAAAATCATTAATATGGTGGGAATGCCATCACGTTCCCGTAAAGGCGTTGTGTCTTGTGCTTTGGCGTGCGCGAATGGAACTTTGCCCCCAGGCTTTCGCGCCTTTTTGCTCGCAGGTGTAGCCTCAGACAATGAATGTATGAACATAGAAAGGGTCATGTATTACATAAACCTGGTGATGCTGTAGAGTGGTCTCACTTATTATTTTAAAGGAGCAGTGGTAGTTTACTGTAATTCTAATGACCATGATGAGCCTTTGGGGTGAAAATCGTTATTATGCACGGTGCTTTTTTGTCAAAGTTTAATGAGAGAATGGATGCCATTAAGAGTAGAACATATGAAATAATCTTGCGATTCAATAAATAATAGGAGTCTTTGTCTTTGCCGCTGTCTTCTTCAGACAGGATGTGATGACGTCACGCAGTCTGTAGCAATGCATTGACAGTTACTGGAAAAAAGTGTAGCAATAGAAAAATAGTGTGTATTGTCCTGGACGGATTTATGATGAGCACTTTTTCTGAATAAGATGAGTGCGTGTGCTTAGAAATAGTTTGATGCTGGTTTTCTTCTTTGTTTCTTTTCGCTTTTTCCCCCTTGTTGTCTGACAAACATGCGCTGACATGCTCTGACCTGTTCTGACATGCTTTCCTTCTACATGTATTTTTTTCCTTTTTGTACAAGGAATATTCTTGACGATGACGATAGTGCTGCCTTGAATGGGAGTAGAGCTATTCTTAATAATTTTGTGATTCATTTAGTTCAGAGAGTAACCGCGAAGGGGACAGGTGTGTGACTTTACTCAGGAGGAACAAAACGTCATTATTCAGTTATCTGCATGGCTCTCGGCTGGGATGGACGTGTCTCGATTAGCTCGTTGTATGTAGGCATTGAAGGTGTTAGGATATTTTGTTCTTTTGAAAGTCTAATTTAGTAAGACTTTGGGAATGAAATGCTTAATTCCTACAATCTCCTCTCATGTATGGTCCTCTTCTGCAACAGTTCCCTATGCAATCATTATAGTAGAATAAAGGAAATAATCTTGGGATAGTGCTTCAACATGTAACAGGTCCCCTGTCTAGAGCGTAAGCGTCCTTGAGCCACGCACCTGCATGATGACGTCATACCGCGATACTATTGTTTCAGGTTGACCTTGTCTAGAGGAGCATTAGTGGGAAAAAACACTGTAGCCCTGAGACAATAGGATGACGTCACGACCAATGAGAATGGCCTGCAGGGGGCGCAAGGATTCACTTCTCTCTTGGACACTGGCAGGTGTAGACACGTTAATTCTGATCCTAGCAATTGCGTTGATCGTCAGTGGAAGAGCGTAGCTTAGGCAGGGTTCTGTCTGCCTCTGATGGGGTGCGGATGTGTGGTTCGTCACTGGTGAACGGTGTTCGACGATGCAGGTGGATTTTGCGACGAGCAGATTTACAATGAGGGAATGTAGTGTACGTGTCCGATGACAGTGAGTGTCTTTTCACTCTGTTCAAGTGTTTGTTTTCCTCAGTTGCCCAGCAGTCGTGCAATTTGTCCTGACGTGTTCTGACATGCCCTGACATGGATGCTTTCCTTTGTTGACACTTTGTATTTTTTTCTTTTTTGACTTGTTAGCCGTACTCTGTGTTGATTTGTTGAGTGCCTAGTCCACTTATTAGCCGTTGATGGAGTTACGTGTTAGGATATTTTGTTCTTTTGCAAGTCTCATTTAGTAAGACTTTGGAATTCCTACGATCAGCTTTCATGCATGGTGCTGTTCTGCAATAGTTTCCTATTCAATTGTTATAGAAGAATAAAGGAAATAATCTTGGGATAGTGATTCAATAAATATGAGGTCCCCTGTCTAGAGCGCACGCGTCCTTGAGCCACGCAGGTTCATGATGACGTCATGCCATGGCTTCACTGCAGATTGACCTTGTCCAAAGGAGGAGTAGTGGAAAAAAACTGTAGCCCTGAGACAATAGGACGACGTCACGACCAATGAGAACGGCCAGCAGGGGGCGCAGGAATGTTCTTCTCTCTTAGCCTCTCGCAGGTGGTCGCCACAGAGGCGCTAGGAGTGCGCGCGCATGAGTAGCACCCGTAGAGTGGCGCTTACGTCAGTCCAGCTCTGGCTCTCGTCGGGAGAAGACGTGGGGTCGGTCGCTCCGTCGTCATTTGATCCCTGGCTGTCGACGAGAGCGGACGCTCCGTCGCAGCGGGGAAAAAGGTGAGTGATTTACCGATGTTTGCGCGTTGTTTTACCGCGCTCGTGTTAAGCCTTTTCTCGCCGTACGCGAATGTTGACGCACGTTTACCGTCGTGTGGCTAGTGGTTCCCGCCTTGTGTTAGCTGCTTAGTGTTGTAACGCTGTGGTTAGGCCTAGTCGATTGCCTTAAGCCTTTCCCCCCGATGTGCAGTGTTTTCTCCGTGCTGTTTAGCAGTAGTGGTTAGGCCTTTTCCCCACGCTCTGGCATGCTTAGATTTGTTGAGCAGTGTTGCCATTTTTACGTGTCGCTAGTACTTTCTTGTTCTCTGTCTTTCTCGTATAGAGCTATGATGCTGGCGCCATCTGGTGTGATGCCTTGGAACTAGCTTGCCACCTGCCTCTGCAACCGTCGTGCTCCAGTCGCCCGCACCGGCGTGATTTCTTCAAGATGGCGTCGTTGATTTTCAAATAAATTATTTCCCACTGTTCTGCTTCCTTTCTATCTAGTTTCTTATTTCCTACAACCCGAGTTTTACATTGAAAATCCACGACAAGTATTGCACTGAGTCAGGTTTTGCACAATTTAAAATTTTTAAAAATTTAAATTTAAAAAAATTAAAGTAATTTTAAAATAATTTAAAGTAAAAAGTGCAATACTTGCCATGGATTTTCTGTGTAAAACTTGGGTTGAATGATTACTACTAACGTTTTGCCACCGATCCGCACACCATCAGTACAACCATCAGTACAACAGAGGCCAAAGACAAGCACATCAGCCCACTCATCTAAGAGGGCGTCATAGACATGCGATAGGGGGCCACGGTTTGTATTACAGGCTGATGCATCACTTCTGATAAACGAGGACTCTAAGAACTTTCGAAGGCCACATCACTAGTCATGTGCAAAGGTTACCGCGCCATCTAAATTAAATACATGCCCGTTAGCCAACAATGGTAGACTAATACTCCTGTAACGACCTCTGTCCTGAGGCCATGAGTATTTTCAAAATAAATAAATAAATAAATTCGGGCCTGGTTTGAATAGCATTAGCAGCCCTGTCAACGTCCCTTGTGTGTTCTTTTGGTCTTGTCCCACATCTTTTGTCTGTCCCGCCATTGTAGGTTGCATCACAGTCTGTGCACTTTATTAACTTTATATGGGCACAGTGCCCTTCAAATGGCATATGAAACACCTTGGATGAAAGGAATGCACACCACTGATTTGACTCCATTGATGTTGATTTTGACTGTGCTCTGTTGTAGCGATGATGCCACCCGGATAGGTGACGAAACGTTCACTCACTTTGTTCTCAATCGTTGTGTTAAGTCGGTGTTTTCAGTAAAGGATTCTACACTACGAACTTTGTTTGAATGATGATTAGTGGTGAGCTTCATACCCTGGGTCACTACTCTAACAATCGCTTGCGGTAATGTGGTGAGATGCGGTAATGAGCCTTGTGAACAATTTACTTGGCAATATGTTTATTTATCTATCATAGGTTGAAGAACCGTGTGGTGTTAGTTGCCCGAGGGGCGTGTAATTATACAAGACCGATCACCTAAAGGCCTTGCTTCACACTTGATTAAAATGTGATGCAAATGTAACGTGACAAACGCTGCATGGTGGCGATATGATAGGTTCTCCTCACGAATTGTTTGCACGGTTGAGGTTAGTCAAGAAACTGCATATCCAGTTAATGGTAGCATGATCAAATTTCAATTAGGCTAGTTTGGCCAACAAGCGAGCATAAAGCACAGTGTCCGAAGCCCTTGCAAAATAAAAAATACTACATCTACGTGGACCCAGAAATCAAGAGAGTTTAACATGCTGTGACGGAGTTATGTTACTTTTGCCTAAATACCCTTTTCTAAAGCCATGCTGGAATTTAAAAAGAAATTGATAGACTTAACATGGTTGACAACGTGCTGGTATATGATGTGCTCCATTAGTTTACAGGGAACCCTAAAAAGTGGAGCTGGTTAGTAGGTAGAAGGAGCACAGCTGACACCTCTTCTGAAGACAGAAATTAGCTTGTGACCTCGACTCAGACACATACAAAGCACCTTTCGCACAGATTAACGCATCTTTGTTCCAGCACTTCCACCTTCAAATGTTCATGGCTGTTGAGCGGTCTGTCATTCTTGTAACACAGATCTTAATTGAAATGGAGGTGCATAAGGGATGCTCTGAAAGAAAAGTGTTCGGTTTCAGTCCTCTTAGTGTTTCCAAAAAGAAACTTCACAGTGACTATTCTTCTGAAATGAGCAACTTCAGAACGGAAGCAAAAAATATATCTGGCCATATCATTGTATCCAACTGAAACATGGCACTTCAATTGAATAATGGCAGTTAAAGATGATGATGATGATGATGATGATTCAATTTTAATGGCGCATAAGCAACTCAGGCTATATTGCGCCAAAACCATGGAAAAACTGTGATGATTAAAAATCAGACGATTAAACAAAAATAATATTGTAATAAAAATAAGCAGTCGAAGAAAATGCAAAAACAGTTGTTGGCATTGTGTGGCTGGTGTCGAGTTTTCCACACTAGGTGTTCAATAATAAAGTACACTAGATATGCTATAGCATCAAATGTACAGCGATATACATACTTAATATGTGGTGGGGATATGTGAAACCAATAAAACATGCTTACATTTTAGACTTCCTTGAAAAAGGCAGTCCAAGTCTGTCGGATCCGACAGACTCGATACAAAATCAGTAAGCACAGTGTGGAATGAATGTTTCGTCTTTCGAAAGCAGAGGTGCAGCCCCCACGACCTTTCGTCATCTCAATGCTTCAGAGCGGCATAGCCTAGCAAGGAGCCATCAGAAGGGTCACATAAAGTATAACTGGGTTCATGAAGCGGAGGGTTCTGTGGGATACGGAAGAAAGCATACGTGTTACACAACAGCTACGAGAAACACCAACAAAAACTTTATTTCAGGATGATGGATGGGGCGATTCATCGCCGGGGACGATACTCTACCCTGGAGCTGAAGCGGAAAATGAAGGAACTGGTCCTGTTACAATAAGGACAAACTTGTATGGTTTTGTGGTGCGTAGGCTTGGAAGTGAAAAATAAATATGCTAACCTTGTTGACACTGCTCTTCCGTCAGAACCATACGAGATCACGCTTGGTTTCTTTCGATGAAGGTTCAAAGAATTGAACTTCAGCATTTGCAGTACATCATCAGGTCCCGATGCTCCTTTGATATGGAACAGACAGAATTTCGCTGAGGCGAGTGACTGCCGTTGCGGTTCGTTGCTTCGCAGCAGATCAAGAACAGTACGCCGCAATGATAGGTGAAACGTTCAGAATGTGGCGAACAACTCCAACCCAATGACCCGAAAAAGGCAGGATGAGCCGGGAATCACACGAGATCGCAAGCTCGTTATATGGCAACCATTACAGCTGACCGGATACGGAACCATATGGAAGGCAAGACAACAGAACGCAGATTGAAAAGGCAATCGTAGAACCTACTGCATGTGTTAAATCCAGGGTATATTTTTCTTTTTGAGACTCTAACAAAAACGTATGTTTATAAAAGCGATAAAAATACACACGGCGTACACAACGAATTAAAATTAACAACAGACATTGACGTTTCGTTTCGGAGCCCATGCAGACCCCATCATCATATTAACATATAAATGCCATTTCAACAAGGGAATTGTCAGGGTATTGCGTGACCACGTGACGCGTTTGAGCCAATTGTGGGTGTTGCCAGTGGCCCTCATGTTGACGTCATTTTGATGGTGGACCGGGGTGGATATCTTATATAAACGTACGTTTTCTCGGTTTCACGCTAGGCGTGCTGCACTCGGATGAAGTCGAAACGTTTAAAATTCGAGTTTAGAGAAACCGTCGGGTTTTAAGCGGCCATACCAGTCGGGCAGCAACTCCGATTCACGATTTTCCCGATTCTAGATGCCGCCACGGTCACCGTCCTTACCACGCCGTTCGCCTCCGATTCCGAAATAATCCCCATTGTGCATGGTTGACGTCGCGAGCATAAGGCGGCCCGCATCCTCTGCGCTGTTTGACGAGAGTCCTACTTTGACACGGAAGGTCCGCAGTTCGATTCGAGACACTCACTTCTTTTTGCTTGTCTTTTATTGCTAGTGCTATACGAGTACTTTGTTATTTTTATTTTGTTGTTATATATTTATGCTACAATTATTGTTTCCACGAGTCACTCGCATCTGTGCTGACTGATTATGGAACTTTTTGTTGCTCTTCGTATTGTTTTACTAGTGCATACTTACAGTATGCCGACGTACAAGTGTGATCGGATAGTACGGATGGCAATATGGGCAGTACACACACAGATGGTATTATAAACGAATGTTAC
The DNA here is from genome assembly GCF_037126465.1 of Ornithodoros turicata. Lineage (NCBI taxonomy): Eukaryota > Metazoa > Arthropoda > Arachnida > Ixodida > Argasidae > Ornithodoros > Ornithodoros turicata. The sequence goes on along the minus strand of NC_088203.1, from coordinate 50,511,643 downwards.
CAGCAGTGAGTCTGAACACAAGGCGATTGCCAACAAAGAAATCAGGAAATGGCCAAGGAAAGGTAACTTCATAGGCTATCAAAGCTCGCCCGAGATGTCGGTATCTCGGAGACTCTCAACTGGATGTATCAGCGGCTGTAAATTAGGCTGTAAACACACAGTGCTTACAATGCCAGTCAGGAAAATCTAGTGCTCGAAACAGTATTCCCTTTTTTTTTCTTTTTTTTTTTTTTTGCTGCAGTCGCTTACATGCAATTTACCTTGATAATAACTCTATTATTCATCCAAAGATGACATTTAGTTTTTTTATTTTTTTTTGTTGCGTGTTAGCTCCGCGAAGCAACTGTGGCTATGAGCGGCGTACAGATGTGGACTGATGGAGAGAGGACAGCAGGAAGGAATGGGGGACACTATGCGTCCTGGGCCGACTCCAGGGGGAACTGTGCCGGAATTCGTCTGGAAAGTCTTCGGAAAACCCAGGGAAAACCTCAGACAGCACCGCCGGCGGTAGCATTCGAACCCAGCATCTCCCAGTCTACAGCACGACCTTGGTTACCACCAACGAGCGGACGCCTTAGCCCACTCGGCCATGCCGCTGGTATGACATTTTGGTATACATATTTCTGGTAAGTAAGCATTATCGAATATTTGAATTCATTTGGTGCAAAAAAATACTTTTCAAAAATTTCGTCGCCGAATTCTTATTATTACCCGAAAACTTCAGTAAAATATTTGAAAGACTCCTTTCCCCCCATGTTCTCCCTTCTTTTTCTTTCACATTACACCGGCTCAGAAAAATGATGTCAGTCGACAACCCCCAGTGACAAGGGACTCCCTTTCTTCTCAGATCGGTGTGCTCCCTGGGTGTGCTTGTTTGCAAAACCGTACAAAGGATGTGAAGGGCGATAAAGGCTTTGGGTCGACACACAGCAAACCAACCAGCTCGCTTGCTACCTAACTTTCCTTTCGCAACCAACGAAGATACCGAAAGGTCGAGGGGCGAGTCCTCGCAGCGGGAGTTGCGATATTCCCAACATAGACTTTTTTCTTTCTGGTCGCCAAGAGCAACGATTCGACAAAAATCAAAGGACACAGGCCAGATGTTTCTTACTCATGTTTGTACTGTTATAAATTACTTTTCTTCAAATAACAGCTTAGGATTTCGGAATATCCAGTTATAATGTGATGAGGACGATGCGATGGACTCAGCCTCTCAAAAACAAGCCTAAAATAACCTAACCCCTGAAAACTAACCTAGGACCAGGTTCTAGACTAGGTTCCCACCCGGGACGATTTTCTCGTATTCCGGGAATTACAGGAGCGCCGTTGTGAACAGCTGAGGGAACGGATCATAACCGATGAAGTGCTATCTCGTTATTTGTTCAAAGCGGGAGACGGGATTTTTTAAATTAACATTCATGCTAATGCATCGTAAAACCATTGAACAAGAAACATAAATGCGGTTTAGACCCGCTGCACCGCTTGCATTGTGCCGATTACATCTGTTCTTTCTGTTCCTCTCTCGCAAAGTTTGCTGAACACAGATAACACGGCTAGATGAGGAAGCGATTCTCCAACAACAAATAAATTTTGACTATGACACCAGGTGATTCATCACGGGTGATTTTCCAAGGTCCTGGTACCTTCTACATATTTCTGGCAGATATGTTGGAAAATGGTAGCCGCGTTCTTTTATAAAGGGGAGTACTACAGAATACTGAGCGCAATGACACATTACCTTCTGTATTCGTACCAATGAAACGAAACGCATATGCCCACTATCCTGAGGCTCTGACTTCACGCTCCCTGAACGTGAGTATCGTCAGATTGTCGGACGTAGTTCCCAACTCGACCGGGAAAATGATGTTGTAGTTGTTCTCTAATACTTTCTATGTTGATGAACCGTATTTTCAGCAGAAGTGGAGTTGTAAGGGTAATGAAACAACTGAATTAGTGGGCGCAGAGGAGCGTAATGGAGAGCGATGTCCTCCTTCTCCAGGGGGGGGGGGGGGGGCGACGTCCTCCTTTTTATTCCCGTGCCCATGGCAAAGGTAGAAAACCAAAGACGATTCATTAACTAAGTGCGTCACTTCGACTGCCTTTTTGTACAGTTGGGCTGTGGTGACCGAGCACAGCGGACGTGTCCGGCTGATGATGGAGTCGGTACCTGAATTTACCTGCCCTCCCAGAACAGGACCCATGACATTATCCAATACCGTAGCAGGAGGTGGTCAAATGCAGTGCTCGAATTTTCACTCAGTCCAAGCACCCAAGGGACCCTTCAGTGAGTCGTTATCGCTGTACTGCGTGCTACAAGACTGCTGCGTCTCAGGAAGTACTGTGGAGGAACACACAGCTGGCCTCGGAAATGGCGAGGTTTGGATCCTGGCTGGAGAAGTACCAAGCGGCATTCGGCGGCGTTGTAAGATATCTGGGCCGTGGGCCATACTGAAGAAACGCCGAGACGAGGCACACAGAAAAAAGCGAACAATCACAATGAAGTCTATCAGTATAGGAATTTTGCCGTCCCATATTTATTGCAATCTTTACTCAGGTTATTCTTTTTTTGTAAATAAATGGATGTATGTTCCCTACTCACTTTCGTCTCCGGCTACGCAACGAGACTACGAGTTTTGAAAAAGTTTAGTGACCGAGTCAACATCGAGATGGTGAGAGGAAATGCGCGACACGCACGTCCTCTTTTCTGGAAGTTCGCCACAATAAGACTCGGTTTGGTAATTCTCCTGATAATAAGATATATAGGGGCTTTCGTGATGGTAAACAGCCACCAAAATGTCAAGAAAAACTTCTGGGCAGTTTGCGCAGGGGAAATTTAATCTACTTACTCATTTCTGACGCGGTGCTAATCGGATCCTTCGACTCGTTGGATGTTTCAGCACGTTAGACACGTCGACATATAATCGACTGTGAGATGGTTCCAAAGGTGCAGAAGGATCCACGGTTGGATCCTTCTGCTCGTTGGATGCTTCAACACGTTGGACCATTTGACATGTAATCCTGGATTTTCCATCTTTCGTCAACGTGTTGAAGTATCCAACGAGCAGAAGCATCCAACCGTGGATCCTTCAGCACGTTGGATCCTTCTGCACCTTTGGATCCTTCAGCTCGTTGGAACCGGTATCGAAAAATTAGGCGTATCTCAAAATAAAGTGGTCGACGTCCCCGCTGAAAAATAAACTACTGTAAATAAACGTTATCTGGCTATTTGTGCGCGGAAACTGACAAAGCCCACTTAGACTAACATGAACGTGGAAACTGCCAAAGCCCACTTAGACTAACCTGAACGTGAAAACGCAAAACCCAACTTTTACTAACGTAATAATCAACTAACGAACGTGCTGTTCCCTCGCGTCCGCCTCGCTAAGCCTAAGCCTACAAAAACGTGGATTTCGTTCGCTAAAATGACTTGGACAGACATCGAAATTTGTTGAGTTTGTGTGGTAAATAGTGATGTCGGAACCACGGCGTATCATCGTACGAAGCAATGGAGCATTGTCGTTGGTTTTCCTTGTTTCGCGGACGTGAATTTGGATTCCGGAAAATACAGTTGCTCATTGCGTGAGCGGAAATAATTGTGCAGCGGTCGCTTGATCTACTTATTGGTTCTCGTGGAGCGTTGATTAAAAAAAAAGAAAAATAATAAAGATAAAACTAAATCGATCAATAAAAGAAAGAAAGAGAAGAACAAAGAAACCTACAGTTCTAAATGCCGTTATCGTAAGGAACATTTATCTGTGTGTAATCTGCTTGCCCACTGTTTCAACATTGCGTTGAAATAGCGTTGAAACTTCAGCTACGTTGCTAGACCCTACACAACATAGTGAAGTGACAAAGGCACTTGTTGTTGGCAAAGGCCTTCCGGGTGAACCGTGATCAATTTCGTGTTTATTTTCCTTTTGTGTTTGTTACGTTTTCGTTTTCTTATTTTGATTTGTTTCTTCTTTTCTTTTTTCTTAGCCGGGAATAGCAAGCCGCCGTAGCGCAGGCTAACCTTTGAGAGAAGGGATTCACTGAAAAGGTTCGCCACCTGTAGGACTCGAACCCACATTTTCTGGGTTATCGGTAAAGGGCTTTGTGTGTTTGTCCCTTATTCAGAGGCTAACATTTCTGCCCTTTTTCTTTGTTAGCGGACTGAGTTCGCGCAGAATCGAAAGACATAATCCACATGCATGAAAGGCATAATCGAAATTGTGTACCGTATTGTGCATAGTAACACATTCCCAAGTTGGAAGATTAATTTCTAATCCGTAAGTGTGGATCGTAAAAGAACGTGGGATCGTCCGTGGGGTGCGCACGGTTCCTCATTGGACAATTCAACGCTAAGATCCAACAAGCAGTAAAATGATATACAGTAATAGAATAATAATGAACAACAAACTTAGGCGTATCAGGCACTGGAAAATGCTTATTATGATTTCTCACAAGTTATACATCACATAACTGCGCTTCATACAACGATCGAAGGTACTGAGGCCAGATTCCGAACATCTTGCATAATGCACGCGTTTGATATTCGTGCCGATCGCTAGGTTTCGTGCGGCGTGTAGTTCAGGGGCCTTTTTCCCGGCTCTACACTCTAAATCAGGTAACGCATATGTAACGGTTAAGTACCGCTTGCCCAGGAGGTACATTTTCAAAAAATGTACCTCTTAAAATTAGGAGGTACATGCACCCTCAATGCGGTACATGTAACGGATAGCGCGCAGCGGTTTAGGCCTACCCGTCGGGGTGGTTCCCCCTTTCCACGATATATTAACAGCCCCAGGAAGCTACGCTGCACGATAAATATAACAAACAAATACATTTATTCGAAAATTATATACATTTCAGGGGTGATGCTCGTCCATCTCGAGCGTGCATTGTCATGATGCACAAAAGCCGATCACACGGGGCACAACGTATATGGATGAACGATGACCACTGCATCTCTCCTTCACCATTACAGCTGCTCTCTGGTCACGCTTCTTTATCTCTTCCACACCTTTGGATTGCTGTTCTTCCCCAACTTCAGTTTCTTCCGCAGAACGTAACACCAACCACGGTAGACGATTGACTCAACCATTTACGACATCGCCTGGACGTAACCTAGGAGAAAATACAATGTAAAAAAAAACCAACAACCGAAATAGCTTGCCTGAAAAACATGCCTACTTGCTTGTGTAATCCAGGTGTAAAGTGCAATCTAGGCTCCTCTAATTCACGCATCAACGTTCGTGCATGAAGCACAAAGATCGTTGTCTCCGTCCCTCAGTCGTTGTGTCCAGCCTGCCCGTGACCAGGACCACTGGGAATTAGAGCAAGATGAACGAAAATGCGTCGTACAGACGAATAGTTACTTCAGATATATAATATGCACCTTAAATGGCTCCAATCTTGAAAGCGTCGAACGAATTTCTTCGAAGAACGAGCAGACTCGTCCTCGCTCCCCGACGTTTCAAAGCAAACTGATTTGCAGCGGTTCCAAGAAACACATTCTTCCCAAACGTGCGATCCCTCACGGTCATGGGTTCTAGTTATTGCACTTCTTTGAGAGAATGATAGTGCTCATCCATTACGGCACTGCTGCATAAGGGAATTTATTGACTGGTATTCGGAATCACGCGAAATATTTTTGCAGCGCATGGATATCGTGGAAAGGCGTTCGTACTCATGCGCCGGAAAGACGCGGTACACATGAGGTACAGCAGCTATAGATCGCGCTTAAAAGGTACCTAGCCGGTACGGATGGTTCTCGGAGATCTTGTACCGTTTGAATTTCGCAGTGGTCGCGAACTGTACCTGCTGGTTGAGGACTGTACCTCATGTGTACCGCTTGGCCCAGGTGCGGGTCCTCTTTCATGCGGTACATATCGGGTGCCGGATTTAGAGTGTAGGACATTTCGGTGCAAAGCGTTACAGTGGCGGGGGATCACTGGAACGTGGGTTCCGAGAAAAATAGTTCCGGGAATGGCAATCGCGATGTCGACATATCGTAATAAACAAAAAGAAGAGGGCGGCTTGGCATCAAAAGTAGTATTGTCAGGAAATTTCATTTACATAGAGAAGAACTTGCTTTGTGTATTTTTTGTGCACATTTATAGATTTAGGACATGATCTGCATGTGTTCTTGGTTTGTCATGGCTTTTAAACTTTTTGGGCATTCTCTTCTTTAATATTTTGCGCCCCACGTTCTAGTCGATGCTGTACAGATATTCATTTTTTATTTATTTTTTCAACTGTAGATGAAGAATTGCTTTGTCATTTTGTAGTGATTATTATCTCGAATAAGGTACCTTCGAGTTAAGGATATTATGCAATTTGAATTCTGTTTGTTGACGGCGTGCCGGTTACATCTTTGGCAGAAGCATATGATTAGACGTTATTCCCATGGGAATAACGTCTAATCATATAGAAGGGCTTGTATTCCAAAAAGTTACCATGTCTCGATGAATAAAAACTCTGCACCTTCCCGTGGCTCTTCAAGTTTGCATAAATGGAAGAAAAGTCTTCAAGCATGGAATAAGCCGTTTTATCGCATTATGGCCATTCCGTCAGTGATTCATTGTGATGAACTATGTTAAAAACAAACAAGCAAAAATTGTTGATTATTAAAATTAAATATATGACTATCGCATCTTACTTTAGCAATACTTTCCACAACCGCCTCTTCGACATACCTATGAAGCATAACTGCATAACCCGTGAAAGCACTGCTTTTACTGTTGAGAGGACGACCAGTTTATGGCTACCGAGTCTAACAGCTTTTGGGAGGGCACCACGATAATATATGGTTGTTTAGGCCTTGAAACTGCATGGCCATCACCAAGGAACAATTATGTTGGAATGCAAGGGGAATAACGTCTAGTCAAATGCTTCCACCAAAGATGTAACCGGCACGTCCTCAACAAGTGGAATTCAAATTGCATAATATCCGTACCTTGAAGATGCCCCCTTAGAGATAATACTCACTACAAAATTAAAAAGCAATTCTTCATCTGCTCTTGAAAAAAGAAATTAAAAAATGAATATCGGTACAGCACCGACCAGAACATGGGTTGCCACAACAGGCCTACGAACACGCACAGATTAGACCTTAAATCTATAATAGTACACCTGGAGCGTTGATGAAAAATAAAGTAAAATAAAAATTAAAAATCAATAAAAGAAAGAAAGAGAAGAACAAAGAAAGCTGCAGTTGGAAATGCCGTTATCCTAAGGAACATTTATCTCTGTGTAATCCGCTTGCCTGTAAACGTCTTGTCTTTCATCCCTAATACCCAACCCTTTTTCAAGTAATCATTGATGTCAAATAATAAACATTCATGACAAATAAATCAGTCAAATGAATAAATGACATCTTTGGACGACGCTCCAGTATGGTATTTTCCTATTGTAGGTCAGTCACAGACCTTGCAGTTCTCTCATACTTTCGATGTTCATGAACCGTATCTTCAGCAAAAGGGAAGTTATGCGGGCCATGAAGCAGTGAAGAAATGAGTGTACAGCTTTCATAGAACATAAACATCGTCACAGAAAAGATGCAGGGGACAACTGCAAAACTCGTGTCTGGCCAACTGAAGAAAAATACTGGCATCTAGAGAACGATATCACTAGCGAACTGTGAGCTTTTTCTTTACGTTACGCGGGCCGCGACAATGCTGTCTCAGGCGATAATCCCTTTACGGGCAGCTAAGTAAGCTTTTGTTCTGGTGCCCAAGGCCATGCCATAAGTCAGCGGTCCATGAAAGTAAAGAGGAGAGAGGAACCACCAGGAGGTACTGGTGCGCACGCGCAAGCTTAATCGGCGGAAGGATACGGTCCGCGCGGTTTTGCTTTCACGTCACCAGATGGCAACACAGAATGACGTCTTTCAGACGTGTTTCGCTGGGCTTCGATCGGTTTTTATGCGTACTCACATTTCATGCTTTTTTATAAAAACTAAAAGTGGTAGACATATAAATTTGGTGCTTATCGATCCCTGAAATATTGCGAGAGAAAGTAAATGCAGTTTTTGCAGTTTAAAGAAAGTTTTTTTTCTCGAAATGTCTATAGAAGTTTAATAAAAACCTGTTCAAAGAAGGAGCAGAAAAATTGTGTATTTTTTCACATTCATGACGTCGCCCTGAAATACATACGACATGTATGAGAAATCTAATAGCATTATTTTCTTCACCTCGTCGTCCTCTTTGTGGGGAACCACCCGCGTCAAAGTCTGCGCGGTGGTTACCGAGAAAAAGCATCAAAACTGTTCCATAGGAAATACATTGAGACGGAGAGCTGGTATACCCTCTTAATGCGTGAATTTTCGCATGGAGAGTCCATGTTGGGTGCTTTATTGACTGCAAGTACGAGAGAGATCCCACAACTTCTGGTAAGAGTCCCTTCAAAGACGACAGCATGCAGCACCAAGTGTTAGTGATTTTCTGCGCTCCTCACGAATAAACCTCTACCCCAGAAACGTCATTATGACGTTGGTAGACACACCGAAACCAAAACAGATCGGAAGAGGAAAGATGTTTTACACGAATGGGCAATTGTTCGCTGCCTCCTATTGAAAGAAAAGTAGGACCGAAGGTCGCGCCCTTTTCAGAGACCATCGTAAGCGCGTGAGCACAATTTCCTGAAAATGATGTAATATCATTATATGTAATGATCATTATATACATACAATACTACATTATGTACTACTACGTACTACCATTCATACATATTGAATTAAATTAAGTACATATCACAGTGGTTATATTATTGGGTAAGGTTACGTAAGTTATGAAATGTGGGGTTATGCTAGACCAGGAATATTTTTTATTATAAGTTCAAGCAAGAGCAGCACACCGTTAGCAGGAGGCTCTCATATGAGCTCTAGATTTACGACGTTAATCGAAATTGTAGTACGGGATCGAATTTGCTTCCGGCGTCATGGAGCATGATGTGTATGTACATGAGAGCCCTTCACATGTGGGCAAAGCAACGTCGCATATCACACAAGTCCCACCGTTCAAACTGATCATTGCGTCTAGGTGCTTTCGGAGCTGAACATATGAAATGCGAACAAGTATAACAGAAATGCGTCACCCTTACTTTTATGCCAGTATCAGTTTCAGTGACGATAGTGCCCACTTGAATTGCGAAAGGGATCAGGAAGGCCAAGACGAGCAGTGCCAACACGCTTGCGTATGGACTTGATTGATCGATGGGAAGCTTTGGTTGAGGAAACTGCCTGGTTGCAACCTTTAGAAAAACCTGTTTCGCAATTTCATCCAACGATATTAAGCTAAAATAAAATATGACGTTACCGTAGGAATTGTCTTGGGATCCACCTTCTTCATCTGTGCGAGCCAGACAATGTGTGAACGTTCCAGTTTCATTTGCAAAGAAGCAATCTTAGCTGCGATAAGCAATGCAAAAATTTGTGTATTGTGGCATGTACGCAAATCGTCTGGTGTAGCACTCATTCAAAACAAAATGTGATTAGGCTATCATCACGCTTACATGAATGTGAAATTGATAATTGATTACACAGCAGTTAAAGTTGCTAAATGTAATCCATACTATGTTATAGTTACAGTGAAGAGTTAATCGAGCGACCGTTTGGGTTACATAAGGCTCAGTGTGTTTGCAACCCTTCAGATGAATTATAGTTCCACGCAAGGTCCATGAGAAGACCATCGTCTATATAACGGTGTTGGTGACATAACTCTTTACATAACAGTACTTCGAAAGCACAATTCATAGAGCTATGCTGCTACTAACTTAACGTTGAACTAGTGGCTCCATTTCACAAGGAATATCTTTGAAAACAGAACATAAGAATCTACAACGTCGATACGGTGAGGTGAATACCCACATGCACAGTTTAAACGTTGGTTAAGCAAGCTATGTTTCCAATTAGTGGTAAAACCAGCTCAATTCCAGAAGTTTCTATGAACATCTGAAATTATTCCTCAATGAATGAATGATAGCAACCCAGTCTCTTGAAATTAATCAATTGGCGGCTCTGCGGCCGCGTTCACATGAATACAACAGAAGTGGACATGAACGAACTTTGACGTCGGTCGCTTCTCTGGGCCCAAGTGGTTTATCTGGCGAGTACGATCAGCACCCGTCCCAATCAACTCGATCACTTTCAAGCACGTGGCCATCCGGTTTGGACTGGCCGTTGTTCTTCCGGCGGTCGAGGCGGGCTTGTTTCGTTTTAGGCTCATTTGCATAGCAATATATAAGGTAATGAATATTTCAAAAATACGCTTTATATGTGTCTGCCTTCAATTTTGCTATCTCGCACAAAAAATCTCTAGCTGAACAGCCTCTAAATCAATTTTGGGTAAGTAATCATGCTATAGTTACATGCGCTGCTGGTCTAATTTGTTTCGATAAAAAAAAGAGAACTGTATCAAACAAAAAAGAAAATCATGTATTAAGTTATCACAACACCGTAGGAAGACCCCTGCTTGCGTTTACCAAAAAGTTGTGTGGAGTGCACGACCACTTCGACTGGAATCACTCCTTAGTTTGAGAACAATGTGTGTCAGGCGTTCCTCCTCACGCAGTTGGGGACCTTCTGTTTCTTCTAGCCGGCGTCGGGAACTTGGGGGCCCCCATCGCCCGGCAGCAGCCGCAGTAGCCCCCTCCTGCACTCACGGTTGGGTCGCCGCTGGAGGTAGACTCCCACGTATAGCTGTGCTTGGCTGTCCCGTGTCTGGGGAAAGGGGGATCCTGGCGGTTGAGCAGATCCGGAGGTTGTTTTGGACCCTTATGGCCCCTCTGGTGAAGCAACACACTGCTTTGGCCCCTGCTTCCCATAGACGGGTGGTCCTGGAAGGCCCGGCCAGGACTATTCAGCTAGTCGCCATCTCTCTTTTCATTTCTTTTCTTTTTTCTCTCTCTCCTCCTGCCCACTTCTTTTTCTTTTCACCTTCTTTGGCGGCAAGGGTCAACCTTGGGCAGTACTTCTTCCTTAGGAAACTGCACTCGGTTATAGTGCAGAAGCAGTGTTAACGTGGGTGACACACTTCTGCACTTTATGGATAACACACACTCAAAAAAACTTGATCGGCTCCACAAAAGGCACCGCACCGAAGTTCAAACATTACAGTTCTTCAACTCCACTGCAGAACCACCGTTCCCGAAGATCCTCATCCTTCAGGCTGAAGATCAATCAAAACCCCTAGCTAGCGTATCTCCCTTCCTCGTTGCGAAAACTTTTGAACAAGTCATTGCTAAAGTATACAATGCAAAAAAATTGAGAACTGGTGACATCCACATTGAGGTACAGAGCAGGCAGCAGAGTTCAGCACTGTTGTCGCTAAAGCAAATTGGTGATATTCGAGTTTCAGTGACTGCACACCGCACACTCAACACAGTCCGAGGCGTTATATCTAGTGAGGAGCTACTGCAGTGCTCCGAAACAGAGATCGAGGAGGGCTTAAGAGACCAAGGGGTGATCAATGCCAAACGGATATCAATCCGCAGGGAAAACAAGGAAATACCAACTAGGCACATCATTCTGTCTTTCCAATTGCACACGCTCCCCACAGAAATAAAGCCTGGGTATGTAAACTGTCACGTCCGACCTTACATACCCAACCCGCATCGATGTTTCAAATGCCAGAGATTTGGCCACCATTCCCAAGTGTGCCGTGGACACCTGATATGCCCCAAGTGCGCGGGCGACGGTAATGACCATACACCGGAGTCGTGTAAGAGTGATTTCCATTGTGTGAACTGCGAAGGCAGCCACCCCTCTTGTTCAAGAAGCTGCCCACGCTTTAGCGATGAAAAAGAAATCCTGAGAATTAAGACTGTACAATAGCTGACATACAAAGCAGCGAAAACACAACTGGAGTTTCAGAAAAAAGGATCTTTCTCTGAAGCGGTGCGACGGGGAGTGGCATCGCTCGGAGTAGCCGTGGGGGCCCGAACTTGTGGTCCTCCACTCCACACTCCCCAAACACAAGAAAAGTCTGCGGAGAGTTCGCCTCCGCCGGCCCCCGCCACAATCCCTACGGAGTTTGATGGCACACTTTCAGTTTGGGATGAGCTAACTGGGAGCTCATCTCAGACTGCCACTACACACACCACAGTCCACTGCCAGTACACACACTCAATGGAACTTGACGACGATGACTGCATGTCGCAGAAATCGTCGTCAAGTCTTCCAAATACGCTGGACCAGAGAGCTCCTTCCCAAGGGAAGGAGCAAAGAGAAAAGCACGGAGGTCGCGGTAGAGGCAAGTCGAAGGAGAAACAGAGGCTTCCCCCGCCAAGGGTCACACCCCCTTAACACACAATGTGCAGAGTCCCTTTGCTCTTTCCTATTTCCATTGTAATTATGGGACGGGTTTTCCTTCAGTGGAACTGTCGAAGCCTCTACAGTAACATTGATGATGTACACATCTTTTGAAAAGTACACAGCTGTCTGTTGCTGCTTACAAGCAACATACCTACACGAAGAAAACTTAAACCCTTTCCGCCGACATAATATTTTCAGGGAGGACCGCACAGACAGCGCACGTGCATCCGGTGGTGTGGCTGTAGTCCTTCCACAGTGCATACCTGCAAAACACTTTCCACTCGTTACAGACTACGGGAGGCAGTAGCAGTCGAAGTGTGCCTCGATAGGACTTTCACGGTATGTTCACTGTAGGTGCCTTCATCAGTGGTAATAGAGCAAAGAGATTTCGAAGACTTATGCAATCAACTCCCCCAGCCGTTTATGATTTTAGGCGACCTGAATGCCCACAATCCTTTGTGGGGAAGTTCAAAAGTAGATGCACGGGGGAAAATGTTGGAAAAAGTCCTTCTTTCGGGGTCACTCTGTCTTCTGAATACTGGGTTACCTACCTATGTGAACTCCGTAACACAAAATTTTTCTTCCATAGACATTTCACTATGCAGCCCATCAATTTTAGTTTCTTGACTGGACAGTTGAACAGAATCCTCTGGGAAGTGATCACTTCCCAGTAGTGCTAAAATATCGTACTCTAGTCAACACTCTGAGAACACGCCCTCCTAGATGGAGATTTCAACTAGCCGACTGGAATCAGTACTCTGAAAAATGTGACCTCTCTGTGATTCCCATTGATAGAGTGACCATCGAGGAAACAATGTTCCCACCTTGGCAACCACCTCCAAGGTCCGATACTAGATTGACAAAGTACAGGAAACAGGAAACTGTTACATCAACACTACAACAGGAATTCGAACACTTGAAAGAAAGTTATGGAAACCATGTTGAAATTTATACTAATGGGTCAAAGTCTAGCGCAGGAGTGGCTTGTGCCAGGATTTCTCGAACACGCACAAAGTCACATCGTATAAAAAACATAGCTTCCATTTTTACTGCAGAGGTGTATGCCATTATCCTGGCACTGAACATCATTCTTCAAGGTTGCATAAAATCAGCCATCATATACAGTGATTCTTTGAGCTCCATTAATGCCATTTGTAGCAGAAAGAAACAAAAGAATTTCCTTGTGCAACGCGCACAGTCCTTGGCCGGCACTGCACGGAAGAGGGTTTATTCTGTTATCTTGTGCGGGGTGCCGAGCCGTACTGGTACATTGGGTAATGAATTAGCAGACCAGGCTGCTGCAGCTGCAACTTCCAGTGACATTACCCCATTTGAAATCCCTATCCAAGATATCAGGTCAGCACTCAAGAAATCGGTTTACACTAAATGGTAGAGCTTCTGGGATACACAGACATGCAACAAACTCCACTTCATCAAACCTAACATTCAGAATCATGGAGAGTACCTGGAAAATCGTCTGTGTAGTCTGTTACAATCAAGATTAAGGATAGATCATACATACATCACACACAAGTTTTTACTTCACAGAGAGGAGCCGCCTTAATGCACGCATTGTGGTGAGCTTCTTTCTGTTCTGCACATACTCATCACATGTTCACATCACGAAACTCATCGTCAGCATCATTTTAAGGGGTTTTATACGTATTTTTTACCTCTTCACCCAGCGCTAATGCTCGGTGATGAGGCTATCATCCCTTTTAGTAGAGTTTTCAATTTTTTAAAAGACATTGGAATTGTGAATCTTTTGTAGTTTTAGGCTTGCATTTTATCAGTTGTTTCTCTCTCTTTTTTAAACATCGCATCTATTTTTAACTTGTCACCTTTTAATCACAGTCTTGGCGCATTATGCCCTGTGTTGTCGCTGCGCCACAAAACCCCCAATCATCATCATCATCTGTTTCTTCTAGAATGGCTCCGGATATGACCTAACCAAGCCTGACCTAAGCAGCATACAATATTGGACCCATATTGGCTAGCCATTTGCGATACGGGTCTAATATCGGCCCCATATTGCCAAGTTTTAGCCAATATAGGGAAAATCCTGGCAATATGGGCCCCATATTGGCCGTGTACACCCCATATTGACTAAAAATGCAACAAATGGTACATACCCGTGTTGCGCAAATGCCCAAGCAGCACGGCAAGATTGGACGTTGAAGGGTATGGAATGCCCAATTCAATACGTCGTTACATCCAACAACTTCCCGCAGATGATACGCATTGTTCGAAACATACGTGGTAATCCCACTGTAACATTCACTGTAACTCAAAACTACACTTTTCACTTGCTGCGAACAGCGGCCATCTTGCTTCGCGATGCCAATGCCAATCGGTCGAACATTACTCTTGGTGCACCTGAAGCGACTGAGAGCGTGTTCGTTTTAGCGAAATCACGTTTTCTACAACTAATGCACACGCGCGACACTCGGTTCGCACGTTTCATTCAGGCTAAAATGTCGCCGGTTCCTCTAATGGCAAAGGAATCGCGGCAGGTCAAGTAAAAACACAATGTTTGGTAGGAAGGGATGTCTCTTCTGTAACACCAGGTGCTTTCAAGTTACTGCAGGCGGTGTGAGTTGCTGAGGCGTATGTGCGTCTCCGTCACGAAAGTGTTTCACTCATTTGTACACTAGGAGCGAGTTCGAAATATTTGGTTCATAAACTACTACGATCCACATGAAGGCTTCTGAGGGATGTGTGGCGTTGGCAGTTCCATGGTACTGCCTGCCTAGCACGTGTTGATTAGATTTCTGTTTTTATGGCGGGGGCAATACCATTTTTGAAATGTGATGTGAACAAGCTTTCGCTTGTCCCATCTTACAGTTGGCAATACGACTGCTTGGGTCCTTCAGCAAGAGAGGCGTAGCACCTGTTCTTCGTTTTTAGGGCGATGCAGATTGTTTTTGGAACGCTATGCAACGTGGACCAATAAGACGATCATAAGAGAGAAGTAATATCAGTGGTGGATATTATACCGAATGCTGCATTATTACACGAACTCCCCGTTCTGGTTATCACGGAAATATTGGCTCAATATTTGCAAAATGGGCTTGCCAATATGGGCAGCCCACATTGGTCCAATGTGGACCCTGGCTGCACACACCATATTGGCGTGCTGCTTGGGTGAAATAACGCAGGACGAGCAGTAAAGCGCTCATCTCGGTGCTTGGTCTCGGTGTGTTCGATGAGACACATTCCCGATCTAGTCTATTGACGAAGCTAGCAATTTGTCAGTACGCTGGCGGCATGTGTATCACGCCGCGCTCACGGGCCGCTGGCGACATGTGTATCGAGTACAAAGGGCAACCGCAGCCAGCAAGGGCTTGTCGCTAATGTACGTCATATACAGGGTGTGTTTGTTTTTCGATACTGATTTTTCAACAACAATTAAAAAAAACTGTAAGGGCTATAGACATCCTGTTTTCATTTCTATCGTACATGGGTCGGCGGACGTTCCTCGCCATCTATTGCTCAACCGTCGAATGACCAATTACCCATTAGTTAATAATTACCTATTACCTATTACTTAATAATTACCTATTAATTAAATTTTTTAATTAACTTTTTACTTATAAATGCTGCAAGGTTGTCCCAATGCGAACATCTGGTCTCTTCGGTCACGTGGTATCGTTGCCGTTTTCAGAACCAAAATCCGTTCGATAGATCGTCCGCAAAAAAAATAAAAAATCGTGAAGGAACACCATTATTGTTCATTGCGCATCCTCGTACACCTTTCTTTCCTTCAGCCCCAATGTGAGAGGGTGAAGGAGCACAGTGCCTCCTCATGCGTCGAAGATGAGCTCGAACTTGCGGAAACAAAATAAAAATAATTGTATCGGGTGACCTATCCGAACTGCACTTATCTTAGCTTGCATTTTCTGTTTTCTTTTAATATTTTTCCAGGACGCAAGATGAGATAGTGTGCTCTTTCAGTCTCTCATATTTGGGGTGAAGCAAAGATGCACCCTCGAAGATGCGGAATGAACAAAATAAAGAAAAAAATGTGTTCCTTCACCAATTTCTTGCGGACGATCTATCGAACGGATTTCTGTTCTAAAAACGGCTCCCCTATCAGGTGACCGAAGGGACCAGATGTTCTCATTGAGACGATCTTGTAGCTTTTATAATTAAAAGTTAATTAACGATTTTTAGCTAATGAGTGATTCGACAGCAAAACAAGAAATGGGCCAGAACGTCCGCCGGCCCAGAGATGACAGAAGTGAAAACAGGATGTCTATAGCCCTTATAGTTTTAATGAAAAATCTGCATCGAAAAAAAAAGACACTCTGTATAGGATAACCCTCCCTGCCCAATTAGGAGTCTGTCAATCACAGTAGTGCTCCGAATGGCTTAACTCGTGCGTATGAGCCAGTTTTAGTCAGCAGCCACTTGTAGCTGTAGGCTGTGTGTGCTGATTGAATGCTTTACGTGTCCTTTTAGCGAAGGCGGAGGTGAGGCATCGAGCAGGAAATTTTAGGTCTGGGAGTCGTTGCCATTGGTCGCTCGGAATACTGCTCCAGCTACGACTACATATCGAGATCTGGGCCCCGATGTTCACCTTTCACATATCGCAGGAACTCGTGGCGAATCACGTGCAGAACCGATGCATTTTATGTGCGTTATGGGATAACGACAAGTTGGAGATCGGGCTGCTGGACATACGCAAAGCCGCTCCAGCACCTGTTGTGGTCAGTCATGTCGATGACTACCTAACATCATCGAACGGAGAGCTAAACAGGCGTTTCCTTTGTGAATCTTCCTACGTCTTACTCTTCTTACAGCGACAGCAGTTAAGAGCTCAATCTCAGGAAGATCCTGTCCCGCACTTCGCATCGCCGAAAACTCTTCTCTCCATTGGCGCGAGATAAAGCGAAACAATAATGGTATCATAGTCGGCCAGGATTGAATCTGCGACCTTCAGTTCAAGAAGCCAACATGTTACCGACGAGCTAACGAGGCGGAGGCCGGCTATGAAGAAACGAGAAAAAGCAGCGAAATACAGATCTCATTTTGGAAAGTCGCTTTGGTTGTCACATCGTCAGCGGTACGAGAGCGGATTGTGTTGTACACTGGCATGTGCCATTTCTGCGCATTGCTCTTGTAGGGAAAACAGCTAGATACCAAACAACGTCAACGGCGATGTATTTGGGTGCAATGTGATTAGTAGAAAATCGTATGGGGCAAATTGATTTTTATGGTTTTATGGTTTTCCGTGGAAAAGAGAGCGACAAAGCGAGCAGCTACACGAATTTGTTCTATTCGTGACGTGGTTGCATCGTTGTTCACACCGTTAGCCTGCGAATACTGATTAGCCAACCACGCTATTCCATAGCTGTGGGTGACTATCAAACGTTTCTTTTTTAAAGCGCAGTGTGACGAGCAAAGTCACCTTGCCCAAACCTTCTGCTTTTCCCCAACCAGCTCACAGTGACTGCAGTATCAGCAACAATCTCTAGACGTGCCAGACACATCTTGTTAGCATTGTTTAGTAAGAAAGGGGTTCTGAGTAAAAAGTAAAAAATAAGTGGCAGATGTCATCCAATTTACAGTGGCATCAAGTCAACGACACCGATAGAGCTTTTAAGATAGTTCCACAGCAGTTCCCCTATGACTAACCTTTCCTTCTGTTTTTTCTTAATGAACATATACTCATCTCTATGTATATTTTCTTCCTGCTCGATGTCAATAAACAGACAGGATTGTATATTTGAGCTCGCCTGTTGAGAATGCGGCGTCTCTTGCGGGGTTCTCATCGCTGCAGCTTTGGCGTTTCTCGCCCACGCTTGCGCAACGCGACGCGCCCGAAGCTCTTCAGAGGATGTACACTTCCTACTCAACGGCCCATAATACCGCTCCATAATTCGCCACCGCACACACACGCAATTTCGTCTCCTCGGCTGCTGTTGGCGATGAGCGCGCCCTATAGGTGTCGCCCCGACACGCGCGTGGAGAGTAAGCGTGGAGGAGTGAGGATACCGAAGCATTATCGTCATTCGTTCGCGTAGTAAATCGGGCAAAATGCGATATTGCAGCGTTCCACAGTGCAACACTTACGCAAATGGAGTCGAAGTGAGCTCTCACAAGTATCTTCACGACAAAAAAAAAAAAAAAACTAGAAAAAAAAACGCAGTATGTTTTTTATGAATCTGAGAATGGGGAGTACTCCAAAAGACTTCTCCTAGTATGCTGGTTCCAAGGACTTCACCAAGAGCGATTTCAAGGCAATGCCGCATTGTAAGCAGGTTTTAGATACATTCTATGATTCTGTGGAAGGGTTTTGGCTCTTAGATGTCCCTGATCCTTAATCACGAACTTGTTGCTAGGCTCAAAGCGTCGCTTTCTGAAGGACACCGCTGTGCCATCAGTAAACCTACCGCAACCGAAGTTTGACAAGGCCCCCGTCCAGTTGTAACTCGCGAATACACACCGGTTAGAGAACATCATGTTTTATATTGTATGTGCCACATGCGCGACACTTACAACCATCTTTCTACTCGCTTTTAAGATGAACAGCTGCTGGGCAACGCAAAGGCTGACGACGCCGTTGAGTGCGACTTGCGTGTGCCAATTAACGGTATGTCGTACTCGTTCGGGCGATTGCAGATGTACAGGAATCTCACAGCAAATGTTGTCATCTCGTTTTTTTGTCTTCATTGATTGGATAGACACCAGCATGCGGTGCAACGAACTACCCACAATTTGATCTATCAGAAGCCAATCGTAAGTTACTTTGCTTGCAGCCACAGTGTCATTGGCCAGGGATTTTTTCAGCACCCTTCTACACCCTCCAAATACCTCCCCCCCCCTAGATATGCAAAACCCCTTAAAATTTCACGACATTGCAAAATATTTTACTAAAAAGCATGAAAATACGTGAGAGTATGGGACTTTTTGTGATGTCAACCTCTGACGTGAGTTACCTGAAAACCCCAAAGTGTGAAATTATGTGAAATCCACTGCCTTTGGTCATCATAGAACATACGTTGCTGGGATGCAAACCTTCTTGTAGAAGTCTTTGTGGAAGTTTTAAAAGTCTAGATAAGTCAACTATCTACATCTAGCACAGTGTAATATACGTATATATAGAGTACAGTAGTACACTGTTTCATTACAAGTTACGGCACATCACAGGAGGACAGCACGAGTTTTTTGATCACCCACCTGCGGTTTGCCATGCCCCCTTTAATGTCTGCAGTGTGCGCGAGTCACAGATACGGGATGTAACAAGTGCAGCTTCTCGGGACGCATGCAAGTGCCGCATGCTATCAACGTTTGTGAAAGTAACTACAGAGACTGATGGCACCGCAATTCAAGTTTTTGATACATTCTGTCAGGGTTGTCTGGTACCGCATATTTATTTAGGAGGTCAAGAGAGCACAAGCAACACATGAACATGTTCAAAGCATACAGACAGACAGTGGACATGAGGTAGAAATGGAATACACAAACAGTGAATGTAAGTACAACATCCTCCAGCTTTATAACGAAATCTTATCATCAAACCAAATATTATCTCCACCAGGCACACAAGCATCACCAAAGCTTGAGGTGTCTACTTTACCCGCCAACGAGCAAAGACTTTACTTCATATTATGTAGTAAGCACGGCAGTTGTTGCGTGCCAAGCTTGAGTGTCCGAAGCTTTCTCCAGTATTGTCTGCATGCGTACTAAGGAATGGCATGAGTTAGTTGCCCTTACCAGACTCCCTTGCAAGCAGTTATTTTACAATATTGCCGCTATTTACGTAACATTGCATCAATCAGCTTCAGGGAAGCTTTTCATGAAGGTGCAGTCCTGCTGACCTTTATGAAGTTATACCATAATTTAACGTATAGCGCGCTCAGCGTGATTTTTCGGATCCACATGACGACAGTGGCAAAGATATTTAAGTTGTCTGTCGATCTGTGTCCTCTCTATCATGTAGTCATACAGTATACTGGCCTGAGAAGGAGAAAGTGTTGAACATTGTCTCATTTCAAGTGTTACGCAGTGTTGTATCGCACAGAAATCCAACTGCAAACGCTAAAGGGTCTAAACTCCAGTATTCATAGTACAAATCGTATATGTACAGTTTCAGGACTCATTCAGGCATATCAATGTTGTAACAGGTTTAGACATCACAAATTCTGTACAGAAACCAACTTGTAGAGTGTACAATTGGTGACAGTTGTGTTGACCTTCTGGCTGCAGACGTATGTTGGTGGAAGCCGGGCACTTGTATGGCAGACCCTGTACTGGCCTCCTGAGTGTGTCAGCTGCTGCAGAGAAGTTTGCAAGCTCTATCGGTAAGACACTGCAATGCAAAACTTACTTGTTGTGATGTACTTTCATAAACACACACCTTTGTAGAAGGCATTTGCAAACAAAAAATAAATAAATTATCAGTAACCATCGACATGCATACACATAATGCCCTAACATGCTTTTGTATTTGATAGTTGATGGAAATTAATGCTAATAAAATCAAAGACTGGAAATGAGTGAGGATACTGTGTGTCATGTGGTTATGTATATTATCAGCATGTAAAAGGGATATATTTTACTCCTACACATGCTGCACAAGAAGCAATCTAGCACACCTCGCAGTTATTGCCATTGCATTTCGGAGAAATATACATCATGTCATGCATAACATTTGAGTCAAAGATTGCGCTCTCTAAAAGTGACGAACACTAACACAATGCATACATTCTCAGAACATGCAAGCCCCACGACAGGGCATCGTGTAAACTTCTCCTTCAAGCCAATGTTGTGCAGCTTACCGCGCCGTGTTCAACATCAGTACGTCACCGCTTCGTCAAACACTTCTGCTGTCTGATGTGAAAAGGCACAGCAGTACAGTGCTTACAAGTCTAGAGAACTCCGAAACGGGGAAGTAATGCAAATTAATTCAATGTGTAAAACCAGTACAATAAAGTTATTATTATTATTATTATTATTACTGATGGGTGATTACCTTACCTTCCGTTGTAGTTCCGTCCTCACCCAGCCTTGCAGGAGTACTCCACTTGTTGCGGGAGGTTCACTTCGTGTGACGCAAGTTTGTGCAGTTCAACACCTTGAACACTTTTCAGGCTGCGTCCTACAACATGTCTCGCGAAAAAAAGAAAAACACCTCATCTACCTCCAAGAGACATCTCTTTCAGTCCCGAGTGTGATCCATGATCAAACGCAGGGGCACTGCAGTGGGCAAGGGTGTATGGGTGTAGCAGTATACCGCGCTCTGTCTGATGTTTGCGCGTAAATACAGCGGGAACAAAATACGTACCAGGAATTGATTCCTTTTGCTTCTCCATCTACATCCTTTAAACGCCCGAAAAATCTTTAGGAAAACGCGGATTGAGCTCGTGAGACGAAGATAGATATCATTGAAACACATTGCAACATACAACACAGCAGCAAGAGATACGGCCGATCCCGAAACTCAGTTTGCGTCGCTTGTTGCCAGGGCGCCGCCTATGTGCGCGCTCGGCGCGAACAGGCCCCGAGCAGCCGCATATAGGGCGCCTAGACTTCCTGTATTCTTCTCTCCGCTCCTCTCCGGAGAGGGTTGCGCCAACTGGCGGCGGACGCCATCTTCGGGCAGCGCTCCAAGCTCACATTAGTTGCGAATGTTCTGCGGCGCCTTTTCTTACATTTCCTTTGATGTCCACATATTTTGTATTTTAGGAGCTAGCGAAAGGCATGATACCAGTGATGGGTGGGGAATTATTAAGAAGATATAACCTGAAGGAAAGGTTATACTGCTCAAGAGCGGCTTGCTAGTGATGGGGAGTATTTGACGTACCTGCTTGAACATATTTCCGTGTGCTTTTACTTCTGAGTAGATTTCAAACTGTCTCCCTGTATTTGGAGTACCTTTCTCTGATAATTTTTATGCCACTTTATGTCTGTTATGAAAGGGAAGTAAGAACAGACGACCGCCCAAAAATGATTTGCAATGCCTGGACAATGTGGTGCTTTGTACAATACTTGAAGTACGAATGATGCAAGGTACTTTATGTATGGTTTGGAACACTTTGCCCATTACTGTGCGGGACCAACCTTTGTTATCGCTAGCACTGAGTTTTTTTTTTTTTTTTTTCATTTCATTGAACGCGCACCCTAAGTTTCCATTTGTTTTTTTCTTTCTATTTCTATCTATCTTTCAATAAGCGTGCATGACCCATTGGTCTAATTTGTATACAGGAAAGAGCTGGAAAGGATGAAACATTTTAATATCGATCACTGCAATCCTTGCGAAGACACGACACTGGAAACATAGTGGAAATATATTTACTGAAGTAGCACCCTGGCACATGATTTACTGCTGTGACCACCATTGTTAGACGCCTGGTTACCCTTTCTTAGGTACATTCTAAGTCGTAACACAACAAACCTTCTCGTGAATGCATCATGGTTTTTAGAGTGTTCCTGACAAAAAGGTAGTGTCTCGGGGACTTGCTTTTTAATTTTGGATATTACTTTTTTGATAGGATGTGTGGTGTCCATGAAGTAATCTTGCGAAATTAGGCACAGGAAAATTTCTTCGTACCTTATGTGCACTTCAGGACTTAGTTTTTTGCATAAGCTAGATTCGAGTCTCCAGGCACATATTCTTTAAGTTGGCAGAATACATGTTCTTCGGAAGGTGCAGTAAGAAGATTTGCTGAGCAGTTTGTACAATTCTTTACTTCCTGGAGTACCCTTCGAACTAGGAATCCAGTGAGATGCTTCAGTATTTTCTGTTCATGCAAAGGGTAGCTTCTATCTGTTGCTTGCCCACATGCCATGCTTAAAAAATCACTTTCCTCATCAGCTTTGTCATTGGATGTTGCTGTACAGTTCACAAGTTCCTCAATTTCCTTGGACAAGATGTCAACAAGGTGGCAACTATTGTCTTCATCATAGCTGGATCCTTTTGGTGTTTTGATGAACTGGCTCACTGTGACCAACTTCAGCCTGTGCTTGAGATCCAGTGCGTTGGGCATACTTTTCCTGATCAGTACTACGGAGAAGAGGTTCTCCAGACCATCTCGCCCCATTGTTCCTGGCAGGAGGAAGCCGTACCTCTTTTCTTTCAACATGTACTCCCGTGCTTTGAGCACCGCGTTTGAACACATCACCATACCAGCCTGACATGGAGCCCATCGGCCACCGCATCTTCAGATGCGTGATTTTCGGCCGTATTCTCAAACGATCCTCGACTAGGCATCCCGCCTCGATTCCATGAGTGAAGGAAACCTTGAGGGACCATTGGGTTTCAAGGAAGCACCGGCGCTACCACGTACTCGGGTACCACGGGACTTCCTCCGCTCGGGTCGATTTATGAAACGGAAACAGGTCTCGAGAAGCAGTTCGAGTGTGAGGTCGAGTCGAGTGTCGTTTAAGAATATGGTCATGTGTGTACCATCTCTTTTATTGCGTTTATCGATGCAGTGTACTTCTCCGGTGAATGAGCACTCAGTGCTGTGGCTGCTGTCCGTGATGGTGTACCATCTGGACACGACGTCGAAGAACTTTCTGCATTTCTGTCCAGCAAACCGTGGGTAATTAAATATCAAATACCTGCTGGAGCTCCCCGAAGCAGCTGGACTGTCCGACCCACATTCACTTTTGTGAACTGTCCATTGTTTACGTGAATTTGTTAGATGTGTACCAGCATTTAGATCGGATGAATGATCGATTTCCAGCAGGCTTACGACATGATCAATGTTGACTTCATTGGTGGGGAGATTGTAGCTTTGTACAGCACCGTGGTCCAGCAAAAACCTGTCCTTGCGGACTAGGTGGCCTCTGACGTTTTTAAGGACTTCAGCAGGATTTTGCATGAAGAAGAGCGTTGAGCACTCCTTACTGGGATGAAGTATGCTGGAGACCGTCCACGGTGCCTTCCACTTGAGAGTACTAGACTTCGCCACACAGCGCGGTTAGCATTATCCATGTCGCTTGTTACATATGGCATTTAGGGAGGGCTCAGTACAAACTTTGATTACTTCAAACAAGAAATCCTTGAGTTCACCGCCATCTACAGATCGTCCGGCCAGATGGTAGGCGACCACTTGTTTCGACCTCGTGTTCAGTCCGCCAATCATGAGCACAATGGCATGATTTGCAAGTTCGCAGTCTTCGTCACTGGTTGCACCTCTTTCAGAAAGGGTCACGCCTACTGTGAATGAGTCATTGCTAATGTCAAGATGAATGCCAGTCCCTATTTCCATTTCATCAAGGAACAGAATGCAGTCCCTTTCGATATCTCTTCCATGTCACTGACTTTCATCTTCAGGACTCTGACCACCTCATGCAGAATTCCAGGCTGAAATCGAAGGTGCTCAAGGCGGCGTATGAGTGTTCTTTTTGAGGGAAGGGCGTAACCCTTTTTGACTAGTGTAACACATCCAGTGGTACCACAGGCCAAGTTCAGCTGCATGGACTCCTTAATGGTCTTTTGCGACCACTTATATCCACGGTTTGACTTCCTTGCAAGGGCCTCTGTTTGATCGTCATTCAAGAATGTCATTTTTTTTCGAATGTTCTTGTCGTCAGAAGTTACTTTTTTTACCGTTGTCTTCAATCTTTTCACTTCTTTTTTCCTGAGCATGTGCAGATGTTGTAGTCTTTCATGTTTCGCTGCAAGGTCCGAAAGTTGCTTACATAGTTCTGCTGCAGGAACGTCCACTCGTGTCGTTGTCGAATCAGCCGAGATAGTTTCTGTGCTCGCCTCAGTTTCTGGCTCAGCCTCGCTGTCTCTATCGTTGGTCAGCTGAGTATTAGCTGGAACACTCTCCGAAGACGCTGGTAGCAGCTGCATTTCACCACTTGGCACAGATATTTCTTTTGGCGGCTCATGAGGAGAATTCAGGGACATTCCCTCGAACGCTGGCTTCACCTTACTTCAGAAATGCCTTGTAAGATAAGCAATGCCACGGGTCACAACAGCTGAAAGGAAGAACTGTTTGGTAAAGCTGGAGAGTAAGCCGGAGGCCTGGTGAAGCGATTATGATTGTTTCGCTATCCTTCTGCCAGCATGGTTATCAGTTTATCATTTTTGTTTCCCTGATTTTTTTACCAGACGCCTCCTAAACACGCTGAAGAAGTAATCTTGTTTCGCCGCTTCGGTTGTACGCCGATTTGAAAGCTAGTCGTTTTCAGGCTGCGGGAGTACAGCTTAGAAAAAAAAAAAACTCTGAAACGCTGCGATTTCGTATTGAACTTCTCTCACCCTCCCCTGCTGCTTAGGGGAGCAGGTATTGAGCAGAATCCTTGGAGTAAATTAACTCACGGATTGTGTTCAAGAAATGTTCCCCCAGGGCCGCAGGGGAAGAATTTAAATAGAAGATTCCAGCGTTATAGGAAGTATTATCCCAAGCTGTGTTGACGGCATACGTGGATAGAATACAAAAAGCCCATCACAGGCTTAATCATGAACTGCACGCAGCAAGTTTTATTTTTGTTCTCAAAATTGGCGCGCGCAGGGCTGCATGCGCATTCGCCGTCCCAGAGCATAATGATGACATAGCGCGTGTTACAGGATATCCGGCCCCTTAGGTCATGTCTCAATAATCAAAAACAATGCTTAAAAATATGGATAAAAAAACGGGGATATTGAGTTCTGCCCATGTTGCAGCAAATTCATTTGCAAGCGACTTTTTAAAAGCGATATCAGGTGGTCGTGCAACCTTCAGGACGCTTACCAAACAATGCGGCCTTTCTAATACGTGACTACAATTATTACGATCCTCGTACTTCCGAAAATCCACCAAAGAGAAAGTTAGTGAGCTAATTTTGGAAATATTCATCTGACACATATGTACAGTTGCTCATGGAATTTGCACCACGCTGCGTTCGTGTCTATACTACAACAGAATGAGTATGCCACTCATAATTACGGAATGCAAAGTTTGCGATATTCGATATCATATTTTACCCACACAGTGGCTACCTCTCCCTTTTATCAATGATGCTTTTTAAGTGACCAAAAGCAAAATAGCAACTACGTTCTCGCACACTATATATACGTCCTGGCGGAAATGATACGTCCAGTGTGCTTGACGAAAACAGAAATTAGCTAATGAAAGAACTGATGTCCTACAGCTAGCTAACCTTTTCAGTGACTTTCATCTTTCATAGAAATTAGCTAGACCCGCACCGTTGATTGCAAGAAATTAAATCAAAAGCCCACAAAACAATGTGATATAAATAAGCTAAGTGGTTAGAAGCTTTCTTATGCCCTTGAATCAGTTGCAAGACTTTCGTGCAGTGGTTTCGTAAAAAGGTCGCACCGTTTAATCAGCTACTTTTCGAAAAACCCCAGATAGCTTATTTGTCGTTCGGCATCAGAAAGGGCCGGGTCCCATAGCTTTATGCGAGCAGCAGCAGCAAAGCAGCAGCGGTTCGGCAGCAACAACGCGGCAACCAGCAGAGCAGTTTTCTGCTGCGGCTGCTCTGCTGCTAGATGCGTCCCATAGCTTCGTTTTGAATTAGCGGGAGCAGCGGCGTAGGAGGTCCAAAACGTGTTGGCAACAACGGCATTGTTTACGTTTCGAACATTCCGAAGGCGTACGCAGTAGCTAAGCCTTTTAGTACACACACGTAGGAATGCAATTCTAGGTGAAAGGCTGATATGAGTGGGACATATTATGGGTCTGTAGCTCACAAGTGGGCTGTGAAATGATTGTGGTGGTGGTCTGAGCCTCATATTACCTAGTTGACCCTTCGTTGAAGTGTAGAAGTCTCGTGACATTCAACGTAAGTTCGTCCTTTCGCACTGCTGGGGTTGGAGACTCTTCTACAGGATTTTGTCGTATTAATATCGCCTCGTTACTAGGATTCGATATTTTGATTTATTGTGACTGCCAAATGCGTTGCTGATAGTGAAATAAAGCTGTCTACCGAAAACGAAGGCCTCTTCTGCTAGTCATCACTAGTTTCAGCCTCTTTTCATAAGGTAACGAGTTCATTGTCTACCTCTATCGAACCTTTTTGTAGCCTGGACATTGTCTATCTCTATCGAACCCTTTTCAAGAGTCAGTTTCATTTACAACAACCTAGCTCGCAAGTCGTCGACCCTCACAAGAAATGTAGTCGGTATGGTTTTCACACAACATGGACGTGAACGTAATTTGCTTGTACGTTACCAGGTCACCGGTTTTGCAGTACTTTCCAGAAAACAAGCGAACATGTTAGCTACAACTCTGGTACACAACATATGTATCACGTAGGTTCGGTCGAACACTTTGTTGAACTTTATGAACTGAATTATGTCCTGAAAGCGCACTTCGCGCAGTCCCGATGATTGGACACTCGCTCCAAACTACTGGCAATCACAAGCGTGTCCAGGTCTTCAGAAACAAATCACAGAACAACCGGACACAAACCTTCTGCGTCACTCTCCGCCCTGCTAACTCTAAACACCGTCGAACGAAAACAATACCAACCAACCTCCTGATTGGCTTGCGAGACCGGCTGCTCAGGCTGCAGAGCAACAGGGCCGCACAGCAACCAAAAATTTGGATACGGCAGCAGCAGGGAATTTCTGCAGCTCGGCAGCGCTGCTGCTCTCGCCCAGAGCTACGGGAGCGCTCGTGTCGCTACAGCTCTGCTGCTCCGCTGCTGTTGCTCTGCTGCTGCTGCTCAAATCGAGGCTATGGGACCCCGCCTAAACATCAAGATTTTTCACTGCAATTGCCAATGCCTTCATAATGAAGATAAATGCGATTTCGAATAGCTCGTGGTGTGTGCGCACCATTCGGGTTTTTTGACGGCACCTTTCTTTGTCACCTGTTTTTGTCTTCTTTTTTATTAATGCAAGGGCTAGAATTCTGCTAGCTCGAATATTTCAGAAGTCAGCCGTAATTGAGACTTCCTAGTTATTATTCATTGGGCACGCGCCTACTCCCGGTCATATTATTTCGGTATATATCATATACAATATGCAGTAGTACTTGCAGTTAGCAAATTACAAAGCTGGGTCGATTAAAAGGAAACTCTGTACAACGGTATACATAGATATATAATGCCCCTGCGCTGTCGCTGTTGATCTACAGGGTGTCCCGCCTAACGTGTCACGAAATTATATTTGAAGAGGGCGATCAAACGAAAGCGATCGCTACTTTTCTGCTACTTGAGTTAGAAACACGTGCTACGTCAAAAGTACCACCTTTCTAACTCAAGCAGGTGCAAACATGCATTGTTTTTCTTTTATGTTTCTCTAATTAAATGTAATTTGGTGACACGTTAGGCGGACACCCTGTATGCGGATGTACTGTGTATATTGCATGTACTTCCATTTAGGCACTGTCTTATGTCTTGGTAATGTAGCCATTTCAATATAACTTTTTATGCATGAAGGTTTTGGAAAATGACATGTTCCTAGCATCGTCATGTAATGAGCACGCCGGACGTTTAACGTAACACAGCGCATTATTAAGTGTAATAAACTCATCTTCTGGGAGTACACGACAAACGTACGAATAGCCTCCGCTGCATTGAATATATGGTAGTCGGACCCGCCGAAAAGCACGAGCAAGGAAAGCAATCTTGTGGATCTGTCCTTGAGGTCCACGTTCCGCCGCAGGCTTCATTAGCCGTACATCCGTACATAGCTCAATTTTACCTTATTAACTGCAAAAATATATCCCCCCGCATGAAAAAATAAATAAATAAAAGAAGAGAAACGATTTGCTTGACACCTTTATAAATCGCCCTTATCCTTGCTAATGAACACTCTACGACTCTTCTTAGCTGCCTTCAACCAAGTCGAGTGGGCGTTTCTGTACCAATTGCCAGGAACAGTTATCACCTGCACTGTCCGTTCGTGGCAAAATATATTGATAGAGCTTCCAGGTGTGATAGCGACAAGTCTTGTTCTTGCTTCCCACAGAACGCGAATAGCCCCGTCTTACATCGCAATGTTCTTTTCCTTGTCATTGGGACACATGGTACATGTGAACTGAAATGGTGTGATGTAAGTTTCCGTTTTACGCTTGCTTTGCCCTCTGATCTGACGTGCACACGGCGTATCTGTCACAAAGACACGCAACATGGATATAGCAAAGAAACGAATGACAAAGAAATGCAAATTACCATCTCTGGGGTAGCTTCTGTGCAATAAGAAGACTTCGCCCTTGCTTCCACGTTTCGCGAGCACTTTTTTTTAATTATTATTATGTGTGAATCATCCAGACAACGTCTGCCAGCTACCATGTACCAACGGCTAACCACAGGTCAGTGAAGACAGAGATATAGGCCTGTGGCTGAAATATCGAGTGGAAGAATGTAACTAGAGCAATAATATGTTAAGAGAAGAATCCTTAACGAGGTTCACATTTAAGAATAAACTCTGCTAACCCTTTTTTCATAAATCAGTTGCTTTGACTTAATTTCGGGAGACATCACTATTCCAGAAATGCTTTCGCTATAGCGTGTAAGCAATAGGGGGCACTGGTTCCTATATTTAAGTCGGTTGTGGTTATCAATGTGCAGATCAGCAAACTGCCTGCCAACTCAAAGACTCAAACAGCAGTTGCTGCGACGCTTCGGCGATATCGATAGGCGATTTTGAAGTTTCAACCAGCGAACTGTTAGAATGGTTCCAAGATCACGACGTACTATGTACTAATAACAAAGTACCCATATTAGTTCCATGCATCTACGCAACGGTATCTCTACACCGCTCGTCTTCAAGTCCCGATCCCTGTACTCACGGGTTTTAGCGAAAATAAAATACGCAAGTACACGCAAATAAAAATAAAAACGCGCCGCGAGGATTAGAACCTCGGCATTTCTCAGTGGACACCGAAGCATTGCCGGCAACGCCAGTTGAACACGAGTTGCATCTGCGTAACCCGGCATGAGGTTGTTCCGAGGACTCGTTGGTTGATCGAGAATTTTATACGCCCTGGGAACAAAAATTTACGCTACTTTGCGTGGCGTTCTTCGTCTCAGCTTGATGTAGAATCCTTCGCCTTCACATCCCATGGTGGACATTTTTTTTGGGAGCTTAGCGTTTCGTAGATATTTGCAAGCAAAGGCGCACGACCAGCCGTTACTCCATAGAAGAAACGCGAACAGGCTAAGTTGGTCGGGCAAAAAATTATGTGGTTCTAGAGGCACAACTTTGCTATCAAAATGCTGTAGGGGGTCTCATTCGTTCATCCAGACAGTAGTATGGGATGGACTCTCGTAGTCCACAACTCACAATTAGCCTTAAACACAATTTAATTAGCAATTAGAGTTAATTGGGACCCCCCCCTGTAATGAGCAGCATCCAGTGAGTCATCACACTAATTGGGGAGCATCTAACTCGTGTTCAGGCCAGCTGTCAGTTGTGGGCAACGAGAGTCCATAAAAAAAGAAAAAGATAGATAGAGATAGGGTGGGGAGAAGGAGTTTAGTTGAAGATCAATGACGCCATCTTGAAGAAAGCGGTCCGGAATGGCTGCTGACCATCGCTGGCCGACGGAGCACAGAGGCAGGTTGCAAAGAATCGCAGCTATGACTACCAGTTCCGAACATTCTGTGACGTCAGCTGTGACGTCATCATGACATGTCTGGGCAGGTTAGGACAACTCTGGACATGCGAGGAGCAAAACACTCATAATACAGAGGCTGGGAAAGCAAGAGTAAATATGCTAACCATCACCACAAAAAGTATCAGGCACAGAAGCAAAACAGCCCACCACAACAGCAGTCACGGGGAGCGCAGAACAATGCGACTGCTCCATACGACAGCCAGGTACAGAACTGAATCATAATGCTTTTTTCTCTTCTATAAAGTTATCCATCAGCAGCCACCTAGGGGTTACTTTCTCAACTGATTTCATGGTAAAATTATTAAAAATCATGCCAGGGCTACTCTCGTTCCCAAGGCTGCTTTTGAGGAAGATAGAAAATGGCGAGGATGCCCTTACAGGTACAACAGCAACAAGCGCCCGAAATGCACGGGCATGACAATCGCAAACAAAGCGGGAACAAAGTTGGCGAAAGAATTAGTTACACAACACATCAGTCACGAGGAGCGCAGAACGATACGTCCATTCCGTCCGACAGTCAGGCACAAAACTGAATCGTAATGCTTTTTACTGCTCTATAAAGTCATGCGTCTGTCCCTCTTGCGGTTGATTTCTGAACTAATTCAATCACAAAATTATTAAAAATTGTTCTAGCACTATTCCCATTCAGGGCAGCACTAGAATCATCGTCAAGACAAGAATGATCAACAAGAATCTTTCTTGTCAAAAAAGAAAAAAGTACAAAGCTAGATGCGTCAACAGAGGAACGCATGCATGTCGGAGCATGTCAGGAGCGTTATTCCACGAGGACAAATCGCACGACTGCTGGGCAACAGACGAAAGCAAACACAAAGAAGCACAGGAACAGAGTGAAAAGACACTCACCATCATCGGAGACGTACATTGCATTCCCTCATTGTAAATCCGCTCGTCACAAAATCTACCTGCAATTGCTAGGAACAGAATTAACTTGTCCGCACCCTCCAGTTTCCAAGAGAGAAGTGAATCTTTGCGCCCTCTGCAGGCTTTGCTCATTGGTCGTGACGTCATCCTATTGTCTCAGGGCTACACTGTTTTTTTCCACTAATGTCCAACCCATCTCCTCTGGACAAGGTCCACCTGAAACAATAGAGTCGCGGTATGACGCCATCACCTAGGTATGCACCTGCGTGGCTCAAGGACGCATAAGCTCTAGACAGGGGACCTGTTATTTATTGAATCACTATCCCAAGATTATTTCCTTTATTCTACTATAACAATTGCATAGGAAACAGAAAAAGTATTGCAGAAAAACGCCAAGCATGAGAGGTGATTGTAGGAATTAAGCATTTCATTCCCAAAGTCTTCCCAAATCAGACTTATGAGTTCAGGAAAAAACAAAATAATGGTTCAGCAAGACATCTCCGTCCCATCTGAGAGCCAGGCAGATAACTGAATAATGTCGCTTTGTTCCTGCTGAATAAATTCACACACCTGTCCCCCTTGTGGTTACTCTGTGAACTAAATGAATTATTAAGAATCATTCTAGCTCTACTCCCATTCAAGGCAGCACTAAAGATATCGTCAAGAGATGAATGTTCCTTGTCAAAAAGAAAAACTACAGAACTACATGCAGAAGGAAAGCATGACACAACAGGTCAGGGCATGTCAGCGCATGTTTGTCAGACAACGAGGCAGATAAAAAGCAAAGAGAAACACTTGAACAAAGCAGAAAACCAGCAACAAACTATTTCTAAACACACACTGTCCTCTTATTGAAAAACAGTGCTCATCATAAATCCGTCCAGGACAATGCACACCATCCTCCATTTTTCTATTGCTACACTTTTCTCTAGAAACGGTCAATACATTGCTACAGACACCTGACAGACAAAGACAGACTCCTACTATTTATTGAATCGCAAGATTATTTCCTTTGTCCTACTCTTAATGTTATTCATTCTTACATTAAAACCCAACAAAAACCACCGTGCATATTAGCCCCAAAGGCTCATCATAGTCTTATTAGAAACACAACACTGGTAAACTACTACTGCTCTTTAAAATAATAAGTGAGACCACTCAACATCATCACCAGGCTTTTGTAATACATGACCCTTTCTATCCTCATATACCCGTTGTCTGAGGCTACACCTGCGAGCAAAAAGGCGCGAAAGCCGAGAGCCAAGGGGGGAAAAGGCAAAGAGAAACACTTGAACAAAACAGAAAACCAGGATCAAACTATTTCTAAACACACACACTCATCTTATTCAAAAACAGTGCTCATCATAAATCCGTCCGGGACAATGCACACCATCCTCTATTTTTCTATTGCTACACTTTTTTCCAGTGACGGTCAATGCATTGCTACAGACACCTGAAACACTGGGTGACGTCATCACATCCTGTCTGAACAAGGCAGCGGCAAAGACAAAGACTCCTACTATTTAATGAATCGCAAGATTATTTCCTTTGTCCTACTCTTAATGATATTCATTCTTCATTAAAATTCAACAAAAAGCAGGATGCATATTAGCGATTTTCACCCCAAAGGCTCATCATGGTCATATTAGAATCACAACACTAGTAAACTACCACTGCTCTTTAAAATAATAAGTGAGACCACTTAGCATCATCACCAGGCGTATGTAATACATGACCCTTTCTATGCTTATAAACTCGTTGTCTGTAAACCTGTGAGCAAAAAGGCACGAAAGCCTGGGGGCAAAGTTCCATTCGCGCTCGATGGAGGACTGGACAGAACGCCGTTACAGGAACATGATTTCATTCCACTATATTAATGATTTTTGCATTGCAGTTTAGAAAGACTGTCACAAAAAGCCTAATTTAGAAGCCTTAAAATTCTACTTTCTATGGAAACTATAATTGCCCTGTTACCTGGATCACTATTAATCAAGCGCTCCAATTTTTTCTCTCTTCCCATTTCAGCCTTGTCATGCAGTGATGCAGTCTCACAACCAAAATAATTAATTTACACTGAGGGTGGCGTGCTATGAATTTCTGTCCTGCGCTCAGATGCAAGCATTTCTGCACAAATACCTATAACAGCTGACTTCAACACACCGTGCTACTAATTACATCTAACAAACAAAAAACATACAAACCCTCTTCTCAAGAATTCAGCTGTACAATGTTACTTTCTTCCGCATAAAATTGGTGAAAAAGGGAAAGGGCAACAAAAAATTGTGCGCACTTGTGCTTGAATTGCAATGACTTCAAAAACCGAAGCATACGCTAATAAACTAAGAAAAGGACACCCATTTCTGCTATCAGATAATTCTTGCATAATGCTACATACACAGTCGCATTGCCCTTGCGTAAAGAAAGCACAGGACAAGGATACAGAAATTCCTTTAAGCGAGCAGGGAAAAGGCTTAAGACGAAGCGCTCAGGAACGATAGCAGTCACCGGACATCGCTACGAAACTCAACGGCTAACACAAGATAACAACAAGATACTAGCGGCGGGTAAAATTGCAACACTGCTAAACAAGTTCAGACATGCTATGATGACGTCACAAATCAAGAAAAAAGCACGCACAAAACAGTGAAAGAAGAAAGAGTCGTGAAAAATTACACGCACTTGCGCTCCAATAGCTGTAACTGCAAGAAAAAGTAGCGCACTTTAATAAACTGAGAAAAAGGCACTCATTTCTGCTATCAGAAAATTATTGGATAAGGCGATACACACAGCTATGTTGTCCCTGGGTAAAGGAAGCACAAGAGAAAGGTGTACACAAATTACCTTACGCGATCAGGGAAAATCACTTCTACTGGGGCAGCGCATAATACGAGATATGCCGAATTTTTTACGGGTGGAAATTGCAAGCCACTGCTGAGCCCACACCGTACACACACACGCACGCACACACGACAACGCATACACAACACGACGGGGAAAAAGCTCAACACGGAGCCCTCGGGAATAATTGCAGCGTTACCGCACATCACTACGAAGCTCAACGGCTAACACAGGACGACAAAAACAAGATATTAGCGAAGGGTAAAAATTGCAGCAAGGAAGACACTACTGAACAAGTCTAGACATGCGACATCGCATACAAAATAGTGCTGATCGGGGAAAATGCCTAAGCCTGCGACAGAACATAGACAGAAGAGTATACATAACTTCATTTTTCTATTTCGCGTAAGCTAAACGCGGTTTGCTATTTCCTGCTCGGAAAACGACGTACAAATTTTCTTAGTGAGCAGAGAAATATAGGAATTTTGCACAATATATAGGAATTGTGGAATGATTACTTTCTTTGATTTTATTTTGAGTTATTAATGGCTCATCTATTTAGTGAAGCTCTATGAACACATGCTAAGTGGTTTGGTTTAAGAATGATGAGAGCTACAGTGTGCAGCGAATAATGTTCACATTTACTCGTTCCACTCAATAGTATTCTTGCAAAATATATGGGTGCAAGGAAATAAAAACAAAAAGCAGTGAGTTCCCTTCTGTACCATAACCGCTACGCAAATGCGCGGCACCATTTTCTCTTGGATGTATAGCGAACATGCATTCCTTTCTTTTTTTGGTTCGCGCCGGCCGAGTGGCGATATCCTATTACAACCGCAATGAAGACCTATTGTTTTGCGTTCGCATACAAGTCTGTACCGTCTTTTGACGATGGTAGGATAATTATTGATCTGAGGAATAATATAGATTTATGTGGTTGTGAAAATAGACTTCGTGTTTGTGAGTGTGAAAATGTGAGTGTATGTCTGTGTGTGTGTGTATGTGCGCACACACACACACACAGACGCGCGCGCGCGCTTTTCTGAACCAGGGACCCCACATGACACGTAAGTGCTGTGTGTTTGCCTCTTCGTGTGACACGAGTGATACATTTATGTGCTATTGCGTGAAATAGTGGTTTACAAAATAACGGTAGTCGCGTTTGCATTGCTATGTGTAGGATAGGCCGAGCGTTTTTTATGGGATTGCCTCGCGAACCTGGTTAAGTCTTTGTTTTGGGCAGGCTGTTTTATGAGTGCCCGACGCCGGTGCTGTTGCGGTGCATTAGATATGCTTTCCTGAAGCAGTGTGCTTTGTTCTTGAAATCTGGTTCACACCTTTAGCTCCGATTCTATCAGTAGCAATGAATAGGTGTGTTTGTTTGTTTGATAGTATGTGTCTGTCACGTTGGTAGCACTGTTCAAGCTTTGTTTTCTTTGCAAAAATTCAGACTTCATGGTATTAAGCTGTCCGAGAAGAAGTGACTTTCCCTGCTCGCTTAAGATAAATTGTGTGTCCTTTTTCTGTGCTTTCTTCACGCAGGGACAATGCAATTGTGTATTTCGCATTACGCAATTATTATCTGATAGCAGAAATTGGTGTCTTTGTCACAGTTTATTAGCGTGTGCCTCGTTATTTTATTTTTTCTCTTATAGCTATGCGAGCAAAAGTGCGTGTAATTTTTCACTGTCCTTTTCTTATTTTCTCTACTTTTACGCAGAACAAAGCCTCCTGGTAAAAGCTGAATAGTGTTCTATCAGTGGAAGTGGGGTTGTTTGTTTGATTTTGTTGCGTGCTCGATATGTTGATGAAGTAGGCAGTGCTTAATTTTGCAGTTATGCGTT
This sequence comes from Ornithodoros turicata, assembly GCF_037126465.1. Lineage (NCBI taxonomy): Eukaryota > Metazoa > Arthropoda > Arachnida > Ixodida > Argasidae > Ornithodoros > Ornithodoros turicata. The sequence continues at coordinate 50,475,254 of NC_088203.1, read as the reverse complement.
TTTGAGCAGAAATGCTGGTATCTGAGCACGGAGTAGAAATTCCTATACTTCTCTGTTCCCTAAGAAAATTTGTACGTCGTAATCCGAGCAGGAAATAGCAAACTGCGTTTAGTTTACGCGAAATAGAAAAAATGAAGTTGTGTATACTCTATAATGTTCTGTCGCTGGCTTAGGCCTTTTCCCCGGTGAGCAATATTTTTTATGCGATGTCGCATGTCTAGACTTGTTCAGTAGTGTCTTTCGTGCTGCAATTTTTACCCTTCGCTAATATCTTGTTGTTGTCGTCTTGTGTTAGCCGTTGAGCTTCGTAGTGATGTGCGGTAATGCTGCGATTACACCTTTTCCCCGTCGTGTGTTGTATGCGTTGTCCTGTGTGTGTGTGTGTGCATGTGCGTGTGTGTAATCGTTCAGCAGTGGCTTGCAATTTCCACCCGTAAAAAATTCGGCATATATCGTATTATGTGCTGCCCGAGTAGAAGTGATTTTCCCTGATCGCGTAAGGTAATTTGTGTATACCTTTGTCTTGTGCTTTCTTTACCCGGGGACAACGTAGCTGTGTGGATCGCATTATGCAATAATTTTCCGTTTCTCAGTTTGTTAACGTGCGCTACGTTTTCTTGCAGTTACAGCTATTGGAGCGCAAGTGCGTGTAATTTTTCACGACTCTTTCTTCTTTCACTGTTTTTACTGAGAATGTAGATGAGGGGAAACAGTCGAGGTAGAGCAGAAGGCAGCCGCTTGGCAAAGGAGAGTTCATGAGAATTGAATTTGTTTGTTTTTTGTTGTATGTTGTTGATTGTCAGTATTCACTTTGCTCGATATGTTGATGGAGTAAGCTGTTTGCATTTATAGGCATTTGTGCAGAAATGCTGGTATCTGAGTGTGGAGTAGAAATTCCTATGAAGCACGTCTCCTTGTGCATTCCTGAGCTGCTGTCTGTGTGTGCATGCTTTTTTCTTGATTTGTGACGTCATCATAGCATGTCTGAACTTGTTTAGCAGTGTTGCAGTTTTACCCGCCACTAGTATCTTGTTATCTTGTGTTAGCCGTTGAGTTTCGTAGCGATGTCCGGTGACTGCTATCGTTCCTGAGCGCTTCGTCTTAAGCCTTTTCCCTGCTCGCTTAAAGGAATTTCTGTATCCTTGTCCTGTGCTTTCTTTACGCAAGGGCAATGCGGCTGTGTATGTAGGATTATGCAAGAATTATCTGATAGCAGAAATGGGTGTCTTTTTCTTAGTTTATTATCGTATGCTTCGGTTTTTGAAGTCATTGCAGTTCAAGCACAAGCGCGCAAAATTTTTTGTTGCCCTTTCTCTTTTTCACCGATTTTACGCAGAAGAAAGTCGCATGGTACAGCTGAATTCGTGAAAAGAGGATTTGTATGCTTTTTGTTTGTTAGATGTAATTAGGAGCACGGTGTGTTGAGGAAGTCAGCTGTTATAGGTATTTGAGCAGAAATGCTTGCATCTGAGCGCAGGACAGAAATTCCTAGCACGCCACCCTGAGTGTAAATTAATTATTTTGGTTGTGAGACTGCTTCACTGCAGGACAAGGCTGAAATGGGAAGATAGAAAAAATTGGAGCGCTTGATTAATAGTGATCCAGGTAACAGGGCAATTATAGTTTCCATAGAAAGCAGAATTTCAAGGCTCCTAAATTATAGTTGAGCATAGTACGGACTTTTTGTGATAATATTTCTAAACTGCAATGCATAATCATTAATATAGTAGGAATGCAATCATGTTCCCGTAACGGCGTTCTGTCTAGTCCTCCGTCGAGCTCGAATGGAACTTTGGCCCCAGGCTTTCGTGCCTTTTTGCTCGCAGGTGTAGCCTCAGACAACGAGTTTATGAGCACAGAAAGGGTCATGTATTACATACGCCTGGTGATGATGCTGAGTGGTCTCACTTATTATTTTAAAGAGCAGTGGTAGTTTACTAGTGTTGTGATTCTAATATGACCATGATGAGCCTTTGGGGTGAAAATCGCTAATATGCATGGTGCTTTTTGTTGAATTTTAATGTAAGAATGAATATCATTAAGAGTAGGACAAAGGAAATAATCTTGCGATTCATTAAATTGTAGGAGTCTTTGTCTTTGCCGCTGCCTTGTTCAGACAGGATGTGATGACGTCACCCAGTGTTCCAGGTGTCTGTAGCAATGCATTGACCGTTACTGGAAAAAAAGTGTAACAATAGAAAAATGGAGGATGGTGTGCATTGTCCTGGACGGATTTATGATGAGCTCTGTTTTTGAATAAGATGAGTGTGTGTGTTTACAAATAGTTTGATCCTGGTTTTCGGTTTTGTTCAAGTGTTTCTCTTTGCCTTTTTCCCCCTTGTTGTCTGACAAACATGCGCTGACATGCCCTGACCTGTTCTGTGATGCTTTCCTTCTGCATGTATTTCTGTATTTTTTCTTTTTGACAAGAAACATTCTTATCTTGACGATGTCGATAGTGCTGCCTTGAATGGGAGTACAGCTAGAACGATTCTTAATGATTTTGCGATTCATTTAGTTCAGAGAGTAACTGCAAGGGGACAGGAGTGTGACTTTATTCAGGAGGAATAAAGCGTCATTATTCAGTTATCTGCCTGGCTCTCGGATGGGACGGACATCTCTTGGTGAACCATTACTTTTTTCCTGTACTCATAAGTCCCATTTAGTAAGACTTTGGGAATGAAATGCTTAATTCCCACAATCACCCCTCATGCGTGGCATTTTTCTGCAATGCTTTTTTCTGTTTCCTATGCAATGGTTATAGTAGAATAAAGGAAATAATCCTGGGATAGTGATTCAATAAATAACAGGTCCCCTGTCTAGAGCCGTACCTGTCCTTGAGCCACACAGGTGCATGCATAGGCAATGACGTCATACCGCGACTCTATTGTTTCAGGTGGACCTTGTCCAGAGGAGATGGGTTGAACATTAGTAAAAAAAACAGTGTAGCCCTCAGACAATAGGATGACGTCACGACAAATGAGCAAACCCTTGCAGAGGGCGCAAGGATTCACTTCCGTCTTGGACACTGGAGGGTGTAGACACGTTAATTCTGTTCCTAGCAATTGCGTTGGCCGTTAGCAGAAGAGCGTAGCTTCGGTAGGGTTCCGTTTGCCTCTGGTCACTGGTGAATGGTGTTCGATGATGCAGGTGAATTTTGTGACGAGCGGATTTACAATGAGGGAATGCAGTGTACGTGTCCCATGATGGTGAGTGTCTTTTCACTCTGTTCAAGTGTTCCTCCTTCTGTGTTTGGTTTCCTCTGTTGCCCAGCAGTCGTGCGATTTGACCTCGTGTAATAGCGCTCCTGACATGCCCCGACATGCATGGTTTCCTCTGTTGATGCATCTAGCTTTGTATTTTTTTCCTTTTTTGACAAGAAAGATTCTTGTTGATCTTGTTGTCTTGACGATGACGCTAGTGCTGCCCTGAATGGGAATATTGCTAGAACAATTCTTAATAATTTTGCGATTAAATTAGTTCAGAAATCAACCGCAAGAGTGACAGATGCATGACTTTATAGAGGAGTGAAAATATTACGATTCAGTTTTGCGCATGGCTGTCGGATGGAATGGATATATCAGTCTGCGCTCGTCACTATTGATGCGTTGTGTAACTAATTCTTTCGCCAACTTTGTCCCCGCTTTTTTTGCGATTTTTATCGTGCATGTCGGGCGCTGGTTGCTGTTGTACCTGTAAGGGCATCCCCACCATTTTCTATCTTCCACAAAAGCTGCCTTGGGAAAGAGGGTAACGCTGGTGTAACGCTTAATAATTTTGCCATGATATTAGTTGAGAAAGTAACCACTAGGGGGGGCTGCTGATACATAACTTCATAGAAGAGAAAAAAGCATTATGATTCAGTTCTGTGCCTTGCTCTCGGATGGAGCAGTCGTATCGTTCTGCGCTCCCCCGTGACTGCTGTTGTGGTGGGCTGTTTTGCTTCTGTGCCTAATACTTTTTGGTGATGGCTAGCATATTTACTCTTGCTTTCCCAGCCTCTGTATTATGAGTGTTTTTCTCCTCGCATGTCCAGAGTTGTCCTCACCTGCCCAGACTAGACGTGATGACGTCACAGCTGACGTCACAGGGTGTTCCGAACTGGTGGTCATAGCTGCGATGCTTTGCAACCTGCCTCTGTGCTCCGTCGGCCAGCGATGGTCAGCGGCCGTTCCGGTTTCTCCACTCTATCTCTATCTATTTTTTTTTCTTTTTTTATTAACTCTCGTTGCCCACAACTCACAACTGGCCTGAACACGAGTTAGATGCTCCGCAGTTAGTGTGATGACTCACTGGATGATGCTGATTACAGAGGGGGTCCCAATTAACTCAAATTGCTAATTAAATCGTTGTTGTGAGTTGTGGACTACGAGAGTTCATCCCATACTACTCGAGACCTGGACATTTTCTGGCAACATTGGGTTTATTGAGATGCAAGAGAAAAACGTGATGCAATACATTGCACCTATGAGACATGCAGGTATAGCAGACTTTAGGGAAGGTATCTAGCGATTCTCGGAATGTTCTTGATTTTGGCACGTCTGCAATTTAAGAATACAAGAAATTTAAATTTGCGAGAAGGAAAAGACAGAGTCGCACACTTTACACGTTTACTTAGTCTTCGAAACTGAACACAGAATATCAAGTCACTTGCCACTGTACGAAAAGAGGGATGGAATCCCATCTGGAGGTAACTTCTCCCACCCGTCTTTTCGGTTGCGCTCGAAAGCACCACTTGAGATGTGGACCTGTCGACCAAGACAGCGCATGTTACTTGCCAAGAATGTACCACTCGCTGAGAGTCATCGCAAGTCAGTAGTACGCAATCATAAGGCACGGCACGTAGCTGGCAAATACGACGACGTAAGTTTAAAGTCCTGAAGTTGTGAATATGAAACAGTGAGCGTACGTGGTACTTGTTAACAACATCAAAACAAAGTACCGTCACAGATAAATCCCAGAACGAATGAGCTGTACGACTGCATGGCACTTAACGTCGGGTTGCTTATGCACAATTGATATCTACCGAGTCTCGTTGCCTTGACGACAAATACTGGTTACATACCTCGAAAGCTTTGAAGCTTGCTTTCAAATTCGCCCTCTTGAGTTGTGCTTCCCACCTCTGCCTTCCTACGAGATCCTTCGGAAACAGAAAACACCGAAAGCCCTTTGCAGTTGAATTGCTGCACATGGGGGCTGAACATCCCGGCATGCTGCAGTGCGTGGTACGTACACTGAAATAACAGTGCGAAAAAAACAGGACCAACGCTACCGTATCCAACCACCAACGAAGGGCATCAGATAGAACGTTCCTTGCTGTGTTGCCCGAACATGGCGAACGGAGCTCGGTGTCGGCGAGAAGGCTTCCAAAGGGTGGCACAACCCTCTCTGGAGAGGAACGAGGAGGACAATACAGGAACCCTAACGGCACCTTGCGTACCCCCAAGAACACAGACGGTCCCCAGGATGTCCTCACAGTGTCATCTTGTCCTCGTCCTTCGATTTATTCCCAGAATGTCCTGAGGTTGATCTTCGCGGATTGTCCGTGAAGAGTCATTCAGGTACATCCTGTGCCAGTCCCGGTAGGTAGCTCAAGGGACGAGAAATGCCTTCTTGTTCCATTTTCCTGCTAAGGCTGTAAATATTGAGTGACACATTTGTTTTGGCTTTCTGGGCCCATCCCAGGGACTGAATCACATTCGTCAGAAGAGACGCTGCTCTCCGAAAACGCACAAAGCACCTTGATACTTGGAGCATTTACCGCGGAAAAGACAGAAAAGCGCGATTCGGTAGCACTGCTTTTGACTTTTGAAGGTCCTACCCGGATGTCTCAAACCAAAGGAGTAAGAAACATTGCTTGCAAGTTGACACTTGTAGTGTGTGTTTGCTAAATGTAATTAAACTTCAATAGCTCACCCTTTGTTTTGTGTCGGAGGCGAGCAGTACTTTCGAACCTACGGAGGACCGCATAGCAAGCAATGCACAGTGTCTGATTTTTCCTAGGAAGGGAATTCCAATACCTTTCGAATTGGGTTTCTCGGCCGTTGTGTGCTCCGGGCATTTTTCTTTCTTTTTGTCTTCTAGATTTCTGTCTTTTTAAGTCGCCGCGCTTATTTCCGTTATGGAAAGTACTACACCTTACCCGGCAGTTTGTCAATATAAATCAGTGAAACCAAACAGTTGTCAGGACTGCATGTGGTTTCTGACGAAAACAAATAAGGTACAACAAGACGATGGTAGATTATGCCCCTGCTGCGTCATCACACTCTCCTATATCGGTCCTTGATGACCTCCTAGGGACAACCAAAAGAATATCGTAAGGACATGTGAGAGTCCCATTTTAACACTTGAGGGATACCCTGAGGACCGATTTCGCCCTTCTGCGGACGTCCTGCCTGTCCTGGTATGATAATCGCAGGATATCCCAGGGACGACAGTGTGTTCTTAGGGACTGCGCCCTCTGTGGAATCTTTTGCGGTCAGCGGTGGGACGCTAAGTGGCTCACTGTGAGGTGTACGACAACACACTGCCATCCCAGGGATATCCTAAGAGCATCATACAGGGACGGGGGTGACATCCCCAGGAGGGTGAATCTAATCATCAAATCATCCTCAACATGTCATTTTGGCACTAATATAGCGTCCCCACGGTATCCTCAGAGCATCCACAGACTCTATGTGAGGACAACTTTAGAACAGCGCCAGAGCACTTCTCGGATGAAACATCCTTTCTATTTTTCTTTTATTTTTTAATGTGCTGACGCATTCAACCGTGTCAACATTTCCTTCTTTATTGCACATACACAGAAAACAGTTGCATACCGATTCCTTTCATATTCGTTAACTACCGCAATAAAATCTGGCTGCTCGTTCCTATTGCTTTCTCCACAGCGGAAAATAAGCGCAGCGGTTAAAAAGGAAGCAGAGAGAAATATAAAAGACATAGAAAATCCCAATCCGAAAGGTGAAAGAAAAAGTATTTCCCGGAGCAGCACCGCAAGCGGTGCTGCCCCGACGAAAGGTAATCCGAAAGATAATTCGCTTTCGAAGCAAAAACAGGTACTATATGTTGCTTGTTACGCGTTCTCCGTTAAGTGCGACAGCACTGCTCGCCTGCAATACAAAACGAATGGTGAGCTGTCCACGTTTCTTTCGATTACGCAAAGAAAAAAATACGCCAAGCGAGGAATTGATTGAAGTATCAGCTCTGAATCACTGCAAAGTCTATGTTTCTTACTCCATTTATTTTGAGACATTCAGGTAGGTCTTTTGAAACTCAAAAGCAGTGCGACAGAATCGCGCATTTCTGTCCTTTCCACGAGAAATGCTCCATGTATCGTAGACAGTCATCCTCTTCGGAGGCAGAGAATTTTACGCTGGACCACCCTTTGTTTCACAAAAAATGACAATCCGGTACAAGGACCGACCTAAAAACAAAACACATGTATTCAGGGAGTCTGAGCAGGTAAACTGAACAAAGTAATATTTCTCGTCCCGCTAGCTACCCGCAAGGACAGGCACAGGACGTTCCGTATCTCGGCGCTATGCGATATGATCGCCTCCTGCCGCAGATTTCAGTGCTATTCATCACGTGATTACTCACTTGCAATTAACCCATGAGCGTGCCTTTTCTTTGCTCTGCATGCAAGGTGCACCTCGAGTGTCACCTACTGCACCAAATGAATGGCACACCTAGGACCAGCTCTGATATTCTACGACGCGTTGAGATCAGCACTCTGATCTTGGGACATGTTTACTGTGATAACGACGAAGACGATATGGCAATTGATGTTCTGAGGCTGGAACAGCTGGCTAACCTTTCCAGTGACTTCCTTCTTTCATCACTAAAAACATGTTCGAGCAGCCAGTTTTGCCTTTCTGTAGTGATATTGTTGATATGTGCTCATCCTTCCCTTGATTTGAGCACCCTTCACGTTCTAGGTTGCAAAGCCCGGTTACGGGGAATTGCAATAGAAATGTTTAAGTCGGTGTTGATCTATGAGCGTGAGATATATGTTAATTGCAGCTTACCAACGGAAGCAACAGAATTGCTGATTACAATCTGCACGTGAGCAATCTGTAGAAGGAAGAAATCCGGAATATCAAACAGAAAATATAAAGTATTTATTTATTTCAGAATACTCCTGGCCCCAGAAGGTACAATAATTATAATATGTACACATAATACGCAGATATAGTGGCGATAATTCGAAAGAAACTCGCAAAAGAGTCGCGTAAAGGGGGCCCAAGTTAGATCTGCGTATGTGACGAACGGTAACAGGAGTGTTCTATACACCGGTACTCTCACCAAAGCAGTACCATAGTGCAGTGTTCTTCTAAGATAGAAAAGCTTTCTCTTGACTTTGATGCCTATTAAGCGCACATGATAATTCCATCTCAACTCGGACGGGATGGGGACCCCAAGGCATTTGTACAGGTGTGTCTTCTTCACGAAGCTACTTTGCAGCTGGTACGATGTTGGCGAAGCCTTTGTTCGACATGTAACCGACATACATACAGTTTGTGATTTCCTCTGTGGCGCCCTGCCCGATTTGGCTTGGAAGGCAGGGCGCTTAACGCATAGTTCCTCGCAGCAGTATAACATGTGCCCGACTTGAACATGTCGCTGTAGGTCCGGGGACATTCCGTGGATGACCAATGGAACAACAGGCGTGTCCGAGAGAGTAGTATCAGCGATTTGTAGGAGTCGTCTTCTCTCTAAAAAAACATACTCGAGAGAACTTCCGTAGCTGGACCGGAACAATATAGCACGATGCGGGAAATATATTCTTTCTTGTGCGTCATAATGTTCCTGTTTTGCTCCATACCAATCGTACGCCACATTTTCTGGACAACATACGCAACATAGTATATACTGGGCAATTTCTGGGCAACATACGCAATAAGGAATGTAGGACGTAGCTAAGCTATTTCTTTTTAGCCTCATTTAATTTCCTTCTTTAGAACATTCCTCAAACCTGAAACAAAGGTTAGTTTACTTTGCCGTCTAATCTTGGTCATGCCACGTTTGAGATGCAAAATATCTTGTGTTATCCATGGTCCCCGAAGGGTAAACCTTGCGAGTCTTCCTTGGCACGAAGTTTCTTATACATATACGAGTACTTACTGTGCCGTTGAAGAAATTACAGGCGCTACTAACATTCCTCGTGGTACTCCAGGTTCTAAAATATAGAAGGATCTGGTCTAGAAAAATCATACAATGTCTGGGTTTCAGCTCTATCATGCTTACGTAACTTTATCTGGCGCATCTCAAAAGAACCGTCTTGTGATCCACCACACCACCCCCTGGCCACCAAGTACCTGGCAGTCCCATTTCCAGTCAAAGGTGTTAGACACCAGGAACAGATCAAGTATTCATGCAGAAGACTCTTGAATTCTAGTGCTCTTGACGACTTGAGATAGGATAACTTTTTAATGATGTGTTACTGTTGGAAATTATGGAAATAATATATTCAAGAAAGAAGGCATGTTTGCCGTAGACGGCTACGCTTAGCCGGGCAACGGCAAGTCTATCGCACTATATGTTCAACAATCATACCCTTATCTGTATGTCAATAGGTTCAATTTGTGACTGTGTAATATAACCTGATGATCATGGTGATGAGGTAAACGGAAAAGATGGGAATGTGAGCCGCGACAGAGTCGGACTGCACATCCCAGGGCGTCTACGAAACGGTGGGAATACAAACACATGCACATATGGTGAAATGATTAACGTGCGAAGTGTATAGGTCAAAGATTTCAGAACAAGTGAGCGTAGGATGACAGGTGACACGGAATATCACTGGGGGACCACCCCAAGCAGACACTTAGCAAGTCATAGGGCATACCTACATTAGGCACCTACCGTTACGAGCGCACTTATGCCGCCGAAAAGGTGAATAAAATGAATTGAACATGCTGTTCTAGGAACTGTCGAATCAATTCCATTCAATCATTTTGTGGTTAATACCACAAGTGCGACGCTTTCCTTCTTTTTCTATATATATGACTCCGTTGTTCTATTGATCCACAGTAAAAGCCACCTTCCTTTGTGCTGCGCACCTATGTCCTCATTCCGTCGCCATAACCACATTTTTTATTCTGAATTCCTCGAACATCACCTTCGTGCATCCTCGCTTCCTGTGTAATCCCTTGGGCTCGCGTTATGTTGCGCTTCTGATACCCCTGCTTTTGTATTTATATTTGCATCTTTCCCATCACCCTATTAGCCTCTCATGTCAAAACTCCCCCGTCAACTGTATATATGTGCCTGTACCATGTTCGTATTTTTGTAGCCTGAAGAAGTGCGGTCTCGTGCATGAAAGTCTTGTTTATCATGTCTAGATAAATAAGTTGCTCGTATCGTTTAATATCGCTCTTTGATTTGCAGGCACACTATCAGCAAAGAATTATTATTAATATTATTATAGCGTGCGTGCAGAGATATTATTATTGCGGTGCTACAGGCAGAGGTTAGACCCTTGAGGGTCCAAGCATGTCCTGTACGCGCGAATGCCGCTGCAACACCAATATACTATGACATTTCGTGTTTTATCGCTGGTACCGTGCTCCTTTATAAGCAGTTAGCTACACGAGCTACATAAGGAGCAAAGTAATTACATAACAAATAAGATGCGCAGCGAGATACACTGGACAGAATAAGCCATAGTTTAGCTAAATGACAATTGAGTTGAACCACCTACCATCGGAGTATACGAGGTGCACTATTAAATAACGAGACTCGGACGGGACGAGACTCAGCGTTTTGTAGTCTTCGTGCGTTTCCCGACCGGGAAACCTCGATTTCGTTTGTTATATTTGTGCAGGAGGTTCTCAGAGGTACATGCGACGCGGGCTTCTTGCCGGGATCGTGGATCGCGTCAAACTGGAGCAGCAGAAATTCCTTGTGAAATTAGAAAAAAAAGTCACAAAATGAGTTACTAAAACGGTTGCAAGAAGTGTATTGTGCAAATGCGATGTCATGTGCGCCGGTGTTTGAATGACAGAAATGGTTTGCCGGGGGATGTTGAAGACCATGACAGCACCACAGAATGTTCTAAAAATTACTGAAATTGTTCGCGAGGATCGCCGATTAAGCATTTCTATGATAGGAAAGATGGTGAACATTTCAGGGAAAGAATAAGGAAGAAGAGGCTCAGGCTCTGGCAGGCTCACAATGTACTGTCGGTACAGTTTCTTGCCGACAAGAAGGTTCCACTGCTGGACCGCCCTTCTTGTTCGCTGGATTTAGCTCCTTACGACTTTTACATGTTTCTGAAAGTCCACATTGAAGGCCACTCATTTCCAAACTCCCTGAACCACAAGGCCAGAATGGCAGCGCTACTGAAGCGGATGATGTTGAACAATGCTTCCAATAGTGGACAATGCGTGTCCAGCGCTGCATAGATAGGGGAGGGCAGTACTTTGAAGAGGATAACTGTTAACTTGCAATGACACAATAAGAAACATGACTTTCCCCTCTAGTCTCGTTATTTAACAGCCACACCTCGTATATTCCCTGACAAAATGTCCCGAGCTTCCTGTACACAACAACTTGAGAATCTAGGTTGAAATCAAAGAGTGAAAGAAAGAAACCATCAACGAGGCAAGCTTTCGGAAGCAGTAAGCAGTTTTATTTTGTTTTTCCCTGTTTGTCGTCACCCAACGAACATAAGACATGCAGCCACGTGCTTCGCAAGATTCCGGTTAGGCAGAGGTTACGGCAGCAAATGTCACGTGGTTTCCTTACGAAGAACTGTGGGTGCTAGTAAACGGTCAGTACGCAAATCAACGTAGTGCTGGTCGAAGTATGTTCACTATAAAAATAGTCAAGCATATACACAAGGTGTCCCAGCTAAATGTCAACATATTTTTTAAAAAGAATATATATGACTATTTTTCCCCCTTTTTCGGTCCCAGACATTGCGCTCGACAATCCCCGATTTCTTTCAAATAGATTGTGGTTGATTGTTCCCATGCAGCCAATGCACTACCGGCTCATTTTTGCCGCAAAAATGTTTTTCGCGACAGGGCCGCCTCTTGAAGATTGCGATTTTACATGTAACCTACCTGGCAAAAAAAAAAAACTAGCAAAATAGCTTTTGCGCGAATTCCAACCAAATCTCTTCTGAGTGAAGGCAAAGCATTATACTTTCGTGCCAAGACCAGTTGAAGGTTGATGGACACTTTTTATCGAGAGTTTATGCCCCGAGAAAACTGAAAAATTTCGGGAAATTTTGGAATTTTTTACGGAACTCTGCAATGTTTTCAGAGCTATTTAATCTGTTTAGCTCTGCTGTGTAGGAGGCATAGAACGTGTTAAAAATATTTTGAGACGCGCAGACTTGGAAGAGTACGCAAAAAGAAGTCGTGAATTTCGGAAATATTGCTTTTTACCACATATTCAGCCGTCAATTGCACACTGAGGTGGTCCTGATAAAAATATGAGAGAAATTGCATTTGATAGTGTGCCCCTTGAACATTTATTTTACGAAGTTTCATCGAAACACTTTTTGTTTTAGCAGCGAAAAAAATTGTTGAACTTGACCACCCCCGCACTCATCCTGCATTGCCCCTCAAGGCTGCTTCACCCGAAGACGCATCGCCGCCCGCCACTGCTGCCAAACGCATACGGGAGCTGTTCAAACCGATTTGCGTTGCCTGCAAAAAACATGTTTTATCTACAAATTAACTTTCGAATCTTCAGGTTCTCATGAGAACGACCTTCTGCGGTGGCGCCGTACACAAGGAGCACTGGAGCCAGGGATGTACTTCGACGACGACGGGTCTGCGTCTATTACATCTGGGTCACTTTGATTGGAGGCGACACCGTATTCCAGAGCTGGCTCCTTATATTCAATGACGTCACTTGGACTTCCCTTATCTTATTGTGTTCTTTGGTGATAGCCGAAAGAGTGAAGTTATCGTTGCTGTCGACTAGTGAAGGAGCTGTTTTCTCTGTGTTTCTTCATAACTTTGTGTGTCTCTGTTTCTTCTTCCTATTTGTTTGTTTCTCTTTGCTTTTGGGAATAGCAAGCCTCCATCATGACTAACCTTTCCCTTCCTTTTTATCATCATTAAACATATCCCCCACACCCATCATTGCCTGGCGCTGTAGAGTCAGTGTTGGCGCGCGCGCGCCAAGCGTTGTGTGCGTCATCGCTCGAACAAATTAGGTTATTCAATAGCCCGCCAGTGCCCGTTGTCACCGAAGTACATCTCTAGGCCCAGTGCTGCTACTGAACTGGGTCGCCGCAGTTAGGCCGTTCTCGTGAGAACCTGAAGCTTGGAAGATTAATTTCTTCAGCGTTTTGTTTTGTTTGTTTGTTTGTTCGCTGAAGAACGCATTTCGGTTTGGGCAGCTCCCGTGTGCGTTTGGCAGCAGCGGCGGCGATGCCTCTTCGGGTGAAGCAGCCTTGAGGGGCAATGCAGGATGAGTGCGGGGGTGGTCAAGTTCAACAATTTTTTTCGCTGCTAAAACAAAAAGTGTTTCGATGAAACTTTGTAAAATAGATGTTCAAGGGGCACACTATCAAATGCAGTGTGTCTCATATTTTTATCAGGACCACCTCAGTGTGCAATTGACGGCTGAATATGTGCTAAAAAGCAATAGTTCCGAAATTCATGATTTCTTTCTGCGTACTCTTCCAAGTCTGCGCGCCTCAAAATATTTTTAACACGTTCTATGCCTCCTACACAGCAGAGCTAAACAGTTTAAATAGCTCTGAAAACATTGCAGAGTTCCGTAAAAAAATCCAAAATTTCCCGAAATTTTTCAGTTTTCTCGGGCCATAAACTCTCGATAAAAAGTGTCCATCAACCTTCAACCGGTCTTGGCACGAAAGTATTATGCTTTGCGTTCACTCAGAAGAGATTTGGTTGGAATTCGCGCAAAAGCTATTTTGCTAGAGGGGAACATTTGTTCACATATTCGAAGAGGGGAACATGCGGTCGCTAGTTGGGAATATTTTCCCGTGTAGGCTACGACATGTAATGATTGACCACGTCACCAGTGCTCCTGGGTAACACGTTTGTAACCCATTGTGAGTAGATGGTACCCTCTTCTCGATACTACCCGTACCTCTGCGTTCATCAGTGTCGCAGTGCCTTCTATTATAAGTGAATTGTATTGTGATTGTATTGTGACTGAGCAGAAGAATGGCACGTTTGCATTAGAAAAAAACTAGACTCTGCATCCACGAGGGACTGTGCTAAAAAAGGAGGAACGAGCACGGTCCATGCGCTTCGCGCGTCTCTTTCCTGATAGGTCATTCCAGGCCGAATCACCCAAAGGTCGTGCTCGACACCCCTTAGTTTCGCTTCCAAAAATTATCATGGGCTCCTTATTGCAAATAAAGATATTTTCCCGAGTTCTACTGGAGTATGTTGAACCGCTGTATATTTAGGTAGGGTCAAAGTTCGTCAGAATTGCGAAATCCATGCTGCGAAAAAAAGTTACCTAGTGAGCAGGGCTTTGCGTCTAGGTGGACTTTAGTGACACAGAATGGAAAAGCATGGCCCCAACGTTCTGCCAATATCAAGTTCTTCCATCGTGTGTTATTTTCGGCCAACGAAACAGGGCTACTTTTTTGGCGCTATTTCTTACAACTTTAAGCCTTGCTAAGGGCACTTTCCGCACAAGCTGGATAGGTAAAAAAAAAAAAATCAGCGTGTTCTGGACCTTCCACACTTCAAAATCACATGATTTTGCAGGCCAACCACATGCCCCATTTAATCCCAAACGTCGTACTTTTTGTAAAGTTGGCCGTTTTCAACACCATTTTTGAAAATGAAGCGGTCGGCTTAGGAAAATCCAAATGGGTGGATATACAGATCAATGTCTGTACTAACGCATATAAAAAAATTAAGAAGGTACTTTTTAATAAGGCCGAGAAAATATTTTTTAATGTCCCGCCTACTCTACACATAGTTACGCTGGGGCGCGAGGCTTGATTCGGCAAATAACGTTTTTTCGTGTGATGAAGTTTCCTATCCGCTTTGGAGGACCAGAACAGACATTATATGCAGCTAAATCACATCTATGCTACTACCACGTACTAGCCCGAGACGTTCATGTGGTGCTTGCTAATCTATCCACACCGAACAGTTAGCTGGTGATGCTCATCCAAGCAGCCTGGAATGATAAAAACAGTTTATTTTGCAATTCAAACAGTCTACATGTTCTATTTTCGCGATTGTAACAGTTTGAAGTAAGAACAAAAAGATTACCCACATAAATGAATTACCCACACACAATAAGATAAAAGATTACCCACACAACGGTTTCATTATTAATTCATATTTCCTTTCCCAGCGTTAAAAAGCAAAGGCGACCATTGGTAGGGTATCTCATTAAAAGTGACCAATACAATTTCCTCTGTACGACGAAAAGATATGTCTTGAACGCTGCTCCGAACGAAGTTTCCGTGCGTGCTACGCACTTTCATACCGCTGTCCTTCATTTCGCACGCGCACATTTGGTGACGGTTAGTCGTGAGCATTTGTCACATTATTCACTGGCACGTTGTGCGCGTGCCTTCACTTACTTAAATATAGGCTGAAGTGTAAGCTCTGGAAAAAAATAGCGAAGGAAACCAACGTCGACTTCCCTAAGGTGTTGAGGAGATTAAGAAGTGCCTCCTGGCGTTCCTACTTCGGCCATTGTTCAACACGACGACTTCAGCAAGAAACGTGGACCAATAACAAGCTTGTTGGCAACCCGGCATGCATCACATGTGAGAAAGATGATCATAAACTAATCAACTGAGCAGCGGATGAGCTCTACTAAGTCGATTTCAAGGCCGTGGATGTGGTAAGGCAAGGCAAGGTGTGGATGTACGAGCACGTGTTTGGACGCAACAATGCAGCTAAAGCCATCCGCTCACAATGAGACCTGCGTTTGTATTAATCATAAGAAACGCGCATTTCAAGGGGTGTCATGGTTTGCTCAAAATATTCCTTGTGAGTGTGAAAGAATCGCTGAAAGACTCTGAGAAGCACCTACTAATAATACTTGTTAATGCACTGATAACAATACGAACTACACAGTTTACTAACAAAAGGGCTGGAAAAAAGGGGGGCATGCTCATATCCGGCAGCAGGACCCGGCTTGTGAAACCTGGGGCGGATTACTGGCCACTTGTCGGTGCGTAGCGCAGCGTCGTCTCCATAGTAACGCGTGCTGCACGTGACCCGCTTCGTCGTGAGAAGGAAGAAGTGACCTTACTCGCAGCCTGCCACCGTCGCCGGGCGTGTGGCGTTCGTAGCCATTGGGCGAGGAGGTCAGCCGACGCAAAACGCTGCGATGTTCGTCGTTGAAAATGGCGCTTGTGTACGCGTTTCTAGTGGAACAAGGAGCCGCTTCAGTGAAGTCAACGAGGACATTTCGTGTTGACAAGGTTGTCTTCACGTGGTTGTCCGAGGAGCAGTTTATTTCCTTCTTCCGACTGTCCAAAGCCTCGTGTATACACATACAGGATGTATATGGAAACATGGACATGACATCGAGTGTTTCCCATGTAGGGAATGTTATCATCCGCATAAGCTGAGTTAGTGTGTTTGTAACCCACCATTGTGAAATTAACTTCGTCTTGCACAAACATGACATTCATTTATTTATGAAATATTTGGACACTACAATAAAAAAAAAACTAGCAATACTTGCGCTATTCATTTGTATGCTTGTATGGTCATTCATTTGTATGGTCGCACCTGCCTCCTCCTCCGTCGACACCTGCCTCCGCTCCGCACATTTTCAGCTTGGCTGCTTGCTGTAGCCAGCAACTCTCTGGAAGCCTCAGCAGGCTGTGTGTCGCCCTGAGCTCTTACCCGAATAACTGCTTAGTTTAGTTGTACAACTAAAAAGGAGGAGGTCACTCGAAAAGCTCAGCAAGCACACCGTAAGTTCACCAAATAACTTTATCCTCGTCAGTATAGCAATCTTCCACGCGGGGTATAGTGCACAGATCACCGTCCTCGTCTTCTACGAATGTAATGCAAAATAAAATACGCAATTAATCCTCGCCACATGTTGCGCGTGAAAAGAAGAAGAGACAGCTCCGAGCACCGAAGGATTCTCTTCGAGCCGATGACGGCAGCAGATGACACTGCACTGCATTCGCATTGGCTGATTCGTGTCTTACGTGCTCATCTAGCGAAGTATGTGCAAGAAGGTTTCTTTCCACGCGGTAACCAAATTTATATTTCTTAGAAGTAAATACAAAGTTTTAAGTTTTAAGTAAGTTAATGTCGTCAAATTTAGGCTTTTTGCTTGACAGACTTGTGTCTGCCATCGAGAGTAGCGTCATTGCTCCTCGTGCTGGCGAGGCTCGCCTACCCAGCAGACGACGGTGGCCTTACTGACCACTTCAGACCGTGCGTCAGGAGCACGCGCTTGCCCGACGGTGGGCGTTGCCACGTTATGCCGACGCACCGATGCAATGGCCAGTAATCCGCCCCTGGGCACGCGATCTGTTCGCGCGCCTCAGCGTCACAGGTAGCAGTCTCGTGCGGCGTGACCCTCGCGTAACCGTATGGGACATACGCCCTTTTCTCGCCCTTATCAAAAAGTACCTTCTTAATTTTTTATATGCGTTAGTATAGATATTGATCTGTCATCTCCACACATTTGGATTTTTCTCGGCCGACCGCTTCATTTTCAAAAATGGTGTTGGAAATGGCCAACTCTGCCAAAAGTATGACATTTGGGATTAAATGTGGCAAAACGTATTATGTGCTCGGCCTTCAAAACATGTGATTTTGAAGTATGGAAGGTCCAGAATACGCTGATTTTTTTTTTTTTTGCCCTTCCAGCTTGTGCGAAAAGTGCCCTTAGCAAGGCGCAAAGTGGTAAGAAATAGCGCCAAACAGCAGCTCTCTTACACTGGCCGAAAATAGGACGCGAGAGAAGAACTTGATATTGGCAGAATGTTAAGGCCACGCTCTTTCATTCTGTGTCACTAAGGTCCATGTAGACGCAAAATCCTACTCAGTAGGTCACTTTTTTCGCAGCATGGTTTTCGCGATTCTGACGAACTTTGACCCGGCCTAAGTTGGCAGCGGTTCAAAATAGTGCCGGGAAAATACTTCATGTGCAATAAGGAGCCCATGATAATTTTTTGAAGAAAACTGAACGGGGTGGAGCATGACCTTTGGGTGATTTGGCCTGGAATGACCCTGATGTAAAAGTGCCATCCTTCTGCTCAGTCGGAAGACGATTCGCGTAGTGTGACACTGATGCAGGCAGGGTTGCGGTTAGTGTACACACCGAGAGGGGGGCGCCGTCAACGCACACTAGATTCAAAGCTTGTTCTCCAACAGCAGTGGTACTGAATCATTTCTCTACGTGTCGTGGCCTAAATGGAGAAAATGTTCCCCTTAAATATGGCTCTGACTTCTCATGTGTGTTGCATATCGCCCACTTGACATAATCAACATAGCCGTCAAAGTTGATTTGTTGACGGTGTTCTGAACAATTTTGCGTATCCCCTAAAGGACCGATTTCATCTGTGAGAAAATTCAAACACCAAAGACGTGTTAAAACATGAAATGATTTTATCAAGGATAGATCAAAACTAGCCGCAACGTCCTTTATTTTTTTCTGAATAGCCTCCTCCAAAATACCGTCCCCCGTAACACAGCAGTGAAAGTGCTGCTCCTGTGCTACCAGCTCTGACAGTGTGCATGCATTTGGTGTAATAAGCGCTCCGATACGACTATCCATCTCACACATTGACTTCGTTACTGAACGTCCTACCGCTGTCCACAAAACATCCCTCAGCGGGTGCCGAACGCAAGACGTCGTCGATGGGGTTGCACGGGCGCTATAGCGCGTGAATGCGCAACCGAATGGCGACATTATGGGCCGTGGTAGGAAATATACGACTTCTGAAGAGCTTCGAGCACGTCGTGTTGCACAAGCATGGGCGAGACGCACCAAAGCTGCGGGACCTCGCAGAGACCTCGCATTCTCGACGTGCGAGCTTAAATGTACAGCTGTCTGTGTACTGTCATAAAGCAGAACTATGCCTATGGAGGAAATGCTATGGAAGTATCGTAAGAGCTCTGTCGCTGTCGTTGATTTGATACCACTGTAACTTACATCATACCTGCCGATTTTATTGCCTTCCGTCGACGAAGAACGGCCACCTTAGCTGCGCCTCGCAACGACTGGTGGCATCGGTGGGATCGTCCACTATATTCGACTGGTAAACGACAGCGGAGCGGGTAAACGACAGCGGAGTTTCTGGGATGCGGCTGGTGAGTGTCTTGACTGTGGTGTATTTTCGACAGGATTATATTTGTTGGTCAGTTCATCTTTGCTCCGGAAGCACCTCTGATAATATGCTTTAGGTTATTTCCGATATCAGAGGTGTGTGCGGGCAACGTTGCCAGTAGCATCATGGAGTTAACACAGTTCCTTCAGACATATTGACTTTGTGCGTGTAAGGAATTGGGGCCAAGTGCAAGCAATAGGGCTAAAAATGTGCAGGTTACTCAGGCCATCGTGGGCGCTGATATTCTAGATACCCCAGCAGATGAAGTACGAAAAGAAGAATAGGAATGCAAAGAGGAAGATAGAAACAACGAGAGGGAACTCGAACGGCTAAAAAAAAATAGAAAAAAACTCTGACATTCATTTTCACCTGCATTACGACTGTAACTGCAGCGAAGTTTAGACGGAGATGTACAAAAGCAGGAAGCAGGCGAACAGGCAGGCAGGGGAGGTAGTAGGCAGGTGAAGTAGGAAGGCATCATGGTGATATTAGTGTAGATTTTAGTGTTATTAGTGTAGTCATTTCCTTTGCCAAAGTGATGTAAGGTAGAGCTTCCAGATGCCACTGAGTCCTCCTGAGCCCTACCGTTGACAAACGGCGCAAGCCGAGGTCTCTGTGTATTGTACGAAGCGCCGGACGCAGAACCGTTATGAGGGGGGTTTACAGACGTGCTCAGATGGAGAGAGGATAGGAGGAAGGAGTGGAAGATGGGTGTGTTAGCATGGGTCCAGAGTTCACTTCAAGGGGACCTGTACCGACATTCGGCGCGGAGGATCTTAACAACGTAACAACTATGCCATATCAGCTGGTGGTACATACATTGGCCACCGCGTTCAACTACGCAGTAGCGGTTACTGCAGGCACGGTTGCGTTAAAGGAAGGCGCAGTAATGGTATCTCAAAACATGAAGCGAAAATACTACCTCCGTTCGGCCTTATCGTTGGTTGGTACGCAGGGACAGCCTTCTCTTCAATAATATATCCTTGAGGTTCATGTACGACGATGGTGTAGTTCAGGCTTGCGTCATTGCCGGATGATGCAAGGTAGAAGCAATAATGGAAAATAGAGCATGACTCCTTAACCTCTTCAAAAGTCTTGAACCCTGTGAGGGGCTTCAGGGTTGAACCGGGACGGTTCGGGATCGGAATCCCAGATCCTGCAATAACCAAAAATAACCTCGTCATCGTTCGTTCCAGTGTGAGGATTGTTATCTGCGCTATAAGTGCCTACATCTTATCCTTCTACATTATTTTTGCTAAGCAAACTTTACAGCGAAATCCCTTTGTACCTGCCACAGTCCCGTACACCTTGTCTGTCCCGCCTGATGCGGACGGCCACGTTGTGTCCGTAGACGCCAAAAACAGCGTTTTTCTTTCCTCAAGAAAATACGAGTCACGGTACCGGCTGCACTTCTCGTTGCCAGTGAAGTGCAGCTTGTCCGCTCAGAAAACCAGGTTTCCCAGAAAACCTGCTACAGGGACGGCAGAATTACGCTCAAATTTTCTTCGGGTTTGCATGTGGCGTGAAAAAAGCTGCGCCTCTACGTTCAACTTTATATTTGTTGATTATTATTTAGAAACCCAGAGGACCAGGAAAGTCATTACATGGGTGTACAATACACATACTCGTGCGATACGAAACACCATGGTAAGGCAGATTGCAGGTCAGAGAAAAAACCATATATAAGTACAGCCTACATAGTTATAATGTTCCATGCAATACAATGCAATTCAGGAGACCAGAAAGAATGACAGGGTCTTGGAAAAATAAATGAGAGCGGAGTTGTCTGTAGAAGACGACGGGATCTACTGAGCCTAGTGAAGTTTGGTCTCCACTCGACTTCTGCCACGTGAAAGAGTGAGTTTCTGAATGATTCCAAATGACGCACGTGATACTTTCATATTGTGATCTGCACACTGTAGATGTGTAACGATCCCGGAATAGGTACAATTGCTGGAATGAAGTGGTATGGAAGAATTTGTGGAACACGCGCATACGAAAGAATTTTCTTCGGTGGACCTAAGCCATGTTTCATCAGGGGCGCGCTTGGGAGAATTGAATAATGAGTGAGGGTGAGAGGGACACATCTGCTCTGTACAGTCCATACATATCGTAGAATTAGCCCAAGTTAGTTAGAGTTAGCCCAAGTCAATCAAGCAAGGTATTCTGCTTTTTTCATCTAAGTCTTGTTTTTACTGTTGGTTGCTAGGTATTCATTGAGATTCATGAGATAAGGTGCTAGTCTTTTTTCTTTGTCGGTCATGTGACTATGCATCTTAATGTTGAAATGCCGCTCATAATGAATCTGCATTCTAATGTACTGTGTTCTAACGTAAGAACATGTAGAAATAAAACGGGAAAGCGGTGCAGATATGTCACCATTGTGCCACGATTCTTTCCGTGTCTAAGAAAAATTCCATATGTGGAACCTTCAGCAAGCGTAACCCCCCCCCCCCTTGAAAGCTCGGCACCCCCAAGCAGTGATTTTCTGGGGAAATCACTGATCATGATAAAGGACTCGCCTACCGAATGACAGCACCGAGCGCTGTGGGTAGAGAACATGGAGGAAGGAAACACAGGAGCGGCCCTTCCAACTTTTTTCCAATGGGACGGGCGTGCCAGCTTCGCACCGCATTCTGGGATGCTCGTGTCTACCATGTGACCATCCACGTGACCCCCAAGAGCATGCGCAGGTCAGCTGCCGAAGCAGACGACGGGAGTCGTGATTGTCTTGCAGTACAGACTAGTCCAGACATCTGATGAACGCCGCACGTCCAGTTTTATTTCTGTGTGTTCGTTTACTCTCGGTTTGCCCTTCTACTACAAGACCGGTTACGCTCTGCAGGACAAACCTGCAGGACCAGAAACATCATTCGTGGCAGCGACCTTTGTGTGACGACGTGGCCACATCTTGTGTGGTTGTTGTTGAAGAGGTAAAGCTTGCCAGTAATCGAACTTGTACTGCAGCTGTAGCACAGCGCCAGTTTTTAAAGGAACGATTCAAGATGACTCTCACAGACAGTGGTACGGAACAACCGATCAAGTACCTACTTACGAACGAAAGGTTATTCCCGTAACAGAGCTGACTCTTGTTGAATGAGAGCCGTAATCGCGCTAAAAATACGTTAACAAAACTCTGTTCCCGCAATGGCACTCACATTTTAAGAGTAAATGACTTTCAAAAAGCATAAAAGCACAGAAAGCAGCCCGAGCTAAACCCCGCAACAAAGCGTTGCTAAATCGAAGCTTTAGAGAGGGTCACGTGGTGGACAGGAGGCAATGGTCGTTTTGGCAGGAGCGACCGCCAGAGCGGTCCCACGGAAATCTGTTCCAAGCCCCGGCCGCTTCTGTGTTTCCTTCCTCCATGGTAGAGGAGGAGGGAGAACACCGAAGGGTCTTTTGCGGCTGTTCCTTATCTTCCGTCACACCGGCGTGTGAACCAGGCGCATGAACGTAGTCGGCGGCCTGTTAGCTGAGCGCGAGAAATACGTAAACCGAAACAAACCAATTACTCGAAGACTCCCCAAGTGTCGACGCGGTATTCTTTTTGTGAAATATTCTTAGCTGGATGTTCCGATCAGTAAATGAGAGCTTCCGAAAGCGTCCGAAGTAAAATTTAAAAGTTGGATTCCAAATTTAAAAGTTGGATTCAATTCATGGCAGTGTGCAAAGGAGCCCCTCACTACTGAGTTCTTCTTAGATGTCTCAGGGATGTTCACTCAGAAGGCAACTTTGCCTAGAGCACCACCTGTTTAGGAATTATACACATTTGTGAAACATCCTGTGTATGTGAAACCTGGGTAACCTGTCCGTGAAATAACCTGAGTACCGCTTAGGAGGGCGGTTTTCTTCCAGTGTTACTCATAGGAATAGCTGTCGCGCCGAAATGTTATTTATTTCTTTATTTTAGTTGATTTATTTGGCTCTTCCTTCATAACGATAGAACATTCGGGCGAGCTCGTGTGAACCCATGGTCGAGTTTCGGTAGTAGGCGTGGCCATTATTAATACCGAAGTATTCCGAAATCCCACACTAATGGCCACTATCGCATCCGGAAAAGAGGGTGTGAGACCGCTACGGTATTGTTCGGCATGGTATCACGGTGGTTTTCCAAGTTTCTCTTCCAGAAACAGCGTACATTCGATCTATAAGTTTACGGCAATAAAGGCGCTGGATATAACATCGATGACAATGTCATTTAGAACCCGAAAAATATCTTCTGCGGCCTTGGATTACCCGTTGTCTTCAACAGCATGTCTGCAGCGCCCGCAGGAAACGCTCAGCCGTCGCTTTAGCAGCACCAGTATGCTGCAATTGCACATATGGAAACATTCGAAGAAGCGTCTGGTAAGCGGGTATCGTACGCGGAGCATCTGGAACATGTTTTTGTTGGTCAACGATGTCAGCGAAAAGAAGCGTGTTGCTGCGTTCGTAAGCATCATCGGAGAAAAGACGTACAACCTTCTTAAGAACCTTGTTGTGCCAAACTTGCCTTGAAGTAAGTCGTATTCGGACGTTTTAACGATATATTTATACATTTACATACACAAGATGCATACACAAGACAGCGTGAAAGCGATGTCTGAGGTCCCCGAGGCAGAACCTCCGAATTTCTTCAGGTAACCTTAGAAGAACCACAGCCTGGTTCTGAGGTAGAACCTCAGAATCCCTTTATACTACCTCAAAAGAGCGAAAGCGATGTCTGAGGCCTTGAGGCAGAACCTTAGAATTTCTTGAGGTAACCTTAAAAGAACCATAGCCGGGTCTGATGTTATGAGTTAGAGCCTCAAGATTTCTTGAGGTGACCTCAGAATACCCACAGGCTGTTCTGAGGTAACCTCAGATAACCTCAAGATATCCTGAGGTAACCTCAAGACGTTTTTCCAATAGGGAGCCAAACGTAAGGCAATCGATGAGCGGAACCTAATGGAAAATGAAAGCGTGTTAGAATACGTGGCGGAGTTGAACAGCCTCGCACAGTTCTGCGATTTTGGGACAAACTCGAAAGAACCCTTACGTGGCTGTTTTGGCGGATTAAATAAAGAAGCGACACAACAACGTTTGGCAGCTAAAGGGAATCTGACGTTTCAAAAAGCTGTTCAAATTGCCGTGACCGCTGAGACGGCTAATGTCAACGTCGAAGTATTGAGTCAGGAGGACCGATGCAATGAATATAAAGAAAGCCAAACAAATGAAGTGCAGGCATTTCGTCTACACATCCACCCTTCAGAAAAGTGTCGGTGGAAGAACGCAGTTTTTGCCGTGCCTGTAAGAAACAGCGCCACATTCAGTGCGTGTGTAGTCCGGGGAAGTCGCACACTGCGAATAAGCACTAGAAACCGAAGGTCAAACGAGTAGAGGTTGAGGATGGCGTGGCTCTGTTTACTCTGAAAAGCCGCTGAAGTGAACCTCTGCTTGTAACGGTACATGTGTAAAACGTGCTCCTACCCATGGAAATCGACAGCGGCGCAGCTGTAACAATTTTGCCTCAACAAATGTACTACCAACAATTCAGTGAGGTCCCGCTTAGATTGAGTACAATAACGCTAAGAAAGTTTTCTGGGGAGCGGATCAAACCATTAGACCAGATCAAACCATTAGAGAAGCGCGTGCGCTACCAGAATCAAGAGCGCACGTTGCCCATGCACGTTGTCCATTATGACGAACCATAGCTGTTGGATCGCAACTGGCTAAAGCATCTGCGTCTTGAGTGGCGGACTATAAATAAGCTGATTCCAGAGCCAATCCAGAGAACAAGGGAGACGGTTGTTCAGAAGTATACGAAAGTGCCTCTTTGGACGGAGTTGGCTGCGTGAAAGGACTTGAGGCGCGGTTAAACGTGCAATAAAATGACGAGCCGAAATTAATCAAGAACATACCTATTCCATACGCCCTAACAAAAAACGTAGGAAAAGAAATGAAACGGCTTGCTAATCGGGAATATCGACCCCAGTTGAATTCAGCGAGTGTGCTACTCCCGTGGTACTACACTCTACTAATCTGGAGGCGTGTAGAAGCCGCGTGACGCGATTTTTCTGTGTCATTTTTAATATCAATGTCGCAATCCTTGGCTGAGCAGAGGTTCAGCGTCACATCACCAGAGACAATGAGATGTCAACGACATCGGCCTGTGACGCCTTTGAAACTAACGCCGAAGCCACTGATCTCAGTTGTAAAGGGCTGGATCGCGGATATGAAGCGCGAGCGTGCGGGAACCGGCCGCCATCTTACTGTACCCAAAACAGTCGCCGCAGTGATCATGGCAACTTGTTGCAGTTACGGTCGTACAGGTTGGGACAAAAGTTTACGGAACAGGCGAGCGGCCTACTTTTTCTTTTGTGCGACACCCTAGCGGTCGCCGGAAGCGGGTGAGTTCACTGTTTCGGAGGGGTGGCAGGGTTAACGAAGGGTGCGCTGTTAGCGACGCACAGCGGTAGCTTCCACTTCCCTGGTACACCCAAACGACACCGTAGCTACCACTGTGCGTCACTAACAGTTCACCCTTCCATTTCTCCGAAATAGTGAACTCACCCACTTCCGGCGGCCGCTAGGGTGTCGCACCGAAGAAAAAGTATGCCGCTCACGTGTTTCGTTAACTTTTGTCTCAACCTGTACCAACCGTACCGGCAAGGATACAGGGCCTAAATTTCTATGGGTGAGTCATTCTTTATCAAGGAATAAATAGCTGTTCATTCTGTACATTTATTTGACAATTATGAAGTGTTCTTTTGCCCGAAAACCAACACTTAATGCAAGCTGTTTGATCGCTCTTCCAAAGCTTCCGAGGGTCATTCGAACACACTTGCAGTATACCCGGCGACAAATACAGTTTGACTGCATAATATGCTAGGGAGAAGACGTATCAATATATGTGCGAGCACTCGAGCGCTTTTCTGCATGCATTGCTAGCACGGTACACTGTGTTCTCTACCGAAGCAAGAGCCCACACAGACAAGAACAGACAGCTGTCTTTTCTTTGAATCACCTTCACCCACAAGTTCAATATTACGTCGTAATGAGACCAAGAGGGTCACCATTTTTCATGTACTGGTATTGTCTTGTGCCTTAGTTTGATTTGTGACAAAGAATCTTCCGTAACGGTGGTGTGGCGTGACTTGGATACCGCCTTTGTGTCTGAGCGATGTTGTCAGCTTGTTGCTATAATAATAATTTGTAGCGAATCGTGTTATTTGTAACAGTGTTTAATACAAAAGTGGTCTCTCAATACAGGTTACCTGTTACGGGGACCATCCAGATGATTGTCTGTGCAGTGTGATTCGATCGCGAGTTCCTACTTCAAGGGGAGGAACCACCTCAGTGCACGCGCTGTTGCGAGCCGCTCTCAATTTTGCACATTCTCTTGACATGTTCACATCATGAAACACATCACTTCAGAGAGTTTTATATACACCTTAAGCCCCCTTTACCCAGCATTATTACTTGATGATGAAGCAATCATTGCTTTTAGATAAGTTTTTAAATTTAAATTTTTTTTAAAGACATTGAGATTGTAAACCATGTTTTAAATTGATGTTTGAAACATTTATGCAATGCTTTTATTAAACGACATATTTATTTTGCATCCTAACCAATGTTCTAATATATTATGACATCTGTTGTCGATGCACCATAAAAACTGGAATCATCAATACAGGTTCCCTCATAGCCGCCTCGACACAGTAGGACGCAGAATCTGCGCAGTGCCCACAAACATCAACAACTTTATTTTGAGATGGAGAGTGGGGAGGTTCATCAACAGGGGCGATACTCTACCCCATTGCTGGTGAGGATGTGGGGAAGGAATCCCTTCACAATAACGATCAACTCCGATGGTGTCCAGAAATGTCAAAAGAGTTTTGACCGTAGATCGTTGCTGGGTGGATTAGGCCAGGGGCCAAGCAATTTCGATTGGGAGAAGGGGCGAGAGTCCAGCTGACTAAGGGGCTCGGAGAGTACGGTTCGGGAAGGTTGGTAGTGGGGGCAATGAAGAAGAATGTGCTCCAGATCCTCAAGAGCACCACAGTGGGAGCAGGTGGGAGGGTCAACTTGTCTCAAGCGGTAACGCCACTCAGACGTAAAGGCCACATCGAGTCGCATTGGGTGGATTAATGCAGCATCTGGACGAGAGGTGTTTCGTGGCATGCGGAAAGCGAGCGTTGGATCAACTCTGCTCAACATAGATGGGAAGAGAATGCCGGTTGTCCATTGGCGGGAAGCCAGAGGTGTCACGAGGCGTCGCAGAATGGAACGGCGGTCTCCTCTCAGCAGAACAATACTGCCCAAGCAACAAACAAAGGTTGGGCCAAGCATGGCAATAGCTAGGCTCGCCTACCTGGCCTTGCTTGGTACATCATCGGCCAACAAGCTTGTTTCTTTATACGGATCTGTTCCCTGGCCAATGATTTGCCAAGCATTGGCCAGCCTACGCTGTTCCAAGCTTGTGTCACGATACACACCAACGCATTCCTGCGCCGTCACTCATTTCCATACTCAATTGTCTCGCGGCATAAGGTAACGACATATCATTATTTCTTTGTGTTGCTTGTATTTCCCACAACGGACAGTGAGCACGACGTTTCAAAAAAAAAAAAAAAAAGAGACAGCGTTTTAAAATTATATTGAAAAAAGCTCGTAAGATGCCCAAAGAGACCACAGTACCACCAAACTCACAACGGCATGTGTTTCCCGAGGAAAAAAAGATACTATACATAGCTTGTCTCGCGAGCTTCCGCAAATTCGAGAGTCCTGTTCGCGTGCGTGTCAAAATGAAGGGTGAGGTGTCGAAGTTTAATTTGGCGCGTACAGAAAAAAAACACTGAAATGATGAATGTCGTATTAAGTCGCCATGAAGGTAACGCTTCTGTTCCTTACTGCTTTAGGTTTAAAAAATTCCCTCGTTCATCGAAAGTCGAACTTATACAGCCCTACACGATTCTACGTTACCCTCTCCCCCAGGCGAGATTGGTCTAAGCTTTGGCAAGTGCTTGGCCAACAAGCTCGTTTCTTGATACGAATCTGTGCCCTGGCCAACGGCATTCCAATCCTCGCTCTGCCTATCACCATCCGCCGGAAGCTGCCGTTTACGCAATGGTCCAGGGAAACTGGCGGGCGCCCAAACCACGTGATCTCGAGGAGCCACTCACAGCGTCCCCGAGCTGCAGCGCGGGAAAAAAGCTGGGGCCCAGTGCGCATGCGCAGGCCGACATCCTTTCCCACCCTCCTTCCCCTTCTCTCCTCGGGTTTTTCGTCTCTCCTCTCGTCCCCCCTACCCCTACCCCCCAGACTCGTCCGTTTGTCTTTGGCGCTTGCTGTCTCGCTGTAGAGCAACGATCATGCTGTCTCGACTCCCGAAGCAGATAATCAAAAAGCGATGATGTATGACAAATCAACTTTATTTGTCCTCGGGAACTGCCTCGAAAAAGCTACAGTACATATAATTTTACGCATTGTAACAGGCTTCACTGGAGCTTTAGGTGCTTCGACATCCAAGGGCCGTTCAAAAGTCAATGCTGAGCTATATGTGCGTCGTTGTTGCCGATGGCTGCGGGAGAACTAAAACAAAAAAAAATATATATTGATGATCCGCAACACTGCACGAAAATCACTGCTATGATAAGCAATCTATCTTGATTTTGTATTTGAACACCAAGGCATTTGTCACGAATGTTCGTAGTGAACGTAGTGAATGTAGTGAACGTAGTGAACGTAGTGAATGTTCACAGTGAATGAACGGCTGCGACGCGCATGAGGGGCAACTAGCATAACCACACACAATTTGATTAACGGCATATCAGAAACGTACAAGTTACGGCAATGCACTGCACAATGAAACGCCGCTAACGTACCGAGTGACTCGCAAATGTTGTACGTAATACACTTAACGTGATAAACCTGCATTACTTTCTTCAGTCACAAAAAAGTAATCAAACTTGTCTTACAGTTCACCTGCAGTACGTCGGAAAGAGTGTAGACTTCCTCTCTAACGATTTTCTGCGACCTTTGGAGGTGCAGGGATTCCATGTCATGTTCGTCTTCTCGCTGTTGTGATGATGAGGTGGATGTGCCATTCCGTTCTCACATTAGCAGTTCGCCACAACCTAAATCTAAAGCATTCAAAACCCTCAAACTACCCCGTAGCGTCTGCGTGCACAACGGTTGTAGTCCGAGAGAACACGCGTGGCCGGACAGACGCGATGTCTCCTCTGTCGTTCTTCTTTCTCCTCCGTTCGACTGCTTCCGTTGAGCGGTTCGCGCGTTCGGATGCAGTGAAGTGCAGCTGTAGCAGGCTCCCACAGCTCCCCATAGAGCCCATAGTTTGAGATAATTCAGGCAACACTGGACATGCAACCAATGAAAATGAACTATGATGCCTACCTTTCGGCCAATCAGGAGTCTCTCAGTTTGGCTCGCCTTTCGGCCCGGTACTGGCTACCATCGGCTTTTACTTTTACTGGTTTTCATGCCCGACGCTTGTTATTCGTATTCCAGAACAACTAGGCAAATTTTTGACAAAATACACATTTATTTGAAACATCGTACTGATTCAATAATCTGACACAAATATTCACCGTGCCTACAGAGTCCAAATCGTTGCGTTCGTTGACCAAGTTCGAACACGAAAACACACACACACACACTACTCCCAGAAGTAAGCGACGATCACAGGAGTGCACGCGATTTCACGGTTAGCATCTCCTTTCGTTGGCTGCAGTGCGAGGGTTTCATCGAAGCGGGCAATGCTTGCCGCACGGACACCGAATCCTGTCTCCGTTGTGACTGCATTTGAAAATGCGACGGCGCTCACAAGTGTTCCTCAGGCGTGAGCTGCATTCCAGTTCTGAACTCGAGAGACTGTTCGTACGTAGGATACTTGTGTTGAGAAACATCACAACATGCGCTGAGTCACTTTGACAGACGAACAAATCTGGGACTTCCCTTTGAACAATGCCATCATACCGTGGTGTCAACTGACATCGTCGAGACGCGAGACGCCGCTGTCACTTCTCTCCCTTCTCTTCTCGTAACTGCCCGCCAGACAGGCAGCCCGCGAAAGAATGCTCTTTTGAAACTTTGCCAACCAATAGCGGAGCGCGCAATGTCCTTCGGCCAATGGGTATCAACTATGATGCCTGACGGAGTAATACCACGTGTTTATGACGTGCAAACATTTTTTTAGAGCCGCGAAGAGGGGGAGCTGTGGGGGCCTGGCTGTAGCTTCCACAGTTTCGCCACGAAAACCACCGCCCCGCTTGACCACGTGATCATCCGTAACGAATCACGACAAAATAGCCCGAAAACGGCGCCAAAGAGCGCGCGCTGGCTGATCGAACTGCGCATGTGCGCTGCGTGCCCTCTCCATACCCTCTCACTCATCTCCTCCCCCCCCCCCCCTGTTCCGAGCGCTTCGCCAGGTCATCTGCTAATATTACCGGGAAGCAGAAAATGAAAATCCAGAAGACGAAGGAATTCACATGTACAAATTTATTGACACGGTAAACATATACACAAGAAGCAACATTTGAATGCAAGTAAATCTACACGATTATTACAGAATACTGCAGAATAAACAGAGAATAAATAGCGCCGAGCAACAGAAAGCGTGACTATCATATTATACAATCCTTAAGGGAACCTATTCGGTTTGGAGAAAGTAGATATTATTATACATATCTATAGCACGTGATGAGTCGCAGAAGCCATCCGCTTCATCCCAGCACAACTGTCGAATTTTCTGGTGACAGGGGCCACATGCTCGCGGATCGCAGGGTCACGAACAGCTGTCGGTGTCTGAATGAAAAAACAAAAAACAAGGGAACCTGTTAATAATATGGTAAACCGGAGCACAGGCAACGTTAATTGGCTGAATACGCTCTATAAGACATGCCAGCGTTACGCGTCTAATGTCGACTAATGCCAAAATTGGAGGAGCCCTGCGTACGCGATGCACGCTGTTTTCCTTTTCATGCACACCAGTGTATTAACCATCAGACACATTCAAACAGCGGAACAAAACGCAAGAAGCAACGCCACGCAGAATCATCAACCAGATCATGACTGTTAACCGGCAGGAAGTGATGTAATACGGGGCAAGGTGCACACAGTTAGGCGACAGTATTAAACGTCTGATCACTGACATGCATCATACGTTTGTCTGCTTACCTTTCATTCAGGCGTTCATCCATGGCTCGAAGATCTTCGAAATCCACGAAACGAAATCACCGCCTGCTCACATAGGCAGACGCGAGCTACACAACGGTCAGACGGGTCGGCGCCTCGGAGAAACGAACGCGGGCGAATCCACCGGTTAAATGAGCCTCAGCCAATCATGATCGAGAAGGGTCACGTGGGAGACCGGAGCCAATGGAAAGTAAATAGCCGGAATTTGGCGGGAAATGCCAGTGGCGACACTATTTGCGCGGCGGCGAAACCGGCTTACTGTGCCTCCTCTGTTCGGATGCTCGCTCCTCAGTCAAATGACTCTCGCCCAATCAGCGCGAAGGAAACTGACGCCAGTTTTTAGACCAATGAGCATCCAAATATTTATACATATAACGTGCAGCCAATGAGCCGAGCTGGCACGCCGGTGGCGACAATATTTTCGAGGCGGTGCGTTTCGCTTTAGAGCCGGCGGCTGCTATCACTATGCAACGTTGCGCCAACGTTGGATGGCCGAAAGAGTCGTTGGTCAACTGTCATCCGACCTTTTGCCAACCGTCGGCCATCGGCCATTGCTTGCTTGCGTGGTCCGTTTCCGATACGAGAATGCAGTTCCTGCGGCGCTGTCGGCCTGCTCATTCCCCACGACACCACAATGGGCTGGAAGCCACTGGAAAACTAGCCTGCGGCCTGCTGCGTAGACAGTGTGGTAAGCCATTAACACATCTGTGACGAGGGGTGCGGATAGGCCTCGTATGCCGGAATTTTCAATAGCTTGAAGTGCAGATTTGGAGTCTGTGAAGACTGCCCATTCCCGCGGGGTAAAATCAGCGATGTGTTGTAGAAAAACAAAAGGATGGCATAGTGTTCCGCAGCTGTTGAGGAGGTTGGATGTGAAAGGCGTCTTCCGTGCACTACGCCTTCGGATGGCATGACGAATGCTGAGGCGGACTTGTTGTTTCGGGATGCGCGATCAGTATATGCTGCCGTAAACGTAGAAAACTTCTCGTCTACCAGAGCAGGAAAATGGGCTCGGAGGACTTGAGGGGGAACCTGATCTTTTGTTTCAAGAAGGTTTGGAAGGCTTACGAAAGTCGGCGATACCGGCAGAGACCAGGGGCGGATTACTGGCCACTTGTCGGTGCGTAGCGCAGCGTCGTCTCCATAGTAACGCGTGCTTCACGTGACCCGCTTCGTCGTCAGAAGGAAGAAGTCACCTTACTCGCGGCCTGCCACCGTCGCCGGGCGTGTGGCGTTCGTAGCCATTGGGCGAGGAGGTCAGCCGACGCAAAACGCTGCGATGTTCGTCGTTGAAAATGGCGCTTGTGTACGCGTTTCTAGTGGAACAAGGAGCCGCTCCAGTGAAGTCAACGAGGATATTTCGTGTTCACAAGGATGTCTTCACGTGGTTCTCGGAAGAGCAGTTTCTTTCCTTCTTCCGACTGTCCAAAGCCTCGTGTATACACATACAGGATGTATATGGAAACATGGACATGACATCGAGTGTTTCCCATGTAGGGAATGTTATCACCCGCATAAGCTGAGTTAGTGTGTTTGTAACCCACCATTGTGAAGTTAACTTCGTCTTGCACAAACATGACATTCCTTTATTTATGAAATATTTGGACACTGCAATAAAAAAAAAACTAGCAATACTTGCGCTATTCATTTGTATGCTTTATCTGCAGAAATTTGTGCGCAAAATATTGTGATATTGGAACCAGTTCCTACGGGAATGAGCCAGCACATATTTTATTGTCCGTATTGTTTGTAACTCTGATTTGCATACCTAGTACAGGCGGTCAATGCTTCCTGCGATCCGCCGTTGTTGTTCCACCATTCTCCTTCGTTCTTCAAGGAGTTGGTGCGATATTGATGGTGGCACCTGCCTCCTCCTCCGTCGACATCTGCCTCCGCTCCGCACATTTTGAGCTTGGCAGCTTGCTGTGCCGGCAACTCTCTGGAAGCCTCAGCAGGATGTGTGTCGCCCAGAGCTCTTACACGAATAACTGCTTAATTTAGTCGTACAACTAAAAAGGAGGGGAGGTCACTCGAAAAGCTCAGCAAGCACACCGTAAGTCCACCAAATAACTTTATCCTCGTCAGTATAGCAATCTTCCACGCGGCGTATAGTGCACAGATCGCCGTCCTCGTCTTCTACGAATGTAATGCTAAAATAAAATACGCAATTAATCCTCAACACATGTTTCGCGTGAAAAGAAAAAGAGACAACTCCGAGCACCGAAGGATTCCCTTCGAGCCGATGACGGCAGCAGACGACACTGCACTGCATTCGCATTGGCTGATTCGTGTCTTACGTGCTCATCTAGCGAGGTATGTGCAAGCAGGTTTGTTTCCACGCGTTAACAAAATTTATATTTCTTAGAGGTAAATACAACGTAAGTTAATGTCGTCAAATTTAGGCTTTTTGCTTGACAGTCTTGCGTCTGCCATCGAGAGTAGCGTCATTGCTCCTCGCGCTGGCGAGGCTCGCCTACCCAGCGGACGACGGTGGCCTTACTGACCACTTCAGACCGTGCGTCGGCAGCACGCGCTTGCCCGACGGTGGGCGTTGCCACGTTAGGCCGACGCACCGATGCAATGGCCAGTAATCCCCCCGAGGGAGCTTGCGGCGGTATAATGTCCTTAGCTATGAAGCCAGTGTGAGTGTGGCGTGTCCTCTGCGCTACTCCATAGAAGTCGCTTTCAATGCGGCATCGAATATTCCCGAGGAGTGGGTGACGGGGAATGTGAGCACGCAAACATAGGAAGTGCCGAGCCGTTTCACGTTCACGTAGAACCTCAACCGGGAGTTCACCCGCTTCAGCCAGGACTTGCAGTGTTTCAGCCATTCTTGGAACTCCGAGGCAGCGACGAAGGCTTCGAGCAAACAGGGACCTAAGGGTATATAATGTTGTTGTTGATATCCTGTGCAGAATAGGAAGGCTGCAGAGCACAGTCGCCCTCACCAAAGCCGCGTGAACTGCGAGCAGGGAACGCTGATCACAGCCCATCCTGAGCCAGAAAGATGTTGAATTGCGGGGAGCCATCGCTGCAATTTAGTTTCAAGGTGTTTAATGTGGCAAGCCCAGCGCAAGTCCGAGTCGATTACCACGCCAAGGAAGCAGTGGAAGCGTATCGGCACAAGCTTCTTGGCACCAACCCAAAGAGGGAAATTGGTCATAGCTTTGCGCGTGAAAGGGAGCTCGACACACTTTTCGGGTGAAAGGTCCATCCCAAGGTGCGTGAGGTACGTATCTACATTATTTAAAGCGAGCTGCAGGCGGCGCTGTATGGCTGGGCGTGATTGTCCTACGGTCCAAAGGGCGACGTCATCTGCATACACGGAAAACGACACTTTGCGAGGAATTACTGATTGTAGGCCGGCCATCACCACATTAAAGAGTGTCGGACTGAGAAGACTTCCTTGGGGGACTCCTTGAATGAACAGGATGCTGAGGGCTTTGCCCTTGGGACGTACGGACTGCGACAGTTCGGTCCGTAAGAAAGTCTTGGAGCCAGATGAAGAGCCGACCGGATACCCCAAACGAGCGCAAGGCGTGCAGCACACAAATGTGCGAGACTGTATCATATGCGCGCTTGATGTCGAGGAAAACCGATAGGACGATCCACCGATGGGCACGAGCATGTTGGACTATAGAGACTAGGTCGAGAACTGGATCCATGGAGCTTCGGTGGCGAAGAAATCCAGCATTTTCTTGAGGGAACGCACGTTGTTTTTCGAGCCACCAGACGAGGCGATGCAAAACCATTCTCTCCTTCAGTTTTCCCATACACCTTGTCAGGCTCACAGGGCGAAACGAGGATAGGACATTTGGGGGCCTGCGTGGTTTCAAGATGGGAACAACCATTGCCTCCTTCCAGGTAGGTGGTAAAGATCCTTGTTGCCAAGACATATTATACACGAAGGAGAGCTTGGAGTGACCGCGCGTCAAGGTTCCGCAGTGCGGCATAGGTGATTTTATCGGGTCCCGGGGACGAGCCGGCGTTCACAAGCTTCAACGCTGCCGTTAGCTCGATTAGTGTGAAATCGCGGTCCAGAACTTCCGGTGGACGGGGCCAGTCTTGGTGAAGTTCAGCCGTCAAACTGTAGACAAAACTGGGGTGTAGCGGTGTCGTCGAGGCAGCCACCGGTGTCGTTAGTACCAGACAGAAGTCCGTCGCCGGCGTGTTTTCGTCTACACCCTTAACGATAGCCAAGGCCGCGAGAGGATTCTTTTGAGGGGGCGCCTCCTTCAGAGATCGGATTGTCCGCCAGATCTTCGGGGCAGGGTCAAACGGTGAACGATGGTGTCAAAACATACGCCAACGCTTCCTGTCCTCTTTCTTAAGTTCTCGTGTTAATTTAGCTTACATCCGGCGGTATTCCAGAATGTCCGTAAGTTGCCCTGTCCGACGAGCCGTTCTTTCTGCTTGGCGACGACACAAACATCCCACAAACATCACCACAAACATCGATTACTACAGCGCCTCCAAAAAGTAAAGGAATGTGTGTCACATGAGATTTTGAAATGTATTTGTAGTATATATAATACCTTGTATTTAATGTTGTTGATCTAATACACATCTGCTGTATACACTCTGTGGGAACCACAACTTGTGTTGCGCGCCCCGAGGGGGCGTTGCTTACTGTGATATGCTGATAGCATTGCGGGGGGCGATGGAAAATTGGGATCAAAAGCGGAGCATCGAGCTCGTCAGGGAGAGCTGCGTTGTCTGGCAGTCGCCTGGGGCTTTACGAACGAAGGTATGCAATAAATATTTTCCTCATTGATGCATTGACTCATGTGGGACGTACCTTCATTGGGCCACATGGGGTGTGTGAGCGTTCGAGAACTGGAGCGGAAGGCAGTTGGTATCCAGGTAAAATAAACATACATTGCTTGTCGCGGTAATCCGTTCCATTCCTTTTCGCCGGGCTAGCCAGGCGAGCGAGCATGGATCCGAGACGTGGGAAAAGGGTCCCACAACTCTCAGTAATTAAAGCTTGTCGGGGAACTGTAATCATTGTTTCAGTTAACAGGCATGCACATACAGGGTGTCCCAGAAAACGTGTCATTGAATTATAATAAAAAAACTACACCACCTAGAGTCATGCGGTCAATGGCATTTGTTCTTACTGGGTTTTTGCCACCTCCTCATGTGAATGTCGTGTAACGTAAGTTTAATTATGTAAATTTTTGCGAGCTTAAGTCGGAAATTTGTTTAGTAAAGGTCACTTTTTTACCCCACCAATGCGAAGAGCGTGTCTAATTTAGTCAAATTAGTGATAATTGACAGGGATATTCAGGAGCTATCCCATCGGAAAAAATAGCCGAACATCATGCTCTACGGAGGTCGCACAGAATAGCGCACGATGAATTTTTCAGCGCAATCTTTGTCAGTCCGACGAAAGGAGGTTGGAAACCCAGCCCTCCCCGACATCGCAAAAAGAGACAAAACAGGCACGGCTTATCACGTTCGACTTTCGCTGGGATAATGCTTTCCCTCTCCCACTTTTACGAACAGCTACTTTTTCTACTATCACTCTGTGGGCTGGCTTCGGAACCTCCTTTCGTCGCACTGAGAGCGATTGCGCTCAAAAAGTCATCGCGCGCTATGGTCCGGTGCTCCGAAAAAAATGATATTCGGCTATTTTTTCCGATGGGATAGCTCGTGAATATCACTGTGAATTATCACGGATTTGAGTGAATTCGGCACGCTCTTCATATTGGTGGGGTAAAAAAGTGACCTTTACTTTGCAAAGTTCCGAGTTCAGTTCGCAAATATTTACATAATTAAACTTGGAGTACATGACATTCACATTAGGAGGTGGCAAAACCCTAGTAAGAACAAATGCTGTAGACCGCATGATTCTAGGTGGCGTAGTTTTTTTATTATAATTCAATGACACGTTTTCTCGGACACCCTGTATGCTATAAGAAGAAAATTATTTCATGAGAATGCACTTCTCTTGCTACTGTTGATCACATTTATGCTGCTGTAAGTTTGCCTTCGGCAGCTTTGAACTCTATTGTTGTGTTATCCGCAGTACGAGTGTCCTCCAGCATGCCATCACCACTAAAGTTGTTAAATACCCATTAAATGTGTTTAGCTGAGAGTAAGCAGTTGTTATGTATTGTCTTCGTCCGTGCATTTTGGGCTGCGCTGCATGTACGAGTGTTCGATCCACGTCGGGAAACTAACTATCGCTGATCACCTGCGTTAGCGGTGGTGCAAAAACGCAGCGACTCAGCCTTTCACTAGGTCAATTTATTCAATTCTACGCTTTTAATTATCACGTGCCTGCAATGTCTATGAAAACTCTCAAGCAGAATTAGGTAAGATGAGAAGCGTGGATCCTCGCCAAGCGCGCGAGAATTCTGGAGCGTTAAGCAGAGGCTCCTTGTGGGGTTAGACAGAGTCACTCTATTTGTAACGCAAGAGTCGCGACTCAACGCAATGTGTTGCGGAAAAGTGTACGAGCGTGGTTATGATCGTTGGCATGAAAACAGCATACTATGAACATGCCTTACATTTTGGAGTTTTTTTTTTTTTTTTTCATTTGGTGCAACACGCGTTGTTTGCTTCCACAGGAGTAGGCTATGCCATTCTAAACAAATGATATTCTTTCATAACCTCAAACAATTCCAGCACATGGTGTTATTTAGCTGACTTAGTACTTAGATGTTAGGTCATTTCGCTGCAGGGGCAACGCGTACATGGAAATGGTCCTTTCCCTGGAGCACTGCGGCTGTAACGCCATGTGCTAGACCTTCTACTATGCATTTCGACTTCTAAAAATATTCTAAGTGCGAGATGCTGCATTTGTAGGGCACGCAACGGATATAGCTGCCAGGGACACGTCGTCCTTTACTGAGGTACTTACAGCTTACTTGAGGAATAAGGCTGACATCGGCTGTGAAGTGACTAGTGAAAACAATTCTCTTACCCTGGGTGATTGTTTCATGAAATGTTTATTGTTGCCCGTCATGCAAAAATGTAGGATATAAATCCAACCACAGGTGTGCTGAGTTAGATGCATGC
This sequence comes from Ornithodoros turicata, assembly GCF_037126465.1. Lineage (NCBI taxonomy): Eukaryota > Metazoa > Arthropoda > Arachnida > Ixodida > Argasidae > Ornithodoros > Ornithodoros turicata. The sequence continues at coordinate 50,436,775 of NC_088203.1, read as the reverse complement.
AGATAGAGCAGCAGCGTTTGTGGTCAGTTTTACAAATTTTACGAAGTGCTGAAATGGCAGTTTGCTAGTGAAAGTAATATATAATACTTCCTCGTGTTCCTGTAGCACCCGAAATGAACAGTTTTTTTTTTTTCGAGACATATTTTTCATCAAAAAACCATAAGGCCTAGAGACATGCTGTTTTCACTTCTAACATCTCTCGGCCGGCGGACGTTCTTGGCCATATGTTGCTCAACCGTCAAACGATTAATTACCTGAAAGTCGTTAATTAACTTTTTAATTATAAAAGCTACGAAGTTGTCCCAATGAGAACATCTGTTCCTTTCGGTGACCTGATATCGTAGCCGTTTTCAGAACAAAAGTGCGTTCGGTAGATCGTCCTCGAAAAATTCGTCAAATACCCTTCACCGGGCATCCACACGAGTGACAGTAGGGTTTAGTTGGCCACTTCTGCTCCTCCGATAACTTTCCGACTCAGCTTTCCGCAAAGCGCGCATGCGTAAACTGAGTCGGAGATCTCTATCACCTACGAAAAATATCGGAATCCCACTCATTCCGAATTTATCGGACTTCTTTCGTGCGAGCTTTCGTGCTCCCACCCAGCTGGAGCATGCGCAGAGCGTTCACTTACATACAAGATGGCTGACAACAACAGAAACAAGATCGTTCGCTCGCGGCGTGCACTGCGAACGATTTTGGTCAGCAACTTCCCGAATTCATGGCTCGGCGACAACCACGGGTACAGTAGCGGTTCTTCTGAAGGAGGACAGCGGACTGTGGACGAGGCGTAGTGTGCGTACTTCACACCTTGTGTGACTTCCTCCGTCTGGATGCCTAAGCCTACGTGAAGATGTGCATTGTTTCGCAGACAATGTTTTGACCGAAAACTGTTGCCGCCGCACAAATGCACAGCGAAACATTTAGGAACATTACGTCTTCCACAACCATTGATACAAATGCTTGGAACACGCGTTTCATGCGCATAATGTAACTGGAACCTAACTTATACGAGTAAACGAAGTTAAGATTTGTGCGGACAGATGGCGTCCCGCTTGATTTTCCGTATCGATGGGGTAGTTCTCGGTGACTCTTCGTCTGCAAACTAAAACTGCGGACAAGCGCTATACGAATCATTCCCACCGACTCGTGAGTCGTATGTGTTTTTCGGAGATCGTATCGATCGGCGTGTTATCGTAGTGGGAACTAAAACTCACTAGTGACTTTTTCGGGCGAGATCTCCGCGGATGCGCGAGTGCGACAGGAGCGGAATCATTGTGTCTTGGGTTCACGTGAGCAATGTCACGTCTTTTCGTGTACTCGTCTACTGCCGAGAGATTCTGTGGGCGCTCCACAGAATTTCTCCGACAAGAAACTGCGTCGCTGCGTCTGCTAGCTATGCTGCGTTCAGCGCCGTCCTCCGTCGCGTTTTTGAATAACTGCTTCACCGTCACTTCAGACGTCGTTCGGATGCGTTTGTCATTTCTACCGCGATATCTCGTTGGCGCGTGCTTTCCTCCTTGCTCTCCTTTGCCGACATCTCGTCAGATAAAGTCGCTCGTACGGATACCCGGTCACTGGAACCACGGAGTAAGAAGTCTAGGAGGTGAAACTGCCCATAGAAGCAAGCGCCGGCGCGCGACCAGAGAATCTCACGTTGGGGGCGAGAAGAAAGGTAGTTGCTGACTTTACGCGACAGATGGCGCGGCGGCGCTGTCATCTGTTCTGCGCCGTTGCATGGAAAGCTACACTGTTAAAAACGAACTTCACATACGTACTTCACATACGTAACGATAACCATAACACGCATATCGATATCATTCGAGATGATGATTGACTAGGAGCGTGCTGTGCGGTCGGTGAAGTTTATTTCTAAGAGTGTATAAGGAAAACAGCGTTTCTCGCCAGTCGGACGACAGCCTCTATGGATGAAGGCAAACTAATGAACGCAAAAGATGGTGGTCTTGGCAATAAAGGTCACTCTTGTCAACTAGATAGCGCTTCTTCTTCAGCGGAATCAATGGGCAATCAATAAATCAAAAATCAAAATCAATCAAAAAATCAATACTCGCGTCTCACGGTTCTGCTGTGCAGACGAAGGCAGCGCGATGACCGCCGAAAGCGTTTCATCATCATCATCTTTCTAGCGTTTAATTAACGAGATTTAATGACGCCGCCGGACAAGCGACAGTATCACTAACCGCATGCTTCGCAAATTCTGCGTCCTCGCGCAAAAGATGGCACTGGGGGCTGGGGGCGCGGAGCGCGCACCAGAACCTCAGGGTTGATTCACACGATGCAACTTTAGTTGCGCGCAACCAGTTGCCACCAAGTTGCACCGAGTGAACGGCGAAGCTCTGGTTGCGCAACTCGGGTTGCAGGAGCTGCACAGCCGATCGCTTCACGAGCAATTTCTCCTTCAACTCTAGCTGCAACCTGTCAATCACACGGCTCCGCCTTGCAGCACTGACCAATCAGGAAGATTTCCATGTCTCAGTTAGTGCAGCGGCAGTACGCAAGACGATGAAATTATCACTGACCAGTGGAAATTATGCATAACTATCAAACTGGCAACGGATTGAAGTCGTAACGAGCGGAAGTCTCAGTGCGATTGGACGAAAATGATGACAATGATGTTTTTAAGCGCCATCTGGCGAGGTCGGTGACAACTACGGCATTCCGAGTTGCAGACACATTGTGCATTTGCAGCGGTTTGTGTTGACTCCGAGCACGTGCGTTTACGACAGCTATCACGCGCACACTTCGGTTTTGTGTACTTTCTATTTAGGGCAGATTCCTTCTATTTTTCTCGTGCCCTCCCAGGCAGAAATTTGATTTGGATCCCAAGTGTATGCACTTGCTAAACAAAACGGTTCCATTCTGTATCCCAAGTGGTTCCACTTGTTTTTCAAGTGCATTCACTTGAGATTCCAGCTAGATTTTTGCCTGAGCTGTACTCCGGAGCGCGGTGAGATGCTGTTCACACACCGTGTCACTAGACGGAGAGGGCACGGGATGCGACAGCACAACGTGCCCGTGGTAGCTACCTGTCGTCCGACCCTTCGTTCCTACCCCTACTTCATCCTTCGTTCAGCATGCCATCCCATTCCAGATTACCATTCGAAATGTGCCATAGCGTGTGAAACGTGCATTTGTATGCACCATAGAACACTTTTAAAGGGACCGAAAAGTTCAAATATCAAAGAATTCCGCTGAAATCGCTGTAGTTTTTCTGTAATCGAATTTCCCATAATTGCATATCCAGGGACCTAGTAGGAAACCGTGCAGTCTGTCAACAATTGCATGACCTCGCGCCATCTGTCGAGGACGCATGTAATACGCGCGCTTCCGGTCGCTAATCTGGCGAAAACAAAAATCGCAGTGGGCATTTGTGACCACTTTTTATGCCGAGAATGTCGAGAATGCCTCTTGAACATGAGTGCGCTGGAATTCCGCATTCGAGAACTGTCATACACAGAACTTCTGTTCATGCGTTAGCGTGCTGGAAAGTGTGTGCCACTGGTCTCAAGCGAGCAATGGTCAATGATTGGCATGAGATTGGTTGGTGCGTAGCCAGCCAATCACCGGCAAGCCAATGGTGGTACAATGTTGCGCCGTGCTAGGCATGGCGAGCTTGGTACCTGGTTGGCCAACGTGCTTGGCACAAGCATGTTGACCAGCGAGTTGTTCGACACATTGTTCCGTATACCAGTCATGGATGTGGAAATGAAACTTTTCTATTACGGTTAACTGCGGCACCCTCCACCTGAGCAATGACAACCAAGCGTTTGTTTTTGTAGCTCTTACCTCAATAGTGTATCGATCACAGCTACGTCGCTGTGGACACATTTTCTCACCACAAACTAGAAACCTTCTCACAAGTACTCGTGAACCTTTATTTTCATCTTTCCTGCTATCGTTTCGCTTCCTCACACCAATCAACGTGACATATTTCACCTCCGTCGGTCACATGTTGCACTAGTTATTTTAGACATGACCCTGAGTTTGGGTTTGACAGCACATGTTAACAGGACGAGACTTCGACATCCGCGTCGTACCGTATATATTATTGCGCAGCTGTTCCATCCATATACTTCTACAGCAAAACTTACCTGGAAACGATCACTGGCACGCGATATCACGACACAGTATCCAGCCAGCGAAACATTAAATAAACTCACTCCATATAGCACAGACAATCACACATATTCAAGATAGGGCAAGCCGCCATCTTGACCCTGGGAACGAGGGCAACCGGAAGTCGCACGTACGCTAGTAATGCATTGCGCTGTTATTTGCAAATTTCTTAGTGAGGTTAGGTCAGGTTAGGTTAGTACATATTACACGCGGGGGGGGGGGGGGCGCAGTTGTTCGAGACTGTGCTCACTTCCGTCTAAGCCTCGCTCCCAGGGTTAGATCTGAGCGTGCCCTATCTTGAAAATGTGTTCCACCCTATCGCACACACAGCGTGTTTGCAGACGCACACATACACGGTCGCCATATCTGTGCCCGCAGCTACGCAGTTAGCTCACACGGCATGAATCGCAGTTGCCAAAAGAAATGAAAAAAAAAAAGAAAGGAAACGCTACGTAATATTACGGCTCTATTTTTTATTTTTCGTTTGAGGAATTTGTACCGTTTAAATATACCTTGATCCACCAGTGCAAGTTGTCATTCCGACCGGAGCTACTCGCAGTCATTTGGTGCTTGCCGTAGCTTTGACTCGGATGCGCACAACCTCATCTCTGTGCTTCACTCGACTCACCGGCCGACGCGCGCTTCACGTTGCAGTTTCAACTGGTATTGGAGTCTTCAGCGTTCGAGCAGGTATGCGTATGTGTTTGTAGTTGTTTCTCAGCGGATAATTCGTGTGAGTTGCATTGAATTGCGAAAGAACGAAACCATGTCAATACGCGTCTCGTCTGGTTTGCGTTGTCTGAGGCTGTTATTTGCAAATACCCTGCTTAAAACTTGTCTCGTTACATATAGTCTTGACATTTACCTCATAATTCTGACTTGCAAATTGTTTAAATTGTTTTATACGCACGTATTAACCTTACTGTGTTGCGTTTCGAAGCCGCGTTCCCGCACACTTGCCCGCCTAAATGCGTCCGCCACAAGCAGTTTATTACAATAAAAAAGCAAAGAATACAGTTACGTGACGGAACTCTCAGGTTGATGTACACAGTAACGTATAGTGTTGTCCAGGGAGAGCTCAACACGAATGACAGCTGCTTCACGTGTTCGCGCAGTGACTTGATTTCGAATTGCTCCGTGAAGTGAGGCATGCACATATCCGTTACTTGATGCTACTGTATACCATAGATATACAGTTGTTGCTTGTCACATTCTGCAAATACGTGAACACCTTTTGTTTTGCGTTTCAGATACTTTGACCATCGTGTCACAGCCGCAGTCACTGGTAGCGAGTAGTTTTGCGAAAGGGTAACAACTGCAGTCTTTGTCTACTTAAGACATAAGAAATTTGCAATGACAGGAAGGGGAAAAGAAAGAAAACGGTTAAGGCGCAAGCTGCGACAGCGCACTGCAAAGGAGACTAAGCAGTGCTTGGACTTTGTCGAATCACATGTCAGTGTGCTGGATTCTTCTGTGTCGTCAACATCTCATGATGTGACCCACCTCCCGCAATCCCAGTCCTCTACGATGGGTAACCTTTTAACGACGGGGACTTCTAGTGGCAGTGTTACATGTGGTACTCCTCACGAAGCAATGCAAGCAGCATCAACTGTCATCCTGTCAACCTGTCATCAACTGAGCCTTGTGACATTGCGCGAAGTGTTGCCTCTACAAGTCCCGTAGCTGAGAGTGCTGTGTTTACAGGTAATTGGGAAGCAGTTCCGGGTTTCAGCTCCTTATATAGTAGCACAGAGATGGAGGATAACTACCCAGCTGAGGTTGACATTGTATCTGACATCAGAAGTTGGGTTTTGAACAACAACATCCCTAGGGGTGCAGTAGAATAACTTCTTGGGATACTTCAGACAAGAATTCCGGAACTGCCGAGAACGTACCGGACACTCCTAGGCACTCCATCATGTACACCATCTGTCAGCATGTCGAATGGCGACTGTGTTCACTTTGGTGTAGCACCCCAGCTTAGAAATCAACTGGAGTCATGTATACTGCTCCGGCAAGGCACAATAGCAATCTCTATAAATGTTGATAGCTTGGCCCTTCTTAAAAGCAGCAGCACAAATTTCTGGTGCATTCTCGGCCTTCTACACAGGTCCACGTGCCGGGAATGCAAGACAGTTTTTCCCATTGGTGTATTTTGTGGCTCAGGCAAACCTCCCCTTGGTGACTTCCTTGGAGCCTTCAGGAGTTCAGGAGTGGAAAGACCTGATGAAGAATGGCATGGAATTTGATGGTACTATGTACAAAGTGACTCTTAAGACCGTAATATCTGATGCCTCTGCCCGAGCATTTGTAAAAGCGATAAAGGTCATAATGGTGCTTTCGGTTGTGAAAAGTGTGTCACTGAAGGCACACACAGAGGCAGAATGACATTCCCAGACTTCGAAAACCCTCTAAGAACAGATGAATCGTTTTTGCTGCAAGTCCAAGAGGAACACCATGCCGTGGTTTCTCCTCTTGCTACAGTTGCCCAGGCAGCACACGACATCGGGCCGATGTCTGTAGGAAGTTGCCCAAGCAACAAACGAAAGGTTGGGCAAAGCTAGGCTATAGCTAGGCTGGCCTACCTGGCCTTGCTTGGTACATCATCGGCCAACAAGCTTGTTTCTTGATACGGATCTGTACCTTGGCCAACGATTTGTCAAGCATTGGCCAGCCTACGTTGTGCCAAGCTTGTGCCAAGATACAGACCAAAGCATTCCTGCGGCGTCGCTCATTTTCAGACTCAATTGTCTCGCGGCGTAAGGTAACGATATACCATTATTTGTTTGTTGCTCGTATTTCCCACAACGTTTCCTGGGGAAAAACAGATACTATGCATAACTTGTCTCGCGAGCTGCCGCAAATTCGAGAGACCTGTTCGCGTGAGTGTCAAAATGAAGGGTGAGGCGTGTCTAAGTTTAATTTGGCGCGTACACAAACGACACTGAAATGATGAATTGCTTGTCGTATTAACTCGCCATGAAGGTAATGCTTCTGTTTCTTACTGTTTTAGTTTTGAGAAATTCCCTTGGTCCATCGACTTATACAGCGCTAGACCATTCTACGTTTCCCTCTCGCCCAGGCGAGATTAATCAAAGCTTTGGCAAGTGCTTGGCCAACGAGCTCGTTTCTTGATACGGATCTGTTCCCTGGCCGACGGCTTTCAAATCCTCGCTCTGCCTATCACTATGGAACGCTGCGCCAACGTTGGATAGCCGAAAGAGTCGTTGACCAACTGTCATCCGACCTTTTGCCAACCGTCGGCCATCGGCCATTCCTTGCTTGGGTGGGCATGTCGGCCCCATATATCTCTGACACTGCCAACTTGTGGCCGATATACGATAGAAGCCGGCAATGTCGGCTCAATGTTGACAAAAAAACGACATGGCGCCGACAATGGCAACTTGCAGCAGATATCCCGCTGAAGTTGGCAATGGCGGCTCGATGTTGATCGAAATCAGCGACATCTAGCCGACAATGTCAACTTGCAAGAGATATCATGCTGGAGTTGGCAATGTCGGCTACATGTCTCTGATTTCGATCAACATCGAGCCAACATTGCCAGCTTCAGCGGGATATCTACTGGAAGTTGGCAATGTCGGCTCGATGTTGATTGAAACCAGCGACATGTAGCCGACAATACCAACCTTCAACAGATATCACGCTGAAGTTGGCAATGGCGGCTCGATATTGATCGAAGCCAGCAACATTCATCCGACAATGCCAACTTGCAACGAATATCCCGCTGAAGTTGGCAATATTGGTCTTGTTCTGTCGTGTCGGTTCGTTATCTGTTTGCGGGAAAAACTAGCAACGAAATATGTTTTCAGAAATGTCTTGTCCGCTTCATAGAAGTGGCAATTAAATATATGCAATAAATAGCACATTACAGTGACTGAAAATGAAAAACATGCTTCCTTAATTTTGCAAGGTACATCATGTAAACGTAGGAGGACATTCACAAATTAGTGTCCTGCGTCTTTCACACCTTGGCAAAAATCCCTGGTGAATTTGCAGAGACGTAAGGAGTAGCATTGACAAGCATGACGACGTCACTTGGGGTTCCCAAGAGAGTAATTTATCTGTTCGCGGGCAAAAGTTGCAACGAAATATATTTTCACAAATGTCTGGTGCGCTTCCTAGAAGTGGCAATTAAATATGCAATTAATAGCACATAACAGTGACTGAAAATGAAAAACATGCTTCCTTAATTTTGCATGGTACACCACGTAAACGTAGGAGGACATTCACAAATTAGTGTCCTGCGTCTTTCGCAGCTTGGCAAAAATCCCTGGTGAATTTGCAGAGACGTAAGGAGTAGCATTGACAAGCATGACAAAGTCACTCAGGGTTCCAAAGAGAGTAATATATGTATTGTCGCATATTTTGAGAGTTGGGCAGGCTGTTTAAGACAGGTTACACATAAAGATGCTGCAAACAACGCTTAACTTTTAATGCTTTGCCACTAAGCTGCAACTGATTTCATTTACATACTTATTTTGTCTTACCTACTGGTTGGAAAATTGAAAGGATGTGGGACAAGGTCGTTCTTGTTTTATCTAAGTGCAGTGTAGAAGCGGAAACATGACATAGCTACTTTTGTACGGTAGAACGATGCACTGCCTATCTCTGATGCGTATATCTAGTGACATACTTTATTCATGTCTATTGCTGTCCACCCTAAAAATTCCTAACGACGACGATTTAAGTGGGTTGACAAAAAAAAAAAACAGTTGTGTTTGCAAACACTGACACATGAATACATGCAGCGCGCACATCATTCACTCGTGCGATCGTTCCATTTCTGAGAATGTAGCACATTCCAGGCCTGACACTGTGATCAACAGGCCTTTCCCCAATGGTGGATGAAACATGTCGCTGTTCTGAGACCCTCCTGCTTATTTGCTTGAGCTTCCCCAGGTGGGATTCAAAGGGGAAGGCGCTAAATGAGTCAAGTGGGCCATGTCGCAGACAGTCTCCTGCAAGGTGTATCAGCGAGTGAACATTGTAGATAACCTGTGTTGTGCCGTAAAGTTCGCCTACTTCTTGAACAAATTACACCAAAAGTTTTTTTGCATATTCATTCCCTGTCTGATAACTACTTGGTGATGCAAGTATCCGCGCAGCAACGTGAAGCACAAGAAAGTGGTGGTAAAGTCTGTCTGGCAACAGATGCTTCAGTGCCACAGGTTCAGCATAAAGCAAAAAGGTACGGAACTCTGTAGCTTTCCACCTTTCCACTTCATCGACTCCTCTGGGCTTCCTTTGGAACACAGACGGGAAGTCTTTTCGATATGAATTTAATCTGTCACTTAGCATATATACTTGCTCTGCTGTCATCTTTCCCCTCCCGTACTTTCCACCTATCTAAATATGAAGCAGCCTTCGCATCACTCCTAGGCAGACGAGATGCATGTACTCCAAGGGGAATCCAAATATCAGGTCTACATCCAGGCACAGAAACGGTGATTCTCCTGAGCGGTGACCTGTGGAACTTCTTTGACGGAAGTCTTTATCTGTGCGAAGAACAGCGTCAAAATCCAGAAAAAGCATCCTGTTGTCTTGATGGGTGCCCTTTTGTACACAGCGCTCACAGCCATGATAACAGCTGTGACCTTTGATACACTTTAAAAAACTACGTGCCACAGCATCACATATTATGGCTTCAAGTTTCACATTTAAGTGCCTTCCTTTGAGGCACATGCCATTTGTCATCAGGTCCTGCATTTCCTCAAGGAACGGCTTTAAGAAAGATCCTAATGGTGGCTTCCCTGACCCACAATAAATACTAATGAGGAAAGGCTGCCGATCACTGTGGTTCGTCATCATGTCAAGGATATGCCAGACGCTAGTTGAAGAGCTCTTATACAATGGTAGTCCGTCAATGTTGACTTGCAATTTGATGTCTCCAGGTGGTGTGCAAACTTGTAGTGCCTGCAAAATACCGGTTTTCACTCCAAAATGGACGAAGGTTCCATCATGTTCTAGAGCAGCCTTCCTTTGGGTTCCCAAGATTGTTCTTGCGTCCTTTGGAACTTCATGGCCGTAGTGTCTTAGCATTGCAGCAATGTCATTAATACACGCATGTGTGAGGTTGTGCTTGAGGGAAATGCCCGCTAATCTGCTGACCAAACTGCCTTCGGAGTTGTTTTGTTCTTCTGGATGCTCGTCATCCAGCCCCGCATCATCGCATAGGTCCTCCCAGGAAATATCGGACGCTGCATCGACTTCATGGCTCTGTTGAGGATAGGAGAGCGGGGCAGATAGCTGCTGAACATCACTGTTGAAAATATCATTCATAATGTCGATGAACTCCTTTCGCAAGGCACGATAACGGGTAGATCTCGACATGTCTAGAGCAGACCCGTGTCAACTCGTACAAAGAAAGAAAAACACTCGCATGTCACCACATAGTTTCAAAGATTCACGACGTGCAAACCGGAACGGACGTGCTACGCAAATCACCGTAGCGTATACTGCAACGCGGGTGCCAGAACGAACATGATAAAAATACGAACGAATACTCGGAGGACCACAGAATTCAGAAAACTGCATAGCGCACAAGTATTAAAACATGGCGGAGGCAGCAAACTGTTGCTACGTTCGCGTTGAGCACTGCTTGAAAACAAAAATTCAAAACGACTCCCATAAATTTGCTGTTTAAACTTAACGGAGTTTTTAAAAGTTTTCAAGCTCGACTTCGTGACCCGACGCATGTCGGAATAAAATGAATGATGAGTACACTTTCCGCTTCCTGCTGTTGTCTGTTGTCTTTGTGGGCTGCCATTTGTTTGTTCGCCTCGTGTTGCGCGGGCGTGTAACTTCGCCCCTTTCTAGCCCTGCTGGCTAACTGGTACTTGTGTAATATCAGCTGTGTGAGTGCAACCCTTCATATAGTCTCTGCGTCGTAAATTTGCCTTGGAACGGCTTTAATCTGTAAACGTGTGTGACCATCATGGCACCTGCGGGAAAAAGCAACAGCAGTGGCCGGTGGAAACCTACGTAAGTACTTTTGTTGTGGCATGTAATATTATCCGTATCAGTAGGTAGTAAACTCTAACGGTGTCACCCTTACTGTGCATTTCAGCAAGAACTACACGGTTGTCAAGTTTCTTGCCGCTAACTCCGTAGAGTTGGTTCCCACGAAGTGGATCATCGGCGGGACGCTGTGCCTTTGGCCAAACGAAACGTCAAGTTCGAAGATCATGGAGTTAATTAAACAGCGCGCTGACCCGGAAGATGGCTGGCAGCTGTTCAAATGCGAATGCATGGCGTCGTTCAGTAAGTGCAATGCTTGATACGATGGTTAAGCAAGAGCACTTCTTGTGTTTCACTTATGCTATTTATTTCATACAGACTCTTACCAGAAAGCCAAAAAGAACGCTACCAGTAACGTCACCAGTACCCTCACCACAGCCCTGTGGAGGCAGTAGCAGCTTGAACAGCGCGCAGAAGAGTAATAGGAGCAGTGGAGGATTGTACTTTTGATCTTGTTCCGTCATCAATACCCTCATCACGGCCATGTAGTGGCTTGGACAGCGTGCAGAGGAGTGAGTGTTTGATATTTCAGATTTGTGTGTGTGTGTGTTCCAGTCATGGGTGATATAAAATTTCCCTCCGATAGGTTCTGGGGACAGTGGAAGTGCTAGCACGTGTGAAGCCGGCACAGAAAGTGCACCAACAACTCTGACCGGTGAGATGCTGCTGTTAATTCCTCAGCAAAATGTGCATAGCTGTGGTTGGAATCACTGCTACAGTATTGCATTTTGTGCAGGGCTAAGTCTGTCAGCATGCTAGTTTACCACAGACTCATAGGTTAAGGCAATGCTCCATGTACACTGCTGAGAATGATGGCATTTCACAGTGAGTAATGGAGTTGCAGTGTGTTAGACATGTTTTATGCCACAAATCCACACTAAATAGTATTTGTTCGTCCTGCTTTGCAGCATACCATGAGAGGACTATCAGGCTGCTCCTGGAGGTCAAGTCTTCCCTGAATGACCTGTGCCTTAGGGCGGCTGCTCTTGAGGCTGGCAATTCGGACACGGCTGGGGCATCAGTAGCTGGATGTAGCAACGTGCTAGAGGAACTCCTTTTGGAACCACTCTCGAGCACCATGGAGTTCGACGCATTGGAAGTGAAGCTACAGGATCCCGCAACCAGAAAGTCCCTTGTAAGTTCATCCTGATGGTGTACTCCCTTGCAATGTCTTCCCGTGGAAATTTGCAAAAATCCTCTGTGACTTATTCGTTTGCGTCTTCTTTGGAGTATACTAATTTGGTCCTGGTGTACTTTACTTCTTTCAGACCAAACGACTTGCTGTCCTCGGTGACAGCAACCTTAGAGTGGTGGTACGCATCATCATGGAGGCATGTACGAGGAAGGGGCTGCAGCAGCAGACGACCGGCGAAGGCCGTAACAACAAAAGAGCACTGAAGGGCACACACCTGTTTTCGTGTATCATGGGTAAGTCATGCACTGCAGAACTTGTTTGCTTACCTACACCACGCACCCATGCCAGCAACAGGAACTATTTTCCTCATGTTTGTCTACCTGTACTGAGATCACGATACGTATATATCCCGACAAAAGTTTAGGTTAAAATGATTATTGTGCCAACTGCGGATACACATTGCCGTTTTCTTAATTTCCTTTCATTCATATGATTCTATTTCGTGTATGATTATTGCGGTTCACTGACGTGCATAGTACTGCTTTGCAAATCATTGTTGCATGCCATCAGGTATAGCGGTAGGTTAGGCAATACCTACAAAGGAACTTATGTTTTCACAGGTGCCGTTCACAAAAGGATGAATACCCTGAAGATGGACGCCACTGACAAAGAAATTGCAGCAAGAATTGGCCGTTATTGAACGTGTGCGGTAGACCGTGAAGGCGGTAGGAAGGAGAGGGCTACGAAATCGAACTGTTGGAATACACAAGTACTTTTTGAACACAAATGGTCTGGGTTGACTCCCCTTCTTGCATAGATATTTGGCTCACCGACACTATAAACAATTTGAGCACAGGTAGCTCACACACTTCTGGTACACCTCACAAATTATACGTAGTGCAGAGTCCACATATATGATTATCCACTGGTTATTCGCGTGTCGCCCCAAACTGTGGCAAAAGGCAGCGGATCCTCCGAGAGCCAGGATCACAGAGGTATCGGCCCGCCATCGGTCGCTCATCCAGAACTGACATCGGCCCACAGCCTCATTGTGATATCGGCCCTGTGTACAGCTGTGATGTCGGCCCGACCTCGGAGGATGTTTCAAAACAGATGTTGGGCCGACATGATGGGTGTCGGCAAACGAACACTGGGCCGCTGTCAGCCCAACATCGGTGTGCTGCCTGGGTGGTGTGCCTATGGTGTCGGGATTTCCGCTGGACTACATGCACTTGGTGTGTTTAGGGGTTACAAAGAAGTTACTCGAATTTTGGTTATGTGGTAACTTGGCCACGAGGTTGGACCACACAAGCGTTAGATCCATCTCTTCCATGCTGGAATCCATACGAAGCCATGTCCCGTCTGATTTTCCAAGGAAGTGCAGAGGCCTAAGAGAAATCAAACGGTGGAAGGCCACAGAATTTAGGTTTCTCCTCTCGTACGCAGGTCCACTTGTGCTCCAGGGTGTATTACGTGATGATGTCTACAACCACTTCCTATGCCTGCATGTAGCAGTGGCCATCGTTGTGAGCCCACGCCATCGAAACTTGATCGACTATGCTAATGACTTGCTGCGGTACTTTGCTAAGGTGTGCATCACGCTCTATGGGGACGAGTTCATTGTATATAATGTTCACTCACTCATCCACCTTGCGAACGATAGCCGCTGTGATGGCTCACTTGATGAGTGCAGTAGCATTTCATTTGAGAGCTTTATGCAAGTGCTGAAGCGCCACATTCGTTCAGGCAACAAGCCGCTTCAGCAATTGCACAGGCGGGTATCGGAATTCATGACACAGAAGTCATGGTCAGCTCACAGGAAGAAATTCCGTGAGTGCAGTGTTGTACCATCATCCCAGCAAAACGTGGGGACAGCAGGACATGAACCTCAATACTCAAGAGCGCATCTGTATGGCTCCTTGGTTTGTACAAGTCCAAGGGATAGACATTTACTTTTACGCAACGGGAAGGTTCTTTCTGTTAGCCAAATTATGTTGTTGGCTGGTATAGTCACATTTGTGGGTCACACATTTTTGAGGCAGAGAGAGCTTTATACGTTCCCATGCCCTTCATCCACACTTTCTATTTATGTAGTTTCCGAGCTTGATTCCGCTCTCACATCAGTGAACGTTCTTGAAATTGTCTGCAAAGGAATATCCTGTCCTTTCCGTGGGAAGATGGTTTTTCTCCCATTGTTTCACTTTTGCGGTCGTGACATCTAATGATTCCAAGTGCCGGTGTCCATTTTGAGCCAACTGTTACCATCAGATCAGCCACAAAGTGCTGTATGCTACATTTTTAGCATTCCATTGTTAGTAACTTGTCCTCCGCCCTTGTATCTGTTCCTGTTAACATTAATATACCAACCTACTTTATTCGTTTGTGTCAGAAGTCACTGCTGTTCTTTTTCAATGCTAGCAATCTAATTCCAGCTACCACGTTGTAGAGTTCCGAGACAGCAGTACATACGTTGTTTCATCATGCTGGGTCAGCCAAACCATTGCTGGAACGTTTGCTCACTGGCCAGAGGGTGTGTCGAAGCTCGAACTTTGTAAGCTTCTGAGAACTCATCCTCCTCCTCAAGACATGTGGACAATGCATCACATTCGAATTCTGCATACTACAGGTCAGTTCGCGTACGAGCTGTATTTGCGACTTCGTAAGAGGTGCGGTTTTTTGTGCCTGCCCAGGCGAAAAAATGAACTGGGAAGTCAACTGGTACCAGTTTGTTCCCAGTTGCCTCCTACTGGTCATGAACTGGAACCAAGTGGGATCAAACTGGCGGGAACTGGAAACTAAAGTGGTACCAGTTCAAGCTGGGCTGGTGGCAACTGGAAAGTGAAGTGGTACCAGTTCAAGCTGGGCTGGTGGCAACTGGACATGAACTGGTACCAGTTCAAACTGGGCTGGTGGCAAGTGGACATGAGCTGGTACCAGTTCAAGCTGGGCAGGTGGCAACTGGAAAGTGAAGTGGTACCAGTTCAAACTGGGCTGGTGGCAACTGGACATGCACTGGTACCAGTTCAAACTGGGCTGGAGGCAACTGGACATGACCTGGTACCAGTTCAAGGTGGGGGTGGCAACTGGAAAGTGAAGTGGTGCCAGTTCAAGCTCGACCAGCTGACATGTTTGGGAGAAGTTTCTGTTTGGGTTCCGGGAAAGGTTTGTAATAACATATATAAAGATTACGAAAGAAAGGTTGGGGGGACGATCGGAAAGCAACTTTATAGTAAAAAAATCATACTTCTATTTTTTTTTTAAGGTGCGCTGATGTTAACAAAAGCTAATTTGGAATTATTATGTTTGCATATTTTGCGCGTTCCTGCTCCCCTGATGAATGACGCGTTTGAACAAACGGTCGCTTGCTGCTTCCAGATGCAGCGTTCGCGCTTGTCTGCCGTGTTTTGACTTTTCGCGTTCGTCTCAGCATGCCCCAAGTGACATTTTTGCTCTTAATGTTATTAGCGTGACATGCGACAATATAAACTACTTTGAGCGTCATCGGCTTCAGTACGACCAGACAGGTGTCATGCGATTGCGGCTCTGCTGCAGCTGCGAAGACTGCTTCATCGTGAGTACTATGCTCAAGTGTTTTTTGCTTCCTGCGAACAAAGCAGAAATATAAATAATGGTACCGTCCTGCTGCACGTAAGGTTTTTCTCCCCAGTGTGTTGAACGAGAACATATGGACGCGTTTCTTTCACAACCAACGCCCGGTTTATGCAAATGCGATGTTAACGTTAACAAAGCAACTTTTTGCACACCACACGCTGTGAAAAGTGTCTCTTGGTTTCTCGTTCTTTTATTCATCATGTGCCGTTAGCCTGCGCGTTCCCGCTTTTAATGCACGTCATTCTCGTGTTTCAGATCCTTCACACGGAAAACACAGGTTGCTCTAGAACCCGCATAGCTCACCAGAGTAAGGCGTGGATCGGAAAAGCATGTGAGTCTGTTGTGGAGTAGTTATGCCTTTCAATTCATGTTTTGGTGATGATATTGTGTTTCACAGAACGACTGCGAAGAATGTGTCGGACTCCACAAGCGCCTCCTGTAACGGGGGATACACAGGAAAGGTGAGTGTCTGCGACATATGTGTGTATAGTGAACTAAATGAATTAGTAATGATAGTCTTCTGCAGCTCTATACGTAGAAAACCAACTGATGACATGACTTCCACGGCTGCCGGGAATGCTTCCTGTTTTCCTCAACTGTTTCTGTAAAGTCAGTGAGAAACTGCATCGTGAAATACAAAATGTCTGTTTCAGAAGTGCACAATAAAATAATTCATGTTTATTTCAGTATCATGCATCTGTGGGTTTCATCATGGAGATCCAAATGAGCTCCCGAGTGGCTCAGTTCCGCTTGGAGGAGAAACGTTGCTACTTCGGCTGCGACCAGTTGCAAGCTGGTATTTTGAACTGGGACCAGTTCAAGCTGGGACCAGCTGCAAACTGGTTTTCAACTGGTCCCAGTTCAAACTGGGACCAGCTCAAGCTGTGTTATTGAACTGGGACCAGTTCAAGCTGGGACCAGCTGCAAACTGGTTTTCAACTGGTCCCAGTTCAAACTGGGACCAGCTTAAAACTGTGTTATTGAACTGGGACCAGTTCAAGCTGGGACCAGCTGCGAACTGGTTTTGAACTGGTCCCAGTTCAATAACACAGTTTGAACTGGTCCCAGTTGGAAAATTTTTCATCGGGGTGGGCACAACCAGTCGGAGCCAGAGCCTTATTTTTTAATGCAATATTTCAGACAATATAGAGGAAGCCTTGGACATGCTCTCTACTGTAGAGGAAACCTCCAACTTTGAGTGTGACGGAGAGGTTCAGAAGAAAACAAGAAAAGCACGAAAAAGAATAATCTTATTATTAATATTATTATATAAAATTATTATAATATTATATATATAATATATATATATATATATATATATATATATATGTATTATATATAATTATAAAATTATTATAATATTATTATACAGACAGCGAGGAGGACACTCCTGAGGAAGAAAAAGTTCCACGAAAAAAGAAATGTCGGGGTGCTATCAGTCGGCAATTTGACAAGTTTTCGTGAGTGCCTCTAGCAGGCAATACGTACTATTATAGCTTTCATACTTCCAGCATCGTGCACTCTTCTAACTTTCAGGATCTAACCGCCATAGAAAACAAATTCCTCCGCCTCCTAGTTTACTGTCTCGTCTACAGCAGTCAGGTAAATGCGCATTGTACATCGCACGTTCATCAGGTAACAAATGGTGTCTGAGTCTCGTCCAGTGTAGTTTTATCTGTGCGCTTATTGCACCTCAGGAGGTTGCATTGCTTGTGTAGCTTCTGCATTTATTCGTGAGAATTGTGCTGTATGTGATGCCATGTGCTTATTGATTGAGATTATCTCCTATTGCAGGATCCAGTGCCTCTAACTGTACCCAAGAACGGGTTGAGAATCCATATGCATCCGGTACAAGTTGCACGCAGGCCTCATCTCCAAGAATATCTGCCCTCCCGACCTTCCACATAGAAGCATTCCCTTTTCCACATATATTTTGACCTGGGCATAAATGCAGCAGTGACGAAAGCAGCAGTCATTCTCTGATACTTGGACCCTTATGGAATATGTTGTATTCTATTTCACGCAATACATGAAACTCTACCCGCCTTAGAGGCCAGATTTATTGGTATGCCGCCAATTCTTTTGCGCTACATACTGTCAGACTTTTAAGCAACATTGTTGCCAATGTATATGTACCTTCCTGCAACTCATTTTGGCCTGGGGACACACAGAAGCTAGTGCATATTAAGGTAATGGCTGAGGGATAGATAGAACATGGCATGAAAGCGATCGCGCGATTGAGTGTGTTTAGAACTGATTAAGGTTAGCCAAACCGCAGTAAAGATATGTTTTGCTCCTTTTGGCAGCCGGTATAAAACGAGAAGAACCAGAAACGAAAAGCAGTGAGGATGTTGCATATTGCAATAGTTTGCAAAACTGGTGCACGAAACGGTTTTGAGTGTTGGAGGTGCCTATCCAAGACCGAATCCGTGCAATGCGGAACCAAATGTAAGAAACCACGTACTCATCCCATGCACATCTTGTCCCCTACAGGATTTCAAACCAAGACCTTCCAACATGATAGAGAAATGTTGATTATGCTGAAAGAACTACAAAAGAAGCACAACCCTGGCATGGTAACTGTGCATTTACCTGAAAATTGTCCCCATTTGCCAGCCACGACCTTCTCAGAGCTTCAAGAATTGGACACTCAACTCGAAGAACCTGACAACATGGCGACAACGGTAAGGATCCCCATTGCTGGCATTTGATGTCAGACAGTTCTGCTTTGTTCGAACTACTTTTTTTTTTCGGTTCGGTTCAGTGTAGACTTGGGTAACATTGTACAAGGAGATTTCCAAAGTAATTAACCAGTTATTTCTTGTTTTTTTGCCCTCAGGTACAGTTCTCTATGAAAGGGGGATCCGACTATAAGGACGCCATCCGTCAAATCCTCAAGGGCCTCTTGAAACACACTTTTGCCGTGAAGTGTAGCTGGAAAGGGTATCGAGGAGACAAACATGCATTTTCAACACTGCAGAACGTCACAAGGCTTGTCCTAGGTAAATACCTACAATGTGCTTCAATATGGGTACCTTGCATATTTTTAGTATAGCTTTTCCGGTGCTCCTCAGTGAGTCCAGATGTTATTCCTACATACTTGCTGTTGTTAATGAAGTAAGCATTTGCCACAAAATAGGAAAAAGTGCTCTTCTTCCTCTCAGAATCAATTCGAATCAACTTAGGAGACGTTACTCACAGCATGGTCAAGCAGGCAAGCAAAAACTGGCTCATGTGGGCACATGACCGGAATGGAGGCCGCACAGAAAGACGACACTCGAGCCGCAGCGGCTGCAGCACAGGTCTGTAGCACCCACTGATTTGTCTGCCAACAGTTCTGTGCTCAACGTTACACTCCCCCTTGCTGACCCTGTGATGTTTTTAGTACAAACATACTTTTATTATTTTATATGTTGATTTTTGCGTTGTTTCGGGGTGTACAAATAATGCACTTCATAAAAAATAAATGTACACATGAAAGTATATATGCACAAATAAAACATGTTCAGTGCATAACTGTCTTTTGGGATATTATTTCCTTGCAAAAAGGTAATCAAATTAGATTGTTACATTTTAGTGTAACTTGGCACAAGGTTGGCCCAATATAGGCTGGTCAATGCTTGGCAAGTCATTGGCCAGGGTACAGATTCGTACCAAGGGCCAAGCTTGTTGGCCAAGCACTTGCCCAACATGGCCAGGTTCGACGGCCAAGCAAGTACCAAGCTTGGCCCAATCTTGGAATGTCGCTTGGGGTGTGTGCTTCGCAGTAGAAGATTCCTCGTCCAGAGATTAACCGGAGTCACATTCGTCTTCACCAGTAGCTCTTCGTGCCGTGAACATCGACTGCTTTGTGAAATTTCCATGTATCAGGGAGAAGCACTTGTGTAAGCCGAAACAACCGCTGTTTTTTCGTCGTGCAGGTGTTCATATGTGAAATGCAAACCGATGGATACTACGGTTTTTGCTGCCAAGAGGTAGAGAATGCGTGTGAAAAGCTGACAGACAATTGCATCACAACTAACGATTATGTCGAAATACTGTGCCTTGGCACCGAAGGACTGCAAGTGTCTTTTACATACATCCGAGAAACTGAAGAGCATTGTTACATACCCGGCAGCGCCGTGTGGTCTTTACGCGCTACTTGAACTGCAAACTGGACGGAAAATCCTTATTCCGCAGCAAATTCCGTTATATCACCTGTCGGCCATTCACAAGAAAGATATGGGGTGCTCTGAGAAAATGCAATAGAAAGTACTCCACTGGATCTCGATCTGCGTCGCATGCTATTTGGGATACTTTCCCATCAGTACGCAGACTTGTAGAAATGTTGATGTCAGCAAATTTTCATTTCTTGCTTGCTGCAAGTTTTTCTCGTTGCTTTTTCTTTGCTGTCACAGCATAATTATTAGTTTGTTCCTGGAGGGTTAAGTAACCTGGGGGCTAAGTGATCCTGAGGGTTAAGTAATCTGTATTTGGAGGTTATACTAATGTCTTGTATATATGAGCAGTAAACAGGATAATTTTCATCAGTGTCATTCAGCTGAACTGTGCTGATAGCCTTTTAATATACTTCTTATTGACCACGTTTCCAAATGCCAATTAATATTTGAACCAAGATTGGGATTTAACACTTGATTAACTTTGTTTTACTAAAAGGAGTACTTGTAACTGATTCATTATCACGCCACCAACTAACATTTGTAAAGAAGGACTTGAGGGCTGACTTCAAGTATTATCAACCCTTCGGATCTGGGTACAAAGTCAACCATGCAGCATTGGTGTGCATAATACTCAAAAATGGTGAAATAATTTAGTGCATAAGTTCTCTGTTACTGTAATTGAGATGTACTTTTGTAACGTACTTTTGACAGCCCCGTAAATTGCAACTGGCTTGAGCGTACACGACAAACGCATCGTAACATTTAATTTAAATATAATATAAGAGCGGAAGCAACATTTTGTCACATCTCAAACTATATATTTCTTTTTTATTGTCCAGAAATTTAGGAAACAGAGTAGGACTTCTTGTCCCCTGATGTTTTGACGTACTTGATAGAGTTGTAAAACTTGCAACAAGAGAAGTATAAACCGTTTTGCCTTTCCCTTTTGAATTTAACAAGCAAGTTATATTTCACCATGCGTGCACTTTTGTATTCTCTTGTTGATGAGAAAATTACAGGAACAATAATGCTGCAGATATTCCAACAATGACCTGTCATCTTCGTGAAGATGAGAACTTTTCTTCACGCGTGCTGAGCAAGACAAAAGAAATGTACAATGAAGGTTGTACAAAAACTGAAAATCTCCGTCGACTAAAATTTTATATATGTGGATGTTACGACATCGTGTAGTTTCCGTCCAAAAGTAGGACAAGTCAAGATTGTTTGGTTGTTGTTGATAAATTGTCGGTATGTTGATGTGCTATACCGTTATAGCACATCAATATAGATGAGGGGCAAACACAGTAGACAGCGTGATGGTTGGAAACTCTCAATTGAAGATTTATTCAACAGAACAAGCAACTGAAAGCACAAGCACAAAAAGCATAAGCAGTGCCCATGCAACGCAGGACCACCTTAATCTAGGAGAAGGTAGGATTGAGAGATCAATAAAGAGAAATGACCGTTGTGTCCGAAATAGGGGAGCTCTGCAAATTTAGGACCAATATGATGTAGCCTTGTGTGGCTCACTGCAGCTGTGACACGCTTTGAACAACTCCAGTACGGGGGCTTCGAATACAATGAACTTTCGCTGTTTCAGTAGGCATTCAAGTGTAGAGGATGCATCTCTAGAAAATTAATTAACGTTCCCTAGTCATAACTCTACCTCAACAGGAAGTAGTCCTCTACCCTTCAAAGAAGCCAGTAGTTCTCATCGGTTTCTTCTCCTGCTGTTGGTGTCATACTAATGTTCTGCACGTGCCCAAAGACGCCAAAAATGTCACGAAGTCTGCAACACGTAACAGATCTAGTGATTCTATCTGTGGACTTTGCATACCTGCTTTCAGCTATTTCTGTCAGGTCAACTTGAGTGCCTGGATCACACACACACGAAGCAACCTGGCACCACTTCAACACTGAAAGGCCCCTAAAATCAAATTCGTTGATGTTGATAATGCTCAGTACGGGACAAGTAGGATAACATAAGTTAAATGGAATTGCTATATTATAAGTTATATATACATATATATATATACGTGACACCTGCACATACCTAAGAGGTTGTGTTGAACTCCTCACCTCGATGAAGCAAAATCACTGGTTGCTGAATGGCAGAGTGCTTCGGACGTCTTCGCAATTCGCTTTCTACGTCATCTTCGTAGTCATCGGCAGCAAACTGAGCTCAGCACACACACGACTGTTGTATCTAATAGCAGAGTGCTTGGAACCACATTCGTTTTCGCGAACTCCCCTGTGGAATCTTGTGGTGGAAACGCCCGTCGTCGGAGATGAACGAAGATGATTTTTGCATCCCCGAACACCAAAACTACGCCAGGCGGTCTCTCGAATACATGACACAGCAGCCACAGACATATCATTTACTTCCATTTTCTGCTCCGCGCGACCAGCATGGCCACCCACGACGTAGACAATAAACCACAATAAACGCCTACCAGATGGCGTTGCGGATCGTAGCTCGTAGCGGCGGGAGCGGCGGAGTAGCTGAATGCTTTATTAACGCTTTATTAGTGTAGAAACTATGGAAGTGAGCGTCATTTTTAAAATGGCGTTTAGCTGTAAGATAGTGTGCGTCAACTTTGTTCTCTACAAAATTGACTCTCACGTGGTAAGGGTTAGACCAATCTCTGGGACCCCTGGACCCGAAACCCAAGTTGCTCTTTTTCGCCGTTCGTTGGCAGCACCGTCCATGTTCCGGCAATCTTCAAAATATTTCTACGTAAAAAATATGCCGAATTGAGAAGTAATGCTTGCTGTATGTTATCAAACAATGATGTTGTGCACGATAGTGGGCAAAAATATGGGGGTTATTTTTCACTTTTCAGTCCCTTTAATCGGTCCCAAATCAAGACCTAAAGCGTTTTTTCATCGTCCTGATACGAAACCATGTCAAGAGAAAAACACGCATTTCCATGAAAATCCGCGCTCTAGTTATAATGAATAAAAGTCGAGAATGACTTACCATTGTTGTGTATGGCTTCCGGAAACCCATTTTGAAGGATAAATGTCATGTACGGCGATGAGTTATTTGGGCCATACACAAGCGCCCCAACAGGTGTTCCAGAAAATTCTGGGTAGAGCGTTGCTGGCGAGTACGTCGGGTGTTCCCAAGAATTGTTAGAAAGCGATGACGCGTAGATGTAGAAGATACCGATTATGGCTGCGAATTCAAGCAGGGTAAAATAAGGGTGCCTCCGGATCGTTTGAATCACGATGTTCTTCCAGAGTAGCACCAGAAGCTGTGCCATGGCACCCGTCACCTGAAATGTGCAACACAAACCATGTAATGTTTGCTGCGTTTTAGTAGGCATTAAAGTTTGTGCCAATATAATAGAAAAATAATTCACTTCGCTCCCCGAGAATAATTGGTTCGTTGAAAGGAGCATGGGAGAACTCGACAACAAGCATGTCGCGAGAGCTGGAAATGAGGATTACGCGCCCTGGGACACACATTGATACAGAAACTACGAGTTCAGCCGCCTATTCGTGGAGCGCAAGGCAACTTCCAGTCTCGCGGGTCCGAAAATCTCCTATCCTCAACTGCCAGTCTGCAACGTCATGCTGCGTCAGTCTGCGCGCTCCTTCTTTTAATCTTTCATCCTCTTTCCAGTTGCGTTTCGCACCGCCCATCTTGCATCTCCGCTGATCGCTTCCAGTAGCAGATGATTAGCGGTAGCCAGTGATAACTGCAACCGCCACATGACGTCACCAGAACCGAGGAGTCGCTGGTGGAGGGCGCCGCCGCAACTGCGCTCTCTCGTAAACTAATTTTCTCAGGACATTCCCATTTCCAAAAGATATATTTGACCGTGACGATTTCTGAATGTAGTAAGCTCGGATATTCCATACTTAGCGCGGCTGTGTTTCTCCGTGGTTCAGATGGTGTTATTGAAATGCTTTTAAAACATAATTTTAACACATAATTTTATCATTGTTATGTCTTTTGGACTCGGTATATGGCCTTCTTTCACCACCATGCATTATTTCATTTTTAGACACATTCACAAGTTTAAACAGAGCCACCAGTCCCACCGCTATCGTATAACCGTAGGTTCATATGACACAGCATAAAAATATAGATTCCAAGAGCCTTCCGTGTTCGTTCAAGACTCTCCCTGCATTGATCGTTACGTTAATTTCCCAACTTAAGGGACTTTTAAGGCACTCTCACATCGCAACACACACACCCCGTATTTAGGGTGCCTCGCGTATACGGCGTGTCTGTGGAACGTTTACCGCATGAGCAACTTGTCCGCCGTTCTCGGCAGGTTTCGAACCTGAGACACATTGCCAACTGATCCACTGAAGCTGCTGAATCTTAAAGTGATATGAATGGTGGTTTTACACCGTTCCCGACATGTCCCAGCCGAATCCCTATGAACAATGTGAGTCAGGCAGGTCACAAGACGGCTTATGGCTACCACACTAAAGTACTCAGGTTGACTCAAATAATCTGAGTGAGGAATGCATGCTGATAAATAGAGTAGACTTCCTAACCTTCCAGCCCCGACATCTGTGCGGCTCAATTTTGCGTGCATATATAGAAAACACGAAGATTATCTGACTTACTATTACGCATCTTAGTTTTCAGGAGGTGTTGCATTACACTCCCCAACTCGCCCACCAGGTCATTCGCAAATGTACCGCTAAGTATAAGGCATTTGGATATACGCGAGCAACACAGTGTTCTGAACGTGTGACTGCACACTTGAGCGCATAGCTTCGCTGCACCGCTGCACAGGATCATATGCTGCTGTTACCTGTGAACCGAGGGAGGGGCGTAACGCACGCCCCTTTTACGACATCTACTACGAAGTGGAAGTGCTTTGAAAAAGCATGCGTCTCGTACGCTGAATAAAATAGGGTAAAGAGCAATATCAGTCTAAATGACGGTTGCCTGTGAACCTGTTATGTGTTGCAGTTCCGTCTTCAAACTGTATTCAGGTTAGCTTTGCCTTCAATTTTTGTAGGGGACATCTTGTGGACCACACGCTGTCCTCGTGATGTGGACAGCAGAGCTGTTATCCAACTAGCAAACTATGTCTTGTACGGTAAACGATAATCTTGACCGAGATAGACTGCCAAGGAAGACTTACTGTGATATCGATGCTATTGGAAAGAGCTTCCACTGCTTCATCTTCGTCTTACGTTGAAGTGGCATGGCCATTCATAAGCATCGTCCTCAGGATCACGGATTCTATTTTGGTGAAACATATTGGGTCTGAAAAGCATATCAGCTTCAACAGAATTTTTCATTGAAATATATTTTGCAATCACAGCCTGCAGGAGCGCAAGTCTCCGCGGGCTGCTCAGAGGGAAGGGGAACACTACAAAACACATATAATACGCAAATAAAACACGACAACATCCTAATGCTCGTTACATGTGCCTATCACAATCATCATCATGATGTAAAATGAATCGCAATAAAATTCTAACAAGCAATTCATGCCCATCATTACGATACGGCCGATACAACATTTTTGAGATTCGGAGAGGGTGCATCAGCGCGAGAGGCCATGCCCAAATCTATTTCAAACGGTAACTTGACAAAAATATACGATAAATCTCACAGAGACGATTGCACTCATCTTTTGACGTCTTCGACAATCACTCTGCATTTCCCTGCATTCTTCTACATTATTCTAGCATTTATCTCATTGCAAGTTTCCCAAAAAGAAAGTTTGTTGAGCGCTTTTCACGGCAGGGATGTAATGTTCCACTTCCAGCTACACCGGCTGGAAGCGCTGTTTCACTCTGAATGGGCATCACTGCCCGAGGAAGTGCTTCGTAAAACAATCCGGTGCTTTCCTCTAGGAAGAGTTCAAGGTTTAAGTGCCCCTAACCTAGTATTTGCTCGCCTTTCCCTGCAACCACCACCACAACAACTTTATTTTCATGATGATGATGATGATGCACATTTCCGCGTCAAGATAGGTCCCGTCAATTGACCCATACGCCTGGTGCCTTGCTTGCGACTTTTTGTGGTAGTTGGATGCC
This sequence comes from Ornithodoros turicata, assembly GCF_037126465.1. NCBI lineage: Eukaryota > Metazoa > Arthropoda > Arachnida > Ixodida > Argasidae > Ornithodoros > Ornithodoros turicata. Next base: position 50,410,678 of record NC_088203.1, on the reverse strand, counting down.
TCTACGCTTTCTGGAGGACTGCAGAGCTCCAAACTACCTCATGTACTAGGGCTTTGTGAACTGCAATAAAAAAAGAAGAACGGTTATGACAGCCCCATCGTTGTTCAAAACTATACGGAATAGCCGACGTCAGTCACTGCGCTTCGTCTTCAAGGTGTTTATTGTGGCTAGTCCAGCACAAATTCTGTCGATGACCATGGCAAGATATCGGTCGAAACGTATAGGATCAAGCTTGTTGATGTCTATCCTAATCGGAAATGGCGTTAAGCGCTAGCGTGTGACTTGGAGTTTGCATATTTCTCTGCTGGAGGACCCTTCCCAACTCGCGTGTGGTCGTGGAGACTATATGATGCCAGTTGCGACTGATCTTGGAGGGCCGTGAAGTAATGTAATGTAATGTAATGTGATTTTATTTCCTAAAAAAACTGTGGCGGAAGCTGTGAAAAAAAGCCACTATAGTGACTTGAGGGACTCGCAGCTCCCAGCGACATACAGTTGCCAATGGTGATACACTGCTACACACAGGAACTAGAAATGAAGTCAGTTGTACACCACACAAAAGTACACATCAAGGAAAAAAACAAAAAAAAAACGTATTTTTGACGTGAAGTGACCAATACAACCTTATATGAGACCTTTGGAGGAGTTATTGATTTTAGAGTTGCCATCACGACGTTAAACAGTGTAGGTGAGACGAGCCACTTTGTCCTGAATATGTTCCTAAGTGAAACTACTGCGCTCTAAACAAGGTTCAACTACTACCCCTTGTCAGTAATCTGTTTTAAAAAATGGTGGATCAGGTTACACCGCAGAGCTCGAAGCCATGCCTCGTATATGAGGTACAGTATTTTAGAAATGGAAACGAAAAACGAAGAAGTGCGCGTTAGGTCACTGTTATACACCACATTTTTTCTTTTACGTCAGGATGACAGAACGTACAACTCTAGGAAATGGTGCCGCACCAAATTCTTCAAATATAATATGACCAGGCGTCCCGATCTAGGTTGGTCGTGGTACCGCTGTATCGCCTATTATTGAAGCTGTTCCTATTTAAGCTCATTCAATGGAAGACTACAACGTTACAAATAATGTCCCTCTATCGGATGACAGTATACTGAAGACAGATACGACGGTCAAAGGTTACATTGCTCTACTAGGATCACACGACTGCTCCACCGGTTGTAAGTTGACCTAAATAAAACAAGCTACTGTGAACAAGAAACTCTGCAAGGACCAACAGGCCTTTCGAGGGCGGAAGGAGAAGAGCCTTCTACTTACGCAGAAGCCAAAACATACCCCGTATGCCAAAAGTGGCAAGCAGAAATGGACGAAGGACTACGTTCATCCCCTCATGAATCCACGACCAGGGTACTGTTATGAGTAGATAGGAAACCCGGAATGAAAGTTGTCAAATTTAAATGGGTCTGACGAATCAAGGAATATGAAGAGGGAGAAATACAGAGATACTTGTCTTGTCGCCGTAGACGCAGGCCAAGTACACGACATCGACTGTTATGAGATTTTTTCTCCTGTGGTTAAGCTGACCAGCCTTCGGATACTACTATAGCCTTGGCGAACGAAAAAAAGCATGGTTATGCGTGAACTGGACCGGAAAACGCATATTTGCATAGCTTACTTGAGGAGCAAGTGTATATGGAACAGCCACATGCACTCTTAGAAAGAAAAGGTAGAATTTTCTACTCATGCGGGTAGAACGACTGTATTTGTACGGGTCGCGTTGAACCGGTGCGCCCGTTCTCCTCTCTGGGTATAAGCGGGAGCATCCCTTTCCCCAGTCCTCTCTCCACTTACCAAGCAAAGGCCGCAGTTTGCACGGGAGTGTACAACGTCGGCCTGGCTAGTTTCTTATGAGCGACAAAGAAGGCAGTTCTCGGTAGCTCAGACGGTAACGTGTTGGCTTGTTGAGCCCAAGATCGCAGGTTCAAATCCTACCAAGGACGGAAGCAGTATGGGGTGGTAACCATCGACCGATGTGAGTTGGTAAACAATCCTTCCAGCACCGTATGTAGGGGATTTCCAGAGTACGTCAAAACAACGCAAGGTAGTCGAAATTATTTGCAGTTCTATCCTGCAGCACGTGCAGACAAACCTCACTTGTAACGTAAGAGCACTCCGCCTACCAGCCTCTAGGCAGCCCTAGCGACTGAACCTGCTGTCCTATGGATGGATTCCCTCAAACACGTTATAATAAGAGTTGAGCTGTTTTGTTGAATATAGCTGTTGTACTTTCAATTCTACTCGTAGAAACATTTGTACCCTTGCAGGTCTACGCATCTGAGTACAATTCTGGTTGCAGCGCAGTCTACCCATCCGGGTAGGAAGTTCTACTTTTTTATCTTAGAATGTGGCAGCAGTATGGCACCGGAAAAGGTCGGCAGACTGCAGCAGTCTATTTATGGTCTCCAACAGTCAGGTAGGACAAGGCATCAGAATGTAGACAAGTGTACGTAGACAATGTATACAATATATTAGAATGAGCCACTCGAAACGGACAGTTGCCTATACATTCTTGAGAACCAGAGTGAGAGGTCATTCTAAGCGTCTCCGTGGACGATATGCTGATGATAGCGAATGATCACCTTGTATACTGAAGAGAGCAATCGAGGCACTGGGTAAGCAAATCGACTTGAAGGATCTTGGAGAGCCCAAATACACTTTGGCATAGAAGCGAACCATGATAAGCACACCCGCCAAATAACCATCAACCAAGCAAAGTGTAAGCAACGAAATATTTGCAAAGTTTGGTAGGGAGGACAAACGCGTGTCAATAGAAAGAGGACAGTGCATGTGCATGAAACAAGGATATAATTCAGATCACGCTTGTAAGAGTGATAATGACAGCAAGATCGATGGACCAAGAGATGTTCCTTATCAACATCTCATCTGTAGTTTAGTACAAGCAAGTAGACCACACATAGGTTTCGCTACGAACGACCAAAGCCACTTCTACAACTACTACAATCACTGAAAAATGCCGAAAAGAGTACTACGATGAGCAGAACTAAAAATGCTGGAATTACATACACTGCTTGTAGATCTCCGATAGTAGGTATATGGGTGCAAGCAGGAACGGAGGCGAAAGCGGGAAGTCAAGGAGCGCATATGTCTACACAATCTTGATACACATTCACTTAAAGTACCTCTACACCAGAAATGAAATCGAAAAAACAAAAGGTGTTTATGGTATCGTTCATCTCGAGCGGCTCCATGTCCGCCGATGCCTTGACTAAACCAGTGCCGTGTTGCAAGAATATAGATCCGCGGCATCCCACTGTCTCGCCAGCATGCTTGGGACGACGTTATTTCTTGCTTTTTGCGATCTAGGTGCACAATGTTATGCAGCATCAGGTCACTGTCTTTACTGTAGTATTCTTGTTCCTTCATAGTGCGGTTCAGAGGCCTTGACAAACTGAAGGATATGGCGTGCGTCCTGTCGTTCCTGCTTACAATCTGTCCCCACGAGAGCTCATCCTCCGTGACGGTCTGGTTAACCGCGGCCACAAGCTCCTGCGGAATAACGACGTCCTCAAGGGGCAACGGTGCTCGAGATAGCGCGTCTGCCGCCTTATTTGAGGTTCCCTTTCGGTATTCCACCGAGAAGTCATATCGCTGCAACGTTAAACTCCAACGTGCGAGCCGTCCGGCTGGGTTTTTCAACCACTTTAACCAGGGCAGTGCCTGATGGTCAGTTTGAATAGTGAATTTCGCACCACCCAAATACATGTCGAACTTATGTAGTGCGAACATGATTGCTAGGCATTCCTTCTCCGTCACGCTATAATTGCGTTCGGGAGGCGTCAGCGTACGGCTTGCAAATGCCACGGGCTGGAGTTCCCCGTGATGCTCTTGTAACAAGACTGCACCAAGGCCATAATCGCTCGCATCTGTTTGAAGTACAAATGGGCGATTGAGGTCCGCCAGATACAAGCGGGTAGTTTCCGCAATCGCTTTAGCGAGAGAGGTAAACGCCTGTTCCTCCGCTTGACCCCACGACCATCGTGCTCCCCTCCGCAAAAGCCAAGTTAGCGGTTGCGTTAGGTCTGCATATCGCGGTATAAACTGTCTATAAAAGCCAATCATACCGAGGAAGCGCTGCAAGCTTTTCACATCCGTCGGGCGGGGGTACTCAAGGATAGCCTTTAGCTTGTCCTCGTTCGGCCTGACCGTGCCGGACTCCACCTTGAACCCGAGGAGATCGATGCTGTTGGTAGCCAACTGCATCTTGCGGGGATTGACAGTCAATCCTGCAGTCTGCATGCGTCCTAATACCACTTTCAAATGAGAAAGGTGTTCCTGGAATGTATGTGAAAAAATTACTACGTCATTCATGTACGCCATAGCGAAATTGTATTTCGCATCGCCAAGCACCTCGTGCATCACTCGCTGAAAACTAGCGGGGGAATTAGACAGTCTAGAGGGCAGTCGGACAAATTCAAATAATCCCCTGTGACATGTAAATGCTGTTTTTTCAACATCATCCGGTGCTATCGGAATCTGCAGGAATCCTCTACTGCAGTCCAAAGTTGTAAACACGTGGGCGGATCCCAACGAATACATGATCGAGTCTGTCAAGGGAAATGGGTACGCATCTCTTACCGTCACCTCGTTCAGTCGGCGGTAATCCACGTACAACCTTGCAGTTCCATCCTTTTTCGGCGCAAGAACCACCGGAAAAGCCCAAGGGCTGCGAGAAGGTCTCACTGCACCGGTCTCGATCATTTCATCCAGCGCAGCAACGAGGAGCTTGCGCTTATGCACACTCAAAGGCCGAGGATTACATCGCCAGGGCCTTGCGTCGCCGGTTTCTATCCGGTGCTCCAATGCATGGGTTAGACCTGGTCTCTCTGTGAACATACAGGAGAATGGCCGCAATGCTTTAGCGAGCATGCGTCGCTGGTGTGGGCTTCCTGGAAATCGTTTCAGGGCGTCCTCCATAACAGCGGGTACGACCATCGCTGTTAGGTGTTCTGATCCGGAAAATAGTTCAACGGACGTAGATTGTCCAGCTCCGGGATCCTGGGTCTCCTCACCAGTCCGGTTCTGCTCTGTTTCCGGCGTCGTCCACTACATGAGGGGGTAGAAGGTAGTACCGCTTGCGTGCTGGCAGCCTCCGCGACGTAAGTCCAGAACGAGTCCCATCCGGATAATGAAGTCGCGTCCCAGGATCATCAGTCCCGCCAATCCGGGCAGGTAGATGAAGCGTTGTCTGACACGTTGTCCATCGACGGTCAAAGTCAGACGTACTGCTCCTCCGGCTGGTACCACTGCATCTGATGCAAGCCTGAGGCAGGTCCTGGTTGTCCGTACGGAAATGTTCCGCTCCCGGCACCAATCGTGGATGGTGTCACCCATCAGGGCTACAGCCGCCCCAGTGTCCACCAAAGCTGCAACGTCCTTACTCAGAACGCGCGCCACGATAAACGGTTCGATGTTGCATATGTCATCTTGCGCTCGACATGCGAGTGGGACCGAGGCCACTACGTTATCAGACAAGATAGCATGGTTAGAACTCGCTTGCTTCTTATCGACATTTTCAGCAGCCGACGACAGAACTGAGTCATTCCCAATTACCGCCGCCGGCGTCCCGGGTTTCCCTGCGGGTGGTGGTCTGCTGCGGCCAGTTACGACGAAAATGACCGCGTTCGCCGCAACCATAACATCGGGGTTGTGTTCCTGCGTTATTACTTGCCCTAGAGTCGCGCCTGTCCTGCGGCGGTGCATGACGTGCATCACCGACTTCGCGCTCGCGCGGCTCTGCTGGTGCCGACCTCGCTCGGTTCCTTTGCTCATATGCAAAGGGATCCAAAGAACGGTGAATTGGCCCGGCGGACGAACCGCCGTGTGTTCCGACAGTCCCGCGGGGGTTCAATTCCGCGTCTAACGACTGTCTCGGCCCGTTCCATGTGCAGCTAGGCTCCAGTGTTTGTTCCGGCCTAGGCGGTGGGCGGTACTGCAATTCCGCCAACAAATCTGCTTGGATGACGCGGGCTTCTTTAGCAAGGTCAGCGAGCGAAGAAAAGCTTCGCCCCCGCAAGTAAGGCTTAAAACGAGGGTGACATTGGTGAATAGCGCGGGCCACCTTCTCGCTTTCCGTCGCGAGCGGTTCAGCTCTGCGGTACAGCTCTTGGATTGCCCGGGTATATTCCAACAGGCTCTCCTCCGCGTGCTGCGTTCGAGTCATGAGTTCCTCTCGCATAAGCATTGCATAATCCGGGGGCAAAAATTCCTCCGGAAACAGCCGCTGAAATTCGGTCATAGACGGAAATACGGGTTGAGACCGGCGCCACACAGCAGCTGAGCTTACCAATGCAGCGGGTAGTATCCGGCGCAGGAAGGCTTCGTCGATTGCTCCAACGGCTGTCTGGTAAGCCTCCAGGTCCACAAGAAAATCTTCGACGGTCTTGGCATCGCTGTAGCCCGAAAATGTCAGTATCGTCAGGTTCAGGCGTAGCGGGGGTTCCGAGGACGGCTGGGCGGCGGACGTGCTACTGGGGAGCTGCTGAGACAATAAAGCACAGAGTGCTGTCATCTGCCGAAGCAGGTCCTCCGCTACTGGCGGGTCGTCGTCGTAGACGGGCTCGAGAGGGGGCTTTTTGGGCTGCATGGCCAGCAAATGCACACTCCCGTACTACAAATAAACAGCAAAAGCGACAGCGAGCGAAGGGCACGGGCGACAAATGCTATGAACAACACTACAAATACACTAGCTGTCAGTGCCTCCCGGGCGTGCGGCGAGACTGGTCGGGCTCCACGTTGGGCGCCAATTTGTGGGATTCCGCCCCCTAGATCCCACTTGGGGTAGAACCCAACCAGTCTCCACCGCACCGAGAGACACAGACACAAATCAGTCAACACCTCCTTTACTGCCCTGCAGAATGTTAACTTACATTCCTCGGAAAAAGCGCTCTGCTCCCTTCACACAGCTGCCGTTCAGACCAAAAAAAAAAGAGCCTTCCCCCATCGCGCTCGCGCCTTATCAAGCCTCTCTGATAAGCGCGCTGAGCGCCCCTTCTTTGTCTTCCACACTTCCCCCCGCAAAAACTAGATGTCCAGTGAGTCCAGAATGGCATCTTTGGCAGAAACCCTGCGAGCATCGGCCAATAGTTGGGGTTGGTATCTGCGCAGAAGAGCGACTACTGCCGCAACATCTTCTGGGCCCAAGGCTGTTGGTGCCGGGTTTCCGTGCATGAGTCTACTCTGGTGCAGGGCTCCTGCTCGATGGGATGCTGGGTGGGTTTCGGGGACCCAGCATACTTGGCAGAGTCTAGCAAGCTCCTCAGGGGTATAGGAGGCAGGGTGCTCAGTAGGATGTCTTTCCTGCAAGGTGTAACCACGAAATGGCTCTGGAGTCGAATCCAAGGAATCTCCTCGAAGGGGTCGGGACTGGTCCCTCCATCGTCTTCTGGAGAAGTAAGAGACTGTGAGGGCGCCTACCAGCACCGTGCAAGTGGCGACATTGTGTCGTTCGATCCTTCCGCTCTGGGAACTGGTCGTCGAACGGGGTGGCGGGTGATCCGCGCCGGGTGTACGTCCCCGACCTCGGGGCTGGCGATACGGCTGAAAGGCCCGTCCGGCCTGTCTTCCTCGTGTCCTGCAATAGGAAAGGAGGAAGGGTTATCTCGGCTGCTTACGTGGGCGAAGGTAATAACGGGTAATCCCGGGAACCCCGCCCTGGGCAGTAGTCCCTTGGGGGGATGGTTGACCGGCCCTAGGGGGACTTGAGGGAGAGCGGGCTTGCGATGCTGGATCGCGGTCCTCCTCCCACCTGCCGTTGTCCGAGATACGCTGGCTGAAGGTCTTGAGGTCTTGTACGTGGACGGGGCCCGTTTCCTCGTTGTCGCTGCAACGCTCGAGCCTGTAAGTGAACGGAGTTAGCTGTGCGCTTACCCGATAAGGACCGTCCTATCGATCAGCGAGAGAGGCAGCAAAGCCTTTCGCTGCACCGCTAAGGGGATGTGTTCGCCTTAGGACCAGGTCTCCAATGCGGTAAATGACCTGGCGCCGACCTTTACTGTACTGGAGATACTGCTCCAGTCTTGCGACCTCAAGACTCTCTCGTGCCAAACGAATGGCAGTCGAAATTTATCGCGAAGATCATTAGCATCCTTCGCGTACGAACGACTAGGCTGTGCGTGCGGTGTTCGCAACGTGTTTTCGAGGGGGAACCCAATTTCCCGTCCGAAATGCAAATAAGCCGGGGTAAATCCTGTCGACCTATTTTCCGTGGTACGAGTGGCAAAGCCAAGCTCCGTAAGACGGGCGTCCCAATCTTTATGCCTTTCGGTAAAAGATACGAACATCATCTTGATGTTGCGATTGACCCGCTCAGTTATGTTCGCCTAAGGGTGATAAGGGGACGTCTTTACGTGACGTATGCTCAATGCAGAGCAACTATCGACAAACACCTTACTTGTAAAGTACGAGGCGTTATCCGTGATGAGCTGGTCCAGGAATCCAAACCGGGAAAAAACGTCCAGCAGTCTGTCCCAGATCCGAGCGGACACCAACTTGCGCAGCGGGTAAAGCTCAACCCACTTCGTGAAGTGATCTGTAACAACTAACAGATATTGGTTACCACGGGGACTTCTGGGATAAGGACCCATTACGTCACATGCGACTATCTGCCAAGGTTTCTGGCTAACAATCGGTTGCAGCAAGCCGGGAGACTGCCCTCCACGCGGCTTAGACTTCTGACATATCGGACAGCTGCGTGTATACTGCAAAACATCCTGTCTCATGCCTGGCCAAGTCGCGATACGACACAACTTAGAGTAAGTCTTGCTGCCGCTACCGTGACCCGACAATGCAGAATCATGGAAGTATTTGAGGAATGACTTACGTAGCTTCCTTGGAACTACGATCCGAAAGGGGCTATCACCAACCTCCTCGTCGTCCGCCTGGGGAATGTACCGGACCAGGAGACCATCCTCGCTCAGCTGATATGAGTCGTACCTCTCCTCAGCGTCTTCCGTGCCTTGCAGGTTTGCTGTTTCCAGCCACCTTGACACACGCTGACAAAGGCCGTCGGTCCTCTGCGCTTCCAGGATGTCGTTCCTGCTTACAATCTGTCCCCACGAGAGCTCCTACCGAAACCACCGCACCGAGAGACACAGACACAAATCAATCAACACCTCCTTTACTGCCCTGCAGAATGTTTTATTTTTTATTTTTTTTCAATTCAATTTCAATTCAATTTTATTAGTAGTATTTGCAATACATAGTACACAGTGGGGGCCCCGTAGCATAGCTAGAGGTGGGGCCTTCCGGAAACAATCTGAATATCATATCATATGTGGCGACAACATCAGAACAAGGTATCCAATACAGTATGGGACAAAGCACAATACGCACAAAAGAAAAAGAAGAACAAACAAATTAAATAAATATAAGAAATAAAAACAACTGAGATTGAGCAAAATTGTGACGTTTATGAAGGTAAACAGCGTAGACGAAAAAACCCATGGGAGAAAAAAGACAAATAGTTGAAAAAGCGTGCATGAAAAGAATGTGTATGAATATGAGTACCTAATTCATGAAATGGTTCCTTAAGATGATCCGAAAACGATGGAACGAACGTACTGACTTTAGGTTATCGGGCAAGGCGTTCCATAGTTTGGCAGCAACGAAGGTGAATGTTTGCTTCCCGTAGTTGGTTGTTGTGCGTGGCAGGAGAAAATTACCGGAGCGAGGTGATCTAGATGGAACGACTACTGCAAGACACTGATTGTTGAAGACACCTGACAAATGCTTGTACAGAAGCATGCAAATGTTAACTTAGATTCCTCGGAAAAAGCGCTCTGCTCCCTTCACACAACTGCCGTTCAGACCCGGAAAAAAAGAGCCTTCCTTCATCGCGCTCGCGCCTTATCAAGCCTCTCTGATAAGCGCTCTCAGCGCCCCCTCTTTGTCTTCCACAGTTCTCATCACACATTTTTTTAATTTTATTTATTTACTTGAAATGCCCGAGGGCTTTACATGAGGGGTGGGAAAATAAACCGACGCACAATTACATAAAAAGACACACCACACTACACAAATATTAAGAATCACACTGAAGAAAAACCCGACACAATTGCTTCCGGAACTGCCCGCTCTCTGACAGGTTCACAATATGATCTGGAAGGGCGTTCCAATATCTGAATTCGGTGGGAATGCACGAATGGAAATGAAGGCCAGAACGTGAAGCTACCTGCCTGATTTTCTTTCTGTGGTCTATGCAGTCGGAAACGTAGACCGGAGAAGAGTAGCTTGTTGAAAGAGTAGGATGGTAGTATATTTTATGAAGCAAACATAACTTTGACATTCTACGTCTAATGGAGAGATGAGGAATGTTAAAGTGCTACTTTAGACTGGAGACGCTAACCTCCCGCGAGTAGGATGAAGAGACGAAGCGCACAACTCTGTTCTGAATGGACTCTAATGAAGTGATTAGGTAATGTTGGTGAAGACTCCAAATAGCTCAGTGACTCCAATGTGAAGACAATGGTAAATTTTTAGATGTCGTAGCGTTGGACATGGGCTTGCAGCCAAGCACCATGAAATAAACCGCGAGATTTCGGCCTCCCGTGCCGGCAAGGTGTATGCTTCTTGCGCCCATCCTTGCGAAGGGGATAATGATTACAAGTTCTTTCTCGTATAGCTGACGCTTAGCACATTCGGAACATCATCAGAGCCACATCTCGTCACGTGCCAATATTTCCAGTCATCGTAGCGGAGAACAGCTCTCTACAGCTCAAGTATGTTATAACGCAGGCAATACAAGCTGTGTCAATACATCTAAAAGACTTCTAAATGTAGAGTTTGGCAATGTTATTAGATGTCTAACAGAGAAGCTCTATTGCTCTGTGTCCGTCTCCTAGACGTCCCTTAGTTATCTGACGGTACGCTAAAATACGTCTAATAGATGTATAATTGTAGCACAGATAAATACCCCTGTCAGACGACACACTAAATGCCAATTTAGTAACCGTCATTTAGGACAAAGGACCATTATGTCCGTGTCACACGCCAGTGGCTATTAGCAACACCTGGCAATTTCGGTTAACGTGGCTCACTAATGGCCTTTAGAGAGTTAAAGCGAAGTGTGTAACCGGGGCGCCGGCATGTATACCTGCACGCTGAAGAGCTCGTTGACCGTAGACTCCGGTCGGACGCCATCTGTAATTGCTTTTGCATATCTGTAGTCTGCCCCTGCATATACAGGGTGTTCCAGAAAACGTGTCATTGAATTATAATCAAAAGCTACGACACCTGGAATCATGCGGTCAACAGCATTTGTTCTTATTAGGTTTTTGCCACCTCCTAATGTGAATGTCATGTGCTCCAAGTTTAATTATGTAAATATTTGCGAACTGAACTCGGAAATTTGCCAAGTAAAGATCACTTTTTTACCCCACCAATATGAAGAGCGTGCCGAATTGATAATTCACAGTGATATTCACGAGCTATCACACCGGAAAAAATAGCCGAATATCATGCTTTTCGGAGCACCGGACCATAGCGCGATGACTTTTTGAGCGCAATCGCTCTCAGTGCGACGAAAGGAGGTTCCGAAGCCAGCCCACAGAGTGATAGTAGAAAAAGTAACAGTTCCTAAAATTGGGAGAGGGAAAGCATTATCCTAGTGAAATTTGGACGTGATAAGCCGTGCCTGTTTTATCTCTTTCTGCGATGTCGGGGAGGGCTGGGTTTCCGACCTCCTTTCGTCGGACTGACAAAGATTGCGCTGAAAAATTCATCGTGCGCTATTCTGTGCGACCTCCGTAGAGCATGATGCTCGGCTATTTCTTCCGATGGGATAGCTTTTGAATATCCCTGTCGATTATCATTAATTTGACTAAATTAGACACGCTCTTCACATTGGAGGGGTAAAAAAGTGACCTTTACTAGGCAAATTTCCGACTTAAGCTCGCAAAAATTTACATAATTAAACTTACGTTACACGACATTCATATGAGGAGGTGGTAAAAACCCAGTAAGAACAAATGTCATTGACCGCATGACTCTAGGTGGGGTAGTTTTTTTTTATTATTATAATTCAATGACATGTTTTCTGGGACACCCTGTATGCACGCATTAAAGGTTGACTGTGTAATGTATATTTGACTTTGACTCACGCAATGGTCCGCACGGCACGGCACGGCACGGCACAGCATGTAAGCTCCTAACTTCTGATCTGTTTAGCAGTCGGTTACGAATGTTGTAATACCTAGCAGCGCCACATGTCCCTTATATGTGTAACCTCGTCTCCGGTATTCGGCATAGACATACGACCAGAGTTGTACCTAACGCGTTACTAGTAATTGCGTTACTACTAATCAATTACTTTTTCAGTAATTTTTTTACGTAATCAGTTAAGTTTGTGAGCAAGTAATTTTCCAAGTAATCTGAATACAATTTTCGGTAATCAATTACTTTTTTTAACTTTCTGTCAACAATGGCAACCCTATTCCAAGCCAATCTGTACTTCTGTTCCACCACGAGTTCGACTGAAGCAATGAGGTAGAGGTCACTGTGACGGCAGTCTCTAGTCCACACGTGTTCCATGCACACCACAGTAATATGATAATCCCTTACAACCGCGACCTACTGGAGCAACAGTAAAATAGGTGACTGTATTGATACATTGTACGGGCTCAACATAGCAATAGTAACAAAACGACGCGCATGTTTCGACGTGGATGTTTCGATGTTGTTTTAAGTGTGTATATAAATCTGCAATAAACGCGTGTATGTGTTTTGTATGTTGCTTTTAAATGTATTTGTGAATTTCACTTATCATGTACGTTGGTGTCTCATATTAGAATTTGCAGCAAGAGCTGCATGGTTGCATTCACCGCAAGCTTGTTGGCTTTGGTATGGCTCACAATTTAAAAGTAATGGCAAAAGTAACGCGTTACATTTTTAATCGGTAACGTATTACATTTGTGATGAAGTAATTTGTAACGGTAAAGAATTACTTTTCGCGCAGTAGTAACAGTAATTGTAATCAATTACTTTTCTCGAGTAACGTGTACAACTCTGCATACGACAGACTAGAGCACGTGACGGTCTCGAACGTCTCTGAGGGTTTACGCGCCCCATCTTGTGAAATGTAAAGCGTTGGTTCATATACCATCATATCCATTAGGATGTATCAGGTCAGGTCATGTTGGGGGCCTAAGAAGGGCACACTATGCGGTGCCGGCCTCAGGCTTAGCTGCCTTCTTACCTGTGCCGACATGGCGACTGAGCGTGTCCAATGTTGAATATATGGGCGCTTGCCCACTATAGGAAACTATGTTGTTCCAGGATTCGACGGCAAGTTGTGAAAGTACGTTTTCTGTATGCTAGAGCGCTATTTCTTACGATATTATTGAACTGACACCCACGTGAGACGTTTGACACCTACTCTTTGGAAATGGCAGTTAAACGCCATTTAGCTAACTATCGGCTTCTTAACGGACAGTACCTTTCTAGACCAAACGGCTGAAATGGAACCGTATTTATCTATCTGCTGGGCTGTCATATAGACATGTGTATTAGCCATGATGTCTCAAATTATACAAAATGTATACCTAAATTTTGGCACCAGTGGCCCATGTACTCATTCACGCAGGTGTCTGTCACGTGCGTATACACGTATGTCTGGCTCATGCACAACATGTCTATACAAGTCACAAAGGCAGCATGAATGTTGGGACAACATTTATTTCTATTAACATACTGTGTAAACGCTGACTACACTGCAAATCTCACACCGCTTGACTGTCGCTTATTAAGGAGTGACAAAATTGCAAAAATATCGCCGCTGAATTAGAGGGTGTCTAACGGCTTTGAACCGCGTCCTATAGGTACTGGCCTTCAGGCAGTTCCCAGGGGCATGTATTTCCCCTAAACTCTTAAAAAAAGGGTGTACTTTAACTCATTTTTTGCCACATATATAACGCCTTTTTGGAGAGTACAATTACGCTCAAAAGGGTGTCTCCTCACTCCCTCAAGGGAGTAGCATAATAACTTTCTCCCAACTGGAGAGTAATATTACTCCCCGGCATGGAGAAGGCTACTCCCTTGAGGGAGTGAGGAGACACTCTTTTGAGCGTAATTGTACTCTCCAAAAGGGTGTTATATATGTGGCAAGGAAAGGAGTTAAAGCACACCTTTTTTTTTAAGAGTGTAGCGCTATTTCACGCCTTCTCCAACGCTATATACCACCTTTCCCCCACTTCACCCATCTACCACGGAAGGTTGCCCCGCGCGTCTGACAAAAGCGTGCATAATGTGCAAACCAAACTCACTTTATTTTCCGGTGTCACATTATCTGTGCATGGAGTTCCAACAAATACAGCCACATGATAAACGAAGGCCAAGCCGACACACGGACTGCCGGGAAGAACCACTGACGAAATATTTAGATCAGAACTCGAGCCAAGCAGTTCAGGTTTCAAACGTGTGCTGTGATGCACTGCGCTTGAAAGCTGCCCTGTCGCGAGATGTGAGGGACCTGCAAAGTTTAATGAAAGCATGGCAAACCTTAAGTTATAGTGATCGGAGACGGACGACATAATACATTTAAGGCAGTTCAGTAAATATGTTAAAGGTCAGATATGCCGATTTTGAAGTGCCGCAGAACTGAGCGATACTCGCGCTGTGTGTTCATTAGCGAACACTGAAAATGTGTGCGAAATATCTGGGCCCAACTGTTTGTAGTTTTTTAGAAAACGTTTTTTAGTTTTCCCACCAGCCCATCAGACCGTCGGAAAACCCTGTGCACAGGCGCACCAACGTCACTGCTCTAGGTTTATCTGTCTTTGGCTTGACATGGACTCTTGTCTTGGCCGCTTGACTTGGCTTCCTTGTTTTCGTTCTCTGTGCATCGTACATCGCCTGCTGTTGCCGGAAGCCTCCGGAGCAAAGCATGTGTTCATTTCTTTGGCACGACGTTTGGAAAGCGCACTTCCTTGTGCTGACCTTGTGAGCTGATGCGATATGATACGTGATATGCCACGGCGAAGTTGTCGAGAATGCGACGGTGCTACGCTGTTAGAACAATTCATCGGAGCATTCAAGTGTTACCTATTATAAGTTGGCAAAAGACCAACCAGTGCGAAGCTCTTGGATGACATCGACAGGCGTCCAAGGACTTCGTCCGCGAATGTTATCATAGGTTACGCGCGACTTCAGAGGCAATTTGGAACCTCGACACGAAATCGTCTGAAGTGAGATGCCCGGCACAAAATTTTGGAAGTGCCACGGAGGATCCAGAGCAAAAAACAGGAGCAAAAGTAAGTCGAGGTTCAGACATAAAAATGGAAAGCTTCAATGCTTCATAAATCGATTGTGCATTGTCCTACTGCGCTTCCTCTGATAGCGCCACGATTAACAACACGGCAGTAGTGAGAATCTAACTTGCGAATTACCACAGGTGCACGCTGAAGGCAGCGTCTGGCTCGCATCTGGTGCATGAAGAAATTGCTGACACGTTAGTTGCAGTCCAGCTGCCACCAGCAGGTATGACAATGTGCTGTTATAATTTGAGCATTCACCTATATTCCACGTTTCATGTGAGCTGTCATGCAGACACCTTGGCAGTACTCTTAAATCTGCCCTCAACATTACAACCTCTGCTTTCAGAGTGGAAAACAAAGGTCGCCATTCCGATTAACTGCTATCTCCCAGTTCAAGCACTTTTGCTGTCCAAACACTGGTTCCTCTGGATGGTGTGGCACAAGCAGCTTCGCTGACTGACATAGAAGGTACATTACATTAGTTCAGTTAATTTGCCTCTTGCACATTTTTGTTACTGTTAGCTGGACTACTGTGGACATACAATCCCTTCTGACACACAAAAGCTGATGTCATTGTCATCTCTGATAAAGTTTTCGAATTTTCACTCTTATCAACGTCCATTGTGGAAGGTGCTTTAACTAGCTGTGAATGTTTGATTGAAGAAAGTAGTAAGTACTGACCACGTTTATCCGGAAACGCACATCTTCGTCTGGACGCCATTAATGAGCAATTAGAGCTAATTGGGACCCCCCACATTAATCAGCACCCTCCAGGGAGCCATCACACTAATTGGGGAATGTCTATCTCGCGTCCAGACCAGTTGTGCGTTTCCGGATAATCGTGGTCATAAAAAAGAAAAAAAAAAAACAGGCAGAAAATAAAATAAAAAGATAGAAATAGAGTGGAGAGAAACAATTTATTCGAAAATCAACGATGCCGCGGCGAAGAAGCCGCTCCGCAACACCCGAGTGACCAGCGCCCGCCATGTTGGTAGTTTGCACCCAGCAGTTGCAGAGATCGACGACAGGTGGCCACTTAGTTGCAAGGCATCACACCAGATGGCGCCACCATCATAGCTCTAGACGAGAAAGACAGAACAAGATACTAGCGGCAGGTAAAAATGACAGCACTGCTAAGCAAGTCTAGGCATGCGAGAGAAAAGGTCTAACCGCTACTGCTAAACAGAAAACAGTACACATCGGGGAAAAAGGCTTACGGGGACGATCGCTTAGGTGGATCGCTTATCGTGGAACCCACGTACGTGGGGAGCGGGAAAAAAACGATATTAAAAATACTACCCTTTTATTACGAGAAAGACAAGCACGTCGTCACCTACACGTTAGATAACATCCAGTATTTTAACCTGTCTCAATTCGAAATTCCCTCAGTGACGATCGTTCTCGCGGACGAAACGGGAAGACGTTTGCCGTTGCGGTCCAAAGGCAGAACCAATCTAACGTTGCATTTCAAATATGTACCGTAATTCACCCAAAATAATCCCCGTGTACACGGGACCCCTTTTCCAACGAGGGGGCAGTGTGTTGAGCAACATATCCAAGTTTATCGTTCCCATCTGGCAGCAAATAAAACCGATCGCCAAGAGAACGTTGAAGCGCTTGGCGCGGAATTTGGCCGATGGCGAAGGAATATCGCGCGCAGTAAAAAAGACGGCCATAGCAACAGGGAGAGACGTGCTGGATTCCATGGAGGGCTCTGGAAACAACAATGGGAAGAAACGCCGCAAACGGCAACAAAAGGCGCCGACACACGACGCACCTGCAGATATCTTTGGTACGCCGTGAAGGTCACGCATCCGCTGCGCGCGCTCCGTCATGACGTCAACGAAAGGAAAAATACAGACGCCGATCTGTCTAACGAGTGATGTGATGATATTCGAACCCCCTTCCATTCAATACAGCGTGGAAGATACTTCGTACCAACTTTTTTATCCGGTCAACGGAGTAAATAATTCCGTGATCGAGTTTTGTATTCAAAATTTGCAAAGGGCACACTTGGATCTCTACGGCAGTTTCGTGTCTTTGACCGTGCGCATTGTTCGCGACGACGGGGAAGAAATGGACGAGAAAGATATCGTTTTCCCAATAAACCACCTGTTGAGCGGCATGTTTAAGACGGTCACCGTTTATGCGAACAACAAGCTCGTCAGTTCCAACGAGTTGTACGCCTACAGGAGTATTTTGGACGTGGTGCTTCATTCCACGCCCATGGCTCAAGAAACAGTGCACGCGGCTGGACTTTATGTCGAGGACGACGAACATTTAACGGACGATTACGACGTCTCGTCTCGCGGTCCGAAACAACGTTACGAAGCGACGAAGGGTGGAAAATACTTTAACCTGGTCGGTCAGATCAATACCGACCTGTTTCAACAGCCACGCCTGATGGTACCTGCCGTCGAAATTCGCGTCGTTTTCCTATTAAACAACGACGAATTTAAACTCGTATCGGTCCCCAAAGACAAGAAAACGGACAATTACGAGGTGGACATTAAAGAAATGACGTTACACTTGAAAAAGGTGACGCTGGCACCTTCCCTGTTTTTGGAATACGAG
The DNA here is from genome assembly GCF_037126465.1 of Ornithodoros turicata. Classification (NCBI taxonomy): domain Eukaryota; kingdom Metazoa; phylum Arthropoda; class Arachnida; order Ixodida; family Argasidae; genus Ornithodoros; species Ornithodoros turicata. Next base: position 50,392,817 of record NC_088203.1, on the reverse strand, counting down.
CGTCGGCTTCAGACCACGCCGGCCATCTACGTGTTACGCGGATTGGAAACCAAGGTGCGGAGCTTGAGTGCCGGGAGCTTGGACGCTCACTTTGAAAACGTTTACCCCGAAAGGGTACCTTCCAAATTATGCGTCGCCCTGCTCGCCACGTCCGACTTTCTCGGCGACATCCAATCGAACCCCTACAAATTCCGTCATTACGACCTGTCTCATTCGATGCTCTCCGTGGACGGCCAGCAAGTGCGAGCCGAGTACAACTTTCAGAACGACTTCGTCAAAATTCCCTACTTTAACTTCTTGCAAGAACTGGGAGAGAAACATTTCAAGTATAGCTACGAGCGATTTAAAACGAATGGGTTCCTCCTCTACTTCAACCTGGACGTGGGCAAGTGTTCTTCTCCTTCGCATTTGAACGAGTGGCGAAAAGGAAACGTTCGCCTGCAATTACGCTTCGCTAAAGCCCTTCCACACGCGGTCACCGTCCTCTTGATTTCCGAGTGTCCCAAGCTCATGTACGTCGACAAGGACCGTACGGTCACCTTCCCATAAGAAAAGATGTACGACAGCGACATCTTGGAACTCGTGTCCCTGAACCCCCTCGCTTCCTCCATGCTGAGAGGCATTTGCGCTTCCAACGAAGCCTTCGTTTTACGCAAGCCCGGTTATTTAATCATCAATACGGAAGAGTGAAGAAGACGCGGGCAGCACTGGGTGCTCTACCTGAAAAACTACGACGGGTCTACCGTGTTTTTCGACAGCTACGGACTTCCCCCCATCGAAGCAAACCTTCGAAGGACTTTACCTGTAGTGGACGAGTATAACGACAAGTGTATTCAATCACCCTTTTCGCCTTACTGCGGGCTTTTTTGTATCTACGTAGCCACGCGCATGTCGAAACGCTACAGCTTGAAAAGTTGTGTATCCATGTTTTCCTGTAACCTCGAAGAGAATGACGAAACAATAAAACGTCTCCTCGTGAGCGAACTCGTTTCGTAAAAAATAGACTATTTATTTATTCACGACATACACAAGACCCTTGCGAGACGATCTTCCAACGTGCTGACCCGACGCTCACCGCCGTCGTCGCCGGTCTGCACCGTGACGTCGAGGGATGTGTGGAGAAGCCAGTAGCGACGGACGATAGGCCGGTTGAAACCCGCGTTGATGAGACACGGGTCGACTGTCTCTCCTCGTCTATACTTTTCCAACAGCTCGAGCTTGTAATCTACGAAACGCTTCATTTTCTTTGCAATCTTCCCACTGACAGTGAACAGACGTAAGGGTATCGTCTTGAGAATCGAGCGAAAGTCTCCCTCGCAGCTATCGCCGTGAATATAATCGCGTAATCGCAGCAAGTCCCGATACATTCGCGTTTGCACAAAGGTGGCAAACCTCTGCTCGGGCGTCATCATGACTGAGACGGAATGAGAGTAGACAACCTTTTTTTTATTTCTCGTTACACATGAATTAGGCTCCAGCTTTGGTTTCGTAGCCGGGAAGGCAGCCCAAATACGGATGAAGGCTCGAGTCTAACCAATGGCTGAGGTTTCTCGACCAGAGTCCACCGCAGCGACAGGTAGTCAGTTGATCGCCGATTCGCAAAAAGAAGGTCTTTGGAGGAGGCTTGAAGGTTAGGACCAAGGGCAGATCTCCCGTCAGTAGCCATTCGTAATCTGCAACGAAAGGAGTGTGAGAAACGCGTGTTTTTTTAACTCAACCACACACGTACAATCTTCTTCAGTCACAGAGTGACACTGATGGTCCATCTTCTCCATCTTCCTTCAATAGTCGTAGTCCTTCGCAACATACGTCGAACGGTACCGTCCGACAGCCGAGAAACGGGCGAATCAATCGGTCCGTCCAATGCTTTTGCTCTGGAAAAAAATGTGAACGATTATAGAACGTATTAAAAAAAATAACGAGGAAGCATACTTTTGGACCACAATCCACCGCAATTGGTGCAGAAGAAGCGGGCGCTGCCAATCTCGCGCAATATGTGAGGCGGGAAAAAACCGACTTCACGCGCAGCAAAAGTGTTGTACACTGGAAACGAAACTCTTCAAACATTTCGACGATGATGATGACGTCATGGGTATTACTTACGAGGATCTACCAAGCTGATCATGATGGAATGACGATCGACCATTCGCTTCGACATTTATAGTAAAGCTTTGCCTTTCACTCTCTATGACGTCATTGAACGTGTTTGGGCATGTTAAGACGTGTTTGAACATGTTTGGACATGGGCGGCGAAGTCGCCCCTGGACACACTCGTTCCTCTCACCCTCTCTATGACGTCATTGAACGTGCCTGAACATGTTTGGACGTGTTTGGACGTGTTTAGACACAGGCGACGAAGTCGTCCCTGGACACACTACTTCCTCTCTCTCTCTCTCTCTATGACGTCATTGAACGTGTTTGAACATGTTTGAACGTGTTTGAACATGTTGTGACGTGTGTAGACACGAACCCCGCAATACGAAAAACGTCACGCAGTACAAATTAGATTGGTGGTTAGTGTGTCGCGCCCAGTGTAGAAGGATCCTGGGTTCGAATCCCACTCTGGGTCTTCTTGTCGTCATGTACAAGTTGTCCCAGAGTGTTAGCTAGAAATTAGTGTAATGTTTTATTCAACGTCGATGGTATTATCATTGTCATATGCGACATCGCAAAAAGGCGCGAAAGACGGAAGGCGGGGTGGTCAAAGTACAGACGACACCGTCGCAATGCGAGGAGGAGGAGAGCGGTGTAGCGACTATAAAAGGTGCGCTGGTTCTACGACGATTGACAGGAAGCCCACGAGGGGCATCCATCCACGACACGAGGCGTTTCGTGGACCAAAATGTAAGTTGACCGTCTCTGCTGTGAGAGTGTATTCTATGTATGACATTGTTTTTCAGGAACCGATAGCCGCTGTCACCGCATGACACTGACCACAGGGACTCATCCCATCCTCTCTCATCATCATCAATCTCAAGCGTTCCTCAACTGAAGGGAAAAGTGAGCATTGTTTCGTGAGGGGGAATCTCGTACTGATTTTGTTTGACCGCAGTGCCGCGCTGTCTCGTATGTCAGTACGACCCCATCGATGCCATGCTCGTGGCCGTAGAAAGAGAGCACGAAGCTAGAATAGAGAATCTCGGTAATAGCCCAGTCGTCCTTTCAGATGACGACGACGACAGAGACAGTAGTCCGCCTTTCGTAATACCTGAAACAGACGACGACGAACCCCTAGATGGACATGACAATGCAGACGAATTGCTCATGTGGGAAGGGGATCAGTCGTATGCAGATTTCATTCCTCTGTCTGGTAGGGTTCGAGATGAATCACCAGATGCAAGCCCAGAATTTCGAAACGAAGCTGAGCCTGTCCAGGGTCGTAGAATCGTTGAATTGTGAGAACACGTCGTAGAGAATCATCCCTCCGTCACGGAGAGACGATTCCTTTCTTTTTTTGTCACAGATGAGGCATTTGACGGAACGGCTACTAGGTACACGCTTCTCTGTTCCCCGCACGACGACAACGTCGACGATTTGCGACTCTATCTACCGAGCATAGCTCCAGTAATCACGCGCGTCCTCGAAGCTTATCCCATGCCTTTCAAATTTTGTCTGTGCTCAAAGGCGCTCATGGTTAAGGACGGAGCCGACGGGTTGACTTCGCATCTCCTTCACGTGAACCTTCACATGAGAGTCGTTCATAACTGCCAAGAAAGCGAAAGCGCGATAAATGCTGCCATCGCAGAGTCCTCGCAACGTGTTGAAAACTATGCGAGAGAAGGGTCTGGTTTCACCTCGAACGACGTCCAATGTGTCGACTTAAAACTAACGCGCTTAAAACCGAAGCGGATTGGATGCACGATAGAGCTTCCCGAGCTGCTAAAGAGAAAAACAAAGACTCTCACAAACGTCAAACTTCCGCCGAATCACGAAAACGAGTGTTTCAAGTATAGCGTGCTGGCACTCTTACATCCTTTGAGGAGCAAACCAAACCTGCATGTAAGATACCACAAGTACATGAATCCTTCCCATCCGGAGACGCGCGTAACGTACTGGCCGCCCTGCTTCCCAGTCACTTACGAAGACATTTCCCTGTGGGAGAGAAAAAACAAAATCTCCGTCTACATCTACGTGTTCGACGAGCTGACGAGTTCGATATCTACCGGACGGGTTCCCTGCACGCTCTATAAGGATAAAGTCCACCTGCTCGAGGTTAGGGAGCATTTCTATGGGATCCGAAAATTTAGGACTTTCATGGGACGAAGTGACTACTTTTATTGCGAGCAATGCACGTCCGGTTACGGAACGAGAGAGGCATTGCAGCAACACGAACGTCTGTGTCGAGACGTAAACGAAGTGATTCTCGAAATGCCAAAAGCGGGGGAGTGTGTCTCCTTCAACAAGATACGGTACATGCATCCCTATCCCTATTTCGCGGTGTTGGACACGGAGAGCGTTTTGGAAAAGGACGCGCTCGTGAAGGACGCCTCGAGTGTGCACAGGATGAGCTCGTATAGCATTGTGCTAGTGAGAAGTTGTGATGGGAAAATAATGGACGTAGATGGCTATTTGGGACCCAACGCGGCAGAGAAATGCTTGCTCTCGCTCAAGCGATTTAGTGATCAAATCGATAGGGTGAACAGTTTTCCCGCGCCGTTGGTCATGAGTATGGAAGACCACTTTCGGCACGCGAGCGCTACTCACTGCGAATTTTGTGGAATCGAATTTAACCGACATACGCGGAAGGTATCGCATCACGACCACACCCGCTTCGTAGAGTCCGGTTCTTCGAATTTTGTCGCGACGCTGTGTGATACGTGTAACCTTACGTGTCGTAATACCAAAGAACTCGTCGTGTGCGTGCACAACCTGCAGTACGATTTGAGCTCCCTTCTCCGCCACATGCACGTTCTAAATCTGGGCGAGCCGTGGATCTTAGCTTCGAGCTCGGAAAAGATAAGAGGGTTCAACATTGGCGATCTCCATTTCCGCGATACCACGCAGTTTTTCAACCTCTCCTTGTCGAACCTGGTGGAAACCCTGCTCGCCAGCGGTGGTGAAAGCGCGTTTCATTGTACCCGTCAAATGTTTGGTGACCGTTTCCGACGCCTCCTCAGGAAGGGCATTTACCCGTACACCTTCGTCGACAGTTTCGAAGCGTACAATTTACCCGCACTACCGCCAAAGGAAGCTTTCAAAAGCGACCTGAACGACCAAGAGATCACGGACGAGGACTATCAGTACGCCCTCGAGATTTTCGAATTGTTCGAATGTAAGAACCTCGGCGGTTACACGCGTCTCTACGTCACGCTCGACGCCTGTCAGCTCTGCGACGTCGTACTGTATTTCAGGAAGATTACGCTAGAGACGGATAGGTTAGATATCCTACGCACAGTGTCCCTCGCCAGTTACGCGTGGAGCAGCGCTCTGAAGCTCACCAAAGTCAAACTCGAGCTCATGAGCGATCGCGAGATGTACGAAACGATCGAGAAGGGAATCAGGGGAGGCATTTGTAACAGCTTCCACAGATACTGTCGGGCTAATCACGAGGGGTGCGACGATTACGATCCCCAGCAAGAAAAGACTTTTATCCAGTACCTCGACGTGAACAGTTTGTACCCGTACGCAATGACTTTCCATCTCCCGACAGGTGGTTTTGAGTGGGTGGATCCTTCGAGGTGGAGCGAGATCGATTTTCTCAACATTCCTCACGATTCGGAAGTGGGTTACGTGTACGTGGTAGACTTGTCATATCCCGAAGAACTGCATGCTCTCACTAGGGATTTTCCCCTGGCACCCGAACACAGGTGCGTGGACGAGAACGAACTCTCCCCCTACCAACGTCACCTGAAAGATGCGTTGGCGCTGAACGCCCCTTCCACAACGAAACTCTTGCTGACGTGCTACGACAAAGAACGCTACGTCGTTCATTATGCACTGCTCGCTCTGTACGTGAGGTTGGGCATGAAAATAAAACGTGTTCACAGCATCCTCTCGTTCCGCCAACACAACTTTTTGCGAACCTTCGTGCAGAGAAACGTCGCGTTGAGGAATGCCGTGAGCACGAAATTCGAGCGACTTCTGTACAAAACCATGTCGAACAGCACGTTCGGTAAGTCGATACAAAATGTGAGACGGATGAAAAAGTATGCCCTAGCCTACGACAAAGAAAGCGCGCTCCGAAAACCTAGCTCCGTCGACAGTCAGCATTTTCACATTCTGAGTGATAAGTGCATCTTGTACGAGATGAAACAACGCCGCATCAAATGCACGCACCCCCTTTACGTGGGCTTTGCCATTCTTGAAATATCCAAAGTCCGAATGTACAGCTTCATCTACGAGTCGCTCTTTTCTCGCTTGACATGTCCAGTGCAATTGATCTATAGCGACACGGACAGCGTAATTTTTTCTCTCACGTGTGAAAGCCTGGAAGAGCAGCTGATGAAGATTGAGAGTGAGTTAGATCTGTCTTCCTATCCGCCGGACCACCCACTTTTCAACGACGAGCACGCGAATCAGATGGGGTACTTCAAAGACGAGACAGGGGGCGGAGTTATTCAGGAAGTCGTAGCCATCCGAGCAAAAATGTACAGCATTCTCTTGGCTGGGTCACACAAACAGATCGCGAGAGCCAAAGGAGTTAAGAAAGACGTGGTGAGGAAACATTTATTGCACGAAGTGTACCGAGATTCTCTGTTCAATGAAAAGGCGGTCTCTCAGAAGCAGTGCACCATCCAGAGTATAAAGCAAACGATGTACACCATTTCGAGACTCAAGAAGAGCTTGGTCCCCTACGATGACAAACGCTATCTCGTGGATGCCGTACACTCCTTCCCTTATGGGAGCTGTGAATACGGTAAGCTTTCCTAGTGTTTTGGCGCGTATCGCATTACGATAGTACTCCCCCTTTGTGCAGCACCGGAAAACCCGGAAGAGAGCCCGAGACCGTCGACGTCAGGCATCGAGTAACCGCGGAACAAAGAGCTGCACGCGCATGTAATCGAGAATAAAAGTTCTAGTCGAGACATCCTTCTCTCTCTCTCGCAGACAGGAGAAGCACGGGACATCGTGGCAGTGTGGTAGCGGAATGGGTGTACGAAAAGAATTACCATTCCGCCATCGTGCTAACGCAGTGACCCGCGCAATGACGGCGCTGCGATGAAGATTCCCCTTTTCAGGCACGTCTGATCTCACGAACGCAGCATTACGAGATGATCAGACAAGGGAGGGAGGGTGCAGGCATCTATTGACCAAGTCCTTTGTATGTATTCAATAAAGATGTTTCAGTGAAAGAACACGCAGAGTCTCGTCAAAGTTATTCGGTCTGTTTAATGCGTTGCATGTCAATAACCAATCGGTATTTCAATAAATCAGTGACAAAATTGACGATGTAGACTGCTTGCAAATGTCGCTGCTTCCGCAGGGCGTGCTTAATATGAGCGATGGCACGAGCGAGAAGGTCCACGATGTCTGCAGCGATGTAGTTGAATTCCGCGTTGGCCAAGCTCACAAATTCGCTCATCAGTCCCAGGGGTCCGTCAGGAACCGTTATGCAGACGTTCTTGTAACGGGCGTAGATCCGACGCACCATCTCCTGCAGCGGCCCCGGCGAGATCTCTCCTATATTGCCAAAGCCTACCATGTGTATCACGTAGCGAAAAGCAGTGATGACGAGCTCGTTGCGGGGACTTTCGCCGTTGAAACATTCCTTCTCCACTTCTTCCCAAGAAGCGTGGGTACGGGAACAATTTTGTAAAGAGTGGTAGCTCAACATCTTCACGTAGTGACGACGCGAGCGCGGTGCGCGCTGCCTTTATAGAGATAAACGCGCGCGCGCAAAGAACGGAAAATGAAAGCGAAACTGAAAAGCCACCCGTCGCCGCTAGGAGCGCGCGCAGCAGAGAGCCGAAACCGAAAACACCCGCGGCCGGCGCAGAGTGAGCTAGCAGCGCGCACGCATGCGCGGACGGGTGGAGCAGAGGGCGCGCGCGCATCCATAGCTGCCGCTGCGCGTCGCCTCTATCAGTTTCTCTCGGACCGTCGCGGAAGACGGACGTGAGCTCCGCGCGCTCGCTCAGTTTCTGGCTGGATCTCGTAGAGAGCAGACGTGTGTTATCCGCGCTCGCTCAGTTTCTGCCTGGAAGTTGCCGCGGGGGAAAAGGTGAGTGATTTGACGCGCTCCTTTTCTCATATGTTTGCCGTGTTTAGCGGTGACCGCGCTCGTGTTAAGCCTTTTCTCGCATGTTTAGACTTGTTTTGCGGTGTCCAAGCCTGTTGATGCATGTTTAGCGATGTGTGGTTCCCGCCTTGTGTTAGCTGCGTAGTGTTGGGATTAGGCCTAAGCGATCGCCCCCGTAAGCCTCTTTCCTCGTATGTTTGCCGTGTTTAGCGGTGACCAACGAGTGATTTGACCGCGCTCGTGTTAAGCCTTTTCTCGCATGTTTAGACTTGTTTTGCGGTGAGCAAGCCTGTTGACGCATGTTTAGCGATGTGTGGTTCCCGCCTTGTGTTAGCTGCATAGTGTTCTGACGTTGAGGTTAGGCCTAAGCGATCGTCCCCGTAAGCCTTTTTCCCTTATGTGTACTGTTTTCTGTTTAGCAGTAGCGGTTAGACCTTTTCTCTCGCATGCCTAGACTTGCTTAGCAGTGCTGTCATTTTTACCTGCCGCTAGTATCTTGTTCTGTCTTTCTCGTCTAGAGCTATGATGGTGGCGCCATCTGGTGTGATGCCTTGCAACTAAGTGGCCACCTGTCGTCAATCTCTGCAACTGCTGGGTGCAAACTACCAACATGGCGGGCGCTGGTCACTCGGGTGTTGCGGAGCGGCTTCTTCGCCGCGGCATCGTTGATTTTCGAATAAATTGTTTCTCTCCACTCTATTTCTATCTTTTTATTTTATTTTCTGCCTGTTTTTGTTTTCTTTTTTATGACCACGATTATCCGGAAACGCACAACTGGTCTGGACGCGAGACAGACATTCCCCAATTAGTGTGATGGCTCCTTGGAGGGTGCTGATTAATGTGGGGGGGTCCCAATTAGCTCTAATTGCTCATTAATGGCGTCCAGACGAAGATGTGCGTTTCCGGATAAACGTGGTCAGTACTTACTACTGAAGAATAGCCCAGAATTTATGTTAACAGTGTCTACTGTTATTAATTCACAGTCTGTGTTCTGATAGCTAAGAAAAATGGGAACTATTTATTTGTCACAACTTCACACTGGATAGTGGTGCTGGATTGGCATGTAAGCTAATATACATGCATTCTTCAATACTTGTGTTCCACTTGGTGCAATATATCTTTAGCGGGTGCAGTTTACTAGGCAAAAATACATGAGCAGTGCTGTGTAGTGTTTTTATCAAAAGTCCATAATCTTACTGCGAAATCACCTAGAAGAGCGATGTGCAAGTATCCCGCGATAGAGATGATTCATAACAGGAAGCAGACGGTTGAGAGCATCTAAATTTTAATGAGAAGAGACTTTCGTGCAGAAGGCTGCACTTCTTTAGGTCTAACATGAAGTTACAAAATACCAGAATATATAAGATATGTTGTTAGGTAGAGAGTGAGGGTTGGTGCAAAGATAAAAATAAATATACAAACATATAATAAAACAAAAAGGGTGTACAACTCCATCAGTTTCAAGCCGGCAAGGGAGAAGTTGACAAGACACTGAAGCACTGTATCCCTGAATGCGTCGCCCGTGAACCCCTTTTGTGCCAAGTATTGACCTGGTCACCGTGGTCATTCATGGATTATGCTACACAACACATCCCTTGGCTATTTGAAACTGATGGAGTGGTAGCCCCTTTCTACTTTATCATATACGTTTGTGTTTTTACATGTATGGTTGTACCAACCCTAGCTCTGCTTGCTCTCTACCTTACAAGATGTGTAATATATTCTTTTTTTCTAACTTGATGTTAGACCTGAAGAATCGCAGCCTTCTGCGTGAAGGTCTCGTCTCATTAAAATTTAGATGCTCTCAACTGCCTTCTCTCTGTTGTGCAAAATCATTATACAGTAAACATAGCTATCCATTTCTTGACATTAAATTCTTTTTTTTTTCGTCAGTGGTGAGCAACCCTATAGAGCACTACACTCTCAGAAATAAATTGGCTACTAAGTGTCAAGAAACAGTTCAATTTTTTACCCCTATTTTATGCGTAAAATATTAACGGAAGTTACCATGATGCTTATTTGGTGTACAAGCTTTAAACATACTCCATCACTCTTAATAAATGTAAAAAATTGGACCGTTTCTTTACACCTATTTTAAGGGCTAATACGTTACACATACGACAAGTGTGAAGCAATCCCCGCTATTTTTCCTCTCACCGTGTCCCGCATCCCGCTTAGTAAGCGGAGCAGGCAGTAAGCGTAAAAACGTCACCTCACAGTTCCATGGATGGTGATATTGGACATGTATTGCCGCATGTGCTTGCGTTCCAACAGGTTCGCTACCACATGCGACTGCCCCGACGTCCGCGACCAGTATGGAGCTGCTCAGGTGACGTTGCTGCGCTTCTCCTGCGCCTCACTTCACGCACATCAATCGGGAATCATGGTGGTGAAACAACGGTAGCAGACTGTACAACGGAGGAACGCAGGTGACAATGTTTAATGGAAGGGCTAGAGAAGGATGAGTGAAGCACGAGGTGGCGTCGGTGGCGTCGTCCTCATCAGGAAAGATTCAGCAACAACGGCATGTGCGTTGTTGTTCTCTCCAGTGCTCTTACAGGCAGACGTGCATCGCTGCAGAACACCTATGAAAAACAATACAAAGCACACCATCTAGTTGGGCCAAACATCTCTATGTTTTTCTTTTTTTACCAACCAACTAACCACACCATCTATGTATACACCGCTGAGGGCCAGTCAACTGCCAAACTTAATAAACGAACTTTACCTTCACACCCATCCCATTCCGCATATAGTTCAGTTGTTGATTCTTAATTGATCTGTTTCGTACCTATTTTGCCTCTACATATACCGCTTGCGCAATTAATGAAAGAATCGTTCATCTCGAGCAGCGTGGTTGTCTCATCATAGTTCTAGAGATGAGACATTGTGACGCTGCTCGGGACGGTACAGCTCTTCCTTGCAATATTATGACCTTTCTACATTTCCGTTGTGTGATATACATACACAGACGCCAGAGTGCGCATCGCAACGTGTTTAATTGTTCATAAACATGCATGAAAACTTGCTTCGGTCTGCGCATTACATATAAATTTCACTAATATCTTCAGGAAGAGTCGTTGTGAATAACACTCTGCACTATGTCAAGAACTATATATGACTTACAGTCGGTATTACATATTCCCTAAGCTAAAGACAAGAAAGAACAGTATCACACAGGTGTGCAGTCCGCCATTCACCATTTCAGCCTTAATACTTGTAGGAACACTTACGTATCTGACAGGGCCCAGCAAACCATCAATATCCCACAGACCTCCCAAATTGGTCTCACACGTAACAGATGTCACGCGTATCCTCACAACGTCCGCTGTATATCCATCATGAGACGTCACAAATATCCCCCAGTGAATATTCTGTGGATGTACTACGAATATCACAACAATGACATTTCTTTACCTTACAAGGATTTATTGTGTCGATAACAGCCATTTCCAGCATTCTCAGACGTGGCAATTTCATATTTTGCATAAAAAGGTTATAAACTATCCTTAAATAAATGACTTCTCACTTCAGACATGTACAACAGAACAAATAAAAAAGCTCTCACAGAATAAGCTGCTAGTCAACACCGACTGTTGGTGTAACGTTGAATGCACGTTGTCTAATGTTGACTAATGTTGAGCAATGTTGTATGTAGATAGATAGTGCTGAATCAACGCTATTTCAACTGTACCTGGTCAATGGTGGATTGTGAACATAAAGAACAACGTTGATTTTCCAAGAGCCACTCAACTAAAGATTTACGCAGCAAATATTTGAGTGGGTTCTACATTGTACCTTCAACATATTGTCAACTTTTATCACGAACGGAAAAGTCGTTGCGTCTTTACTCAACATACTGCGCACCCAGTTTGTTCATGTGCCGTTCGCATGTAGAGGAAGGCCTGTTTGATGTGGTACTTATCTCACTCTTTCCTCATAATAATATTATTGATTTTATACCCTCATATCCATACCCTCTAATCATATTTGTAACAACTTATCACGTATCGCGCCATAGTCAACAAACAAAAGATAGAGAGAAAAAAAACATATTTTACCTTTTCCACGGGAACTATAATGATCGGTCACGTATGTTGAGGGATATAACAAGAGTGAAGTTCCAACAAGCGGGAGCCGAAGCGTAACGACGTCTGCCTCATCGCCATCGACATTCTCCAACCGCCGTTTCAAACAGGCGAGGTGCGTTGTCGTAGCGGTTCGGCAGCATATGACATGTTACACGAAAGGGTCTTTGGAACCTCAGCATCATGCGTATTTTGTACTGGAATCTCGGGAGCATCGAGGCAGTACTGGCCAGTACGTCGAACAACTACGTTGTGCATAACAACGATTGCCGTGGTGTGCGAGAGCTAGCGTTCCTTTGTTCTCCGGCTTTGCAGTTAAGGTGAGTTCGTTCTTCCTTTTGCCTCACTTAAGATTTGTGCGTTGTTGTTTTTTCAACAATCACATGTGGTAGAGGTGTGGAGCAATGACAGCTTTGTATCTGAGTAAACAGCTGTAGTTTGCTTTACCTGCGGAGTCTGGTGCGTATCACTGAGGAACTCATGCGAACGGCGGAACTGTGTGAGATTGTGTGTGTACAGGTCCCAGTAAACCACGGATGTCCCAAGGACGTCTACATGATGTTACCCTCAGGACGATGAAGACATCCTGAGGACATCCTGAAACATAATTTTGACATACTTGGGACGTACTCAGAACTGCCAAAATAACATCCGCGCACGTCCCAAGGAAGTCCATAGTACGTCAATGACGACCTTTTACGGACCTCTAGTGGACCTTTTTCCCGTGCCTTGGCCAGGCTTACTGGCGTTCTCTGAACATTACATCAACACCGCACAGCACTGCGTATCAGTGGCACAAACAAGCAACATTAGATCAAACACTTTATTTCGTATGAAACTGAGCGTCATAGCATCGTATTACCTCACCAGGTATTATATCACAGCGTAACATGACCAGCATTTTTTTTCGCATTATTATTGAGAACTTACATGTCTTTGAAAACATGATGTCCATGAACACACACAGCATCGGTCCACAAGGGGAAAAACTTAAAGGTATATGCCCGCAATGTCCGAAGTGCGACGCTGAAACATATGTTGAAGCACTGGCATAACCGACGACCATGCTGCACTGTGTTTCGTACAACTGGAGATTTGCGATGTGTCCAGCTTGCCTTTCGTGCGCAAAAATTAACGCTATCCAACTTCGGCTATATTCACTTTTCGCCACGGACTCCCTTCCCTGCCGCGTCATGTGAGCTTAACCTGCAAGAAATGTAATTTCAAAAACACTGCTACAGCAAAATGTCACTGTGAAGTACGCATCGACGTATACGCATACCTTTAGACACAGCGCCTATGGTTGCAGTCTGCAGTAGCCTAGCATTCTCCCTATCAACAGCCCTATTGCCTGCGAAGACGGGAAACGCATGGATAACCACGTAGTAGGAACGTGAATGCCTCGCACATTCACTACGTACCTTCAAAACGGGTAAAATCTTGAAAATGACGCGGGCGACGGTCCTTGGAGATCCATAATTCACATTCATCCGCTACGACGTTTCCACACATCTGTAAAAGAGTCAACAAGGTGCGACACATTGTACTTCCCTGCAAATTCTTTATTAAAATCACTCAGCATTTTTTACATACAGTGGCACAGCCGTGAAGCCGTGGAGCACATGACGAAGTTGCACGGGTGAAGCGTATGCCCAATCACTGAAGAGCTCTGAAACGCACTTTAGCGTAACTTACCTGATGTCTTTCAACATTTCTGTGACCTTCCCACGTCGTGAGTGTGCTGTCCCAACCGCGTTGTTCACCGCAATGAATACGTCGAAAGTATCTGAAATTCATAGATTAGACATTAGTAACGGGGCCACTGACGATGGGTGACCCACTGCTGGTAGGGTCACGAGTACACTTAGCTGAAAGATAAAGCATAGGGTAATAGGAATCAAAAGGGTGATAATCACACTGCTAGCATAAAGTAATAGAACCCACACGCTAGGAATGATACCAAACAAAAGTTGCACGAATCGTACAAACATAGAACTAACCTTTAATCTAAGAAATCGCAAGGCTTCTGGACCTATCTTCCAGGGTGCACACATAAAAGCACCCCCAGGCAACACTAGTAGGGCATAAAAACACATTCACAGCAGTCCAGGGCACCAGAGCAACGACGGAACGCGAGACAACGGGAGCCAGAAAAAGGCGTGCGAACGCAACGAAGCTTGCAAGCGAAATGGACGCCGCCCGCAGCGCAGAAACGGCAGGAAGGCCACCTGCACGCCAGGCCATGCCCCAGCGCCCAGGCGCTCCTCGGAATGTAGCAAGGGAACGGAAAGTCGCGCGAAGACGGGACCAACGCTATCGGAAAGAGGACGTTTTCCTCTTCAAAAACACATCTCAATCACCTTCCTACGCCAGCAAGAACCCGATATCGAAAAAAATGCCCCAGGCCCATGTATCAGAGAACCGCCGTTGCCACGGTGTTCTAACTCGAGAACCGAGAGGGATAGAAAGATGCGGCAAGTTTCTACGCGTTTCCCATGTCGAGTGCGTGTGCCCATTAAAAGGAAGTCGGATCCGCCGTGGGCTTCAAGCCTGAAGACAGGGACAAAAATCGGTGAACGGTGGTCGGTGTCAGGAATTTCGAGAATGACGTCTTAACCACTGGAAATCGACGGCTGGTCACAATTGGAAAGTTGTAGAGCAGGGAACAGAGCACGCGCACACAAAATTTCGACTAAATCGGACATCGGGTAATCGACTTACGACACCGAAAAGTGGGAAGCGTTTCAGGGTGGCTCTAGCCAGCCTCGCAGCTCATCATGCTCTTAAGCCGATATCGGGAGAACGGAACATCGCGCGCCTGCGGGACAAACGCTGTTGGAAAGAGCACATTGAGACCTTCATAACGAAGGCAAACATGATCATGTGGCAGCAACGGGAAGGCTTTTTTTTGGGGGGGGGCGGGGAAGCCGCTGGTCCCATGTATTGGGAGGAGTGTGAACGCGGAATCCTCTAACTCGAGAACTGCTAAATTTAGAGAGACGCGGTGAATTTTATCACGTGCTCCGCGTCGAGAACAGTGGGTTCTCCAAGTATGAACCCTGTCCGAGGCGAACTTCTTTCCAACAAGGGCACTGAAGTTCGGAAAAACGAATTTTACTAACGCGTCTCCGCCTACGAGTTCGAAACCACTACAGATCAGTTCCTGTGTGATTTGCGCGATCACACAGCTAATCCAGGCCCGTTCGGACCTGAATTTTGGTCTCGATCCAACAGTCCCGGCGGGATTTACAAGACTTTGAAGGTGTCAGAAGCACCGACGGTTGCCTAGAATTTTCAAATATCTGGACAACCGCCAGGATTTCTCACAAGCCGCAAGGTGCACGCGTAGGGGGATGGAAGGGAAATTCGTCACAAGAAACAGCATCCCGATATCGCCGCTGCAGGCCAAGATATTAGACACGGGAACCCATCGCGAAACACCGCCATGTCACTCTGATGGGGTAAAACCGTCACTGGATGGCTAAAAGACGCCGCGGTATCAACCGCCACCTCAGTGGCATGTGCAGTGCTCAGTTGGAATCTCTATGCATATCTGATCTATTTTGACCGATGATGTCACTACGGTGCCGTAGGGGACCTGGGCACATTCTTCTTATTTGTCCATGCTACCAACCTTCCCGAACCGCGCTCTCTCAGAATTTCACCCTTTCTATCTCTATGAAAGTTGCTTGGCCCCTGGTGAAATCCAGCCCATCAACACTCTGTGATGAGAGCTTTTTTGGTCTTTTTAGACACGTCAGGACTTCGATCCTTATGGTGAAAGGGCACATTTCATCGCATTTTATGCCAGTGGGCTCGGGTATCCACACTAGCGACGAAACTCCTCATTATTAACCTTAGAAATAAAGTTGTTGTTTTATTGATACTCTAGGCGAATTCCTTCAATTGGTTTCGCATTCTTTGAACTGGTGCAGTGTGTACAAAACATGTTGGATTACATTAAACCAAGTGGAAATCAGCGGTTAGCATTTATATCCATTAAGCCAATTCATTGAATTGCTTCTTTATTCCGTGGGTACGGTCTTCGCCACACAACATAGCGGAACATGATGTCGCGAAGGTATAGCTTCTCTTCAAAAACCCTGATTCTGTCAGTGAGGAACTTGTACCTGACGTCTACATAATGAACGAATTGGCTGTCTGATTTGTCTTTGGATATCGTTGGAATTGTGGCGACAATTCAATGATGTTATGTCTTCTCGTTCCGGCAGGGAAGCACATCTGGAGATGTAGTTGTGTGTGTTCCGTTCTACATGGAGATATTGCAAGAGATATCGAGGTCTTCTCGGCCTTCCCAACTACCTTTATTAGCACTACAGTAAAAGGAAACAGAAGCTAGATACTGTGGTACATCTGCTAAGCTCGGACCATGTCGGGAGTTTCTTTGTAAATTCAGATGAATAATTTGTGTGTGTTGCCACTTCGGTAACACGGATAAAAATTAGTGTCACTGTTTTAGTTTCTTGCTGCAAGCTTGTTGAACGTTATCATAAGGATACAGAAATATAATGAGCATCGAAAGTATGTTTGTATTCTACTTCTAAACCAACATCCGATCGGGACGCCATTTCGAAGTCCCAGCGATATCATTAAAATACATCATGGCTAGACAACGCTAGGACGTTTCGAATGGCGTCTTATTTACATCATTGGGACATTTTTCGCGGATCAGGACTTCAGGATCTTTTGAGGACGTCCATGGGACATCGGTGGTTTACTGGGGTACAAAGTGCAAGTCCAATTCTTCACATCTGTTTAATTCAGGATTTGATTGGGAATGATGAAAGCAATGGTGAAGCAAATTCTATTAACTATGCGCAGCCTACTAGTAGATAAGCTTGGCTCAGCTACAGTTGTCTTTCATATAAAGGATAGCAGTTATGTTTTCACGTTTGACTGCACTGTTTTTCAAAGTTCCTTGTTTTTTGCATGACCGCTTATCTTTCTTAAATGTCACATGGACGCGATGTGACTCTAGATTAATAAAACATTACTGTTTTACAGTATCCACACACAACCATGGATAGCCTCACACATGTGTAAAGTTACTGGTGTCTCTACAACACTGAAGAGCCAGGCATAAACCAGAAGACGTCGCTTGAGTCTGCCAGTGATTAGGCTGCTTCCGCATGTAACAATCTATACTGCAAGAGAAACTGCGGTAAGTCACTGTCTTGCATTTGTTCCCACTTTTTGCAGAGTGTTTGTTCTTTACGCCTACTTATGGCAGTGCTTGAGCTGCTATCCCAATAGATGGAATTAACTATGTTATTGGTTATCTTTCAGAGATGACGGTTGCGAAGTGGCGTAGCAATCACGTGATTATTATTATTATGACCATTATTGTCTCATTATGCGTCTTATCCGTGTCACCCTATATTGTTAATAATTAGCCTATTTATGTTGTAATATCATATTTTGTACTATTAGAAAGAGCGTTTCTTACAGTGCATGTAACATCACTGTACTTGGTTTGTGTTCAATAAACAAGAGTTCGTTGATACGATATTTTCTGTTGCAGAGTAGTATTTTCCGTAGAATAAGTAAAAATTGCAAAAAAAAGCTACAAAATACAGTAATAATAATACGTCCTGTATATGTCCTCTATATGTCCAAATATCCCTGAGAGACATTCCTGGAACCTTCCCTGGATCAGCAAATGTGGAAGAAATACGGGTCCTCTGTCTGTCCCAGAGACGTCAACGGGCTATTCAGTTTAGTCCCTGGGATATCCCAAAATCCCAAGTGGGATATCGTGTGGACGTTTCTGAGACATATATGGTTTACTGGGGGGCTGACACGTGTCCAAAAGGAAGAAAAAAGAGGGGTAATACAAAGAGGGCTATGACTGTACCAAAGCAGTGTAACCTCTGACTTGGAGGTACAGTATATAATCTAAAATATGAAAAAGATCAGGCGTAGAGAAAGACAGCAAAGCCAAATGTCACTTTCTAGTTAGCTTACTTCTAAACAGCACTTCTGCATTAGAACATAACGAGGTTACTCACAGGTTGTATCAGCTCATATCCGGAAGGAAATCGAAATAGCAACACTGCCCATTACAAATATGCACATAAATATTTGACATTCCCCCACTCGTTGCACTCAAACCTATAAGCACACTGACTCGCCAGAAACAACGAAGCCTCTGACACTTCCGCCTTCTGCATGGGACGTTGAAAGCGGGAGGCCTGAAAGATCGCGTAAAGCACACCGTGAGTTGATTTCGTCCAAGCTACAGGCAAAACAAATCTAAAACGAAAACACCCAAACGAAGACGTCCAAACGAAAGCCCTGCTGCATGCTGCTTACCTATATCTTGGCTGACTGCAGAATATCCATTCCCAAAGAGTTCCTTGAAAGTTTCACAAACTCTAAGTTCTACGTGTACAACTCACCCCGGAAATACCTACACTTCCCAGACAACACGCAAAGTCCCTCGGATGTCCTGGCGTTCCCATCAGGTCCCAAAAATAAGAATGTCCCGCTGAAACTTTGTGGGGATATCCCACGCATGTTTCAGCAGGACAAGACTCGGAATATCCCATAGGCGTCTAGCCAGGATAATTTTTGTCCTTCGTCATTTGGCTTCCTGAGCAGGTGAAATTTCGGAACTGTGGTTACCAATAATATCGCATAAGTGTGTATCTGATCGTCTGAAATTACGCTGTGCCTGAGCAGAAAAAACCGACATATATCTGCAGTTAGACACGCTTACTGAAAAAGCCCACTGTATGTACAGGGCAGTCCCAAAACGTTGTACTGTACTTTATTATCCTTTGAGTATACCATTCAATAAATATATATCCCCCCCTTTGATTATACTGCACAACAACTTGCCCCATCAATGTGAATGACCCCACGACGAGCGCTGCCTGGCAGTGCGGCAAGGACCTACGCGCTAAGCGCGATCTAGATCCTGGTTTATTAAATTTTTGACATGCAATATTTTCTGTATCCCTCGCAATGTGGCCTGCGACATAAATTGGAAACGGCGCCTAAATCACTACTTTTTACAATGAAAACGCAACTCCGCGACCTCATGTCTTCGACGATTTGCAAATCAACACGATGTGTGAGGATGTATGCGCATCTGCGTGGTCACAAAGTGGTGTTCACTTGTGTCGCTGACGCCGCTTCCACCACTAAAAAACAAACGCGTATGACGCGCGCACACGCATCCGAATCCAGCAATACACTGCCGCCCGCTGGCTCCGTAGTAAAAGAAGTAGAAAGTCAGCAACCATGGTCGGTACCCCGAGCGGTCAACGCAGGGCACTAAAGGCCGATCAAATCCAATCCATTATTTGTTTTGTGCCGTTCGTTGCGGTGACTGTTTATGGTGTTCATCCGTGTACGTAAATGCAGAAGAATCTGAGTTTCACAATGGATGAGTGAAAAGTATGAAGGTAATGAGTCAGGAAGGATTGTTTACGAATGTTTGTATGTGTTGTGAAATAGAAAGTTGCGCTGTTTCGTTTGTGCTTATGTGCATGCGTTCGTGTAGTGCAGATCCCATTGTGTTTTGTGTTGACAAAATGACAAGATCGATGGCATTTTCCACTGACGTGTGAAAAGCAGTTCAACGCGCTCCTTCGTCAGCTTGCTCGACATCTCAGACTCGGCTAGCACTACAGTGCGAACAGTGAGCAGGGTGAAGGTACTGATACATAATATCAAGTTGCGAGTGCGCTCTCAAATATTTCAGAACATACCCAGGACGCACAGGACAGAGTAATTATAGCTTTTTCGCTGCTTCTAACAGTGCGATCAAGAAACATGCTAACCTGACTAAGGCTGACAAATTTCCACATTGTGTGTTCCTCAAATGAAGCACAAGATTTTCGTCATCAAGGTATTTAAAGGTCAGATATGCCAATTTTGAAGTGCCGCAGAACTGAGCGATACTCGCGCTGTGTGTTCATTACCGAACACTGAATATGTGTGCGAAATATCTTGCTCCAACTGTTCGTAGTTTTTTAGGAAACAGTTTTTTTAGTTCCCACGCCCGGCCGTCAGACCGTCGGCAAACCCTGCGCACGGGCGCACCGACGTCACTGCTCTCGGTTTATCTGTCTTTGGCTTGGCATGGACTCTTGGCATGGCCGCTTGGCTTCTTTCGTTTCGTCCTCTGTGTGCTCTGTGCATCGTACATAAGCGAACAGCTGTTATGTTGTTGCTAAGCCGGAAACAAAGCATGTGAATATTTTTTTTTTTTTGCACGGCGTTGTTTGGAAAGTGCACTTCCTTGTTCTGACCTTGCCTTTTATGGGCTGGAGCGATATGATCTGTGATATGCCACGGCGAAGTTGTCGAAGATGCGACGGTGCTACGCTGTTAGAACAATTCATCGGAGCATTCAAGTGTTACCTATTATAAGCTGCGAAAAGACCAAGCAGTGCGAAGCTCTTGGCTGACAGTGGTGCCTGCTAATTTCCACTGCAAGGATTTCGTCCACGAATGTTGTCATAGGTTACGCGCGACTCCAGAGGCAATTTGGAATCTCGGCACGAAATCGTCTGATGAAAATCTGAGGTGCACGGCGCACAACATTTTGAACGTGCCACGGAGGATCAAGGCAGAAAACGAGAGCAAAAAAGGTAAGTCGAGGTTCAGATATAAAAAATAGCAAGCTTAATGAATCGATTGTGCAGCTGTCCTACTGCGCTTACTCTGATATAACCACGATTAACAACACAATAGTATTGATAATCTAACTTCTGAATTATCACAGGTGCACGCTGAAGGCGGAAATGAAGCATGATCTGGCTTGCATCTGGTGCATGAAGAAATTGCTGACACGTTAGTTGCAGTCTACCTCCACCAACAGGTATGACAATGTGATGTTATAATTTGAGTATTCACCAATGTTCAACTTTTCATGTGCACTCGCATGCAGACATCTTGACACCACTTTTAAATCTGCCCTCAAAATTACAACCTGTGCTTTCAGGATGGAAAACAAAAGTCGCCATTCCGATTAGCTGCTATCTCCCAGTTCAAGCATTTTTGCTGTCTGGACACTGGTTCCTGTGGATGGGCTGTTACAAGCTTCACACTCTGATATAGAAGGTACGTTACATTAGTTCAGTTAATTTGTCTTTTGCACATTTTTGTTACTGTTAGCTGGATTACTGTTGGACATACAATCCTTTGACACACAGAAGCTGATGTCGCCTCTGATAACATTTTCGACGTGTCATCAACGTCCATTGAGGAAGGTGCCTTTACTGTCTATGAATCTTTAATTGAAGAATAGCCCAGAATTCATGTTAACATTGTCTACTCTTATTAATTCACTGTCTGTGTTCTGAGATCTAAGAAAAATGGAAACTATTTATTTGTCACAACTTCACATTGGATATGGTACTGGGTTGACATGTAAGCTAAAATACCTGGATTCTACAATAATTGTGTTGAACTTGGTGCATTAACGTGGGCAATGCCACATTCATTACATTTTTAGTGGGTCCGGTGTACAAATACTGTGTGCATACTGCATCCATACATACTGTTCGATAGGCAAAAATACCTGAGCTGTGCTGTGTAGTCTTTTTACCCAAAGTCCGTACTCTTAGTGCAAAGTCACAGTACGTAGAACAGCAATGTGCAGGTATGCTGCGATAGAGATTCACAACAGAAAGAAGACTGTTGAGAGCATCTAAATTTTAATGAGACGAGACTTTCGTGCACAAGGCTGCTCTTGTTAATGTCTAACATGAAGTTACAAAATCCCAGAATATATAAAACGTGTTGTAATGTAGAGAGCGAGGGTTGGTACAGACATAAAAATAATTATACAATCATATCTAATAAAATAAAAAGGGGGTACGACACCCCCCCTCAACACAACTCGACAACTCAATAACTCTACTTGTTCTCGACCTTACAACATGTCTGATATATTCTGGAATTTTGTAACTTGACCTTAGACCTCGAGAAGTACAGCCTTCTGTGCGAAAGTCTTCCTTCTGTTGTGCACAATCATTATACAGTAAATAGGACTATCCATTTCTTGTCATTAAATGCTTTTTCTTTTTTTTTTTCTGCAGTGATGAGCATCCATAAGGACACATGCCAGAAAGGGAGTCTCTTTGGGATGACAAACCCTCATCACCTCATGAGGACACAATGATTGACGAATGGTTCTCAAGCACATCAAAACTTCAACAAATAATTCATGAAAAAGCCAGTCAGTGCTAGCACCAGGAATTGAACATGGACCGTCCTGCTACCAGTCAGAGATGTTACATTTCAGGCGCTCATTGACTTTTGGTGAATTACCTGTTGACTTTGTCCCACGGTGGAGCTCGCCACAGCTCATTTGCCTATCTGTTAATGTTGTGGCGTGTGTTGCGTTTTTCTCTTTCTGTGTTCCAGACTCAGAACGGTTAATTTGGATCAGGTCAGGTACGTTTCATTTACACATGGCAAACATAAAGTGGTGTTTCTCAACACAACTTAGCAGTGGCCTTCATGCGTTACTGCTACGGCCATTAAGCGTGAATGGAAAGCTGCACATTATGCATGATGTAAAACCCCAAAACTAGGTAACACGAAGGGACAGACACCAACATGTCCCATTGTGTTCCCTAGTCTCGGGGTTTTACATATGCATCATCTTCACCAGCTCGCTTGCTTCCTAGCCATTTTTTCTGCACATTATGTTCACTCTACTTTTATCGTGTGCTATATAATCTTGTTCAAGTTCTGTGAAACGACGTGTAATGCTATAAAAAATTTAGTACACTGTTTATGTGGGTTGAATGGTAGCGCATGAATGCAGGAAGGAAACTGTCATGTTATGGCCAGTGTTTACGTATTGTGCGTTTAACTACTAATTTTATTGGTTAGCTTTCGCCGGCGTATCATGTCAAGCCATGTTATATTAATTTGGAACATGTTGTTCTTAGTAGCCAGAGCAGCTGATACACAGTGAGAACATAGCCCGTGTGTGTTTGTCTTTTCCACTGCAGCCCTTGGGTTTCCTCCCTGATGGCTACACATGTCAGGGATAGGTTTCAGGACCGGTAGTTCCGGCCAAGTGTGAATTGCTTTTCGGGGGTCATCACGCTGGCAGATGAAACATATGGTTTAAATTATATTATATTATATATATTATATATTATTTGCAGGACAGGAATTGCATAGCTTCACATAAATACTACTACTACGACGCAAGAGTGGTTTCATATCTAGCTTTTTTGTGTTCCTGACATTATCGCACAAGGTGTAGTATCCACTATGATCCTTTATATGGGGGTATGTACAGTGCAATCAACAGATGCTGTTTACAAACCTGTGCTTTCTACTGTGTTGAAATGGGGTAGTTTGTATCTGAGAGCCATAGTGAAACACAGGCAGCCAAGGGCAGACTTTTGATGCCCTCGAGAAACATGGCAACACATTGCAGGGACTCTGGATGCTGCCTAAATTTCCAGAACACGCAGCTCAAGGCAGCGGTTAAATAACAAGTGGCTAGAGAAATCCAAGACAGTTACATGTGTAAGCAGTCCGCTATTGGATTTGCTTCTGTCCGAGATACGTTATCTCAAAGGGAACGCACAGACACACTCAGAATGATACTAGGGCTGCTTGTGAAATAGAATGAGAAGAGGGGAAGATATATAACCCTTTTTTCTTGTCTGTTATTCTATTGGTTAAATTGTCATTTGCTTAGCAGCATATATGTCTATATTCCAGAGTCTGCTAATAAATATATCAGTTTAGAGCTAGCAGTCTCATTGTAGATGTCTCATCCTGTCCTTGGCTGCTTGTGTTTCACTATGGCCATGCTTGCTATTGCAAAAACAGAAAACAAAAAAAGACAATAGAAAAACACGAAAAGAGCGACCTAAAATGCTGCCTGTTCTAGTGCTCACATGGAGGCAATGCAATGAGGTAACATGTCCCATTCATGAACTGTCCATAGTAGTATATATCACAACGGCAACGATTATTCAGATTTTCTTGAAGTACTTTGTTTTTTTTTAGCTTTGTTTGCAGAGTCTATTATTGGAACTTGATGTGATTCCCCTCTTGAGATACAGAATAAGATTGCTGATGCTGTGCAGTCTGTTAATTTTGAAACTGTACTGTGCTGAGGTACAAAAAGAGAATTGTCATATGTGCATTTGAGCACATAGGAATAATTTGTAAGTACTTTCCTTGTTGACATTAATGTTTGCACCAGGTCACAACATTGTTGATTGATGGAAAATGTAAATAAATATATTTATTTGCTTGCCAAACAATGCACAAATGTCTTCTTTTCTAGTGAGATATTCCCTGTTCACCAGACATAAATGTGTAAAAGTTAAAGGGGCACAATGATGGTAGAGTCTAGCGTTGCTTTTTGCCACTTCACATATATTCGTGTGCACATGTAGGAATAGGAAGGTAGAGCATGCGCATAAAAAATGTCATATGCAGCCACACATATGGTTCAGAAGATTAATTAGATGATGTCGAAGCATATATAATTGTGCTTCATGTGCAATGGGTATGCTAACGCATTGCTTCCATGTAGCCTTTTTATTTATTTTTATAAATTCTTTTTATAAATGTTATTCTTTATTTTATATAAATTTCATATGACATATTGTATACTTATAGTTTTATAAATTTTACAAATTAAAAACTCAAGTTACACGGCCCCTGTAAGAGTGCGCTTTGCAAATGGTTTGGTAACGTGTCTCTAGTAAGAGGCAATCGAGAATGCTGCAGACAAGGTTGCAACTTACACATTGCTTATCATGTCCTACATACAAAGTGATTTGTACAATAATTCCTGAGGGCGGAATTAATTCCGAGGCTGGCCAGTGATGTCACCCAGGACGACAAATCACATAATTGCCTCTAACACTTTTACACCCAATGGGTTGAGTTGTGAATTGAAAGAGCACTCTACAGAAGGATAAGGTGCACCTGATTTCTAGGATCTATGCTATGCCCTAAATATTGAGACACTACATTTCTAAAAACACCATTTCTAAGTGGCAATATGTGCTCTGGTACTTCTTTTGCGTCTGCATAGTGTGCAACCACATGGCTACTGGAGCTTTTGTGTGCATGTTTTTGTGCGACGGTGCTCATTACAAACAATATACAGATGTTAGACATAAAATGCAGTAGTTTGTAGCGTGCCACACAACGCAGCGTGACATGCGAGTGTGTGATTCAAAGAAAGCTTCTGGAAAATGCACGGAATCCCACAAAAAGTTTAAAATGTGATTTGTATTTCGTTTTACGTCTCTCGTCGTTACATACCATCGTCGCGCTGTTGCACATTGATAAATCGTACGTAAAACTTGTCCCACAGCAGTATGCGGTTTCTCAAATACATAGCACATTTTTTTCCTGCAGGAATAAAACGCTGTCGGCATTTTCTTGCTAACACGGCTGTCGAAACGTCAGTCTCTACAATGGGCAAGTGAGTTCGCAGCTGCTGCACTGTCTACTTATCGCGGAACGCGCTGAACGGTGGAACCCGGCTGTCCGCCATCTTCAAGCAGATACGTGAAGCCGCGAGAAGCCGTAGCTGAAATCCACTGACAAGTACGAAGGCGCGTACACGTCACAATGCCCGTTCGGGTGCATCTACGTCATAAAAATGGGTGCGCCCATGTGTGTTTCGGAATGAATTATCCATTTTTTTGACATGGTACTGTACCGAACTGAGAGAATGAAGGTGCGTTTTGCGGAGAGCTGGATGTGGGCTTTCAGAATATCACAACCGTTTCGACTATTTGGGATATCGGCATAGCTGACCTTTAACTGTACTTACAATGCCATTAATTTCGTTATCTCCCAACGTTGATGTTACCGAGGTTTGCTTCTAGGGTAATTTCGTTTAATAGGCAGGCTGGTTCGGGCGTAGCCTGTTCTATTGCCCAAAGAAGTGACTAGTCTGTTCAGCTTCTCTATACTTATTTGTTGCCGATAAAAGTGTGAGATGGCTGATGGGTTTCTTCACTTTCACCGTAGAATTTTCTGGTGAAAAACCGAAGCTTTTAACATTTGAGGATACCAGAAAGGCATGTTGGTGTTCCAACTTCGTGATAATAGACTTGAGCGAGGAGCAAATTTGACTTTGAACATTTCTCTAACAGAAGTTCATTTCTCCGGGCAGCGGCGACTGGTGCGAAAAAAATTGCTCTTCGAGGTCCCATATTTACGTGAAAAGATGAGTGGCGTGGCCTGCTAATCAGTTTCACCTGAGAAACTGAGAATTTTACAAGCGCTCATGAAGGACAAAGTAGCAACCTCCTCCAGCTCGCAGTCAGGCAAGGGGAAGATGAAGTTCTGCGACCTGTTATGCTGTGATGTAAGTTCTTGTAAGATTCCATAAGTTCTTATACAATCCTATTCATCTTTGTGAACTCCCTCGTCATGGTTTACTGCGATGTATCTAAGTTGGACTCGAATAGTGATATGGTAAGTTTTAACTACAGTGCTGGCTACAAGTCCCACTTTGCTATAAAGAATGCATGTGCAGCTATAGTGCTGAACAATTTGTTGTCAGTAATAAGCATTTTCCCACATCCTTGCATTCATGCTGCAGTAAGTATTAAAATACTTGTATTTGCATATTCTGTATATCTGACTTGTCACCTGTGTTTCTGAAGTGAAGTGACGTTTTTAATTATAGGCACTGTAATGTCAAACCGGCTGCTCAAGGACGTGACCCGCAGTAAAGCAGAGCATCACATAAAGTCCTGGCTGAGGCACGCCAAAGAACCTCATGACAGGACGTCGACAAAAGATAAGGGATCGGAGTACTACACAGAACAGCGGCGACAGCTGGGCCAATCCGTGCGAAACTATTCAGGCCTAGCTTTGACTCTAGATTTCACGAGAGAAAAACAATGTGCGTTCTCTGAGAGTGTGGTAGATACACATTTCTTTCCTCTGTATATTTGGCTGCAGTCTGAGGGCTATGCAGGTGTTGCCTTCAAAATGAAAAGTGTTATGCCATTGTCATCTCCATGCAATACACATAGACAATATTAATGGGTTTTCCATGTATAATGTTGGACAAAAAAAAAATCAGCTCATGAAACAGAAGGTGGGATTATGTTAAAGTTTATTATGTGTAGAGAGCTCGGGAGCAGACCATAATTGTGACAAATATTTAATAACTTTTTGGTGAGGGTAATGAGCTTGATTGTGAATAATAATAATACATAAAGACAACTCGAATATTGTTCGAGTTGTCTTTGTGTTCGTGTGTATTGGAAGGTGACGACAATAGAGCCAGATATAACTTTGCAACGTCGAAGGCCGCACATACAGGGTGTTTCACCTATCGTGATAAATTTTAACCGTAGACGTACACGGCCGTATAGGATTGTGGGATTTTCGGCAAGTACCCTCTGGCAACTTTTCCCGACACTTAGGAAGGCTTTGGACAATTTTTAATTGATGGAAATTTATGTTTTCAATCAAATTAGGAAAATTGACAAGCACACCCCTATTTTTTAACAGAAATAAGAAGTGCCCTCCGGATGACCGCAGACCCAACAAAACCTATGCGCAGTATTAACAGAAACGGTAGAAAAAAGTAAAAGTGCTGCTTTAGTCCTGCCGACTTGATTGTTGCAAAAAGCCAGCAGATAAGTTGCAGGGAAGAAGTATCCGCGCTTCTTGCTTCACCTTTCTTTTCCCTGGTTTGACCTTGATGCACAAAGAAACGAAAAAAAAATCAAGGTGGGAACACTTCGTCCTCTTCCTGCACATTTTGCGCACGCATTTTTGCAACAATAAAGCTGGTGGGGCTATAGCAGCACTTTTGCTAAGACTTTTCAACTATTTCAGCCACTATACTGTGCATAGTTTTCGTTCGGTCTGCGGTTATTCGTAGGATCGCTTGGCAATTTTCAAAGTTTTTCATTGAAAAGATCCCTGAATTAAAAATTGTCCAAAGCTTTCCAAAATGGCAGCAAAAGATTCCAGAAGGTAATTGCAGAAAGTGCCACAATCCTCCGGCAGGTACGTTGCCAGTTAGAATCGTTTATCACTTTAGGTGAAGCGCCCTGTATGTATACGTTATAAAAAACAAAAAAAGAAACACCAGGAATTTTTCCCTGCATATGTGACCCCTCGGAGACTGCACTTGTTTCAAGCAAACTCCAAAGAGGCCAAATTACACCTCTGCTTATTTTCTGCAACCTGATTACTAGTCATGATGGTGCGTTTATTTCATTCATGAGCATGCTGTGTAATCCGGAAATGCGCAGAATGCTTGAAATTCCGTGCTATATTTTGCAGCTGCCATTGCAGCTCTTGTAGTGTTATCTTGAACACCCAAACTGGGCTCCTTACATTTCATCTTGGCCGAGGCCAACTGTAGACTACAGAAGAATGAAGTGTGAAGTGCCGTATAGATGACGTTATTCATTTTATTCATCTATGTATTTTGTAAAGACTGCACTTGGCTCGCATTGTCATATCGGACTCCTGATACATGTTTCTTGTTCGGGTTGTTTGTGACGAGACCACGCTATCCAGAAGGGAGTAAATAAGGTTCTCTTTGAAGTGTTTGGTATTTTTGTGCATATTATTGTAGCCAAATAATGTTCATCGGCTCAGTTAAAGAAGACTCAAATATCTGTATCAGGGATTGTGAAAAATGGTTTTGCTCAGATGACAAAGGTGGAAGGCACTTTTGAAGGCTCATGGTACAACTTACCTCGACTGAAATGACGAATTTCTACATGAATCTGATGTGTACTGCACGGAAGTGGGTTTGTGGTGTTTGCTCATTTTTGCTAGGAGGTGCTTCTAACCAATTATGTGATGACGGCGTTTGCTAGGTGCTACAGCGCATTAATGCGATGACATTATTTACTCATTTATGCTGAATGGTGCTTCAGCCCATTGATGTAGTGACGTTAAATAACAGCACCAAGGTGATGATCCCTTAGTTCCATATGTCATGTGCACATTTACAGATATTTTTCTAGATAGAGGGATGCCATTTTCGGTCCAAATAAGCATATCGACTGTTTGTTTAGCGTTATGAATATTTCTAACTGCTGGCGCAAGAATCGTTTAGCTTTTCCCTGTATACAAGGCAAAGTGTGGTCAGACCCTGTAAGCCATCCAGCCACCATTAATTCCAAAGCACGCATTGTGGGCTTAATGACTGAGAACACGGTTTCTGCTCGTCACTGCTAAATGCAGACTACAGATTGATTTCACCTCTCAGCAGCTTCAGATGTTGATGTGATGTAATTTCTAGAGCTTTTTTGCGTTCATGCATTGAGCACTTACCTGCTTTGTTATCATCCAAGTCAAAGGTCATTTTCTTTTTATGCATATTGTGTAATATTTAACATTGTGTAGCTATACATCACTTGAAGTTCCTTGAAATAAAGAAGCCATGAAAGCTTTGAAACTGCTCTGATCACGTGAAAATTATTCGCTGCAGCTAGTGTTAAAGCATATCGGATACCGTGAAGGCACGGTATGACATATCCGATCAAAGCCTGATCATATCCCAGACTTGTCCCACGAGATGTCCCCAGGAAAGGTCATAGGACGTCTTTTTTGCAGACAACGGGATGTCCCACGGATGTCCGCCGGATATGTTTGGACATCCCATGGATATCCTGTATTCCCAAACAGATATCCATAGGACGTCCTATGGACGTCCTGTGTTGTCTGGGTTGTCCTATGAAACACCAGCCAAGCAGTTCGCAGGATCACAGTTCGGCGTCGACGCCATGATGGAGGCATTGGAGCTCAAATTTGAAACTCTCGCTGTAACGTTTAAGCGAGATTTGTTTAGGGGAGAAAGAGAGAGGAACGGTGAAGGGGGAAGGCAAGGAGATTATGCAGTGAAGACGCCTTCTGGCTTTTTGTGAGCATTTAACCAACAACAGAAAATTTTAGGTGTAATAATTTAAGTGTAAGGACGCTTCAATCTGGAAATGACGGCTAAAATAAATGATATTACGCCTAACGCGAAAGTCCTAACGCTTATACCGCCTGATTTTATTCTTAGTAAACGCAAGAGTAAGCCTGACGACTAAAATTTGTCGCGTTTTGCATCTAAATAGGCGTTAAAAATGCTGTAAGTGGTATTTTAGGCGATTCATTTCTGAGAGTGTGGAGTACATATTCTAGTTCACCATAGTTTACCAAACAGAACACCTTTCGATCCTTATGATTTCATTAAACCGCCATTACGCGTCGCTCAGTTGCCTGCCATTTGCGGAGTCCGCTAGTTCTGGGGTAAGAGATTTCAATAATAGGACGGTTCCTCTTTCAAATTTTAATTTACATTTTATGACAATGCTGAGAGTGGATTTAAAATTATGTTAGTTCAGTTGGTTCGGTGATGGTTGCAGTTGTTCAGAGGGATGAAAAAGCCGCGTGTAGGCAATGTAATCCTCATCTGTTGTCTCCTTTTGAAACCGCGTATCGTTAACCGTTTTCAAACTTCCAAAGCGGACAAAGCGATACGATGCCCTGCCAGCTCCGAGGCCTTTCGTGATTGCATTTCATTTCTACGTCGCCGATGTTGTGCAACCAGGAGGTGAGTGCTTTACTTTACAACATAACTCGCTGTTTCAGTGCAGTGTGGAATATCAAATGTGTAGTGATGATGTGTAGTATGTAGTGGCGACTGCGACTCAGTATCCGTTACGTAGGTTACGTAGGTTACGTACTCCACAGGGTAAATGAACTTCATCAAGTAGTTTCTTTAGGTGACATCGTAGCGTGCTGTGTAAATGAATTAAATCCGCCTTCGGCGGCGCACTCATAGCAAAATGGTACGACGGTATATGCAATTACCCTAGCTGCCTTTCTTTGTTCCCCCGTTTCAGAAACTATGATTCCCGCATTGGGTGTTTACTACCTGCCGAGCAAAATGTTAACCTCATTATACAGGGTGTCCCAGAAAACGTGTCATTGAATTATAATAAAAAAACTACACCACCTAGAGTCATGCGGTCAATGGCATTTGTTCTTAGTGGGTGTTTGCCATCTCCTCATGTGAATGTCGTGTAACGTAAGTTTAATTATGTAAATTTTTGCGAGCTTAAGTCGGAAATTTGCCAAGTAAAGGTCACTTTTTTACCCCACCAATGCGAAGAGCGTGTCTAATTTACTCAGATGAATGATAATTGACAGGGACATTCAGGAGCTATCCCATCGGAAAAAATCATCATGCTCTACGGAGGTCGCACAGAATAGCGCACGATGAATTTTTCAGCGCAATCTCCCAGCCCTCCCCGACATCGCAGAAAGAGATAAAACAGGCACGGCTTATCACGTTCGACTTTCGCTGGGCTAATGCTTTCCCTCTCCCAATTTTAGGAACTGTTACTTTTTCTACTATCACTCTGTGGGCTGGCTTCGGAATCTCCTTTCGTCGCACTGAGAGCGATTGGTGGGGTAAAAAAGTGACCTTTACTTGGCAAATTTCCGAGTTCAGTTCGCAAATATTTACATAATTAAACTTGGAGTACATGACATTCACATTAGGAGGTGGCAAAAACCTAAGAAGAACAAATGCCGTTGACCGCATGATTCTAGGTGGCGTAGTTTTTTTATTATAATTCAATGACACGTTTTCTGGGACACCCTGTATATGTGTCGTGTTCGTGTTCGTGGTACATTTATCAAGAATCTTGTGGAACAGTTTAGTGGGTTTCTTCAGCATTACTCCTTCGTAGTTTTCGGCGCTTTTTGCTATGTAATAAATGATTTTACTTGTCTTCGTTATGCTTGCAGTTGCACAGGCCAACCTTACTCATTCATACAGTGTAACCGCCCTCTGTCAACGTCTGAACAGGTATGTTAAACAAATACGTATTACATGGCGTATAGGTAGCAATAGATATGGGGACTCGTGTGATCAGCACAAGAGGAGCTATATTGACCCTAAGGGAATGCCCACTTTTTTTTTCAGCGAAATCTAAGAGCGCTTAGCTACACCCGTGCATGTTTCTGGTGGATTGCTATTGTGTGCAATATGGCTAGCTGCTGAATGCTGTCTAGAACTGAGTTGTTGTTGTTGTCACCTGAGTAAGTGTCCATGTGCTGCAAAAGCGGTTGCACCGGTTGATACAAGAGGAAATTGTTATTTTACAAAGAAGTTATCAGACTTGATTGAGGACCCGCTGTACATCGTGGACGCTGCTGCAGCGGTGCTTCCTGTCGACGCTTTCCAACATCTGAGAAAGCTTTCAGGGATTCGTTTTACTATCAGCGGACTAATTCTCGAGTACACAAGTGCATATATTTTATTCAGTTACTCTTTTTCTTTTCAGTGAAATCTAACAGGGTCGAGCTATGCCCCTTGGCTGGTATCGGCTGGAATGCTTGTGTGCAATATGACTAGCTGCTTAGTGCTCCTTAAAATTTTTTCTGCAGGTAGCCTGGGTAACAATATCCATGCGCCGGAAGACCAGCTGCTGGGATGCAAGAGGGAATCCTCCATTTACCAGACTTGTTCAAGGATCTGCTTCACTCTGTGCCTGCAGACTCTTTCTAGCAGCTGACACTACAAATGTGCTGGATAAGCGTGCCTTCATCCCACAAAACTGAAAGCAGTAAGATCCTTGCAAAAATCCTTGGAAAGTTGCTAAGAACTGAGCAGTTCATTTGCATACGCTCACTAATTAAATAAGCATTATACATTTTTAATTTGATTTTGGACGCCTTCAGTACCTGTTTTGTGCATAAAGACCTTCCGTGGAAAACGTGTCCACAATTAATGATTTTTGCGAAATTGATTTCTACTTTCTGTTTACATATTTTTTGTGCAAAGCGGTGTGAACCAATGTGCTCTTTGTCAGCTATCTGGCTGTCAATTACGTATTTCCTTGCCTCGCACGTTACGTGAAGGAGTGCTGCTAGATAGAGAGCAGCCATGGGTGACGTTTCCAAGCACTAAACACAACCAAAATGATTCCACATAAGGTGAAAGCGGCTGTGTGTCTATGTGCTGACTGCGCTGACTGACACCCCGCCACCTTCACTGTATGTGGAATCATTTTGGTTGCATTTAGCGCTTAGCTGCTTATCATTTTCGAGGTAAAACCACAGAGTCTACCACGTCAAACAAAAGTAACAGCTCGTGTAGAAACAACCACATGAGTAGTAAAAGGGCATGCCGAAGCAAAAGCGTGATTAGTTCCCGGAATAGTTCCCATTATTTTGCCTGGAATCGCTGTCTTACGGACCAGTTGTGCTGGAGCTGCAGCAGTAGCTGTTGTGGAACAGTGCACCGATGTGCTCTACGTGTCAGGCATCCGGCTGTCAATTAAGTGTTCATTCGCCTGGATCACACACCGGAAGGGAGGGAACAGCAGCATGTGAGTAGTAAAAGGGCATGCCAAGGCAAAACCGTCATTAGTTTCCGGCGCGTTTATTGACCCCTGGGCCGACTTCGCTTGCGTATTTCGCTTGCGGCGCGTGTGCGGAGGCTTGTCCTAGCAGTTATAACATGCAAAGAGTAGTCATACACAAAATGTACAAGAGAAAATATATTTATTAAAGTCAATAGTGCCAGGAATTATGCTGTGACTCTGTGTAAAGGAGAAAAACCCAGCCAAAAACCTGAAGCAGAAGAAACACAATACGATACACGTACAAAGATTATACATATTACAGGTATCATGCAATAGCATTGAAGAGGTATCACACATCAAACACAATATTTTTTCTTAACGGTAATCATACACACAAGTTTTCAACGAATCAGAATTACTATGGACACCACATTTAATCAAATAAGATATTCTTAATCAATACGACTACAATCAAAATTACAAGTGTCCTTTCCAATTGGATAGCTATTTAAGCAACTTCTTATCTTTATTAATGGGAAACATGGACGCGCCAGGCATTACAGAGATAGAGACAGAAGTTGTCCCCGTTTAATGTGAAACGTTTAAACGTGCCGTTAATGTGAACCGTTTCAGCGTTTTGTTAAAATGAAGCGGTTGAACGTTATGTCAGTGTGAAGCGTTTAAACGTCTTGTTAATACGAAACGCAATGCCTTTCCAAGCGGATAGCTATTTAAGCAACTTCTTATCTTTATTAATGGGAAACATGGACGCGCCAGGCATTACAGAGACAGAGACAGTAGTTGTCCCCGTTATGCCTAGCGCGTTCATGGTTCCCATCAATAATTACCAACTACGCCAGTTTCTCACTGTCTTATAAGTAGCTTATTGCTTCAGTTCATATTTGGCTTATAAGCAACCCCCCATTTGTGTCCATTTTCGTCTTACATTTCATTATGAACCGACGTGTTTCACTTCAGCTTGAAACATGTCGAGGTCGTTATGACGGTCATGACGTTAGAAAATTTCGGGTACTTTATACTTTACTTTATACTTTATACTAAAAATTCCGTATTTATCTTCTTTACGCGAGTAGCATTTTCGTGAAAAGCCCAACGCGGAAGATTGTGACCTTGAACCAGCTTCTTCCTACTGGTTCCCACTATTGCACACTAAAACCAGAGCATTTGCCAATTACTCGTTAAGGACCAATCACTGTCCCGAATGATATCATTCCTGCGCCAGAGTGGGAAAAAAGGGATGAGGGCGACTTTTGTAGCATCATGCACTGATGATGCATGCTTTCCCACAAAGTACCACCAGTAGTATATGATCAGCTCGAGAAGCCGGCAACTCACACAGTGATCTGGACGCCATTAATTAGCAATTATAGCAATTTAGGACCCCCACAGTAATTTGGATCATCCACGGAGTCATTACACCAATTGGGGAGCATCTAAGATGTGTCCAGACCACTGTGTGAGTTGCCGGCTACTTGAGCTGATCAAAATAAAAAAATAGGCAGAAAATAAAATAAAAAGATAGAAATAGAGAGGAGAGAAACAATTTATTCGAAAATCAACGATGCCGTGGCAAAGAAACTGCTCCGGGGTGACCAGTGCTTGTTGGCGTCGGGTAGTTGCAGAGATCGACGACAGATGGCCACCTGGTTGCAAGGCATCACAGCAGATGGCGCCACCATCATAGCTCTATGCGAGAAAGACAGAGAACAACAAAATACTAGCGGCAGGTAAAATTGCAACACTGCTCAACAAGTCTAGGCATGCGGGAGAAGGCCTCACCGCTACTACTAAACAACATGGAGAAAACAGTACACATTGGGGAGAAGGCGACCGGCTAGGCCTAACCACAGTGTCACCGCACAACAACACTGCTCAACAAGTTTAGGCATCTTAGAGAAAAGGCCTAACCACAGCGTCACCGCACAAAACTACGTGCCTAACACAGGGCGGAAACAGCAACGTGCAAACATCAAGCATGGTAAATCACTCACTTTTGTCCCCTGCGGCGACAGTGCGTCCACTCCATCACTGCTTATCGCTACGTGATAGACATGGTAGGCTTTGGCAATAGAGGGGAGATCTTGCCGGGGCCGCTGCAGGAGATGGTGCATCGGATCTACGCCCGCTACAAGAACGTCTGTATAACAGTTCCGGACGGACCCCTGGGAGTGATGAGCAAATTTGTGAGCTTTGCCAATGCAGAATTCAACTACATCGCTGCAGACATCTTGGACCTTCTCGCTCGTGCCATTGCTCATATTAAGTATGCCCTGTGGAAGCAGCGACATTTGCAAGCAGTCTACATCGCGAACTCTGTCATTGATTTATTGAAATACCGCTTGGTTATCGACATGCAACATATTAAATGGTCCAAATAAGTTTGACGAGACTCTGTGTTTTCATTCACTGAGACATCTTTATTGAGTACAAACACAGGAGCTGGATGATAGATGCCTACACCCTCCCTGTCTTGTTTGATTTCACGAACAGAACATTACGAGATGATCAGACGTGCCATGGAAGGAGAATCTTCATCGTGACGTCATCATTGCGCAGGTCACAGTACCAACACGATAACGGAATGGTCATTCTTTCCATACACACATTTCGCTACCACACTGCCACGACGACCCGTGCTTCTCCTGCCTGAGGGAGAAAGAGAGAGAGAGAGAAGCATATCTGGGCTAGAACTTTTATTCCCAATTATATGCGCATGCGCGAAGGACTTGCTCTTTGTTCCACGGTCACTCGATGCCTGACGACGACGCTCTCGGGCTGTCTTCCGGCACAAATGCTGCACAAAGAAAGAGTACTATCGTAATCCTATCCTATATGCGTCAAATTACGATCACAGCCTACTATATTTGCAGCTTCCGTAAGGGAAGGAGTGTACGGCATCCACGAGATAGCGCTTGTCGTCATAGAGGACCAAGCTCTTCTGAGTCTCAAAATGGTGTACATTGTTTGCTTTATACTCTGGATCATGCACTGCTTCTGAGAGACTGTCTTTTCATTAAACAGAAAATCTCGGTACACTTCGTGCAATAAATGTTTCCTCACCACGTCTTTCTTAACTCCTTTCGCTCTCGCGATCTCTTTTTTTTCCGCATTTTCGCTCAGATGGCTATGACTTCCTGAATAAAACCACCTCCCGTCTCGTCTTTGAAGTACCCCATCTGGTTCGCATGCTCGTCATTGAAAAGCGGGTGGTCCGGCGGATAGGAAGACAGATCTAACTCACTCTCAATCTTCATCAGCTGCTCTTCCAGGCTTTCACACGTGAGGGAAAAAATTATGCTGTCCGTATCGCTATAGATAAATTGTACTGGGCACATCAAGCGAGAAAAGAGTGACTCGTACATGACGCTGTACATTCGGACTTTGGATATTTCTAGAATGGCAAAGCCCACGTAAAGGGGGTGCGTGCATTTGATGCGATGCTGTTTCATCTCGTATAAGATGCACTTATCACTCAGAATGAGAAAATGCTGACAGTCGACGGAACAAGCTTTTCGGAGTGCGGTTTCTTTGTCGTATGCTAGGGCATAGTTTCTCATGTGTCTCACATTTTGTATAGACTTACCGAACGTAGTCTTTGACATGGTTTTGTACAGAAGTCGCTCGAATTTCGTGGACGCGGCATTCCTCAACGCGACGTTCCTCTGCACGAAGGTTTGCAGAAAGTTGTCTTGGCGGAATGAGAGAATGCTGTGAACACGTTTTATTTTCATGCCCAACCTCACGTACAGTGCGAGCAATGCATAATGAACATAGTAGCGTTCTTTGTTGTAACACGTCAGCAAGACTTTCTTTGAGGGAGGGGGTTCAGCGCTTACGTATCTTTCAAGTGCTGCTGGTAGGGAGAGAGTTTGCTCTCGTCGACGCACCTGTGTTCTGGTGCCAGGGGAGAATCCCTGGTGAGCGCGTGCAGTTCTTAGGGATACGACAAGTCTACCATGTGGACGTAACCCACTTCCGAATCGTGATGAATGTTGAGAAAATCGATCTCGCTTCACCTCGAAGGATCGACCCACTCAAAACCCCCTGTCGGGAGATGGAAAGTCATTGCGTACGGGTACGAACTATTCACGTCGAGGTACTGGATAAAAGTATTTTCTTGCTGCACAGCAAACCATATATATCCCAGGTACATCCTGGCGATGTCGCAAATGTGATGTTCGGACATCCATGCGAGCTTCGCAGAGAGCCCGTTTACGTAGAAGGTACATCCATGCGACTGCCATATTCCTACTGTTTTCACATCCCATGACTGTCACATAGATATCTATTTTGGAGATTTGGATGTTCAGGGGATATTTTAAAATTTATGCTATTTATGTTGTTTTTCTGTTGGATCAATTAGCAATTGATAGTCTACACTAGCAAATGCGACACACACCAATTAAACAAACAAGTAATCTTTTATTTTTGGCACAAACATCCAAGTATGACGTGAGGTACAGGGGTAGAGCCAACTGCTTTGGTTTGTCAAGGTATGCTCTTGCGCAAGTAAAAAAGGAGCCAAAGTCTATGCAATTGCTACAAACTGGGTGACCCTAAGTACACCCATCTCACACAGTGGTACAATATTGTAAGTACACATCACAGGTATGCAGACTGCCAATACACCCGTATATCACACAGCTACAAAAGTATATATCACAGGTATTCCGATGGCCTTAGATCTTAAGGTATGCTATAGTGCAAGTAAATAGGAGTCTGTTACGCCGGTTACAGCGCAAGTAAATGGATCAATGGCAGAATAAACTGTTAAACTTCAAGGTGACAATCTATATAACACCGGAGAGGAACAACAGAAGGTATATATATCACAGGCATTGTGCACGCTGTGCAGGTACATAAGTACAACAGCATTTATATTAGTTATGTGGTGACTGCCTTGCTTTCTTAAGGCATGCTACAGCACAAGTAAAAAAGGAGTTTAAGACAAAGCAACTGTTAAAAGGTGGGCGGACCTAAGTACGCCCGTACCATGCAGAAGTACTATAGTAAACATACATCGCAGGTATGCTGACTGCCTTGGTCCTAAGGCATGCTTAGTGCATTGAAGAAAAATTCTAAGGCAAAAGGAACTATCAAACTTTGATGTGGAGACCTATAAAATTACACCCGTATAAAACAGAGGTACAATACAATGTATATATCACAGGTATGCAGACTGCCCTGGTCCCTTAAGGCATACTGTGGCACAAGTACAAAATTACTAAGGCTGTATCCAGAACTTTGCAATTACTTTGAACACAATGACAATTAGTATTTGTACATAGAGCTTACTGGTAGATATAGTCAAGCAAAATTTCATTAAGCGCTGCGAGCAAGAAACTTGAGAAACTCAAATGGGGAAACCACAACACTGGCAGTCCGCAAGGAGGCAGGACATCATGCTGCACCATCTAACAAATGAAATGATTGAAATTCTTGTCCTGCATCCCAAGTATGAGAACAGCAGGTCCCAGAAGGGCCGGAGATCACATTTCGAAGGCCAGTTATTGAGTGGCAAAAAACCCCGGCAGCTTGCTGGTCGCTGTATCTGAAGTTCACTGTCTGCTTGTTCAGTTCACTGCTTGCACAATTAAACCTACCCATGAGCTCTACCTGCAGACACCATGATAGTCATCATTGATAGCAGAGCCTCCGGAGCCAAGACGGAAACGAGGAACGACTGCCCGTGTTGAACGATTAGCACGAAGTGCCTCGTGAACGTTACTTCACGAGTCCTTTATTTTCATCACAACAGCAAAGCAAAAGAGAACAAAGTGATGATGGGTGAAACTGTGAATTGATGCAATGAGTGCTTACAACATTCTCCCCCTCACGCTCATTCGTCAATTCACGGTGAAATGGAAAGTCCACAATGTACGGCGCAAAAGTTGTTCTTGACTCCTGATACCGGTTTCGTCAGGTAGTCGGCTACCATTTCTGTAGTGGGGATAAACGATACCTGAAAAAGTCCATCTTCTATTTCTTTCCTAGCAAACAAATATTTGAGGCCGATATATTTGGACCTTTGGTGTTGGACCGGGTTTTCAGAGAGCTTGATTGCAGATTGATTGTCACAATATAGTGCTGTCGCATCTTCGCATAGAGAGTCAAATCCCAGCTCACATAAAAACATCCTGAACCACTTCCCCTCCTTCATGGCTTCACACAGAGCCACATACTCAGCTTCACAGGTCGATAAAGCGACTATTCTTTGTTTCGTGGATTTCCAAGAGATTGCCGCTCTCGACATTATGAATACAAATCCACTCTGAGATTTTCCACATGCCGTATCTGAGTTCCAACTAGCATCCGAATACCCGTGAAACCGGTCGTTGTTCGCTTTGTACTGTAGGCAAAAACTATTTGTCCCTTGTAAGTATCTCAACACTCGCTTTGCCATTTTCCAATGTTGGATGGTGTAGGACGTGTTGAATTGGCTGAGGTAGTTGACCGCAAATGCTTTGTCTGGCCTTGTGCCCTGCACAAGATACATGAGGCTTCCAATGAGGCTTTGGTAGGGAACGTCCGGCCTCTCTTCCACCTTTTGTTTCTTGACGGTGTCTTCTTGGCGGGTTTCCATGGGCGTCTTAATAGGCCTGCATTCGTCCATGTGATACCGATGCAGTATCTCGTCGATGTATTTCGTCTGGCTAATACTAATTGTCTTCTCGTCCTGGTTTCGATGGACCTCGATGCCGAGGATTTTTGTAGGATATCCCAGGGCTCTCAACCTGACTTTCTGGTTTAGAAAGCACAATGCCGTCTGCAGCACTTTGTCGCTGTTAGCGAGAAGTAATATGTCGTCCACATAGACTCCAAGTATTACTTTGTCTTGACCTTTTTCTTGTACATAGACGCACCTATCTGTTTCCAATCGTCGGTAATTTGCTGTTGTCAGTATTTTATCCAGTGTGCGATACCATGTTCGACCTGCTTGCTTGAGTCCGTATATAGACTTGCGTAGGAGGCAGACTTCCCGTTGGGCTTCTGTTGGATACGTGCCTGGGGGTAGTTCCATGTAGACCTCCTCCTCCAGTTCACCGTGGAGATAAGCTGTCTTAACATCCAATTGGCGCATCGCCATGTTTCGTTCGTTAGCGAGTGCTAGCAATGTCCGTAGACTGGTTAATTTTATAACTGGTGAGAAAGTTTCGAAATAGTCCACGCCACGTTCTTGTGTAAATCCCTTTGCTACTAGTCTTGCCTTATACCTTTTGCTTCCGTTACTTTCGTTCTTGATACGAAAGACCCATTTGCTTTTTACCACTTTCATTCCCTCTTTTCTGGGAACCTTTTCCCATGTACACATCTCTTCATGGGATCTCAATTCTTCTTCAATGGCTTGTTGCCATTTGTCGCGGTCTGGTGAGGATAAAGCCTCTTCGAAACTCTGCGGTTCAATTGGGGTGTCGTTAGCTTTACGACAGTAGTCCGGCTTTGTTGGATCTACGGTCAATCGGTCCGGTTTTTTGCATAGTCTCTTGGACTTTCGACCTTCAATGTCGTTTTGCGAGTTCCTTATGTCAGGTTCGGGTGCGGTTTGTAGTTCTTCGTGACATATTGTCAATGGAACCGTACTGGAATCTCCAACGACACTTTGTTGCAGAAGTTCTGATCCTCGTCTATCTTCCCACAAGAAAGGTTTCCTGCTGAAGAAGTCTTGGTCTTTCGAGGGGTCGTACAGCCTATACCCTTTTCGGTCATCACTGTAGCCCACAAAGACGCAGGACTTGCTTCGTGAGTCCAACTTGCGTCGAAGCTGCGAAGGTACCGATGCGTTGGCGATACAACCGAAGATTCTAAAGTAGCTCACAGACTGTTTCCGCCCGGTCCAAATTTCCTCGGGTACCATCCCGTCTAGTATTCGCTTAGCTTCTACTGACGACTTCTTATTTCTGACGTACACAGCAGTGTTCATTGCTTCAGCCCAAAATTTTTCTGGCAAGTTTGAGTCACGTAGTAGCGTCCGCCCAGTGAAGAAGTCCCAACACAAGGCTCAGGCAGCGAATATGCTTTCGGTACCTGCGAAAATAATGAGTCCAACGACTGTTGGACGGTCGACTCTGGAGCAAGCAGTCACATGACAGGATCCCTGAACGTGCTTTGGAATTACAAGAGCGAGCAGAGAAAAGTGACACTCGCAGACGGACGAGTAATGGAAGCGCTGGGAGTCGGCGACGTTAAACTCGAAGTCACGATTGGAAGAAAGGTTAACTCATTGACAGCAAGGAACGTACTTCATGTACCAGGGATGGCTGATAATCTTATCTCCGTATCTAAACTGGCACAACATGGGTTCACGGTTCTCTTCCGCGACGGCCTATGCAAAGTCTATTGCGAAGAGGAACTTGTTTTCAGCGCCGAGGACAGATACGGCATTTACAAGCTGTATGCCAAGGCCATCCCATCAGACCCAGAACATGCCCGCGCGTCTAGAGAAGACCTGAAGAATTTGTGGCACAAGCGTATGGGGCACGTCAACTACTCGACGTTGACTGAGATGCAACGATTAAATACTGTTAGGGGACTCCCAAACTTGACTGGAGATGTCATTACCTGCATCAATTGCCTCCACGGAAAACAACCGCGCAGCTCATTCCCGAACGTAGGAGGGCGACGAGACAACACTTTGGAACTTGTACACATGTATATTTGCGGTCCTTTTCACGAAGCTTCGGTAGGCGGTAGCAGATTTTTTCTCACTACCGTCGATGACCACAGCCGGAAAATATTTGTTCGTTTTCTCAAGCACAAGGACGACGCAGCTGAAGAGATAGAACATTTCATACGTATGGCGGAAACCCAAACTGGGAACAAAACAAAACGCGTACGGACTGATACCGGCGGAGAATTCCTAGGCAAGCAATTACAGGATTTCTTCAGGAAGAAGGGCATCATACACGAACGGACCGTTCCCTATTCTCCAGAGCAAAATGGTTTAGCTGAACGGGCTAATAGGACCATTGTTGAAACTGGGCCCATAACCATTGATAGCAGAGCCTCCGGAGCCAAGACGGAAACGAGGAACGACTGCCCGTGTTGAACGATTAGCACGAAGTGCCTCGTGAACGTTACTTCACGAGTCCTTTATTTTCATCACAACAGCAAAGCAAAAGAGAACAAAGTGATGATGGGTGAAACTGTGAATTGATGCAATGAGTGCTTACAACAATCATAGGCTGAGTCATTAGAAAGTACAGGATGCCAACATATTTGGTGCACACGAATAGGTCATGACTCTGTAGAAACAGCTCAAGTTGCCTCGTGTTTCTTCTTGTGAGCTGAAAAGACAAACAAATGTGGATCAGTCCACCCAAAGAAGTACAAGTTCTCTCTTTCATTCAGGTCTTTCATATTGTTCTGCCTCAGACACATTGTACAATGCATAATGTGAAACCCAGAGATTAGGGAACCCGAAAGGACAGACACAACACCAAGTCTCACTGAGACTTCGTGTTGTGTCTGTACTTTATAGTGTTCCCTTGTCTCGGGGTTTTACATAATGCATCATCTTCATCAGCTTGCTTGCTTCCTAGCCATTTCTACATTGTACAACTTAGGCAATTCCAAAACACAAAGCTTAATCAAAAAGGAGAAGCCCTGCTGAAAGCAAGGACACGATTCGGCAGTGGAAGTTGCACTTTGCTTGGCATGCATCAATCACTGGAGTGTTTGATTGCACTTCTGCGTTTGGTGGTAGGTAACAAACTGATAAACTGGCTATTGTGCTTGGCCACAACTCTAATAGTGCCGTGCAAATATTTTTCGAATATCTGAAGCGAGTATTTATATGTTCAATTCAAATTTGGAACCGAATCAAATGCTTCCTCCATACCAAATATATTCAAATACATAGCTGCTGCGCAAAAACAGTTAGGCTAGAGCGAAACCGCAAGGAACACTGTTTAAGTGCACTTCATTAAAGGGTGATCCCGCACCAAAAAAGTGTTAAAGTAACAGTGCAACATCAATCCGTACTGTATGATATTCCAGTGAATACGATTTCCCGTCCCTGAGCAGCAGAGGTATTTTTCCTGTACAGCTTTCCGTCGGTTTTGCTTTTACCGCTGGCGATATTTTAGAACGCAATCGATGAAGCAGATGTCTGGACAAAGAAGTTACTAAGCACGTGCCAGAAACACAGCCGGTGGCCCACACGAGACAACAGTGTCGTTACACATGTTACAGGAGGTAGGAGAGGGAACCTTTAGAAGTTTGTTTCGTTCTGAGCTTCGCAGCTATTTTCTCAACTAACGAGACCCTGAATGCCAAGCTAGCTTTATTTCTTATTTCAGAAGAATGTATTGAACTTATTTGCAAAGCAATTATAATACGCAATGACAGTACGTCTCTGCGCATGAAAGAAAGTTAGGAGAAAACACATGACAGAGTCTGTCCACTCAGAAGGCAGCAATAAGGGGTCATTCACCAACAACACCTAGAGAGAGAAAGCCTGCTTGCTCGTCAACATAAGTATTAAGAGTCAGCCAATGAGGATCGTGTTTTCAACGGCAGTAGCCAGTAGTCGTGGCCGTGAAGACTAACCACTGACGTCGGCTAGTTGTGATTGAACGTCCCCACGTACTAAATTGGAAAACTTTGAAATAAAGTGCAAAACAGTCCCAATCTTTCTCAAAACTGATATTCTGGAAAGCGTCTTGCACTTTTTCTCTAAATATTTATGTCTGCAGGTTCCAGGTGAGCTGCAATCATTTGCAGGTTCTTGAATTCGCAGAACGGTGAATCGCAGTAGCAGACGAATTCTGACTCGATTGAAGGAGGAAGAGGAGGCACTGTACAGGCTTTCTCTATCTAGGTGGTGTTGGCTGGGGAAACGGAAAAGATGAGGGGCTGTGCAAAGTGCTGGCCTACTTTCATAGTGTACAGTTGGATATGTTTTCACGTCAGATGAGCCA
Source organism: Ornithodoros turicata (assembly GCF_037126465.1). NCBI lineage: Eukaryota > Metazoa > Arthropoda > Arachnida > Ixodida > Argasidae > Ornithodoros > Ornithodoros turicata. The sequence goes on along the minus strand of NC_088203.1, from coordinate 50,348,284 downwards.
GGGTGGACTGGAGCAGACCTCAGATTTTTCTGAGATGACGCACAATACCCCAACACCTATTTAGTGCATTCATACCAAAATATTTCAAAATATGTAATATTTCGTTTCCTCAAAAGTGCCAAAGTTAAAAGGTATGGCGTGCATTTTCCAAGCTTAGCATTTTTTGGTAACTGTGGGCACCCGTATCGGAGAGACTTTTCGTGACAAGAGAATGAGAATTAGTAGAGTAAGAGACACCCACCTTCTCCCTCACCCTGTGACGTTTAATCGCTGCAGAGCTCGAAGGTGATTTTACAGAAATTTGCAAACTTCGAGAAAATTGTGTTTTTCTGTTAAGTTTGACATTTAATTCCTCTAAACACATTGGGTGTTTTTGGATGTGCTAGTTATCATTCACGGGAACACGCTCATTCTACTCATGTGTCTTTTCCTTCACTGAACAAAACGGTTTCTGCACCTGGGACTCTGCTAACGCAGCCACTCAGCGAAAATTCATAAGTTTGAGGCGCCTCATTCTCAAAAACACCCACTTCGATTTTTGTTGATTTTGCTCACCATGCTAGGCCCAAACATGTCAACATTAATATCTGATAATCAAAATTTGCCATATAGCAGCCGGAGGTGAAGCGCAGCCATTCCAGTGCACCCTATCCAAGCACTGCACGTGGCGCACTCGAGAGACCGTACTGTTCTCCCTCTTATTTATTGCTCGAACATGCGTCAGTATTCCTTGTAAGCTGATTAAGATAGACAAAAGGTCGGAAAGCAAGGCCCCGAAGAGGACCTCGTTTTCTCTCTTGAGAGGAGTCGGCAGAACGTTAGCCGCTAGCATTCGATTACACTCACTTTCAAACCCACAGTGTCTTCTCCTGAGGAGTTTGCTCATACCCGCGCTTCAGAATGGGCGTACAGTACAGACGGTATTTTGTGCGGACTGTGAAGGAAAGCACAAGAAGAAGATGCTGCTTTAGAAAAGAAGGAGAAGGAATGTCTCTGACTTGGACGTGGCATCACTCAAGTTGGTCCTAACAGTTGGGCAAGCATTACAGGTGAGCGACGAGGACTACATCTGTCAGAATTGTTTTCGGCGCTTCCAGCAAAAGATTGCTGCAGTAAATGAGGAAATCAGTAATCCCTTATCAGATCGGACGTTTTTTTCGCAAGATGATATTCTCACTTATGTAAACCGTAGTCTACCTGTAGTGAATATCGATGTTACTCCTCTAAGACCCTGTGGTGCAATAAAGAAAGAGTTGCGTGTGTCGTACACCCAAAGTAAAAGCCGTGAAATTCAGCACAGGTTGTCTCGGAAGCTAAGTGCCGTGTACGGTACCGAAAAGTCGGAAGACGCCTCTCGCAAAATTTGTAAGGAATGGGTAAACAACTTTCGTCAAGCATTGTTGGCCCGCATTACCGTTGCAGAGCATTGTCACCTCTGCACTCTGATCCCAGACAAACTGTCAATGAACGACATTAGAAGACTGATTCCTGAGGCTACAAAATATATGGTTGTCAAGGCTCGCAAGCTGAAAAGCAGGACTGGTATGTGGGCAGAGCCCGATAGGTACGAAGGAAAGAAGCTCAAAGAAGATGTGGCCACAGCAGTGAAGTACTATACAGATGATGACATGCAATGCACATTGCAGAGCCCTAATCGAAAGGACATAGTGACTGCACTAATTGACGATGAGAAAATCGAGGTGACGAAGAGATACATGACATGACACGCTCGATACGTGAGACATATCACCTTCTCAAGGAGCACCACCAGTACATGAATATGGGCATAACAACGTTTTACTCACTATGTCCAAAATAGGTGAAAGCGAACCCTCAGCAATAGGTGTGCATTTGTGTGCACTGGGCTAATTTCCAGTTTGCATCTCTGCTATCCGAAACAGTACTTGACGATCCTTCAGCGGGGACTTAATGAAGTCCTACTACCTCTGCAGTGATGCTTCGGAGGCCTGTCTCCCGAAGAATTGTAATAACTGCCCAGGCGAGAGCAGAATGTCACTGCAAAGTCTAAATATTGAAGAAGACGAGGAAATTAAAGTGTCAACCTGGGAGGGCGGAACACTGGTGTAGAAGGAAGTGGAGGCGTCTGTTTTCCTCACAGGGCTGAGGAACGAGGTGAGGACGTGTGTTGTAACCACACAACTTGAAAGACTGTGCTTTCCTGCAGTGAGCAGGGACCTCTCTCGTTACTCCGCGCATGCACTGTTTGCAACGTAAGCTATCGAGGAGTGGCTTGGCGAAAATAGAACTATTCCCACGAATGTGGTGTACATGCGGTGTACATGTCGGATGGTGCAGCGAACCATTTTTTGAACAGTTCCAGGTTGTATGAGCTTTCAAACACTGTGTTTGTTGAAGCAAGATGGATTTTCACAGCCGCCGGATATCGGAAAAGTGCATGTGATGGAGTAGGGGGTGTCCTGAAGCACCATGCTACACTTCACAACTTGAGATCGCCACCACAAAAAACCATCACGACGCCTCAGGACATCACCTGTCGGCTCTCAGCGAAGCTAAAAGGAGTATACGTGTTCCTTCTTCCTGCAGAGCATGTTTTGTCGTTTTGTGCACCTAAGAAACAGGAGTGGGAGGTCATAAAAGGTGTTCCTGGGATACTGATGTTCCATATATGGTCATGTAAGGCGACCAACTTGACACACCAGGTGTACACGGCGTGGACCGCAAAGAGCAATCTTAAAAAGGTGTTCTAGAAAGCTGTAGTGTTAAGCAATAAAGTTGAACGCATGCTCGTGCATGCTTCATGATATTTTTGTCTCACTGTCACTTTTTTAGTGAAATGTAACCGCGCTGACCAAGCCAATAGCAGTTCTGATGACGCTTTCGGAAGTAAGTGTAATCGAACGCCAGCGGCCAAGGTTTCACCGATTTCCTCTCAAGAAAGAAAACTAGGTCCTCTTCAGGGCCTTGGTTTCGGAGCTTTTCGTTTATCTTAATCCGCTTACAAGCAATAATGACGCATGTTCGAGGAATAAATAAGAGGGAGAACAGTACGGTCTCTCGAGTGCGCCTCAGCGCACAGGCCCACACGCAGTGCTTGGATAGTGTGCACTGGAATGGCTGCGCTTCGCCTCCGGCTGCTTTATGGCAAATTTTGATTCTCAGATATTAATGTTGACACATTCGCCTAGCATAGTGAGCAATTTCAACGAAATCGATGTGGGTGTTTTTGAGAACGAGGCGCCTCAATCTTACAAATTTTCGCTGAGTGGCTCCGTTAGGAGAGTCCCAGGTGCAGAAACAGTTTTGCTCAGTGAAGGAAGACACACGAGTAGAATGAGCGTGTTCCCCCGAAGAAAATAAGCACTAACTAGCACACTAAGCGATAACTAGCACATCCAAAAACATCCAATGTGTTTGGAGGAATTAAATGTCAAACTTAACAGAAAACCTCAATTTTCTCGAAGTTTGCAAATTTCTGTAAAATCACCCGCGAGCTCTGCAGCGGGAGCGGCAGAGGGAGAAGGCGGGTGTCATTTATCCTACTAATTTTCATTCTCTTGTCAGGACCAGTCTCTGCAATACGGGTGCCCAAAGTTGCCAAAAAACGCTAAACTTGGAAAGTGCATGCCTAAGGCCCTTCTTTTTCTGCGATTCCGCGATTCTGCAAAAATTTGCGAAATTGTGGGTCTGCCGCGGAATATGAAGTTTTGCGCAAAATTTTGTAGAAACCGCGTGCTTAACTCAGTTTATGTGCGAGATGAACGGATTTTGCTCGCACAGGGTCGGCTTGCATTACAGTGTGAATGTGCCAACGGGATAAGGCCACCAGGCCATGATATGGCTCCATCTGTGTGCTGGAACAACCCTCTAACATATTGGGATTCTGAAGTGGAACGCAAATGCTGACCCCTACCTTGGTGTCCATAGCTGTCAATACCCCTGTGTGTCTCTCAGAAGAAAGCACAATGTACCTTGTTACGCTAAGTCACAAAAGTTTTTTTGGAATTGTAATTATGTTCCTCCACACTAGGAGCTAGCAGAATTCAGGATTCAGCTGCGGAATTCAGGATTTGCTGCAGCAGAAAAAGAATGCATGCCATACCGTCTTAACTTCGGCACTTTTGAGAAAACAAAATATTACATATTTTGAAATATTTTTGGTACGAACGCACTAAATAGGTGTCGGGGTATAGTGTGCCATCTCAGAAAAATCGGAGGTCTGGTCCAGACCACCCTGGCTCATCTGACGTGAAAACACCCAGTTGCATGTTGTCCCAGAGTCTCCCTGTAAGTCAAAATGCAGTGGCATAGCTGTCTCCTTCGTCCTCGTTTTCTCTTGGGGTTTGTGCTTTGTACTGTCCAAGGTAGTCTACAGGAGCATCGCTCCGTTCCCAGTGAGACATTTTCATTTAATAGAAACTGTCTGAATGTTGGTCATTACTAAGGTAGTCAATCATTTATCAGGTTGAAGAAAAAATTTAACCAATCTTTGTCTACCCACAGTGCAACTGATAACAAGCTATGCTCTACTTGTCAGCAACTGTTCATTAAGCACAAAATTTTAGCACAACAAATAACATACTGCAAACCCAATTCAGCACCCTGGTTGCCCTCGCTTGCATCTTTGAGGCGCATGCCGCAGCCACTCCTTGATTGTTGCTTCTACTTCAAATTCTGTAGCCTTTGACAGTTTCTTGTGTGTGTGCAGTGCACCTGAAAAAACACACAAGAACTGAGCATTCCATACAGAGTCTAACCAGGAAAATCCTCTGTTAGCATTAATCAGAAGGCTATGAACACATTACTGAATTATAGGTAGAGACATGACATTACCCTGAACCTGTTTCACTCATGCACTCTACAATCCTGTGACACTGGAATTAAGCAAAATGCAACTATGGGCCAGTTTCACCAACTCTGGTTAGCTTTATGGGAGGACGTGGGTTTCAACACAAACTTTAACTGAGATCAAGGGTTACTAAATATTGAAGTTAGCACTCAATTATTGTTTACAAACATTAGTTGGTGCGTGATGAATGCTTCAGTGTCATCTTTGACTGACAGAGAGTGCAGAAACATGTTGTAATGTGTGTGCTATGTCAATGCCACAATGTGGTAAACTTGCCCTCAAAGCACTACACTACACAGTTTTGAGCACTTCTTAGACAATGCACTTCTCTGACAAAGATGTATTATGCACAGCAGCAGTGAGGAACAAAAATCGCACATAGGCAACACTTACGCAGGATTATGCTGGGAAACTTGAGCTCCAGGAACTTGAGCTTTCCTTTTCGCCCCTCCCAACTGTAGAGCTGCACAAGTTCGTCTGCGAGTATGTGGGACATGATCCGTCTCACGGAAGATTTCACTGTGTTTCCTCCAAGCAGCGAGAGTTCGCCTACCTGTGATCAGTGAAGTACTATTATGAAGATTATTGAGATATGATATTAAATACTTGAATAATACCACTTGAAATCGACCAAGGTGGGAGAGTAATATATATATTTTTTTAAATGAATGAAAATATGTATGTTGGACAGTGTGTCAAACAAGCGAGAAAGACGCACATCTGAGCCTTAAGCGATCAACCATGCTCGAGTGGAACCTCTCCAAGGCAAGTTCTCACACTGAAATTTCTACAGGAGTTCACAGCCGTGTGGGATGGTTCCCCCTACTATGCTTCAATGTGGCACACGAACAGTATACCAACTTCGGTATATATTGATGTAGTACCAATAAAAACACACTAACAAATATTTGGCAAATTCTTCATCTGGTTGCTATAAAAGGTTGGAATACACTTCCGATTGTAATATCATTAGAACCCTCTGTCGACTGGTATAACTAATTTAATCTAATGTATCACATATGGTTGACCACTTTTACAGTATACTGAAGTTCGTGTACTATTGGTGTGCCACATTGAAGAATTGTATGTAGAGCCAACCCACAGTGGGAGGCCACCAAACTAAGAGCGAGAGCCTGTGTCTGAGATGTCCCACTCTCTCACTGGCGATGTTTTCTGCATTGACATAAAAAAATGTTGTTTTCCCATGTTAGACGATATGAAATGGAATGAGCCAGATATGGTTGATGTATCCTTTGTAATCCATGTATCCATTTAATCTTTGGAAGTCACAGCCAAAATAGGTACAAAACAAGTGGGAAAAACGGGTTCCAAACACAGAAATGACAAAACCAAACAGGTGTAAAGAAAAAGCCTACTACTCTGTACAATGTTAATGATCTCACCAGCTGCTTTTCACGGTCAGGTGTGAGCTGGTGCTCAAACTCATCCACTTCCTCTACAGTCTTGATTGGCTGAGGCAAGAGCTTTGTTTCCTCAATAAGAGTGGTCCGTAGTGGCACTAGACCTTCAAGTAGTGCGCCATGTTCCATTAATGTTGCACGCAGTACTCTAAATTGCACGAGGACTTGCTCCTGGAACTCTACAGCCATTTGTCACAATTGAATCATGGGTACAATGTTTCTCTTACCATATTGTGACAATGGTTTAGATGGCCGTGAAGGAGCACTCGACACTGAAAAAGTAGATGCTTTTCGTGTTGGTTTTGTTGGCCGTGTAGGAGCATTTGGCACCGAAGCAGCAGATGGCTCGGGTGAGCAGCCTGTATACACAAACATCTCACTGCCACATATGGGACCAATGTATAGGTAATTTTGAATAGTACCAGCTTCTGAGATCCGCACGTCTGTTTGCTCAGGAGGCTGCAAAGGACCACTCGACCTATAACCAACACACCAGACCTATAACCAACCTCGTCCAAAGGACCTGGCTCATTTTCGCAAATGAGCCAGGAACAGTAGTGGTAGGTGAACAGCCTGTGTAGTAAGCTATAATGTATAGGTGCTTTATAGGTGGGCTGTTAAACCAGAACGAAACAAAATTGCATAGTTACAATATTCTTCCATCAACTGTTCATGTGGCCATGAACAAGCAGTAGGCACTGGAGTAGATGTCACAGATGAGGAGCCTGCATTCACAACCATTTGCCTGTGACATGAGGAAGACATGCGGTCATGCCCCAGAAATACGTACGTTGTCCTGCCATTCCCTGTCTATGTTGCTGCCCTGGAGACTGCAGAGATGTGAGGATTGAAGGAGCAGTTCTAGGTGGATAGCCTGTGTAGTAAGGTACATTGTATTGTGGAATTCATATGGGCACTGTTGAGAACCATATATAATAAAATTGAGAACCAGAACATAATTGCATATGGTGACAATTCCAATTACCATACTCCTCCATCATCGTTTCACGTGGCCATGCGTGAGCAGTGGCAACAGAAGGAGCAGACGTTACTGACGAGCAACCTGCATGCACAACCATTTTGTTGCAACAATACGGAGCAATGCAGTCATGTTTCGGCATTACTTACCTTGTCCTGCCGTTCCCCTTCCATGATGTTGCTGGGCGGGCTGCAAGTGGGCATTGGACATCAGTTGACCAGTGGAAGAACCTGCATAGTTTGTAGCAAAACGAATCTTAAACATACATTTCGCTTCAAGGAGGAACACACTGACTATCGCGAACGCTTCCTGGAACACAGTCTTTCTCCTTCCCTCTCTTGTTCGAACTCTTTTTATTGAACATTCCTTGTCTTCAGGTTTATTGATATTCATCATGTAACACCAGTTAGCCTGCGTTTTGACCCTTATTCAAATTACACCACTCCATTCAGGACCATTCCCGATTTCCATTAAATAAATTGTAGCTTTTGACTTTTTTTTCACGCCGTAGATAACTCTTGAAGGTTGCAATGGGACATGTAACATAGCTTGTGAAAAAATATTCTAACAAAATATATTTTTCGCAAATTCTAGCCAAATCCCTTCTGAGTGAAGGCAAAGCACAATACTTTTGTGTCAAGACTGCTGTAGGTTGATCAACACTTCTTATCGAGAGTTTATGCCCCAAGAAAATTGCAAAATTTCAATAACCTTAGGAATCTTTTACGGAATTCTGGTATGTGGTAAAATGCAATATTTCCAAAATTCATAATATTTCTCTGCGTACCCTTTGAAGTCTATGCACCTCAGATTATTTTTAACAAGTTCTATGCCTCCTAGCAGAAATGCTGAACAGTTTAAATGGCTCTAAAAATTGCAGAATTCTACCTCATTATTATCCAGGGAATTTAGGCAAAAGAGAGACAGCAGAACGGGAGATAATCCTTGTTGAAAGCCATTCTATCCCTTATAAATTCAGAAAAGGGCGCATGAGATGAAATATCCATAGCTGATTTCAAATGAGCCAAAACCGAAAAAGTGCACCTCAAGAGCCCCATGATGGGCAAGCCTGAGCGATGGGCAGGACACAAAAGGCTCAATATTTCGTGTTTGTGTCTGTTTACGTGTCCTGCCCATCGCTCAGGCTTGCCCATCATGGAATTTATCCACCAGGTAGCCTGCATTTACGCCATTACCTCAAGAGCCCATCATCTACGCCGACAGAGGCTTATCTGGCCATCAGATCGGCACCTACTTCAACCATCTCCATCACCGCAAATCAGGAGGTGCTCTCACACGAAATGAGTGCTGTACTCCCTGCGTTCCGGGTCGGCACAGTCCCGGCTCAGTGTTCGGAAGCGTTATGCCTTGCCTTCACTCACAAGAGATTTGATTGGAATTTTCGAAAAAGTTGGTTTCTTTGAATTTTTTTCACAAGGTGGGTCACGTGCCCCATTGCATTCTTCAAGAGGCAGCGACAGCACAAAAAATGTTTTGCGGGGAAAATATGCCAGGAGAGGATTGGCTGTGTGGGGACAATCAACCACAATGTATTTGAAAGAAATCTGGGATTTGAGCGCAATGTCTGGAACGTTTGGCATGGAATGTTCCTATACTGTTTTCTGGGGATCCTACTCAATGCAGAGGCTGTTTCTTAACAGATAATATAAGACTGTGTGACATAAGTTTGTATCAGGTGCACCACTCAGCTTCCTAGAGCAAACATGCAGCTTTTGCCTTTTTCAGTTGTCCTTTACGGGTGATTATTTGCTATTAACATTGGTAATACCACATTTCTACCTTGCACTTTGTGTTGCTGTGCCCCGACCATTGGCGTAAAAGTACCGCTTGCAAATACATCTGCACAAGGACAGTCACAGTATTAGATTGCGCAGTAACCTGTACTTCCAATATGAACACAATCGAGCAATTGCCAAAAGTTGCCCACTAATATAGGCTGCAAGGTTAGCTTCACATGAATTCCTTCAGTCATTTACAGATAACTATGTTCTCACAAGTACCTGCATCGTCATCGGCTTCTGCCCAGGACACTGTAGAATTCCTTGCGTCTAAAGACAAAGGTGCGAAACAGTTCATTATTGGATGATTCACAAACCCTTCTGTGCGCAACTCACCTAGCTGGACTGCACCCATATTTTCATTTGCATTATCGATAGCATCCTTGGACCCTGCTTCGTCCATGACAGAGCTGCTTGTGAGGCACACAGATGTATCTGCAGTGTTGAAATAAGCTTGCAGTGAGTGCAGGTGCTGATTGGCAGCCACCCTAAAAAACAGCTACAAGAATAGCGTAGTACGAACAGTACCTTTTGCTACAAAACTGGAGGGTACAGGAGGAAACTCATCGTCTTCATCACTGTCAATAACTCTTGCTCGCCTAACCCTCTTTGGAGGCAATTCAGTTGCGCTTAGGTCGGACGTGTACTGTGACAGAGGTAACATTTTCCGTGCATCTTCATAGCACTCTGAAAGTGAAAATAAAATCAACAACGATTTCTCACTTTCAAATGAAGGGGTTCTTACTGAAAATTCCTTTGACCACAACTTCCATTTCTTCGTACTGGTTACCGGGATGACAACCCTTCCTTATGAGTCTTTCGACTTTATAAGTAGGCAAGGTGGGCCATTTGCATGCGTTGCCGGAGAGCCATGAACAAGGCACCACCTCCACCTCGTTATGCTCTTCAAAATGCACAATTGCATAGGGCACCTGCGTATTGGTTTTTGTAGAGTGCATGCAGGGCAGAAACACGTTTAGCAATTCAGCATTCCTGTGTGCATTTCAACGGGCCCCGTAGGAACCATGAATCAGGGGTTACATTCACAATGATCAAGAGGAGCTCATGTTGGACGGGGCTATGCTGCATGCAGTCACAGTGGCATCAACATCAACCTTGTCTGCATTGCTTTAACTTTCCAGAGTTGCAGAGCAGAGATGTTAATTTCATTCACAGAAGGAAGGGCCTAATTTAATCCATACATCTGAACCCGAAAACCCCACCCCATCATTCCAGAAATATAAGGAAACTTCTTAAAGGAATTGTAATGTGAAATATAACCACAATGTTTCAAGTTACCATTATGCAGAACTAGGCTGTTCGATGACACACACAAGTCATCACCTCTCAGTTCTTTATACTTCTTGCACTAAACAGTTTTGGACACCTTTAGAAACTGGAAAGTGGTGACCCTCAACATTTGCCAAAGTTAACGCTTCAGATAGGCTTCAGATAGGTGGACAGACATCACGTGATACTGCAGTACAACGTAACGCGTTTCCTAATTACTGTTGCACTTTTTTTGAAGGAGGGCAGCAACTCCTGATAAGTTTGGTCTAAACAGTTCACATGATTGTGTTGGAACATGTGAAATTCGATTGCTGAACAAATGCTCAATATACCGCAGAACTATTACATATCCGAAGCGTGCCACGTGCATAGCTCGGCAAATCCAGCCTCGGAACCCACGATCACAATCATCTGACAACGCGTGAGTTGAGCCGCGGCTATGAACTCACGTGAAGGTCGGCATGGCGTGTCGGTGAGCTCAATCATGCCGCATATTAGTGCACTCACCAGATATCACACTTGCTCAGTACGTTACGTGGTAAGAGCACTAATATGCGTCATGATCAAGCTCAGCAATACACCATATCGACCTTCGTGTGAGTTCGTAGCCGCGGCTCTACTCATGCCTTACCAGATGATTGTGAGTAGTTTCTGGGCCGGAAATGTTGATCTATGCTCGCGTTACAAGCTTTCAAAAAAGCATACAGGTGTTTTTATAGGTTTGCCATTCACATTACAGATCCTTTAGATAGTGGTTGAATGCTAGAGAGCGGGAATACTTTCAGAGTGAACAGACCTTGCTGATGGGGTGAAGGTTGGTTCCTGAGGAGCATGAGTAATCACAATTTACTAGCACTGCAGATATATTAGTGACATTGCTACCTTTCTCGTGCCATAACACAGGCATACAACTTTTTGGACATTCACCAAAGGCCAAGCTTTCAAGTGCGGTTCTTCATTGACAATGTAAGTGCCTATCAAGGGTGATGGAAATGGTTTCGAGTACAGGTCACCTACGGCTGTTAACCTGTACCCAATCACACAAGGTTCACCTGTTGAGTGCAATGTCGCAAAGTTCTTTATGGATATAATATTTCCATTCACAGAACAGTAGCTGTCAGGTCCTTTCGTTTTTAAAACAAAGGTGCCCGTCCTCATGGTGTCATACTGTGGCTCAGTGCAGAAATCAAGGAGTGGACCACGGTTGTGTGTCTTACTGAAGCCTAATCTTTTCTCTTCTCTGACAACTTCCAGCTGAGCAAGCTGTTTCTCACTGTAACGGTTGTACAACTGGGATAGAGTTGCCCCTGGTTTCTTGAGCTGTTTTTGAGCGCTTGCATGTTGCTCTCAAATGGAAAAGCGCTAAAGGAATCCAGGGGCCCAAGATTCTTTACATCGTCTGTCAAGTGGAGGAGGCAATGTACGTTATACGACACAAACTCGTGGCCGTAGATTTCAGCGAATGCGCTCACAAAATGCTCAAGCAATGCTGAAGCATACTCATTCTGCTGTTGGCACAGCCCTTCCATAGCCAGAATAGATATGGCACCATGTAGTGTGAGGAAGTCCTGAAACAGTGGTTTCGGAAGCACTGTCTCAAGTATCACAGGACCGGTGTAAAGCAAGAATAGTCTAAATTCTGTGGCTTTCCACCGGTCCACCTCATCTACACCACGTGGCTTCCTTGCAAAGTCACTCGGAATGCAATTTTGCAAGTCCGCAGCCATCATGTTTATGGTTGCCCTTTGCGGCGGTCCAATGCCGACAGTTAGAGGACCTGATACCCAAAGAAGTATCAGTTTTCTCATCACATCTAGGCACACAAGGTGCATATAATCCAGAGGTGCAGTTTTTATAATGTCAATCTGCAACTCTGTGATTACTGACAAGTGGCGGTGATGATCTGGGTCAGCCTGTGCCCGGAAGGTATTGTCTGTCCGCAGAGAGGATGTTGTGGTGGCAAATCATATTCTATTCTTGTAATAATCCCCCTCATCAGTGCATTTGGGACAGCCTGCATGTCCAGTATGCCCCTTGATTCCATATATAAAGGAACGTGCAGGTGCATCGCAAATCATGGCACGAAACTTCACCTGTACTACTGTTCCTCTGATTGAGATGCCCTCACAAAGCACTACAGATAGCTCATCAATGAATGTTTTCAGAAAATCATTAGAGCAGTGTGGTTTCGTGGTTCCACAGTACGCTCCAACAACGAAAGGTGTCATTTCTATATCCTTGATCACACATTGAATAGGCCACAATTCAGATTTTGAGCTCTTGGCCAGAGACAGGCCGTCAACATTGAACATGAGCAAGACATGCTGTGGTACAACATCTATCCCTTCCAGAGTTTTCTTAAGGCATTCAAGCAACCCAAAATGGCAGTATTCCCCTGGATGCATGCTAATGATGTGGTTCGCGCTACACCGAGGAGTCTGCAAAAACGTTCGCACATCCATCGGAAGGTTCTAGTGGCACTCGTGTTTGCGCAGTAGCTTGAGAAGGCCAGTCAGGGCGGTTTCCGTTATACCTTCACGCGCGGCCCACGATCGCAGCTCTGAAGCGAAGTTCTGTGGGGACCATTGCTCGCTCGGAGTGCTAGAATCACTTTCGGATGTTGTGTCGTGTATATTTCGAAAAGGGGCATCTGGCATATGAAACTGCGACGCTGCATCGGAATTCTCAGCAACAAGGTTTACCTCTGAAACGGACGCACCCGTGTAGCCAGATGGACCACAATCACTACTTGAATGCTCATCAGAAAGAAAAACAGAATCTCGTTCTCGAATCGACCCTGCATGCACACTCTGTGGCTCTCGAAGCGGTCCTGCATGCACACACTGCGGTTCTCGAAGCGGTTCTACATGCACACTCTGCGACTGTGTGTACACAGATTGTTCGCTAAGTGCAGAAATTGTTTCCCGAACTTCTCGCGCCGCCTTCTTGTGCAAATACCCTTTGCTATACTTCGGCATTGTTGAGCTGCAATCCGCCAAAATACGCGTTAGGCCTAACAACAATTGTTTGACACACCCCGACACAGTCAAAGCTTGTGAACCAAGAACAGGGCAAAAGAGAGGACAGTGAGAATAGTTACGCCATCTGCTCCCGGTTTCATCGTCCCAAAAGCCGCTCCACGCTGTCCAGCAACACAAATGATTATCAAATCATAAAATGGCGGCAAGGCGGCAACGGCCGCTCGGCTAGGAGGCCCGGCCTGACTTGGCTAGTTGACACAGCACATAGTTGGTACAAAATTTGCGCCACCTAGAGATCGATGTTATTAAGTGCAGAAAACATGGCAAAAGAAAAAAATAATAATGCTCGATGTTGAAGAATGGTATACACTATTATATAGCTGCTAGAGGAAGTTTTTTGACCATATTGTAAGGCTCATGGCTTAGTACACTGAGTGGACTTCAACCCTCAACGAGCTCCGTATCGTCATCAGTGACTGTTGACACATATGTGGTACGCGAAGTATGGAAAATGGTGGTAGTCCGTGGTATCACATACGCAAACGGAGTGATATGCATTTATCAACAACAAGATAACACCTGGAGAGAAGGCAACGCGAAATTGGAAGAATGGCACTACGAAGCCTCAAATCGACACCTAATGAAGCAGTCATGGGAGACCTTGGTCTCTCCTCATTCGAAGCAAGAGAAACATATAGCAAACTATCCTACGAGAGTAGACTTATTGAAATAGAAGATACCAGGTGGCCACGAGTAATATATAAAGCTACACTACTCATGGAATTAACGACCAAATGGAATCAACGAACAAGAAAAACCAGCAGAGCAGTACCACATACCTGTAATGCTTGTGGACAGCACCTCACACAGACCCAGCAACAAAGAATTACGACAACAAATTACAACAGCAGAGACGGAAGAATGGAAACGCCGAATGGAAAACAAACCAGCATTAGAAGTGTAGAGATCAAGTAAAACAGATATAGCCAACGGGCTAGGACTCTGCGATAATTCCGGAGGAAGCGGCCTACTATTTGAAGCAAGAAGTGGCACATTGCGAACATGGGAGTGGAGAAACAAATTCGAACCGACGGATGCACAATGTCAACTATGCGGGACAGGCCAGATTGGGTCCACATATCATATGATAATTGAGTGCACAGCACTGAGGCGCCGCGCAGGTGCTCTATACATGATGCACTCGGATTCCTGTCAGGAAACTGCAACGAAGCAGAGATGACAACCACAAAACACCGATTAGGACAATGGGCTCTTCAAAAACATCACGAACTAAGAACTGAGACGAAGGAAGTACAGAACTGAGTAATAGTAGTACAATAGTAGTACACCGGACCAATGGAAGATACCCTGCGCCAACAACTACAGCGCCAACACAGCCAGTGTCACGCAGTGGAAATCTCATGCACCACAAATTGAATAGGAAAGCTGAAAATCGATGCATTTGTAAGACAATGAAGAAATAGTAGGTAATTGCCATGTCCGAATCTCGGGGCTACCGAATGCTGGACCCTCGTTACAAAGAGGCCCGTCAGGAGTGCCGCTACGAATCCATCCATCCAACCATTGCGTGAGGTCGTAGTGCCATGGCTGTTACGCAGTTTATTCGCACACCTGTATAATATTTTCATGCGCTAATGTGTCCACAAACACACTTCGCTTCGGCCCAGTTTCACCAATGCCGATTAGCATTTGAACCGAGATCAACGGTCCCTTAACTTGAACTTGACGCTTAACTCTGCTTCACTAAAGGGAGTTATCATCACTGAAACATTTATCACATAACTAACTAACATCTTCAAGTTTTACTTCAGTTTAACTTCAAGTTTTAACAGCCCTTGATCTCGTTTCAAAGTGTTGGTGAAACCGGGCCTTAATCATACTTATATAAACCGCTTTTGACTTCGGACTGCACGCTTCATCTGAAGGGGTGTGAAGAAGCAACCGATGTGCGTTGTGTTTCGTGTTGTAGAATGTTTCAGTGGGTTCTACTGTACTTTATTAAGAGTGGCTTTGCGGAAAGCTTGAGAGTTATAAAAGAATGAAATTGCCTTGGTACCATGACAGCTTCATGGTAATGGAGAAATACATATCTCTTAGGAAATGCATTATGTAAATGTACCAGCATATTCATGCTTCATTGAGGTCCTCCTGGCACCATGTCAGACTTCCCCTTGTTTGCCCAGTTCACGGGATAGAATTGGGTTGTTAAAAAAATGTGAAGTTGCCTTTTCAGACAGTGTAATTTGTAAATTGAAAACATTACTCTTTCAAACTGTGTCCTTGAAATAACTACTGTGGTTCATTAAAAAGGTGATTAATTATGTACGATTGAAAAGTTTTCGACATGAAAAAAAAGTGTGTTACCTGATACCTTCGGACATCATAACATACGATTTCAGTTGCTTGTTCACTCTCTGGAAATCACTTTGCCATACATGGTGTAACAGATTATGTTGCCAGAATTCTACCATCAGCCACGCAATAAAAAAAGGTATCTTATACTCATTTATAATCCCTCTGCATTATGCTGCTGTCTCATTTGAAGTGCTTGTAGGTGCTGGGAGGAATGCCAAGGTTTGTTCCTCTTGCATTGTCATAACATGTCACTTGGTGTAACGTGTTGTGTCACATGTAAAAAAATGTACACTGCAAAATTACCACAAGGCCTTTTAATACAATATTTCAGAATGAGGCAATGGAACGTGAATTGTCACTTCGTGTCACGTACAAAAATGTACACTACAAAATTGACACAAGGCCTTTTAAGAGAATATATCAGAATGGAGCAATTTTCATACTTGTTCAATTTGTTTTAATATGGTTAATACCTGTGTCTTACACAAGATCAAGGGTAAACTGGTCTCGCTCACTTCTCGGTTAGATGGTGTCCCAGTAAAATCTCATTAAACGTTTCCAAGCTTGGAGCGATATGTCTCTCACATCTGCTTCTCATTTGCTTCTGCCTCTCATTAATAAGAAATATTATTACAAAATTTATAGGCTATTTCCTTTCTAGGGACTACTTACCCTGCTATACATACACCTATGTACATACACTGTAATATGCCAACTAGATTATGGGAGCTTAGATATAAATCACATTTCTATCCAGTCTCTGAGAACGAATAACTTTTTAGCTACCATAATGTGTGTATATTTCTGGCAGGGACTCAGTGCCGAAACATTAAGTTTTGACAAAGTTACTGAATCATAAGTAGTCATCATTCGACCAGCAATAAACTATAAAAACCTTTGTACAAAACACTGTGTATTTGAATGGAACAAACGTAAATCGTACTGACAATGGAAATGGAATGTGTGTGTTTGCGGGTTCTTATGCATTTAGTTTACTGTGTTATCAAATATGAACTTTTAAAAAAATGTTTCCTTGTGAAATATTATTTGTCACTGATATAACATATCTTGTTGCTAATTAATCTTGTTATTTCAAATACCTGGAAGTGCTTACTGGGCTCTCTTGATGCATTGTAACAATGGCGATGCAATATCATGCAATAACCATTGTGATGAAGTAAACATACTTAATTGAGTTGATATATAGGTCAACAAACAAGGTTATGCTTCCTCTTATGATGTCCCTCTCGCCTCTGTGCTTGTTCAAAGACCAAGCAGCAAAGCTGCAAGTCACAGAACCGATGTCTTGGGACGTCTATGCAACATAACCCAGGCAAAAATCTAGGATGGTCCCAGACTGGCACCACAGTTGTTCCAGTTGGGTTCAGGACGGTCCCAGCCAGTTCCAGAGTGGCATACTCAGGTCCCATTGTGGATGCTTGGGTAGCATGAGTGGTTCCAATGTGCCTCCACGCTGGGCCCCGTCCAGCCATCCCACTTGAAGTCAGGTCCTATTGTGGTATTTAGAGTGGGATGCCTGGTCCACTGTGTGTCCATCCTGGGAGCACAACCTACCAACCCACTTGAAGCCAGGTTCCTTTGGGGGGGGGGGGGGTCTGGCTCCAGTGTTGCACCGTCCCACTTGATATTGGAAACCACTTTGAAGCCTTGAAGCCAGTACCACTGAGTCACTGTAATTTTGACACCTGCCCTAGAGCTACACGAATCTTCACCGGGATGAATTGAAGACGCTATATCCCTGTAACTCCAATTCGTGCACATATTCTCATCTGAAGGTGCATGAATATCATAACATATTAAGTACCAGAGAAATGTCAAAAAATACATCTCAACAACAACAAAAATTAAACTAAATAACTAGAAGAAAGACAACGAAAAAAAGAAGAAAAGGTAATTGCAGAGGCTGATGGAATGTGAAGAAGCCACGGCGGCTCGGCGAGAGCCGAGAGAGAGAGGAGAGGGAGAGAGGCGAGACTGGCAGGTGGCAACTTGGACGCCTTCGCGGCAAGTTGGTTTTGTCTTCCGTTCCGTTGCCGTCGCAAGGATGGTGTACCTCCCTCCTGTGCAGTATTTGCGTGTGTTTTAGTGCGCTTTGTAAGACAATGCGATGACAGTAGTTTCTGTGCAACACATTGTCGACTTCCTGGAAGAGTTTTGACTCCAAGAAGACGTAAACGGCGTAGGGGCAAGAACGCACTGTGAAACGCCAATCGGACTGCACGTCGCGAATGTTTGCAGGTATGAGTGATGACCGTGATGTTTTGATTACTATTAATTATATGTTTCATTTAAGAAACTTAGGAGGAACTTGAAGAGAAACAGGATAACAAGATTCTGAACGGTGGGAAGGGGATTCGGTGGGGATTCGGTGGGATTCGTACGGTGGGAAGGGGGTGTATGTCGCGACCTCCATGGAAAACAGGAGTGTCATGTGCCATCTTCTCTGAGAAAATACAAGATGTCACGTGGCCAACGAACGCAAGCTCCCTGTGGTCCGTGAGTGCACGGCACAGTCATGCATATGCTTTGTCTAGACACAGTGAGTGATCAGACTTATACTACGTAGTATTTACATGTAGAGATGTATTGATTATTTCTTTCTGCTCAGTGCATGCTCTTAGCAAAATAAAGTGTATTTACTTGAGTAATATGTGCATTTCTATGCATTATTTTCGTTCATGTATTCAGTGGTCCCAGCTGCTAAGTGGCCGGATCCCGGACCACTGGATCAATTCCACTGGTTCCACTTCAAGTGGGACCATCGTGAAGCTGGTTCCACTTTCAACTGGTCCCAGTCACTAAGTGGTCCCACTCCAGATTTTTGCCTTGGTTGGGATCGGGGCCAAGACGGGTCCCACTGAAATCCCATCCGTCAAGTGGTCCCACTTCCTGACTGGTTCCAGGTCCCAAGCAATCCCCATCCCAGAGTGGTTCCCTACTGGGACCACCTGGGAGTGGAGACCAGCATGAGACCTGTCTAAAAAAACCACTTTGGGCTGGTCCCACTCTAGACTTTTGCCTGGGAAGGAAAGTGATATTTCTGGATGTCCAACCGTGAACATTCAGGGGACATCCCTGTGATGTGTGTGATATCTGCGACCTTTCTGAGATATCTCTTGGATGTTCATGGTTTGCTGGGTGGGGGGTCGTAATCGTCGCACCGCTCGTGATTAGCCCAACAGTATCTGTGGAAGCTGTTACAAATGTCTCCCCTGATTCCCTTCTCGATCGTTTCGTACATCTCTTGGTAGCTTATGAGCTCGAGTTTGACTCTGGTGCTCCACGCGTAACTGGCGAGGGACATGGTTCGTAAGATATCTATCCCATCCGTCTCTAGCGCAATCTTTCTGAAATACAGTACGACGTCGCACAGCTGACAGCCCAGCAAACATGTATCGTCCACCGATTAGCCCATTTTGATCTCAATGCTCACACCCGGATGAGACGATCCATGCACGTCCTTGCGAGCACCGTCCGCGACTAAAACCTCTTGCTCCCACACCCATGCACCCGAGAGCAAAATGCGAGCATTCAACTCTTGAGGGCGAGGAGGTAGTGCAAAACTGTGGTGACTATAAAATTACCTAACCATTTTGGCGTTGATGCGAGTGCTACACTGCAATTACAGTTGTTTGCTATGTTACTGCAACATTATTACGCAGAAACACATTGAGTTTAGATCGCAGTGCACATACGAAACGGTCACCGTGGTACAACGTCCAGCGTCCGCGAGGTTCAAACGTGTTCTGACCGGTGCCGTGTGATGATGCTCGTGACACCGCCCCTTTCTTTGTCGCCACGGTGGTGGAAGGATGTCAACCAACGGCAAGTGTCGGTTCCTTTAAACCTGTACCACCTTTATGTTTCCGTGCCATATAATTGGATTCATCAACTGCGCGCCCCCAACTGTAATTTGAACAATGTTGAGGTCGGATTGCACATTCCGACGCAACGTCAGTGCTCGCGTGAATGAAAGCCTACTTGTTTTAGCTTGTGCCAGTGAAGGAGGTCCAAATGTCTCGGACACATGTTACAAACGTTCTCCACAGGCTCCAGAACATGCGATGTGCATGAAAATTTCGGGACCTCCCCAAGTGAAAAACCGTGCTTGGCCCATGGTCGGGTGAGAGGAGTTGGCCAACTAAGCCAACCTTGGCCCAAGCTAAGACAACATGGTTGGGCCGAGCTTCGGGATTGACATTGGCCTGAGACTGGCCATCCATTGGCCACCAATATAGGGCCAACCTTTCTGGCCAACCTGGCCAACGCTGACCCATATATGGCCCTATCACGGCCCAGTGAGAAATTTTGCATGACAACGCTGCTTCCCAGCGGGAAAAGCAATATTGGCGAAACACTGGGCCGACGTCTGCTTCCAACCTAAAAGTTGTCGGGCCCAGCTTGCAAAAAAAGCTTGTGCCAAAGTTGGGGATTGACAATGGCCTCACTCGGGCCGACTTAGCCGGCACAAGCTCGGGCCAATGTACAGTGCCGACCTGACAGATGTAGGGCCGATGTCTGGCCAATAAGGAACCAAGCTTGGGTACTGATTGATTGACCAAGTTGAGACCTGAAACGTGGGCCCTTGAATGGCCCATGAAACAACACCTGTGTATGGGCCAACAACGGCCCGTTGCAAAAAAATGCATGACCGAACTCACTCAATTCTCTCGTGGGGTAGTGTAACAGCGTAGGGGAGAATCGTAAGAGCTCGCAATATGCCCGAGATCACTAGAATCAAACAGGTCAGTATAAAGAAAACAAATTGCATTTCTTTCCTGAGGAAGAACAGCAGATACTATACATAGGCTTGTCTTGCGAGCTTCCACGAATTCGAGAGTCCTGCTCGCGTGTGAGTCAAAATGAAGGGTGAGGTGTCTAAGTTTAATATGATGCGTACACAAACAACACTGAAATGAGGAATTGCTTGTCGTATTAGCTCACCATGAAGATAATGTCTCTGTTTCTTACTGCTTTTGGTTTGAGACAATCACTTGGCCACTCGAAAGTTGAACTTATGCAGTGCTACACCATTCCGCGTTCCCTCTCCCCGAGGCAACATACCGAGATTGAACCAAGCTTGGCAAGAGCTTGGCTGGCCAACCGAGCCGTGCTTGGTTATAGTGCTTGGCCAACGAGCTCGTTTCTTGCTACATACTTGCCCTGGCCGACGGCTTGCCAAACCTCGCTCTGCCTATCACAATGCAACATATAGAGGACGTTACAGGACCCTTTCTCTTTTTTCATGTGGCGTATATATGGCTCTTCTGTGACAGTTTCAACGATACAACAGAGTCTACGTGACTGTCTCAATCTTAGGTAATATGTGCATCCCCGAGGACTGATTGAGATCGTCATAAAGAGACATCATTGGCCACTTACCTTGGTACTACGTGAAGATGAGTTCGGTAACCGACTGACGGCAAGCTACGGTGGCATCCCGTCGGCACGGGCTGTTGGCCCAACGTCACTGGCCAGGTCCTCACCGATGTAGTTGGCAGTTAACGTTGGCCAGACGTTAGAACATGACTGGCTAGCCGACTTAGTTGGCTGCCAACTGGTCTCAGACTTTCTGCCGAGAGTCGGCCGTCGGCCAATTTCAATTGGGTCTTCGGCCGGCAGGCCTAGTGAGAGCGGAGAGATCGTCGTTTTTCTAATTTGAGGTTTTATGGAAATAAATATTTTCATAGCAACCACAAACTGTGACTACATGTAACATGTACAGCCCGGTGTGGGCATATTCTCGCTGCGCACGACGCTCTGTGTAGGCTGCCACAATGAAAGCAGTGACTGAACGCCATCATTGGAATGACGGCAAGTATGGCGATTCCAACAAGTTTTATGCCTCATATCTGGCCTTCGTTTATCATCGGAAAACGAGCATCCTCTGCCTCTTGGCAACTACACCTTGCTACACGCTACCGTAGGAAGTTCCGCCCTGCACGCTGCCTTTGCGCGGCGTGCAGGGCGGAGCTTCTTGCGGTAAGGTGCGAATGGCAGGAATGCCCCGCCGAATGCAGTGGCTGCTCCGGAGAACGCGCGCGCTATGATCCGAACTTCACCCCACGGGTTACCCGTGGGAGCACACAGCGAATTCGAAACCGCGGACAAGTTGAGCATTTTTCACGGGTGTTTTGGGGATTGGTGCACGTCCCAGATGCGATCGCATCATCGCATTTCGTGATCCATCGTTCCTCGCATGTACTGACTTTGGTTTGCTGGGAGTTGTCGAGCGTGACGCAGAGACGCGTGTAATCTCCTAGGTCCTTGCATTTGAACAATTCGAAAATCTCGAGAGCGTACTGATAGTCCTCGTCCGTGATCTCTTGGTCGTTCAGGTCACTTTTGAAAGCTTCTGTTGGTGGTAGCGTGGGTAAATTGTAGGCTTCGAAACAGTCGACGAAGGTGTACGGGTAAATTCCCTTCTTGAGAAGCCGACGAAAACGGTCACCAAGCATTTGACAGGAGCAATGAAACGCGCTCTCTGCACCGCTGGCGAGCAGCGTTTCTACCAGGTTAGACAACGAGAGGTTGAAAAGCTGCGTGGTATCGCGGATATAGAGCTCGCCAATATTGAAGCCTCATATTTTTTCTGTAGTAGACGCTAAGATGCACGGTTCACCCATATTTAGAACGTGCATTTGGCGGAGAGGGAGAGTTCTTTGGTGCTACGACACGTAAGGTTACACGTACCACACAGCGTCGCGCCAAAATTCGAGGAACCGGGCTCTACGAAACGGGTGTGATCGTAATGGGACGTCTTCCACGTATGTCGGTTAAATTGGCACCCACAAAATCCGCAGTGCGTCGCGCACTCGTGTCGAACAAGGTCTTCCACACTCATCACCAACGGTGAGGGAAGACGGTTCAGCCTATCGATTTGTTTACTAAATCCCTTGAACGCGAGCAAGCATTTTTCTGCTGCGCTGGATTCCAAATACCTATCTACGCCCATTATTTTCCCATCGCAACTTCTCACTAAAATGATGCCATACGAGCTCATCCTGTGCACACTCCAGGCGTCCTTAACGAGCGCATCCTTCTCCCAGTGTGCGTGCCGTGTCAAATACCGCGAAATAAAGGTAGGGATGCCTGTACTGTATCTTAGTGAAGGAGACGCTCTCCCCCGCTTTTGGCATTTCGAGAATCACTTCGTTTACGTCTCGGCACAGACGTTCGTTTTGTTCCAACGCCTCTCTCGTCCTATAACCGCTAGTGCATTTCTCAAAATCAAATTGTCACCTCGCCCCATGAATGTGCTAAATTTTCTGATTCCATAGAAATGCTCCCTAACCTCGAGCAAGTGGACTTCACCTTTATAGAGCGTGCAGGGAACCCGTCCAGTAGATAGGGAACTCGTCTGCTCTTCAAACACGGAGATGTACACGGAGATTTTGTTTTTTCTCTCCCACAGGGTAATGTCTTCGTGAGTCACTGGGAAGCAGGGTGGCCACTACGTTACGCACGTCTCTGGATTCGAAGGATTCGTGTATTTGTGGTATCTGACATAATCGTAGGTTTTTTTTTCAAAGGATGCAAGAGTGCCAGCACGCTATACTTGAAACACTCGTTTTCGTAATTCGGTGGGAGTTTAACGTTTGTGAGAGTCTTTGTTTTTCTCTTCAACATTTAGGGAAGCTCGGTCATGCTCCCAATCCGCTTCGGTTTTAAGCGCGTTAGTTTTAAGTCGACACATTGGACGTCGTTCGTGGTGAAACCAGACCCTTCTCTCGTATAGTTTTCTATGCGTTTCGAGGACTCTGCGATGGCAGCATTTATCGCGCCTTGGATTTCTTGGCGGTTATGAAACATTGTTATGTGAAGGTTCATGTGAAGGAGATGAGAAGTCAACCGGTCGGCTCCGTCCTTAATAGTAGTATATAGTAGTAGTAAGTACTGACCACGCTTATCCGGAAACGCTACAAGGCTTCTGGACGCCATTAATTAGCAATTAGAGCTAATTGGGACCCCCCACATTAATCAGCATCATCCAATGAGTCATCACACTAATTGGGGAGCGTCTAACTAGTGTCCAGACCACCCTGTGCGTTTCCGGATAAACGTGGTCATAAAAAATAAAAAAATAGATAGAGAGAGAGTGGAGAGAAGAAGTTTAGTTGAAGATCAACGACGCCATCTTGAAGAAAGCGGTCCGGAAAGGGCGCTGACCGTCGCTGGGCGACGGAGCACAGAGGCAGGTTGCAAAGCATTGCAGCTATGACCACCAGTTCCAGACATCCTGTGACGTCAGCTGTGACGTCATCACGGCATGTCTGGGCAAGTTAGGACAGCTCTGGGCATGCAAGGAGAAAAACACTTGTAATACAGAGGCTGGGAAAGCAAGAGTATGCAAACCATCAATAGCTAACAAGAAAAAACAATTAGTTACACAAC
The DNA here is from genome assembly GCF_037126465.1 of Ornithodoros turicata. Taxonomy (NCBI): domain Eukaryota; kingdom Metazoa; phylum Arthropoda; class Arachnida; order Ixodida; family Argasidae; genus Ornithodoros; species Ornithodoros turicata. Next base: position 50,324,195 of record NC_088203.1, on the reverse strand, counting down.
AAATGAGCCCACCAGAACAGGAGCGCAGAACCATGCGACTGCTCCATCCGAGAGGCAGGCAGAGAACTGACTCGTAATGGTTTTTTTCTCCTGTATAAAGCCCCACAGCTGCACCCCCTAGCGGTTGCTTTCTCAACTAACCTCACAACAAAATTATTAAGAATCACGCCAGCGCTACTCCCGGTCCCAAGGCAGAAGATGATAGAAAATGGCGGGAATGCCCGGACAACAGCAACCAGCACTGGCACGAAAATCGCAAACAAAGCGGGAACAAAGTTGGCGAAAGCATTAGTTACACAACAAATCACCTCACCACAGTAGGAGCGCAGACCGATGCGACTGCTCTCGTCGACAGCCAGGGATCAAGTGACGACGGAGCGAACGACCGCACGTCTTCTCCCAACGAGAGCCAGAGGTGGACTGACGTAAGCGCCACTCTACGGGTGCTACGCATGCGCGCGCTCCTACCGCCCTCTGGGCGCTCCTACCGCCACCTGTGAGAGGCTAAGAGTGAAGAGCATTCCTGCGCCCCCTGCTGGCCGTTCTCATTGGTCGTGAGGCTAAGAGAGAAGAGCATTCCTGCGCCCCCTGCTGGCCGTTCTCATTGGTCGTGACGTCATCCTATCGTCTCAGGGCTACCCTGCTTTTTCCACTAATGCTCCTTTGGTCAATCTACAATGAAGCCACAGTATGACGTCATCATGCACCTGCGTGGCTCAAGGACGCGTACGCTCTAGACAGGGGACCTATTATTTATTGAATCACTATCCCATGATTATTTCCTTTATTCTTCTATAACGATTGAATAGGAAACTATTGCAGAAGAGCACCATGCATGAAAGCTGATCGTAGGAATTCCAAAGTCTTACTAAAGGAGACTTGCAAAAGAACAAAATATCCTAACACGTAACTCCATCAACGACAAATAAGAGGACTAGGCACTCAACAAATCAACACAGAGTACGGGTAACCAGGAGCGCAGAACTCAGGGCAGCACTATCGTCAAGACAACAATGTTCATTGTCAAAAGAGAAAAAAATACTAAGCGTCAACAAAGGAAAGCATGCATATTGGGGCATGTCAGGACACGTCAGGACAAATCATACGACTGCTGGGCAACAGAGGAAAACAAACACTTGAACAGAGTGAAAAAGTAACTCACCATCATTTTCCCGTTCACAGCATTCCCTCATTGGAAATCCGCTCGTCACAAAATCCACCTGCATCGTCGAACACCATTCACCAGTGACGAACCACACATCCGCACCCCATCAGAGGCAGACAGAACCCCACCGAAGCTACGCTCTTCCACTGACGGCCAACGCCAGGAGCAGAATTTGCGTGTCGAGACCCGTCAGTGTCCAAGAGAGAAGTGAATCCTTGCGCCCCCTGCAGACCGTTCTCATTGGTCGTGACGTCATCCTATTGTCTCAGGGCTACCCTCTTTTTTTCCACTAATGCTCCTTTGGTCAATCTACAATGAAGCCACAGTATGACGTCATCATGCACCTGCGTGGCTCAAGGACGTGTACGCTCTAGACAGGGCAACTGTTATTTATTGAATCACTATCCCTAGATTATTTCCTTTATTCTACTATAATGATTGCGTAGGGAACTATCGCAGAAAAACACCATAGACAAGAGGAGATTGTAGCATTTCATTCCCAAAGCCTTACAGTACAGGAAAAAAAAATGGTTCAGCAAGACATAAAGTCACACACCTGTCCCCTTCGCGGTTACTCTCTGAACTAAATGAATCGCAAAATTATTAAGAATAGCTCTACTCCCATTCAAGGTAGCACTATCGTCAAGAATATGCCTTGTACAAAAAGAAAAAAACTACATGTAGAAGGAAAGCATGTCAGAACAAGCCCAGGCATGGTCAGCACATGTTTGTCAGACAAGGGGGGAAAAAGCGAAAAGAAACAAAGAAGGAAACCAGCATCAAACTATTTCTAAGCACACGCACTCCTCTTATTCAAAAACAGTGCTCATCATAAATCTGCCCAGGACAATACACACTATTTTTCTATTGCCACACTTTTTTCCAGTAACGGTCAATGCATTACTACAGACTGTGTGACGTCATCACATCCTGTCTGAAGAAGAAGAAGACACCGGCAAAGACTCCTATTATTTATTGAATCGCAAGATTATTTCCTTTGTCCTACTCTTAATGACATTCATTCTCTCATTAAAATTCAACAAAAAAGCACCCTACATATTAACAATTTTCACCCCAAAGGCTCATCATGGTCATTAGAATTACAGTAAACTACCACTGCTCTTTTGAAATAATAATAAGTGAAACCACTCAACATCACCTCCAGGCTTATGTAATACATGACCCTTTCTATGCTCGCACATTCGTTGTCTGAGGCTACACCTGCGAGCAAAAAAGGCGCGGAAGCCGGGTGGGCAAAGTTCCATTCGCGCATTGCGAGCATAAAGGCGGGAAAAGCCTGGGAGCAAAGTTCTATTCGCGCATTCCAAAGCACAAGACAGAACGCCTTTACGGGAACACGATAGCATTCCTATACTATATTTATGATTATTGCATTGCAGTTTAGAAAAACTACAACTAAACTATAATTTTAGGAGCCCATTAAAATTCTACTTTCTATGGAAACTATAATTGCCCTATTACTTGGATCGCTACTAATGAAGCGCTCCAATTTTTTCTCTCTTCCCATTTCAGCCTTGTCATGCAGGGAAGCAGACTCATATCCAAAATAATTAATTTACACTGAGGGTGCCGTGCTTCAGGAATTCCTATCCTGCGCTCAGATGCAAGCATTTCTTCACGCATACCTTTAACAGCTGACTTCCTCAATATATCGAACACCCAACAAAATCAAACAAACAACCCCACTTCCACTGGTAGAACACTATTTAGCTTTTACGCAGGAGGCTTTCTTCTACATAAAAAGTAGAGAAAATAAGAAAAGAGCAGCAAAAAATTGCGTGCACTTTTGCTTGACTTAAAAAACCTGAAGCATATGCCAATAAACCAAGAAAAAGACACTCATGTTTGCTATCTGATAGTGCCACATACACAGACGCATTGCCCTTGCGTAAAGAAAGCACAGGACAGGGATACACAAATATCCTTAGGTGAGCAGGGAAAAGGCTTAAGACCTCAGGTCACCACACATCGCCACGCGGCTAACACAACATGACACCAACAACATACTAGCGGCGGGAAGAACTGCAACACTGCTAAACAAGTCCAGACATGCCACGATGACGTCACAAATCAGGGGAAAAAAAAGCACACGCATGCACGCACAGAGGACAACGCATTAAACACACGGAGCGCTCAGGAATAATCGTAGCGTTACCGCACATTGCTACGAAGCTCAACGTCTAACACAAGACGGCAGCAACAAGATATTAAAGGATAAAAATTGCAAGACTACTGAACAAGTCCAGACATGCGACATCGCATACAAAACACTGCTCATCGGGGAAAAGGCCTAAGCCCGCGGCGGATCATCATAGAGCATACACAACTTCATTTTTCTATTTCGCGTAAACCAAACGCGGTCTGCTTGGAAAACGACGTACAAATTTTCTTAAGGAGCAGAGAAATATATCTACTCCGTGCTCAGATACCAGCATTTCTGCTCAAAAATCTGCAAAATTAAGCACTGCTTACTTCGTCAAGATATCGAACAAAATCAAACAAACAACCCCACTTCCACTGGTACAACACTATTCAGCTTTTACGCAGGAGGCTTTGTTCTACATAAAAAGTAGAGAAAATAAGAAAAAGCAGCGAAAAATTACATGCATTTGCGCTCCAATAGCTGTAACTGCAAGAAACCGTAGCGTACGCCAATAAACTGAGAAAAAGGCACTCATGTCTGGTATCTGATAGTGCCACATACACAGCCGCATTGCCCTTGCGTAAAGAAAGCACAGGACAGGGATACACAAATTTCCTTAGGTGAGCAGGGAAAAGGCTTAAGACCTCAGGTCACCTCACATCGCCACGCGGCTAGCACAACATGACACCAACAACATACTAGCGGCGGGAAGAACTGCAACACTGCTAAACAAGTCCAGACATGCCACGATGACGTCACAAATCAGGGGGGAAAAAAGCACACGCATGCACGCACAGAGGACAACGCATTAAACACACGGAGCGCTCAGGAATAATCGTAGCGTTACCGCACATTGCTACGAAGCTCAACGTCTAACACAAGACGGCAGCAACAAGATATTGAAGGATAAAAATTGCAACACTACTGAACAAGTCCAGACATGCGACATCGCATACAAAACACAGCTCATCGGGGAAAAGGGCTAAGCCTGCGGCGGATCATCATAGAGCATACACAACTTCATTTTTCTATTTCGCGTAAACTAAACGCGGTCTGCTTGGAAAACGACGTACAAATTCTCTTAAGGAGCAGAGAAATATATCTACTCCGTGCTCAGATACCAGCATTTCTGCTCAAAAACCTGCAAAATTAAGCACTGCTTACTTCGTCAAGATATCGAACACCCAACGAAATCAAACAAACAACCCCACTTCCACTGATAGAACACTATTCAGCTTTTACGCAGGAGGCTTTCTTCTACATAAAAGTAGAGAAAATAAGAAAAGAGCAGCGAAAAATTACACGCACTTTTGCTCGCATAGCTATAAGAGAGAAAAATAAAATAAAATATCGACACACACGCTAATAAACTGTGACAAAGACACCCATTTCTGCTATCAGATAATTATTGCATAATGCTAAATACTCATTTGCATTGTGCCTTCGTGAAGAAAGCACAGGACAGACATACACAATTTATCTTAAGCGAGCAGGGAAAGTCACTTCTACTCGAACAGCTTAATACCATAAAGTCTGAATTTTTGCAAAGCAAATAAAGCTTGAACAGCGCTACGAACGTGACAGGCACATACTAACAAACAAACAAACACTTCTTCGAGTCTGTATTATCTTTAAAAAATAACGAAAGCACGCAAAAAAATCAAATCGGCTAGGTAGCCTACCAGACGTTGTGCCTTAAAGTTGGCTGCATGCAATGCGCGGAAGCATGCTGTGAAGCCAACTTGCGGTTTTGCTGGATGCACATGAAGTCAGATTCCAATTGGAAATCGCGCTAAGGACGTGCCAAACGTGGAATTTTCACAAAATTAATCACAATACCTGGAATTCTGTTCATTTTAGCGGGAATGCTGGCGCTTGTGCTCTATTATTTGAAATTTTCGAATATTCGAATTTCTCGATTATCAAATTTTCGAATACGAATAGGGTTCGAATATCAACAATATTCCAACGATATCCGAAATTTCGAATATTCGTACACCTCTAGTGAATACTGACACTCATCAACATATAACAAAAAACAAACAAACAAACAAATCCCATTCTGATGAACTCTCCTCTGCCGAGCGGCTTTCTCCTGCTCTACCTGGATGCTGACTTTTCCCCCCTCACCAACATTCTGAGTAAAAGCAGTGAAAGAAGAAAAGAACCGCGAAAAATTACACGCATTTGTGTCACAGGACAGGGATACACAAATTTCCTTAAGTGAGCAGGGAAAAGGCTTAAGTCGTTCCGCTCAGGAATAATCGGAGAATCGCCGCTTATCGCTAGGCGGATAGCGCTTGAACAGCGCTACGAACGTGACAGATACATACTAACAAACAAACAAACAACAGCAGGATCGGCGTCGGGCACTCATAAAATACCCTGCCCAAAACAAAGACTTCACCAGGTTCGCGAGGCAATTCCATTAAAAACGCTCATCCTATCCTACAGAAAGCAATGCAAACGCGACTGCCCTTATTTTTTAAAACCACTATTTCACGCAATAGTACATAAATGTATCACTCGTGTCACACGAAAAGGCAAATACTTACCTGTCAAGTGGGGTCCCAGCGCGTGCGCGCGCGCACACACACACAGGCACACACACACACTAACATTTTCACACTCACAAACACAAAGTCTATTTTCACAAACACATAAATCCATATTATTCCTCAGGTCAATAATTATCCTGCCATCGCCAAAAGACGGCACAGACATGTATGCCTACGCAAAACAATCGGTCCTCGTTCCGGATGTAATAGGATATCGCCACTCGGCCGGCGCGAACCAATAAAGAAAGAAAGGAATGCATGTTCGCTACGAAGAAAACGGTGCCGTGCTTCTACGCAGCGATCATTATACAGACGCGTAAATGTGAACATCATTCGCTACACACTGTAGCTCTAATCATTTTTAAACCAAACCAAACCGTGTTCATAGGTCTTCACTAAATAGGTGAGCCGATAATGACTCAAAATAAAATAAAATAAAATAATCATTCCATCATCGCTGGCTGCAAGCTTGGGTACCCAACAGAGCAGCGCGCTCCTATCAACACGCCTTGGGCTGACCTTACACACCCGAAGCCTTTTCTGAATACATTCTGCCGGCGCTGGAATAAAAGATTTATCGCGAGGGTACTACGATGTCAGCTCTGTTGCTGTTTAAGTGATAAAACAGTTCGCTCACTCGGGGAATCGCGCGCGTCTAAACCGCGAGAACGGGTCCGCGTTGCGCTCGCGCCGCGGGGAATCGCGCGCGTCGCGAGTCCAAACCGCGAGACCGGGCCCGCGCGTGCGCTTCGCGGTTCGGGCGCACTGTTTTATCACTTAAACAGCAACAGAGCTGACATCGTAGTACCCTCGCGATAAATCTTTTATATTATATATATTATTATATTATCTCTATTATTATATATATTATATATATATTATATATATTATTATATATATCTTATATATTATTATATTATTTCTCTGCTCCTTAAGAAAATTTGTACGTCGTTTTCCAAGCAGACCGCGTTTAGTTTACGCGAAATAGAAAAATGAAGTTGTGTATGCTCTATGATGATCCGCCGCAGGCTTAGCCCTTTTCCCCGATGAGCAGTGTTTTGTATGCGATGTCGCATGTCTGGACTTCAGTAGTGTTGCAATTTTTATCCTTTAATATCTTGTTGCTGCCGTCTTGTGTTAGACGTTGAGCTTCGTAGCAATGTGCGGTAACGCTACGATTATTCCTGAGCGCTCCGTGTGTTTAATGCGTTGTCCTCTGTGCGTGCATGCGTGTGCTTTTTTCCCCCTGATTTGTGACGTCATCGTGGCATGTCTGGACTTGTTTAGCAGTGTTGCAGTTCTTCCCGCCGCTAGTATGTTGTTGGTGTCATGTTGTGTTAGCCGCGTGGCAATGTGCGGTGACCTGAGGTCTTAAGCCTTTTCCCTGCTCACCTAAGGATATTTGTGTATCCCTGTCCTGTGCTTTCTTTACGCAAGGGCAATGCGTCTGTGTATGTGGCACTATCAGATAATAGACATGAGTGTCTTTTTTTTGGTTTATTGGCATATGCATCAGGTTTTTTAAGTCAAGCAAAAGTGCACGCAATTTTTTGCTGCTCTTTTCTTATTTTCTCTACTTTTTATGTAGAAGAAAGCCTCCTGCGTAAAAGCTAAATAGTGTTCTACCAGTAGAAGTGGGGTTGTTTGTTTGATTTTGTTGGGTGTTCGATATGTTGAGGAAGTCAGCTGTTAAAGGTATCCGTGAAGAAATGCTTGCATCTGAGCGCAGGATAGGAATTCCTGAAGCACGGCACCCTCAGTGTAAATTAATTATTTTGGATATGAGTCTGCTTCCCTGCATGACAAGGCTGAAATGGGAAGAGAGAACAAATTGGAGCGCTTCATTAGTAGCGATCCAAGTAATAGGGCAATTATAGTTTCCATAGAAAGTATAATTTTAATGGGCTCCTAAAATTATAGTTTAGTTGTAGTTTTTCTAAACTGCAATGCAATAATCATTAATATAGTATAGGAATGCTATCGTGTTCCCGTAAAGGCGTTCTGTCTTGTGCTTTGGAATGCGCGAATAGAACTTTGCTCCCAGGCTTTTCCCGCCTTTATGCTCGCAATGCGCGAATGGAACTTTGCCCACCCGGCTTCCGCGCCTTTTTTGCTCGCAGGTGTAGCCTCAGACAACGAATGTGCGAGCATAGAAAGGTCATGTATTACATAAGCCTGGAGGTGATGTTGAGTGGTTTCACTTATCATTATTTCAAAAAAGCAGTGGTAGTTTACTGTAATTCTAATGACCATGATGAGCCTTTGGGGTGAAAATCGTTAATATGTAGGGTGCTTTTTTGTTGAATTTTAATGAGAGAATGAATGTCATTGAGAGTAGGACAAAGGAAATAATCTTGCGATTCAATAAATAATAGGAGTCTTTGCCGGTGTCTTCTTCTTCTTCAGACAGGATGTGATGACGTCACACAGTCTGTAGTAATGCATTGACCGTTACTGGAAAAAAGTGTGGCAATAGAAAAATAGTGTGTATTGTCCTGGGCAGATTTACGATGAGCACTATTTTTGAATAAGAGGAGTGCGTGTGCTTAGAAATAGTTTGATGCTGGTTTCCTTCTTTGTTTCTTTTCGCTTTTCCCCCCTTGTCTGACAAACATGTGCTGACCATGCCTGGGCTTGTTCTGACATGCTTTCCTTCTACATGTAGTTTTTTTCTTTTTGGACAAGGCATATTCTTGACGACAGTGCTACCTTGAATGGGAGTAGAGCTATTCTTAATAATTTTGCGATTCATTTAGTTCAGAGAGTAACCGCGAGGGGGACAGGTGTGTGACTTTATGTCTTGCTGAACCATTTTTTTTTTCCCCTGTACTGTAAGGCTTTGGGAATGAAATGCTACAATCTCCTCTTGTCTATGGTGTTTTTCTGCAATAGTTCCCTACGCAATCATTATAGTAGAATAAAGGAAATAATCTAGGGATAGTGATTCAATAAATAACAGTTGCCCTGTCTAGAGCGTACACGTCCTTGAGCCACGCAGGTGCATGATGACGTCATACTGTGGCTTCATTGTAGATTGACCAAAGGAGCATTAGTGGAAAAAAACAGGGTAGCCCTGAGACAATAGGATGACGTCACGACCAATGCGAACGGTCTGCAGGGGGCGCAAGGATTCACATCTCTCTTGGACACTGACGGGTCTCGACACGCAAATTCTGCTCCCGGCGTTGGCCGTCAGTGGAAGAGCGTAGCTTCGGTGGGGTTCTGTCTGCCTCTGATGGGGTGCGGATGTGTGGTTCGTCACTGGTGAATGGTGTTCGACGATGCAGGTGGATTTTGTGACGAACGGATTTCCAATGAGGGAATGCTGTGAACGGGAAAATGATGGTGAGTTACTTTTTCACTCTGTTCAAGTGTTTGTTTTCCTCTGTTGCCCAGCAGTCGTATGATTTGTCCTGACGTGTCCTGACATGCCCCAATATGCATGCTTTCCTTTGTTGATGCTTAGTATTTTTTTCTCTTTTGACAATGAACATTGTTGTCTTGACGATAGTGCTGCCCTGAGTTCTGCGCTCCTGGTTACCCGTACTCTGTGTTGATTTGTTGAGTGCCTAGTCCTCTTATTTGTCGTTGATGGAGTTACGTGTTAGGATATTTTGTTCTTTTGCAAGTCTCATTTAGTAAGACTTTGGAATTCCTACGATCAGCTTTCATGCATGGTGCTCTTCTGCAATAGTTTCCTATTCAATCGTTATAGAAGAATAAAGGAAATAATCATGGGATAGTGATTCAATAAATAATAGGTCCCCTGTCTAGAGCGTATGCGTCCTTGAGCCACGCAGGTGCATGATGACGTCATACTGTGGCTTCATTGTAGATTGACCAAAGGAGCATTAGTGGAAAAAAACAGGGTAGCCCTGAGACGATAGGATGACGTCACGACCAATGAGAACGGCCAGCAGGGGGCGCAGGAATGCTCTTCTCTCTTAGCCTCACGACCAATGAGAACGGCCAGCAGGGGGCGCAGGAATGCTCTTCACTCTTAGCCTCTCGCAGGTGGCGGTAGGAGCGCCCAGAGGGCGGTAGGAGCGCGCGCATGCGTAGCACCCGTAGAGTGGCGCTTACGTCAGTCCACCTCTGGCTCTCGTTGGGACAAGACGTGGGGTCGTTCGCTCCGTCGTCACTTGATCCCTGGCTGTCGACGAGAGCAGTCGCATCGGTCTGCGCTCCTACTGTGGTGAGGTGATTTGTTGTGCAACTAATGCTTTCGCCAACTTTGTTCCCACTTTGTTTGCGATTTTCGTGCCAGTGCTGGTTGCTGTTGTCCGGGCATTCCCGCCATTTTCTATCATCTTCTGCCTTGGGACCGGGAGTAGCGCTGGCGTGGTTCTTAATAATTTTGTTGTGAGGTTAGTTGAGAAAGTAACCGCTAGGGGGTGCAGCTGTGGGGCTTTATACAGGAGAAAAAAACCATTACGAGTCAGTTCTCTGCCTGCCTCTCGGATGGAGCAGTCGCATGGTTCTGCGCTCCTGTTCTGGTGGGCTCATTTGTTGTGTAACTAATTGTTTTTTCTTGTTAGCTATTGATGGTTTGCATACTCTTGCTTTCCCAGCCTCTGTATTACAAGTGTTTTTCTCCTTGCATGCCCAGAGCTGTCCTAACTTGCCCAGACATGCCGTGATGACGTCACAGCTGACGTCACAGGATGTCCGGAACTGGTGGTCATAGCTGCAATGCTTTGCAACCTGCCTCTGTGCTCCGTCGCCCAGCGACGGTCAGCGCCCTTTCCGGACCGCTTTCTTCAAGATGGCGTCGTTGATCTTCAACTAAACTTCTTCTCTCCACTCTCTCTCTATCTATTTTTTTATTTTTTATGACCACGTTTATCCGGAAACGCACAAGGTGGTCTGGACACTAGTTAGACGCTCCCCAATTAGTGTGATGACTCATTGGATGATGCTGATTAATGTGGGGGGTCCCAATTAGCTCTAATTGCTAATTAATGGCGTCCAGAAGCCTTGTAGCGTTTCCGGATAAGCGTGGTCAGTACTTACTACTTATAGTCAGGTCAACTGGCCCACAACTCACACAGTGGCCTGGACGCCATTAATGAGCAATTAGAGAAATTTGGGACCCCCCACAGTAATTAGGATAATTCAGGGAGTCATTACACTAATTGGGGAGCATCTAGGACCTGTCCAGACCACTGTGTAAGTTGTGGGCTAGTTGAGCTGATAAAAAATAAAAAAATAGGTAGAAAATAAAATTAAAAGATAGAGTGGAGAGAAGGAGTTTAGTAGAAGACAGATGTCGCCATCTTAAAGAAAGCGGTCCCGAACAGCCGCTGACCATCGCTGGGCAACGGAGCACAGAGGCAGGCCGCAAAGTCTCACAGCTGTGGCACCAGTTCCGGACATCCTCTAACGTCAGCTGTGACGTCATCATGACATGCCTGGGCAGGTTAGGACAGCTCTGGACATGCGAGGAGAAAAACACTCGTAATACAGAGGCTGGGAACTCAAGAGTAAATATGCTAACAATCACTAGCAAAAACAGAAAGAATTAGTTACACAACAAATGAGCCCACCACAACAGGAGCGTCGAACGATGCGACTGCTCCATCCAACAGCCAGGCAGAGAACTGATTCGTAATGGTTTTTTGTCCTGTATAAAGCTCCGTAGCTGCACCCCCTAGTGGTTACTTTCTCAACTAATCTCACGACAAAATTATTAAGAATCACGCCAGCGCTACTCCCGTTCCCAAGGCAGAAGAAGATAGAAAATGGCGGGGATGCCCGGAGAACAGCAACCCGCACCCGACGTGCACGGGCATGAAAATCGCAAACAAAGCGGGGACAAAGTTGGCGAAAGCATTAGTTACACAACAAATCAACCCACCACAGCGAGGCACAGGAGCGCAGACCGATGCGACTGCTTTCTGCGACAGCCAGCCAGAAACTGGGCAAGCGCGGGGTCTGCGGAGCAACCGAGCGCACGTCTGCTCTCCGCGACAGCCAGCGAACAACTGACTGGGACGCCGCTCTGCAGCCGCTACGCATGCGTGCGTGCTCTTAGCGCCCTCTATGGCGACCACCTGCGAGAGGCTAAGAGAGAAGAGCATTCCTGCGCCCCCTGCAGGCCGTTCTCATTGGTCGTGACGTCATCCTATTGTCTCACGGCTACCCTGTTTTTTTTCCACTAATGCTCCTTTGGACAAGGTCCCCCTGAAACAATAGTGTCGCGGTATGACGTCATCATGCACCTGCGTGGCTCAAGGACGCGTGCGTTCTAGACAGGGGACCTATTATTTATTGAATCACTATCCCAATATTATTTCCTTTATTCTTCTATAACGATTGCATAGGAAGCTATTGCAGAAGAGCACCATGTATGAAAGCTGATCGTAGGAATTCCAAAGTCTTACTAAATGAGACTTGCAAAAGGACAACATATCCTAACACGTAACTCCATCAACGGCTAATAAGAGGACTAGGCACCCAACGAATCAACACAGAGTACAGGTAACAAGGAGCGCAGAATGATGCGTCTACTCCATCCGACAGCCAGGCACGGAACTAAGTCGTAATGCTTTTTCTCCTCTATAAAGTCATGCATCTGTGCCCCTTGAGGTAGATTTCTGAACGAATTTAATCGCGAAATTATTAAGAATAGCACTATTGCCATTCAGGGCAGCACTATCGTCAAGACAACGATGTTCCTTGTCAAAAAAGGAAAAATACAAAGCGTCAACAAAGGAAAGCATGCATATCGGGGCATGTCAGAACACGTCAGGACAAATTGCACGACTGCTGGACAACAGAGGAAAATAAACACTTGAACAGAGTGAAAAAGACACTCACCATCATCGGACACGTACACTACGTTCACTCATTGTAAATCCGCTCGTCACAAAATCCACCTGCATCGTCGAACACCATTCACCAGTGACGAACCACACATCCGCACCCCATCAGAGGCAGACATAACCCCACCGAAGCTACGCTCTTCCACTGACGGCAACACAATTGCCAGGGGCAGAATTTGCGTGTCCACACCCGTCAGTGTCCAAGAGAGAAGTGAATCCTTGCGCCTCCTGCAGGTCGTTCTCATTGGTCGTGACGTCATCCTATTGTCTCAGGGCTACACTGTTTTTTTTCACTAATGCTCCTCTAGACAAAGTCAACCTGAAACAATAGTGTCGCGGTATGACGTCATCATGCAGGTGTGTGGCTCAAAGACGCTTACACTCTAGACAGGGGACCTGTTATTTATTGAATCACTATCCCTAGGTTATTTCCTTTATTCTACTATAATGATTGCATAGGGAACTATTGCAGAAAAACACCATAGATAAGAGGATATTGTAGCATTTCATTCCCAAAGTCTTACTCTACAGGAAAAAACAAAATAATGGTTCAGCAAGACATGCCCATACCAGCCAAGAGCCATGCAGCTAACTGAATAATAACGCTTTGTTCCTCGTGAATAAAGTCACACACCTGTCCCCCTCGCGGTTACTCTCTGAACTAAATGAATCGCAAAATTATTAAGAATAGCTCAACTCCCATTCAAGGCAGCACTATCGTCATCGTCAAGAATATTCCTTGTACAAAAAGAAAAAAAAATTAGTAGAAGGAAAGCATGTCAGAACAGGTCAGAGCATGTCAGCGCATGTTTGTCAGACAGCAAGGGGGAAAAAGCGAAAAGGAACAAAGAAGAAAACCAGCATCAAACTATTTCTAAGCACATGCACTCCTCTTATTCAAAAACTGTGCTCATCATAAATCCGTCCAGGACAATAGACACCATTTTTCTATTGCTACACTTTTTTCCAGTAACGGTCAATGCATTGCAACAGACTGCGTGACGTCTTCACATCCTGTCTGAAGAGGACAGCGGCAAAGACAAAGACTCCTATTATTTATTAAATCGCAAGATTATTTCCTTTGTACTACTCTTAATGACATTCATTCTCTCGTTAAAATTCAACAAAAAAGCACACTGCATATTAACGATTTTCACCCCAAAGCCTCATCATGGTCATTAGAATTACAGTAAACTACCACTGCTCTTTTAAAATAATAAGTGAGACCAGTCAACATCACCTCCAGCCTTATGTAATACATGACCCTTTCTATGCTCATACATTCGTTGTCTGAGGCTACACCTGCGAGCAAAAAGGCGCGAAAGCCGGGTGGGCAAAGTTCCATTCGCTCATTGCGAGCAAAAAGGCGCGAAAGCCGGGGAGCAAAGTTCCATTCGCACACGCCAAAGCACAAGACAGAACGCCTTTATGGGAACATGATGGCATTCCCACCGTATTAATGATTTTCTACCTTGCATTGCAGTTTAGAAAAACTACTACAAAACTATAATTTTAGGGGCCCATTAAAATTCTACTTTCTATGGAAACTATAATTACCCTATTACTTGGATCGCCATTAATGAAGCGCTTAAATTTTTTCTCTCTTCCCATTTCAGCCTTCATGCAGTGAAGCAGACTCACATCCAAAATAATTAATTTACACTGAGAGTGCCGTGCTTCAGGAATTCCTATCCTGCGCTCAGATGCAAGCATTTCTTCACGGACACCTTTAACAGCTGACTTCCTCAACATACCGAGCTCCTAACAACATCTAACAAACAATCAGAGAAACCCTCTTCTGAGCTGCACCATGCGACTTTCCTCTGCGTAAAATCGGTGATTTGAGGAAGAGAGCAGCGAAAAATTGCGCGCACTTGTGCTTGACTTAAAAAACCTGAAGCATATGCTAGTAAACTAAGAAAAAGACACTCATGTCTGATATCTGATAGTGCCACATACACAGATGCATTGCCCTCGCGTAAAGAAAGCACAGGACAGGGATACACAAATTTCCTTAGGTGAGCAGGGAAAAGGCTTAAGACCTCAGGTCACCACACATCGCCACGCGGCTAGCACAACATGGCACCAACAAGATACTAGCAGCGGGAAGAACTGCAACACTGCTAAACAAGTCCAGACATGCCATGATGACGTCACAAATCAGGAAAAAAGCACACGCATGCACGCACAGAGGACAACGCATTAAACACTGAGCGCTCAGGAATAATCGTAGCGTTACCGCACATCGCTACGAAGCTCGACGTCTAACACAAGACGACAGCAACAAGATATTAGCGAAGGGTAAAAATTGCAACACTACTGAACAAGTCAAGACATGTGACATCGCATACAAAACACTGCTCATCGGGGAAAAGGCCTAAGCCTGCGGCGGATCATCATAGTGCATACACCACTTCATTTTTCTATTTCGCGTAAACTAAACGCGGTCTGCTTGGAAAACAACGTACAAATTTTCTTAGGGAGCAGAGAAATATAGAAATTTCTACTCCGTGCTCAGATACCAGCATTTCTGCTCAAAAAACTGCAAAATTAAGCACTGCTTACTTCGTCAAGATATTGAACGCCCAACAAAATCAAACAAACAACCCACCTTCCAGTGATAGAACACTGTTCAGCTTTTACGCAGGAGGCTTTCTTCTACATAAAAGCAGAGAAAATAAGAAAAGAGCAGCGAAAAATTACACGCACTTTTGCTTGCATAGCTACAAGAGAAAAAAAAATAGAATAACGACGCACACGCTAATAAACTGTGACAAAGACACCCATTTCTGCTATCAGATAATTATTGCATAATGCTAAATACTCATTTGTATTGTCCCTGCGTGGAGAAAGCACAGGACAGGGATACACAATTTATCTTAAGCGAGCAGGAAAAGTCACTTCTACTCGAACAGCTGAATACCATAAAGTCTGAATTTTTGCAAAGAAAATGAAGCTTGAACAGCGCTACGAACGTGACAGACACATACTAACAAACAAACACTTCTATTCATTTCTATTGATAAAGGCGTAAACCACACTACAAGAACAAAGCACACTGCTTCAGGAAAGCGTATCAAATGCAACGCATCAGGACCGGCTCTCATAAAATAGCCTGCCCAAAACAAAGACTTCACCAGGTCCACGAGGCAATTCCATTAAAAACGCTCTCGGTCTATCCTACAGATAGCAATGCAAGCGCTGCTACCCTTATTTTTTAAACCACTATTCCACGCAATAGTACATAAATGTATCAGTCGTCTCACATGAAAAGGCACACACAAAGAACTTACTTGCCAAGTGGAATCCGTGGTTCAAAAAAGCGCGCGCGCACACACAGACACACACTCACATTTTCACACTCACAAACACAGTCTATTCTCACAACCACATAAATCCATATTATTCCTCAGGTCAATAATTATCCTACCATCGTCAAAAGATGGCTCACTCTTGTATGCGATCGCAAAGCGATAGGTCCTCGTTCCGGATGTAATAGGATATCGCCACTCGACCGACGCGAACCAAAAAAGAAAGAAAGGAATGCACGTTCGCTATACCTCCACGAAGAAAACGGTGCCGTGCTTCTACGCAGCGATCATCATACAGGAGTGAATTGTCTTCTTCGTTTTCCTTTTATTTTCTTGCACCCATATATTTTGCAAGAATACTATAGAGACCCAACAGAGCGGTGCGCTCCCATCAACACGCCTTGGGCTGACCTTACACACCCGAAGCCTTTTCTGAATCCATTCTGCTGGCGCTGGAATAAAGAGATTTATCGCCAGGGTACAACAATGTCAGCTCTGTTGCCGTTTAAGCGATAAAACAGTGCACCTGCTCGGGGAAACGGTAACGGATCGCGCGCGTCGCGCATCCAAACCGCCGGGTCCGAGTTGCGCTCGCCCGCGAAATCGCGCGCGTCGCGTGTTCAAACCTCGAGAACGGGCCCGCGTGCGGCACGCGTGCGGCGCGGTTCGGGCGCACTGTTTTATCACTTAAACGGAAGCAGAGCTGACATTGTTGTACCCTGGTGATAAATCTTTTTATTCCAGCGCCAGCAGAATGTATTCAGAAAAGGCTTCGGGTGTGTAAGGTCAGCCCAAGGCGTGTTGATGGGAGCGCACCGCTGTGTTGGGTCTCTATAGTATTCTTGCAAAATAAATGGGTGCAAGAAAATAAAAGGAAAACGAAGAAGACAATTCACTCCTGTATGATGATCGCTGCGTAAAAGCACGGCACCGTTTTCTTCGTGGAGGTATAGCGAACGTGCATTCCTTTCTTTCTTTTTTGGTTCGCGTCGGTCGAGTGGCGATATCCTATTACATCCGGAACGAGGACCTATCGCTTTGCGATCGCATAAAAGAGTGAGCCATCTTTTGACGATGGTAGGATAATTATTGACCTGAGGAATAATATGGATTTATGTGGTTGTGAAAATAGACTGTGTTTGTGAGTGTGAAAATGTGAGTGTGTGTCTGTGTGTGCGCGCGGGCGCGCGCGCTTTTCTGAACCAGGGATTCCACTTGGCAAGCCAAGCAGGTTCTTTGTGTGTGCCTTTTCATGTGACACGAGTGATACATTTATGTACTATTGCGTGGAATAGTGGTTTAAAAAATAAGGGTAGCAGCGCTTGCATTGTTATCTGTAGGATAGACCGAGAGTGTTTTTAATGGAATTGCCTCGCGAACCTGGTGAAGTCTTTGTTTTGGGCAGGCTATTTTATGAGAGCCGGTCCTGATGCGTTGCATTTGATACGCTTTCCTGAAGCAGTGTGCTTTGTTCTTGTAGTGTGGTTTACGCCTTTATCAATAGAAATGAATAGAAGTGTTTGTTTGTTTGTTAGTATGTGTCTGTCACGTTCGTAGCGCTGTTCAAGCTTTATTTTCTTTGCAAAAGTCCAGACTTTATGGTATTCAGCTGTTCGAGTATAAGTGACTTTCCCTGCTCGCTTAAGATAAATTGTGTATCCCTGTCCTGTGCTTCCTCCACGCAGGGACAATGCAAATGAGTATTTAGCATTATACAATAATTATCTGATAGCAGAAATGGGTGTCTTTGTCACAGTTTATTAGCGTGTGCGTCGTTATTCTTTTTTTTTCTCTTATAGCTATGCGAGCAAAAGTGCGCGTAATTTTCTGCTGCTGTTTTCTTATTTTTTCTACTTTTATGTAGAAGAAAGCCTCCTGCGTAAGAGCTGAATAGTGTTCTATCACTGGAGGTTGGGTTGTTTGTTTGATTTTGTTGGGTGTTCAATATCTTGACGAAGTAAGCACTGCTTAATTTTGCAGTTTTTTTAGCAGAAATGCTGATATCTGAGCACGGAGTAGAAATTTCTATATTTCTCTGCTCCCTAAGAAAATTTGTACGTCGTTTTCCAAGCAGACCGCGTTTAGTTTACACGAAATAGAAAAATGAAGTTGTGTATGCTCTATGATGATCCGCCGCAGGCTTAGGCCTTTTCCCCGATGAGCAGTGTTTTGTATGCGATGTCGCATGTCTGGACTTGTTCAGTAGTGTTGCAATTTTTACCCTTCGCTAATATCTTGTTGCTGTCGTCTTGTGTTAGACGTTGAGCTTCGTAGCGATGAGCGGCAACGCTACGATTATTCCTGAGCGCTCCGTGTGTTTAATGCGTTGTCCTCTGTGCGTGCATGTGTGTGCTTTTTCCTGATTTGTGACGTCATCATGGCATGTCTGGACTTGTTTAGCAGTGTTGCAGTTCTTCCCGCTGCTAGTATCTTGTTGGTGCCATGTTGTGCTAGCCGCGTGGCGATGTGTGGTGACCTGAGGTCTTAAGCCTTTTTCCTGCTCACCTAAGGAAATTTGTGTATCCCTGTCCTGTGCTTTCTTTCCGCAAGAGCAATGCGTCTGTGTATGTGGCACTATCAGATACCAGACATGAGTGTCTTTTTCTTAGTTTACTAGCATATGCTTCAGGTTTTTTAAGTCAAGCACAAGTGCGCGCAATTTTTCGCTGCTCTCTTCCTCAAATCACCGATTTTATGCAGAAGAAAGTCGCATGGTGCAGCGGAGAGGGTTTCTCTGATTGTTTGTTAGATGTTGTTAGGAGCTCGATATGTTGAGGAAGTCAACTGTTAAAGGTATGCGTGAAGAAATGCTTGCATCTGAGCGCAGGATAGGAATTCCTGAAGCACAGCACCCTCAGTGTAAATTAATTATTTTGGATGTGAGTCTGCTTCACTGCATGACAAGGCTGAAATGGGAAGAGAGAAAAAATAGAAGCGCTTCATTAATAGCGATCCAAGTAATAGGGCAATTATAGTTTCCATAGAAAGTAGAATTTTAATGGGCTCCTAAAATTATAGTTTTGTAGTAGTTTTTCTAAACTGCAATCCAAGGTAGAAAATCATTAATATGGTGGGAATGCCATCATGTTCCCGTAAAGGCGTTCTGCCTTGTGCTTTGGCGTGTGCGAATGGAACTTTGCTCCCCGGCTTTCGCGCCTTTTTGCTCGCAATGCGCGAATGGAACTTTGCCCACCCGGCTTTCGCGCCTTTTTGCTCGCAGGTGTAGCCTCAGACAACGAATGTATGAGCATAGAAAGGGTCATGTATTACATAAGCCTGGAGGTGATGTTGAGTGGTCTCACTTATTATTTTAAAAGAGCACTGGTAGTTTACTGTAATTCTAATGACCATGATGAGCCTTTGGGGTGAAAATCGTTAATATGCAGGGTGCTTTTTTGTTGAATTTTAATGAGAGAATGAATGTCATTAAGAGTAGGACAAAGGAAATAATCTTGCGATTCAATAAATAATAGGAGTCTTTGCCGCTGTCTTCTTCAGACACGATGTGAAGACGTCACGCAGTCTGTAGCAATGCATTGACCGTTACTGGAAAAAAGTATAGCAATAAAAAAATGTTGTGTATTGTCCTGGACGGATTTATGATGAGCACAGTTTTTGAACAAGAGGAGTGCATGTGCTTAGAAATAGTTTGATGCTGGTTTTCTTCTTTGTTTCTTTTCGCTTTTTCCCCCTTGTTGTCTGACAAGCATGCGCTGACATGCTCTGACCTGTTCTGACATGCTTTCCTTCTACATGTAGTTTTTCTTTTTGTGCAAGGAATATTCTTGACGATGACGATAGTGCTGCCTTGAATGGGACTTGAGCTATTCTTAATAATTTAGCGATTCATTTAGTTCAGAGAGTAACCGCGAGGGGGACAGGTGTGTGACTTTATTCAGGAGGAACAAAGCGTTATTATTCAGTTATCTGCATGCCTCTCGGCTGGGATGGACATGTCTTGCTGAACCATTATTTTGTTTTTTCCTGTACAGTAATACTTTGGGAATGAAATGCTACAGTCTCCTCTTATCTATGGTGTTTTTCTGCAATAGTTCCCTATGCCATCATTATAGTAGAATAAAGGAAATAATCTAGGGACAGTGATTGAATAAATAACAGGTCCCCTGTCTAGAGTGTAAGCGTCCTTGAGCCACGCACCTGCATGATGACGTCATACCGCGACACTATTGTTTCAGGTTGACCTTGTCTAGAGGAGCATTAGTGGAAAAAAACAGTGTAGCCATGATACAATAGGATGACGTCACGACCAATGAGAACGGCCTGCAGAGGGCGCAAGGATTCACTTCTCTCTTGGACACTGACGGGTGTGGATACACAAATTCTGCTCCTGGTAATTGCGTTGGCCGTCAGTGGAAGAGCGTAGCTTCGGTGGGGTTCTGTCTGCCTCTGATGGGGTGCGGATGTGTGGTTCGTCACTGGTGAATGGTGTTCGACGATGCAGGTGGATTTTGTGACGAGCGGATTTACAATGAGGGAATGTAGTGTACGTGTCCGATGATGGTGAGTGTCTTTTTCACTCTGTTCAAGTGTTTGTTTTCCTCTGTTGCCCGGCAGTCGTGCAATTTGTCCTGACGTGTTCTGACATGCCCCGATATGCATGCTTTCCTTTGTTGACGCTTTGTATTTTTCTTTTTTGACAAGGAACATTGTTGCCTTGACGATAGTGCTGCCCTGAATGGGAATAGTGCTATTCTTAATAATTTCGCGATTAAATTAGTTCAGAAATCAACCTCAAGAGGGACAGATGCATGACTTTATAGAGGAGAAAAAGCATTACGACTTAGTTCCGTGCATGGCTGTCGGATGGAGTAAACACATCGTTCTGCGCTCCTTGTTACCCGTACTCTGTGTTGATTCGTTGGGTGCCTAGTCCTCTTATTAGCCGTTGATGGAGTTACGTGTTATGATATTTTGTTCTTTTGCAAGTCTCATTTAGTAAGACTTTGGAATTCCTACGACCAGCTTTCATACATGGTGCTCTTCTGCAATAGCTTCCTATGCAATCGTTATAGAAGAATAAAGGAAATAATCTTGGGATAGTGATTCAATAAATAGGTCCCCTGTCTAGAGCGCACGCGTCCTTGAGCCACGCAGGTGCATGATGACGTCATACCGAGGCACTATTGTTTCAGGTGGACCTTGTCCAAAGGAGCATTAGTGGAAAAAAAACAGGGTAGCCGTGAGACAATAGGATGACGTTACGACCAATGAGAACGGCCTGCAGGGGGCGCAGGAATGCTCTTCTCTCTTAGCCTCTCGCAGGTGGTCGCCGTAGAGGGCGCTAAGGGCGCGCGCGCATGCGTAGCCGCCGCAGAGCGGCGTCCCAGTCAGTTCGCTGGCTGTCGCGGAGAGCAGACGTGCGCTCAGTTGCTCCCCAGTCCCCGCGCTCGCTCAGTTTCTGGCTGGCTGTCGCAGAGAGCAGTTGCATCGGTCTGCGCTCCTGTTGTGGTGGGTTGATTTGTTGTGTAACTAATGCTTTCACCAACTTTGTCCCCGCTTTGTTTGCGATTTTCATGCCCGTGCACGTCGGGTGCTGGTTGCTGTTGTCCGGGCATCACCGCCATTTTCTATCTTCTTCTACCTTGGGAACGGGAGTAGCGCTGGTGTGATTCTTCATAACTTTGTCGTGAGATTAGTTGAGAAAGTAACCACTAGGGGGTGCAGCTGCGGGGCTCTATACAGGAGAAAAACCATTACGAGTCAGTTCTCTGCCTGGCTGTCAGATGGAGCAGTCGCATCGTTCTGCGCTCCTGTTGTGGTGGGCTCATTTGTTGTGTAACTAATTCTTTGTTTTTAGCTATTGATTGTTAGCATATTTACTCTTGATTTCCCAGCCTCCGTATTACGAGTGTTTTTCTCCTCGCATGTCCAGAGCTGTCCTAACCTGCCCAGACATGTCATGATGACGTCACAGCTGCCGTCACAGGATGTCCAGAACTGGTGCCACAGCTGTGAGACTTTGCTGCCTGCCTTTGTGCTCCGTTGCCCAGCGATGGTCAGCGGCCGTTCGGGACCGCTTTCTTCAAGATGGCGACATCTGTCTTCAACTAAACTCCTTCTCTCCACTCTATCTCTATTTTTTATTTTATTTTCTACCTATTTTTTATTTTTTATCAGCTCACCCTATTGAAAAATACTTCAGAAAATCTTACAAAAGAAATCTCTCAGACTGCTGAAGGAATTTCTATGAGGTTATGAGACTAAATCTTACAAAATTTCTCTCAGAGTTTCTTACAGGAATCCTGTAGGATTCCAGGGAGGATTTCTTACAGGCAGGGGCAATGCAGCTTTCTTACAGGGCTTCTTACAGGGTGGCCTGTGAGGCTTTCTCACAGGATTTCTTACAGGCCTCGAGACCCGCAAGAAAGCCTGTGAGAAAGTGTAATGGGCCACCCTGCAAGAAACATCCTGAGAAAGCTGCACTGCCACGTATGATAATTGAAGGATCCCATACTTACTTGCTGAGAGTAAGTCGCATGCCGTCACTGTAAGGAATGTTGCAGAACATTTGTGGCCCAGCCAATAAGTTCAGAAAGGCATGACCCAACGCATTGTACACGTACTTGAAATGACGACCAATAAATTTCTTTATGTGATTATGACAACTTTTTGTTTCGCACATTGGGAACGCGTAGGCTTTCTTCCGTAAAAGCATCATCCAACTTTCTCGAGACGAGAATGGGTTACGACCACGTACGAATTCAATTAATTTCCGCTCGCTGCTGCTTCTTCTGAGTTTAACCTAGAAGAAACAGCATTTTAAAAAGCACGGTTAAAACAACATGTGTGTGCGTGAGAGATAGGCATAGAAATATGTAACATACCGTTTACCCAAAGCACAGTTGCTATAACCATCTCACTGCATTCTACCTTCCATTCCTCAGAATACGTGCGAACAGGGGTAAAGACGCATAAAGCATGAGAATGCGTAGTACGGACGATTATATACCACACACACACACGTGCTATATACCTCAAAAGCGACGAAAATCCTGAATTCCTGGCGATATTTGCATGAGATGCGTAGCTGCGTCCATGCGCTTCAACGTTTCAAAGCAGACTAACGAACTTGCTGGCAGTTGGAATAAACGCTGTTTCTGAATCATGCTGTTTTCTCATAGAAATCACAAGGCCAGAGCCTGAATTATCCCACAGGATGTTTTCACATTGGTGTGCCTCTGATGATAGGTATTCGAATCTGCATCCTTTGTGGGAAATTCTGAGAGACGAAGACGCTTCTGTAAGAAATTCTGAAGGAATGTATGTTTCTATGAGATTTTCTGAAGTATTTTTCAATAGGGCAACTAGCCCACAACTCACACAGTGCTCTGGACACGTCCTAGATGCTCCCCAATTAGTGTAATGACTCCCTGAATTATCCTAATTACTGTGGGGGGTCCCAAATTTCTCTAATTGCTCATTAATGGCGTCCAGGCCACTGTGTGAGTTGTGGGCCAGTTGAGCTGACTATATACTACTCTTAATCATGAGTGCTTTCGAGCACAGACAAAATTTAAAAGGCATAGGATACGCTTCGAGGACGCGCGTGATTACTGGAGCGATGCTCGGTAGATAGAGTCGTAAATCGTCGACGTTGTCGTCGTGCAGGGAACAGAGAAGCGTGTGCCTAGTAGCCGTTCTGTCGAATGCCTCATCTGTGACAAAGAAAGGAAGAAATCGTCTCGGAGGGATGATTCTCCATGACATGTTCTTGTAATTCAACGATTCTACGAGCCTGGACAGGTTCATCTTCGTTTCGAAATTCTGGGCTCGTATCTGGTGATTCGTCTCTAGCCCTACCAGAGAAAGGAATGAAATCTGCATGGGATTAATCCCCTTCCCACATGAGTAATTCGTCTGCACTATGGTGCCCATCTAGGGGTTCATCATCTTCATCCATTTCAGGTATTACGAAAGGTGGACTACTAGCTCTGTCGTCGTCGTCGTCATCTGAAAGGACGATTGGACTGTTACTGAGATTCTATAATCTAGCTTTCTCTTTCTATGGCCACTAGCATGGCATCGATGGGGTCGTACTGACAGACGAGACAGCGTGGCACTGCGGTCAAACAAAATCAGTACGGGATTCCCCCTCACGAAACAATACTCACTTTTCCCTTCAGTTGAGGAATGCTTGAGATTGATGATGAGAGAGAGAGGTTGATGATGAAAGAGGATGGGATGAGTCCCTGTGTGTTTAGTGACATGCGGTGACAGCGGCGACAGCGGCTATTGGTTCGTGAAAAACAATGTCATACATGGAATACACTCACGCAGCAGAACCGGTCAACTTACATTTTGCTCCACGAAACGTTTCACGTCGTGGATGGATGCCCCCTCGTGGGCTTTCGATCAATCGTCGTAGAACCGAAATCGAAGTTTATAGTCGCTACATCGCTCTCGTCCTCCTCACATTGCGACCGTGTCGTCTGTACACTCTTAAAAATGGATCTTCTATCGTGTCTTCTACAGAAACCCGAAAAACGGTAATTTTGGGGTTTCTACGTAGAGACCACGCGAAAGCGCGGGGAATGACGTCGCATCACGTGGTTTCCCTCGTAGAAGCCACAAAAGTGGCGTCTGTTTTATGCTTCACAGTTTCCTCCTTTCCCGGTCATTTCCCCCTCCCCGCGTGCTACTGCTTCCCCTCCCCCCGGCGCAGGCTTGGCAGGCATGCTTGCAGTCAACAGAATTTGTTTCAAAGGGGATTGAAGACTTTATTTCGGCAAAGTTGTGAAATTGTGGCAGTGACTCTACATCTCTTTGTGGGGGCGGTTGATATGGCAGTTGTCACCCGTTGTGCAGCGTTTCCTCCATGCTTCCCATCCTGGCCTCGAATCGGAATTCTGCTTCCAGGCGTAACTGTGACAAAGTAAACGACGACAAAGACGCATTACAAAGTGGATACGAACAACATTAAGTGTAATAAAAGTCACTATCGACAACAGTGAAAGGGTACGAACTATAGCTTATACTAAAACGATGATAGGTAGGCAGCGAGGAGAGAAAAATGGTACATTGGTACCATGGCAGTTCCAAGTATGTAGGAGGAGAGATCAAAGAGATACCTTACTGAATGCGGTCATGGTCGACAGGTGATTGTTAGCATTGGACGCATGTTCCGGGTAACACTTGTGCCGTGTTCCGGCTAATATCTGTCAGTCTTCGGCATGAACCGCACGCACATTCCCTCCAGGCGGCACGTTGAACACCAGTGAAGTCTTCGTTGGTGACGTCCATACCCACTGCGGCCAGTTGAGACAGAGAATGGTTACTCAAACCACGGCCGGAACGAGCCCCCGAATGACAAAAACATCCTGCGCCATACACAAGCGTTAGCGCTCGTGAAGTACACGTTTAGAGGCAATTCTAACAGAGCTACAAACCGGATACAGCTGATAACACATTAGCGTCTCCCGAATTCCTTTACAACTCAACTTCTCAAGCATCACCAGATAACTTTCGTTGACATTCTGTCACGACCGCCATGACACTTCCATTCGCACCTGCACCTTCCAAATGCTCGTTAGAAGCGTGGGGAAATAACAGGTAGCCACTACAATAGTAGTGCTGCTAGCATAGTTATCGCAATAAAATTTATTAAACGGAGGTGTTTTACCTGTAATAGTATCCCAGAATCAGCAAAGCAAGGAAACGCTGGCGGCAAGGCACCGAAGAAGAGGTGTGACCAGTGCCGCGCCACCAGCATGTCTGTCCCCGTCGCATAGTTCACGTGATTCCGGTCCTCGAAGCCGGTCAGGTGATCACTCCGAGCCCATAGAAACCACGGCAAAAATTTAGACAACACGAAATATGCTTCACGATGTCCGATTCCTGGTCACGTGATAAGCGTGTCTTCTACACGGCGTACGCGCCAAAAAAAGCAAGACAATTTTTTATGGTATTTTCTTTTCTCCCGGGTCACGTGGGCATCTGCCGTCTAAAACTTCGGCCTTGAGCGTGAATCTAGAAGACACGGCAGCTCTTGACGGCACGATAGAAGACCTATTTCTAAGAGTGTACTTTGCCCACCCCGCCTTCCATCTTTCCTGTCTTTTTTCTTTGCGATGTCGCATATGGCGATGATACCATCGTCTTTGAATAAAACATTCCACTGATGTCTAGCTAACACTCTGGTGGGTTCTGGGCAGACTTCTATATGGCGACAAGAAGACCCAGAGTGGGATTCGTTTGTTGGGAGAGTTTGCTCCGCGTGAAGTCGTTTTTTTCCCGCCTCACATATTTCGGGAGATTGGCAGCGCCCGCTTCTTCTGCACCAACTGCGGTGAATTGTGGTCTAAAGGTATGCCTCCTCGTTATTTTTAATATGCTCTATAATCGGTCACATTTTTTTCAGAGCAAAAGCATTGGACGGACCGATTGATACACCTGTTTCTCGGCTGTTGGACAGTACCGTTCGACGTACGTGGCGACGGACTTCAACTATTGAAGGAAGGTGGAGAAGATGGACCAACAGTGTCACTCTGTGACTGAGGAAGATTGTACGTGTGTGTTTGACATAAAAACACGTGTTTCTCACGCTCTTTTCGTGCATATTACGAATGGCTACTGACGGCAGATCTACCCCTGGTCCTAACCTTCAAGCCTCCTCCGAAGACCTTCTTTTTGCGGATCGCCGATCAGCGGACCGCCTGTCGTAGCGGTGGACTCTGGTCGAGAAACCCCAGCCATTGGTTAGACTCGAGCCTTCATCCGTATTTGGGCTGTCTTCATGTATTCATGTATAACCTCTCATGATAAATAAATAAAAAAGGTTATCCTACCCTTTTCATTTCGGCAGGGCGTTTCGGCTTTAGCGGGAAGGTGTGCAGAAAGCGGGAGAGGGAATCGATCGCCACGAGAATGTAGCGGTAGCCACTGTTGAACCTCTTGTATTTTGAAAAGTCGGCGAGATCCATTTGCCACACGTCGTTGATCTTGAGCGCGATGATGTATCTCCTTTTAAACTTTCTTCTCACCGGATGGTGTAGCGTGTAGACGTCCAGCTTTCTGAGAATGGCAAGAGCCCTTCTTTTGCTCATGTGACGCACTTTTCTATAGCGGTCCACTCCCCCCAAACCACCCTCTGGTTTCTCATATCCCTCCATAAGTCGTCCACGCAATGGAGACTTGCTGCTGCTGCTGCTGCTGTTGAGGCTCGCGAGATTTGGGTAGAGAAATCAGGCACCATAGTTTCGAGACTTTGGGGAACCAGGAAGGTTTCTTTCGAAAGAGACGAGACGAGAGTTCGAAACGACCCTTTGCACTGCCTCTTCGTCCACCTCTGGAGAGAGGAGCGAATAGTCAGTCATTTGTAGCGTCGAACGCCTTGTTTTTGTTGTCGTAGGGGTTGAATCCATACTGCTTGAGTATGCGATACAGTGCTTGCAGTATGAGTTTCACTTTGACGTCACCACTGTCCTTCGAGGAAAGATGTTCCCGATGGAGGAGATGAAAGAACACCCTGTCCTCGCTGCTGAGACAGATAGTGCTTCAAACATTACTTTGTTTTATGAATTCAACACAGAAAATATATTAAAAAATGAACTTCACCGCATAGCACGCTCCTAGCCAACAACCAGCTCTAATAATATCTGTCCTGATTTGTTGAAGACGAGAGGCGTACGCCTGTTTTGTGACAGTTCTGAACATTTTCGAGCGCAATAGGGAAGGTTATTCCAACATTACACAATTAATCAATTTCTTATTAAGTAAACAGCATAGGCATACGGAAATAATGAGAAACAGGATCAACAGCTAATAGAGAACCAAAACCCATCACATAAACAACAGACACATGCAGGAAAATAATTGAAAAAAGAATCTATCAAACGATAAACATGCACGAACGAATAGCAGAGAAACACTTTGAATGGCACATGACGAATAATTTAATACAGCACAGAGCTAACGCTGAATAGCAGAGAAACACTCTAAACGGCGCATCTGCCAACGTGTAAACAGCAGACAGGAAAATATTGAAACAAGATCAACAGCTAATAGAGAGTCAAAATCCAACACGTAAACAAGAGGTACACAAAGAATAAATAGTTGAAGAACAATCTAACAAAACGAGAAACATGCACGGATGAATAGCAGAGAAACACTCTAAACGGCGCATCCACCAACGGTAAACAACAGACACGTGCAGGAAAATAACTGAAAAAGAATCTATCAAAACGAGAAACATGCACGCATGAATAGCAGAGAAACACTATGAACGGCACACCATCCACACGTAAACAATGAAATAATGAGAAATACAATCAACAGCTAATACAGAACCAAACACATGCACCAAAGCAAACAAGAGGTACACAGATGATAAATAATTGAAAAACAATCAATCAAAACGATAAACATGCGAAACGATTCCGGAAACGAACCCGTCTCCGGAAAAAGCAACACGCTCGCGTACGGTACCGCGTTAACGCGTCGGGCGCAGAATCGCGTTCGGTTTCGGGTACAGCATTGGGGAAACGCGGCCCGGTGTGTTGCTGAAACGTCTTCGTCGACGCGGGTGACCCTTTCTTCAAGTTTTAAGTAAATTTCGTTCGGAAAATATTCGTAACTTTTAATATCTACGACATAGAGAATTCACATTATAATATAGTGGATATAGAAAATATCAATCCATTCGATTAAATTCTCTGTCATCATGAAATAGTGCTCGTCAAAGTGAGCGAACTCAAGCTTGCGTATTGTGAAATTACACAATCTACAACGCTGATCGTAACTCGCAACATCTGTTTAAATTTTAATTAAACTCTTACTGATGTGTGGTAGTCGCCACTTCTCCTGAATGTGAATCGATAATTTTTTGCATTTAAGCCCCAATCAAATATAGTGTATAGTATGTGTGACTATATGCAGAACTTTTTAATCTATATCTTTTAAAAAATGCAAGAAATAGCGTGCAGTTTTGGCTTTGAAAATTTAAAAAAGAAACTGACCTTTAATGTTGAGTTTGCCTTTTACAATGTTATGAGCTAAAATCTTCTAAAATTAAAGTATGCCCTTTCCATTTGTATTGCCCGGATGCTATGGCACTAAAATAATGTGATAGTTTTTCTGTATGGCTACGGGAAATCTCGAGTATATTTTGTGAATTGGATCTATGTTTATGTGCGACCTGCGCTGATTTGTTTATTATAATTAATATAACATATCTTCCAT
Organism: Ornithodoros turicata; assembly: GCF_037126465.1. Lineage (NCBI taxonomy): Eukaryota > Metazoa > Arthropoda > Arachnida > Ixodida > Argasidae > Ornithodoros > Ornithodoros turicata. The sequence continues at coordinate 50,294,976 of NC_088203.1, read as the reverse complement.
TGTGTTTATGCATAATGTTCATCTCCATTGTATATTGGTTAAGCACTTCTGATGGCGGTTGTGTGATCCGCTTCTCCCAAAATCTGATTGCCACTTGGAAATTATTTCATATACGTTTGTGTGCCGTGTGTTACGAAGATTACGTGATTATAAATGTAGACTTGGCCTGCACGTCATGCTCGTAAAATCTTTCGTGTGCATTGTGGCATCTGATAATAGATACGCTTTTCGCGAAGACTTCGTATTATCTCGCAGGCACTGAACCCGAATGCAGTTGTAAAAGTCGATGACACTGTGTCGCGAACGCTTTGACTTATCCCGCCGCGATCAATTATCTTGCCTTATTTCCCGTTTTGCCATATCTCGGCTCATTGTTTCCTATCCAGTCATACAAAGGGACAACTGTGTTGACAAAAATATTTATTTATTTGTTCCGCTCTCCAATCGGGTTGTTTGTCAAAGACGCCTTTTCTTCTTCTTTTACTATGTCTGGGCTATTGCAACTGATTGAGAAATATACCTGCACTGTGGAATTTAATTCATGAAATAAGCTTTCGCAAAAGATTATTGATCCTTTTTTTGTAATCATAGACTGATGTATCAAGCCTCTAAATTTCAATTAGCGATTCTTCTACAATTCTTTCCTTCGAGTGTCGGTTTTGTATAGAGTATGGTCATGTAAAATCTCTTTGATTGCCAGTGCTCATTCCATGTGAGAATTCTTACACACAGTGTGGAATATTCGTTTCCTTAGCGATCACTGTTCTCAGTCTAGCCATGCCAAATGCAAAGTGTTTTTCGTTGCGATGTGTAGAATATATTACAATGATGACAAAGAATATAATTATTATTTCAATTATACACATGTTTATTTCGATTCTATTCCAAACTCTGAAGTTTCCGTTTGTTGTCTTCATTGATGAATTCCGAAGACATCAAGTAGTTTATTCTGATTATTGGGCACCTGAATCCAGCGTCGATTAACGCAGGTGATACGTTGTCGCCGTGTTTGTATTGCTTCAACAACTTGCACTTTGTTGCGACGAACTTGCACAATCTCTTATTGATGTTTCTTTTCTTTGTATGAATGTTCTTGAATGATATACAAGACAGTATTAGATGGAAATCGTCAGTTGGTCCACCGCAGTTGACATGTTTGTTGAGTTTCAATAAGTGATGATACATCAGACCTTGCACAACAATATTGAACTTATGTTCATTCGACATCCTTGACTGGTAGAATAAAATAAATGTGTAGAGGTTCTAAGGTGGAATATATCATGTGATAAGATTTTTTATGTACTTTCCATTTCAACCGTTAGGTGTAATTTCAACAAATCCGTAATGAATCGTGCGATATAGACTGCTTGTATATGATAATATGATCTGATTGCTTTCTTGATTAATGCAATGCCCATTGCAATGATTATAATTACATCTGGTCTAGTGTATTTCAATCCTTCGTTAGCAAACCTCAAAAACTCCGCCATCAATCCCAGTGGGCCTTCCGACGTTGATGTGCAGATATTTTTTATAAGTATTGTAGATTCGGCATACAAGTTCTCGCATCTTGAATTCCATAATTTGTGCCATATCTCCGAATACGACCATGTCTAGGACGTATTTAAATGCAGCGATAATGAAATCATTTCGCGGCTCCTCCTTTTCGAAGCAGTTTTTTATCACATCTTCCCATGACTTATGGTATCGAGTACAAAATATGCCCATCTTTTCAATGTAGAGCAATTGTCTCTTCTGTTTTCAACTGCACGTCTACACTTAGTTAAAAGCATATCTATGTTTATTTTATTGATTAAATTTTTTTATCTGGTTTAGAATGTTCCACCTGTCGTGAGAATTATGAAATTCAATTTACAAAAAGATGTGATGTGTAAGGAAAAAACGTGTGCTTTCAATGATTCTACGTACAAGACAGCGCTAGAGACCCTCCTTCCGTAACTTGACTTGCGGGAGCGAGTTTATGGTAGCAAGACCATTGTTGGATTCCCCTACTCCATGCGGACGTAACCTTAACGAAAGTGTACGGGAACTCAGCTTCCCTCTCTCACTTCGTTTCCACTAGTGGGCCCTGAATGAAAAAGACATGTTTCTGTGATGTATATTTGCGCTGCGTGGTTACGAAAAATGTTTGTCTAAATTAATTACTGCTTTGATTTTGTTTCAGATGATCACTCAATTAATATTAGTAAAAATATTCTACTAGATGGGAATGTATTTTTGAGTTGTGTGCGTTGATTTTCACTGTAGCAAACTTTTCCATTAATTTGCATTTCAGATGAGTTGTTTGTGGCTTGTGCGTGTAGAAATTACTATTGCAAAGTTGTCATAAAACGATGTAATTAAATTGAATCTCGTTTTCGAATTAGTATTGTTTCTATCACTGAATAAACTTGACTTTTACTCGATTGATATTTTGCTTCCACTAGTGGGTCCTGAAATGAAAAAAGACGTGTTTCTGTGCTGTATATTTGCGCTGCGTGATTACAAAAAAATATTTGCCTAAATTAATTACTGCTTTTGACTTTGTTTCAGATGATCACTCGATTGATATTAATAAAATATTCTACTAGATGGGAATGCATTTTTGAGCTGTGTGCGTTGATTTTCACTGTAGCAAACACAATAATTTTGCATTTCATATGAGTTGTTTGTGGCTTCTGCGTGTAGAAATAACTATTGCAAAGTTGTCGTAAAACGATGTAATTAAATTTAATTATCGTTTTCGAATGAGTATTGTTTCTATCATTTAATAAACTTGACTTTCTCTCTTTGCTTCAGATGTTCACTCGATTGATATTTTGCGAGTTTAGAATAACGTAGGCATGATAGGTGTGTCTGATCTGAAATACATTAAATGCAACGTTTCTCGTTTTGGTTGAGTATTGTTTGCGCTGATAATATTTTCTCGTTTGCTTAGATAATGTTTCTCTTTGCACTCACATAAAAGTCTATTCTTAGATTTTTTTTGCATGCTATTGTTTTTTGATAGAATTCTTATTGTGTTCTTGAGAGTCGAATAATTCCAATGTCTATTTGCGATCAATAAAAAAATTCGTCCCTGTACACCAGTCCTAAGAATATTCCCTTTTGGAGGAAAGAATGTGAAAAAGAGAGAGGATTTCCCCACCCCGCAGATTGACAAAGGACGTTCGGTTTCCTCGCTTTGGGCTGTATAGATGGAGAGAGTGACCCCGCCGTGCTCAAGACTGGTTGTACAGTGTAAAGCTTGTCTGTACTGCGTGTGTTGGATATCTCCGTCAAGGTAATGTTTATAGTGCCTGAGTAGGATGAAAATTCTATATTGTTAGCTTGCAAGGTTGATTTTATGATAGTTCAAAAGATATATTATTTGAATTTCAAATGGTAATGTTTGATAGTTTGTTTCGCTATTATTTTCCTGTGTGTTGTTTACATGTTGGCAGATGCATCGTTCAAATTGTTTCTCTGCTATTCATCCGTGCATGTTTATCGTTTTGATTGATTGTTTTTCAATTATTTATCATCTGTGTACCTCTTGTTTGCTTTGGTGCATATATTTGGTTCTGTATTATTGTATTTCTCATTATTTCATAGTTTACGTGTGGATGGTGTGCCGTTCATAGTGTTTCTCTGCTATTCATGCGTGTATGTTTCTCGTTTTGATAGATTCTTTTTCAATTATTTTCCTGCACGTGTCGGTTGTTTACCGTTGGTAGATGCGCCGTTTAGAGTGTTTCTCTGCCATTCATCCGTGCATGTTTCTCGTTTTGTTAGATTGTTCTTCAACTATTTATCCTTTGTGTACCTCTTGTTTACGTGTTGGATTTTGACTCTCTATTAGCTGTTGATCTTGTTTCAATATTTCCCTGTCTGTTGTTTACACGTTGGCAGATGCGCAGTTTAGAGTGTTTCTCTGCTATTCAGCGTTAGCTCTGTGCTGTATTAAGTTATTCGTCATGTGCCATTCAAAGTGTTTCTCTGCTATTCGTTCGTGCATGTTTATCGTTTTGATAGATTCTTTTTTCAATTATTTTCCTGCGTGTGTCTGTTGTTTATGTGATGGGTTTTGGTTCTCTATTAGCTGTTGATCCCGTTTCTCATTATTTACGTATGCCTATGCTGTTTACTTAATAAGAAATTGATTAATTGTGTAATGTTGGAATAACCTCCCTATTGCACTCGAAAATGTTCATAACTGTCACAAAACAGGCGTACGCCTCCCGTCTTCAACAAATCAGGGCAGATATTATTAGAGCTGGTTGTTGGCTAGGAGCGTGCTATGCGGTGAAGTTCATTTTTTAATATATTTTTTGTGATGTTTGTAGTGTATCTTAGAATGAAAATTGTATGGCGTTCGACTAGATTAAGTCACGAGGATGATTTTATTATAGTTAACATGATAGATTATTCTCCTCCGCTGTTGTTTTGATTAAAAATATATTCTTTGATTAAATGTATCATAATGGAATATTAGCTGTTGCGCATGAAGTTACGTACATCTCTCAAAACTTTGTAATTAAAACTCCGCTATGGTGGTCATGTTACTCTTTTTATAATAAAACTTTTAATTTTGATTGTAATCCTATTGATTAAAAATATCTTTTGATTAAAATGTGCTACTCCTTCTGCTTAATTGAAAACTTGCGCGATTATCACTAATAAAAAATTGTGATAGCCCTTCAATGCTATTGCATCAGATTTTTTGGCTGGGTTTTTCAAATTCACGCAGAGTCATAACATAATTCCTGACACTAATGACTTTAATAAATATATTTTCACTTGTACTTTTGTGTATGGCTATCCTTTGCATGTAAACCGCCCACTGCACACCTGTTGTATCGGACAAAAAAATGTGAATGAAGTCGTCCCAGGCGGAGAAATGACGAAAGAAGTTGGTCCAGGCTGAAAAATGTGAGAGGGTAAGCGCGCACGCGCCCTCCCCCCCCCCCCCCCCCCCCCCGCCGATAAGCGCGCGGACAACCCTCCGGACACGCGCCGCGCAGGGAAAAATACGCGCAGGGCTCAGGGCACAGAGGTCCATGTCTGAGTTTCTCATGGCCGTAGTTTCTCAACATATACATACTACTTATGTAGCTGATTTCTTAGACACGGTAGTAGGAACGAAAAGTATAGAACCGCTAGACCGATATTATTTTCCTCATTATTGATGTATCTTGGCATACCGACATCACCGACTGATACCATTTTATAACAATGAAAGAAGAATCCAATAGCGTTTTGGGCTGGACCAGGTCGCAAATGTACTAGCATTTAGTGCTGGGCCGGTATCAGTGGGTCAGTGTCAGCGTGTACACATTCCGGTCCCAAAATCGCAAATACAGACCCGGACTAGGTCACCTATTACTTTTTGGCGGGGTACACGTCACTCTTCCGCGAGAAACGTTAAATACGGGGTGCTGTGCGATGAGATTTCATCGCGTGTTAAAAAAACCTCGGCAGGTTTCACTCTACGGTAATACTTAACTTACGGCGTTGAAGAACTAGCGCTCGTAAGAGAAGTTTTGTTTGATTTAAAACTTAATTTGATTTATAAAGAGACAGAGTCTGTTGGACGGGTTTGCTTTACTGCTGATAAATATTGCGGAGTGACTTAGCGCCACCACACATAAATTTCAGAACCCGTTCGCGCCTGCCCTGCAAATTGGACGTAATTTGGTACACTTGCAAATATCTAAAAAACCGAAACAAAGAAAACAGTAAAAATTGTACAAAAAGAACAGATCGGATTTCAAACCGCGTTTGAAAAGCGGTGACAAATCAAATGCAAATCAAGTTGCGTTATCAAATCTAATCATGTTTAATCCGCATATAAATTTCTGTCAAGTCGAATTTGTCTTTCCTTTTAATGAAGATTAAAATTCGAATTTACATAAAATATGCTATTTCAAATTTCGCATCCTGCTTAAAGACGATGTTGCATGCGTAGTTACTTATTGTAACAAAAATAAGGAGAGGTTGAATTAATCACCCGATTAATTCTGCCGCTTCTGCAACAAAATTAAACTGAAAAGGAGAAGAAAGGAAGGAAAATGTAGAATAAACTAATACAGACACGAGGGGAGATCCCCTTCATACACGCGTATTTTAACCTGGAATATGCGGTTGTGCAGAACCTCTTGATACTCTCCTTCTCTGCTTGGCTATTGTTCTTCCTTGAGATATTGGGGCACCAGCGCTATTCGAGGAACAACAGCGTTGACCATAATACTCCAAAGGCACTAATCCGGGGGAATACATTAGCTTCATATTGAAGTCGTGCTAGGAAACACTCAAACACTCAAGGCCAGTGTACGTGGTCTGCTGCTTTTGTGTTTCTTCGTGAAAGTGGGCGAGAGACGAAGGGAAGAAACTGCGTCATTCTAGGCCGTCAGTTCGTTGCAGACAGTCGTGCATACCGCATGCAACGAATCTAGCGATGAAGATTATAAGAAGTTACAGCGAAAGAATGGCGGTGGTGTCCTGCAACGGCATCTCAACGGTACTCTGCCTGAGGGACGATGAACTAATGTGCAAGTTCTTTCGTGATAGGTGCTTGACGTAGCCATCAGCTATATTCTGCTCAGTTCTTTGCTAATGGCGCGCTATGTAGTGTCGCAGTGGGATAATTATGCTTTCTTTCGTTCCTTACAGATCTACGATGACGACTTTGACATATGTGTGGAAACAGCACAAGCAAGTACTTCTCGTGACTGTATAGCTCCCACCTTGGTTCTCTTTAGTACGAATTTACCATTTATACGCCTACATGGCACTTTTTGTTCGTTCAGATTAGGGAAGAATGCAATGCGATCACAGGGACTGTCATTGAAACTGCCTTGGACAGAGTTCTGTACGACGTTTCGGAGGCGCTTTTGAGGTACAGTCGAAAGAAGCGCCAATTGGAAGCGTTCTTTGAAGCCTTTAGAGTCTGAACTTTGTGACGGTAAGATGATTTGTCTTCCGAGATAGTTCACAGATAATTAGGACGTTTCTATGGCTTCCATAGCGCATATGGATTGCCAGAGTGTTTTTCTTTAATTCTCGTGTAACTTCGGGTGAATATTCATACTGTGATTATGTATATGTGCAGCAATGATAGTCACACTCCTTGTGGTCCCAAGTCTGGTGCATGAATGGTATGAGTCCTTCATCACGCCCCAGGTGAGTGCCTATAGCGTTCGTTCTTATTGTACATCGCAAAAGGTTTTGTTTTGTAGCTATGGGAACGACCTTTGCATTTTTCGTACTTCATTATTGATGTCTCTAGAGCGACCGCGCAGATAACGTCCTGCTGAAAATACTTGGAAGATTTTGTCTGTGTATTCTGGTAACTTTTTAGGTGGAGAACGAACATGTCTGTCATGTGGTGTGCTTTTCCCGGGAAGTATTCCATCCGGGGCGAGCGCTGTTATGCCTGGAGAAGGAGAGCATAGAGATGTCCAGCTTGAAGGAGCCTGTGAGGAACCTCGTCGCACTTTACTGGCTTATTGACATCGAATTCATGCCGAAGTCCGCTTCTACACTGCAAGTGCTCCGCAAATTAATGAATGTACCCCTCGCATTGGTTAGCCCATCTGATAAAGCTGCTGTGTCTTCATTGAAGTAGATTGTGCAAAATAAAGATTTGTAATTTGTGACAGCCTTTTCGGTGTGCTTCAATGTTATCCACTTCGGAACAGCATTCATTAACTGCATGTCGTTACTGTTAGCGTCACGTGCACCCCAACAAGAGGGAACAGTCCTCATTGCAAGGGAAGAAGATTTCGATACATATGGTGGCAAATGCTTCTCCTGAAGCGTGTGAAATATCCCTCCCCACCGGCAAAAGTATATCACTTCTAAGGTAGAAATATATCTCCGTTGCTTCCTTCAGGAGTGGAAATTGATAGCCCTGTAGGGCAGGTCACTTCTACCAATGGTAGAACGTCCCTCCGCGAAAGGTATGGCATTTATCGCCAACGCGGAGGCAAATTTCGCCTCCTCGAGGTAGACGTAGCTCTCCCATGAGGTATAACACACATGCCTTAAAGGGCATAATACTCAATCGTGGACGGGTAGAATTCTTCAACGAAGGGGGTAGAACTGCCACCCCACTATGGGGTAAGTCTGTTCTACCCCTGGGGTAGAAGTGATGGGGTAGAACTGCTTCTACCCCTCATTTTCCACCCCAAAAGGGTTCAAAATTTGGGACAACGCACTTGTTCCCCAAAAGGTACAAATAAAAACTTTTTTTCGTAGAGTGCAGTGTGATTTATTTTGACAGCGTGAATTTCAAAGGGATGGATTTTGAAGGGTGGATTCCTTAGCGTGGATTTCAAAAGTTTTATTATGAAGAGTGGGTAGCAGGGCACACCCCTCTTAAGAACACGTTTAAACGTTTTGACGTTTAAACATTTAATAGACAGCTCTACTTCAAATACTGCCTGTCACTGGTCAAAAGACTGATCTTCAAGTGTCATCTACAAAACATACACGTGATATATGTTAAGCAGAAGCCGTGTTACGGGAAGTATCTGGAGCAAGACACTTGACAATCCGCTCCTGATATACACATTCCTGGAGCAATTATGTTGAGTACATAACGAGGCTAACAAGTCATTCCAGACATCACTTCCAGGGATTTGAAGGACATTCTTTTTGGTACTAACATTCGTTTTGAAGCATGCATTTGTACATGCATATTTTCTTATTTTTTAAAGCAAAATCTAAGAGGGTGCAGTCACAACTCTGTCTGGTTTCGACAGGAATGGTTATGTGCAATATGGTTAGCTGCTTCATGCTTTCTAAAACTGACTTCATGTTCCGCAGGTTTGCCTGGGTAACAGCGTCCATGAGTCGGAGAACCAGGGGTGCAAGAGGGAAGGCTTATTCTACAATTACCGCACTTTTCCGAGGATCCACACCAGTTTATGGTTCCAGCACCAGTGGTGCTTCCTTCCAACACTTTCAAGCAAGTGACACAACGAATGCGTAGATTAGCGTGTCTTTAACCACCAAAGCTAATCACATTTTTGCACAATATTGGTGCTTGATTGTAAAAAAATAGATCTGAAGGGTTCACCCCTGTGACTAGTTTTGCATTCTTTGTGGACAGTTCTTGGTTGAAATAAATGCATTCCAAAACGCCTGCTCTCAGTCTGAAGTACTCACAAAGGGTTATACACACACAAAATTCACATTTTTGTAATAAATATGCACGGGAGCACCGTACACGGGAGGTACGATAGCCATGACGTCTAAACTACGGCTAAGGGTAGCAAAAGTGAGGTATAACAAATGTCTAATCGTAGATCTACTTCCGAAATGGAGGTATAAAACAGATTTAAGTCTAAACTTCAGTGCTAATGCATGTCTCAGAGACATGACTAATTTTAGGCATCATGTCTAGAAAAGGTGTAAATCATGTCTACCGACGTAGACATTCAATGTCTAAGGTTAGGCGGCTATTAGTGTTACATTAGCACGTCCACTGCTATGCTAGAGAACGTCTACTAGACATTAGGTCTATAGCGTTAGACATTATATAGTTATCCCTGATGTTTAAGGGTAGACATCATATAGCCATCTATTATTCCACCATGTGCTGCCTGGGTAAACAAGTACAAGTATCCCTTTGAATACCTGGCACTTAACAGGGCCAATAAAAATAGTTTCGCGTGTACTAGATACTGCAATAACGAACAACGTTGGGCTAGTTGGTAAGCATACGACATGGTAGAATGCGCACAAAAACATGGACTAGAAGAGAACAACACCAGCGCAACTCACAACTCAATTTTAATGTGACCGAAAAACACATATCGCGCACACCGCGGCGCCACCTACAGAAGGAACAGTCTCATTCAGAGTCGTCCCATACAGAGATAAGTGATTTCCACCCAGGCACCACAATGTACTGAAAGCCGAGTGCAATAGGAGCGGATGGTATGTGCCTTATCAATGTTTCATGGCTCTGTTCAAGGCCTTCCACCTACCCGTCCACCCCCATTGCACTCGACTTTCAGAACATTGTGCCGCCTGGGCATGCGCTGCTATCAAGGAAGAAAATCTCCCTCTCCGATAAGGCCACGGACGCCTGACTGACGACGCACTTAACGCCCATCTTACTGATGGGTACATAGGCCAGACGGGTCGGTGTGTCAGTATCAGGCTCAGACAGCATGCGTCATCCTTGGGTGGCACACCCTCTGGTCATCTGGCGCTGCATTGTAGTAGATGTGGGTGCAACCCGATTTTTCAAGACACTGTTGCACGGCTGCGGTCAAGGAAGAAAATCTACCTCTCCGATGAGGCTACGGACGCCTTACTGACGCACTTAACGCACATCTTACTGAGTCAATCAGGCGTCCGAAGCCTTATCGGAGAGGGAGATTTTCTTCCTTCGTAGCAGCGCATGGAATCCACTTATCTCAGTATGAGATGACCCTGATTGAGGCTGTCGCTTCTGTAGGTGGCGTTGCGGTGTGGGCGATATGTGTTTTTTTGGTCACATTAAAATTGAGTTGTGAGTTGCGCTGGTGTTGTCCTCTTCTAGGGTACATGTCTAGTTTAGCGGCACAACTCAATTTGGACCTTGAAATTTACATACCTGAATCAATTATACGGAGGTGCATTGTAAACCATAATAAATAAGCGGCGGTCGGTTCCAGAAATTCGTCCAGAGAGCATTCTCCAACGTAAACTTTCGGTGTCGGAGCCAACGGCCATGTACATACGCCTATTGTGTACAAATGTGTGCCTTTGCACTCCTCCTGTCGTCTCCCTCTCCTGTACCCCCTAGCCCTTTTTCACGGAATTCGTTTGGCTACCGGCCAGGGAAGGAATGTGTGATAACAGCTACCAGGTTTCTTGGTACGCATGTCTCGAGTTAGCTGCGCACCGTTTTACTTTACAGTGCGTTCACGGTGGCGCGGCAGGTGACACGTGTTCCACGTTGCAAAGGGCAAAGGAGTGGTCGCTCTACTGCTCCGCATATCCAAGGCGCGGACTTTCCCAACATCTCGTGACGGAAGTTCCGAGAACGAGGGATTATTTCCAAGGTGGTACGTGGTTGTGATGATAAAGGCCCAAGAGATACGAATTTTACGAAAGCCTGCTACCTGCCATTTAATGAAAACACCTCTAGGCGTTTTCATTTGTCTAATGTTACTACAACATCGCACAAAGCAACAAGTTTGAACTGGGAACTTATTTTGTATCCGTTCGTATAGTGCCGACTACCTTATGCCATTATTTCAGAAAGCTAGACTATTTTTTTATTCATATGTATACAACGGCAGTGGTTACTTTTCGTTTTCTTTATTTCATTTATGTTTTTTTTTCGGGGGGAGGGCACGCAGTGCGTTTCTGGTAACCAAGTTGTGTGTGAGGCAGTGATTACTATTTGGTCAATTCTGCACGAAATTAAAAAAGGATAGGAGACGCTAAGACGCCAGACTGGCCACACCAGACGCCACGATCACTGAAGTTGTTTACGCAAAGGAGTACAGCATAAGCGTGTTTTCATCGCGCAGTTCCTGTTTTCTTTTATTTGTTCAGCGGAACACTTTGGTCTTTTTTTAAGGCTTTTGCATGTCCGTGGGTACTTATATTTTACACATAGCTCCGTGCTTCCTATTCAACTTGGCACATGCATATAAGGCGTGCAAGCACATTCCTGCCAATCCATAACTGCGTGTGTATTCGGTCAGCCAAATGAGCGTCGTTCGTTGTCTATTGTGTTTTTGTTTTTATAACTATGACGCAATCGTCTTTTGCTTTCTCGCCGTAGCTCACAGGTGTACCAATAGAGTTCGCTCTTCAATTCAACAAAGCAATAAAAGAATGCAGGTACACAAGCCATTGGAACTCCACGATTTAATGAGAAATGACCTGGCAACAATACATTTTCTACAGTCCCTTGGGCTCTTTGCAAGTTCACAAACATGCACACTTTGCAGCACTCAGTTGTCACTGAACAGTGATAGAGCAGTGATGGCTATGCAGAGTGTCCCAGAAAACGTGTCATTGAATTATAATAAAAAAAACTACACCACCTAGAGTCATGCGGTCAACGGCATTTGTTCTTACTAGGATTTTGCCACCTCCTGATGTGAGTCTCGTGTAACGTAAGTTTAATTATGAAAATTTCTACGAGAGTAAGTCGCAAAGTTCTCACTTTTTTACCTCACCAACATGAAGAGCGTGACGAGTTCACTCAAATAATGATAATTGACAGTGATATTCATGATCTACCCCATCGGGAAAAATTGCCGAACATCATGCTTTTCCGAGCACCGGACCATAACGCGCGATGACTTTTTGAGCGCAATCGCTCTCAGTCCAACGAAAGGAGGTTCCAAAGCCAGCCGACTGAGTGATAGCAGAAAAAGTAACAGTTGGGCCATTCCAGCCAAAACCAGCCGGAGGTGTAGCTCGATCCGCTTAGATTTTGCTGAAAACAATTGTGTGCATTCCCTTGGGAGTGTGTATGTAGGACCCAAATTGTTTTTTTTCTCAAGATTTTGTTTTCTGAAGCATTGGGGGCGCCTCGAACTTGGCCCAAACATGAAAAAACGTTGTTCGTTCCGTGCGTCCTTCTGACACATACAGACGACATTTCTGCGCTTTCTTTGCCTTTGTGTTAGAGGAGAGGGGTCGATCTACCTTCCCGAAGTGCGTATGGAACGAGCACGAATCTGGTGATGTGGTGAGACTTTAAAGGGACTATGAAACGATTTTTTTCTTGGTTTCGTTCGAAAGAAGACATTTTTCTGAGTCTAGAACCGAAATTTTACCTTCGTCGCGCGAGCGGCTTTCTCAGGAGCGCATTTTAACGGAGCGGCGAAAGAAGAACACGTGGCGCCGCACTGTGGCGAACTGGCGTGTGGGGAAACAGCAAGCCACTTTACGTAACCACGGCCGGCTCGGCGACACGTCATCGTGACGTGTCACTGTCCTGCGGCATTTACATGTAATAGGAGCGGAAGTCTCAATGATGGCAACTTCCGTTCTGGTCGCCTGTCGCATCGTCTGGTAATGCGGAATGCAAAGCCAGGAAGGCCATGAACTGTGCTTCGCTGTGGTGTATGTGACTGTGGTGGTGACCGATTTTTCCAGGGTGTCTTGGCGGCATATACAAAAGTATTATTTCATGTTTAGCCAGCTTGGCCTTCGGTATAACCTCGGCTGGTTCTCGTCGGCGCCCGGCTGTCGGGGCAAGGATGACCCTGAGTGTTGTTCACAGGGTTCTGCCGGCTCTAGTGCCGGCCACTACACAGACAATAAAGATGCTTACGCTTCCGAAAACACTAAGCTTATTTAAGCGGCCCTGTGCCTCGCAGTTCAGTCAATTCGTTTGCTTGGTGCAGTGGTTTCCTGATTTGTGTCTTCGTCTATTTGCCTACTGTACATCTGGCTGTGTGCCTTTTCCTGACATGTCGAAAAGATGTTGGGTTGTTGGTTGTCCCAATTCACTACAGTGTCCACGGAGCATCCAGTGTCATATGATTCCAATCGATGAAACGATCCGTCTTCGGTGGTGCGAAGCAATCGGACGGCCGGAGTGGAAAGACTGTGCTGTGCCATCCACTGCTCGTGTTTGTTGTGAACATTTCCAGACTAGCGATTACGAAGGGGATGTTGAATCGCTTCAACGTGCTGGGTACCGAGCTCCACGTCGTTTACGACAAGGTGTAGTGCCGACACAAAACCTGCCCGATTACCAGCCAGAACAACATTCGCCTAAACGACGCAGAAGTGTAAGTATTTTTTTTCCTTATTGTAGCTAAAGCCGATCACCCTCCCTGTGTGTGCTCATCTGGTTATTATAGGTCTCCTGGTCCTCTAAATGAGTTAGTAGTCACACAGTCTTACACAGTCACACAGTCTTACAGTCACCGAGCTCAGATTATCTCATCATAGGAAAAATACAATTCGATTAGTCCTTTATAGTACTTGCCACCTATAAGCTACATTTATGTGGAATATTTATATAATGACCAGTTCGTTGTTGTACATATATTCTACTGGAACATGTAGTTGTATCTGTTCCTTTTTCCTTGCTTTCTTTGCTTATGTATGATTTCTCTGTTTACAGGCAAGCCCTTCAGTGGAATCTGAAGCAGCTGAGGTGGGCAGGGAGGAGAGATTCTAAGATACAATATTCGTTATCATATAATATGTGTAATAGTATTTGCAGAGCAGTTCCACAAGCGCTCAGCACCGCGACCACACGTATGCCCACATGTGTGGCCAAACTTCATTCCTGACTATGTTAAAGGTATGTTTTCTGTATTGGTAGCTCGCCCAGAAAACAAATGGGTTACATGATGAATTATTTCCACCTCTTATGTTGTGCTCGTCTGTGAAGTGTGGGGTGTTTTCTACAACTTCCCTGTGGCTAAACATATCAGAGACAATGTACAGCTCCGGTCAACCTTAATAATAACACGGAAAAAAGAGTGGTCTCGTTCCCGAGCGCGATTACAGCAACCCTTGTGGCCATGAGGAAATTTTAATGGAACAAAATTATTCTGTTAGTTTAACGTAATGATTTTGTTCACTTAACATTCCCCCAGTGCCCCAAGGGTGGCTGTTATCGCGCTGGGAAATGAGACCGAATTTTTTCCAATGTTATTATTAAGGTTGACCGGGGCTGTACAAGTTTTGTAGGTGTTTTGACCCAGTAGATATATTTACACATTAAGCCCTATAGATGACCTTTTTGAAATGTTGTTTCATACATCACCTACAAACTGCACTCTCTAAAGCATGCAAAGCTATATGTCACACCATATATAGTAACGGTCTTCTTTCAGGCAGTTAGATGACAGGCCTTTGACTGAATTACTCAGAATTTCTGGGGTGTAATGAATGGATTTTACTACAGCCTATAAATATGACCATGATGTCAATGTGCACCTGTGAGTATAACGTATACATAAAGAATAATTCAGGATGATTTTTCACTTGAGTCTTGTATGTACCCAATAATGATAGAATCTCGGAATGTACAGCAAATGTGCAAGACGTGCAGCATATTCTCACCACATACACTCTATGATAAAATTTTATTTTTATGATGTTGCAATTCTTTATCCATTTACTATGTACAGTAGTTGGAACAATTCATATAGCCTGGCCAATATGATAAGCTTTTACTTTATTGCACTGTTGTGAATTTGTATGAGGAAATTCATAGTTCAGTAACTTTCAGTATTTTGTAACATTTCAGAGCATGAAATCTACTGAAGGGACACCTCTGTGTGATGTTGATGAGTTTTCCCACATAACTGACTATGAAGTGGAGGTAAGTAACAGAAGAAATACCACTGCTACATAGTCACGACACATTAGACATGGTACATTACACATGTGATTTATAAATAATTTAACATTTTCCACCTTCATGATGCGTAGTGTATTCATCACAATGACACATGGCGTGCTCTTCTTCGTACCAGGACAGCAGTACCCCTGTAATGCTTGAGCTAGCAGAAGAGGAAGTAAGCCACCACACTGGCGAGCCACAGGCAACATCAACAGGTATCCCTGTTTAGATCCACAAGGGCAGAGTAATAATGTTTTTTTTTATCAGCAACCCAAGTACACACGTCTGCACATTCACTGGTGACGTGTGGCACGCAGACAGACCTGTCTTTCCCATTTGATATCCCTGGCATGCTCCCCGCATCATCAATTCCAACTATGTCATCCCCTGTGAAGTCCAGCCACTCCGGGCTTCCTCCACCTCCTGTGTCTCCCATCCGTGATACGTTGGAAAGCTGCAGCGAATATGAAGACAAGGACAAAACATTTCAGCCATCATCTGCAGACAGCTCATTCAGGTAAAACTGCTTCTGGACATAACTGAGCTTATGGTTGGTCTTTGGGAGCAGGCGATCTGTAGATCAATTCAACGGTGCAAATCATTAGAAATTTAGGGAGCTTCAGAAGAGGCCCTACATAAGACACCTACATAATTGCAAGACATCAATTAATATCTGAACAGATACAGATTTTTTGTTAACATTCGAGTGCTCTAATTGCCACGAATGCTGTTCAAAAGTCTCTGCATGTTTTGTGTGACACGTAATTACGTGCTAGAAGTGAAAATATTGGAAATGCAAAGGAAAAATGCCTAGAGGTAAGTAGTAGGTACTGGACTCTCATAGTGCACAACGCCCAACTGGCCTGAACACGATTTAATTAGCAATTAGAGCTAATTGGGACCCCCACATTAATCAGCACCCTCCAGGGAGCCACCACACTAATTGGGGAGCATCTAACTCGTGTCCAGACCAGCTGAGCGTTGTGCACTATGAGAGTCCATAAAAAAGAAAAAAAATAGATAGAGAGATAGTGGAGAGAAGGAGTTTAGTTGAAGATCAACGACGCCATCTTGAAGAAAGCGGCCCGGAAAGGCCGCTGACCGTCGCTGGGCGACGGAGCACAGAAGCAGGTTGCAAAGCATCGCAGCTATGACCACCAGTTCCGGACATCCTGTGACGTCAGCTGTGACGTCATCATGACATGTCTGGGCAGGTTAGGACAGCTCTGGGCATGCAAGGAGAAAAACACTCGTAATACAGAGGATGGGAAAGCAAGAGTATGCAAACCATCAATAGCTAACAACAAAAAGAATTAGTTACACAACAAATGAGCCCACCAGAACAGGAGCGCAGAACCATGCGACTGCTCCATCCGAGAGGCAGGCAGAAACTGACTCGTAATGCTTTTTTGTCCTGTATAAAGCCCCGCAGCTGCACCCCCTAGCGGTAACTTTCTCAACTAATCTCACAACAAAATTATTAAGAATCACGCCAGCCCTACAACCGTTTCCAAGGCAGAAGAAGATAGAAAATGGCGGGGATGCCCGGAGAACAGCAACCAGCACCCGACGTGCACTGGCACGAAAATCGCAAACAAAGCGGGAACAAAGTTGGCGAAAGCATTAGTTACACAACAAATCACCTCACTACAGCAGGAGCGCAGACCGATGCGACTGCTCTCCGTGACAGCCCGCCAGAAACTGAGCGAGCGCAGGGAGCGCACGTCTGCTTTCCGCGACAGCCGGAGAGAAACTGACTGGGGCGCCGCTCCGCGGCCGCTACGCATACGCGCTCCTAGCGCCCTCTGGGGCGACCACCTCCGAGAGGCTAAGAGTGAAGAGCATTCCTGCGCCCCCTGCTGGCCATTCTCATTGGTCGTGAGGCTAAGAGAGAAGAGCATTCCTGCGCCCCCTGCTGGCCGTTCTCATTGGTCGTGACGTCATCCTATTGTCTCAGGGCTACCCTGTTTTTTTCCACTAATGCTCCTTTGGTCAATCTACAATGAAGCCACAGTATGACGTCATCATGCACCTGCGTGGCTCAAGGACGCGTACGCTCTAGACAGGGGACCTATTATTTATTGAATCACTATCCCATGATTATTTCCTTTATTCTTCTATAACGATTGAATAGGAAACTATTGCAGAAGAGCACCATGCATGAAAGCTGATCGTAGGAATTCCAAAGTTTTACTAAATGAGACTTGCAAAAGAACAAAATATCCTAACACGTAACTCCATCAACGGCAAATAAGAGGACTAGGTACTCAACAAATCAACAAAGAGTACGGGTAAACAGGAGCGCAGAACTCAGGGCAGCACTATCGTCAAGACAACAATGTTCCTTGTCAAAAAATAAAAAATAAAAAACGTCAACACAGGAAAGCATGCATATCGAGGCATGTCAGAACACGTCGGCACAAATTGTACGACTGCTGGACAACAGAGGAAAACAAACAAACACTTGAACAGAGTGAAAAAGACACTCACCATCATTTTTCCCGTTCACAGCATTCCCTCATTGTAAATCCGCTCGTCACAAAATCCACCTGCATCGTCGAACACCATTCACCAGTGACGAACCACGCATCCGCACCCCATCAGAGGCAGACAGAACCCCACCGAAGCTACGCTCTTCCACTGACGGCCAACGCCAGGAGCAGAATTTGCGTGTCGAGACCCGTCAGTGTCCAAGAGAGAAGTAAAACCTTGCGCCCCCTGCAGGCCGTTCTCATTGGTCGTGACGTCATCCTATTGTCTCAGGGCTACACAGTTTTTTTCCACTAATGCTCCTCTAGACAAGGTCAACCTGAAACAATAGTCTCTCGGTATGCGGTCATCATGCAGGTGCGTCGCTCAAGGACGCGTACGCTCTAGACAGGGCACCTGTTATTTATTGAATCACTATCCCTAGATTATTTCCTTTATTCTACTATAATGATTGCGTAGGGAACTATTGCAGAAAAACACCATAGACAAGAGGAGATTGTAGCATTTCATTCCCAAAGTCTTACTGTACAGGAAAAAAAAAAGGTTCAGCAAGACATAAAGTCACACACCTGTCCCCCTCGCGGTTACTCTCTGAACTAAATGAATCGCAAAATTATTAAGAATTGCTCTACTCCCATTCAAGGCAGCACTATCGTCAAGAATATGCCTTGTACAAAAGGAAAAAAACTACATGCAGAAGGAAAGCATGTCAGAACAAGCCCAGGCATGTCAGCACATGTTTGTCAGACAAGGGGGGAAAAAGCGAAAAGAAACAAAGAAGGAAACCAGCATCAAACTATTTCTTCTTATTCAAAAACAGTGCTCATCATAAATCTGCCCAGGACAATACACACTATTTTTCTATTGCCACACTTTTTTCCAGTAACGGTCAATGCATTGCTACAGACTGCGTGACGTCATCACATCCTGTCTGAAGAAGAAGACACCGGCAAAGACTCCTGTTATTTATTGAATCGCAAGATTATTTCCTTTGTCCTACTCTTAATGACATTGATTCTCTCATTAAAATTCAACAAAAAAGCACCCCGCATATTAACGATTTTCACCCCAAAGGCTCATCATGGTCATTAGAATTACAGTAAACTGCCACTGCTCTTTTAAAATAATAAGTGAGACCACTCAACATCACCTCCAGGCTTATGTAATACATGACCCTTTCTATGCCCATACATTCGTTGCCTGAGGCTACACCTGCGAGCAAAAAAGGCGCGGAAGCCGGGTGGGCAAAGTTCCATTCGCGCATTGCGAGCAAAAAGGCGCGAAAGCACAAGACAGAACGCCTTTACGGGAACACGATAGCATTCCTATACTATATTAATGATTATTGCATTGCAGTTTAGAAAAACTACAACTAAACTATAATTTTAGGAGCCCAACTTTCTATGGAAACTATAATTGCCCTATTACTTGGATCGCTACTAATGAAGCGCTCCAATTTTTTCTCTCTTCCCATTTCAGCCTTGTCATGCAGGGAAGCAGACTCATATCCAAAATAATTAGTTTACACTGAGGGTGCCGTGCTTCCTATCCTGCGCTCAGATGCAAGCATTTCTTCACGGATACCTTTAACAGCTGACTTCCTCAACATATCGAACACCCAACAAAATCAAACAAACAATCAGAGAAACCCTCTTCTCAGCTGCACCATGCGACTTTCTTCTGCGTAAAATCGGTGATTTGAAGAAGAGAGCAGCGAAAAATTGCGCGCGCTTGTGCTCGACCGGAAGCATATGCCAATAAACCAAGAAAAAGGCACTCATGTCTGGTATCTGATAGTGCCACATACACAGACGCATTGCCCTTGCGTAAAGAAAGCACAGGACACGGATACACAAATTTCCTTAGGTGAGCAGGGAAAAGGCTTAAGACCACAGGTCACGACACATCGCCACGCGGCTAGCACAACATGACACCAACAAGATACTAGCAGCGGGAAGAACTGCAACACTGCTAAACAAGTCCAGACATGCCACGATGGCGTCACAAATCAGGAAGAAAAAAAAAAGAAAAAGAAAGCACACGCACGCACGCACAGAGGACAACATGGCGACATCGCATACAAAACACTGCTCATCGGGGAAAAGGCCTAAGCCTGCGGCGGATCATCATAGAGCGTACACAACTTCATTTTTTTCTATTTTGCTTAAACTAAACGCGGTCTGCTTGGAAAACGACGTACAAATTTTCTTAAGGAGCAGAGAAATATTTCTACTCCGTGCTCAGATACCAGCATTTCTGCTCAAAAACCTGCAAAATTAAACACTGCTTACTTCGTCAAGATATCGAACAAAATCAAACAAACAACCCCACTTCCACTGGTAGAACACTATTCAGCTTTTACGCAGGATGCTTTCTTCTACATAAAAAGTAGAGAAAATAAGAAAAGAGCAGCGAAATATTACACGCACATTTGCTTGACTTAAAGGGACTATCGCATCCGGGAACGTGTGTATGAGACACATACCATAATGTTCGGTATCATTTCACAATCTAGTTGGCCAAATTTCTCTTTCGAGAACGCCGTACATATTGAATAAACGAATTTTAAATATTCCCGCCGCCTCTGAAGCTAAGGAAGCCCAGCGATAGTAACATCATGATGACGTAACGCAGCCGCACGAATGGGAGGGCTGCGCAGACGACAGTCTCCGAGCTCGTCTGCTTCGGGTTTGAGTCGCCATCGTCGCCATTTACCTCGCGAAAAGTCATCGATAAATACGCCGACTTCCGCTTGTGATTGCGAGTTCTGACGCGACCATGTCGCGTGAAACACGGTGTTACGTTACTGGGTGTACGAACACTTCGGGCTCTAACCCAGAAGTGACATTCCACAAGCCGAGGGACAGTGACACGAGGCGAAAATGGGAGACAGTAGTCGCCAGCAGACATCCTGACGTACAAGGAGAAATACATGTGTCCCGCGTTTGTTCTTCACACTTTGCGGAGGATGCGTACATGGAAACGGATGTTCTACAAATCCGACTTGGAGTTCCGAAACGAAAGCGGCTGAAGGCTGACGCCGTGCCCACAATATTTCCAGAACCAACTCGGCCGCGGTCTGCTGAGGTGGGTCACAGTTCTCGTATATGTCAAATGGGACCCCGCAAAAGGACATAATAATTGATAGGATCTAGCCCTGAAAAGCGTGCCTGCAACGCAGTTTACACGCTTTTCTCGGCATTGGCGCAGCCGGCGAAGTTCGATCCCTAAAACTAAGCAATGTGGGTTTTGCAAGGGAAACCCATGAGCTGAGATTGCCATTCTCGTAGTGCTTGCTGGAAATGTCGCTTACCGATGGGATGGATTATTATGAGAACATATATAATGAAGGGGCGTATGCACGTTTTCATTTAGCCGCGCGTCATATACGAACATGAACGGTACTTTGTCCTTTTGTGGGCTCCCATTCAGCGAGCAAATTTGCGCGTGAGGTTTCATTTTCTCTACTGCATTAATGCATGCTGGAAATACAGGTTGCATGTTCGAAAAACAAGTGACAACTTTATTTTGAGATTATGAATGGGGAGTTTGTCGCCATGGGCGATACTCTACCCCATTGCTTCTGGTAATGTGGGGTATGGAACAATTTTCATAAGAGGTATCTGTACAAGGAATGTTTTTTCTAGGCAGATTTGTGAAAACCAATCTATTACATATCTTATGAGATGTTGACTTATGAATTGGAACCACAAGTAAATAGTTTCGTTTACAGGTCCAGTCCACCAGCTTCACTGAAGCCAGTGCAAGTGGTACGTTCCGTAGAAAGCTCTTATTAGGCATTGCTGCACATTCATGCTCCCGCCTATCTGTTCCAGTTTAAGATGTTTTTGTCGTACTTGTCCTATACCAGCCTGTTACAGTGATAGGTGTGATAACGTGTTTGTATTGTAGACGTGGAAAGGATGGAATCGGCAAGCGATGCGGGTGAATGTTTCAGCCTACAACAATCCATGTCATCAGCGGGTCCGGAAAATGGTACATGCCCAATTCATTTATGCTCACTCTTGATAAAATCCATGGTGGTTAAAATGAATGCATAGGCAATTACTCTTGAGATTCATAGCTCCTCCTTGTAAACACAGGAGAGCAGCAATCACATCATATCCCATATTGTTTTTTCATAGTTGTATTGCATAATTGCCTTTCTGCATTTTTTGTATGTGTCATGTTGGTATTGCTCTATTTCTTCAGTGCTAGTGCTGGATGGACTGCCCCTTGAACCATTTGTGCCCTACCAGATAGTCAGCCAATATGGGTTCCATTACACATTAGTACCGCACAAGCCAGAATCTGTAGCGGAAAGGGTTCAGGACAAGGAAACACAAACAGCTATTCCGACATCCACGCTTGGTAATATTGTAATATCATTTACAGGGAACAGACCTTTTACACACGTAGCCTACTGGTTTTTTGGTTTGCAGGCACTCAAACTAGGTTCCACATGCAAAGTAGGGAAAGCCAGACAGGCATGAGCCTTCCCCCTTCCAGCTCCCTTCTGTTGACATCATCTGAACTAGCAACTTGGTGTCCAGAAGACAGCAACATTGAAAGCGTGGAGGTCTCTGCAGGACAGGCTTCCATGCAGCATATAGGTGCACCAGCATTTGAGGAACTGATGCCAACGGATATGCTTTACATGCCTCTTTCGCCCGTCCACTGCTCCACCCCAGCTAGAGAAGAACTTGATACAACCTTGGGATCTACATGGTATGCCGTAGTACAAGTGTATTATATTTACAGAAAATTGTTAATAACTCTGGTGATCTAGTGATTACAAAAAGGAAAGCTATGACGTCCATTTAAGTTAATATGAATTACATTGTGACCGTTGTGAGGCAAGTGTGACAGAGTTACAGCATATTTGTCTACCCACAGATTAATATTGCCTCTTGATGTGTTTTACTATCCATGTGGGTGGTGAGCCTAAACAGCTTGTACCCTATCATGAAGTTGCTACTATCTGTGTCGGGTCTGAACCCATGATAATTGGGTCAGTAGGTGGACATGCTACCAATCAATTGATAGGAGCCACCTTGAAATGAATACCACGGATGCTAACAGCATATGTTACAACAGCAGTCAAGGTGGTGGATAAAGCTTGAAGATAAAAAAGCTTAGGAAGAACAACAGACATACACACGGATAGCTCATAGCAGCAGTATAACACGTAACACAGACATGACAGAAGTTATAACAACAAAATACATGGGAACAGAAGGGGTAAGGAAGCTGTGGCCAACAAACTAGGCCACCATGACCACGCTGGGGAACAGGTCATTTTAACCTTGGTGAAACAGACCTACAGGGAAGGATGTACAGGGATTTTATGAAAAAGTCATCCTAGAAACAGCACCGCAAAGTGTGCTGCCCTGACGAATAGGCCGTGCATTCCAAGACATAGATGCCTTCCTAGACTGAATAGCAAAGGCTTTCTACTTCACACACAGCATTGTACTACACATATACGTTTCGCAAAGGTGAATAACTTCTTTTCTTTCTCGATGTAGCCAGCCTGATCCGAAGGACGTGACGGTCCACTCATCTGAATTAACAGAGGGATCAGAGACTGAAGAGTAAGCTTTGCACTTGAAAGCCGTGGGAATTCTTACATTGCAACTATTTTTTTCCTAGTGACGAATATGAGAAGGAACATGAGGGACATCATTCTAAATCCCATGTGCATCGAACGTAAGTACAGCATGCTCCAGTATGCTGTGTTTTAAGACATAGAAATATGTGATTGCTTTTCAGGCTAAATCCAGAGGAACGTCTCTTCCTGGTGGCGGAGTCAAGTCTGCGAGAGCTCCTGTCACAGTGTCCTTGTGGTAGCAGCGATGCTGAAACAGACATCACAACAAGGGGCACATGGCTGAGAGCAGCAACAGCTTGCAGCTGTGGGAAACTGTGTACATGGTCCAGCCAGCCTTGGGTGGAAGACAGACCACTCGGAAACATTCTGCTCTGTAGTGCGATTCTGTTTTCCGGCGTGAACATAACCAAGGCATTTCGTATGTTTGCCGTGATGAAGGTACAAATACTGGCACTTTTCTAGTGTTAACGTAACCAAGGCATTTTGTACATGTTCCATACGATGCAGGTGCCAACACTGACTTTGTCGCAGTACTTCAGAACACAGAAACAGCACCTCTTTCCTGCCGTGAATGATGTGAGTACATTTATAAAGTATGTGCCTATTATCGTTCAAGAAAACAAGTAACATATCCTAGCGGTAGCTCGAAAGTCACAGAATGTTTTCACCCAATGTTCCTTTTAGTATGTGATCTTATCTTATCTACAACTGTTGTAGGTCTTCCTGAGCAGACAAGCTGAGCTACTGGACCGGCTCCGCCCAGTGCCCCTGACCCTTGCGGGAGATGGCAGATGTGATTCGCCAGGCCACACAGCCCTCTATGGCACTTACACACTGCTTGAGACAGTTGCCAATAGGATCATCCACTTTGAATTGGTCAAGGTATCTCATACCAAATCTTTCTGTAACAGTATTGTAAACATTGCATCATGCAATTCATACTTTTTCGGGTAATACCCGATTATACCCGATATTTGCCCCCAAGTTTCAAATTTTCGGCCTTAATCCAGTTTCTCCCTAAAAAAAGTGGTTCTAATTAAGTGGTTTTGTCATTGCCGAACTGGCAGAGCTTACTCACAATGTTGTACTAAAGTCCTTAGCACTACGAGCTCAGGACTAATTGCTGCTATTCAGAGAGTGGAAGAAGTGTTGACGTTGTACAGGCCTACAAGTGTTGAAGTTCCACAGCCTAATTGAGCACATCAAAACATAGCTCTGTTGTTTCTGTTGTCAAATCACCATACCTCTAGGGGGCAACACTACCCTGTATATGGGTATAACATGTGTAATACGTCGATCTTGGTGTTTTATGTAACAGTCAACAGAAGTCTCAAGCAGCAATGCCATGGAGGTACATGGTCTAAAGAACTGCCTTGCCTACCTTGAAGCACATGACATGGTTGTGGACACCATAGTGACTGACCGCCACACTGCAATAAAGTCTGTGTTAAGGGAATTGTGTCCACACATCAAACACCGTTTTGACGTGTGGCACGTTGCGAAAGGTGAGCACTCTCAACAAGCATGGAAAGTTGCTTTCGGTATTCAAACTCATGTGGTAACTTTGAACAGGGATCAAGAAAAAGCTTGTGTCTCTCAGCCGCTCCACAAAGCACCACGTTGTGAAGTTCTGGATAGAGAGCCTTATCCGACACATATACTGGTGTCCAAAGTACAGTGGGGAAAGTGGTGACCTTTGTCTGGCGAAGTGGGTATCGGCAGTGAACCACATTGTCGATGTCCATGAGCATGACAACCCACTGTACCCAGTTTGTTATCATGGCCCAGTTTCAGAACCACGAGAATGGCTCAAAGAAGGTAAGTACAAATAAATAAACCAATGGGTGCAGTCAGGCGATCTCAAGAAACTCTGAGAAACTCAAGAAATCTCTGAGAAAACTTTAAATGAATATTTGGTAAAGTAATTGCATCTGGGTTTTCTGGAGTAACACAAATGCAAAATGTGTGACATATATGCGTGTGTCTACTCTACATGCATGCCCTGTTATCATTGTTTTGGGAAGTGTGATTTAGCTGGAACTGAACAAAATTCAGGAAAACTGCTTAACCCTTTCTTAAATATAGCACTGCATGTAAATGGTTTTGGTGCTTAAAAAATACAGTTCTCACAACTCAGACCTCAGTGGCTGAACGATGGCGATGACAGGCAGGGTGAAGTGACCCGACGAGGCTGATTGTGGCATTAAACCAGCACACTCTTGAAAATGGTGTCCTAAGATTAACTGTACAGTATGACTTATTAAAGTCACACTGTGCAGTTAATCTTCGGACACCATTTTCAAGAGTGTGCCTGTTTATGAATGCATTTTTTAAAATTAAATTATATACAGTGCTTATTAGCACTGCTGACACAATCACGTGAGGTAGGTTTTTTGAGTGGAAGCTGAAGTTAATTTCCGCGTTGTATTAAAATTTAAGCTACACCATTTTTATGCGTGTGTAGGAAAGGAGCCTTATTGCACTGTTCATCCCATTGACACACATGGATTTTTCATTGCTTGCCCTCCTGTAGAGGGCCCAATAAATAGCACTATGGTCCCAAAATTTTCTTCGGCAGGCATGTACTAGTACGTAGACATAGCAACAAAAATACTAAAGAGTGGACAAGTTGATTTATCCCTTTCTTACACCCACGAGTTCAGTCGTGTGCTATGTCGTGGTTGCATCTCCAAGCATCGAGCTTATAGGTAATTTTACATAATAAGTGGTCGAGCTGGTGGATGAACTCCAATGTCAGGAAGCCTGACCAGCGAGTGACAAGGGAAAGCAAGCACAACACAAGTGGCTTGTTGTGTCTGTTTTTTTTTTTTTTCTGTTGTCGGTCGCTCACGCTTTCTCAAGAAGGACTAGTAGTTTTGTTAACTTTGTTGACAGAGCTAGAATTAAGCTTATCATTTACAATTACAGATAGTGAGACGTACGCAAAGGTCAAGGACATCTTGACAGCACCCGCACTGCTCAGGGATGTCCCTATGCTTTCTGCAAAACAACAGACATATGGCCTGGAGTCATACCACAGTGTCCTGAACCACTTTGTTCCGAAATCCTATTCGTTTTCTGATGAGGGGATGGTGGCCAGGTATTAAACCTTCATAAAATCATGTCACACATACAGAACCTGTACCATCTACATTACAAAACTGTGTTTTAGGACACAGTTGGCAATACTCCATTACAACGAGAATGCTGACCGTGTGCAAGTGGAAAGAGAGGGCTCCAAGCAGTTCCGACTGAAGCCATCCAAGCTGAAAAAGACGTGGGTGGCCGTACCCCTCAAAGAAAATGCTACCTATGGTATATTTTCACCACTGCGTGCATCATGTTCTCTGTCAATACATAGATGTAGTTATTGTGGCTAGTTTGAAGATAGCGCTAGTTATAGAGTGTTTTATCCTTTGCAGAATTTTTTTATTGAAAAGCTATGAGAGCAGCATATATAGATCTCATTTTTGCCTGATTACTTTAAAAAATTAATTAGGTGATTCCAGACAAAAGCAAGCGGAATGAGGGTATCCTTGCTTAGAGCTATTTCAGGTCTAACAAATCCTAAAATACACATGTGCCTTAAAATATCCATCCTTGAATATTGATATGAAAATGAGCTGAAACCACGCTGGCGGGGAATGCAGGAAGCACAGCGCTCACTTCATGCAAGAGCTCGACATAATTTGAAGTAATGGAAATCATCAGAGTAGGTGCTGATCTACTGGCTAAATAAATCACTTCTGTTGCCGTAGATGGCTCTTGAGGAGCACTTTTTCAGTCTCTCATCATCTGCATACCAAAATTCAGCAATAGATATTTCACGGCATGCTTTTAAGGATTTTTAAAAGATAGAATGGCTTTCAATGTGGATTTTCTCCTGTTCTGCTTGCTTTTGCTGAAAGGTCACATATATCCCCTTCCAAATGATGTCCGCCTTGCAGTATAACTCAATTGGGAAAAGTGATGTCTGTGCTGCTCCCATAGTTTTTCCATAAAAACACCCAGTATTGAGCATAGTCCTTCAAGTTCACCTAACACATTTATTGTCAACCTATGCTTATCCATCAACAGATTATGCGGCAACACTGATTGCAGAGGTTCTGACTCGCATTCAAGAACACCAAACGCAGTCAGCAGCTGCAGAAACTCGGCCAGCTCGTTCAGCAACATATGGTGAGAAGCCAACTCTTAGGCAAGCTGTGGAACAACACCAAACACGGTACGCAAAATATTGGTTCTACCAAGTTGCACCCAACCTGCTTGCTCCTGATGACTTAACTCTATTCTGGATTTTACATGTAGGTTCCAGAAGGGAAAGTAGGCCATGTCCACACCGGCTGAGGATCACGGACAGCTGGCCATCTTGACATATGACATCACAAACGGCCCTTTTCAGGGCCAACCAATGCTTTACACAAAGACAAGCGTTGCTTGTAGATCAACCCACCTCATATGACATTGCATATTAATTCTCAAACCCATTTTGATAACTGCATAACTAAAATCATTAAAGGGACTATCGCATCCATGTGTGTATGTTAGTCGTCGCTTAACAGTTAACTTGGCCAAAATTCACTTCCATAAACAGCTGAAGACAAATTTGTCAGTCTCAGCAACTATCAGCCTTGTGTGTGTGACGTTTGCTCCAATTTTCAGAGAAGGAATTTTGAAATACTCTAATATCCGTCATCCGCTCTTGCCCACGTGATTGTCAGTGAGCAACGTACAAAAAAATGTCACTGCAGTGGCACAATCAATTGGGACGGATGCGGCAGCCCCTTTAAGCAGTACCTGTTGTACGAAAAGAAGTCTTATGGATATGCTGAATTGCAAAACTATATTTTATTATAACCAAGTTAACATTTTTTTTTATTCCAGCACATGGACAGTTCTGAGAAGACAGCAGCCTGGAATCTACTGAAATTGTGAACAACAGTATCATCACCATCTGTGCATGGATATTAAATACCACTGTAGCATTTTGTTATGCAAAAGAAATATTAAAACGAAAAACACGAAAGAATTTATATTCGTGCTATCCGGGAGGTTTGTCGGTATGTGTGGTGCATGTACTGCTTTCGACACGGCAGCTTGTGGCTCTTGATTTTCATCACATTTGAAAAAAGGTACATGATCTTTTTATGAGCATTAGCTTAATGAGTTAGATGTTTCAAAAAAAGGAAGTGAGGTATGTGGCTTTGAAGCCTTACAGTGTGATAAATGTACAGGAATGTACACTCACGCCAATAATATCAGGTCGACACCCTCTAGCTTACCTACTCCTTTTACGTTCACTGAAGCATACAGCCTTGTTAATATGAAGGTATAACCATGAAAAGGGAATCAGCCAGCAGATGCATATAATATATGTATGCTGAAAACATACCATTCTTAAGAAAGAAACCCTTGGTATGAAGGCGACGGGTGCTCTCTTCGAATCGCTCGCACAGCGCAGCCTGGAATTTGTCGCCTATTTCTAGGTCCGAGGTAGCCCCAGACCCAACTGGCAAATATAGAGTAGGCTGTGAACCTCAGACACCTATGTAAAGATATAAGGCAAATCAATTTCAGCGATACTGCAGCAAAAAAGGATGACCAACTCGCATACATAAGATGTGACCAAAAGACAACTGCAAATATCCTAGTATATTCCAACATATCTATAGAACATTGCATTAAAGGTTGCATTAAAAGATGAAACTCCTACATATGGGTTAAAATACAGCTGTGGTTGCTGTAAGGGACTATTACCATACCAGCCCTAGGAAACGACATACCTGTTGTCTGTCGGATCCAACAGCCGCAGCCGATAGTCGTAGCGGCAGTACTGGCGTGCATTCACCGCCAGCATTTCCCTCCGCAGACAGAAGTCGTGGAACAGACGGTGCTCGGTGACGCACTGCACGCCAGCACTGTCACACAGAGCTGCAACCTGGCTCACTGAGGTGCAGCACAAGTATTCGTCTGGTTGCTCCGGACTGCAGACGCCACACAGACACCTGTCATTTTTCAAGTACCAGTCCAACAATCGGTTGATAGCGTAATTGCAGTGGGTGCGATGCGTACAATGTGATAATCTGACTTACCGAAAGTCATCGTTTTGCGTGACTTCGCGAACAACTGCATCCCTGTTGATCGGAGGATGAAGCGGAAGTGGGTCCGTTGAATACGGATCATCGTCTGACACCACGTCGTCCGAGCTGTCCTCACTGAATTCATCCAGCAGCGACGAGGAAAAACTTTCGCTTTCGACGTCCGACACGATCACAGCTAGGCTCTACGCGGTTTCCCATGCAGACGACGTCCCGACAGTCGCTCCCTGATTGGTGCGGCTTCGTGACGTTTGCGGAGAGGGAATACCAGAAAACCCTCAACGTCCGTCGTCTGCTACGGCTATGTTTTCCATCAAACTGCACAGAAACTACTCCACTTCTTCGTGTCGGACTTTTTGTGTAATTGTTGGCGACGAACGACGAGTAAAACGGCGCTATAGTTTCGGAATCAACCGGGACGGATGCGATAGTCCCTTTAAAAAACCTGAAGCATATGCCAATAAACCAAGAAAAAGACACTCATGTCTGGTATCTGATAGTGCCACATACACAGACGCATTGCCCTTGCGTAAAGAAAGCACAGGACAGGGATACACAAATTTCCTTAGGTGAGCAGGGAAAAGGCTGAAGACCTCAGGTCACCACACATCGTCACGCGGCTAGCACAACATGACAGCAACAAGATACTAGCAGCGGGAAGAACTGCAACACTGCTAAACAAGTCCAGACATGCCACGATGACGTCACAAATCAGGAGAAAAAAAAGCACACGCATGCACGCACAGAGGACGACGCATTAAACACACGGAGCGCTCAGGAATAATCGTAGCGTTACCGCACATCGCTACGAAGCTCAACGTCTAACACAAGACGACGACAACAACAAGATATTAACGAAGGGTAAAAATTGCAACACTGAACAAGTCCAGACATGCGACATCGCATACAAAACACTGCTCATCGGGGAAAAGGCCTAAGCCTGCAGCGGATCATCATAGAGCATACACAACTTCATTTTTCTATTTTGCGTAAACTAAACGCGGTCTGCTTGGAAAACGACGTACAAATTTTCTTAGGGAGCAGAGAAATATAGAAATTTGTACTCCGTGCTCAGATACTAGCATTTCTGCTCAGAAACCTGGAAAATTAAGCTCTGCTTACTTCGTTAAGATATCGAACACCCAACAAAATCAAACAAACAACCGCACTTCCACTGGTAGAACACTATTCAGCTTTTACGCAGGAGGCTTTCTTCTACATAAAAAGTAGAGAAAATAAGAAAAGAGCAGCGAAATATTACACGCTATAAGAGAAAAAAAATAAGAAGAAAAATAAGAGAAAAAATAAATAAAATAACGACGCACACGCTAATAAACTGTGACAAAGACACCCATTTCTGCTATCAGATAATTATTGCATAATGCTAAATACTCATTTGCATTGGCCCTGCGTGAAGAAACCACAGGACAGGGATACACAATCTATCTTAAGCGAGCACGGAAAGTCACTTCTACTCGAACAGCTTAATACCATAAAGTCTGAATTTTTGCAAAGAAAATAAAGCCTGAACAGCGCTACGAAGGTGACAGACACATAGTAACAAACAAACAAACACTTCTTCGAGTCTGTATTATCTTTTAAAAAATAACGAAAGCAC
The DNA here is from genome assembly GCF_037126465.1 of Ornithodoros turicata. Taxonomy (NCBI): domain Eukaryota; kingdom Metazoa; phylum Arthropoda; class Arachnida; order Ixodida; family Argasidae; genus Ornithodoros; species Ornithodoros turicata. The sequence goes on along the minus strand of NC_088203.1, from coordinate 50,263,849 downwards.
ACATAAAAAAAAATCAAATCGGCTAGTTAGCCTACCAGACGTTGTGCCTTTAAGTTGGCTGCACGCAATGTGCGGAAGCATGCTGTGAAGCCAACTTGCGGTTTTGCTGGATGCACATGAAGTCCGATTCCAATTGGAAATCGCGCTAAGGACGTGCCAAACGTGGAATTTTCGCAAGATTAATCCCAATACCTGGAATTCTGTTCATTTTAGCGGGAATGCTGGCGCTTGTGCTCCATTATTCGAAATTTTCGAATATTCGAATTTCTCGATTATCAAATTTTCGAATACGAATACGGTTCGAATATCAACAATATTCGAACAATATTCGAAATTTCGAATATTCGCACACCTCTAGTGAATACTGACACTCAACGATATATAACAAAAAACTAACAAATTCCATTCTCATGAACTCTCCTCTGCCGAGCGGCTTTCTCCTGCTCTACCTGGATGCTGACTTTTCCCCCCCTCACCTACATTCTGAGTAAAAACAGTGACAGAAGAAAAGAACCGCGAAAAATTACACGCATTTGTGTCACAGGACAGGGATACACAAATTTCCTTAAGTGAGCAGGGAAAAGGCTTAAGTCGGTACCGCTCAGGAATAATCGGAGAATCACCGCGTACCGCTACGCGGCTAGCGCTTGAACAGCGCTACGAACGTGACAGATACATACTAACAAACAAACAAACAAACAACAGCAGGACCGGCGTCGGGCACTCATAAAATACCCTGGCCAAAACAAAGACTTCGCCAGGTTCGCGAGGCAATTCCATTAAAAACGCTCGTCCTATCCTACAGATAGCAATGCAAACGCGACTGCCCTTATTTTTTAAACCACTATTTCACGCAATAGTACATAAATGTATCACTCGTGCCACACGAAAAGGCAAACACTTACTTGTCAAGTGGGGTCCCAGTGGGGTCCCAGTGGGGTCAAGTGGGGGCGCGTGCGCGCGCGCACACACAGGCACACACACACACACACTAACATTTTCACACTCACAAACACAAAGTCTATTTTCACAACCACATAAATCCATATTATTCCTCAGGTGAATAATTATCCTGCCATCGTCAAAAGACGGCACAGACATGTATGCTTACGCAAGACAATCGGTCCTCGTTCCGGATGTAATAGGATATCGTCACTCGGCCGGCGCGAACCAATAAAGAAAGAAAGGAATGCATGTTCGCTATACGAAGAAAACGGTGCCGTGCTTCTACGCAGCGATCATTATACAGACGCGTAAATGTGAACATCATTCGCTACACATTGTAGCTCTCATCATTTTTAAACCAAACCGTGTTCATAGCTCTTCACTAAATAGGTGAGCCGATAATGACTCCAAATAAAATAAAATAAAATAATCATTCCAGCATCGCTGGCTGCAAGCTTGGGTACCCAACAGAGCAGCGCGCTCCTATCAACACGCCTTGGGCTGACCTTACACACCCGAAGCCTTTTCTGAATGCATTCTGCCGGCGCTGGAATAAAATATTTATCGCGAGGGTACTACGATGTCAGCTCTGTTGCTGTTTAAGTGATAAAACAGTGCGCCCGAACCGCGAAGCGCGCGCGCGGGCCCGGTCTCGCGGTTTGGACTCGCGACGCGTGCGATTCCCCGCGGCGCGAGCGCAACGCGGACCCGTTCTCGCGGTTTGGACGCGCGCGATTGCCCGAGTAAGCGCACTGTTTTATCACTTAAACAGCAACAGAGCTGACATCGTAGTACCCTCGCGATAAATCTTTTATTCCAGCGCCGGCAGAATGCATTCAGAAAAGGCTTCGGGTGTGTAAGGTCAGCCCAAGGCGTGTTGATAGGAGCGCGCTGCTCTGTTGGGTACCCAAGCTTGCAGCCAGCGATGCTGGAATGATTATTTTATTTTATTTTATTTGGAGTCATTATCGGCTCACCTATTTAGTGAAGAGCTATGAACACGGTTTGGTTTAAAAATGATGAGAGCTACAGTGTGTAGCGAATGATGTTCACATTTACGCGTCTGTATAATGATCGCTGCGTAGAAGCACGGCACCGTTTTCTTCGTATAGCGAACATGCATTCCTTTCTTTCTTTATTGGTTCGCGCCGGCCGAGTGACGATATCCTATTACATCCGGAACGAGGACCGATTGTCTTGCGTAAGCATACATGTCTGTGCCGTCTTTTGACGATGGCAGGATAATTATTGACCTGAGGAATAATATGGATTTATGTGGTTGTGAAAATAGACTTTGTGTTTGTGAGTGTGAAAATGTTAGTGTGTGTGTGTGTGTGTGCCTGTGTGTGCGCGCGCGCACGCGCTGGGACCCCACTTGACAAGTAAGTGTTTGCCTTTTCGTGTGGCACGAGTGATACATTTATGTACTATTGCGTGAAATAGTGGTTTAAAAAATAAGGGCAGTCGCGTTTGCATTGCTATCTGTAGGATAGGACGAGCGTTTTTAATGGAATTGCCTCGCGAACCTGGCGAAGTCTTTGTTTTGGCCAGGGTATTTTATGAGTGCCCGACGCCGGTCCTGCTGTTGTTTGTTTGTTTGTTAGTATGTATCTGTCACGTTCGTAGCGCTGTTCAAGCGCTAGCCGCGTAGCGGTACGCGGTGATTCTCCGATTATTCCTGAGCGGTACCGACTTAAGCCTTTTCCCTGCTCACTTAAGGAAATTTGTGTATCCCTGTCCTGTGACACAAATGCGTGTAATTTTTCGCGGTTCTTTTCTTCTGTCACTGTTTTTACTCAGAATGTAGGTGAGGGGGGAAAAAGTCAGCATCCAGGTAGAGCAGGAGAAAGCCGCTCGGCAGAGGAGAGTTCATGAGAATGGAATTTGTTTGTTTTTTGTTATATATCGTTGAGTGTCAGTATTCACTAGAGGTGTGCGAATATTCGAAATTTCGAATATTGTTCGAATATTGTTGATATTCGAACCCTAATCGTATTCGAAAATTTGATAATCGAGAAATTCGAATATTCGAAAATTTCGAATAATGGGGCACAAGCGCCAGCATTCCGGCTAAAATGAACAGAATTCCAGGTATTGGGATTAATCTTGCGAAAATTCCACGTTTGGGACGTCCTTTGCGCGATTTCCAATTGGAATCGGACTTCATGTGCATCCAGCAAAACCGCAAGTTGGCTTCACAGCATGCTTCCGCACATTGCGTGCAGCCAACTTTAAGGCACAACGTCTGGTAGGCTACCTAGCCGATTTGATTTTTTTAATGTGTGCTTTCGTTATTTTTTAAAAGATAATACAGACTTGAAGAAGTGTTTGTTTGTTTGTTAGTATGTGTCTGTCACCTTCGTAGCGCTGTTCAGGCTTTATTTTCTTTGTAAAAATTCAGACTTTATGGTATTAAGCTGTTCGAGTAGAAGTGACTTTCCGTGCTCGCTTAAGATAGATTGTGTATCCCTGTCCTGTGGTTTCTTCACGCAGGGCCAATGCAAATGAGTATTTAGCATTATGCAATAATTATCTGATAGCAGAAATGGGTGTCTTTGTCACAGTTTATTAGCGTGTGCGTCGTTATTTTATTTATTTTTTTCTCTAATAGCTATGCGAGCAAAAGTGCGTGTAATATTTCGCTGCTCTTTTCTTATTTTCTCTACTTTTTATGTAGAAGAAAGCCTCCTGCGTAAAAGCTGAATAGTGTTCTACCAGTGGAAGTGGGGTTGTTCGTTTGATTTTGTTGGGTGTTCGATATCTTAACGAAGTAAGCAGAGCTTAATTTTCCAGGTTTTTGAGCAGAAATGCTAGTATCTGAGCACGGAGTACAAATTTCTATATTTCTCTGCTCCCTAAGAAAATTTGTACGTCGTTTTCCAAGCAGACCGCGTTTAGTTTACGCAAAATAGAAAAATGAAGTTGTGTATGCTCTATGATGATCCGCCGCAGGCTTAGGCCTTTTCCCCGATGAGCAGTGTTTTGTATGCGATGTCGCATGTCTGGACTTGTTCAGTGTTGCAATTTTTACCCTTCGTTAATATCTTGTTGTTGTCGTCGTCTTGTGTTAGACGTTGAGCTTCGTAGCGATGTGCGGTAACGCTACGATTATTCCTGAGCGCTCCGTGTGTTTAATGCGTTGTCCTCTGTGCGTGCATGCGTGTGCTTTTTTTTCTTTTTTTTTCTTCCTGATTTGTGACGCCATCGTGGCATGTCTGGACTTGTTTAGCAGTGTTGCAGTTCTTCCCGCTGCTAGTATCTTGTTGGTGTCATGTTGTGCTAGCCGCGTTGCGATGTGTCGTGACCTGTGGTCTTAAGCCTTTTCCCTGCTCACCTAAGGAAATTTGTGTATCCGTGTCCTGTGCTTTCTTTACGCAAGGGCAATGCGTCTGTGTATGTGGCACTATCAGATACCAGACATGAGTGCCTTTTTCTTGGTTTATTGGCATATGCTTCCGGTCGAGCACAAGCGCGCGCAATTTTTCGCTGCTCTCTTCTTCAAATCACCGATTTTACGCAGAAGAAAGTCGCATGGTGCAGCTGAGAAGAGGGTTTCTCTGATTGTTTGTTTGATTTTGTTGGGTGTTCGATATGTTGAGGAAGTCAGCTGTTAAAGGTATCCGTGAAGAAATGCTTGCATCTGAGCGCAGGATAGGAAGCACGGCACCCTCAGTGTAAATTAATTATTTTGGATATGAGTCTGCTTCCCTGCATGACAAGGCTGAAATGGGAAGAGAGAAAAAATTGGAGCGCTTCATTAGTAGCGATCCAAGTAATAGGGCAATTATAGTTTCCATAGAAAGTTGGGCTCCTAAAATTATAGTTTAGTTGTAGTTCTTCTAAACTGCAATGCAATAATCATTAATATAGTATAGGAATGCTATCGTGTTCCCGTAAAGGCGTTCTGTCTTGTGCTTTCGCGCCTTTTTGCTCGCAATGCGCGAATGGAACTTTGCCCACCCGGCTTCCGCGCATTTTTGCTCGCAGGTGTAGCCTCAGACAACGAATGTATGAGCATAGAAAGGGTCATGTATTACATAAGCCTGGAGGTGATGTTGAGTGGTCTCACTTATTATTTTAAAAGAGCAGTGGCAGTTTACTGTAATTCTAATGACCATGGTGAGCCTTTGGGGTGAAAATCGTTAATATGCGGGGTGCTTTTTTGTTGAATTTTAATGAGAGAATCAATGTCATTAAGAGTAGGACAAAGGAAATAATCTTGCGATTCTATAAATAATAGGAGTCTTTGCCGGTGTCTTCTTCTTCAGACAGGATGTGATGACGTCACGCAGTCTGTAGCAATGCATTGACCGTTACTGGAAAAAAGTGTGGCAATAGAAAAATAGTGTGTATTGTCCTGGGCAGATTTATGATGAGCACTGTTTTTGAATAAGAAGAAATAGTTTGATGCTGGTTTCCTTCTTTGTTTCTTTTCGCTTTTTCCCCCTTGTCTGACAAACATGTGCTGACATGCCTGGGCTTGTTCTGACGTGCTTTCCTTCTGCATGTAGTTTTTTTTCCTTTTGTACAAGGCATATTCTTGACGATAGTGCTGCCTTGAATGGGAGTAGAGCAATTCTTAATAATTTTGCGATTCATTTAGTTCAGAGAGTAACCGCGAGGGAGACAGGTGTGTGACTTTATGTCTTGCTGAACCTTTTTTTTTTTTCCTGTACAGTAAGACTTTGGGAATGAAATGCTACAATCTCCTCTTGTCTATGGTGTTTTTCTGCAATAGTTCCCTACGCAATCATTATAGTAGAATAAAGGAAATAATCTAGGGATAGTGATTCAATAAATAACAGGTGCCCTGTCTAGAGCGTACGCGTCCTTGAGCGACGCACCTGCATGATGACCGCATACCGAGAGACTATTGTTTCAGGTTGACCTTGTCTAGAGGAGCATTAGTGGAAAAAAACTGTGCAGCCCTGAGACAATAGGATGACGTCACGACCAATGAGAACGGCCTGCAGGGGGCGCAAGGTTTTACTTCTCTCTTGGACACTGACGGGTCTCGACACGCAAATTCTGCTCCTGGCGTTGGCCGTCAGTGGAAGAGCGTAGCTTCGGTGGGGTTCTGTCTGCCTCTGATGGGGTGCGGATGTGTGGTTCGTCACTGGTGAATGGTGTTCGACGATGCAGGTGGATTTTGTGACGAGCGGATTTACAATGAGGGAATGCTGTGAACGGGAAAAATGATGGTGAGTGTCTTTTTCACTCTGTTCAAGTGTTTGTTTGTTTTCCTCTGTTGCCCAGCAGTCGTACAATTTGTGCTGACGTGTTCTGACATGCCCCGATATGCATGCTTTCCTGTGTTGACGTTTTTTATTTTTTATTTTTTGACAAGGAACATTGTTGTCTTGACGATAGTGCTGCCCTGAGTTCTGCACTCCTGTTTACCCGTACTCTTTGTTGATTTGTTGAGTACCTAGTCCTCTTATTTGCCGTTGATGGAGTTACGTGTTAGGATATTTTGTTCTTTTGCAAGTCTCATTTAGTAAGACTTTGGAATTCCTACGATCAGCTTTCATGCATGGTGCTCTTCTGCAATAGTTTCCTATTCAATCGTTATAGAAGAATAAAGGAAATAATCATGGGATAGTGATTCAATAAACAATAGGTCCCCAGTCTAGAGCATACGCGTCCTTGAGCCACGCAGGTGCATGATGACGTCATACTGTGGCTTCATTGTAGATTGACCAAAGGAGCATTAGTGGAAAAAAACAGGGTAGCCCTGAGACAATAGGATGACGTCACGAAAAATGAGAATGGCCAGCAGGGGGCGCAGGAATGCTCTTCTCTCTTAGCCTCACGACCAATGAGAATGGCCAGCAGGGGGCGCAGGAATGCTCTTCACTCTTAGCCTCTCGTAGGTGGTCGCCCCAGAGGGCGCTAGGAGCGCGTATGCGTAGCGGCCGCGGAGCGGCGCTCCAGTCAGTTTGTCTCCGGCTGTCACAGAAAGCAGACGTGCGCTCCCTGCGCTCGCTCAGTTTCTGGCGGGCTGTCACGGAGAGCAGTCGCATCGGTCTGCGCTCCTGCTGTGGTGAGGTGATTTGTTGTGTAACTAATGCTTTCGCCAACTTTGTTCCCGCTTTGTTTGCGATTTTCGTGCCAGTGCACGTCGGGTGCTGGTTGCTGTTGTCCGGGCATCCCCGCCATTTTCTATCTTCTTCTGCCTTGGAAACGGTTGTAGGGCTGGCGTGATTCTTAATAATTTTGTTGTGAGATTAGTTGAGAAAGTAACCGCTAGGGGGTGCAGCTGCGGGGCTTTATACAGGACAAAAAAGCATTACGAGTCAGTTTCTGCCTGCCTCTCGGATGGAGCAGTCGCATGGTTCTGCGCTCCTGTTCTGGTGGGCTCATTTGTTGTGTAACTAATTCTTTTTGTTGTTAGCTATTGATGGTTTGCATACTCTTGCTTTCCCATCCTCTGTATTACGAGTGTTTTTCTCCTTGCATGCCCAGAGCTGTCCTAACCTGCCCAGACATGTCATGATGACGTCACAGCTGACGTCACAGGATGTCCGGAACTGGTGGTCATAGCTGCGATGCTCTGCAACCTGCTTCTGTGCTCCGTCGCCCAGCGACGGTCAGCGGCCTTTCCGGGCCGCTTTCTTCAAGATGGGCGTCGTTGATCTTCAACTAAACTCCTTCTCTCCACTATCTCTCTATCTATTTTTTTTCTTTTTTATGGACTCTCATAGTGCACAACGCTCAGCTGGTCTGGACACGAGTTAGATGCTCCCCAATTAGTGTGGTGGCTCCCTGGAGGGTGCTGATTAATGTGGGGGGTCCCAATTAGCTCTAATTGCTAATTAAATCGTGTTCAGGCCAGTTGGGCGTTGTGCACTATGAGAGTCCAGTACCTACTACTCAGGCAGTGTGCAGTGTCATTGTTTTTTACAAGCCTCCTGTACGCCTTAAAGACAAGACAGCGTTCGCTGTTAATTGGTGCATAATGAGTAGCTCATTTCACAAGTTATTAAACTTGATTTGCGTTACATTCACATGTGCTCAGTTTAGAGATTACCTGTGGCAATGTTACATATCATGTATATTGTCATAATGAGTTAGTACAATCAGACAAGGACGGAAAGAAGACGACAGGGACAGGTACTAACTTCTCTTCTTGTCTCGTCTTTTTTCTGTCCTTGCCTGGTTGCACTAAGCAGTTATGAAGATTCTCCACCAACGAGCTGAAGCTGCTATCTTTCTTTCATATCATATTTCAATATAATCGGTCCCAGGGACGAATCTGCAACACACGATGAGCCAAGCTACAAAGAAAGAAAGTTCATCGTTTTTGAATCTGCTCTGATGGAACTGCTTTCAACATGCCACAGGTGTGGTGAACCCTGCACAGCAGCGACCACTCTGGCAGGCACGAGCCTTACAGCAGATGTTACCTGTAGTAACGGACACAAACGTGTGTGGCATAGCCAGCCAAAAGTGGGGAGGAAGTATGATGGCAACCTACTATTGTCTGCGGCTATACTTTTCAGCGGTTGCCACCCCACATCTGCCTTGAGGATGCTACGCCTAATTAATATACAGGTGAACTCTGATAGAACATTCTTCAACTATCACAGGGCATATCTTCTTCAAGCAGCAAAAAATGTAAGTGGCAGTCCTTCTCTTCAGATACGTGGAATAATTATTTGACCCCTAAAGATTAACCTAATTCCTTCAGGTGTGGGAGGCACAGGAGGCTGGACTGCTTCACAGCCTCACAGGACAGAGGTCGAACTTTCAGGGGATGGCAGGTCTGACTCCCCAGGGTTCAGCGCCAAGTACCTGACATACACCTTCTTCTGCCACCAGCTTAACAAGGTCATCCACACACAGCACGTGCAGGTTGGGGAGGTGAGAACACAGAAATCTGCTTTGTTTCCTCTCATGTCAAATGCAACAAAAAATGAATGCCAAGAACTGCCATGAATCACTGTAGCACAGGTATTTCCTGTTTCACTGGTAGTTGGCACGTGACAGAAAGTTCACACCTGATTTTTGTGCTTCGCACATTCTCACTGAGTGTTGTTTCGGAGGGAAGGACAAACACGACTTGGCCACTATTTTGAGACCGTGTCGTGTTCGTCTTGTCTGAGATTCTTTTGGTCACCATGTACCAGCTCGCTCTTCCATTGTTAACAAGATATATTGGTTATGACATATTTCATGATTATGGTAATTGCAGTCACAAGTCACATCCAGTGGCTACATGGAAAAGGAAGGAATGGTTCGCAGCCTAGAGCACATCAAAAGCCAGGGCCTTGTGGTTGCCAGCCTCACAACTGATCGCCATCCTTAAAAAAAAAACACATGAGGACTGAAGAACCTGGTATCCGACACTGTTTTGATGTCTGGCACGTCGCAAAAGGTAAGGCACATGTATTGTTGGGGCTACATTACACATAGGCTTATGCAAAGTACACATGTTAGATAAGCAAGCAGGGTGACAGATGCACATATACTGATATATTGTTGAGCATAATGCATGGGTTTAATGTAATGATTGCCCTTGTCCACTTTCCCATTTCTCCTCTGGAAAATAATATTTGATCATATAGTATTACAGTTGTGCAAGATTTAGGTGCCTGCCCTATAAGTAATCCATACTAATCAGTATAAAAGTTATGTATAAAAGTTAGACATGAAATCAAGCAACTCAGGATATGAGGTGCAAACACCAAGAGTTGCACCTGGACCTTCTTGAGGCTCACATGTCTGTGTCATCCATGTTTTTAGCCTGCCTCAGCTAATTCTCATTTGTTTACATTGTATACACAAGATGTCGCCGAGGCTCGTGCCTGAATGAGTGAGTGAACCAGAAAGATGTAAGAGAGAATAGGAAGAGTGCAGGTGATTAGTTCTCCAACCCCCGTGTACTTGAGGCACTCTAACTCAGGAGCAAGTCCTGCTGTCCTGGTGCGACCGGAAATCAGAAGGTCTAGGTTTGAATGCTGGCATCTTCACCTTCTTCCCGAGTAGCTTGATTGAATTGATTCTTGGTGTTTGAGGCTTACTGTTATCCGAGTTAGAAGCCTACATTGGCCAATTATCATTATTTAAAGTTTGACATTAGTCAAAATATGTGAACTTAGGACGTCATGGATAGTATAAGTTCTAGGCCTGAATGTGCCTGTCAGCATACAAGATTGCAATATAGCAGTTGCGGAAAAATGGCCAGACAGAGGTTGGAACGAAACCCACACCGCTTCATTAACGGTCAGTCAGTAAGTTTTTCTTGCAAGACGTTGTAAAAGTGATCAAAGAGGTGCTGTTTCGATTCCTAATGCTGCCTAGCTTTTACTACGACTGCCATATTTCAGTCTTTCAGCAAAATTATGAAACCTACAGGTGTACATCACTACATACATTGTTTTTTTTTTGTGTACTTATGTGTGTTTCAAAAGCTACATGCATTGAAATGAAATAATAATGATAATAATAATAATAATGATAATAATAATAATTTAGTGAATCATTAATGTGACTTGGGGCAGGGACAAAAAGTCACTCAACATTACCTAGTACATACTGCTCACATTTAGAACCCTGTAAAAAATGCCTGGTAATACAGCCCTTTGGTGTCTCTAATATGTCACAGTGAATTGTATTAAGTATATGTGGTAATGAGTACTAGAGCTTCTGCTCACCAAAATGTATCCTGCATGCGGGAGTTGACCATACCCTTTACCACAATGTAGGTAATTGTGTGCAACGGGTGATAAATTTGCGATTTCGAGGACGGCATATTATTGGCATTAGCTGCTTCCTTGTAAGTTAAGGACAGTTTGCATTTGTACATTTGATGAAGAGGAATGATGCTACAATTTTTGAATACCTTGTAGTGGTATGAGTATGGGGTAAATTCTCTAAAAGACGAAGAAACTTCTCCTGGATGAGAAAGATGCCATTAAATGCAGTGAAAGATGCTGTGCGCCACACAAGAAAACAATAATGTATGTGATAGAGTGTGTAGAAGACTTCCTTTGGAAGATAACACCTGTTTCTATATATAACACCTAATCCCGGTGTCATTTTTGAACTCACAAAGTTGACATGCATTCCCCAGTTCATTGAGGGTGTGAAGCATACACCTAGTATTTTAATCGAATCAACAATCTCGACTTTCTCATGTCCAAGAAAAATATCAGAGTGCAAAGTTCAATTTTTCTTTTTCGGTTGAAACAGTTTGTTTGCGGCAGACCAATTACATAGTTTACGAAGCACGCTGTTTGTTTTGTGTACAATTTGCGCACTGTCTGCGCCTACGGAAAACAAACTTGTGCCATCGGCATACATGACCATTTTCATATTCCAGGCACAATGAATCCGTGTCGTTTACATACTTAATGAATAAAAGAGGTTGCCTTGCTTACTGTTTTCAACAAAGGAAAAACATGTTTAACAGGTGTAATCTGTAAGTCAAAGTCATCTAACCACTTGGGGTTATTTAACGTTGAAAACGAAGACAATATTTCCCCGCTATCGACTGGGGGGAAAGAATTCTAAATGACCCCAGTTGTATGGAAAGCAGTCAGTAGCTGCAGAATGTGTTGAGCAGTCATCTGAATATATATACTAACCGAGTATCTGTTAAATTCCTCTGCAATATCCATACCGCATATGACACTTCCATCAACATGGATTTCCTCTAGTGAGGAGAGTTTTACAATTACAATCAATTAATTAAATGGCAGTAGGCATCAGCAAAATGAGGTGAAACAAGACAGGGTACAGTGATATCACAGATCACCAAGGGGAATCCTTATACAATGCTATATGACATTTACTTTTGTGTGCCTTGCATCAGATTAATCGGGAAAACGAAAGCCCACAGAGCCTTCGGAAGGGAAGGATTCCCGTATCATGCAGACTACGCAGGAAGGCAGAACGTTCCGCTTTCGTTTTCCAAGCCACTTCCAGATCCATCTCACGAACATTCTGTATGCTATAAGACGATATAACCTGTAATTGAAAAAGGCGAAAGCTATCCCTCACCATATGCACAATGCTATTTTTATTATGATTGATACGACATTGTGCCTTACTTATAGGAGCCGTCCGTAGCTTTCGCTGCTGGTTCATCCCTGCTTTCGCTATCGTGATCGTCGTCCCCACAGTGGCGCGTTGTCCGTACATGCGCGCTGTGCAGCTCTGTCTCGTCGAGTGTGCGAATTCCCACTCCATTTTCGCGGAGTTCCCAATATAAACTTTGCAGTACCTCAGGGTCAAGGCATATTTCATAGAAACTGGGGTGACCAACAATGCAACTGCGGCCGTCCATCTTCGCTATTGTTGCAGGGTAGGAGCGACAGCAAACATTCTCTGCTGCAGTAGGCATATTATGGCATGAACCGCATGTGCACCTGAAATCATATTGTGTAACAAACGCCGTTTAGGTGTAGTGTATACGTTATAGCGCAATCGCCAAAAAAGCAAAACTAAGTACAAGTGCAGTGCACATTTCTCCTGCTCCCCAGCGGGAGACATAATAATAATAAGAAGAAAGCTGGAGACGCCACAGAAGCACCTTTTCAGAAACAGCTGATGCAGCGCTTGTTAATGCAATTCAGTTTGTTTTCTCACCAGTTTATGCTTTCCGTTGCGTCAGTGCCACCTGGGCTGGGAGGTGAGGGAGGCACTTCCAGTTCGTCCTCACTTTCGTTATTTGCTGTTGTGTGCGCTAGCGGGGTTTGTTCGTAAAGCGGTATGCCGTAGTCCTGGCTCCGTTCAAGCAGTTTCCGTTCAATATCTGACAAATTGTCCAATATGACGTCCATCCTGCTTCGCCTGTTGTATCGAACGGCGATGTGACGTTGTCCGGTACAGTGAAAGGGGTATCATGCGCAGACACGTCATATGCTAGCAACCACACGTAAACGGGTCAAGGAACGGTATGTCCGTCTACTTCCCTACTTCCCACGGTTTTGAAGGTCAACTTTGCGGAAATTGCATTATATTTATATGCTAACAAAAGGAAGCGGCGCGATCAGCGAGTGGTCGGCCGCTCGGCCCGCTTGCAAATGACTTTTGCGACTCAGTAAAGTGTGAATCCCAAAACCGAGTGCAGTAATGCTTGAGTTAAAACTCGTTCGTTGTAGTACTCAAACCGCTTCGTGCAAGCGGGCCCGTTTTCGTCACTGGGCCGGCGAACGGCTACGACATGTATTGAAGAAGCGCGCGATACACGATGAACGACGAGGGCGTACGTCTAATGTAGTGTAGTCGTATGTGTAAGATATCTATTGCAACAATTCACCTAAATGCTTCTTAGCAAGAAACTCTGTGATGCAATGCAGACTGGCGCCAGTTGCGCATGTGCAATTCGTGGGGATGTAGTAGGCAGCATGGAGCATGGAGCTGTTTCAGAAGGTGTCTTTTGCTTGTTTGTTTCGTGCGTTCTTGATTTTGTATTTCCTCGTATGCTTGACAATCTTGCTGGGATTTTACCCCAAATTCACAAATGTAATGCCAATGTAAAATATTGCATAATCTAAAGCAAGTACTTTATAATTTCAAAATAAAGTGGTACATCAACCTTTAGGGTCACATAATTAACATTATAATATATAGTTATTGTAACTGCACATATGTGCAGTTATTATTATTATTGCAGGAACTGGGCTTGAGTGTGATTTCATTGAGGGCCTCATGGCCTTAGTAGCTATAGTGCACCAGTAACACCCACAACAAATCAAATCAAATCGAGGGCAACCTGATGCAACGTACAGTTGTGTGTTGAAGTGCAAATATCACAGTGGTTATGTGAGCCCAAGCCCAAAGTGATATCGAGTCGGGAGCCACAATAGCCAGAGACGCACAATGTTTACATTTTGTAGCACAATAGCATGTGTGTATAGTACTCAATTTGAAATAATAAAATGATACATATTGTCCATTACAGCTGTCAAGGAGAAGCTCTCTGGAGCCAGTAAGAGTAGCACTTGCAAACAACTATCCTGGTGGGTCCGGCCTGCTTCTAACCACCTCTACTAGCGTGCACATGCCAGTGAAGGTGATGGTGACCTCCTTGTGGACATTTGGAAAACCATGGTAAACCATGCTGCCAACATTCATGTGGGCCACAATGGGATGTTGACAAGGTGCCTCCACAAGCCACTGGACAACAGGTCTTGGCTCCGCAAAGGTACCTTTCCATATCTAATAACGTATGTGTTGCGTTACTCATTTGATTATCATGTCTAGGATCTCCAGCACACAAAAGGCTTGAAGAAATCGTCACAGCCCCACTGCTGACACGGGACATCAAGCAGTTGTCCCCACACACGCAGACCTTTGCCTTGGAGTCATTCCACAATGTCATTAACCAGTTCGCTCACAAGTCTGTGGCGTTTTCTTCGGGGTGTCGGAGCGAATCGAAAACCGGAACCGAAAACCGAAAAAAAACGCCATTTTGGTGCGAACCGGAACGGAATCGAAACCGTATAGGTTTTTTTTCGCTCAGGAGGGAAACCGAAAAAAATCTTTGACGGTTTTCGGTCCAAGCAAAAACTTCGCCGGTTTGGAACGAGTAAGCAAATGAAACTGTCGTCGTGTGTTCTGAAGTCATGTCATGGATACTTTACGAGAGTTACGGGTAAGGTGCAATGTATGTCGGTAGACTATGACCCTTAGGCTCCCTTTGTAACGTTTAATCGTTCGCGCACATAGACTTAGATGTACATGTGACTGGTTGTGACTCTCAACCAATGTGCGACCCAAGGGGGCTGCGAAACGGCTTCTCTGTCGGTAATCTCTCGCAACGTCTCCCCTGTTTCAGAGCAGCGAAGTTGAATACATGTACGTACCCGCGAGGCAAGCGCGTGCGAAGTGGCGCCTCTTTTGTGGACAGGACACGAAGAAAAGAAAATGGAGCCGTTTGAGCGCGTTTGTGAGTGAAGGTGTTCCTCGATTTGCGTCGTACTCGTGCTGTAGTGCTTGCTGGCGAGGAAGCAGCAACAGGCACTCGGATGGGACGCGATCGCACCAATCCAGCAAGGAAGTACTTTACGTATGACATCACAACAAACAAGTCCGTCTGTATCATGCGCTTCAAGAAAGGAGAATGCCTATTTGAACAGACAGTCACCTACAGGAGCCAGGAGCTACTAATTTCACAGCTGCCTATTAATATTAAATACCATGTATGCATATAAACGGGTTTACATTTTGCAGCATTGATTTTTTTTGCTGGGATTGAATATGTCCACCAGCGGAACCGGTTAAAACCGCTATGAACCGTTATTTTTTTGCTCCGGAGCAGAACCGGTACCGAACCGTTTATGATAGAACCGGAACGAGAACCGGAACGAAAACTGGAACGAAAACCGGAACGAAAAACGTTTCGGTTCGACACCCTGGTTTTCTTACTTCGGCATGCAAGCTAGGTGAATTTCACAATGCCTTGTGTTATTTAGTATGTTCCTCATGCTTTCAATGCACACGTAGGACATACATTGCCATCCTGCACTTCAATCAAAACTCCGCACGTTTGCAAGCTACTACAAAGGATGGACGACTGCATTGGAAACTGAAAGCACCAAAGGCGAAGGCTGGAGAAATGATTGCAAGCCCTGTAATGACGCAGGCGACATTTGGTGAGCAGTTCAATGAATGCGGACCATGTGCTGTTGCTCTTCAGTGAGGCACAAAACTCTTTGTCGTGTTTGCATAATTGATTCATGCATCACTTTTGAACTCTTTGAGCCCGCATAGTGACATTCTTGCTTTGGTCGTCACCATTTCAATCCTTATTTTGTTGGTTGAGAAAATGTTACCTCATGGGTGCTGAAAGTCCCTATCCACAAGAGCGTGTGAGCTGAGTTAGAAGGATTGGTACATCAAGACCGTTCTCCACACAAAACGAAATTGGAAGTAAAAAACCACTAGAAAAAAAAAGAATACTGCACACAGTATATGCTGCTACATAATGCCTATAGAAATATGTTGCTTCTAGTCATTTATGCAATACTCAGACTTGCTCTATACCTGATTCAAATGATGCATGTATTTCGTCACGATTTGAAGACATACGTAGTTATATTTGCAATCTGTTTCGTGTCTGAGGGGTAGTGATGCTGCTAGTAAATATATTCATAATAAGTAACAAAATCTTATAGCTTTTAACAAATGTTACCTGCAGTATCAGTCTGATGAACACACAAATTCTGTAAAAATATGTTTCATAAGAGAATATCAGGCAAAATGTGTGATATCTATGCCCACAAAGGAACCCCAGCTCTAAAGGACTCTCACCCCCACCTTCCAGCATATATGTTCAAGCAGAGAAAACTTGTTGTGCCATCTCAAGAGTGACATTCCATTACAGGCTATGTGAATGACCTCCTTGATTAGACTCTTCGCTTGGCAAGCACATACATCACCTTCGCAGAGGCCTTTGC
This sequence comes from Ornithodoros turicata, assembly GCF_037126465.1. NCBI lineage: Eukaryota > Metazoa > Arthropoda > Arachnida > Ixodida > Argasidae > Ornithodoros > Ornithodoros turicata. The sequence continues at coordinate 50,247,497 of NC_088203.1, read as the reverse complement.
AAATGCAGAGTGTGATGTCCCACCACCAATGACGCACCGCTTCAGACAGAGACCATCCAAGGACGACGTTGTAGCTGGTCATGTTTCACGATTCGCTACAACACATACAAAGTATGTACAGGCTCTTTGGTGCATGCTATACTTCATTTTCCTTGGATGCGCTGTGCACGTTATAATAGTGACAAAGAAAGCAGTGTCGTGCTCTTAACTCAAACGTAGCACATATATTTTTTCTCCATTACATAAACCCAGGAATTATTTCTGATACCTATGGTCACAGGGCCAACAGAGAAACATTTGATAGCCTCCAACAGCAATCCTTTGCAACAGTTGTGCGACCAATTAATCACAGAATACTGTACAGCCTGCTTGATCGTCCGCTGCAGCATTATCTTGCCTACCATTCAGACTCTGTTCATTGTTCACGAGCCTTATCACTTTACAGTCCACTTCATACTGTGCTAGGGTATGACGCTGAGGATGATGACTTTGACGCAGACCTGTTGATGCCTGAGTAAACAAGGCTGCTTCGCAGAGGTACAGACTTCTGTCTTGTAATCCAGCCCCTCAGAATACATGCAGTCGAATAACGCAGTAAGCGAAGGCAAGCAAGCTCATGTGGACTTGAAGAGGGTAGCATATCCTCGAGTCTAAGGAAGGTAAACGCAGAGACAAACACCGCAATGAAGTGGACAAGACGGACTTTGAGTCCATCTTATGCACTTCGTTGTTTGTGTGTTCACCTCTGTGTGCCTTCCTCAGAATGAAGGATATGTTACTCTCTGCATATCCAGTTGCATTCTCCAGCTGCGTACTACATTACCCCTTTTCTTTTCCAAAACCAGCGTTGCACACCGAAACAGGATGTTTTCCAATGGCTTTCACCTGAGTGACAGGCAAGAACAACTCCAGTGAATGGCCTGTAATTCACCTCTAAAATACAGCAGCCTCCATTCGATGCACCACATCATCAGGTGACATCGTTCCTATTACAGTTCCTAGTGCTTTGTTCTGTTTATTTTACTAAGCATAACCGTACCAACCATAATTCAATCAGTAGGAAGGGAGTTGCCTCAGGACAGAAGCCGCCGATATTTCGAACAGAGACTGTTCTTCTTCTGGGCACCGTCCTCATCATTGGCATGGTATTTAAAGGGTTAGGTGTGACGTGTTTAAAGGTTCATGCGAATTGTGGGTCAACAGCCCGGAGGGAAGAAAGGTCCGTACGGGTTTTTACGGCGGGAGTGAATGGCTGCTTTGTTAGAGTGTGGAGGGGATTATGTGAACGTAGTGATCTAGGCTACAGACCGCTTGCAGAAAAATGGAAGGTTCACGAACACGTGGACGAAACGGGACAACAGGCAAGAATTCGCAAGCATAGCGGAAGATAAGGAGGTTAGTGGTTACGTGGGGAAAATTCCAGAACGAGCAATTTCTTTTTTTTTAATATATATTTGTAATACAAAGTTGTGGCATGCAATAAAGAGAGCAGAAAGCAGTGGCCATGCAGAACATAACAGATGATAATGGAGGTAGATGGGAAAAGCATATTTTATTTGTGAAGTGTTTCTAGGGTGCCTTGTGATTTGTTGATACCGGACGGGTGGAGAGCGTTGAACTTGTATATGAGATAAGACTCCCTATCACGTCTGTCACGTGTGGATCTAAACCCGGTTTCTAGAATATTATTATTATATTCTAGAAACCGGGTTTAGATCCGTGACACGTGACACGTGACAGACGTGATAGGGAGTCTTATCTCATATACAAGTTCAACGCTCTCCACCCGTCCGGTATCAACAAATCACAAGGCACCCTAGAAACACTTCACAAATAAAATATGCTTTTCCCATCTACCTCCATTATCATCTGTTATGTTCTGCATGGCCACTGCTTTCTGCTCTCTTTAGTGCATGCCACAACTTTGTATTACAAATATATATTTAAAAAAAAAGAAATTGCTCGTTCTTGAATTTTCCCCACGTAACCACTAACCTCCTTATCTTTCGCTATGCTTGCGAATTCTTGCCTGTTGTCCCGTTTCGTCCACGTGTTCGTGAACCTTCCATTTTTCTGCAACCGGTCTGTAGCCTAGATCACTACGTTCACATAATCCCCTCCACACTCTAACAAAGCAGCCATTCACTCCCGCCGTAAAAACCCGTACGGACCTTTCTTCCCTCCGGGCTGTTGACCCACAATTCGCATGAACCTTTAAACACGTCACACCTAACCCTTTAAATACCATGCCAATGATGAGGACGGTGCCCAGAAGAAGAACAGTCTCTGTTCGAAATATCGGCGGCTTCTGTCCTGAGGCAACTCCCTTCCTACATCTCTACCGGTTCGCTGGATTTCTACCCATCTACATAATTCAATCAGTGTTATACTACTGCATTCAACATGCTCATGGACTTGTGCATGTTACCCAATAAGGTAATTCGGTACAGTAACTATTACTCTGGTGACAAAAGTAATTTCTCACAATTACAAATTAGAGAGCTAAATTTGTAATCAAGTAACTGCTCAAAATGTAAGGTATTACTATTGTTGTTACTTTTGATAATAAGTCATAAGCTCTGTAGCGATATAGTCACAACTTCAAAATTTCAAGTGACTGCCTATGTCCAAAGCTTGACCTACTATACAGACAACACGTTGTGGTAGGAAGAGATATAAGGTATCCCCAGGGCGTAGAATGCGTGTCCAGATTGATTTTACTCCGGTCACTAAGGTCCGGTGAGAGAACTTACGGGCCCCGGGGGATGAGTCTTGCCCCGGTCTCCCTTGTCACGTATAATTGTGCTAACATCCGTGGGGAGGGCCCTTCGTTGCCGGCCCTGTATACTGTACTGGAAAGCAGATTAGATGTGGCTGTGCTGGGGCCTGTGGACTGGTTTTCGTCCATGAATTCAGCTTAGTCGTTACAGTAGTTGATCAGTTTGTAATCCAATACCAAAAATTCTAATCAGATTTGAAAAATTACTTTCTCAAACATCTAATTGATTATATTTACAAAATTAATGGCTAGTAATGGCTTACTAGTAAGACAAGTAATTGGTAACATGCTAGGTGCAAGTCTGAGGTCATGCTGCATCCAGTTAAACGTGTCTAGCAGCTTTGTGTAATTGCTAGTGGGCTTCACCCCTATTTGCTAATAACGCTGATCCAAATACAGCTGCCAAATATGGTGTTGGGCAGCATAACATATAACACTTACTGTGCACGTATATATTTGTGATACGGTAAAAAAATTATGTATTTGTAACATATAACCTGTATATAGATGTACAGCTTGTGGTAGTTCTCAAACATTGTTGTTGTTGCATGTGCTTGTAATTACTTAGTATATCCACTTTCACGAAACGTTCTGTGACTAGTACTTGCATGGTGTGGCTGGATCACCGACTGTCGCTTAGTTTTTTTTTAGTTCCCTTTGATCCTGGGTCCACATGCATAAGGTCATTTACCATTTTGTTATGAGACGCAGCTCTAAGCTGCTTCAGTTTTTAGCTTCGTTGTAATTTATTTATCACACTTACTAGCTGAGTTAAATGGCGACATAACGGCTGTTTCAGCACAGTCCCCTCATCTTCGACACATATGCAAGTGGGCCCACATCCTCGGCGGAGCCTGCACCGCTAGAGGACGCTCTGTCCAGGTGGCGGAAGTAGTAATGTATCAGCTCAACTGGCCCACAACTCACATCTTCGTCTGGACGCCATTAATTAGCAATTACAGCAATTTGGGACCCCCCACATTAATCAGGATAATTCAGGGAGTCATTACACTAATTGGGGAACATCTAGGACGTGTCCAGACCACTGTGTGAGTTGTGGGCTAGTTGAGCTGCTAAAAAATAAAAAAATATGTAGAAAATAAAATGAAAAGATAGAAATAGTGTGGAGAGAAGGAGTTTAGTTGAAGATCAACGACGCCATCTTGTAGAAAGCGGTCCAGAACAGCCGCTGACTGTCGCTGGGCGACAGAGCACGGAGGCAGGTTGCAAAGCATCGCAGCTATGAACACCAGTTCCGGACATCCTGTGACGTCAGCTGTGACTTCATCATGGCATGTCTGGGCAAGTTAGGACAGCTCTGGACATGCAAGGAGAAAAACACTCGTAATACAGAGGCTGGGAAAGCTAGAGTATGCAAACCATCAATAGCTAACAAGAAAATAGAACTAGTTACACAACAAATGATCCCACCACAACAGGAGCGCAGAACCATGCGACTGCTCCATCCGAGAGGCAGGCAGAAACTGACTCGTAATGGTTTTTGTCCTGTATAAACCCCGCAGCTGCACCCCCTAGCGGTTACTTTCTCAACTAATCTCACAACAAAATTATTAAGAATCACGCCAGCGCTACTCCCGGTCCCAAGGCAGAAGATGATAGAAAATGGCGGGAATGCCCGGACAACAGCAACCAGCACCCGACGTGCACGGGCACGAAAATCGCAAACAAAGCGGGAACAAAGTTGGCGAAATCATTAGTTACACAACAAATCACCTCACCACAGTAGGAGCGCAGACCGATGCGACTGCTCTCGTCGACAGCCAGGGATCAAGTGACGACGGAGCGAACGACCGCACGTCTTCTCCCAACGAGAGCCAGAGGTGGACTGACGTAAGCGCCACTCTACGGGTGCTACGCATGCGCGCGCTCGTAGCGCCCTCTGCGCGCTCCTACCGCCACCTGCGAGAGGCTAAGAGAGAAGAGCATTCCTGCGCCCCCTGCTGGCCGTTCTCATTGGTCGTGAGGCTAAGTGAGAAGAGCATTCCTGCGCCCCCTGCTGGCAGTTCTCATTGGTCCAGACATCATCCTATTGTCTCAGGGCTACACTGTTTTTTTTTCCACTAATGCTCCTTTGGTCAATCTGCAGTGAAGCCACGGTATGACGTCATCATGCACCTGCGTGGCTCAAGGACGCGTGCGCTCTAGACAGGGGACCTATTATTTATTGAATCACTATCCCAAGATTATTTCTTTATTCTTCTATAACGATTGCATAGGAAACTATTGCAGAAGAGCACCATGCATGAAAACTGATCGTAGGAATTACTAAAGTCTAGTAAAAATTACTAGAAAATCTTACTAAATGAGACTTGCAAAAGAACAAAACATCCTAACATGTAACTCCATCAACGGCTAATGAGAGGACTAGGCACTCAACAAATCAACGCGCGCAGAACTCAGGGCAGCACTATCGTCAAGACGACAATGTTCCTTGTCAAAAAAAGACAAAATACAAAGCGTTAACAAAGGAAAGCATGCATATCGGGGCATGTCAGGACACGTCAGGACAAATTCGCACGACTGTTGGGCAACAGAGGAAAACGAACACTTGAACAGAGTGAAAAAGGCACTCACCATCATTTTTCCCGTTCACAGCATTCCCTCATTGTAAATCCGCTCGTCACAAAATCCACCTGCATCATCGAACACCATTCACCAGTGACGAACCATACATCCACACCCCATCAGAGGCAGACAGAACCCCACCTAAGCTACGCTCTTCCACTGACGGCCAACGCCAGGATCATAATTACCGTGTCTACACCCGCCAGTGTCCAAGAGAGAAGTGAATCCTTGCGCCCCCTGCAGGCCAGTCTCATTGGTCGTGACGGCATCCTATTGTCTCAGGGCTACACAGTTTTTTTTTTCCACTAATGCTCCTCTAGACAAGGTCAACCTGAAACAATAGTCTCTCGGTATGCGGTCATCATGCAGGTGCGTGGCTCAAGGACGCGTACGCTCTAGACAGGGCACCTGTTATTTATTGAATCGCTATCCCTAGATTATTTCCTTTATTCTACTATAATGATTGCGTAGGGAACTATTGCAGAAAAACACCATAGACAAGAGGAGATTGTAGCATTTCATTCCCAAAGTCTTACTGTACAGGAAAAAAAAATGGTTCAGCAAGACATAAAGTCACACACCTGTCCCCCTCGCGGTTACTCTCTGAACTAAATGAATCGCAAAATTATTAAGAATTGCTCTACTCACATTCAAGGCAGCACTATCGTCAAGAATATGCCTTGTACAAAAGGAAAAAAACTACATGCAGAAGGAAAGCATGTCAGAACAAGCCCAGGCATGTCAGCACATGTTTGTCAGACAAGGGGGGAAAAAGCGAAAAGAAACAAAGAAGGAAACCAGCATCAAACTATTTCTTCTTATTCAAAAACAGTGCTCATCATAAATCTGCCCAGGACAATACACACTATTTTTCTATTGCCACACTTTTTTCCAGTAACGGTCAATGCATTGCTACAGACTGCGTGACGTCATCACATCCTGTCTGAAGAAGAAGACACCGGCAAAGACTCCTATTATTTATTGAATCGCAAGATTATTTCCTTTGTCCTACTCTTAATGACATTGATTCTCTCATTAAAATTCAACAAAAAAGCACCCCGCATATTATCGATTTTCACCCCAAAGGCTCATCATGGTCATTAGAATTACAGTAAACTGCCACTGCTCTTTTAAAATAATAAGTGAGACCACTCAACATCACCTCCAGGCTTATGTAATACATGACCCTTTCTATGCTCATACATTCGTTGTCTGAGGCTACACCTGCGAGCAAAAAAGGCGCGGAAGCCGGGTGGGCAAAGTTCCATTCACTCATTGCGAGCAAAAAGGCGCGAAAGCACAAGACAGAACGCCTTTACGGGAACACGATAGAATTCCTATACTATATTAATGATTATTGCATTGCAGTTTAGAAAAACTACAACTGAACTATAATTTTAGGAGCCCAACTTTCTATGGAAACTATAATTGCCCTATTACTTGGATCGCTACTAATGAAGCGCTCCAATTTTTTCTCTCTTCCCATTTCAGCCTTGTCATGCAGGGAAGCAGACTCATATCCAAAATAATTAATTTACACTGAGGGTGCCGTGCTTCAGGAATTCCTATCCTGCGCTCAGATGCAAGCATTTCTTCACGGATACCTTTAACAGCTGACTTCACCAACATATCGAACACCCAACAAAATCAAACAAACAATCAGAGAAACCCTCTTCTCAGCTGCACCATGCGACTTTCTTCTGCGTAAAATCGGTGATTCGAAGAAGAGAGCTGCGAAAAATTGCGCGCGCTTGTGCTCGACCTGAAGCATATGCCAATAAACCAAGAAAAAGGCACTCATGTCTGGTATCTGATAGTGCCACATACACAGACGCATTGCCCTTGCGTAAAGAAAGCACAGGACACGGATACACAAATTTCCTTAGGTGAGCAGGGAAAAGGCTTAAGACCACAGGCCACATCGCCACGCGGCTAGCACAACATGACACCAACAAGATACTAGCAGCGGGAAGAACTGCAACACTGCTAAACAAGTCCAGACATGCCACGATGGCGTCACAAATCAGGAAGAAAAAAAAAAAGCACACGCACGCACGCACGCACAGAGGACAACGCATTAAACACACGGAGCGCTCAGGAATAATCGTAGCGTCACCGCACATGGCTACGAAGCTAAACGTCTAACACAAGACGACGACAACAAGATATTAGCGAAGGGTAAAAATTGCAACACTACCGAACAAGTCCAGACATGCGACATCGCATACAAAACACTGCTCATCGGGGAAAAGGCCTAAGCCTGCGGCGGATCATCATAGAGCGTACACAACTTCATTTTTTCTATTTTGCGTAAACTAAACGCGGTCTGCTTGGAAAACGACGTACAAATTTTCTTAAGGAGCAGAGAAATGTTTCTACTCCGTGCTCAGATACCAGCATTTCTGCTCAAAAACCTGCAAAATTAAACACTGCTTACTTCGTCAAGATATCGAACAAAATCAAACAAACAACCCCACTTCCACTGGTAGAACACTATTCAGCTTTTACGCAGGAGGCTTTCTTCTACATAAAAAGTAGAGAAAATAAGAAAAGAGCAGCGAAATATAACACGCACATTTGCTTGACTTAAAAAACCTGAAGCATATGCCAATAAACCAAGAAAAAGACACTCATGTCTGGTATCTGATAGTGCCACATACACAGACGCATTGCCCTTGCGTAAAGAAAGCACAGGACAGGGATACACAAATTTCCTTAGGTGAGCAGGGAAAAGGCTGAAGACCTCAGGTCACCACACATCGCCACGCGGCTAGCACAACATGACAGCAACAAGATACTAGCAGCGGGAAGAACTGCAACACTGCTAAACAAGTCCAGACATGCCACGATGACGTCACAAATCAGGAGAAAAAAAAGCACACGCATGCACGCACAGAGGACAACGCATTAAACACACGGAGCGCTCAGGAATAATCGTAGCGTTACCGCACATCGCTACGAAGCTCAACGTCTAACACAAGACGACGACAACAACAAGATATTAACGAAGGGTAAAAATTGCAACACTGAACAAGTCCAGACATGCGACATCGCATACAAAACACTGCTCATCGGGGAAAAGGCCTAAGCCTGCGGCGGATCATCATAGAGCATACACAACTTCATTTTTCTATTTTGCGTAAACTAAACGCGGTCTGCTTGGAAAACGACGTACAAATTTTCTTAGGGAGCAGAGAAATATAGAAATTTGTACTCCGTGCTCAGACACCAGCATTTCTGCTCAAAAACCTGCAAAATTAAGCTCTGCTTACTTCGTTAAGATATCGAACACCCAACAAAATCAAACAAACAACCCCACTTCCACTGGTAGAACACTATTCAGCTTTTACGCAGGAGGCTTTCTTCTACATAAAAAGTAGAGAAAATAAGAAAAGAGCAGCGAAATATTACACGCACTTTTGCTCGCATAGCTATAAGAGAAAAAAATAAATAAAATAACGACGCACACGCTAATAAATTGTGACAAAGACACCCATTTCTGCTATCAGATAATTATTGCATAATGCTAAATACTCATTTGCATTGGCCCTGCGTGAAGAAACCACAGGACAGGGATACACAATCTATCTTAAGCGAGCACGGAAAGTCACTTCTACTCGAACAGCTTAATACCATAAAGTCTGAATTTTTGCAAAGAAAATAAAGCCTGAACAGCGCTACGAAGTTGACAGACACATACTAACAAACAAACAAACACTTCTTCGAGTCTGTATTATCTTTTAAAAAATAACGAAAGCACACATAAAAAAAAAATCAAATCGGCTAGGTAGCCTACCAGACGTTGTGCCTTAAAGTTGACTGCACGCAATGTGCGGAAGCATGCTGTGAAGCCAACTTGCGGTTTTGCTGGATGCACATGAAGTCCGATTCCAATTGGAAATCGCGCTAAGGACGTGCCAAACGTGGAATTTTCGCAAGATTAATCCCAATACCTGGAATTCTGTTCATTTTAGCGGGAATGCTGGCGCTTGTGCTCCATTATTCGAAATTTTCGAATATTCGAATTTCTCGATTATCAAATTTTCGAATACGAATAGGGTTCGAATATCAACAATATTCGAACAATATTCGAAATTTCGAATATTCGCACACCTCTAGTGAATACTGACATTCAACGATATATAACAAAAAACAAACAAATTCCATTCTCATGAACTCTCCTCTGCCGAGCGGCTTTCTCCTGCTCTACCTGGATGCTGACTTTTTCCCCCCTCACCTACATTCTGAGTAAAAACAGTGACAGAAGAAAAGAACCGCGAAAAATTACACGCATTTGTGTCACAGGACAGGGATACACAAATTTCCTTAAGTGAGCAGGGAAAAGGCTTAAGCCGGTACCGCTCAGGAATAATCGGAGAATCACCGCGTATCGCTACGCGGCTAGCGCTTGAACAGCGCTACGAACGTGACAGATACATACTAACAAACAAACAAACAACAGCAGGACCGGCGTCGGGCACTCATAAAATACCCTGGCCAAAACAAAGACTTCGCCAGGTTCGCGAGGCAATTCCATTAAAAACGCTCGTCCTATCCTACAGATAGCAATGCAAACGCGACTGCCCTTATTTTTTAAACCACTATTTCACGCAATAGTACATAAATGTATCATTCGTGCCACACGAAAAGGCAAACACTTACTTGTCAAGTGGGGTCCCAGCGCGTGCGCGCGCGCACACACACAGGCACACACACACACACACTAACATTTTCACACTCACAAACACAAAGTCTATTTTCACAACCACATAAATCCATATTATTCCTCAGGTCAATAATTATCCTGACATCGTCAAAAGACGACACAGACATGTATGCTTACGCAAGACAATCGGTCCTCGTTCCGGATGTAATAGGATATCGTCACTCGGCCGGCGCGAACCAATAAATAAAGAAAGGAATGCATGTTCGCTATACGAAGAAAACGGTGCCGTGCTTCTACGCAGAGATCATTATACAGACGCGTAAATGTGAACATCATTCGCTACACACTGTAGCTCTCATCATTTTTAAACCAAACCGTGTTCATAGGTCTTCACTAAATAGGTGAGCCGATAATGACTCCAAATAAAATAAAATAAAATAATCATTCCAGCATCGCTGGCTGCAAGCTTGGGTACCCAACAGAGCAGCGCGCTCCTATCAACACGCCTTGGGCTGACCTTACACACCCGAAGCCTTTTCTGAATGCATTCTGCCGGAGCTGGAATAAAAGATTTATCGCGAGGGTACTACGATGTCAGCTCTGTTGCTGTTTAAGTGATAAAACAGTGCGCTTACTCGGGCAATCGCGCGCGCCCAAACCGCGAGAACGGGTCCGCGTTGCGCTCGCACCGCGGGGAATCGCACGCGTCGCGAGTCCAAACCGCGAGACCGGGCCCGCGCGCGCGCTTCGCGGTTCGGATGCACTGTTTTATCACTTAAACAGCAACAGAGCTGACATCGTAGTACCCTCGCGATAAATCTTTTATTCCAGCTCCGGCAGAATGCATTCAGAAAAGGCTTCGGGTGTGTAAGGTCAGCCCAAGGCGTGTTGATAGGAGCGCGCTGCTCTGTTGGGTACCCAAGCTTGCAGCCAGCGATGCTGGAATGATTATTTTATTTTATTTTATTTGGAGTCATTATCGGCTCACCTATTTAGTGAAGACCTATGAACACGGTTTGGTTTAAAAATGATGAGAGCTACAGTGTGTAGCGAATGATGTTCACATTTACGCGTCTGTATAATGATCTCTGCGTAGAAGCACGGCACCGTTTTCTTCGTATAGCGAACATGCATTCCTTTCTTTATTTATTGGTTCGCGCCGGCCGAGTGACGATATCCTATTACATCCGGAACGAGGACCGATTGTCTTGCGTAAGCATACATGTCTGTGTCGTCTTTTGACGATGTCAGGATAATTATTGACCTGAGGAATAATATGGATTTATGTGGTTGTGAAAATAGACTTTGTGTTTGTGAGTGTGAAAATGTTAGTGTGTGTGTGTGTGCCTGTTTGTGTGCGCGCGCGCACGCGCTGGGACCCCACTTGACAAGTAAGTGTTTGCCTTTTCGTGTGGCACGAATGATACATTTATGTACTATTGCGTGAAATAGTGGTTTAAAAAATAAGGGCAGTCGCGTTTGCATTGCTATCTGTAGGATAGGACGAGCGTTTTTAATGGAATTGCCTCGCGAACCTGGCGAAGTCTTTGTTTTGGCCAGGGTATTTTATGAGTGCCCGACGCCGGTCCTGCTGTTGTTTGTTTGTTTGTTAGTATGTATCTGTCACGTTCGTAGCGCTGTTCAAGCGCTAGCCGCGTAGCGATACGCGGTGATTCTCCGATTATTCCTGAGCGGTACCGGCTTAAGCCTTTTCCCTGCTCACTTAAGGAAATTTGTGTATCCCTGTCCTGTGACACAAATGCGTGTAATTTTTCGCGGTTCTTTTCTTCTGTCAGTGTTTTTACTCAGAATGTAGGTGAGGGGGGAAAAAGTCAGCATCCAGGTAGAGCAGGAGAAAGCCGCTCGGCAGAGGAGAGTTCATGAGAATGGAATTTGTTTGTTTTTTGTTATATATCGTTGAGTGTCAGTATTCACTAGAGGTGTGCGAATATTCGAAATTTCGAATATTGTTCGAATATTGTTGATATTCGAACCCTATTCGTATTCGAAAATTTGATAATCGAGAAATTCGAATATTCGAAAATTTCGAATAATGGAGCACAAGCGCCAGCATTCCCGCTAAAATGAACAGAATTCCAGGTATTGGGATTAATCTTGCGAAAATTCCACGTTTGGCACGTCCTTAGCGCGATTTCCAATTGGAATCGGACTTCATGTGCATCCAGCAAAACCGCAAGTTGGCTTCACAGCATGCTTCCGCACATTGCGTGCAGTCAACTTTAAGGCACAACGTCTGGTAGGCTACCTAGCCGATTTGATTTTTTTTTATGTGTGCTTTCGTTATTTTTTAAAAGATAATACAGACTCGAAGAAGTGTTTGTTTGTTTGTTAGTATGTGTCTGTCAACTTCGTAGCGCTGTTCAGGCTTTATTTTCTTTGCAAAAATTCAGACTTTATGGTATTAAGCTGTTCGAGTAGAAGTGACTTTCCGTGCTCGCTTAAGATAGATTGTGTATCCCTGTCCTGTGGTTTCTTCACGCAGGGCCAATGCAAATGAGTATTTAGCATTATGCAATAATTATCTGATAGCAGAAATGGGTGTCTTTGTCACAGTTTATTAGCGTGTGCGTCGTTATTTTATTTATTTTTTTCTCTTATAGCTATGCGAGCAAAAGTGCGTGTAATATTTCGCTGCTCTTTTCTTATTTTCTCTACTTTTATGTAGAAGAAAGCCTCCTGCGTAAAAGCTGAATAGTGTTCTACCAGTGAAAGTGGGGTTGTTTGTTTGATTTTGTTGGGTGTTCGATATCTTAACGAAGTAAGCAGAGCTTAATTTTGCAGGTTTTTGAGCAGAAATGCTGGTGTCTGAGCACGGAGTACAAATTTCTATATTTCTCTGCTCCCTAAGAAAATTTGTACGTCGTTTTCCAAGCAGACCGCGTTTAGTTTACGCAAAATAGAAAAATGAAGTTGTGTATGCTCTATGATGATCCGCCGCAGGCTTAGGCCTTTTCCCCGATGAGCAGTGTTTTGTATGCGATGTCGCATGTCTGGACTTGTTCAGTGTTGCAATTTTTACCCTTCGTTAATATCTTGTTGTTGTCGTCGTCTTGTGTTAGACGTTGAGCTTCGTAGCGATGTGCGGTAACGCTACGATTATTCCTGAGCGCTCCGTGTGTTTAATGCGTTGTCCTCTGTGCGTGCATGCGTGTGCTTTTTTTTCTCCTGATTTGTGACGTCATCGTGGCATGTCTGGACTTGTTTAGCAGTGTTGCAGTTCTTCCCGCTGCTAGTATCTTGTTGCTGTCATGTTGTGCTAGCCGCGTGGCGATGTGTGGTGACCTGAGGTCTTCAGCCTTTTCCCTGCTCACCTAAGGAAATTTGTGTATCCCTGTCCTGTGCTTTCTTTACGCAAGGGCAATGCGTCTGTGTATGTGGCACTATCAGATACCAGACATGAGTGTCTTTTTCTTGGTTTATTGGCATATGCTTCAGGTTTTTTAAGTCAAGCAAATGTGCGTGTTATATTTCGCTGCTCTTTTCTTATTTTCTCTACTTTTTATGTAGAAGAAAGCCTCCTGCGTAAAAGCTGAATAGTGTTCTACCAGTGGAAGTGGGGTTGTTTGTTTGATTTTGTTCGATATCTTGACGAAGTAAGCAGTGTTTAATTTTGCAGGTTTTTGAGCAGAAATGCTGGTATCTGAGCACGGAGTAGAAACATTTCTCTGCTCCTTAAGAAAATTTGTACGTCGTTTTCCAAGCAGACCGCGTTTAGTTTACGCAAAATAGAAAAATGAAGTTGTGTACGCTCTATGATGATCCGCCGCAGGCTTAGGCCTTTTCCCCGATGAGCAGTGTTTTGTATGCGATGTCGCATGTCTGGACTTGTTCGGTAGTGTTGCAATTTTTACCCTTCGCTAATATCTTGTTGTCGTCGTCTTGTGTTAGACGTTTAGCTTCGTAGCCATGTGCGGTGACGCTACGATTATTCCTGAGCGCTCCGTGTGTTTAATGCGTTGTCCTCTGTGCGTGCGTGCGTGCGTGTGCTTTTTTTTTTTTTCTTCCTGATTTGTGACGCCATCGTGGCATGTCTGGACTTGTTTAGCAGTGTTGCAGTTCTTCCCGCTGCTAGTATCTTGTTGGTGTCATGTTGTGCTAGCCGCGTGGCGATGTGGCCTGTGGTCTTAAGCCTTTTCCCTGCTCACCTAAGGAAATTTGTGTATCCGTGTCCTGTGCTTTCTTTACGCAAGGGCAATGCGTCTGTGTATGTGGCACTATCAGATACCAGACATGAGTGCCTTTTTCTTGGTTTATTGGCATATGCTTCAGGTCGAGCACAAGCGCGCGCAATTTTTCGCAGCTCTCTTCTTCGAATCACCGATTTTACGCAGAAGAAAGTCGCATGGTGCAGCTGAGAAGAGGGTTTCTCTGATTGTTTGTTTGATTTTGTTGGGTGTTCGATATGTTGGTGAAGTCAGCTGTTAAAGGTATCCGTGAAGAAATGCTTGCATCTGAGCGCAGGATAGGAATTCCTGAAGCACGGCACCCTCAGTGTAAATTAATTATTTTGGATATGAGTCTGCTTCCCTGCATGACAAGGCTGAAATGGGAAGAGAGAAAAAATTGGAGCGCTTCATTAGTAGCGATCCAAGTAATAGGGCAATTATAGTTTCCATAGAAAGTTGGGCTCCTAAAATTATAGTTCAGTTGTAGTTTTTCTAAACTGCAATGCAATAATCATTAATATAGTATAGGAATGCTATCGTGTTCCCGTAAAGGCGTTCTGTCTTGTGCTTTCGCGCCTTTTTGCTCGCAATGAGTGAATGGAACTTTGCCCACCCGGCTTCCGCGCCTTTTTTGCTCGCAGGTGTAGCCTCAGACAACGAATGTATGAGCATAGAAAGGGTCATGTATTACATAAGCCTGGAGGTGATGTTGAGTGGTCTCACTTATTATTTTAAAAGAGCAGTGGCAGTTTACTGTAATTCTAATGACCATGATGAGCCTTTGGGGTGAAAATCGATAATATGCGGGGTGCTTTTTTGTTGAATTTTAATGAGAGAATCAATGTCATTAAGAGTAGGACAAAGGAAATAATCTTGCGATTCAATAAATAATAGGAGTCTTTGCCGGTGTCTTCTTCTTCAGACAGGATGTGATGACGTCACGCAGTCTGTAGCAATGCATTGACCGTTACTGGAAAAAAGTGTGGCAATAGAAAAATAGTGTGTATTGTCCTGGGCAGATTTATGATGAGCACTGTTTTTGAATAAGAAGAAATAGTTTGATGCTGGTTTCCTTCTTTGTTTCTTTTCGCTTTTTCCCCCCTTGTCTGACAAACATGTGCTGACATGCCTGGGCTTGTTCTGACATGCTTTCCTTCTGCATGTAGTTTTTTTCCTTTTGTACAAGGCATATTCTTGACGATAGTGCTGCCTTGAATGTGAGTAGAGCAATTCTTAATAATTTTGCGATTCATTTAGTTCAGAGAGTAACCGCGAGGGGGACAGGTGTGTGACTTTATGTCTTGCTGAACCATTTTTTTTTCCTGTACAGTAAGACTTTGGGAATGAAATGCTACAATCTCCTCTTGTCTATGGTGTTTTTCTGCAATAGTTCCCTACGCAATCATTATAGTAGAATAAAGGAAATAATCTAGGGATAGCGATTCAATAAATAACAGGTGCCCTGTCTAGAGCGTACGCGTCCTTGAGCCACGCACCTGCATGATGACCGCATACCGAGAGACTATTGTTTCAGGTTGACCTTGTCTAGAGGAGCATTAGTGGAAAAAAAAACTGTGTAGCCCTGAGACAATAGGATGCCGTCACGACCAATGAGACTGGCCTGCAGGGGGCGCAAGGATTCACTTCTCTCTTGGACACTGGCGGGTGTAGACACGGTAATTATGATCCTGGCGTTGGCCGTCAGTGGAAGAGCGTAGCTTAGGTGGGGTTCTGTCTGCCTCTGATGGGGTGTGGATGTATGGTTCGTCACTGGTGAATGGTGTTCGATGATGCAGGTGGATTTTGTGACGAGCGGATTTACAATGAGGGAATGCTGTGAACGGGAAAAATGATGGTGAGTGCCTTTTTCACTCTGTTCAAGTGTTCGTTTTCCTCTGTTGCCCAACAGTCGTGCGAATTTGTCCTGACGTGTCCTGACATGCCCCGATATGCATGCTTTCCTTTGTTAACGCTTTGTATTTTGTCTTTTTTTGACAAGGAACATTGTCGTCTTGACGATAGTGCTGCCCTGAGTTCTGCGCGCGTTGATTTGTTGAGTGCCTAGTCCTCTCATTAGCCGTTGATGGAGTTACATGTTAGGATGTTTTGTTCTTTTGCAAGTCTCATTTAGTAAGACTTTCTAGTAATTTTTACTAGACTTTAGTAATTCCTACGATCAGTTTTCATGCATGGTGCTCTTCTGCAATAGTTTCCTATGCAATCGTTATAGAAGAATAAAGAAATAATCTTGGGATAGTGATTCAATAAATAATAGGTCCCCTGTCTAGAGCGCACGCGTCCTTGAGCCACGCAGGTGCATGATGACGTCATACCGTGGCTTCACTGCAGATTGACCAAAGGAGCATTAGTGGAAAAAAAAAACAGTGTAGCCCTGAGACAATAGGATGATGTCTGGACCAATGAGAACTGCCAGCAGGGGGCGCAGGAATGCTCTTCTCTCTTAGCCTCTCGCAGGTGGCGGTAGGAGCGCGCAGAGGGCGCTACGAGCGCGCGCATGCGTAGCACCCGTAGAGTGGCGCTTACGTCAGTCCACCTCTGGCTCTCGTTGGGAGAAGACGTGCGGTCGTTCGCTCCGTCGTCACTTGATCCCTGGCTGTCGACGAGAGCAGTCGCATCGGTCTGCGCTCCTACTGTGGTGAGGTGATTTGTTGTGTAACTAATGATTTCGCCAACTTTGTTCCCGCTTTGTTTGCGATTTTCGTGCCCGTGCACGTCGGGTGCTGGTTGCTGTTGTCCGGGCATTCCCGCCATTTTCTATCATCTTCTGCCTTGGGACCGGGAGTAGCGCTGGCGTGATTCTTAATAATTTTGTTGTGAGATTAGTTGAGAAAGTAACCGCTAGGGGGTGCAGCTGCGGGGTTTATACAGGACAAAAACCATTACGAGTCAGTTTCTGCCTGCCTCTCGGATGGAGCAGTCGCATGGTTCTGCGCTCCTGTTGTGGTGGGATCATTTGTTGTGTAACTAGTTCTATTTTCTTGTTAGCTATTGATGGTTTGCATACTCTAGCTTTCCCAGCCTCTGTATTACGAGTGTTTTTCTCCTTGCATGTCCAGAGCTGTCCTAACTTGCCCAGACATGCCATGATGACGTCACAGCTGACGTCACAGGATGTCCGGAACTGGTGTTCATAGCTGCGATGCTTTGCAACCTGCCTCCGTGCTCTGTCGCCCAGCGACAGTCAGCGGCTGTTCTGGACCGCTTTCTACAAGATGGCGTCGTTGATCTTCAACTAAACTCCTTCTCTCCACACTATTTCTATCTTTTCATTTTATTTTCTACATATTTTTTTATTTTTTAGCAGCTCAACTAGCCCACAACTCACACAGTGGTCTGGACACGTCCTAGATGTTCCCCAATTAGTGTAATGACTCCCTGAATTATCCTGATTAATGTGGGGGGTCCCAAATTGCTGTAATTGCTAATTAATGGCGTCCAGACGAAGATGTGAGTTGTGGGCCAGTTGAGCTGATACATTACTACTGGCGGATGGGACAGTTCTTCTTTTATGAAGAAGGCAGACAACTGCCAGCGGACCAACAGGCATTTCAGTTCAAACAAGACCAATTTCTGCTGTCTGTTTTTTTGTTGCATTAAAAAATGGGACATACAGCAATGACGACTGGGGCTTTTACTTCCTTTCCAGGTGCCTTCATTGGTGACTTCCAGCTTAACATTACCTCTTGTTAAATTGCTTCAACAATAAATGTAAACAGTTGCCAGAAATAAATATGTGATGTACAGCTTATTGTCAAAAAATCTATAAACCTTTTAAGTATCTTCTAATAGTAGTTAACTAACCCTTATATGTGCTTGTGAAATACCTCACAGAGACAGTTGTTAAGTTTGTGCAGACACGCTTGTTGTTAGTACAATGTTCACAGTGATACTGAGCTTGATCATCACTAAATGCCCATAACGAATTCTTGCGCGAAAGAAACATTGGTAGGATAAGTCCTCCTAAGGAACGCAATACGGTGAGCCAGCCGCTACTGTAGATCAGTGGAGAAGTCTCAGCATACCGGTCGAAAACGGGAACATCAAAACACGCACGAGTAGGAAGAACAAAATATTAGGCAGTTTATATTTGTAATGTGTACAAACGAACCCAGCAACAAAGGAAGATAGCCTACAAAAACAACGCCGCACTTCGCAAAGCGCTTACTTTGTTTCCAAAAACAAATACAATGATGTTATTTGCGCTTGCTTTCAAATGACAACACTTAAATATGAATTTGCAACACCAGGTAACTACGAAAAAGTTCCATCAGTATTCCAGTGAGTCAAAGTATTGCAATGAATCCCTGCGTGACTCGGTTGGCTCTGTCTCGGTGAAGAGGGACGGAAGCACCTCACTGATTGACGCGAACGTAGGAGCTTGAATCTTGATTGCTTGCTCTCATCGTCCGCCGAGCAAAAGACAGTTACAATAGGACACGAAGCACAACTCGCATGTAACACAGCCAGCGCAAGGGCAGCACTACACACGCAAAAAGCAGTTATTTTGTATTATCCGCGACCCGCTCACAAAGAAACGCCGGAGATCCAAAGAGAAGCGAAACGCTGGCACGACTACGACCTTGGTTGCCATGGTGCGAGAGCGATCGCCTTCACGAGAGGCCATTGTGCAACAGTGGTGACGTAACGGTGGCCACGGGTGCGTGCGTGCAGTTGCTCGAGGTACGGAACGATCGGCGCGAAAGAGGAGGAATGCGAAGGAGCAACTTCAACCGCGCGCTTTTTACAGAAGGGAGCGATTTCGCCCTGAAAAAATTCTCGCGTGTTAGGTTAAGGATAGAGAGAACCGTTTCCAGAAAAAAAAAAGTATCGGGGGTTCGGGAAATTAGTTCGGTTAAATTCGTAGTCCCTTTAAGAACGGAGCGCGTTTTGGGCCAAGTACACGATTAATTTTCGGCAAGTTAGCATTCTCACAGGATCCTGAGATTGTGTATGCTCATAAACTACTCTATAGAGATTAGCTTCAGGTAAAAATATGACGTTGATCAGTATTCATTGTTTAACTAAGCGACCGTGAATATCCACAATTCGCAAAAAAATGACGCTTTTCAGATGGTATTTTCACAAATCGTGCCATTTGTAGAACAAATCGTCTCCTGTAACATATTCAAAATCTACAGGTGTATCTTTCATTGAACGAGCAAAAAGAATTTTTCCCTTCCCGTACTCCGCTGCAGCTCATTCGTTAGCTGAGATCGTCTAGGAAGTAAAAAGTGATAACTTTGTGCCCTTTGTGATAACTAAACGCCCTCCCGCAGAATAATAAAAAAAAACACAAATATGAAATAAAGAAAACGAAAAGTAACCACTCCCGTTGTATATATATATGAATAAAAAAAAAAGAGTCTAGTGTTCTGAAATAATGGCGCTAAATTCAGTCGGCGCTATACGAACGGATACAAATTAAGTTCCCAATTCAAACTTGTCGCTTTGTGCGATGTTGTAATAACATTAGACAAATGAAAACGCCTACAGATGTTTTCATTGAATGACAGGTAGCAGGCTTTCCGAGAAGACTTTTCGTATCTCTTCGGCCTTTATCATCACAACCGCGTAACACCTTGGAAATAATCCCTCGTTCTCGGAACTTCCGTCACGAGATGTTGGGAAAGTCCGCCCCTTGGATATGCGGAGCAGTGGAGCGACCACTCCATGCCCTTTGCAACGTGGAGCACGTGTCACGTGCAGCGCCACCGTGAACGCACTGAAAAGTAACGCGATTCGCAGCGAACTTGAGAAATGCGTACCAAGGAACGTGGCTGTTATCACACGTTCCTTCCCTAGCCGGTAGCCAAACGAATTCCCTAGAAAAGGGCAAGGGATACAGGAGAGGGAGACAACAGGAGGAGTGTGATGGCACACATTTGTAATGATCATTAAAAGCGTTAAAATCCCGGTGCCCGGGTTGTACACATTTGTAAACAATAGGCGTATGTACATGATCGTTGGCTCCGATGCCGAAAGTTTCAGTTGGGGAATGCTCTCTGGAAGAATTTCTGGATCTGACCGCCGCTTGTTTATTATGGATTACGATGCACCTCGGATAATTTATTCAGGTATGTAAATTTCAAGCTTCAAATCGAGTGGCGCCGCTAAACTGGACATGGACCGAGCATTGAGGATATATCGTGTCGGAAAAAATATCCGAAAATCATGATCTACGGAGCTCGCAGACGATAGCGCGCGAGGACTTTTCCGGCGAAAGCATTGTCAGTGCGACGAAAGGAGGTTGCAAACCCAGCTCACACCGGCATGGTAGAAAGAGATAACACAGACATAGCCCAAGCAGCACAATGTACTGAAAGTCGAGTGGGGTGGACGGTATGTGTCTTACCAATATTCTTTAGTTTCACGAGTCTGTTCAAGGCCTTCTACCTACCCGTCCACCCCTATTGTACTCGACTTTCAGTACATTGTGCTGCTTGGGAGCTATTGCGTCCGGCTTTGGCTGGGACCATTCCTTCCCTCTCCCAATTTCCGGAACGGTCACTTTTTCTATCACTCTGTGGACAGGGTTTCCAACCTCCTTTCGTCGAACTGAGAGCGATTGCGCTCAAAAAATCCTCGCGCGTTGTACTCAAGTGCCAGAACAAGCATGATGTTCGGCTATTTTTGCCAATAGGATAGACCTTGAATATCACACTCAATCATCATGAATTGCAGTAAATTCGGGACGCTCTTCATGTTGGTGGGATAAAAAAGTGAACTTTACTTGGCAAATTTCCGAGTTCACTTCACAAACATAATTAAACTTAAAGGGACCGAAAAGTGAAAAATAACCCCCATATTTTTGCCCACCATTGTGCACAACATCGTTGTTTGATAAGATACAGAAAGCATCACTTCTCAATTCCGCATATCTTTTACGTATAAATATTTTGAAGATTGCCGGAACATGGACGGTGCTGCCAGCGAACGGCGAAAAAGAGCAACTTCAGGTCCAGGGCTCCCAGGGATTGGTCAACCCACTGATCTCTATGTATAAAGGCTGGATCGCGCATGGGAGAGGGGCTTGTGGGGGAGAGGCGTGCCTTGGGGCCGCCATGTTGGTGGGCCCTAAAGTGCTGTGTGTGCCCATAGAAAACAATAGGAGGCAACAGAGATTGTGAGTATTTATTGCGCTGCTAGCATTGATCATTGTTTGTCATCACACAATTTTGTAAGGTGCCAGTATACTGATGTATCCTAACAGTGTTTCACAGGTGTCCTGCCGTTCGATTCTTAATTAGGTTATGTTTTGCATTCCGAAACTAGACCGTCACTGCAGTGCAGCGCTGGGGATTCTACTACAGCACGTTTCCCAGCCAATATTTCAATAAGAAACGACTTGAGGTTAACAATAACCATGTATATAATATCCCGTACTGCGTTCTGAACAAAAATTGTTCCATAAAGAAAGGTCCGCGAAAAGATATACTCGCATGGCAGAAAGAGATCGTTCTGTAGAATCACAGCCGTTGTTTTAGCCGTGTACGCGTTTAGTATGATTTATATCAAGCATCGCCTTAGAAAGAGTCTTTTAGTAAACGACAGCGGTGCTTTGCCTCGCGAATATGGACACACCGAAGCAGCGCAAATAATCACGCAATTAGATCACACTCGTTAGGACAGTTAATCAGGTAGTGTTGTAACCTTAATCAATTAAGTTACTTAGAAAGTGGTAACACCTCCTTGAGACACAGTTCTTATATCTTTTTGAAGTACAGCCCTTCTATGTTTGTTTGCTTCTTCCTATATTTGTTCTGATTATTTGTAGGCGCGGTTGTGCCAAACTGAATGTCCTTCTCCAGCACTCACATGCTTTTGTTGAATACAACTGCAGCGTGAGAAAAGCTGCTTGGAGACGGGGTCCTGCTATCCAGTGCTGACTTTGTCATGCTTGTTATGTGGAGCATATTCCAAAAAATGCAGCTCCACGTATGGTGTTCAAATTGCAACAGGACTATTTGGAGCTTGAAACAGTTGTGATTTTGTCATTTTGGCCCTCGTGTACCCAGTCTGTGAAACGCAAACAAAAAAAGTCTAACACGATATGTTTTTGTAATGAAGATCACTGATGATGAGTAGAGAGAATATACGAGTTCAAGTTTATTCAATATTTTATAGCATTCATTATATTATTCAACATTTTATGTCAAGTTTATACAACATCAAGTTTATTCAAGTTATTTCTTGCACTTATGCGTTTCAGGATACAATGAACGTGCAGGGAGGTCGCAAAAGACTACATTTATTGTTTTGTGACCTTGCTACAATGGCAATATATATTTTAGGAATGATAATGGTCAGCTACGCTCTCTCAATTTGTAGCACTCAATTTTAGGTTGGAATGAGCAATGAATAGCAACTTCCCTCCTGATATTTTCTCATATATGCTAAATTTTAAATTTAATGTGATTGAATATGTGATAATATAATAATAATATATAAGAATATAATATGTGATAAATGAATGTGATCAACAGTAGATGTAAACAACATGAGTAGCCAGAAAAGTGCATTCTCAATAAATAATTTTCTTCTTATAGCGTATATGTGCATGCCTATTAACTGAAACAATTATCACAGTTCCCTGACAAGTTTTAATTTCTGAGAGTGTACTGTAGAGGCTGCTTAGATCTACAACAGTTCATACAAGGTATTATATACTGTGAATGCCTTTAAAAATCCCATGTGACACATATGTCTTTACTTTCTGGAGGTGCTGTGGTAGTCAAAGTTTGTGGGCATTACGCAGGTTCTGCACCCATTTCTTGAGTATGTCGAGGCACCTGTGAAGTAACCTGCATTGATGATGATTATTCCAATTTTTATGGTGCATCGACAACAATGGAAATAATACATCAGAACATTGGTTCGGGTGCAACCAGTTAAAAATGAATATGTTGTTTAATAAATGCATTGGACAAATGTTAAAACATCAGTTTAAAACATGGTTTACAATCCCTGTATCTTCTAAAAATTAGAAAGATTAAAAACTATTCTAAAAAGAATATGGAGAACTCTTCTAAAAAGAATTATAATCTCTAATTATTATATTGCTGGGTGAAGGAGCCTAAAGTGTAAGGTGTGTTTCTGATGTGAACATGTAAGAAAATATGCAAAACTGAGAGAGGCTAACCACAGTGCGTGCACTGAGGTTGTTCCTTCCTGTAACGTAGAAACCAGTGGATGAGGAACGTGATACTTACCTGTACACCCAGCCGTATCACACTGCACAGATTATTCACTGGGTAGCCCTCATGACGAAACCTGTATTGAGAGACCACTTTTGCCTTAAAAACTGCTTCAAATAGCACGACACGCTACAAATTATTACTATCGTAACAAGCTGACGATACAGCTCAGACAAAGGCGTTATTCAAGTCGCGCCACACCACCGTTACGTAGGATTCTTTGTCCCAAATCAAACCAAGGCACAAAATAATACCAATACATGAAAAAAGGTGACAATCGTGGTCTCATTATGACGTAATACCGAACTTGTGCGTGAAGGTAATTCAAAGAAATGAATGTGGCACTTGCTTCCGCAGAGAACACTGTGTACCATGCTAGCAATGCATGCAAAAAAGCGCTCGAGTGCTCGCACATATATTGATGACAACACCACCTGTGTAGTGTAACGTGTTCTTTCAAGCATATTATGCACTCAAACTGTATTTGCCGCCGGGTAAAATGCAAGTGTGCTCGATTGAACGTCGGAAGAGCGATCAAGCAACCTGCATCCAGTGCTCGTTTTGGGCAAAAAAAAAACACTTCATAATGGTCAACTAAATATACAGAATGGACGCCTATTTATTCCTCGATAAAGACTGACTCACCTGTATAAATTTAGGCCCTGTAACCTTGCCAGTACGGTTGGTACGACCGTAATTGCAAGAAGTTGCCATGATCGCTGCGGCGATTGTTGTGGGTACAGTAAGATGGCGGCCGGTTTCTTCACGCTCGCGCTCCCTATCCGCGATCCAGCATTTTACCATCGAGATCAGTGGGTCAACCCTTACCACGTCAGAGTTAATTTTGTAGAGAACAAAGCTGACGCACATTATCTTACAGCTAAATGCTATTTTAAAAATGACGCTCACTTCCATAGCTTGTACGTTAATAAAGCATTCAGCTACTTCGCCACTACGAGCTACGATCCGCCGCGCCATCTGCAAAGCCGTCGGTGTTATCCCGTTTATTGTTTACGTCGTGGGTGGTCGTGTTTGTCGCGCGTAGAGAAGTGAATGACATGTTCGTGGTTGTCGTGTCAATTATTCGAGAGACCTACATATGCCTGGTGTAGTTTTGGTGTTCGGGGATGCAAATATCATGTTCGTTCACCATCGGCGGCGTGCGTTTTCTATCACAAGATTCAACAGGAGAGTGGGCGAAAATGAATATGGTTCGAAACACTCGGTTATTAGAGGTAGCAGTCGTGCCGTGTGTGCTGAGCTCATTTTGCTTCCAATGACTACGAAGATGCCGTAGAAAGCGAATTGCGAAGACGTCCGAAGCACACTGATGCTCAGAACCCGGTGATTTTGCTTCACCGAGGTGACGAGTTCAACACAACGTCTTAGGTATGTGCAGGCGTCACACATGTATAAATTATAATATAGCGACGACGTATTCCATTTAACTTATGTTATCCTACTTGTCCCGTACTCAACATTGTCAACATCAACAAATTTAATTTTAGGGGCCTTCCAGTGTTGAAGTGGCGCAAGACTGCTTCGTGTGTGTGTGATCCAGGCACTCAAGTTGACATGACAGAAATAGCTGAAAGCAGGTATGCAAAGTCCACAGATGGAAGCACTGGATTTGTTACTTGTTGCAGACTTTGTGACATTTTTTTGAGTCTTTGGACAAGTGCAGAACGTTAGTATGATGTCAACAAGAGGAGAAGAAACCGATGAGAACTACTAGCGTGTTTGAAGGGTACAAGAATACTTCCCGTTGAGATGTAGTTATGACTTTATGACTAAGGAACGCTAATTAATTTTCTAGAGATGCATCCTCTACACTTGAATGCCCAGTGAAACAGCAGACGTTCATTGTCTTTGAAGGCCCACTACTGGAATTGTTCAATGCGTATCAGAGCTGCAGTGAGCCATGCAAGGTTACCACATCATATTGGTCCTAAATTTGCAGAGTTCCCCTATCTCAGACGCAACTGTCATTTCTCTTTATTGCTCTTCCGATCCTATCTCCTCAGAGATTAATGTGGTTCACCATACACTGCATGGGCGCTGCCTTTCTCTATACTAATGCTTTCAGTTTCTTGTTCTGTTGCATAAATCTTCACCTGAGTTTGCAGCCATCACGCTGTCTACTGTGTTTGCCCCTCATCTCTATTGATGTGCTGTAACGGTATAGCACATCAACATGCCAACAAGCTACCAAACAACCTTGCCTAGTCCTACTTTTGAATGGAAACTACACGATGTGGTAACATCCACATATATATAATATTTTAGTCGACAGAGATTTGCTGTTTTTGTACAACCTTCATTGCACATTTCTTTTGTCTCACTTAGCATGCCCGAAGAAATGTTCTGATCTTCATCAAGATGACAGGTCATTGTTTGATCTGCAGCATCATTGTTCCTGTAATCTTTTCACCAACAGAGAATACAAAAGTGAACAAATGGTAAAATATAACTAGCGTGTTAAATTCAAAAGGGAAAGACGAAACTGCTTATACTTCTCATGTTTATTTTGTTGCAGGCTTTACAACTCTATCAAGTACGTCAAAACATCAGGGCAGGAAATCCTGCTCTGTTTCCTAAATCCCTGGACAATAAAAAAGAAAGGTATAGTTTGAGTTGTGACAAAATGTTGCTTCTGCTCTTATACTATATTTCAATTAAATGTTAGGATGCATTTGTAGTGTACACTAAAGCCAGCTTCAATTTGCAGGGCTGTCAAAAGTACTTTACAAAAGTACATCTCAATTGCAGTAACAGATAACTTATGCAATAAATTATTTAGCCATTTTGGAGTACTATGCACGCCAATGGTGCATGATTAACTTTGAACCCAGATCAAGGGTTAATAATACTTGAAGTCAGCCCTCAACTCCTTCTTTACAAATGTTAGTTGGTGACGTGATAATGAATCAGTTACAAGTACTCCTTTTAGCAAAAGAGAGTTAATTAAGTGTTAAATCCCAATCTTGGTTCAATTATTAGTTGACATTTGGAAACGTGGTCAATAAGAAGTATACTAAAAGGTTATGAACACAGTTCAGCTGAATGACACTGATGAAGATTATCTTACTTACTCCTCACATATACAATTGAGACACGAGTATAACCTACAAATACATCTATGCCCACAGGCTACTTAACCCTCCAGAAACAAACTAGTAATTATAATATGCTGTGACAGCAAAGAAAAAGCAATGAGAAAAACTTGCAGCAAACAAGAAATGAAAACATGCTGACAACATTTCTACAGGGCAGCGCACTGATGGGAAAGCGTCCCTAATTGCATGCATGACGCATATCGAGATCCAGTGGAGTACTTTCTGTTGTATGTTCTCGGAGCACCCCATACCCTTCTTGTGAATGGCCGACAGGTGGTATAACGGAATTTCCTTCAGAAATAAGGGTTTCCGCCCAGTTTGCCGTTCAAGTAGTGCGTAAAGACCACGTTGCCAAGTACGTTGCCATGCTCTTCGGTTTCTCGGATGTATGTAAAAGACACTTGCAGTACTTCGGTGTCAAGGCACAGTATTTCGAAATATTCGTTAGTTCTGATGCAATCATCTCTCTGCATTTCACACGCATTCTCTACCTCTCGGCAGCAAAAACCGTAGTATCCATCCGTAGTATCCTTCAGTTTGCATTTCACACATGAACACCTGTACGACGAAAAAACAGCGCTTGTTTCGGCTTACACAAGTGCTTCTCCCTGATACATGGAAATTTCACAAAGCAGTCCATGTTCACGGCATGGTGAGCTACTGCTGAGGACGAATGTGACTCCCATTAATCTCTCGACGAGGAATCTTCTGCTGCTGCGAACACACTTTCCAGCACGCTAATGCACGAACAACAGTTCTGTGTGAGCGACAGTTCTCGAATGCGGAATTCCAGCGCACTCAGGTTCAAGAGGCTCGACATTCTCGACGTAGAAAGTGGTCACAAATGCCCACTGCCATTTTCGTTTTCGCCGGATTAGCGCCCGGAAGTGCGCATATTACATGCGTCCTCGACAGATGGCGCGGGGTCATGCAATTGCTGACAGACTGCTCGTTTTCCTACTAGGTCAACAACAACAACTTTATTTTCGGCCTAGGAGAGTGGGGAGTTTCATCGCAACAGGCGATACTCTACCCCAGTGCTTGGTGGAATGGGGGGAATAAAATAACGAGCCCCTTTACAATAACGATCGAAGTCCGATGGTGTCCAGAAATGTCAGAAGAGCTTTGAGCGCAGAGCGTTGCTGGGCTGGATTGGGCCAGGGACCAAGCAATTTCGGTAGGGAGAAAGGGCGAGAGTCCAGCTGACGAAGAGACTCGGAGTGTGTGATTCGGGAAGGTTCGTAGTGAGGGCAATGAAGAAGAATGTGCTCCAGATCCTCAAGAGCACCACAGTGGCAACAGGTGGGAGAATCAATTTGTCTCAAGCGGTAACGCCACTCAGCTGTAAAGGCGACATCGAGGCGCATGCGGTGGATTAATGCAGCATCCTGACGAGATGTGTTTCGTGGCATGCGGAAAGCGAGCATGGGATCAACTCTGTTCAACATAGAGGGGGGAAGAATGTCGGTTGTCCGTTGGCGGGAAGCCAGGGGTGTCACTAGACGTCGCAGAATTGAACGGCGGTCTCCTCTGAGCAGAACAATACGGGTCCGGTTCCGAGACGAGAGTGCTGCTTCTGCGGCGCTGTCGGCCTGCTCGTTCCCCACGACACCACAATGGGCTGGAACCCACTGGAGAACGAGCCTGTGGCCTGCGGCGTAGACAGGAGTGTGACTGGGCGTCGCAGAATTGAACGGCGGTCTCCTCTCAGCAGAACAATACGGGTCCGTTTCCGATACGAGAGTGCCGCTTCTGCGGCGCTGTCGGCCTGCTTGTTCCCCACGACACCACAATGGGCTGGAACCCACTGGAGAACTAGCCTGTGGCATGCGGCGTAGATAGTGTGGTAAGCCATTAACACATCTGTGACTAGGGGTGCGGATGGGCCTCGTATGCCGGAATTTTCAATTGATTGAAGTGCAGATTTGGAGTCTGTAAAGACTGCCCATTCCCGAGGTGTAAAGTCAGCGATGTGTTGTAGAAGGAAGGATGGCATAGAGTTCCGCAGCTGTGGAGGAGGTTGGATGTGAAAGGCGTGTTCCGTGCACTTCGCCTTCGGATGGTATGACGAATGCTGAGGCGGACTTGTTGTTTCGGGATGCGCCATCGGTATATGCTGCCGTAAACGTAGAAAACTTCTCGTCTACCAGAGCATGAAAATGGGCACGAATTGTATCATGCGTAACATTAAATCATTTCTGTCCTTTGTAGTGATTTCTATATTTTAATTAATATACTGATTACAAATAAACAAATCATTTAAATTTCAACATGATAGTGTACTTCCGTCCGTCGTCCATCACGCATCCCGAATGTTCACTCCCGAATGGGAAGTCACAGGGATGTTCGAGGAGCTGACAATACAGTGTCCGTAGGACGCCTTTTGTCTAGACCCGTTCCGCAGGATGTCGTGAGATCCTGTTCAAGACATCCGTGGGACTTCCGTGGGACTTCTGCCTGGGTCGCGACCAGGCGACATGGCGCAGGTGCGTCCGTTTCCACCCCGGGACGGATGGATGATGGATTAATGCACTTGTGTTGCAATGGCGCTTACACCTCGCAGCTGTATCGTCCATCAGAACATGTGCTGCAATACAGCCGAAAAATTGCTAAGAAGTTAAGTCCAGTCTCAAGCGCCACACAAAATTAACTTGTCCAATGTGTGTCGAGCACACAGAAGCAATTTGTTTTTTCTGCATAAGCATAAGTGGGCAAGCAAGCGAATTCGCACTTGCCTTGCTTCACATTCTCTGCGACGTTTTCCAGAAAACGTTGTAGCATGGTCCGAGCACGCTTTCCTTTCATCTCTTGTGTACCAGAGTCGGTGTTTGCATCTGATGGATATGACTGAATAAGTTCCAGCCTCCGATAGGCTTCCTCGTATGATGTTGTAAGCATGAAGGTAACTAAATTAACCATGAGGATACCTCACATAACGTCACGTGCGGCCTAACAAAATTCAAAGGTGTGACACTATATAAAACTGTATACTGCGCGTTGCTTAGAGAACTTGCAACGATACCGTTATCAGTGGTGCGTCTATCCTACGTGAAGCAGTACCATGTGACATCCTATGCTGACATGTGGTATCCAAACAGTATATTTGCAACGAAAATGGCTTCTCACCGAAAAGACCCTTCACAGTGACACTGTAGGTGCCGATCGGCCCTGTGACCGGGAAACGTTTCAAAATTTTCCTCCTCCCCTTGTTGGATGGAACCTTCAGCCACTTGCGTGTCGTGCCTTTCACCCAACTATTTGGCACAACTTCAGCTTCATCTTTTTGAGTGAAATGCGCAGGAGCAAGCACCTGAGAAAACAAACAATGTCCACAGTGTAACTCAACATGATTTGCACGTGAAGGGGTACCCAACTGACGAAAGAAAAGTTCATCCTATTGCTGCTAAAGTCTAAAGCCCTTGTCAGGACGTTATGAAGAGGAGAGTGAACAATGAATGAACTCGAAGTGACAAGTCCAGTGACGTCACGGGGTATAGAATATAGCACTGCTGCACTTCATGGTTGATTACGTTTTTGTCAGTTACCCATACACAAGAAACAAAGTCTTATCAGGGTGTCTCATATCACACTGTAGAAGCAGTACAACACATGCTTTTCATGAAACGGTAGTTTCGCAATTTTTTCGCGTCTTTTAAGTGGCCGGCACTTGAGACTAGACATCTGTGAAACAACTTAGATCCGTATGCGAGAAGACTCGAACGGTTGATGATACAAGTTTTCTTTTCTGCAGAACTCTCTTCCTATAGGGCACAAAACTCTTCCGAGACAGAACATTATGTCCCATAATATTCCCAAATCCATCATCCATGTCCGCATCTTGGGCAGATGTCCTATTTTTCCCATACGGATGTGAATACTCCCCATTCAAAGGCCGTGCTCAAGCTGTCCCGCGATTAACCGCCCCGGGGTGGAGACGGATGCACCTGCGCCATGTCGCCTTGTCGCGACCCAGACAGAGCAAATCGATCCCACGGAAGTCCCACGGATATCTTGAACAGGATCTCACAACATCCTGCGCAACGGGTCTAGACAAAAGGCGTCCTACGGACACTGTATTGTCAGCTCCTCAAACATCCCAGTGACTTCCAACGGCGGTCCAATTTGAACATTCGGGATGCGTGACGGACGACGGACGGAAGTACACTATCATGTTGAAATTTAAATGATTTGTTTATTTGTAGCCAGTATATTAATTAAAATATAGAAATCACAATAAAGGACGGAAATGATTTAATTTTACGCATGATACAAATACAATGCACTCGTGTTGCAATGGCGCTTACACCCCGCAGCGGTATCGTCCATCAGAACATGTGCTGCAATACAGCCGAACAATTGCTAAGAAGTTATGTCCAGTCTCAAGCGCCACACAAAATTAACTTGTCCAATGTGTGTCGAGCACACAGAAGCAATTTTATGAATATAGTATAAGCTAAGCATTAAACGTTTCACGGAAATGCGCCGTGCAATGATAACAATACAAAAGTTGTGAGTGGGGTAAGTCGAGAGGTCTACCTGAGTTTCGCGGCATGTTCCTGGACAGTCTTTACAGGTAATTGTTAAGATATTTTTCCTCTGGCATTTGTACGGCCATCATATAAAAACATGAAAATTCTCATGCCGACATGCATACGTTCCATTTGCGCACGAGTTCTAAATTTGATTCGAAATTTTCCATTTTACAAAAATCATGAGGACAGTTACTCACAAAGTTACATTATTATGCCTAGAGAGCATAGGTACACGAATATTTTACAGCACCGTAACACGCCAAATTCATGCTAATTCCACAGAATATCGAACAATTAATCATAAAAATGACACGTTTGAATGGACCTTTTCTCAGAGTGTGGAAGCTCTCAGACTAGTGACAGAACAACATAGAGCAGCACACATGTCACATATTTTTACGGTCTCAGACACAGAAATATATGTAGAATGTTCAGTGAAGAAGTAAATTATAATCAATTGCAAATTCTACATCAACGTATCCCAAACTGAATCTGTGAAAAGCATAATGTGAGCTGACTCAGAACGAATGAAAAAATGAGAAAAAAAAAACAGCTTGCCGAAATGCTTAATGTATACTAAACCCTAAGCATCAATTTCTCCGAGTACACCCAAACTTACCCTAGCGAAAGTGTGTTAAAAATTCGTCAGAAATAAATCACGAACAAGCGATTTGAAGGATGTTTGGAGGGGGCAAAACAATGGGAGTAATCAACATGCAACGCAAATGTTCCTCTGTACACAAATACACACCCACCGGCAGACACACGAATAAGTTTTTCAACAGTGTTTTCAATTTCTGCAGCTTGATGCTTCCTTGTAGGCAACTCATTAAATATGTCGGGGTAGGTGTTCTGATGTATCCTTTAAACCACGACTTGATTGCTTCTACGTTGCGTTTTACTTTGTGCAAGAATCTTGTCGTCAAGCCATGCGAAGCAATCTAAACATCAAAGGAAAGTTGGCTGCACTTGAGATTGTACATTTTTTTGTTGATACATTGAGCTTCAAAGAATATGCATGCTAGTCACATTATCAAATCTGAATCACATGCGCTTATATTCCTCCGAAGTGGTAGTTTGGGACATAATTAACTTACTCAGTGTGCCAAAATTTCAGTTTTTCTTGTGTTGCTTCCGATAGGATTGAGTCATTTGCCTCAATTATGTCGGTGGCGTCACAACTGTACGCAAGATGAGAAGACACCCAAGATACGTGATTCAAAGAAGATTCACATAAATCACTATAAGAAATCTAAAACACATTTATATTTCTCCAAGGTGGAATGTTAGCATGTAACCTAGTTACACAGCGTTACTCAAATAATGCCGCGATATCTGCTTTTCATGTCCCAGTAAACCACAAACGTCTATCGGACGTACCAGAAAAATATAAACGTCTACATTCAAGAGCAACATTCCATCGATATCCATCGTACGTACAGCATGTAGTTTAGAAAAGTCGGACGTCTGAGGAACGTACACAGTACCCTGATTTCAGACGTCTAGTGTGCACCCATTCCTACGTGCATTGAACGTCCGATATATGTGATACAGATGTGTTGTAAACATAAAGATGTTTGGCATCGAGAACCCTAATCGGAAATGTTACTATCTTGTAGTTTGATGGGCAGCGCGAAAACGAGCGCACAACGTCGAAATTAAAAGAAAAAAAAACGTAATGTTGAACAATTTATTTTTAATCGGTCGTCGTTGTAGTTCTTGCTTAACTAGCAAAATAAAGGTACATCGAAATAAAATCTTTCTCTGCGACGAATCGATCTCTGCTTCTTCTTCTTCAGCCAGGAGGGCAGTGACCGCTAGCCACAAAGGGCGATTGGCCAGGGCAGGTGACACCTGCATCTCGAGAGAGACTTGGCTCCGCGCTTCTACGCATGCGCCTCCGTGGGCAGCGCTGTGGCTCCACCCACCCACCAGCGCTCCCCCCCCCCCCCGTCTACACCCGCGCGCGGTTTCGCTTCGCTTCTTGCGACTCTCCAAAAGCGCGCGAACTTCGGGTTCATGTTTCTTCTCCTGCAAAATGGGGAAGACGACTGACTGCCCTTATTGCGATCGCCGTTGCAGCACTACCTTCAACCTCAATCGTCACGTCTTAAACGTTCACGGAGTAAAGTTTAACGACAAGGGTAACTTCGCCTGCTGTCACTGCTTCACCAACCATCGACATCTTGAAGACTTGGTGGCACACCATGAAACTACTCATGGCTTCCCTGCAAAATATGAAATGCGGGAGTTTCCATCGATGGCAAGTAAGTATCAAGAGGCAGAAGCGGGTGCTGTAATGATGGATTATTTCCGTTACTGAGGCAATGTCCCCCACTGTAAAAATGACAAGATGATGATAAACATCTGGAGGGCTCCTTGCAATGGACAAAAGTAAAGAAGAAATCTCAGGCATTTTAGTACAACGAAAAAGAAGAAAACTCAGGCATTTTTTTTACAGTCAGTGTCATGGTTACTAGATGACATGCAGCTTGTGAAAAGCTAGCATATCTGAAAGCTTATTTCAGTCAAGACACTGCCTTAAGTAGTTCAACAACTTGCTTCATACCAGGGATTTCCTTACACCCTCCTTGCATTTTTGCAACACCCCTCCTGAAATTTCACACGTGACCCCACCCAGCTCCGCCACCAACACGTTCTTGTAGAGAGTCCAGCGCTGCAAATTACATCCTGTACTGTCAAACTTGGGCTGTAAGACCACAGTCATACAAATGATCGTACCATGCATTTGTCCAATCTGTGTGCTAGGTATTCATTGAGCTTCGTGAGACAAGGTGCTAGTCTTTTTTCTTTGTCAGTCGTGTGATTATGCATCTTAATGTGGAAATGCCGTTCATAATGACTCTGTATTCTAATTTACTGTGAACTAATGTAATAACATGTACATACAAAACGGGAAAGTTGTGCAGAGATGTCACCATTGTGCAACAATTCTTTCCATGTCTAAGAAAAATTCCTTACGTGGGACCTTCACCAAGCATACCCCCCCTTCCCCCCTGAAAGCTCGGCACCCCACATCAGCAAATTTCTGGAAAAATCACTGCTTTATACTCCCAGCCCAGCATAACAGTAACACTCAGAAATATTTGAACAGAGTTTAGAGAGTGGAAAGAAGAAATGGAGAAGACTACACACTCCAGATTTTCGGCGTCTACGGGCTCAAGAACAGCTGCTGATGGCATCCAGAAGTGGTACCTTAGGTGCCGTCGATCAGGCACATACATTCCAAAGGGTATGACTGACGCAAAGTGAAAGTAGTTGTATAGGCTTACTTGTAAGGTTAGCTTAAAACCATTTATCTTCCTTCTGCAGGAACCGGAGCAAGACAGCTCAAATCACAGGGTAGCGTGAAAAGCGGTGGAACATGTCTTGCACATATGAAAGTCTCAAAGGATGACCAACTAGTGACGGTCAAATACCAGAGCTCACACCTAGGGCATGATTTTCAACTATGTCACACCACTCTCTCTACGTCCGAAAAAGCTACCATTGCAGGTATCAGCGTGCAATTGATGTCACAGCACTTCTTGATACATGCTTTCTTTTTGAGCTGTCATACACATATAGAGAGAAAGCTTTCCACTTGAATATCACACACAAAATATTGGGGAACAAATTGCGAGTTACCTCAGAATCCTTGAAGAGAGCTACCTCATCTTTTTTTAAAATTATGAAATAAACTCATCTATGTGCATGCATGCATTCACAGCTTGATGATGGAAATTAGTTGTTCTGAGGCTAGAACACACTGTGGACAACATTTACGTATGGCAGAAGGGCAGAGATTGTGTCTGTGTTTCTGTACTCACCGGGTGCACGGAAATAAAGCAACTATTTACATTAAAGTGTGGCCCTTTGATCTCAAAGTGCGCTGTCCGACATGTCAGCCTGGATGTATGTATTTGTTGCATTACATGCAGTCCATTGCAGAAGTTTTAGTGTTAGTCACCTAATCAATGGGGCACAATGCGTTGGTGAGTTTGAAAACAGTGCAGGCCCTCAAAGCAGTGCCTTTTTCATAAGTTAGGACTGGTTAACATATTACTGGAATACATTTGCTTGTTGTTAATTTTCTTTGAATGAATTTGATATCTTAATTGGAACCCTAACTGTAAGCAAGTAAACAGTTTTATCAGTATTTCCTACCTTTGTTGCAAATGAAATACAATATGTTACTCAAAAATGCCCCTTTTTTACACCAAAGTAGTGTAGTGTCATGTTGTACACAAGGCTTCCCTTTGTGCACGGCATGCATCATTTGTGAGTTCAGTACAGCCTCGTGGTGAACCCACATGTAGTGTGAGCTCATCTTTCTAAAACACAGTTGAGCAGTAGTTTATGTTGTGAAGGTACTGATACTGTGAGGGGTTTTATTTGTTCAACTCATTTCACTACAAACAAGTTCTGCTGCCAGTTAATTCCGTGACACAGTCTACTGGTAGAAATCGTGGTCAGATATACAATAGCAAGACATGATTACACTTTTAAGCTATCACTTCAATGTCGTAAGGAAAACATAGAACTAGATGCTTTCAGTTTCCAATGCACACATGAAGCATACATGTCTTGTTTCTAGAAAAACTGCAAGAAGGGGTGACCCTGGATGCTGTTCTGGACAGCACACGAAGTAATTTGGACGGAAGCCTACAGAGGATACATCTGGCAACACGACATGACCTCCACAACATTATGAGAGATTTTAAAATTACGTATAATGAAAAATTACATGAAAATGACTACGTCAGTGTGGCCTTATGGGTTGCAAAAATGAAGGCGGAGCATCACAACCCGGTACCCTTTTTCAAACAACAAAATGAGCAGGACGACCCAGCAGTCTTAAATCGCACGCAGGGTGACCTACTAGATGAGAGAGACTTTCTTCTTGTCATCATGACGCCACCACAATGTCAGCTCCTCACGGCCCTTGGCACAGACAGGATATGCATTGATGGCACCCATGGCACTACAGGTAATGACATGCTGTTATACTTTCATACAAGGTTTTTGGGCCTTTCACTTTTCCTTTCTGACTTCCTGATGTGCATATGCTTACTCCTGCTTTCATGACACTGGTTACTAACTTTAAACTGAGAGCAAGGGACCTTCAGGGCTAGCAGGGAAGCTCAGGGCTAGAGATTTATTCTGAAACATTGGTTAGCAACAGTTTCAGTTCCCATAGTACAAGTCAGTACTGCCAATTATTCCCACCTTAACCTTATTCCCAATTTGTAGATCCGGTTTAGTGGTGAACTAGCATTGGTGAAACCAGGACTAAGGCTTCTTGTCATGGGTTAGACATTTTGTGACAAGGCAGGTGGCATCTTTTAGATGGCAACACACATATATGTTTGTACTGCTGTCTATGTAGGCTCTGACTTTTCAGATTAGGATTTGCAGCAAATTGGGGGTTAAGAGCCTGAGACAAGGAGGGAAGGATGGAAACAACCCGGTTTCTTCCGTCCTTGTCTTGGGTACTTTCTGTCACCATGTACCAGGTTTCCTGCACCCTAGCTCTTCTACTGACAACGGTTAAACATTGAACTCTTCAACTTGACTTCAAGCTAGCTTGAACAGAAATGTATGTTAGCTTGTACATGATCTCTTTGCCTGAAGAAATTTCTTTATTATGGCACGCACACGTCAGTTACAGTGTACTAAAAGCAGCATTTAGCGCGTTGTCCCTTATACACAACAAGGCTCACAAATCAACAGCTCAGCATACAGCATGTGCAGGTTCTTACCATATGCTTGCATCATCCTTCCAGGTTTCGACTTCGAACTTGTAACACTGCTCTGCGTTGATGAGTTCGGCTGTGGTTTCCCCTGCGCTTTCTGAATTACCACCCGTACGGACTATGTGGCGATGAAGATTTTTTTTGTGCAGTAAGGGAACAGACAAGGGGGGATATATATTTATTGAATGGAAAGGTCTGCCAGGAACAGACAGGAAACCTGCATGTCAAAGCATTTATGAGTGATGATGCACCAGCATTTTACAATGCATGGAAAGACACGATGGGAAGTGCAGAGCGACAACTCTTTTGTACTTGGCACATAGACAAAAACTGGAGAGAGAACATCAGGAAGCACTTAAAGGGCAAGCAGGCACAGGAATTCACATACAAGGTAAGGACGCATTACGACAACAAGTAGAACCCGAGACAGGGAAATAAGGAACAGACAACACGTTCTCAAACACAGCAACCTATTTCATGAACAAGAAAGCCTAGGTTCCCAACAGCCCTCTGATAGGACCTTACCTTGGTCAAGAAGACGTTCAAGACCAAGAACTTGGTTTTAGCGTCATGCGATAAATCTGGGCGGTTTGCGGTGATGTCAGGCAATTCCTTTGCCGCTAAGGCCGACAAAGCTCTAACCAGGTTGTTTAAGCCATTTACAGCAGATTTAAACGCCATAAAACATAGCGTCCACACTTATCAACATTTTCAGCGATTTGGAAAGCCCCTACAAAAGAAATAAGAGATTGTAAATAATCTTCTGTTGCTGTAAAGTGTGCTCTAAAAGACCACAAAGTGCATAGGCCCTTCCGTGGTAGTGTTAGTGAGATCGGAACGTGGCAAAAGCAAGTGTCCTGTTTTGTGAAATATGCTTTGTCTTCGATTGTCCTTCCTAGCAGTTTGTCTCTGATGAATTGATTCATGTATTAAATGGTTTCCATGGCTTTCAGTGTGAGGTGATTTCCCTTGATATTAAGGCATTATACTACTCACTTAATGTACGGTAATTGTACAACAATAATAACAATAATAAATATAATCGAAACTCAACTGATTCGGTTCCAGTCTTCCACCCTGTTTGTCCCTCACCAAATTTCTTCATGTTCTCCAACTGTACGTTGACTCCACAAACATAATTTTTAATAATGCTCTTTTTGTACAGGCTGGAGGTGTTTGCATAGGCTCGGCTGTTGCTTCCGTTCTCTCTGAAATTGAAAGAAACGTTGTGTCTTTCTTGCAATTCTAAGCTTGTCGCCCACTTAAAACTGTGCAACAACTGCCAGCCTCGTTTCGACCGCACATCCGTTCTCGAAAAGAGGTAGACCCGTCTTTTTGTGGAGTATAAAGAGATTAGCTCCAGGGGGAATTGTGTTAGTATACTAACACTCTGTTTCCCCCTCAGCACTCATCAGAAGGTTGTTGGGAACCTAGGCTTCCTTGTTCATTAACTAGGTTGCTGTGTTTGAGAACGTGTCGTATCTATCCCTTATTTCCCTGTCTCAGGTTCTACTTGTTTTCTAATATGTACCAGCTTGCCTGCGCCCTAGTCCTTCTTCCTTGCGTTACGAGTTCCAGCAAGCATGTACAAAACACTTCAAGCATACAAATGAGTCCTCTTGTACTTTGTGGGGCTTTCGGGACATCCTTCATGTCGAGCTACAATGTTTAGTCCTGTTTTGTGGAAAATGAGGCAGGCAAAGTGAAAGAGGAAGAGAAAGGTGCAAGGAAGAATAATGCATTGAAGCTATGTAGCATGCGATATGAAAAGAGGAAATGTAAAGGACATTTAAGTATTGAGCAAATAATTCTGCAAAACATATTTGAATTGAAACTCTTGTGTTTGAAGTTGTGGCAGTGATTGTGAAATTGTGTGCGCACTTTTGGTTATTTTAGAAAGGGTTCCACATGATTCTTGCTGAATGTTTATCTTCATGAAGTTGGGCAATTTATGGTGATTTTTCTGGTCTGCACAAGGCCTACCCTGCAGTCATCAGCAATATAAACCTGAATGTGGAAACATGATGGATAACTAAGGGTGGACTTCACCAGAAGTGACATTCCTATGGTCACAGGTGGGGCAACTACAATGGCACGAGGTTGTGTCTTACATAACGTCTTACAATGTCTTACAATAACGAGGTTGTGTCTTACGCGTGCCTCATATGAGCCAAAACTGCTGACCTGGGAGCACCCCTTACAATGTACTGAAATGTCGACGCGGGCATCAACTTGTTTCGTTAAATTTAACGTGTACAGCGATTTATCCCTCTAATAATTCCTTTAAAGTTCTTTTGTATAAGTGCTTATAGTCAATACCGAATGATGAAAAAATTATCGTTTAGTGTTTTTCTGATAAAGCTGAAAATGTGGAACAGTACTTATTGCTTTTTGTCCCCTGGACAAATTGCAGGCCTTGAGGACACTAATGGATGAGCCGAACGAAGAGAAATTCAAAGAACTCTTGGAAGCCTTTGTTCAAGAGTGCAGGACACAGGAGTGCATGACAGCCTTCCTAAATTACTTCTTGCAATACTATGCTGGCAGAGCAAATGTTTGGGCAGCCTGTTATCGTGCAGGAGCTGGGATCAACACGAACATGAGGCTTGAGGCCCTACACAGGGTATTGAAATACTGTTACCCCCAAGGAAAGCAGAACAAAAGAGTTGACCGCCGGATATCAGCTCTTCTAAGACACAAAAAACAAGCTCTTCGATCGGCTAATCAAATTCTCCAAGCACGTACCTGCAGCACAAGCCCGGGAAATTGTAAAGCGGCATGAGGCTGGGTCTACAATCCTACCGGAGCACATCAGCACTGTTGACACACACCAGTGGTCCATCGAATCCCAGACTTGTGAAGGGATGTCTTACACTGTGACACAGCTTCCAGACAGTCCTTGTACAACAGAACCCTGCAGCTTCAGGTGTCCAAACTGCACTGCCTGCATCCATCATTTCACCTGCACGTGCCCAGATCACATTGCGCGACTGAACTTTTGCAAACATATTCAAGCAATTGCAGCTGCACAGAAGAAAAGTAGCAACACTGGAGCAGTTCCACTGCAGCCAAACCGACAGGTATGGTTATTTCATAATCGTACTTGCATAATCGTTCCAACTACTTTCAAAAATTTATTGTAACTTAAAAATTCGTAATTTAGGACTAGAAAGGCTCGAGTAGACATCCCACAGAAAAACACACAGACAAGAGAGTACGGTACTTTCTGCAGTTACTTTTCTATGATATCATTACGAGCCAACAAAGTCATGGAACAGAACTGGCGAGCACTTGTGTTCCTGTTACACGCTCGCCATTACCTGTGCTACATCAGGGGCTTCTGATTCCATGCTTGCAGTAACAGTTGCATTGTTTTCCTCATTGCAGGCGGACATCACTGAAGACGTGATGGAGTCATTGGTTACCATAGATGCCATACAGGGGAAGGGTGGCAACACACAATAGAGGAAAAGTGTTTCACGAGCCGCAGCGTTGCACCAGCAGCTTCTGTCCACTGTGATAGACCCAGCACTAGATGATAAGATAGCGTCCACACTAGACACCCTGATTCAGGCTGTGGCCTCGGCCAGATCTGGTAATACAGTTACCCTGCCACGAGAAGCTCCTAACAAGAAAGTAGTGCCCCAGCCACGGTTTATGAGCTGTAGGAAGAAAGGCGCGAAAGCATCAACGACACACATGACAAAGCCTACACACAAGGAGAAAGATGATATGACATCAGTTCTGTTCCACATGGGAGAAGTTCACCACAGTGGGTTTGACCACACGTACAATAAGTAACTGGTCATCACGAGAGGAACATATGTTTTGCATGAGCCTTCACCCTTAACTGCATGTTGAGGCCTGGTTTCTTGTAAATATTCACCACTGTGACCTTGTTTTATTATAATCTGTGTCAGACAGTCTCGCTAGAAGTTTCTGTTAAGTATCGACAATGTGTGGTCTTTGCAGTATGACATGTCCATTACATGATTACTTATCCCGATTAATTGTGATATAAAACCTACCTTCAAAATCATCATTCGTAGAGCCCTTTCGTGATGAAACGTGTTCAACATGTGATACTCAACATGTAAAAAACGCGAAAGGGCACAAGACGACAAACACGTACGTCGTTCAACTAGTAACTGCATTTATCTACCACGGTAGTCTGGAAAGACCACGCAAAGGCTGGGAGAACATAAAGCTCAAACTGGGACAAGGTTGGAGACCTACGGTTGGCTAACATTGTCAGTAGCACACTCAATAACCCGAGTATTTGTGTACGTGCTGCTGACAATGTAAGTCAAAGTTCTGTAACCTTGTCCCCGTCTGAGCTCGGCCTCGCCTTCATGAAACGGACTTTCCCCGGTGGTGCTGTCCGAATAAACTTACTCAGCTCACCACGCGTGGCCCGAATATCTGATGTGTTCGTTCAAATCAGTAAACATTAGGGACTCGTTCAAAAGATTAGTTCGCGAATCATTGACGCCAGTGGGTCATGTGACCCTGATCATTACTAGTTTTCTATGCGGAGCCTCTGCCGTAGCCACTGAGGCGCCAAATTCGAAGTAGGCAGGCACCAGGGGACTGGTTTAAGATTTCTAAGTAGTGATCATTACTAAATACGTACATGAAAAACATGTTCGCCATCTCACTTGCTAGCCAGAAAGGGCCTTTTCCGGTATACCTGACAAATAACTTGGATTTATCGAGTGCCGATCACCACCAGCGATACGTAGCGCGAGCCGATCATAAACAAAAAATAATCAGAAAACACATTTTTGATTCTGAATACCTCCACCCATACGACATCTGCCACAAAGCTCGATATCGACACGCCGTAGTGAACCATCAACGCTAAGATTCCAAAGGAGACCAGCAAGAACAGCGCAATTGTACGCAGCGAGTCGCGGAGAACCGTTCTGTATCGTTCTTCGATCCCTGGCTTTGCGACTCGCCGTCAGTGCTCTCCGATTCATCCGAGATCGTGGGGCTTGGCCAATCACAAACTGGTAAGCTCTCAGTGTGGCCAATCGAGCTCGTGGCCTGTCATATTCAAGCTTCAGAGGAATGCCGACAGATGGCGCCCGCGCCGGAATAGTTGAGTGTTGATTCATTCGATCGCTGGGAACGGCGGAAACACTACCTCGAGCGGCAAGTAAGCTTGTAGTGCTACTGAAGACTAACGAGACCAGACAACAACATGGCGGTGGAATTGCCAGGTCAGAGCGAGAGCTCGGGCTGAGCGAGGCAAGGCTATTTATTATTCGCGCCTTGATGTGATGGCGCTGGCAATGCCGCCACAGGGCCTCCCCCCTAGCCAAGCGCTGGAAGCTGGCGAATAGAAACGAGCTTGGGAGCCCAAGTGACTTGTCGGGGCGGTCTGAGTCGGGTAGACAGCCGAGGAGGCGACGGTGGGGGAAGAGTAGTTGG
The DNA here is from genome assembly GCF_037126465.1 of Ornithodoros turicata. Classification (NCBI taxonomy): domain Eukaryota; kingdom Metazoa; phylum Arthropoda; class Arachnida; order Ixodida; family Argasidae; genus Ornithodoros; species Ornithodoros turicata. The sequence goes on along the minus strand of NC_088203.1, from coordinate 50,205,224 downwards.
AGTAGTGAGCGGACAGCTTGCCGTGGAGGGTGAGTCGTAGAGTAGCTCCACGGAGAAGGAGGGCGGCAACGGTGGTACAGCGTCGACGTATGCCGGCTTAAGCCGTTCTAAGGCAACAGTGTCCTCGCGGCCGTTCAGCTGAATGGTGTAAAAGTTGGGTGAACGGCGCAGCACGAGGTGAGGGCCTGTGTAGGGCGGTTGCAGGGGCTTCCGTACAGCGTCACAGCGCACAAAGACGTGTGTGCAGGAGGCGAGGTCGGGATGCTGGAAGGCCGAGGACACACGCGAGGGCCGAGATGTTGCTGGACGAAGGGCGGCCATAGTACGGCGGAGCCGCGAAACGTAGTCAGCTGGTGAGAGAGCAGTGCTGCCTGGCAACGGGCAAATGAGATCTCCGGGGAGGCGTAGGGACGTGCCGTATACCAGCTCGGCGACGGCGCAGCCTATGTCAGGTTTAAAGGTGGAGCGGATCCCCAGGAGCGCGAGCGGGATGACTTCTGGCCAGGGTGTTTCGGGAGCTGCCCGGAGGGCAACCTTGAGCTGTCGGTGGAAGCGCTCCACGAGGCCGTTTGACGCCGGGTGGTAGGCAGTCGTTCGAATCCGCTTGCAGCCCAGTGTGTTGACGAGTCTAGAGAAGAGGGCGGACTCGAACTGGGGACCTCGGTCTGACGTGATGATAGACGGTACACCGAAGCGCGACACCCAGGTGTTCAAGAGGGCGGCTGCAACTGTGGATGCAGTGGCGTCGTGTACCGGTACAGCCTCGGGCCAACGGGTGAAGCGGTCAATGATGGTGAAGATGTAACGATAGCCGGATGATATTGGGAGTGGTCCCACCAAGTCGATGTGGATGTGAGCGAAGCGGCTGTCTGGCGCGGGAAACTGAGAAGGATGGAGGCGGGTGTGCCTGTGAACCTTAGTCCGCTGACACGGAATGCAGGCTTGAACCCAGCGCTTGATGTCCTTGTTCATGAAGGGCCAGACGTAGCGCCGAGAAATGAGTTCTTCAGTTGCCCGTATGCCAGGATGGGACAATGAATGATAGGTCGAGAAGACTTCTCGTCGAAGTGCCGCCGGAACAAATGGGCGGGGTCGACCTTGTGACGTGTCGCACGCGACAGGCTGTGTAGCGCCTGGCAGGTCGACATCGTCTATGGTTAAGGAAGAAGAAGGGTCACTTCTGAAATATGCGAGTTCTTGATCGGATGATTGGGCCTGAGCCAGTGCGTCGAGGAGCGAAGACTGACAGGTTGTCCCAATGAAGTTGACGCGACTGAGAGCGTCCGCCACCACATTATCTGCACCACTGATGTGCTGAACGTCTGTGGTGAACTCCGAGATGAATGCGAGGTGGCGGGTCTCACGAGGGGTGTAGCTTGTGCTGCATGAAGAAAATGCGTAGACGAGGGGCTTATGATCGGTGAATACAGTGAATTGTCGGCCCTCCAAGAAATGGCGAAAGTGCTTGACGGTGAGATATATGGCCAGGAGCTCGCGACCGAAGACACTGTAGCGAGTCTCCTGGGGCTTCATCTTGCGTGAAAAGAATGCTAGAGGGCGCCAAGCGCCAGAGATACGTTGTTGGAGGACGGCGCCGACAGCTGTGCTGGATGCATCGACCATGATGGACGTTGGGGCGTCGTGTTGAGGATGGAATAGAAGGGACGACGAAGCGATTGCCTGTTTGATTGCCTGGAAGGCAGCTGCCGCTTCAGGGGTCCAAACCAGCACAGAGTGTTTCGAGCGCTTGGTGCCGAGCAGAGCCTCGAGGGGACTCAGTTTGGCTGCGCATGATGGCACAAAGCGCCTATAAAAATTCACCAGCCCCAAGAATTGTCGTAGTTTGGTCACGGAAACGGGCTGCGGGAAGTCTTCAATGGCAGCGACTCGGGATGGTAAAGGCATGATGCCCTGGCTGTTGACATGGTGGCCAAGGAAGTCGAGTTCTCCGACTACGAATTCGCTCTTAGCGGCGTTGATAATGATGCCGCTCTGTTGTAAGCGGGTAAAGAGTGCCCGAAGATGATGTTCGTGCTCTGTTGGGGAGCGGCTTGCGACGAGGAGGTCATCCATGTACGCGTAGACAAATGGTAATCCGCGAATGATGTTGTCGGTGAACCTCTGAAAAGTCTGGGCAGCGTTCCGCAAGCCAAAGGGCATTCGAAGGAACTCAAACAGGCCAAATGGGGTCGTAATGGCGGTTTTTGGTATATCCTCCTCTGCCATAGGAATCTGATGGTAAGCGCGGACGAGATCTATTTTCGAGAACGTGGTGGCGCCTTCCAGATGAGCTGAGAAGTCCAAGATGTGCGGGATGGGATAGCGGTCGGGGATGGTTGCTTTGTTCAATGCGCGATAGTCGCCGCACGGGCGCCAGTCCCCGGTCTTCTTTGGCACCATGTGCAGCGGCGAAGCCCAAGTACTGGATGATGGCCTGATGATACCAAGTTCAAGCATGTGGTCAAATTCTGCCTTTGCCACGCGGAACTTTTCGGGTGCGAGGCGCCGCGGGCGGAAGTGAACTGGTGGGCCACGGGTGGAAACGTGGTGAACAACGTCGTGTTGTACGGGTTTCGTCCAGTCGGGTGGTTGAGTCAACGCAGGGAAATCCTTCAGGATAGAGGCGAAGGGGACGTCCGGCGCAGTGCAAGATAGTACGCGGGATGGTGGTGCAGGGAGGTTAAGGCCGCAGACTGACAGGGACGTTGAGCGATCAATGAGGTGCCTGCCGTTGACGTCAACGAGCAGCTTGAAACTGTTGAGAAAATCTGCTCCGAGAATTGCTTGGGTGACGTCGGCGACAAGAAAAAGCCACCTAAAATCTCTTCGGAGCCCGATGTTGAGGGTTAGAGACCGTTGGCCGTAAACGGGTATGGTAGAGGCGTTGGCGGCTCTTAGGCTGAAGCACTGCTGTCGGGGTCGGCGTGAAAATTTGTCGGCGGGTATGACGCTTACTTCCGCGCCCGTATCAACGAGGAAGCGCATCCCGGTGGTACGGTCAATGATGTGGAAAAGGCGGCTGCTGGTGGACTCGGGCGCTCTTGTCGTGGAAAAGGTTTTCGGCTGTCGCGACCACGAGCAAGGTAGGAGGCAGCGTCGCGCATCGGCGCCGAAACGGTGGTGGTAGTGACAAAGTCTGCTGGAGGTTCGGGAGCAGGAACGCGCAGCAACCGATGGGGAGTCTGCGCGATGGTCAGCGCGGCAGGAAGTTGATGATCTTGGTCGGCATAAAAGGTTTGCGACCAGATGGGTAACGTGTCGAACCTGCTGAGACAAGGCGTGGGCGGAGCTTTCGAAGCTGACCTGGGACACAGGCGGAGCGGGCAGTTCCGAGAAGCCGGAGGAATTGACGACTGCCATGTCCAGGTCTGTCAGGTATTGTCCAAGGTATTGTCCGGGTCGCCACTGTAGTGCTACTGAAGACTAACGAGACCAGACAACAACATGGCGGTGGAATTGCCAGGTCAGAGCGAGAGCTCGGGCTGAGCGAGGCAAGGCTATTTATTATTCGCGCCTTGATGTGATGGCGCTGGCAATGCCGCCACAAGCTCGATGGTGGATGGCTTTCGATTCTTACTAACAGCCCGCAGTGAGTCTCGCTGTTTCCCGTAGACGAAGTTCATTCTTTTCGAAAGAAAAGTGCTGCACCGGTCCATCGCCAGTTCTTAAACACATGAGAGGTCCGTGGCGAAAAGAATGTGAGAGAGTTGCCCTGCTTGAACTAGTTCAGGGCCGGGGTGCAGGCGAAAAGAATGGACCTACTATGAAGGGGACCAAAAAGTAACTATGAAAGTGAATTTGCGTGACCAAAGAAACCCTGCCGAGAGGCGGAAGCAAGCGGAAAGTGGACTGAAGAATGTAAACTACGAGAGAATTACAGTGCGGCAGAATGGATTGTTTATTTTCTTCACGACAGCGAAAGACGGTCCCATAAACATGCATTCCCTTGTCGCAACATATGACCAATATGGCCGGCAGGTGACTGTCAGATTTAACGCGGTAATGCGTTGTACGTACACATCATGAAACACACTAGCCCACAAAACAGAACTCTTACTCAGTTACTGTCTACAACCCTGCACATAAGTAGATGCCGGTTCGCCGTTGAGATCGGTCACATGATGTTATGACGTCACGAAAAGATGAACGAAAGAACGAATCTTTTGAACGGTTCAGTGAAGCAAAGTGAACTGTACGAACGAGTTCACCAAAGTGAACTGGATTGTCCATCACTAATACCAATATTAGCTTTATATAACATCCGAGCACAGCAAATATAATATGGGCTGCGGAACTACTGACATGCGACCTCAGACAACTGTGTGGCGATTGTGAATTTTAGCACATCTGATACTATGTGATACTGGAAGTGCCAAATTACAAAGTTGTGTGTACTGCGTTACAAGCAATTTCAGTGAGATTTGTGTTGGAAGTATTTGTTCCTGAGTCTATTAAAATAATTTTGACTTAAAACTGCTGCGTTGAATTACTATTACCTCACTTCGACCAAGAGATTGAAACATTGTGAATTCTGTGCTGCTGCTCAGGTGAAGTGAAAAATATGTCCTGTATCATTCATAACGCATGGCATGTACAGCGTAGAGCGGTGATCATATAGAACGCCCGATGGACATCCATGTGCTTCGGATGTATGTCCACTGGACATACTAAACGTCCCAGCTGAACGATCTTCTGGATGTCTAAAGGACATATGTGGTCTACTGGGTTGTGTCTGTTGACGTAAGGAATGAGGAGACGCTGTTTGCCATGAACACTAAAATCATTCTGCAGTACCCTTGAATCATGCGCCTCATGAACCGTGCAGTATGATCTTCCTATACAGGGCGTCCCAGAAAACGTGCCATTCAATTCTATTAAAAAACTACGCCACCTAGAATCATGTGGTCAACGGCGTTTGTCCTTACTAGGTTTTTGCCACCTCCTGATGTGCGTGTCATGTAATTTAAAGGGACCGAAAAGTGAATATAAACGTATCGAAACTTCATGTTCAGCGAAAAGCTTGAACCTTCAAAAGTTCAAATATCAAAGAACTCCGCTGAAATCGCTGTAGTTTTCCTGTAATCGAATTTTCCATAATTACATGTCCAGGGACCTAGTAGGAATTACCTCAAGCAATTACCCGCGGTATTCAGGACGCGGTGGTCACGTCTAAAAGGGTAACAGGCCATATCGGCCATTCCCCCGCTATTAATCACCTTAGAGCATTACGTCGCCGAGCAGAAAGAACGGCTCGTCGGACAGGGCAACTTACGGACATTGTGGAATACCGCCGGATGAAAGCTAAAGTAACACGAGAACTTAAAAACGAGGACAGGAAGCGTTGGCGTAAGTTTTGCCACCACCTTTCACCGTTCGATCCGGCCACGAAGATCTGGCGGACAATCCGTTCTCTGAAGGAGGCGCCCCCTCAAAAGAATCCTCTCGCGGCCTTGGCTCTCGTTCAGCGTGTAGACGAGAACACGCTTGCGACGGACTTCTGTGTGGTACTAACGACTCCGGCGGCTGCCTCGACCACGCCCCTACACCGCAGTTTTGTCCACAGTTTGACGGCTGAACTTCACCACGACTGGCCCCGTCCCCCGGAAGTTATGGACCGCGACTTCACACTAATCGAGCTAAAGGCAGCGTTGAAGCTTGTGAACGCCAGCTCGTCCCCTGGGCCCGATAAAATCACCTATGCCGCCCTACGAAACCTTGACGAGCGGTCACTCCAAGCTCTCCTTCATGTCTATAACACGTCTTGGCAACAACGATCTTTACCACATACATGGAAGGAGGCCTTGGTTGTTCCCATCCTGAAACCAGGCAAGCCCCCAAATGCCCTATCCTCCTTTCGCCCGGTGAGCCTGACAAGCTGTATGGGGAAACTGATGGAGAGAATGGTTCTGCATCGCCTCGACTGGTGGCTCGAAAAACGACGTGCGTTCCCTCACGAAATGGCTGGATTTCGTCGCCACCGAAGCTCCATGGATCCAGTTCTCGACCTAGTCTCTACAGTTCAACATGCTCGAGCCCATCGACGGATCGTCCGATCGGTCTTCCTCGACATCAAGCGCGCCTATGATACCGTCTCGCACATTTGTGTGCTGCATGCCTTGCGCTCGTTTGGAGTATCCGGTCGGCTCTTCATCTGGCTCCAAGACTTCCTTACGGACCGAACTGTCGCTGTCCGTACGTCCCAAGGCCAAAGCCCTCAGCATCCTGTTCCCCAAGGAGTCCCCCAAGGAAGCATTCTCAGCCCGACACTGTTTAACGTGGTGATGGCCGGCCTACAATCAGTAATTCCTCGCAAAGTGTCGTTCTCCGTGTATGCAGATGACGTCGCCCTTTGGACAGTAGGAAAATCACGCCCGGCTCTCCAGCGCCGCCTGCAGCTCGCTTTAAACAATATCCATACGTACCTGACGCACCTCGGGATGGAGCTTTCACCCGAAAAGTGTGTCGAGCTCCCTTTCACGCGTAAAGCTATGGCCAATTTCCCACTTTGGCTTGGCTCAAAGAAGCTAGAACCAGTACGCTTTCACCGCTTCCTTGGCGTGGTAATCGACTCGGACTTGCGCTGGGCTCGGTACATTAAACACCTTGAAACTAAAGTGCAGCGATGGCTCCCCGCAATCCAACATCTTTCTGGCCCAGGATGGGGCTGTGATCAGCGTTCCCTGCTCGCGGTTCACGCGGCATTGGTGAGGGCAACTGTGCTTTACAGCCTTCCTATTCTGCACAGGATATCAACAACTTCATTAAATACGCTTCGGTCCCTGTTTGCTCGAAGCCTTCGTCGATGCCTCGGAGTTCCACGAATGGCTGAAACACGACAAGTACTGGCTGAAGCTGGTGAGCTCCCGCTTGAAGTTCTCCGTGAACGGGAAACGGCTCGGCACTACCTCCGTTTGCGTGCTCACATTCCCCGCCACCCGCTACTCAGGAAAATTCGATACCGCCCTGGAAGCGACTTCTATCGAGTAGCGCAGAGGACACGCCAGACTCTCACTGGCTTCATAACTAAGGACACTATACCGCCGGAAGCCCCCTGGTCTCTCCCGGTACCGCCCACGTTTGTACGCCTCCCAAACCTTCTGCAAAGAAGAGATCAGGTCCCCCCTCAAGTCCTCCGAGCCCATTTTCATGCTCTGGTAGACGAGAAGTTTTCTACGTTTACGGCAGCATATACTGATGGCGCATCCCGAAACAACAAGTCCGCCTCAGCCTTCGTCATTCCATCCGAAGGCGTCGTGCACGGAAGACGCCTTTCACATCCAACCTCCTCCACAGCTGCGGAACTCTATGCCATCCTTTTCTTTCTACAACACATCGCTGATTTTCCACCCCGGGAATGGGCAGTCTTTACAGACTCCAAATCTGCACTTCAAGCAATTGAAACTTCCGGCATACGAGGCCCATCCGCACCCCTAGTCACCGACGTGTTAATGGCTTACCACACTATCTACGCCGCATGCCACAGGCTAGTTCTCCAGTGGGTTCCAGCCCATTGTGGTGTCGTGGGGAACAAGCAGGCCGACAGCGCCGCAGAAGCGGCACTCTCGTATCGGAAACGGACCCGTATTGTTCTGCTGAGAGGAGACCGCCGTTCAATTCTGCGACGCCCAGTCACACTCCTGGCTTCCCGCCAACTGACAACCGACGTTCTTCCCCCCTCTGTGCTGAGCAGAGTTGATCCAACGCTCGCTTTCCGCATGCCACGAAACACCTCTCGTCAAGATGCTGCATTAGTCCACCGAATGCGCCTCGATGTGGCCTTTACAGCTCAGTGGCGTTACCGCTTGAGACAAGTTGACTCTCCCACCTGCTGCCACTGTGGTGCTCTTGAGGATCTGGAGCATATTCTTCTTCATTGCCCTCACTACGAACCTTCCCGAACCACACTCTCCGAGTCTCTTCGTCAGCTGGACTCTCGCCGTTTCTCCCTATCGAAATTGCTTGGTCCCTGGCCCAATCCAGCCCAGCAACGCTCTGCGCTCAAAGCTCTTCTGACATTTCTGGACACCATCGAACTTCGATCGTTATTGTGAAGGGGCAAGTTATTTTATTCCCCCCATTCCAACCAGCAATGGGGTAGAGTATCGCCTGTGGCGATGAAACTCCACACTCTCCAAGGTCAAAAATAAAGTTGTTGTTGTTGTCTACAAAGAATAAAATGAGCTCCTGCGAAAGAACGATGAGCGTGGGTCACCCACAGAGCGAGACCTCTGTTCCGCACATGTATGAAAAATCTTCGCCTCGTGAAAGGAGCGCATAAGCGGAACTAGACGGCATCGTGCCGTGTCCCACTCCCCTGAATGCGACCAGAGGTACAGCTCAAGCATGTACATGTAAGTCGTGCGGGAGCTGAGCAGAAAAAAACAAAAAAACAAAGGACAAGGTGGAGCCTTTTCCATCTCACGTGCAGATTGCGTCGGCCGTCCGGGGCTGCCTTCTCTGACTTTTTTCTTGTTTTCTTATTTTTTCTTTTTGTTGTTGTTGTAGATTCCATTCTACAGCTATGACGTCGCAGAGGGAAAATAATTTACATTGCTTGATAGGCAAGGCAGGGTTTCGAGACATGTTAAAGGAGCACTGAGGTGACCACCAATTTCTTTTGTTTTCTTTCGTTTTTCACTGCGGAGTGTTCTGCAATAAATAAGATGAAGGCAGGTGACCTATTGGGCGAGCGCGTTCCCCATAGCTTTAAAAAACAATCTCATCGTGAAACGATGCATGGCAGACCGGGAGGATGTCGTGACGTTCGTGATCCCGCGGCACGCAATTCGTAACGTATACAGCGGCACAGCTCAACCGGCGCAAGAGCTGAAAGAGAAAGAAAGAAAAGGCTCAGGGCTCTCCTCTCTCACACGAGGACTGTGCCGTCCCTTCGTAACTGCTTTTCTAAATGTGATTGCGACACCGACTACACACCACACAGGGGAAATATTTCGCATGGTGACTCCTGATGCACAGCTTGTCGTATGTGGCAGAGTTTTGAGCCACGTTAACCTCATGCCATGCCACCTCTTTGCTCCTTTTCAGTTTCTGAAGAAAGTGTTACCAAAAGGTCTTTCTAGCGTGCATTGTCTTATGCATTTTTATTTGATGGTATCCAGGTGCCCAAGTTTGGCCTCCTGCTGTCCATGGCAGTGCTCTTTCTCTATAACGGTACCTTCCCAAGTTTGTGAAGAAGACGAACAAGAACGCACCTTGCCTGAAGAGTCTGATTGTGTGGCAGATGAAATGTTCCCGAGCATGCCAACCATTCCTTTAAACTTCTCACGCTACAGTGCAGCTGGTAACCTCAGAGGCTTCACCTCTTTAGTGTTTGTGAGAATATGTAAACATATGCGGCTGTCGGAGACATGAAGCAACGTTTGATGTTTAACTGCCAGTCGCTAGGGCGTACTCCTCATACACACATTATATTTTCGACTCTTCAATTCTTTATGCCTGTTGCTCCAGCTAATGACCATGGCGGCACGTCACCAATTCTTGAACGTGCGCCCAGCAGACCACCGACTGCACACAGACGTGCATAAGACGTCGCAACATGGATATTTGGATATGCAGTGGATTTTCGTGAGGGTCCAACTTACATCCAATGGATATCCATGGGAGCTGGACTTTACCCCTGTTTTCTGATCCTAGGAATCTCCAGACAATGTCTTTCATGGACATGTGGATATGAGGTGGATATTATACGGTGCCAATATAAAGACTCCGTAATTTAGTAGTTTTGATACTGTTTGTCGTTTGATCAGTAAGTATATTATAGTATCATAGCCCAAGGTTATTATTTAAGGTGTTATTGTTAAAAATGCTCTACCTCCCAAAAAATGAAAAAAAAACAAAAAAAACAAAACAGCAGGCTCCCTTTGTGCCCCCTCCACAGCGAGCGCGGATTTCATGGGAGACCAGATCACTCGCAGTGGCCTCTCTTGGCGAAATGGCCGGAGGCCAGAGCATATACTGTAGTACAAGTTGTTGGGGCACGTTCATTCTAAGTGTATTGGGCGGAACCCGTTTGTTACGGTGAAAGGGGCTGTCTTTGCAAGTAGCTCACGTATCTGCAGAGTCAAGGTATAATCAATAACGTGACTCGCATTCCTTCCTGCCAAATACTGTGTTTTTAATTCAAGCTATCGTTTATAATGTGATTAGCTGCTTAGTGGAGCTGTAAGTGATCGAATTCCACTGTTGTTTGACGAGCGTTACGCATAGATAAATACTTTCACGACTTGCAGCACGTGAACGATAAAAATATATAACGATTTTACTTGTTCCTCCATATCCAGTTAGCGTTTACAGAAGTTTTTGCTTGCTTTCAGCACAACAAAGTATGTGGCAGTCGGAACAGGATGTCATAAACTTCACATTTATCCGTATATTTCCCTGCAAAGTCCTGGCGACGTTCTTGTGACGTCCAACCAGTGCCCAAAATCTCGTGTACTGGATCTTACATGGATATCCCAGGGATCTCCAGGCTGCTTCCTCCAGCCAAATATCCAAAATGCGATGTCCTGCGGATGTACCTAGGACATCTGTTGTTTGCTGGGTAATACCGAAACGCGAATGTCGTTCTGAGACATCCAGTAGATATCGCATGGTTGTCCAGATATTCAGGATGTTCGCGACCTTATGGGGATGTCCTATTGATATGAATGGTTTACTTGGCGTGGAGGGAATGGGTGAGGATGACTTTGGGACTGACAAAAGGAACTAACAAAGTGTTCTTCAATGGTATATGACTATGAGCAACTACGTTATAGTCCCAGCACTGTTATAACTGTGTTTATGGTATCTGATATATGTGCCGGTTTGCTTTGCATTGCAATGCACCCTGCAATGAAAGCACCATCCTCACATCAAGAGAGTCTGTCGGTATACTTGAAGTTATGAGAATGAGAGTGAAGTAATAGTGAGTTCACAAAACGCTTGTTGACATTTCCACGGAGAACAATCCACGACAGAAATTTCTGTCGTGACAACTGGATTTTTTGTCGTACGACAGGCACTTCTGTCGTCACTACAGAAATTTGTGTCGTCATGACAAGGGTCATGTCGAAAGGGTCATGAAAGGGCCATGTCGCCTGTCGTAACGACAAGCACTTTTGTCGTGTGACGTACACGTTTGTCGTCACGACAGACTGTTCTGTCGTTACAACAGGCGGTCTTGTTGTAACTACAAAAGAGTCTGTAGTAACGACAGGAATGGATGCTGTACAACAAGCAGCTCTGTCGTACGACAGACATATTTCCCGTCGCCGTAGATAGTCGATCTCGCTGTGGCGACAGGTACTTGTCGTGCAATAAACAGCATGGGAGAGGGGCACCTAGTAAAAAACAAGAAAAGGAAAAAAAAACACGAAGTAACAGCTGTTGTGTTGTTATTATTGCTGTTATTATATTATTATTGATGCTGTTATAATTTCTGTTCTTATTCGTAGCTCTGTGTGTCCTGTGGTGTGTTTGCTGGTGCCCGGCTCTGGGTGCCGGTAACAGTTGAGTTGCCGACAATGGTTTGAGGGCGCGGGCTCACTAGCATCCTCTCTCACAAAATGACGTTCGCTAGATCTATGCTGACGACACCACAAAAAAGAAAAGGACAAAGGCAGCAAGTACCGGCACCAAAAACAGCGGCGCCGATACGACGATACACTTGAAATCGCATTTCGTGCGCGTTACTCTGGCCATGTTGCAAGACAGTCAACCAAGAAATTTAGAGAAAAAAGACAACGAAATATGAGCAAGAAACGTTCCTTACTGAACAGTTATTTTTTAAGTACAACGAAAGAAGGAAAATTTGACACGTCGTTTTCCTGGAAATAACTCGATGAACGTAAGAAATTTTCCAAAATTCGATTAGTGATGTGCTAGGAAAATTTGTAGGAATGTAGTTCTTATTAGTTTAATGTACTGGTCCTTTTTACGCCTCACGCGCACATTAACTCGTAATGGATATTTCCTCTCCGTGTGGCTTCCGATGACGACTAACATAGCGCGCCACCTGTACGCGTAGTAGGCCTGATCCTGATTCTGGGTGTTTCTGAACATTACGGCGCCATTATTATTTGTGTCGCTCGGTGCGGTTCCCTTCGTTGGCAAGTTTGCAGTTATGTTCCTGTTTATTGTCGTGAGGACAATAATGTCTGTTGATGACTGTTTATGTCGTGAGGACAATAACATGAACTTCCACGCAATAGATGGCTACGACAAACGAAACTTTTTCGGGGCATTTTGGAATGCGACGAGACGACACATGTTACACGACAGGTAAGGTGGTTTCGACAGATCATTTTGAATAAGTTTTCTTACTTCTTTGTCATACAAACATTCCAGAAACAAGGCAGGATGAATGAGCGGCGCTGAAGCAGGTGTAAAGTGGATCACGAGCCACTTGCAGAAAAAAAAAGGTAAGGACCGGCACTTGAGCATTGCGCCACGAAATGATTTATTCTGGTGTTCTAATGGCTGATTAGAAGTGAATACATGTCAGATTTTGCTCGTCGCACGGTGTACGCCAGTGTTCGCTCATCGAAACATGTCGTCTTTGCGGCTTTTAGGCAAGGCAGGACAAACAAGCACTGCACGAAGGCATGCAGAAGAAGACACTGTTTCTGCCCCTGGATTCCGCGAAAATCAGTGAACAAAGACAACGAGAGTTTGAAGACATGGGACGTTTGCAGACAGAATTGGCAACGCTGGCGCAAATTAATCGTATGCCGCAAAAGGCCATCGCTTCAAAAGTTTTTCAAAGAACTTTGCGTATGTATGCAAGCTGCGCCAACTTGTTTGTTTTCAAGTTTATTTATGAATGTACATGTGGTCTTTATTCACAAGTGATTTTTATGATGCAGTTTTGATGTCTTCCTGCGTGTTGCACTTACTATTGGGTGAATACTTTTGGGGAAATTTTGTGAATATATATATATGATTAGCATTCTTTGTCTGTCAGAGAACATCAAGGTAACTTTCAAAGCTAAGTGTACATGCACTACGTCACAGTGTTGCTCCGTTCTAACGGGTGCTGTTGACCAGATATGACTGTGTTTTTGTGACTGCGACCTTTTTTTTCTTTTTCGTTTTCTTACTAGCAATAAATACTGAAGCCATGAATGAGAAAGATGCTCGATTACTTGTGCCAGTGTGTTGAAGTGTCATTTCTGCTAAATTTGACAGGACAATAATTTGTCGCAACTTTTAGTAATAAATGTCAGCGGTAAGAATTACACGGTTAGAAACATCTCATAGTAAAAACAAAAAGCTTGTGCAGTAGGCTCCATATCACACTTTTTAAAACTATATAAATGCTTGTGAGCTCCTGATGTTTTGAACAGTAATAATTCAGAGCGCATGTGTTCAGAGTTTCGGAAATATGAAATCGACAAAAAAGTTTCTTACAAGTAGTTCGCCGGGGGCTAAAGCATCATGCACTGTTACTACAAGTCCAATTATGCTTTCTATTAACTAGAAACTACTTTGACAGATTCCGATAAGACCTGTTTTAGCACCTCTTCACTCCCAGTCTCTCTAGCAACCATGACAAAAACGGTACTAGATGATTGAAATGTCCTCACATTTGTATAATTTTGTGTATTGTCAAGGTCTAGCTTTTTTCCTAGTTTGCATGCATATAATCGCATATGAAAGATATACAAATATGACGCTTAACAAATGCTGTCATATTATGACACTGATATAGTCTCTTTTTTTCCTTTCCGTACAGGCTACAAGAGGCCCCATACATCCTGCTACAGTGAACAGTGCATGTATGAGTTTTGTAAAAGTACAGACAATAAATAGATGTACTGTTCTTCATACACAGGTTCTCCCTCATCTTGCACGTTTGCATGCAATTATACATAGTCGACACTTGTTACTGCAGATGCTGGATGTGAATGACACAACAACACGACAAGATTCATACGACACAACAAAGTACACCAGACGACAGAACAACACACGAGAGGCGTCTACAACAGACGACAGAACGACACACGACAAACATCTACAACAGAGTCGCACACGACAGGAATCTACAACAGAACGACACACGACAGACATCTACTACAAAACTGCACTCGACAGGAATCTACGACAGACAAGGTCCCAATATACGACAGCCTTGTTGTTTGTCGTATTTTTCTGTCGTTTTTTTTTCGACTGGGTAATGTCTATGAATCACTATGCCCCGTGCCTATAAGGGCAATGTAATTTCTGCCCAAAATGCGAACGGCGATGTTGGGTTCTCTGTCCTGAATGCTATTCCGAACAGATAGAGCAAAAGGAGCTAATGCGTCTCCTTTGGTGGTGTTGCTGCTTGCAGAGCCAGCTTTTGCATGATCAAGGCCGCTGTTAGCGACCGTTCGTTAGCTGTTTCGGCATTCAGCCGACGTCGTTAAGTGAGCGTTCATGGACGTCGGCTGCGGCCGTTTCCCGTTGGCACATTACGGGTATTCGGCCCTCGGTGCGGACAGTCCCGACGGAAATGTTCGGGGCTGCCGCAATTCTAACAGCCGGCGGACCTTTGCGGCTGCGGGTGCGACAGACGCTGCCGTTCCCGCTGCCTGTCCGTAGTTTCGCCAGCTGTGTTGCAGGGTTGACCACGATGATTAGGCAGGACGGGTCTGTCATGGCTCGTTCCTACGGGGATCGCCCTCTGTCCTTGACGGCAGGGATCAATTGCTCGGCGGGATGGCCCCGCATAAGGATTGCGGTGGTGCTCATCGTGTCCCACTGCAGGTAGGCGTTCGACCGAGGCTGCCCCCGCTGACCACGCACAGCGTGGTTCTAACGCCCATTCAGGCGTCGACGGGGGCCGATATTCGAGTTCGGCCAGGAGGTCGCCCTGTATGGTACGATCCTCCTGCGCCAACGCTTCAAGACTATCAAAGCGATGAGCTTGAAGGTAGGGCACGAAGCGTGGGTGGCACTGGCGGATAGCCCGTGCTACTCGCTGCTGCTCTGTTGCAGTTGGTTCTGCTCTGCTGTACAGCTCTTGCAGGGCCCGTACGAATTCTGCCAACGTCTCATTTGGATGAAGAGTACGTTTGTGCGGCTCCTCCAGGATACGATATTCGTAATCCGGGGGAAGGAATTCGTTTTTAAACCGCTGCTTGAAGTCCTGAAAGGACGTGAACCACGACTGCAGTCGGAGCCAGCGGGCGGCGTCTCCTACCAAAGCAACCTGCATGATGCGTATGATCAAGACCTCGTCTGAGATTCCCACACCAGCCTGATAGGCGGTAAGGTCATCCAAGAAGTTTGCGACTGACTTTCCATCGGTGTACCCTGAGAACGCAGGGACAGGGATTGTCAGTCGGGCGGGGACTTGTGCCTGCGGCGGCGAACCAACCCGGCATCAAGGCGTCGCGTCATCAACGAGCACAGCTCTGCCATACGTGACGGAAGCTCTGCCGTTGCTGTGGTGTCTAACTGTGGCACCGCAGATACCGCAGTCGACGTACGTTGGGATGGAGGCACGGCAGGTGCCTTCTCATCGTCGATCGGTCCTCTCGGCTCCGTACGAGCCGGGGCGACGTGTGCCGGTCGCTCCTCCGAGTGAGAGCGCTGGGGTACTGGAGTTTTTGCACGACTCCCGAGCTTGTACCCGCGGGGCGGCGTACGGTCCATCTGCTCCACGGGTCAGGCACTGGGCGGGAGGTATAACACTCAATGAAAACGAGCGGCGAAAATGCTGCCGCAACAAAGCGTAGTACAAAGAAAAAAATGAAAGAACACGAAGTAATTGAAGTACCACAATCCGGCGGTATCACACTGAAATAAAACTCGACACACTAAAATGGAACGAAAAAAATAGAACGTGCCACGTCTCCCACGTCGTCGAACGAACGAACGAGCGAGCTCGTGCCCCACGTTTGGGCGCCATTTGTGGGAGCCTACTCCCACTCTCGGGGGCAAAGCCCGTCCATTCGATCCCAGTGGAAGGCGAAACACAACTAGAAATACAAGATGTGCCAAGAAACCCTTTACTTTAACAACTCGCATGTTACAGTCTGTTCCTGTGCGCTTCCACGTCCACAGTCTTAAGGTCCGTTACAGTGTGCTTCCACGTTCACACTGCGTCAAAACCCTTCGTCGTCCTCCTTTTTACCACCTGTCCCTAACCCCATCGTCGTCCTCCTTTTTACCACCTGTCCCTAACCCCATCGTCGTCCTCCAACCTCCCAATTTCTTCGTCCTCTTTTTCCCCACAAATGAGCACCGATATGATCTAATTAAGTGTCGAGGCACACTACAAAACAGAACAGACAATTGCTATACATTGAATTGATGGACGGATTTTGTACTCGTTACCATAGGTCATGGGAGGACCTGATAAAAAGCTGCTTCGAAAAGGAGGAGCCTCGAACCGATTCAATTATCGCTGCATTTCAATACGTCCTAGACATGGTCGTATTCGGAGATATGGTGCAAATTATGGAATTCAAGATGCGAGAACTTGTATGCCGAATCTACAATAGTTATAAAAATATTTGCACGTCAACATCGGAAGGACCACTGGGATTGGTGGCGGAGTTTTTGAGGTTTGCTAACGAAGAACTGAAATACACTAGACCGAATGTAATTGTAATCATTGCAATGGGCATTGCATTAATCAAGAAAGCAATCAGATCAAACTATCATATACAAGCCGTCTATATCGCACGATTCATTACGGATTTGTTGAAGTTACACCTAATGGTTGAGACGGAAAGTACATAAAAAATCTTATCACGTGATATATTCCACCCTAGAGCCTCTACACATTCATTTTACCAGTCAATGATGTCGAATGAACAGAAGTTCAATATTGTCGTGCAAGGTCTGATGTGCCATCACTTATTGAAACTCAACAAACATATCAATTGCGGTGGACCACGGGACGATTTTCATCTAATACTCTATTGTACGCCATTCAAGAATCTTCATACAAAGAAAGTAAACATCAATAAGAGACTGTGCAAGTTCATCGCAACATAGTGCAAGTTGTTGAAGCAATACAAACACGGCGACAACATATCACCTGTTTTAATCAACGCCGGATTCAAGCGCCCAATAATCAGAATAAACTACTTGATGTCTTCGGAATTCATCAATCGAGACAACAAACGGAAACTTCAGAGTTTGGAATAGAACTGTAATTTATCGAAATAAACAAGTGTATAATTGAAATAATAAATATATTCTTTGTCATCATTGTAATGTATTCTACACATTGCAACGAAAACAGATTGTGATTAGATTGGAGATTGCTAAGGAGACGTTTATTCCACACTATGTACAGGGATCTTCGCATTTAATCAGCGCTGGCAATCAAAGAGATTTTACAGGAACACACTCTATACAACACCGACACCCGAAGGAAATAATTGTAGAAGAATCGCTAATTGAAATTTAGAGGTATATTACATCAATCTTTGTTTACAAAGAGCATCACTAATATTTATTATATTTTACTTTATTACTTATTTTATGAATGAAATTGCACAGTGTATATATTTTCTCAAACGTTTGAACAGTTGACAATACTATATTGAAAGGAATCTATGATCAAATGACGCGATGCAAGTGATGGACAAGCATGACGCGCAGGCGGAGTCTACAATTCTAATCATCATAACGTGCGGCACACAGTTCCAATAAGATTTTGGAGAATCGAATCACACAACTGTCACCAGAAATGTTTAACCACTATACAATGAAGATGAGCACTATGCGTAAGATATGTAATTATAATAAGTAACTTTTGCAAACTTAACCAAAGCAGAACACATAAACGTAGCTCCAATTCGCAGAATGTACCCGAGATTTTGCATTAGCCATACTGAAAAACTATGAGTCTATTCATTATGTTACAGCATATGAGGCACTACAAATGGGAAGGGCATACTTTAATTTTAGAAGATTTGAGCTCATAATGAAACAAAACGCAAACTCCAACACCAAGGTTCTTGTTTAAATTTTCAAAGTCAACACTGTACACTCTTTCTTACATTTTTTTAATATATTGATTAAAAAGCTGTCTATATAGTCACACATTGTATACAAGATATTTGTTTATACCTCCAGTCATCACCACAAAAGTTCTGGCGGCACATATCTACTTCCTTAGCTTCACCAGACAAAGAGTCCCCGTTGATGGATGGCGAAGATGTTGCTGATAAATTTAGTAACTTCTTCGAATCTGCGTTTTCGACTGATAACGGTATCATTCCAAATGGCTGCTTCGCTTCAAGTGTGCCCCCTATGCCTGACATTGACATCTCATTGCCCGGTATTATATCATCCCTTCTTAAACTAGATTCCAAAAAGACCCCTGGCCCTGATGGCATTCCTAATATTTTTCTCCGAACTTATGCGGAATGGGTAGCGGAGTACCTGGCGACTATATTTCATAGATCGTATCACAGCGGTGAGGTACCCTCAGATTGGAGGATAGCTAAGGTTATTCCAGTTCACAAGGGGGGCAACCGGAAGGAAGTGAAAAATTACCGCCCAATATCTCTGACGACTTATTGTTGTAAAATATTTGAACATGTTCTCACTACGAGTATGGTTGCCTTTCTTAATGAACACAGTCTGATATACTGCAGCCAGTACGGTTTCCGAAGAGGTTACTCGACCACTACACCGTTAATAGAGGTCGTTCATGATCTTTCCGAGGGTCTTAATAATAAAGTCCAAACTGACATTATATTTTTGGACCTATCCAAAGCCTTCGATAGGGTTTCTCACACTAAATTGTTGCACAAAATTAATCAGTATTTGAAAAATCAGAAGGTCGGCAAATGGTTAGAGGGCTATCTTCGAGACCGTTCTCAATTCGTTACCTATAATAATAGAAACTCTGCACTTACATCCGTGACTTCTGGTGTTCCCCAGGGGTCAGTTTTGGGGCCCCTTCTCTTTATTATGTTCACGAACGATCTCCCAAAACATATTACCTTTAAAATTAAAATGTATGCAGATGACTGCGTTCTGTATAGGCAGATCACCACTGTTGATGACCAGTGGGAGTTACAGAGGGACATCGACAGAGTGTCGGAATGGTGCCAGAAGTGGCAGATGACGCTAAAGACGCTGTGCATGACAGTGACCCTTAAGAAAAATTGCCTTTTGTTTCCCTATACGTTAGCTGGTGAGCCAATTAAACCTGCAACTAAACACAAATATTTGGGCTTAACGATCAATAATAAACTTTCGTGGCAACCCCACATCACAGACGTTTGCTCCAAAGCGTATGGTCGTCTTTTTTCCCTCCGTCATGCCCTAAGGTTAGCTACACCTTCCACTAAATTAGTAGCATATACCACTTGTATTCGCCCCTTAATTGAATACGCCTCTACAGTCTGGTTTCCACAAACTAATACGATGGTGTCACAGCTTGAAATGGTTCAGAGAAAATCACTGCGCTTCGTATACAGTAAATATAACCCTTTAGACTCTCCTTCTGCGCTGCTGGTACGGGCAGGCCTTCCTACATTAAAAACACGAGTAAGGATACAACCATTGAAAACCTTTTAGCAGATTCTGACAGGAATTTTTAAAATTCCATATGATGAATACTTTACATGCATTCAGAGAGGTGCCACCAGAACTACCCATAATCGTTACATTAAGCCCCCGTATAGTAGGGTGGAAGCCTTTAAAAATTCATTCTTCCCTATTGTAATTAAGGACTGGAATGCACAGCCTAGCGATCTTGTTAACTTCAACTCTCTTGCCTCATTTATTCGTGGAATTGATTACTTTCAAAAAATGTAAACACACTGTATTTTATTGATGGTGTTTCGGTACCTTTCTGGTAGCAAAGTGTCGTTTTGCTGTTGATGCCTACTCCTGTTTAAATTCGTGTTCAGTTGTTCGTTCAATTATTGTTTAATTGCCATTTAAGTCTTGTTAATTTTGTTCTAATTCCGAGACGGTGGATTTACTTTTGCTGTACAATATGCTCATGACCTGTACATTTTTTTTAAATTTTCACACTCCTGCAAATGACATCTTGGTGATGTCAGCAGTATCCCTTAAATATACATTAATTGCTAAAATTTATCAGATCACATTCCGGAGCAGTGGTGACTATCACACATCAGTAAGTATTTAATTAAAATTTGAACTGCTGCCGCAATTTACGAACTGAGTTGTAGAAAGTGTAATTTCACAGCTTTAGCTGGCTCACTTTGATGCGCGAAGGTTTTAGGAACTCTTTCACGATGACAAAGAATTTAATCAAGTGTATTGATATTTTCTATATACTCTATAACGTAATGCGAATTCTCAGTGACGTGGATAGTAAAAGTTACTAATATTTTTCGAACTAAATTTACTTAAAACTCGAAGAAATGGTCATCCGCGTCGTCGAACCCGTTTCCGGAAGAAAGCAACACGCTCGCATGTGGTGCCGCGCTAATGCGTCGGGCGCCGAATCGCGTTCGGTTTCGGAAGGGTGTCCGGGAAACGTGGCCGGCGGTTTGCCGAAACGCATTCGGCGACGCGACATTATTTTATCATATATTTTGTTTCAAGAGAAGCTGCCAAAATGGTGGTAGGACTCCCTAGTTTGACTATTTTGAGATGTTTCTTATCGTAGAATGTCTTGAAGATATCTAAGATGGAAAATCTGTTGTTGAAATTGTGCGTGCTACCTGGGTGAAAGGTAGTACATGTCAATGGCCCAAAGCGCCCTCTGATAAAGCAAGATGACTAATTCTGATGTGCGTTGAACCATGTGCATCCTGGGACAGCTATCAGGTTGCCATCAAGGGGTTCTTTCATGAGTATAGATCCTGTAAATTCCATAGGGTTTATTTTGTGTGAAAACGTTTTCTTTGTAAATATCTGCTGGTATTCTCTAACTAATGTGCATATCTCTCACGTTTAATTTCAGGGCAAATTTCTTTTTAGCGACATATCAACATGCAAACAACAAGCTTGACTCCGCACAATATACGTCAGAACTAAACTCTGCATCAGATGGAGACAGTCGGAAACGAAATCGGGCCCTCCCTCAAGATCTTGGTGAATGCATGGAGGTGCCAGGCCTAGGTGACGCAAAAATTGTAGTGCATTGTAGTGTAACGCATGTAGTCTATATGCTATGCAAGTATGTTAGTTGTATGCGCAGCTCCTCGGCTATTCCTCGTTCTCCCCATGGAAGCGAAACCATCTCATTGAATCCCTCTGAAATAACATCATTTCGACTGCAAAGCCACAAGGCTCAGACTTTTACCATAGTGTTGTGGCCCTTCTGTGAATGTTGCCTAATTGCTGCCTCCTTAGCGGACAGACGCTATGTCCAACCCTTTCCTCCTCTCACGCGCAGGGACACACTTGCATGGTGTACTGTGGCCTTCCGAATAAACATCACTGGGTAGCTATCCAATGGTTTGAAAATGGACCAAAACCCAGGAGAGCTCATACTAATAAAATGCAAACACTGGCTTAAACAACACGTGACATAATTTACTGTTGACGTTTAGACAGCTATGTGAGCATCCTCATCAGACAAACACAATGTACAGGACCGATTTCTGCTTTATTGTAATGGTGATGCTCTTGTAAAATTCATGGAGCATTCAGAAGGGGATTTTCGGAATACTGGCGCATCCAGCTTCATTTAGGCATAAAAGCAGGTCTTGTACTCGCACTATTTTGTTTGTCTGACGACTGCTGCAAAGGTGTCCCAAAGTTACCTGTAAATTTTGTTGTCTGCCATTTGTGTTTTTGTTGTCTGCCAGAGATATTGTGTCACATTGGAGGGAATCATCCAGGTCAGCCAACACGCAACATGTTGAGCTACCTCATCACTGACTCCTTGGCAGAGGAGTACAGTTGGCTCGGCCAAAGGGGAAAGAGAAAGTTTGTTGAACTGAAGCATTCAGGGATCGTTTTTAGTATGTATGCCACAGCTTTCAAGTTTCTCATTCTTGTGAGTCTGGACGAAATTACAATTGGATTCCGAACAGCAGTTAATTTCCTCCCCCTCTGCTTTGACCCCTTAGTGCTTGCCTCAGTTATGGCAAAAGTTGTAGGAAGTCAAATATAGTTGGCCCCATCACCTTGGAGAGGGGATTTTTAATACATATTTCTTCACGTATAAAGTCACTAATCATGTATACTTGAACTGTACGTGTAACTGACAGACGCAACGTAGTACACAAGGACGAGACAGACGATGTTGCACACTTTGAACCACTGTTTTACTAGATGGTTGAAAGTGTGCGACATCGTCTGTCTCGTCTTCGTGTATTACGTCTCGTCTGTCAGCAATATGTACCAACCTGCCCGGTCTTTGTTACACTGTACGTGTAGCTCTGTACACTTCACAACTTCAACAGCTGCAAAAAGAAAACAAAGAAATTGCCTTATATTTCTGTTTTTGTTCTGATTGCGATCTACTATCTCTATTGATAAGAAGTGTAGAAAGGATGGGGTGCCCAGCGGTCTTTGAGGAATGATCACAGAGCATATTGCATCCTGATCCACTGGACAATTCACCTTGAACAGCCTGTGGGCACCTGCTCTACAAAACTGTTAGTGAGTGCAGAGCAATGCACGTAGCATTATGTTATGCATTTGACAGTAGCATATTTGGCACTGCCACGGCTTAGCTGGTTATTTCAAATAACACTGCTAGGAAATACTGGTGTAAAAACACTGGACGTGGGCAGCAATTTCATTTATCATCCTTGAGTGTGAAATTGAAATTTTTTTCTTATTCCTTCCATTGATGTCAGACTCTGTATCAAACAATTTTAGAAAACTTCCTGAAACGTACCTAACGAGTGCAATTCAATTGCATAGATGGCCCTACATATGGAACTAAAAACTCCAGTGTTGCTCCCTTGTAACAAATACAGACATCTCAGGAAATGAACCGAAAACTGTGCTCGATATGGCCTTGACCTGTGTTTCAGTGCTGCTCTATTTTATCTCTCACAGTGACAATGAGTCTTAATTGCCGTTTGTTTCAGGAGCTGCACGGGCCAATAAAAAGACATCAGTAGCGACGAGGGTTGAAGTTGAGGCAGCCATAAAGGCTTGGATGCACCACGCGAAAGATCGCGAAGGCAAGAAGTCGTCGCAGACTGATGCTTGTGAAGGTTTTTCCTTCGCTTCTGGGACTGATCCTTCATTGCGTTGTTCTGAAATTTTATTAAATTCGTGATTAGTTATTTTGTGAAACCTGTTGCACATATATATTCTGGCTGAGGTCTACCTAAAGGTATTATGGTAACGATAAGGCACCTACCCGTCCACCCCTATTGCACTCGACTTTCAGTACATTGCGCTGCTTGGGAGGACTAGGCAGCAGATAAAGGTAAGTCGCGTAATGTTAGACAAGTCAGTCATGCGGTGCAAATGCCATCACATAAAAAATAAAAATACGCTATCTGTCAGTTACTCCTTCATCTTTTAGAGATTAGGCAAGGTAAATATAAATGGTAGCGAAGGCGAGAAAAAAAATACCAAATCTGTGTTAGCGACCCTGCGCCCTTCATGATAAACATGCGAGCGTGGTTGTTGAGGGGCAAACTACGAAGGTAAACAAAAATAATTTAATCGGAGGCGCGAATAATGTGTGTATTAATACAATATGCATATTTTTAATATAGCGATTCGCCCGGTCTGCCAGTAATACGTAAAATTATAGACAGAGCCGAATACGCTTCCGGTTCCTGTCCCTCTGCATGGTGTTAGCTACGAGTTTGCCGTACGTTGACTGCGCACTTTGTGACTGTTCATAGCCGTTTTCTTCTTCATCGCCGTCTTTTCAATTTCAAACCACCAAGTCGAACAGGGGACACTTCTCGGAGAGCTAAGGTAAGGCAGCTAGCACACACGAACAGTGGTGAAACACAACAGAACGCCGGTAAACCTGTTCCTGCAGGCTCTACCGGGAGACGCACCATGTCGAAGCGCGTACATAAGCGGTGCCTCCTGAAGGAGAAACGAAACTGTGACGCCGATGACACTATGGGCGGTATAAGTTTCCATCGTTTTTCTCGGGACCCCTTGAGGTGAGTTCCTATATATTGTAAGGAGGAGCTGAGTCACTTGGTTGAGGACGTGCAGTGTTTGCTGAGGTACAATGCGTACCTACGCCCCTTCCCCCCGAGTATTATTGACAGCGGTGAAGTGAACATAGTGCAAGCTACATAAGATTAATAGCGTTTCAATGGTATCACGTGTTTTCCAGCTTTCAGACTGTATGGACACTCCCTGGATAGGTCATCCTTCCACAGTGAGATGGTAAACATGTAAGTATTTAAGCATGTAGCTGCTGGGCTGCTTTGAACGAGGAGTTTTGCAACGGTTTGCATGTATGGGACACAAAGGGTTGTGCTGCATGTGGTCACATGTACCCAATGCTAGCATGTTGACGGCTTGCTTTGCTTGCTGATTTTTTCTTTTTTTTACCTCTGAATGTAGGGCATACAGGGTCAGGCTGCTGTAGCTAGTGCATGTTTTCATGGCACAGCGTTGCATAATTCTTCAACAATAAAACTGCTTCGCAGGTACAAGGCGTGGCTGGAGTTTTGCAACCTGGAGGCGGATACGAGTCTAATTTTTATGCGCTCCTGTCCTTTTTTAAGGTCCTGTGCTCCCAGCACTTCGCACCATTTGCTTATTTGCGCACAGGAAGGCTTCGGGTGGGATGCAGTTCCTACATTGAAGCCCACACTGCATGGCGTTGGTAAGTATAATACAAGTCAGTATGATCAAGTTATCACATGAAAATGTTGTAACCCTAGAGGCAATTATTGCGAGTGCTACTGGTGGTTTACAAGCGGAAGTAGTGCCTACGCCAATCAGAGCAGACTTGAAAGCAGTGGACCTTCAACGGAGGAACGTGTGCAAGCTGTAGTAGCCCGTGATGACGACAGCACAGGAGCAATAGACCTTCACCAGATGAGTCATCCTTGCCATGCTGAAGGTATACTTGAGTAACGTAGTTATTAGGTTGGCTAACTGTACGACATCATCTGCTTCATCAGAGTGTGGTACAGAAGCAAGTCAGCAACAGCGTGATCTGTCTCATCAGGACCATAGCTACGCATGACACACACCAGCCTTGTCAGCACAGAGCACTGTTGTCTCCCCACCGGCTGCAGTTGTCACTTCTCTGCCAGTAAACGTTGTCTGATGTCCTATGGGCAGTCTCGTCACCTCAGCACTTAGGAGGTATGTGACGAATACTCTACCGCCATGAAGTCCGCAGACCTGCGAATGCTTGTTTTGATCACCATTTGCAGGTGGAAGCGGCTGGCATCCCCCCAAAGATAAGCTCATCGTCCGGTAGTCTGGCAGCTCCACCCCAGCCAACAAAAGGCAAGCTGGATAACCTCCGGAAGAAGGTGCACCAGCTGCAAGCTCGCAACAAGAAACTTCAGAGAGACCTTGAAAGGCGAAGGCGAACGAGCACCATCCGTGAGCTGATGGAGCATGTGAGGTGTCACGTCTCTGGAACTGTCGCAGACTTCGTTGAGGCACAGATAAAGATGGGAGGTGCGCTGAACTTGTAGTTTCACAGCCCCCGTGGCTACAAGTGCTGCCAAAAGCTGTTCCACTTGCCGTCACTGAGGTCACTGCAGTTGTGGATGAAACGTATCCCACTACGACCTGGATTTTCAGATGAAGTCTTTGATGTTGTGAAGCGAAAGGTGACGAAGTTCTCTGAAATGGACAAGCTCTGTGTGATAATCTTCGACGAGATGCACATCAAGAGGGAACTCCACTACAATGCAACAGAAGACTGTTTTGAAGGATTTCCGAGCTGTGGCAACTATGCTCACACCGAGTTGGCAAACAAAGCACTTCTCTTCATGGCTAGAGACATTTGTACCCCATGGAATTTGTACCCCATACATTTGTACCCCATGCTTCAGGTCTTAGGCTACTTCTTCACTCACAGAGCAGCATCTGCTTCAGACTTGGAAGAGAAACTGCTTGAACGCTACCACCGCCTCCTGAGTGCAGGATTGAGGTCAAAAGTTGTGACATGTGACCAAGGAAGCCAGAATATCTCTCTACTGGGGAAGCTGGTTACAACTGCGAAGCCGTGTCTCACTATTGGTGATGAGAAGCTGTTCTTCATATTTGATCCACCCCACCTGCTGAAATGCCTTCGCAACATGCTGTTAAAGTATGACTTCCAGGTTGGCAACCACATCATAAGGGCGCAGCATATCCGGGATGCTTTTGTCAATGACAAACAGCTTGAAATACGGTCCATGCCACGGCTAACTGATGGACACTTCAATTTAACGTTCAGCTCAAAAATGAAACTCAAACTGGCTGCACATATCTTCAGCAACGATGTTGCAGCCTCAATGTTCACCCTATCCACTTTCCACCAGCTACCACCTGATGCCATTTACAGAGCCAGATTTGTTGAGCGCGTCAACCGTCTCTTCGACACACTTAAAAGTAGCCACCTGCATGGTAAGACGAAATATTCTTCGGCACTACAACAGGGGTCTGCTCACAAGGACTTCTTGCTGGAGTGCCTGTCCCAGTTTGAGAAGATTACAGTTCTTGGATGCAAGGAGGCCGCCCCCGTGTATCCGTGGCTTCTGCTTGACCATGACTTCCGTGCTTCAGCTCAGCGAAGACCTGCGAAACTCTGGCATACAGTACCTCCTCACTCGAAGGCTGAACCAGGATGCACTCGAACACCTTCTGCATAATTAGGACAAAGTGTGGAAGCAACCTTGACTTCAGCTGCATTCAGTTGCTACCAGTTGTTATCTGCTACTCGGACAACTTTTTAAGACTACGCAGGGCTCAAACTGTGCTGAAGACGTGGACTCCCTCCTGGCGGCAATACCTATTGGTCCTAACTACATGAGCAGACAAGGGACGAGGGTCAAGGGACAAGGGACGAGGGTCCAACAACACAACATTCTTCGCAGTGTGGTTTGGTTCAAAATTTCTCGGTGCTCACACTTGCCCCTCTGAGCAGAAATGCAGCCTGCTGGAAGACAATGCCACATCTCAGGACAGTAGCCAGCTATTACTTTTTTTTAGTGTAAAGAACATGGACAGTACTGACTTTGGAAAGCTGTCGGTTCCTCTTCCTGCCTTTGCGACGTTTGTGCGTGCGTGCGAGGAAGCCTTCAAAGCAAACATCAAGACATTCTTCACCTCCCAAGGGGTCAGGTCCAAGCTCTGTGAAGTGTTGGACACACTTGTGCCAAAGACATTGAGTTTATGTTCTTCATCGGTGTATGATGATTTATTTCAATTTTTCTCAGGGTGCGACTGTTCTGGTTTGCTCGACATAGGAATGAGGAAGTACGAAATAGTACGTTACATCAAAAGGCACTGCAGCAGGCAGTGAGACTAAGTTCATAATCTGTGCACGTTGTTTTGATGTAACCAGAATTTATTTTCTTTCCATGCAAAAGCATATGCATGGTTATGTTGTCTATCCAGTGCTTTCAGTTGTAACCTAGATTGCACATGATCTCTTGTGATTCTTTCATTCCTGTGTAGCTTACGATTGTCATAGTGCACTTTTACACATAGCTCCTTACTGTGTTGTTTGTATTTTGACAGCCATGCAGAGTTCAGTAGTCTGTGCCTCTTTATATGTTTAGTGTATGTACACCTGTGTAAACAGATACCTAGCATGCATTTCCTATTTTGAATCTTCAGCAGTTTGTTATTCTTTGATACGTATTAGGTGTATCCCTGTGAAAGCCCAAGTCATCATCTCATAATAAAGTTGTTGTTGTTGTTTGATTCCCCTTGTATATAGTTTCCTTGCATGGATTTTCTATTTTGGATCATCAGCAGTTTGCCCTCTTTTTGATATGCATTTAGTGTACACCTGTCTACATAGATCCCTAGTACGTTATTTTATATTTTGGATCCTGCACTGAGTTCAATAGTTGTGTGCACAACCGCCAGTATGTACGGGCAGTTATGTGCAGGGCTAAGCACTTTGTGCAGCTTGAAAACCTACACCACGCGGCAAAATGTGCACAAAATAGCAGAAGCAGAGAACATTGTCAATGCTTTGCCATGCCTTTAATACAAAAATGCTGTTGTAATCAAAGTAGTAGTCATGAAAAGTGTGTGTACGCTCGGAACAAGGTTGTCATTGCTGGAAGCTGAATTATTTTGGCTGAATTATTTTTGCAAGATAAAGTATCACAGACTACTAAACTAAGCTAATGGACTTGTGCCTTCTAATTCCTCCATTGCATTCATTACGAATGCCAAAAACTGTGGGGAGACATAGCACCACACAGCATGCAAGTATCATATAATGTGATCCAAAAGTCCAAATATGTTCACTGCCACCTTCTTGGTACGAGAGATATGTGGAAAGCTCCAGATGTGCATGGGGACAACAATAGCAGCATGCCTTGGACATTAAAGTCCTGGGCACTATTTGCTGGAATTCGTACATTATCCTTTTGTGCTTATTCACTACATAGACTGTCACACTGGTTATTGCACATTATTCTGTCGTGGGTGTTTATACCGGTGTTGGACGAACTAAAAATAATACAGTTTATACTGTATTTATACGGTATTTATACTGTTTACAACGCCATGGCGAATTTACCTGTGATAAAAGAAAGCAAGCCCCCACCTGGTCTCCTGTGTCCTTTGTTGCACGCATGTCGCTAGTGTTAATTCATCTCTGTTTACAAGTTGTTCATGATCTTTTGCTCTTGGATTTGCCTTCAACAGCTATTGTGACATTATGCGGCTGGGTATCGCGGTGCAAGGAACGCGCAGCGCGAGCGCCCTCCCCGCCCCGTGCTATACGTAACGGAGACGTACCAGGTGAAGTCATTATGACGAAATTTGTAGTATGCCCTGCAACGGATGGATGGCGCTGACGGTTTCTATCATGGCCGTCCTTGAAGACGTGGTGGCCAATGCAAGCTTCGCTACCATTTATATGTACCTTGGATTAGGTCCCAGCGGGTATCTTCTCAGAACAGATTTGGAATTGCCTTACTTGTTAAATGATTTCACAGACATTCTGGGACCACCGAAAAGCTTGCACTCCACGTCTCAACTGTTACCGTCTGGGTTTCAAGCTGAAAGGCTGTCTCCAGTACCAACCAGACGCCCCTTCAAAGTTCATCTGTTTTTGTTGACGGAACAGGGACACCTGGTACTGAGACATTTCATTTTCTGATGAATCAAGTACATTGCATCACTTGGGCTTGACTTGTTTTATTCGTATACCCTTGTTGCTCGGTAGCTAAGAGAAACCATGTCTGAGGTGTTTGTGTTCTTATTCCAGCGCTTTCAGAGTACATTTAAGCAGTATCATCGTACCATATGCACTGCAGCCATAGCTGGGCGAACTCACTCATGAGGGCCCTCATGAGTGCCCCTCACCCTCACCTCACGCTTTTGAGGTGAGGGCAAGCCCGCGATCAGGCCATCCGTGAGTGCACTCATAAGGTTCTTACCCTCATGAGGTCTCCTGTGAGTGCACTCATGAGGTCTTACCCTCACGAAGTCTCCTGTGAGTGCACTCATGATGTTTTGCCCCTCATGAGACCTCCTGTGAGTGCACTCATGAGGTCTGAGGGGCGCCAGGTCTGTGTGAGTGAAGTCACTGGTGAGGCCTGAGGGGTGTGAGGTCAGTGTGAGTGCATTCAGAAATGAGGTTAAATGACGCTTACGAGACGTGGGCAAATTATGAAGGCACTAGTGATATGGTTCCAGCGATCCAGCTACCGGCAGGGTGCACTTTAGAGGGCTGGTGTTCCCGTTTTTAGCAATTTCGTCTACGTCGCGCCGGGAACACAGCCAAGCGTCCTGAACTGATGGATTAGTTGGTGATATGGTTCCAGCGACCCAACTACACACAGTGTGCACTTTAAAGGGCTGATGTGCTCGCTTTTAGGAATTTCGTCTACGTCGCGCTGGAAACACAGCCAATGACAGAATGGCGTAAATGCAGGCTAGCTGGTGGATAAATTCCATGATAGGCAGCCAGGTAGAAAACACAGCCAAGCGTCCTGAGCTGACGGATTAGTTGGTGATATAGTTCCATCGACCCACGTACACGCAGTGTGCACTTTAAAGGGCTGGTCTGCCCGTTTTCAGCAGTTTCGTATATGTCGCGCTGGAAACAGAGCAAAGCGTCTTGGCTGACTGATTACTTGGTGACGTGGTTCCAGCGACCACTACACGCAGTGTGCACTTTAAAGGGCTGGTGTGCCCGTTTTTAGCAATTTCGTCTATGCCGCGCTGGGAACAGAGCAAAAGCACCCTGAGCTGACTGATTACTTGGTGATATGGTTCCATCGACCCACCTGCACGCAGTGTGCACTTTAAAGGGCTGGTCTGCCCGTTTTTAGCAGTTTCGTATATGTCGCGCTGGGAACACGGCAAAGCGTCTTGGCTGACTGATTACTTGGTGACGTGGTTCCAGCTACCCAATTATACGGCAGGGTGCACTTTAAAGGGCTGGTGTGCACGTTTTTAGAAATTTCGTCCACGTCGAGCTGGGAACACAGCCACGTGTCCTGAGTTGACTGATGACTTGGCGATATGGTTCCAGCGACCCAACTCCAGGCATGGTGCACTTTAAAGGGCTCGTGTGCACGTTTTTAGAAATTTCATCTACGTCGCGCTGGGAACACAACAAAGCCTCCTGAGCTGACTGATTACTTCATGATATGGTTCTAGAGACCCAGCTACTGGCAGGGCGCACTTTAAAGGGCTCGTGTGCACGTTTTTAGCAATTTCGTCTATATCGCGCTGGGAACACAGCAAAGCGTCCTGATTTGACTGATTACTTCGTGATATGGTTCCAGCGGCCCAACTACCGGCAGCGTGCACTTTAAAGGGCTGATGTGCACGTTTTTAGCAATTTCGTCTACGTCGCGCTGGGAACACAGCCAATTGTCCTGGGCTTTGTTGTGTTCCTAGCGCGACATAGATGGAATTGCTAAAACCCGGCACACCTGTCCTTTAAAGTGCACGCTCTCGGTAGTTGGGTCGCTGGAACCATATCACGAAGTAATCAGTCAGCTCAGCAGGCTTTGCTGTGTTCTCAGCGCGAAGTAGACGAAATTATTAAAAACGGGCACACCAGCGCCTTAAGTGCACCCTGCCTGTCGTTGGGTCGCTGGAACCATATCACGAAGTAATCAGTCAGCTCTGTAGACTTTGTTCTGTTCCCAGCGCGATGTACACGAAATTGCTAAAAACGAGCACACAAGCCCTTTAAAGTGCACCCTGCCGGTAGTTCGGTCACTGGAACCATATCATCAAGTAATCAGTCAGCTCAGGACGCTTTGCTGTGTTCCCCGCGCGACATAGACTAAATTTGTAACAACGTGCACACCAGCCCTTTAAAGTGCACCCTGCCTGTAGCTGGGTCGCTGGAACCATATCGCCAAGTAATCAGTCAGCTCAGGACGCTTTGCTGTGTTCCCAGTGCGACGTAGACGAAATTGCTAAAAACGGGCACACCAGCCCTTCAAAGTGCACCCTGCCAGTAGTTGGGTTGCTGGAACCATATCATGAAGTAATCAGTCAGCTCAGGACGCTTTGCTGTGTTCCCAGCGCGACGTAGACGAAATTGCTAAATACGTGCACACCAGCCCTTTAAAGTACACAGCCGGTGGTTGTGTCGCTGGAACCATATCATCAATGCCTTCATAATTTAATTTGCGGACGTCTGGTATGCGTCTTTTGACCTCATTTCTGAATACCCTCATACGGACCTCACACACCTCAGGCCTCACCAGTGACTTCACTCACAGAGACTTGGCGCCCCTCTGGCCTCATGAGTGCACTCACAGAAGGTCTCATGAGGGGCACAACCTCATGAGTGCACTCACAGGAGACCTTATGAGGGTAAGAGCCTCAGGGCTTGCGTTTGTGAGGGCGGTGACGGTGAGGGCGATTGAGGGCATGTGTCTGTAAGGGCCGTAAGGGTGAGGGCGAGTGAGGGCATGTGCCCGTGAGGGCCGTGAGGTTGAGGGCGAGTAAGGGCATGTGCCTATGAGGGCCGTGAGGGTGAGGGCGAGTGAGGGCCTGTGCTCGTGACGGCGGTGAAGGTTAGGGCGAGTGAGGGCATGAGCCCGTGAGGGCCGTGAGGGTGAGGGCGAGTGAGGTTTCACCAAAATGCCCACCTATGACTGCAGCACATCTTGTGTATTTTGAGTAAGGTATAAATTGAAATGTTGGCTCAGCTGTTGTATTTTGGTCACAAATAAGGTGTTCTTCTAGAGCACTCAAGGGTTACATTAAAGTAGTTTCATGTGTGCAACAGCACATACATTTTCTCAATTTTGAGTAAGGTAAATCGAAATCTTCCAGTTGATGTGTTTCGGTCATAAATTATGGTTTTCGAGACGTTTCAGGATTACATTCAAACAGCATCATTTGTGCAACAGTACATTCTTTTTCCTCAGATTTAAGTGAGGTAAATCTGTCCGCTGTTGTGTTCAGTCAATGCAACAGAAGCTTGCGTTGCATTCAAGTGGTATCATGTATACAAAAACTTATTTGATGCCTTTCTGTAGCTGCTGTACTAATATTGTGAGTAGAGGCATTCCTGCAGAACGTATCGGAGCATCTTGTACAGGGTGTCGAACCGAAACGTTTTTCGTTCCGGTTTTCGTTCCGGTTACATCATAAACGATCCGGTACCGGTTCCGCTCCGGAGCAAAAAAATAACGGTTCAAAGCGGTTTTTAACCGGTTTCGCTTCTGCTGGGAATATTCATCCCCACACACACAAAAAAAATGTTACAAAATGTAACCCCGTTTATTCCGCATACGTGGTATTTAATAGACAGATGTGAAATTGGTAGCTCCTGGTTCCTGTAGGTTACTGTCTGAATGAGCTTTCTCCTTTCTTGAAGCGCATGCTACAAACGGACTTGTTTGTCGTGATGTCATACGTAAAGTACTTTCTTGCTGGGTTGGAGTGATCGCGTCCCATCCGAATGTCTGTTGCTACTGTCTAGCCAGCAAGCACCACCGCACGAGTACGACGCAAATCGAGGAACACCTTCACTCACAAACGCGCTCGACGGCTCCGTTATATTTGCTTCGTGTCCTGACCACAAAAGAGTTGCCACATCGCACAGGCTTGCCCTCGCGTATACGTAAATGTATTCAACTTAGCTGCTCTCAAACAAGGGACGCGTTGCGCGACATTACCGATAAAGAAGCCGTTATGCAGCCCCCTTGGGTCGCTGTTTAGTTGAGGAGAGTTGGGGGATCAAATTAAAACGAACACTACGGCACATTGCTAGAGAGTCACATGTACCTCGAAGTGTGTGTGCGTGCGCGAACGATAAGCCATTACAAAGGGAGCCTAAGGGTCGTAGTATACCAACATACATTCCACCGTAACCGTAACCCTCGTATAGTATCCATGACATGACTTCAGAGCACACGACGTCTGTTTCATTCGCCTATCCGTAGTCCAAACCGGCGAAGTTTTTTCTTGGACCGAAAACCGTTAAGTATATTTTTCGGTTTCCCTCCTGAGCGAAAAAAACGTACGCGGTTTCGATTCCGTTCCGGTTCGCACCAAAATAGCGGTTTTTTTTTTTCGGTTTTCGATTCCGGTTTTCGGTTCGCTCCGACACCCTGATCTTGTATGCTATTGTTGGTATGATCTGTAGCAGTATATATATTGATAATGTTAATTATTCCATGACTTCAGCTAACATTGACATTCTTACTATTTTATTCCCCCCATTCCACCAAGCAATGGGGTAGAGTATCGCCTGTTGCGATGAAACTCCCCACTCTCCAAGGCCGAAAATAAAGTTGTTGTTGTTGTTTGACATTCTTACTTCCAGGTAGAGCTGTCACGCAGATGCCCTACCCCTTGGTATGCTTAGTTCAAGATTGTATCGAAACAATCCACCTGGTGCATTATTTTTCAATTGGCTGTGGCATTAAGTAGTGGTATATATATAACATCTGGTAACAATGGGCCGCTCAGGTTACATGCGACACGCACACGCACGATAAGACATCTCAGAAAACAATGGAAATCATGTATGGATAGTGTGAACAAAGGGTTCCCAGGTTTCAATAGCATGCGCCGCCAGGATAAGGTAACGGTTAACTCAGGTAAACAACGGGAACTCACGTGTCGATAGTGTTTGATAGGCACCTGGATGCATATTTAATGACATTTAATAACACGCAATGACATGTAATAACACGCAAATGACATGTAATAACACGCAAATGACATTTAATAACAAGCAATAACTTCCGATGACATTTAATGGCATTTTTCCGATGGGTTGACGTCACGATCAGTACGACACCTAGGTTGGTTGCCGCGTCAGAGCTCCAGGTAGTTTTGGTTTCGGTTCCCACCAAGCGCCCTCTAGTTTTCAAGCTTTGGTCGTCTGTAGTTTCGGTTTCGGTTTTAAATAAATGGACGCCAAGCTTGGTTGCTCCCACTGATCTCGATTGTAAAAGGCTGGATCGCGGATAGGGAGCGCGAGCGTGAAGAAACCGGCCGCCATCTTACGGTGCTCACAACAGTCGCCGCAGCGATCATGGCAACTTCTTGCAATTACGGTCGTACCAACCGTACTGGCAAGGTTACAGGGCCTAAATTTATACAGGTGAGTCACGCTTTATCGAGGAATAAATAGGCGTTCATTCTGTATATTTAGTTGACCATTGTGAAGTGTTTTTTTGTCCAACACGAGCACTGGATGCAGGTTGCTTGATCGCTCTTCCGACGTTCAATCGAGCACACTTGCATTTTACCCGGCGGCAAATACAGTTTGAGTGCATAATATGCTTGAAAGAACACGTTACACTACACAGGTAGTGTTGTCATCAATATATGTGCGAGAGCGCTTTTTTGCATGCATTGCTAGCATGGTACACGGTGTTCTCTGCGGAAGCAAGTGCCACATTCATTTCTTTGAATTACCTTCACGCACAAGTTCGGTATTACGTCATAATGAGACCACGATTGTCACCTTTTTTCATGTATTGGTATTGTTTTGTGCCTTGGTTTGATTTGTGACAAAGAATCCTACATAACGGTGGTGTGGCGCGACTTGAATAACCCCCAAGAACACACTGTCATCCCTGGGATATCCTAGGGGTGTCATATAGGGATGGACAGGACGTCCTGAGGAGGGTGAAATCGGTCCTCAGGGTATCCCGTAGGTGTCAAAGTGGCACTAATACATGTCCTCACGTTATGCTTAAGATCGTCCTAAGGATGTCATCAGGGACTGAATTAGGACAGCGTCAGGTTATTTGTGGGATAGTCAATTCTGTTGGTTTTACTGGTTTTCTTTGATTTTCCCAATGTATGTATGCCCTGCATCCCTTTACGAACTATATCCCAGTTCTATATCCCAGAACTACACGAGTGACCACAGCGCAAATAGGAATTTGTGGAACATTTATTGCAATTATCGCTCTAAATATTTTAAAATACAATATACAATTTTTGCAAATGGGGCCAAATACCGCTGTTGACAATCATACCAACAGTAATTACATGCTGGTCTTTTACAACTTGCCCTGTTGCTGATAACTTCTTTACTATCCTCCATGTTTTGAGGAGTAGAATGGTGCTACGGAGTAGAGGATTTGCCAGCCTTCTTGTCGGCTCTCTCACGTGCATGCCGCAACCAAGTCTGTATTGCCTTTTGAATCTCTGCCACGGTACCAACATCAGAAGTCTTGCTGACAGCACCTGCAAAAATGAATATATCCACTGAACTGCAAGCACTTTGCAACACTCAGACTACTCAAGTAATTACTAAAGAACACCTTGGCAAAAATTTCATGCCATGCCATTTCATTCATTTCGTGCCATGTTTCGCTGCAGTGGCCGGTAAAATCTTTTAGGTAGGAAAAAGCAATATGTTCCGGGCGATTTGGAATTCGAGCACAGTGCCTTATTCTCCAGCGCTTGGACATGCTTCCAACAAATGGAGGTTTACGACCGGTGTTTTCAACACGGATGGAGCATAACCTGCAATCTGGAGCATTCAGAGACATTCGCAAATGTTAGTGGTCGCGAATCTATTGACTGTGTGTGCCCAATTCACGAAATTTTGGGGGGCGTGAAATAATAGGTTTGTACAGTATGTTGATGTACACACCAGTCGTCGCGTCTCACTGGCGTCACCGAAGACCTTTCTTGTGCGGCGACTAAAGCACACTGTCAGGAAGAACTGTGGTGTCACCGTACGACACACATATTTGTACTGCACTACTGATTCTTCCCATGGTGTCAGGGATCCCGAAACGTCATTGGCAGCCTTCGAACCCTTCATTTTGGACATCACGTAGCTGAAGAACTTCTAGCATCGCAGAGGCGGAAGCAGACACTCTGGCCTGAGCAGTGCTACTGACCAATGGTGACCAACGTCACCCTAATCATGTGAACCCAGATGCAACAAGAAGTGCCTCCTCCCCTCAAGTAACGTTGTGACGTGCGTCCTGGTGCTCACATGTCTATTGTGTAGATGGAGGAGGGTGTTTAGTGCCCGGGGAGATTTGACGGGCTATTGTAGGCATCGCAAATGTGCTATGGTTGCACTCGTTGTGGGGTAACGGTTTTTCGGGCGCACGCCATTCCATACTGACCAAAACCGGAACAAAGCTCCATATCTCTAGACTGCCCCTTTAAATCGACCCTATGAAACTGCTGCACTCCAGGGAACTGAATTTCTGCTTGCCACCTGCCCCCGTCCAGTTGAATTGTTGAGCAACACTGTCCGTAATAAGCTTGTACAGGATACGTCGAGCCTTATCTCCGCAGTTCGTGCCTCCCAGCTTCATCATGTACTTCTCCTGCAAGCCAGAGACACTTCTCATGCATCACTGGCATATTTATGGAGATTATATGCACATCGTATGGCTACTGAGACACATTTTCGGCCAAGCAAAGCTGATAAGCACTAGAATGCCACAATAATGCCCAAAACAAGGTCACATCTTTAATAGTTTGAAACGAGGTCACATCAAACACCATCAGTGTTAGTTTGTTGACTCCACGCCAAATTTCCCGGGGAGGTTGGGGGGGGGGGAGGCATCGCTCAACCCGCTCGATACATATTCATTAAAAAATTGTGCGCGCTCTTTATTATGCAACATCATCCAGAAACTCTGAACTCCAATTATTTACAGTCTCGAGTTTACAGTCCTCTAAATTTCTGCTAAATACCACAGACCCCTTTTTACGCATGACTTTATGAAGCTCCCTCGAAACTCGGAAGCATTCTGTAAACTGTGAACCCCGTACAGAGAACACGCTCATGTGACCTAGGCATGCAAATTCAGAATGCTACGAGAAACTGCAAAACCTTTGGCGTCGCATGAAGCGTTCAACCCATCGGCGGCTGGCTCTGAACACGTGGCGTGGAATATCCAACCTCTTCGCGATTTCCCTAGCTTTCTCACGAAAGCCGTCGACGGTCACAGCAAGGCCGTCCCTCCTTTCTTTTCTTACGTACTCCGCAACTTCGGCTTCGAGCTCTGGATGCCTGCCTTCCTTTGGTCCCGAGAACGTCTTCCTCGTCGACGTGCAGCTAAAGATGGCGTCCCGCTGCTGGTGCCAGCGAATAACGCATGTCCTTCCCAAGCTGAATTCCTCTGCTGCCTGATGGCTGCTATGCGATTCCGCGTACAAAATCACCTTGCGCTTGAACTGGGCAGAGTATGATGCCCTCTTCGAACTCATCATGTGTGGGTAGCTGAGCAAACCGGAAAGTGGATACCGACCCTCCGAATAACTTTAGACCCCAAGCGCGCGGTGGGAAAGAGAGAAAGGAGGCCATGTCAGTGCCAGTGAGGTCGCTCGTGGTCATGTGGATGAGCACGTGGGGGAATGACTCAGGGACGCGGCTGCTACAGAGGAGTAGGGA
This sequence comes from Ornithodoros turicata, assembly GCF_037126465.1. NCBI lineage: Eukaryota > Metazoa > Arthropoda > Arachnida > Ixodida > Argasidae > Ornithodoros > Ornithodoros turicata. The sequence goes on along the minus strand of NC_088203.1, from coordinate 50,167,342 downwards.
GAAGGTGGGGTCCTTATATTCGCGGGCAAACTTTTTCAAAACTAGGTCGCTTCAACTCGGGGGGGGGGGGGTCCTTACAATCGGGGGGTCCTTAAATTTGCGAAGGTACGGTAATCTTTTCAAGCAATGAGGCAGATATCACATACTAACACCAACTCTATGGCGTCAGGCAATAAACGGAGTGGGGGAATATGTTTAATGATGATAAAAAAGAGGAAGTTTTTAATTAAGGAAAGGTAGAGTTTGAGTTATCCAGCTTTTCAATATATGGAAAACAAAGCAGGCCAAGCAAAAAGTCCAGATTTGTTTGAATTAACCAAAAGTTTATATTATCATGTTTTGAGTTAACGAGAGTGTACTCAAAGTGTATGTGTAAGTGTATGTGGTTAAAGGAGCATGGAAGTGACCCCCAAAATATTTTTGTTTATTGCTGCGACGTCTTCTGCAACGAATAAAATGAGATCCTGCCAAAGAACGATGAGCACGAGTAAGACATCGCTCTGCGCACCTTTCAAAAACCCTCTCCACATCCAAAGAGTGACTTATCACAGGCTCCGGCGCGTGACCAGTGACATCCAGTGACATAGCTCAAGCACGTATAAGATGCGCATGACCCAAAAAGAAAAAATGCCATGAGCAGATTTCACGTCATGCGGGGCTCGTGTCTCGTTCACGACTGATTTTTCCGGCTGCCTTTTGTATATTTTATTGCACAGTGACAATACGACGCAGAGCGAAAGTATTTTGCATGGTGACTCCTTGTGGACAGCTTCACAGACGAAGCAGGGTTTCGAGTTAAATGTCAGTTCCATGCTCCTTTAAATGTAACTCCTGTCTGGTAAAGCTCGCTAAGTAAATTGTCAGGTCATTCTCTGCAGCCCTTGGGATGAGCACTGAGGTCAACGTAGTATGTGATTCGATTAGCACTTGAGGTCTGTGTTGGTACTCCAAGACGAACACTGGAGAAAGATGTAGATGGGTAGAAATCCAGCGAACCGGTAGAGATGTAGGAGGGAAGTTGCCTCAGGACAGAAGCCGCCGATATAACTAATACGCCGATAAGGCAACTTCCCTCCTACTGGAGAAAGACGTACTCTAGGGGTACGTACCAGCTGTACTTTCTTCATCTCTGACTCTCTGACTTTCCTGTCGAAGTCCAGGAAGTTTTCAACATCCATGAAAGGCTCAGGGATGATATCATTTCCCTGCGTGTCTTTTGGTTCTTGGTGGCTTGAAATTAGTGTGTCCAGCATATCAGAGTGCTCTCGGAGCCGAAGCGTGATGATGCGAAGGTTGCGCAGAACTTGTTTCTCGAATTCTGCAATGTTAAGTGTGGACAGAATACTTCTATATGATTGTTCCTGAGCATGTTTAAAATACAGCGGTGAAAGGAACTATCATGCAAACTTTAGCACAGCTCAAAGCCTGATGCATGTGGCATCATACCATTGGCAGCTCCTGTGACCTCAATTGAGTACACATGAGCTGTGCTATGTGCAGGATCCCAGTTCAACTCTCTCACAAAATGTGGTGTCAGCATGATAAGCAGTCCAGAGGTTCGTGTGCATTTTTGAATATTCGGTATTATTACTGTTGCTGCTACTCGTCTTTAATTGGTCTTCGTTGCATGTGTATGTGTGTTGCACTGCGAAATATAGTCCTCATATTGAGTTTGAAAAGCAGTCTAATGCTGGCACCACTTAGCACCTGCACGGAGGGGCAGTGGTAATAAGAAAGCATGCCTATAGCAAAAATACCTTTGTCTACTGTTTTGCTAACCCATATGTACCTCAACCGCTAACTTGAGGGGAAACCAACCTGCAGGATAGCATCACCAAAATAATGTCAAACCTCCGGACATTTCTGATTACTCGTCTTCTATACCCACAGCAAGCTACTACTTTCGTCACATAACAGACTACCAGCCATTCTCACATATGATCTCATAGGACGAGTTATTGGTGGACAAAAATATGCAAGTTGAAAAATTGACAACACAAACAAAAGTTGTGGAAAGAAGATTTCCACAATCTTTCCATGAAGTATCCAGATCCAGAAGACCCTGACCTGAAGTGTAACATGATGGCAGTGGAGATGTGCGAACACGAGAGTCAGGAGGATCATGCCCTGGACGTTCTGCGAATGGGGATGAATTGGTGAAATATACAAAATCAACTGATGTGGAAAGCCTCTATATATACTATATATATATATATATATATATATATATATATATATATAGAGAGAGAGAGAGAGAGAGAGTTATGAAGAAGTGAAAGGTAAACAACAAAGGTAGGGGAAGCAATGAAAAAGGGGATGATTTACTACACATTATACTGTAAAAAAAGGTATCTAGGGGTGTGGTTAACGCTGCAGTTGAAGCTCTGCCTTAGTCAGAAGTAAAGGGTAACAAGAGTTGCTTGGAGCTTTTACACGTGTCTAGGATGGCGTCCAAATCAGGAGGCCCGCCACCTAGCGGCTGTCAGTAGTACACTTAATAGCAAGGTTGATCAACAAACCATTGAGTTCAGGATTCACGCATCATATTATGAGTTCAGAATGGGCGTCCTGTTGCACTTTTGTTGTGTAGAAGACTTGTGTGTTTCCACACTTGTTTTGTGCACTCCAGCCTTGATCCCAACTGGGGCAGGCAGTATTTCTAAATAATAACAGGGGCCATTACAGCCAAAATTAGCCAGAGGTGTAGCGTGACCCTCTCGGATTTCGCAAAAAGAAAAAAAAAAGTGTGCATTCCTTCAGGGATATGATGTAAGACATGAACTTTTTTTCACAAGATTTTGTTTTCTTGAGCATTGGGAATGCCTAAAACTTGCACCAAACATGAAAAAATGTTGTCCATTCCATGTGCCCTTCTGACCCATAGGGGCAGCATTTCTGTGCTTTCCTTGTCGTGTGTTAGATGGGAAGGGTCCATCTCACTTCCCGAAGAGCATATCTAAAGAGTACAGATCCTGCGACATCGTAAGAGGTCAAGAACAAAGCATGTTTTTGGCCAACTTTACTATACTTTTTTTCAAGTTAGCCTTCTTCTAGGGGACTTAGATTATTCATACTTGTACTACTGTACAGAGATTCGCATCATGTAAAAATTTCAAGGTGATTGTTTTCCGTTGCTTAACTAAGCAATCAAGGGGATTGATTATTCATAAAAAATGACATCTCTCAAAATTCTCACATACCTGAGGTCGCCTGGGAAGTGAAAGAAGTTGTGCCATATGTAGGACCGACCCTCTCCTATAACATATTGAAAATCTACCGGGTGTTCTTTTTTCTTTAACGAAAAAAAGAAAAACATCACAAAGCTCCGCTGTAGGTCATTCATTAGTTGAGGTCATTTAGGAAGCAAAATAAATGTGCCTTCATGAAAAGGCACACACACACACACACACACATTAAGTCCACATGTGTGTGTGGACTTCAACAAACAAAAAAATGAACAAAGGAAAGAAACTTCAGCGCATTTATTTCCGCTGTGTTAGCTACCATTATAACCTTCGAAAGAAGTTCGCCTTCTACGTACTGTTAGTTTACCAAGAGCGAGTACTCACCCTCCCCCCCCCTCCTCCTGGAAGCAGCTTTGTAGCTATTCATTGCCTGGCTCATGGCACTGATCACGGACCACAATGAGGCATGCTCCTTCCAGGGCACTAAGAGGGTATTTTTACTTTAATATATCTCATGTTCAGGGCTCATTTGCATATAAGCTGAGTATTAGTCTCAGACTAATTCTCCATTGCCTTGGCAGTGTATGGGGCATGTGTTCTACGCACGTGCAAGAAGCGCTGTCATAGCTACTGAGAATGATTATGAGACTCTTACTCAACCTTTATGCAAATTGGCCCTGGTACTGCAGCAAAAACATCTATATCCAGTGAAAGAAAGACTTTGCACATACAGCTATGCTTTCTTATTTTTTTACTTTCTGTTGTGGGAAAAATGCGCGCTAGATTATAAATGGTTTTCAAAGACTTTCGTTGGTGGTGGTACAGAGGCTGATAATGGTACCTTAGAGACGGGATATGCAAGTGCACTGACGAACCTTATGTCTCGCATATGAACAAATCCATCTGCAGATTTTCAAAATGGTAAAGGAGAGGGTCTCTTTTCACAGGAGATTATCACATATGTATAACTTTTTACGTTCTAGATTACCTCAACTAATGAATGAGCTGCACCGGAGTGTGGTGACGGAAGAAAATATTTTTTCTTGTTCTTCAAGAAAAAAAAAGAGAGAAAAACACCTGTAGATTTTCAACAAGTTCTAGGAGAGGGTATGTCCTACAAATGGCACGACTTCTTCCCAGGTGACCTCAGGTATGTGAAAATGCTATCTGAAAAGTGTCGTTTTGGAGGAATGATGAATATCCTCGATTACTTAGTTAAGCAATGAAAACAGGCCAGCTTCAAATTCTTACCGAGAAGTGAACCTCCATACAGCGGTTTATGAGCATAAATAATCTCTAGCTCCTAAGAGGCGGCAAACTCGCCAAATATTTATCGTAAATTTGGCCCAAACGTGCTTTGTTCTTGAGCTCTTACGACGTCACCGAATTAGTTATCGTTCGATATGCTCTTCAGGAAGCCAGGTGGACCTTTCCCCTCTAACACCAGACAAAGAAAACGCAGATATGCCGCCTGTATGTGTCAGAATTGCATGCGTAATGGACAACACTTTCATTTTTGGGCCAAGTTCGACGCGCTCCCACTGCTCAAGAAAACAAAATCTTGAGAAAAAAAGTCCTACATACATACCCCTGAGGGAATACACACATTGTTTTGCAGTGAAATCTGTGAGGGTCGAGCTACACCTCTAGCTGCTTTTGGTTGGAATTGCCCAATGTAAAATGCTGCTAAGGTGCCCTGATGGCAAGCATAGAGTATTACAAAAGATATGCACCACCAAGGTTCTGTGACCTTCCTAGTACACCAGAGAACCGGAACCCTACAGGCGACTGGAGCTCGTCATCTACAAAAGTTAGACAGTAATATATCACAGCGTGAGCCCCTGACAACACGTTCTGTGATGCAAAGAGCTCACCATCACTGCTGATGTTGACAGACCCCCTGTTGCTCCTTGACTGCACACGGTTGCACAAGTTTGATGATGGTGCTGCCGAGTTAGTGGATGTGCTGTTCTTACTGCTTGTGCCTTGCCCTGCAAGACACATGCAGACAGGGCAATGAGGTAGAATTACCAAAATCTGAAAAGCTGGAAAAACTTTTACCTGCTTGTTTAAAGGGACGGGCTTGCAGAGCCCGGGCAATTCCGAAACTTATCAAAACTATCTTCACGAGTACTGCACACATACAAGCGTCAAAGTTTTATTCAGAATAACCAAGTCATTTTCTAGGAATTTGTCAAAAAGTGCTGTAATGGCAGACGACGAAACCTGAGCCCCACTCTCATCCAACATCATACATAACGTCGCCCTGCGGGCAAGCTACCGTTGTCATAGTAGTTGCAACCTGTAGAAGGACCTCGGGTTGAATCGTGCTCATAAGCTCCCTTTTGTTCTCGGAATGGGGACCCCCAATGCACCCCCCCCCCCCATGCACGGGCACATTGGGTGTGGAGTCTGAGAATGTGGCATATAATCAGATACATAGAACCTAAGTCACGTTTTCTTTCCACGAGTATTTAATGCAGTCTATAAATATACGTAAACACGCATTCCTTCTCCATGTACATTGTCAGCGATACTTCATTTCGAAACTTGATCACTGTGCAATGGGGAGTGTAATTGAAGTGAGTGTAATGTATTTTTGGTCGGAGCTGTAATGCCACAGCCCGCACCCAATGATGGGTGACTTCAGATTTGTGTTTATGTGTGGGGTTGTCTCTGAGAATTAACATAGTTCTTAACCAGCATATGGGCCCAGTCTTAGAATGTGTAAGTAACGAAATGGTTTCGGCATGTTGGTAAGAATCAACCATAGTTATAAGGGCAAAATACATGAACAGAAGTAATTGGACACGGACGAGCAAGTGCTTGTCCATGTCCAGTTCCTTCTGTCCGTGTCTGTTGCACTTATGATTATGGTTAGAATGTGTGTTTTTTCGCCTGAGAACTGAAAAAAAATGTACTAGAGTCGCAGCGGTTCCCAGTCACTTCCGAAAGTCTTCTGCTCACGCCGGTGCACTAGCGCTTGCAAAAGCAAACGACTTCTGCATCCAGTCAGACTTTCCAGCAGGGTGACGTAGCCATTCTCATTGTTGCCAACTCATATCACAGCATGCTTTACAATCTTTATCAATTTAATTTGGTTATTTAATAACAGTGAAGTGCTTTGTCGGGTGAATGTGCAGTATTCCATTTTCAACAAAGTACTACAATCAAATGGTAACTTTACGAGAGGGGCAGGATGTACCAGACCGTCCCTTTAAGGGATGCAATTAGTGAGATGAACCAATAACACCAAATTACCCAAAGATGACTACAAAAAATAGCACCTGATTCCAGATAACGGAAGGACATTCGACAAGAAAAATTTGCACTATGTGCATAAATGGTTCTCCCAAGATAGCTCTAAGCCAAAATGAAACAGCAGGCAGACTCAAGAAATTGAAGTTACTGTGGAACTACTAAAGATAATGACTCTGCATCTTATCTGTTGATTTGCTTGTGTAGGGATGCTATAGGTACTATATTATCAACAGTTCGCTAAAACTGGCTAATTTGAAGAGGAGAGCAAGCTTCTTTACAGGAGCTTACATATACCTGTACAATACTTACGAGGCCAACCTTCATGCTGTTTTTTTTTGTCCCTGTGTATCCCCACTAATTTTCATCAACGACGCTGACTGCACACAACTTTCAGCTAAACGTCTGAAGCCTGTAAAATGAAGGTAATTATTTTACAATGTATTGATCAGGGCAAAATTATCTCTCAAGCAACAAGCAAGGAAGCAAGACATTTTGCTCCTTGCCCAAATTCAAGTAAAAATTTGGGCAACCGGCAGAACACAAAACTAAAACGCTAGAACACTGAAGATTTCAGTACTTGTGCTCCATTATTTTTTCACCTACTGCTGGACCACTGGAGATCAGTGTTTAAGGACCTTGGGTAATAAAAATCATTTGAAATTGTAAATTAAGGCACTGTACTGTCACATTCAGAAAGCATCCGCGCTGACCAGCTGCCTGCACCAACTCGGACTTGGTGGCAGTCAGCTGGACACCATCACCCACGATCCAGTCAGGTCGGTGGGAGTTAGTCTCCGAGCAAAAACTTTGTCCTCTCCACTCGTCCGTGTGCTCTTACTCCGACCAATCAGTATGAGTAGCACTGACACATGACCCATTTGCCACATTTGGAAGCTGCAGGAAATGCACTCTCGATGGCTATGCATTTATTACATATTTTGCATTTCCTCGTAACAGCTACAAATCTTGTACACACAGTCGAGGAACAGCTATTTCGGAAAGCGTCAATGCATGATACATCAAGCACGAGGGTGTTTCTTGTTAGGATATTGATCAGGCACTGAAGGGGGCTAACAGAGAATGGGACCCAAACAAATATGCACAGCCGGTAGTGTGCCCACGAAAACGGTAGCACTTTGATTTTGGTCATAAGACTATGGTTGGAGTTGGTGGAGAATTTGCTTGTATGGATGATGCCTTACCATCTCCAGTCCTTCTAACGGCTTCTATGTCGGGGCAGGATGTCGCACTTCGGCAAGGACGTCGGTTTTCCTTTGAGTCTGTAAAGAAAAGTTACATGCAGCAATAAGAGTCTCAAGTGAACAGTATGATGGTGAAGGTGCTTATGTGTACCAAGTCTGTAATGCATTATACAGTGATGTATCAGTCGGTGGGAATGGTTCACTGTATCAGTCGGTGTGAATGGTAGCATAGTAATGCATACAACATCAAATTCAAAGCATTGAGGAGGTTAGGGCGAGTATCTTACAAAGAACCAGGCGGGAGCACAGCCTGTAAACAACCTGGGTTTTAAACATTGAGATTTCACATTAGGAACACGCCAGTGAACAGTAGACAGATGAACATGAAGCTCACATCACAGGACAAATCTTTGGTAGATAGGCCGCCTGCTGAAGTGTTCAGTCGCAAAGTGCAAAAAAATTCGATACTTACAGTCAAGCTGCAACCAGACAGGTCGTTTTAGACATTTCTACTACATAAGTATAAGAAAATGTTAACTCACAACTTCTGAAGGGGGGAGTGCACTGACTCACTGTTGGAAGAAAGGGTGATCGCTGCTGGCTGTTATCTGCAGAGGCTGTATTGAAAGAAGGTAATCAGGAACGATTGTGCCCTAAATGCTGGCAGGGGTGTAACTTGTGACTCGCAATAACTAAAATTTACATCACAAATGTTAGACTTGACTCCAAAAACACTAAGCAAAGTAAATTGCTCACATGCCCGCTTGTTCTTGCAGGGTGGCGTAGGAGGTGGTGAACATTCATTATCAGATAGATTTTGTAGGATATGCCGCTTCCTTTGTGGCACATGCTCTGCATTCCCAGTGGAGCGTATGGTACCTGCTGCAGAGGAACAAAATGAGGAAATATGACGAAACGCAATGGGAAATATAAAGCAAGAAAGGTGTTGGAACGAAGGCCATGCACGATGGCAGTAAACTTAGGCGGAAGTTCAAGCATACACATGGCCGATTAATTTTTTTTAATAAGCTGGCTGAGTAGTTTGCATTTGTTTCCCACTTCATGCCCTAACACTGAGATGCTTTTCCTCAAGCAAACAATGTCACGTGCATCAACAAGAATCTGTGTTCAAACTTTTGCTGCAAGATGGACAATTGCCATAGAGAAAATGTTCCAAATCTTCGGAACTTCTACTCTATACACTTATTGCCTTCTTTAAGCACTCCTATCCTGACTGATAGGGCTGACCCTATAGGAGATTTCACTGGTTACACTCATTACAAACATAGGCAAACCAAAAGAGGCACTTACATCTTGGTTGTCACTGACGCGGAGGTGTAATAGGAGGGGAGCTATCATGATCGTCATCTGAAAACACTTTCCTTATTCTGAACCTCTTTCCTCGTCCATACTCCACTTCACCGTTTAGATCAGACGTCTTGGTAGCAATGGGCAGCATATGTCTTGCTTCGTCGTAAGTTTCTATTCAGCGAACAAAACAGCTCCAGTTGAAATTGAGGTGGCTGAGTAGAAGCCCAAACGACGTACCGTACGATTCCATTTCTTGACACTCGAGGAACTGCCAGTGCATTTGCGGTTGTTTCTTTTTTCGCACATACAATCCAACCTTCCTCTCCTCCTTATCAGGAGGCCAGAAGCACGAGGACCCTACAATCCATGACGATGGAACGACTGCTATTTGGTCCTGTTCTCCCGTGACCTTCACAATGATGTATTTTACAGGAGCTGCTGGAAAAGTCATTTAAGTGATGCAGCGTAGTGAGATGCGTCTTCGTCCTTAAAAACAGAGGCACAGTGTCCATGTGATGATGAATATTATGTACATGCAGCCAGGGACACAGAAAAGTAACACAGGACAGGTCCATGAGTGCACAAGGACAGCGGGCGACAGAGAAGGTGACTTTTGAGGCAGGTGCTGCTGACACAACAAAAACGACTTTGTGCATCACCACATCACTACAACGCATACGAGCGCAGAGCAGTAAGCCACTTGATGTGTAACAAATACTCGGGCAAGAACACTAGTGGCACAACACAATCCATTCAAAGCACATAAACGGGTTGCTTCACAAAGACTTGCTACTATTGAAAACTAAAAGCTGTGCATATTCAAATTGTGCAGTTAGATACAAAACAAATCACATTTCAGTAAAAATGTATTGTCATTTGACCTGGAGGAAAGCATACAGGGTGTCCCAGAAAACGTGTCATTGAATTATAATAAAAACTCTGCCACCTAGAATCATGCAGTCAACGGCATTTGTTCTTACTATGCTTTTGCCACCTCCTGATGTGAATGTCATCTAACTTGAGTTTTATTATGTCAATATTTACTAACTGAACTTGAAAATTTGCCAAGTAAAGGTCATATTTTACCTCAACAATGTGAAGCACATGCTGAATTTTCTCAAGCACATGATAACTGACATGGATATTGAGGATCCCATCCCCATCGGGAAAAATAGCCGAACATCATGCTTTCTTGAGTCCCCAGAGCATAGAGCTTGACGACTTTTTGAGCACCTGCGTGCAGTCCGACGAAAGCAGGTTGTTAAACCCAGCGCATAGACTGAGAGTAGAAAACGTGACAGTTCCTGAAATTGGGAGATTGAAGCACGATTCCAGCACAAGGGGGATGCAATAAGTCATGCCTGTCTCATCTCTTTCCATTATCTGTGTGGGCTGAGTTTAGCAACCACCTTTCGTCGGCTTGGCAACGAAGACACGTAAAAACTCGTCCAGCACTATGTCCAGAGCGCCCCAAAATGCATGATGTTCGGCTATTTTTTCCGATGGGATAGCTCCTCATTATTTGTGTCAACTAGCATGAGCTTGAGTAAATTCGGCACATGCTTCACATTGGTGGGGTAAAAAAAGCGAACTTTACTTAGCAAATTTTCCAGTAGAGTTCGTAAAAATTTACATAATAAAGCTCAAGTTACGTGACATTCACATCAGTAGGCGGCAAAAACCTAGCAAGAACAAATGCTGTTTACTGCATGATTCTAGGTGGTGCCATTTTTTATTATATAATTCAATGACACATTTTCTGGGAAACCCTGTATAATTAAGTGGCAAAGTCAAGCCCTTATCCCACTGGCACTATTGTTTGTCAGTGTGCGGTAACGGGAACACCACGTGGCAGTTAGTTCTGAAGGGCAAGAGCACACACTTCATTCGAACAGCAGACAGTGGCCAGACCTGACGGCGGGAGGGATTTGACACAACATGAATGTCAAGAATTGAAGAAGCACAGGGATGCACACACAAGTCCTCTGTGCACCTAAATTTCTTCCCTATGACACATATTTCCTGCGTCGAAGCAATACGGGCCACGCCTGTGACTTTTATGAAACTGCCATCACCCAAAAGACATGTGCTGTCACTAGAGTTATTGCGCAGTTCAAACCGTCCTGGTACAAGTACGCGCCTGTAAACAGGGTAGAATACAACCTGCAGGAAGTAACGCATCTTTGATTTCAAATGACATTTGCACAGCACTTGGAGTACGATGCCTTAAAGGAGGGGTGCACCTTTGCTCAAGGACTATGTTACGGAGCTGCTCGAGGGGCCTTTCTGGCTTACACAAGTGCCTTTTTAGAGTCTGCATATAGCTCTCAAAAGGAAATGCGCTCCAGCAGTCGAGATGTCCATGGTTTCGAACGTCATCAACCAGGTGGATCAGCCCGTGAACATTATGAGAGAGAGTCCCCTGCCCATAAATGTCAGCATGTTTCTTAACAAAGTGGCGTAGGAGCTTCTCTGCATAATCTGCATGATCTTTAGACATGCTTGGGCTCACCAATATAGATATCGCCACATGAAGCTCCAAAAAGTGTTTGTACATGGCTCTAGGAAGGGAGGTGGCCACGGAAAGAGGGCCTGTATAAAGTAAGAACATTCCGTGGCTTTCCACCTGTCTAGTTCTGACATAACCCTCGGCTTCCTAGAAAAGTCAGCTGGGACAAAGGCAGCCAATGACGCATGTTTGACAGAAACAGTCTCACGTAGTGAAGGGCTGAGGCGGTGACTTCTAGTTCCCTTAAACCACAAAGAAAGCAGTCTTTTCTGAACTCCAAGACATACAAGATGCATGTAATCCAGTGGTACATCCCGTATCATGTCTATTTGGAGCTCCTCTAGTATCGACATGCCTACATGGTGTTCTTTCTGTTGTCGGCCACGGAAACTTTCATTAGTCCTCAACGGTGCATCTAAGCATGGGAAGCACACTCTATCCTCTACATATGCACCTTCGACAGTGCACTTCGTGCAGCTATAGTATTCACTGTGCCCCTTGACTGAAAGTACATATGCCTTAGCAGGGGCATCACAAATAAATGCTGAAACCACCACTTTCACTTTTTTGCCTTTGAGGTCCATGCCGTTACTGTGGAGCTCACTGGACTCTCTCATAAATGGAGTCAGAAATGTGTTGGCACAAAACGGTTTTGACATCCCATAGTAAACTCCTACTGGGAAAGGTGGCAATCTCCTATCACAGTTAATGACTCTGCACAGGATGGGCCAAAACTGATTTTTGCTGCTCTTAGAAAGTGGAATTCCGTCTATATTGACATGTACAAGGATCACATCTGGGATGGTTTCTGCCGTGGCTAGTGTATGCTCTAGACCGTTCTTAAGCCCAAAAATGGCAGTACTTCCCCTCGCACATTTCTATTATGTTGTTTCGTCGTGGAGTGCACAACAGAGAGCGTGCACTGCTTGGAAAGTTCGCGTGGCAAGGATGTAACTTAAGAAACTTTAACAATGCTGTCACGTGCTTTTGGCCGACCCCTGAAAGTGCCCAAGTCCTCAACTGTGTCAGCATGAATCCACTTTCGGTATTCTCAAAACTGCTGTCCGTCGTATGATGACTCGAACTCGCAACAGGTTCTGAACTAGTAGCAGCGATGCGGTCTGACGGACTGCATTGTGCGGATGACGGTTCAGAGATATCCGATGGTGCCTGATCATCGTGTTGCAAGATATCTTCATTCTCATCGACGACTTCGTGCACGCGTTCGAGTGAATGATCGTGTTCTGATGCAGTGGAAGAATGTGCTGTAGCAGCACCGTCATCGTGTTTACTACCAGATAAAAGCTGGCAGCTATAGTTAGTGTCTCTCCGAACGTGCCGGTAAAACGTAGTTTTGGGAACTTTCGGCATGCCGAACACCTAGGTCATAAGACGCACTTTCGCACAGCATGTTATACACGGAGCCTAAAACAAGACATGTTTCTTACGTTCGTCTGACATCTCGACAGAAGCAAGGAATGTGCCGCAGCAGCTTTGCGAAGCACCCACAGCTTGAAATCTGCTCGAAAAATGCTGATGAACAATGACGAACCACGGAACGCTTCGAACTTTCGAAACACACTACACCGGCCATAAAACCTGGAGGCGGAACTGAACATGGAAGTGAAGTACAATATAAACCATTTACGGGAATAGCACAATAGCACAAACTCATCCAAGCATTACTGAAAATGTCTCACTTTTTAAATACTAGTTTACTTTTTATTAGTATAACGAATGGCGAATAAGATATGAAGATATGAAATCATGAAATCGAAGAATGTGACGTGCCGTCTCTCGTGCTTGTAATCCGATCGGATCTAATCGGAATCCATCCAAATCCAAATCTCCCAAAGGGAATATAAACAAACATCAATCCGTGCTTTGTTTTTCCGTATCGGAAAACCGATCTCTACTTGTGGAAATATGTTGCAGTGCGAAATTAACTGTGTTGTGTATGTTCGGCATGAGTGTGTTAACTGCTTCTACATCGCAATACGTTAGGGGTGCAAGTGCAAAGCAACAATTCGCACACGGTGACTTCGTGAGTAGTGCGTGTGGACGCTATATCACCGTACTCCTCTTCTTGCAACCGTTATTGATGTCTGCCTTCCCCAACACTGTACTCCCAGTTATTTCGAGTTTTTAAGACTGCATCACTGACAGCATAAAAGAGAGAGTGCTTGATTGTAAAGCCGATCGTGAGAGTAACATAACTTATTCACGTAACATAACTTTGATCCAGGCCAATGATAAACACGAATTGTATATTGCGTTTACGAAACATAACTACACCGTTATTAGGCGCTCTGTACAAACTTGGGGAAGCACAGTCTCCCCAGTCTAATTCGAACTCACGTCCTGCCTTGTGCGGCTACACGTAGTATTCCACAAGTCGTGTCCCCTAATTAATGTAGTGTCGTTGTGTGGGCTGCGATTCCTGATGAGATGGTATTATCTGAAATATTCACTCTATGTTGTTGTTTTCTTAATTCATAAGTTGAGCGAGCAAAAACATTAAGAATGTAGTTCCGTACCTGCTCTATGGCTCTAAAAATGAAACAATAGACGAAATACAAAAGCAGCATTACCTGAAAGTTACAAAGTTGCCATTTGCCGATATCAAGATGACCAAGGAATGTCACAAAAACTAAAAAGCAGTATTGATTCTTTTTTTCTTCTTCAATAACATTTGCCATGCTTGTGGAGGCATTTCGGCGGCACAGTCTGATGCCGGCACTGTCGACAGCGTGTGTTAAAGGGATCATGAAGACATCCCAAAGGCCTCTGCAAGCATATGTAATGCATTCCTACCCACTAATCCATTCATCATGTGGAGTATTAACCCAACACTGGAAATAATGACAGAGGTATTAAGTAAAATCCACAGCCAAAAAAGGTAACTGCTTCGATGCCTCCACTGCCAGCACGACAAAGAAACTGACTATGATGTCAAAAGCTTGCGGCTCGGGCCACTTGCTTGGTGTAACCTTGGAGTGAGCAAAGGATGTATGTGACGTCAGTCCGCTTGGAGCCATTCTCCACTGAGAACTCAGATTTTTTGGAAATCTCTTCATGGTCTGCACACTTCAGTCCACTGGTTGTGAGCCCCGGTGTGTGTGCATTTTTGCTTATGTGTCCTCTTGCTCAAGGTTTATGGGCTGTGAATGGCCACTCCAGCTGGGCACAATCTTCTCGGTTCTCTCAACATATTTTAACAAATTTGTGTGCACAATTGCATGCATAGCCCATGTATATATAATGCAATCTTCCAAGGTTACTATTGCGATGGACATTGTCACGTGAAGGGTTTGTGTTGCAGTTTTGAACATCTATTCCAAGTACGGGGTGTTTCACCTATCTTTCCAAAAAATCATATTAAAAAATCAACTCTATTGATCTCGGGGAAGCTCTTGCCATGATTTCAGAGCACTTTTATCAATTAAAATTTGGGAGAAATTGAATTTTCTTAAGTCACAAATTTAAGAAGTCAGCAATCTCTTTTACGGAAAATACTTGGTCTGTTTACCCCGTTCCATTACAAAATACATTCCCTGATACAATGGTAATAGCCAAAATAAATAAATAAATCGAAATTCAATGAAATCCAGATGTCTGAAAGAAGTGATGCATGGAGGTTATGCGTCCCATCCACTTATCATTGTCTATGCATCTGCTAATAACGGCGGCACGAACATAATGTAAAGTTATCTGAAACGAGCAAAAAGGAAGCAGAAAAGGTGGGCTACTGTTTTTCGTACGCCATGTCTTGCATTAGTTTGCATTAGCTTACCACTGTATAGTTGTGTTCAACTTAAGAAGGATCAAATGTAGTCCGTCAACCAGTGATGGCCAGTAGTTAACTACATGTAGTTAAACTACCTGATTGTAGTTAAAAAGTAGTTAGCAACTACTTGCAGAAATGTAGTGGCAACTACTAGTTAAACTACTATTTTAAGTAGTTAACTACAGTAGTTAGGTTACTGAACACGCCAGCTACTTCCGATTTGGCCGCCAGCTTTACGGTAGATTGTGCTTCCGACTTTTACCTTGAGCTACTTGTTTGATGACAACGGAGGTGCAGAGCAATTGTGTCGTGCATGTCTACTAAATCTTCACTTTCAATGCTTGTCTAGTGAAGCCTCATTTGCTGTGAAATAATTCTGCAACTTAGTTCATCGCGTAGGCACAGAAAGAATCCCTCCGCAAGCTTTGTATATGACGATCGTAGCAGTGGCTTGAGCCAGAGTTTCTCATTGCTCGTGATTCATATTTAGGTGTCCAAGAACATTACAAGGGATTGGTGTTTGTGGACAACGTTAAGTAGTTATAGACGTAGTTAAACTACATTGCTGTAGTTAAAAAAGTAGTTTTAACTACTCCCCTGAAAAGTAGTTGAACTACTAGATAAACTACTCAATCACAAAGTAGTTAGTATTTATAGTTAAACTACTGTAGAAGTAGTTAGTGGCCATCACTGCCGTCAACCTTAAAAATAGTACTGCACTGCAGATAGGATGGCTGGGCACAAAGATATCGCTGCTTCCTCCACTAGATAATGCAATCCGTCTCACCCACTCTGCTTCCGTATTGGCTGGCCGCATTACACCACATGTGCCCAACCCCATGGTGGTGGTGCAGTATCTTGCCTGTCGTGCTAGTGTGTCCCCTTATCTCCAACGGTGTATCTACATGATGGATTATATTTTTTTTCCTTCTTAAGTTGAACATGACTATAGCAAGAAACATATTTTGCAATGGAATGGTGTTAAGCTGACATACATCTTCTGTTCCTGTAAAGAAAAGGTAACCTTGATTTGTAACCAAGTAGTGTTATTTATAGTGTATGTTAATGACATCGTGTAGTTTCATACAAATTGTAAGCTGATTTCATACACTGAGGATACTAGTATATTTGTGACAGTATGGGTAACATAATGACGGAGGCAAATTTAAATACTCTCAAAAGTGAGTACATGGACTAACGCAAAATTCGCTTAAAGTCATATATGTCCAAAAGCCAAGATATGATCTTTAGGTAAAAAAAAATGTAAATACTCAATTGATGTTCAACGATGTGCCAATAGAGACTGTTGATTCAATAAAATCACTAGTGTTACTTTTCATGAAAGATTACCATGAGACGTGCATGTAACTGATATTAACAAGAAGTTATCTAGAGCATTTGGGCTAATTGACAGGCACATTTTTCCATTCCATGTAAAATTGCTTTTTTATAATTTGCTCTTTTTATCATATTACAATTATGGTTTTCTAGTATGAGGTCCACTACGCAGGAAAATTTAGGTGAACAGCAGATCATGAAAAAATAGGATGTTGTGCATAGTTGCAGATTTAGGTTATAGGGATTCCACAGAAGCAAGTTTTTGGCAGTACCACATATTGGATGCATTTAGATTTATATGACTAGGCTACGTTGTCTATTTAACAAGTTAGATAAAACGAACTGTAATATTAATTTAGAGTCTAAATCATCGTTACGTAACACACGTCATGATCATCTGTGGAAAATTGCTACGGTAGAGACTAATTATGGTAACCAATCTTTGGATTGTACACTACCCAATTTATTGAATAAACTTACTTTTGAAAGGATTTTCTCTGTCAAACTTGTCAATTCCAAAGCTGTGTCAAATTATATGTGCCTCATTCACAAATGTTTTTGGAGTCGTCACATATATAACGAGCATCCTTTTAAATTAATGTTTGTACGAGGAGCACAGCGTGAAGCAGGAGCCCGGACTCGTCAACCTGCTAGACAGAATTCTTTCCAGGTATCCCTTCACATCTGTACTTGTACAGATGAAAATAACCTGAATTTTGTAGTGCATTTGGGAAAATTGAATTTCCTGCAACTTAAATCTGATAAAGTGCCCAGAAGTCAAGGCAAAGCCGCCCAGAAATAAACGGCATTGACTTCATAATGTACAGACAAGTGCATTTTTAATATGACTTTTAGTACATACAAGGTAGCTTGCAGTCAGGACTGGTATGACAGTGGCCTATAACAGGGGTCATGCAATCGTATGATACATTCTCAATCAAATATTATTGAATTATCTCTTTTGCCACACGGGTACTTTTGTAACCAGAATAACAGCATGTCAAGCACAGTTAATAAAAAAGTACGAAAATATGCAATCTGGTATCAAATGCTGATCACAGGCAGCTCCCATATAGCGAACAATATTTCCGTCCCCTTAGCTACCCACGGGGACAGGCTAAGGACGTACGCGAATGACTCTTCACGGACAATCCGCGAGTGTCATCCTCAGGACACTCTGGGGACAGATATCGAAGGACTAGGACACGATGACACTGTGAGGATATCCTGAGGATCGTGTGTGTTCTTGGGGACGCCTTTGTCTGAGCTGTATCGTCAGCTTGTTACGATAGTAATAATTTGTAGCGTGTCGTGCTATTTGAAGCAGTTTTTAAGGCAAAAGTGGTCTCTCAATACAGGTTTCGTCATGAGGGCTACCCAGTGAATAATCTGTGTAGTGTGATACGGCTGGGTATACAGGTAAGTATCACGTTCCTCATCCACTGGTTTCTACTTTACAGGAAGGAACAACCTCAGTGCACGCACTGTGGTTAGCCTCTCTCAGTTTTGCATATTTTCTTACATGTTCACATCAGAAACACACCTTACACTTTAGGCTCCTTCACCCAGCAATATAATAATTAGAGATTATAATTCTTTTTAGAAGAGTTCCCCATATTCTTTTTAGAATAGTTTTTCATCTTTTTAATTTTTAGAAGATACAGGGATTGTAAACCATGTTTTAAACTGATGTTTTAACATTTGTCCAATGCATTTATTAAACAACGTATTCATTTTTAACTGGTTGCACCCAAACCAATGTTCTGATGTATTATTTCCTTTGTTGTCGATGCACTATAAAAATTGGAATAATCATCATCAATGCATCTTACTTCACAGCTGCCTCGACATACTCAAGAAATGGGTGCAGAACCTGCGTAATGCCCACAAACTTTGATTACCACAGCACCTCCAAAAAAGTATGTGTCACATGGGATTTTTAAATGTATTCACAGTATATAATACCTTGTATTAACTGTTGTAGATTTAAGCCGTCTCTACAGTACACTCTCAGAAATTAAAACCGTGAGAACCGTGATAATTGTTTCAGTTAATAGGCATGCACATATATGCTATAAGAAGAAAATTATTTCTTGAGAATGCACTTCTCTGGCTACCGGTGTTTACATCTACTGTTGATCACATTCATTTATCACGTATTATATTCTTATATATACTATTATATTAACAAATATTTGATCACATTAAATTCAAAATTCATCATATATAAGAAAATACCAGGAGGGAAGTTGCTATTCATTGCTCATTCTAACTTAAAATTGAGTGCTACAAATTTAGAGAGAGTACCTGTCCATTGCATTCCTAAAATATATATTGTCATTGTAGCAAGGTCATAAAACAATAAATGTAGTCTTTTGTGACCTCCCTGCACGTTCATTGTATCCTGAAATGCATAAGTGCAAGAAATAACTTTAATAAACTTGATGTTGTATAAACTTGATATAAAATGTTGAATAATATAATGTATGATATAAAATGTTGAATAAACTTGAACTTGTATATTCTCTTTACTCACCATCAGTGACCTTCTTTACAAAAGCATATCGTGTTAGATTTTTTTGTTTACGTTTCACAGACGGGGTACACGAGGGCCAAAATGACAAAATCACAACTGTTTCAAGCTCCAAATCGTCCTGCTGCAATTATCCTGTTGCAGACCATACGTGTGTAGTGCAAGAAGGCTCTTGCACATCAAAATGTAAGATGGAAGTCACAGTTAATGCAAAGTGGTTCCTATGAGAGACTTCGATGCTGAACAAAATTGTGCAAACTGCGGAAGGAGCCATAGAAGATATTCAGAAAGCGTGTCTGGTCTCACAACGGTGCTACGACGCTCTCTTTTAGATGACGATGATACTCATTGGAGTTTCAGATCTGTAACTGCATTTTTTCGAACGTGCTCCACATAACAAGCATGACAAAGTCAGCACTGGATAGCAGGCCCCCGTTCCTAAGCAGCTTTGCTCACGCTGCAGTTGTATTCAGCAAAAGCATGTGAGTACTCGAGAAGGACAATCAGTTTGGCACAACCGCGCCTGCAAATAATCAGAACAAATGAAGGAAGAAACAAACAAACATAGAAGGGCTGTACTTCAAAAAGAGGTAAATCTTGCGTCTCAAGGAGGTGTTACCACTTTTAAGTAATTTAATTGATTAAGCTTACATCACTACCTGATTAACTGTCCTAACGAGCGTGTTCTAATTGCGTGAAGCAATTAGATCACGCTCACAACGTATTTGGCCCAGCAAACCATCAATATCCCACAGACCTCCCAAATTGGTCTCACACGTCACAGATGTCACGTGTATCCTCTCAACGTCCGCTGTATATCCACCATGAAACGTCACAAATATCCCCCAGTGAATATTTTGTGGATATGCTACGAATATCACAACAATGACATTTCTTTACATTACAATAAAGATTCTTGCGGCTATAACAGCCATTTCCAGCATTCTCCAAATGCGTGACAATTTCATTTTTTGCATCAAAATGTTATAAACTCTCTTTCAATAACTAATTTCTCGCTTAAGACATGTCCATCAGAGCAAATAAAAAAGCTCTCACAGAATAATCTGCCAGTCAACACCGACTGTTGTTGTAACGTAGAATCTAATGTTGACTAATGTTGAACAATGTTGTGCGTATAAAGATAGCGCTGAATCAACGCTATTTCAACTGTGCCTGGTCAATGGTGGATTATGAACGCAAAGAAACAACGTTGAGTTTCCACAAGCCACCCAACTGAGGATTTACGCAGCAAATATTTGCGTGGATTCTACATTGCACCTTCACCATATTGTCAATCTGTATCACGAATCGAAAAGTCGTTGCGCCTTTAGTCAACATACTGCGCACCCAGTTTGTTCGCACTGTATTTTATTTATAAATTCTAAAGTGCCGTTCGCATGTAGAGTAAGGACTGTTTGATGTGGTATTTATCTCACGCATTCCTCCATTACTAATAATATTTATTTTTTTACCCTCATATCCACACCCTCTATAATCATATTTGTAACGACTCAATACATATCGCACGATAGTCAATAAACGGAGAGAGAAAAAACATATTTTACCTTTTCCACGGGAATTATTATGGTCGGGCACGTAGGTGAGGTATGAAGAAAGGAAGAACGAAGAAAGAACAAAAGAGGAAAGAGGACACAGGGAGAAAGAAGGAACAGGGAGAAAGACAGGGGAACAAGAAATGAAGTTCCCAACAAGCGCGAGCCGAAGCGTAACGACGTCAGCCTCATCGCCATTGACATTCTCCAACCGCGTTTCAAACAAGCGAGGCGCAGGCACGTCGTAGCAGTTCGATAGGATATGGCACGGAAGGGTCTTTGGAGCTTCAGCATCATGCGTATTTTGTACTGGAATATCATCGAGGTAGTACTGGCCAATACGGTGAACAACTACGTTGAGCATAACAGCGAATGCCGTGGTGTGCGAGAGGTATACCGTTCCTTTGTTCTCCGGCTTTGGAGTTCGGGTGAGTTTTCGTTCTTCCTTTTGCCTCACTTAAGATCTGTGCATTGTTGTTTGTTCAACAATCACATGTGGTGGAGGTGTGGAGCAATAACAGCTTAGAATCTCAGTAAACAGCTATCGTTTTCAGACTGGTGCGTAATACTGACGAACTCGCGCGAACTGTGGGACTGTGCGTGTGTGTGATATGTACTTTGGCGTACGCTCAAACAGTACGTAGCGCAGTTATTTCAGATGTTGCATATTGCAAAATGCAAGTATATTTCTTCACATCTATTTGATTCTGGTACTATTTTATAGGTCCCTGTGATATCTTGCATTGGGGATGATGAAAGCAACGGTGGCCTATTCTATGAACTATGAGCAGCCTGCTAGTAGATAAGCTTGGCTCAGCTACAGTTGTCTTTCATATAAAGGAAAGCAGTTACCTTTTCATGTCTTACTGCGCTGTTCTTCAACGTTCCTTAGTTTTTGCATGACCGCTAATCTTGCTGTAGAGTAAGCTAGTTGCGCTTTTTGCATTCTTTATTACATATAATTTCAGTAACAGTTGTCAGAAAGTTTGAATTGCGTGTGTTTTTGTCACATGGATGCGATGTGACTCTAGATTGATGAAACGTGACTGTTTTACAGTATCCATACCAGAGAGTCGAACCGAACCCGAACCGAAAACCGTTATTAACCGTTATTTTTGGCCGAACCGGAACTGAACTGAACCGAAAGAGTCGACACCATCTTGGAGCTGAACCGGAACTAAACCGGTAAAAAAATACCGGTTTCCGGTTCAAATAACGGTTCACACGGAATTAAGTGCGAAACTTTGGATGTTGTGCATGAACACAAAAACTATTTTTCGTATTTTTTCTTCATTTATTAGGTTCGTAGACATCCTCTTGCTTGCCGAAAAAGTCGTGCCCTCCCAACAATGATTTGGATCTTCTCGAGTCACGAAATAGCAACAGATAGTAACTTAAAACTGCTAGGACTACTAACGTCTAAAGACATACACATAAATATATATAAGAATTAGATATCAACAGGAAATGAGGGACATTTTTGGGTAGCAGTCAATAGGTGACATATTATAATGATATACTAATCAGAGTCAGCTGTACACAGGGTGTCCACCCTAGCAGCAGAAATGACCGGTGGTACATAGAACCGTCAATGGGAAACTGACACTATCCTGTGACGTTTGCGTCAGAAACAGGCACTGCACCCAGAGTCAGTCCGTTTGTAACACAAACCTGTCAGTTTTTCTTTGACAGCGCTATGTCTTCGAGATCATCTCTACCGTTATCGCAGGCATCCTGATAAATGCGAATACGCGGACCAACCGACGTATATGTCGTCGGCTGTGCGACCTTCGGTCTCTCAAATATTCTCCCCTTCCTTTTTCTTCTTCTGTTCTCTTGTACGTAGTGTATTGCGAAAGCAAACTACCTGAGCTCAGTTCTAGCACGCATTCATGTGTACAACCGCTGCAGCATAATTCCCAACGTGTGCGCGTGTGAACTTACATAAGCCCCTTATACGCTAGCCACACTGTAAACTTAATGAAACGGAATGCCGGTAAGTTCACCTCCTCACCAACTATCATCTTGTGTGGCGTCGTTCTCTCCTGGCTTGTTGAAAGCAGGGGCGTGTTGAAAAAACGGTGTCATTCGGGATGCTGGTTGGTCAGGAGGTGAAGTTACTGTCATTTCGTTTATTAAGTTAGCCCGGGCGTGCCTATAGGGTACTAGAAAGTAAAGCACCGGCCACACTCACGCTGGTCAGAATGAAAAGAACATG
This sequence comes from Ornithodoros turicata, assembly GCF_037126465.1. Lineage (NCBI taxonomy): Eukaryota > Metazoa > Arthropoda > Arachnida > Ixodida > Argasidae > Ornithodoros > Ornithodoros turicata. The sequence goes on along the minus strand of NC_088203.1, from coordinate 50,144,445 downwards.
CCAAGTTGCCTTTCTTTGTGGATTTAAAATAAAAGAAGCAAAAACGACCATACTGATACAGTATCTAAAAATCGCCAGTGGGTCTAAAATGAGCCGAAGTGTCTGTTTGCACTTGCTTTGTCTTTGTTCCACAGACACTTCACTCTAACGCCGAGCACGGCGGCGGTCAATGCTGACACAATAACGTGCCCTTTAGTACACGTAATATCCCGGAGCTCACGATCGCACCATTCCTATCCACTTACATACCATGAAGCGTCGTTATCTGATTAACGTGTAATCGCGATTCTGACTGGTAGCGAATAATTTCAATTACTTAAATGACTTAGGCCAAGGTAGGAGGTTTGGTTGACTGTTATTCCTGGTGAGATTCTACGAACAATCCAGTGGGTGAGTTAACCTCCGCGACCTGAGCTATACGTGAGGGGAAACTCAACCCAAACGAGTAATTCATGGCTATGCTCCTCTTGTAACCGCTACTAATCTTGTCTTTCATATCGCACAAAGTCTTTCAAAATCCTGAACGACTACTGACGCTTTCCTGTCCACTTCAAGCACCGTAACACACATACGGAAGCTTATTTTAACCTGCCTGTTGTGCTTCATTCGCACCCGTCGCCCCTGAACCGGTTCGGGAACCGAACCGTTTGGAAAGAACCGGTTTGAACCATTATAATTGCTTTCTGGAGCTGAACCGGGACCGAACCCTTATCGCCGAACCTAAACCCGAACCGGACCGTTAAACGTTTCGGTTCGACTCTCTGATCCATACACACCCATGGACAGCCTCACGCATGTGTAAAGTACCTGGTGTCTCTACAACAATGAAGAGCCAGGCATAAATCAGAAGACGTCGCTTGGGTCTGCCAGTGTTTAGGCTGCTTTCGCATCGAACCATCTATATACATCGAAAGAAATTGCGCTAAGTCACTGTCTTGCATTTGTTCCCACTTGTTGCAGAGTGTCTGTTCTTTACGCCTATTTATGGCAGTGTTTGAGTTCCTATCCCAATAGATGGAATGAACTATGTTATTGATTATCTTTCAGGGATGACCTTTGCGAAGAGTCGTAGCAATCACGTGATGGTTATTATTATGACCCTTATCAGTGATCATCTGTTTTGTACATGATGTTTCACTAATTGATTTAAGATTTTAATGAACGTGCACATAAAAGGACTTACCCCTCATTGTCTTCTTGAATATTCACCATTACACATTTGCAGTATTGTACTTATCAGCCTATTTACGTTGTAATATAATATTTTGTACTATTAGAAAGAGCGTTTTTTTACAGTGCACATACCGTCAATGTACTTGGTTTGTATTCAATAAACAAACGTTAGTTGATACTATGTTCTCTGTTGCAGAGTAGTATTTTCCGTAGTATAAGTAAAAATTGCAAAAACGCAATAAAATACTGTAATAATAATATGTCCTGTATATGTCCTCTATATATCCGAATATCCCTGAGAGACATTCCTGGAACCTTCCCTGGATCAGCAAATGTGGAAGAAATACGGGTCCTCTGTCTGTCCCAGAGACGTCAACGGGCTATTCAGCTTAGTCCCTGGGATATCCCAAAATCCCAAGCGGGATATCGTGTGGACGTTTCTGAGACATATCTGGTTTACTGGGGGGCTGCTTCGGTGTGTCCATATTTGCGAGGCAAAGCACCGCAGACACTAAAAGACACTTTCTGCGGCGGTGCTTGATATAAAGCATACGAAACCGATACACGGCTAAAACAACGGCTGAGATTCTACAGAACGATCTCTTTCTGCCATGCGAGTATATCATTTCCCGGACCGTTCTTTATGGAGCAATTTTTGTCCAGAACGCAGCACGGGATATTACATACATGGTGTTTGTTAACCTCACATCGTTTCTTGTTAAAATATTGGCTGGGAAACGTACTGTAGTACAATCCCCAGCGCTGCACTGCTGTGACGGTCTAGTTTCGGAATGCAAAACATAACGTAATTAAGAATCGAACGGCAGGACACCTGTGAAACACTGTTAGGATACATCAGTATACTGGCACCTTACAAAATTGTGTGATGACAAGCAACGATCAACGCCTGCAGCGCTATAAATACTCACAATCTCCGTTGCCTCCCATTGTTTTCTATGGGCGCACACTGCGCTTTAGGGCCTCCCAACATGGCGGGCCGAATGCACGCCTCTCCCCCGCGAGCCCCTCTCCCATGCGCCATCCAGCCTTTATAGATAGAGATCAGTGGTTGCTCCACGTGTAGTCCTGGTTTCAGTTTCGAATTCCTAGGTGTTGAATGGTTGCCAGATGCCCTCTGGTTTCGAGCTTTTGACCGTCTGTAATTTCGGTTTCAAACCACAGCAACGCTAGTTTCGCTGTGACAACGTCAACGCAGGTTTTTGAATGGTTGCCAGATGTCCCTCTAGTTTCAAGCTTATGCCCGTCTGTACTTTCGGTTTCATTTGTCAAAAATGGATGCCGCGTCACAGCATGATTTTTTCCCAAGCTACTTTGATAAGTACACTCAAATAATGATGTATATCAGAGCCCGGACAATACTGTATATATTCATTTTTATTTAAGCCCATTATTTTTCTACTCTTTTATTCAACTAACAAAAGATATGTTACAAATTACCAGAGTCTTGCTTGACTTCATCCTTGTACAGAAGGAATCTGCAAAAACAAAGGAAAAACGAAACATCCTGTGAATGCTTTTCTCAATCAGAACAAAGTCTAGGATGACTCAAATCTGGATCAGGTGCCACGCAACAACAACAAGCAGCATTATCAAAGAATCGGTTAACGTTTTCCGCTTTCCGATATGCCTCTGATTCTGTGTCATGCATTTGCATTGGAGGACGACGTTTGGATTTGTCACACGGTAAAGTAAATAAACCAGTGACAACAATCACTATAAAGCAGAGGGGTTCTATACACACACATTTCCAAACTTGTGTTGCGCATTGCGACAACAGCAAACAACAAATCGAGAAACATTGCATGGCCACGTATTGTGGTTACCAGCTGTGATGGTTTCAAAATAAAAATAACAAAAATGGCATAAGGACAAGGGGTATACTCACATCCTTTCAAAAGTTGCGTCGTCGATGAAGGTCTGATCGGTCTCAGTCGTCGACAGCCAGCTTATCAGACCCTTGATTTTTGTTTTATTTCAAGGGAAGGAGGGATCACGTGAATGCATCGTGGACAGCTTCTCCTTTCGCAGGAGCAGCATGTGAAATGTGATACCTCTTGCGACGCGATCTTTTTTATTCTTCTTTTGGTATGATAACACAACTGCGAAACACCCGTCTGGCTTTTTCCAAACGCTCTTTGGGAACACCAACCACACACACACACACACACACAAAAGAAAACGTTATCGCCCTCGCAAGATGCATTTTCGCACGGCGGTAAACGCTGTCTGCCACGTACGAGGTTCCAGCAGTGAGTGTGCCAGGTAAGAGCCAAGTGACGTGAGTATTTCAAACCATTCTTGTGTTACCGTGTATCTTATAGCTAAGTGAAATGCAGACATGTATTTGTTTTAAATTCTTTTTGTTGTTTCGCTCAGATGAGACAGCAGAGACATGGTAGCCGATTTCGAAATAGTGATACCGTAACCGCTGTGCTTTCCATTCCCAATGAGTCTCGCAATATTGTACATATTGCCGGGGCATCGGTACTTGCATGGGTTCGAAGCTTATTTCACATACCCTTAAGCACTCGAAGTTGTAATAATTGTGCGCGACATTTGCTTCTTTCAAGCAATGCCATAGTTGATGTGTATCATTTTGCGACAGATTTACTCCGTATCTCGTCGGATGACCATTGCTGAGCCAAAGACGTACGGCAGTTATTGCAGCTGGACATCGGTGCACATAGATGTTATGGTCAATCTGAGTCAAGGTAGTGCATTTTCCCTGTTTCAGTGTTGGTTTTGTAAATGCTGTTGTAGCTACGAAAACGAACAGGGAAACAGCACTCAGAAAGGACAAGGTGTAGCACGACATCTCCGGGCATCTATTTACCATGACGACCTACAGCAAAATGAGACAACTCGTCATGGATTTCAATATTTATTGGTAAGCGTCTTTGGGTGACAACCTATTTTGCAACAGGTCAATTGTCATGTCGTTTATGTACACAGCGAGGTAATGGTAGCCGGTCTTCATTGCGTAGTACATGATACATAGACTTTCGGCCACCAGTTGCATTACGTCGACGTCACGATCACCGTAATAGCTGAATATGGAGCTCATCTGTTTTCCCCATTCGGAGACCAGGTCGAACGGGTGGTCGGATAGGTGTTCACACTTCCTGTGTACCCTGGCATACATTGTTTTTGAAGACTCACACACAGTCTTTTTTGCGGGAAGGTTCAGAGGCAGGGACTGGAACAGGAAAATGTCTCTGGTTATCTTAAACGCTGCGACGCACTGTGTCGTCCGTTGACTTCGATGAACCGCATTCTAACATGTCACTGCAACAGGTATGAGGACGGCGACATTTTCCTTGGAGTTGATGATCCTGGGTAATGTCTCGTATGACGCACACATCATTACCCGATTGGGACCAGGAATCGCCAGCGTTGTCTGGCTGTTCGACATCGGACCAGTGATCGCCAGTCATTTCGTCGTCGGTGGTGGCAGGTAGTTCTCCGGAACCCAAGCCCTCCTACGACTTCCACATGGTTGCAACAGGTACTGCACCTTTCCATTCCGAACGCGTCTTTTTATAATGCGGTGGCCCTTTCCAGGCTGCACACGTGTTAATTCGCTTGCATAAAATTGACCTTCAATAGGTTCTTCCTGCTGGTCACGAAAGAGATAGGTATTCGGGTAATCAGTCTTGACTGTTCTCACCACAGAAATTTCACGCGTAAATGAACCAAGATAACTTTTGACTAACTTGTGTCTAGACTTCGCTATTCTGACAAGGTCGCCAACACGAAAACGTGGCTTCTCTGGGGGTTTGCTCGGAGTAGGATAGAGCTTTTGCCTAAATAAATGTTCATTTTCTTTGTTGACATCCACAGGTCGTGCCGACATAGTTGTATGAACACGATGATTATATGCTTTGACCACAGGCTGTAAAACTTTCAAGTACGATTTATGTCCCTGATATTCGAAAGCACGATAAAGTGGCGTCATAAGACTTCGAATAGATTGTTCTGCAATACTTGCTTTCGTATTTGAATTAGAGTGGAAGAGAGATATCCCTTTTGATTTTAAAAATGTTCCGACCGATTTATTGGTGAACTATGTACCGCTGTCTGAATGAATCAGTCTCGGAGTCCCAATACGTCTAAAAGCGAGTCTCAGTCCACATATAATTTCCGCTGCTCGTTTATTCTGCACAGACACTACAGCAAGCATACGAGAAAATGCGTCGATACAAAACAAAAGATAGCGAAAACCCTATTTGTATCCCGGCAGTTTCTGAAGGTCTTTCAAATCTATTTGGAATATATCCTTCACACCCAAAACGATGGTCTTCCGGAACTGACGTGGTTGCTTAAGTTCTCTGAAGAGAGAGTACACATCACTGGCTTCCAGGAACTTGGCAACCTTTGCCGGGTTTTCATCGATGGCTCGTGCGAGTCGTTGAACACAACCTAGAGCACCAGGATGGTATACGTCCACGTAAGCAGCCATTAGCACGATTTTCTTCCGCGAACACGAAGTCCGTCGAATGACAAGTAGGCATTTATAACAGCTGCAACGTCACCTTTGTACCAAGAGGGCGATCGACTGTGCAGTTCCTATTTTATAAGCTCGATGACAGAACCACTTGGAACAACGCGAGAATGACAGATAATCCTTCCCTCTTCATCTATCGCAAATACGGTCTTTAGCATCTGCAGAATGGCGAGGGCCTTCTTCCTGTGTCGTGCGGGAAAATGCGCCAGAATGTTTTCGTCCCGAAGGTAACCACAGTGTTCCTGTTGCGGTTCCAACGTGCTAAATACTGGTTCCATTCTCGAAGTCTCTAAGCCGCTCTTGTGATAACCGGAGAAATGCGTCGGTGTGTCTCAGGTGTGAACGTAGGACTACTGGCTGATGACTCTGCAGTCTCCTCTTCAAGTCCAGATGGATGTACGATAAGTGTCGGTATATTTAGCTTGACCAATAGTGGTAGGACCTTCTCGAGATATGCGGTCGCCACACATTTCGCGCTCTTGTGAACAAATAATAAACAAGGTATACAACGTTGGTATTTGGTATTTGTCGACCATTGACAATGAGCTCAAACGTTTTGCTATTCCAGCTGAGCACGAGTTTTAGTAAACGCAGTAATTGGCTTGCTCTCATCTTGTAGCCGCTGTTCATAAAATTAACGATAGCATCTTCCTCCTCGTCCTGCTCTGAATCTGTGTTTGCTCGCTTGTCGTCGCCACAGGATTTGTCTCCTCACTTGCTGCACTAGGCTGTCTTAATGTGTTCGCGGGAGGATGCAATAGCTTGTGCAAGTACTGGATGATCTCCTTAACCTTGATATCACCAGGCTCCTGTTTATTCAATATCGACGGAATAGTGCTTTCCCGATAGGGAACAAGCTCGTATTTCTGCATTCTTTAAATTCCGATTGCTTTTGCGATGTTTTTGCCCGCTAAACTTCAAACGAGACCTAACAAGGGTAGCAACAAAAATTGCAAAAACCCGTCAGACTGATGAAGAATCCGTTTAACTTTCTTCACATCTGCACGGTCTTGCCTGGAAGCCAGCGTCCTAATGGGTGCTGCAAAAGGCTGCAATTGCTTTTTAACTTTCGGCGGTACGTCGATGTTTCCTTTGCAGAGGTTCATACAAATCTCCCTGATTGTTCGTAGCTGTTCCCTGCTGGCATGTTGCATCAGGTTGTAACGTTCTTCCGGTGTCTTTGCTTCAGCGATCATACGAAAGAAACGAATGTGTTTGTTCAGCCATCATGACCTGTATACGATCTGTCTGTGATCGTCCGGGAAAATGTTGGTCCACACCTTATAGTGATCGTTGCTCTGTTGAGACAAGTTGATAACTAAGTATGAGTATGGTTTCTGACAGGCATCTTTATATATCGTGGGCAACAAATCATTTCGACCGAAAATCTGCCTGGACAGCATACACAGCTGGTCTGTAGTGCGTGGTGAACGAAATAAAACGAGAGCCGTGCTATTGAATTGTATTGTGCGATACAAAGGGCCGTTGACGAACAGGTATTGCGAGATGAACACAGCCGTGATTGACAGGTGGTGACACCCAGCAATACAAAAATTGCAGATGTCTTTGAGTCTTTGCCGGTCAGCTAAACAGTCGTCAAAGATAAATAATGAGTGGCTATAATTCTGCGGATCTGCAGGGATGTCTTGACTGAAATTTACTTCAGGAAGGGTATCGAATACCGGCTGCTTATAAAGATAGATATACCATATTTGCTTGAACGGTTTGTCAAAGAGGACAGCTCTGTGCTTAATTAGTCGTGCCACGAAGGTGGATTTCCCGTTTTGACTAGCCCCTGAAATTGGCACCGAGGCAGGCGTCACGAACCTAAGCGGTGCTATCACTGTCATTTCGTGCAAGGGAATGAAGTCTGGTCAAGATAAGTTTCGTTAGATAAATAAGTCCATGCTTGCAAAGTGCAGGAGAAAAAGCAGACTGCAAAGGTAGGTTCGACTGCAGAGTTGACTATGTAAAAAGAAAAAAAAAGACTACTCAAGGTTGCCATGCTGGCAACTTCTTATATAAGAACTGTCTGACGCTCAGCTCCTTCACTCTCGCTCCATACCTCCTTCTGAGGAGGTATGGTGTTCAGAATGATGAAATAGTTTGCAGTGTTCTAACATGTGCTCCTGTTGTTTTCAGCTAGTCCAACCTACCCGAAGGATCATCATCATCATCATTGCATCAGTGTACAAGTAAGCATCATGTCTTCGTCGATCTTGCATAAACTTGACAAGCTAAAGAAATGTGGAGAGTTTCAAAAAATGGCGACAATTCCTAAAAACATCAAGTATTATGTGGTCGATGTTAACAAAATTGAAACGAGGTATGGCGAGGCAGTCTACGTAGAAATTATGAAGGATCACGAGCATGTAAAGGTGTTCCTTCCTGCTCGGTTTCATAAACTAAGCACTCAAGACATCGAAGACATGAGGAACACGAGCGGACTCTGGATGGAGAAGAAAGAGCGAGTTGGAAAAGACGGGAAACGTCTTCTTTCGCCAGATATCGTGTTCGGTCAATCCGAGTAAAAAAGGGAAAAGAAATGGTGACATGCCACCTTTGTCCTCCGGCCGATCGGCAGCACAACACAACAGCGCTAGGACTTCAAATTCATCTGGCTAACGTTCATAACCTTGCAACACCCTGTATCCTATTTTGTGAGGCACTCTGTACGCTCCGCTATGAGCTTCATCTACATGACAGAGACGACGACGAGCAGGATGTCAGCACATTCTTTCATGAAAACGGACGCTACCTTGCCAGTGTACTTCGACATTTCGGATTTCCGTTACGCTTTTATGTTTTGCTGAAGGCAGAACTCGGTCGACATACGCCTGAGGATGGGATCATATTTGTCACTCAATTTATTCCTTCGAGTGTGCATACGCTGTGGTCGCTACGAGACGTAGAACGTGCTGTCATTGAAGTCGGCACTGAAGTGACCAACAATTTAGAAAAGCTTGAAATGCAGGGATCGGGAATTTACTTATTTCCAATTCACGTCTGCATTCTTCATGTCGGTCGTCTCGCACCACAGCTCATTGGTTGTACCGACTTTGAATTGCCACACGAATTGAAAAAAAAGTGTCAGTGTCTTCTGAGCGTCGACCTTCACGAGGATAGTGAACAGAACATGTGTTTCGCATGTTGCATACTTCCCGGACTGCATCCTGCAAAGGGTTCTTACAGACGCAGAGCTTCATCCTACAGGTCGTACCTGTCTCAATATGTATTTCCAGAGACGTTTCCTGTAGTGTTCCCGAGAGATCTAGAAATGTTTGAGAAGCAGAACGATGTGAGCATTAACGTGTACGGTTATGACAAAGACGAAAAATATGTTTACCCGATTAAGGTTGTCGACGACCAGTGCAAGAAGCATGTCGACCTACTGCTAATTGACTTCCATTTTGTACTCATTACTAATTACATTGCTGTGTCCACACCACCTGGTTATTTTCACTGCAAATGGTGTACGATGGGTTTCACCACCCCGGGTGTACTCGCCAATCATCTACTAATGTGTAAACAGCAAAAAGTGTCCAAGACTATTTTTCCAAAGAAGGGTGAGACATTGTCGTTTGCCTGAGAGCATTTGATGTCGGAAGTTCCCTTCTACTGTGTATACGACTTTGAGAGTGTACTATCACCGTGTTCGGGAGGCGGGAATGTCTATGAGGAACACATCCCTTCATCCTTCTGTCTCCTCATCATACGCTCGTGCGATTCGTATGTCTTGAAGAAACATATTTACCGTGGTGCAGACTGCGTTTCCGTTTTCATGGAACTATTGTGTAATTTGCATGATGAGCTGTATTCGATGTTGCACGATACTGTGCCCTTGCAAACGACACCAGGAGACGAACTCGAACATTCTGAAGCCACTCACTGTAACATCTGTAAAGAACCATTCACTAAGAAGCAGAAAGTGCGAGACTACGTAGGTGGAGCGAGATCACGTAAGTGGAGAATTTTGCCAATCGTTGTGTCAGGGATGTAATCTGGAACTGCGGATACCACGTAAAGTGCCCATCATTGCGCATAATGCCAATCATGACCTCTGATTCATAGTAGCTCATCTGCACCTGCTTCGGAAGACAGACATCAGAGTGATAGCTTCCAGTTGTCAAAAGTTTAAGGCTATAGACATTGGTGTGTTCCGCTTCATAGACTCGTTAAGCTTCCTCAATGCTAGTCTCGACACATTGACGAAAAATCTATGCGACAAAGGTGAATCTAACTTCAGGTGTCTGCGTCAGTTTTTTGCAGAGGAGGACTACTTCAAGTTGGTTGTACGTAAAGGGGTTTTCTGTTATAACTACGTTACCTCTTTTGAACGTTACGACGAGCCCTGTTTGCCATCACGTGACCAGTTCTTTAACCAACTGAACGGATCAGAAGTGAGCGAGGAAGATTACCACCATGCGCAAAACGTGTTTGAAAAATTTCAACTGAAGAGCCTGGGCGAGTACTCGGATTTGTACCTTCTGACGGAGGCACTGCTTCTGGCAGACGTGTTTCAAAACTTCCGAATATGGGCGTTGGAGACACACAAAACTGAACCGCTTCATTTTGTGTCACTCCCAGGACTAGGCATGTCTTGCGCACTAAAAATGAGTCGGATTAATCTGGATTTAATCCACGATCCCGATGCCTATCTGTTAATTGAACGGGGCCTGCGTGGTGGTATGACCCAGTGTTCAACGCGAATGGCCACTTCAAATGTCCCAGGGACAGATCAGTACGATCCCGAAAATCCAAAGACCATAATTCATTACATGGACATAAATGGACTCTATGGCACAGTGATGCGTGAACCACTCCCATTCGGAGGCTTTGAATGGCTGTCACCCGAAGAGGTTGCAGGTGTAGATGTAACCCTTGTTGCAGGTTATGCAGACGTTAACCCTTGTTGCAGGTTATGCAGACGTCGGTTATTTTTTTAGAGGTAGACCTGGCCTACGTACATGAGCTCCACGAACGACATAGAGATTTACCGCTCGCGCCCGAAAAAATGAGCATTCCGTATGAGTTGCTCTCAGATTATCAGAAAGACCTGATGAAAAAATTTAACCTCCCACAGCATGATATAGAACCGAAATTACTCCTTACATTGCTTGACAAGAAGAAGTATTTCCTTCATTATTGCAGTCTAAAGTTGTACCTACAGTTGGGTCTCCAGCTCGAGAAAATTCACCGGGTGCTCAGGTTCAAACAAAAAAACAAAAACCATTCCTGAGGTCCTATGTTGACTTCCATCACAAACTACGCAAGCAGACAACCAATACCTTCAAACGTAACCTGTACAAGTGTTTAATTAACTCCGTATATGGGAAACCATGTATGAATGTACGAAAGTTCGTCGACTGCCGCTTGGCAACTTCCGAAGAGCAAGTGTTGAGATTCCTGCGTATACCGAACCTCAAACAATTCAGGGCTCTAAGCTCTAACATAGTCTTGTTTCAGTTCGTTCAATCGATAGTCCATATGCGACAGCCTCTGTACCTGGGGTTCACTATTCTCGAGCTGTCTAAAGTCATGATGTATGACTTTTATTATAACAACTTGCTTCGGGTAGCCCCGGACACAAGGCTCTTGTATATGGACACAGTTTCTTATATCGTGATGCTGAGCGATGAGAAGGCCCTTGCGGAGCTCGCCGATACCCACCTTGATACATCTGGTCATTCTTGTGATGACTCGCTGTATTCTACGAAAAACAAGACGGTGCTAGGAAAATTTAAGAACGAAATGCCCCACGACCACATCCTAGGGTTCTGTTGCCTGAAACCAAAGCTCTATGCACTAGACCTCCATAGTAAAAAACGATACAATCGTGCTAAGGGGGTGAAACAATCTGAAGCCCAGAAGTTGCATTATTCAATGTACATAGACTCTCTTAAGCTTGGTGGAGTGTACAAAGTTTGTCAGAACCTCATTGTGCGCAAGGAAAATATCAATAAAAGTGTATGTGTTACGAAAGTAGCTTTAAATCCCCTAGACACAAAGCGTTTCATTTGTGAGGATGGTATCCACACGCTACCCTTTCGGTACGCATCCAATGGAAAGAAGTAGACAGTTTTTATGCATATGTTGTCCTAGCTGGCTGTTGTTGTTGTAATGCTGTTGTTTTTTTATATAAGATTGGCCTGTAACAACATGGAAATTTTATTGTGTCAAAGTACACTGCAACATGACATGTTGTCTGTCTTTCTTGTGAATTCCTTGCGTACAAGGACGGGTATCAGCTTGTCGTTCAGTGTGAAGTTTGTTACGAAAATCTCTGAGTGCACTCTTGGAGCGAGAATCCACAAGCCAGCATGCTGCCTACATACAGGCAGTAGAGGCCACATGTAGCTGATCCGTAGCCGTGAAGTCTTTTCTTGTTATAGTAAAATGGTAGAATTCTTTGTAGACGGGCTGAATGCCGTAACTATCAAAATATATAACCACATTGTCACCGAAAACATAAGTCATGGTCCAATGTTCACCGTTACTGCTCCTTGGAGCTGTGTTAATCACATAAATGCCGGGTCTGGCTTCCTGTTTTGCGATTTCATTGCATGCAAAGGTTCCCCGAAACAGTTCTCTGGTGCAGTAGTGTCTACTGAATGCCGCATAGAACTGCCACTCCTCCATGTTTATTCTTCACACAAATTTCACTCGTCTGTCTTTGTTGATTTCTAGCACACGAGGTGTTTCGGACACAAACAACAGCGTAACTGCTTCTGTGAGATTGGCAGCAAACGTTAGGGTCAGACGAACGTTGGCTTGAACAACAGGACAAAGGGCATTCACTTCTGCATCTGGAGTCAGATGGTAATAAAGCATAAATGTCTCTTTTGCATACGCAGCTGGAGCCATTGGTATATCCTTGTGTTTTAGTTTGTGAAGCACGTGTATATAGGCTTTGGAATAGATGTCTCGTTGGAAGTCGAACTCATCTGTGTACTGTTGTCCACCAACGTCCAGTACTGCTCGTTTTAGTTTGAAGTTCTCAAGCTTGAATGGGTTTCGTGGTCTGCTACCTTGGTAGGCATCGCTCCTGACCATCAATACTGTTAACTTGGAGGGAACTCGCTCGCTGTCCAAGTCGTCAAATATCACCTGAGATTGGTTAGGGGCGATGGTTCTGTACTTAATTTCCAGTCCTCGGAGAAGGTATACTGCAGGTGTTGTTTGAAGTCTTCGTTCTATACCAACAAGTATACTCGGCGATAGCTGAACACGTCGGAGGTAGAGCACGATACGTGAAAATTCCACAGTGTGCTTTTCTGTTGAACCCTCAGCTTGCAATAGACGAAAATCGTCCGACGCTTGACGTAGCACAACTCTTATGTCAGTTCCGTTAAGAATGAGCTTCTGTTGTTGACATATGTTGCTGAAGATTGGGCTGTACACGTCATACAGTGCCGATCCTCTGGTTCGCTTGTAACGAGCGAAAACTCCGTTTGAATCAGATGTGGGAGCATATACCTCACTCGTACCTAAAGGGTCTGGCTCGTATAACATTGCTGAAGGTGTGTGTCTGAGTTACATTGTTGGCATTCGTAATGATGTCCAGGTAGGAACGGTAACCATAATGTTCGAAACTCGAAACCAAGGCTGAATTCAGGTAGATATGTACGTGTTGAAACAACGATGAACCAAACGCTTGGACAGGTATGACTGCATCAGGTGTTGTTGAAGTGCTTGTTGTAGTTACCGCTGGATCTCCATTCTTTCGAATGATCTTGCACTGAATGTGCAAAAAGCTGGATTGAAGATCAAAGAAGCCCCCACCGAGTCCCGGAACATTGTACTCGATCACTCCGCTTGATGTCGGAGCAGATACTGGGAAAAACTCGACGTATTCAGACTTCTTCAAAGCAAAGTTTGTAGGTGAAAGAGAGAAGAGTTCCAGCTGGTTTGTAGTACACAGACAGGAATCTTTATGCACTACTGCAATAGACTTTTTTTTTCTGTCAAGTAAAGAAGTCAGATTTCCTCCGCAGGTCGAGCTTGTTTACCGGCCTTGCATTTTCTTCCTTTCGCTGTGAGTCTCTGAAATAACTCGTCATGAGTTTTATGCACTGTGCGGTCTACTCCTTTCTTGACGGCTTCTCGAAATGATGCTCCTTGCTGGACTTCCTCGGCTATATGTCTTCCAATATCAAGGAGCTTTCTTCCAACGTATGGTGCTACCTTCTTGGTCAGTATGGGCAAGAAACCCTTCAATACGTCACCAAATATGCCTCCTTCAATCTGATAAAAGTTCTGGAGCAGAATAGTGTGGTAGATGCTCTCGCTTTCCTGCACCAAAATGCGCTATGCAACATGGTGGGTTTGTTATATACATTTACGTAGGTGGATCGTCAACCCGACACGTTCAGAGCCAGAAATGAATGGAATGAAATCACCTATCTCGTTTGCCAACTCGATTTGAATGGTTGTCAATTCCTTCGCAGATACATATTTATAGTAGAGATTTGTGAATAAATAAGACATCACATCATTCCTACCCTGGACTCTGAACGGTATCGATCGAAGAAGTGGTGCTGTCACGTCACCCACAAATTTGTTCTCGATGACATCGCAGTATATGAAAATATAGTTTTGAGCAGGGAATAGACACCCGTCTCGTACGGCGACTGCATAAGTTGAGAAAGTTGTCCTCTTTCCGAAGCCCAATATCAAAGCCAGTAAGGATGAAAGGTCACATAGCCATCGTTCATGCGTTCCAGGTGACCAATTCCGTTGTATGGGTTACACACGAGGAGACGAGCATCTTGCAACAAATGAAGCTTTGTTCGATACGCATGGTTAATGGAATTAACGAGGTCCTTCCCTGATTCGTAGTAGCCTTCTGGAACTTCATACTTTACCGTTCGTGAACGATAGGTAACTATGTTAATCGTTTCTTCCGTATCCACCTGGTATTTGAGTAGCTTCACGGGTGACCCTCTGTCCAACTCCCCACAGCCGATTATCTTTTCAGCCATGCCAAGCTTAGCGGCAAGAGTTGCGCTAATTTCCAACCCATAGTTCAGAGGAAGTTGTATCTCATAATGACCGCTACCACGTATAATTCTTGCCTTATACTGCAAATGCTTTGCTAAAAATTGTCTCAAAGGCAAGAGAACGTTTTCACTAGCGTTGAACTTGACCTTCTCTGTTGCTTCAATCGTAGAACCAAGGAATGTCGTAAACAACGAGATTTGGCCGAGGTAGACCACACTTAGGGACGACACAAACATGTAAGCGTCATACGCCCGGAAATCAATTAATGCAACAACTGAGGGGAAAGAGGCGCTGACGCCAGGAATCGAACCTGGGTCTTCCGATTTCCGGTCAGATATGCTAAAATATCGTTGTTTACGTCGTTTACAGATCGCCCTGGCCGTGTATGAATGAGAGAGTGGGTGAGAAAGATGTAAGAGAGAATGGGAATAGCGTGGTTGGTTGTCCGTCCCCCCCGTACTTGAGGCACTCAATGACTCATGGGAAACGGCATGCTGGTGTGGTGTAGTAGTAGCATATCTCACCGGAAATCAGAAGACCCAGGTTCGATTCCTGGCGTCAGCGCCTCTTTTCCCTCAGTTGTTGCATTCAAGGAATGTCGTTTCCGATATACTATTGACAGTGTCAGTGACATTTTTAATCGCAAAAGGGATGTTGATTTCTGTTAAAGCGGCCTCTCACCTACCCTCCAACTTCTGTGGATGGGCTAGCTTTACTCGGAACTTGCTCATTGTGTTGTCGGGAAACACATCCAAAGACGCATTTGAGAGCAGGTTCACATAGAACTGGTCAACCATGTTTTTTTTCTGATGAAATTTCTACGTGTACGCATAATTTATATCACCAGAAAATGCGTTGACGTTGTCACAGCGAAACTAGCGTTGCTGTGGTTTGAAACCGAAATTACAGACGGTCAAAAGCTTGAAACCAGAGGGCATCTGGCAACCATTCAACACCTACGAATTCGAAACTGAAACCAGAACTAGACGTGGAACAACCAAGCTCGGCGTCCATTTATTTAAAACCGAAACCGAAACTGAAACTACAGACGGCCAAAGCTTGAAAACTAGAGGGCGCTTGGTGGGAACCGAAACCAAAACTACCTGGAGCTCTAACGCGGCAACCGACCTGGTGACGGACTGATCGTGACGTCAACCCGATCGGAAAAATGCCATTAAATGTCATCGGATGTTATTGCTTGTTATTAAATGTCATTTGCGTGTTATTACATGTCATTTGCGTGTTATTACATGTCATTAAATGTGCATCCAGGTGCCTATCAAACACTATCGACACGTGAGTTCCCATTGTTTACCTGAGTTAACCGTTACCTTATCCTGGTGGCGCATGCTATTGAAACCTGGGAACCCATTGTTCACACTATCGATACATGATTTCCATTGTTTTCTGAGATATCTTATCGTGCGTGTCCGTGTCGCATGTAACCTGAGCGGGCCATTGTTCCCAGATGTTATATATACCACTACTGCATTACTATCACAACACACACTGCATGTCTAAGGTGCGTGCACAATGCATCAAACTTATTCTCAGGTACAGGCGAGCTGCTACACAATTACAACATGGAACAATTGACACAGAGATCGTGAAGTCATGCCTTTCCTCCGCGCCTTGGGCTTCATGTTGTTATCTTCACAAGCAGTTCATTTCGCCTGTGCTCTGCAGCATGAGCAAAAGCACATATTGGTTTTGGTCACAAGATACGGGACATAAATACTACACAGCATTCTACATCATGATGTCTAACAGTTGTTCACGTTTGGATATTTTAAGCATGGAATTTACCCTGCATGCACCACACCATGTCCAAACACGAACAACTACTAGACAGCAGCATGTACTGTTGCCGTATAGCATTTATGGCTTGCGTCCTGTGATCGCAAACAATGGTATCTTTTTCTGCTACAACCAGTAAACTACAGTAAAGATTTAGAAATACTGTGGCATATCATAAACCACTATCGGAAATGGCAGTTTGAAAAACCGGAGAAGACTGTCATTAGAACGGGGGGGGCATGTTTCACGGTGAAATTGTTTACAGTGTGTGCTGTACCACGTAATGCACTGCAGGCCTACCACAGTATGGTAACGCTCTGAATACTGATTTGCTCAAAAAAAGAACGTGTGCGCTTGCCTGTACTAACTTCCCCTTATGCAAAGTCGTAGAAAATTGTTGTCAGCCAATGGGGAAGGAGAGGAGATCATTCTGGACTCTCATTGACCTAAAATGTGTTGTGTGTGAAGGTCATTTTGAAGAGTGTGTTCAAGACTGTGTTCCCAGATTCTTGGCAGTGTTGACTAATAACCATAATCAAGTAGAAAGTACATTTGTTGGTTCATATATTTGTGTCATGGCAAAGTATGTAGAGAGACATCTGTCTCAACATACAGGTGCCAAAACTCTGTTTGTGCCTAAAATTTGACAAACAGTTGTCTGTTTAACACCACTAACCATGTGCCGGCCTCCATGACATGTCTGTGACATTCCAAAGTGATTAACATGTTCCATAGATATGTGCAATGCTGAGGATTATTGTGCGTGGTCATTGCTTTCTGACAAATGGTGACTTAGAATCTCAGGACAGAGCCTGCAGTGGTAGTATATTTGTGTTCTCAACATTGACGCCCATTGTGTGTCATCGGTCACCTGTAATCTGCTAACATGCACATAGCTAAAACAAAGTATATTTGTATTTGTTTGAATACAGTTGGTACACACATTGTTTGTTACGTGTTCTTTGGAAAATATAAATAAACAAATTCTCTGCTCTGCAAGTCTCCTGTCAGCGCTACAGAGGAGCTTCGAATTTCACTAAAAGCCAAGTGTGAAACTTAGACCAAATTAGTGTTGAAGGTCCATATTGCCACGAATCATCTTCGAGAAACTTCCAGGGCAGGCACGGGGGGGGGGGGGGAACGGTACATCTCATCCCGGCACGTGCTGAAGAAGAAGCAAGAAGCTTCCAGACACATCGCCTGCTCTCTGGCAAACGCACGTCCTGTTTCTAGACCTTTCGGCGCGGCGCTTAAATGCTTGTGCGCTCCAGGCTGGAGCATTCTTTCTTTGGACTCAGTTGAGTTCAGAGAGCTATCACTCTTGTGTTTTGCTACCAAGTAGTTTAATAAACCGTTTGCTGTTTATTCGACGACTCGCCAGCCCATTTCGCTTCGGGACAATATACGTCATAGATAAATACTATTATTATTATTAGATCATAGTTCAGGCTTAGGTCCTGGTTGGTAACAACGCAATTCATCCTTATTAAAAATTGGTGCAGGAGGTGACCAACATAACTAAATGCACTAATTGACTCTCACAAACTCTGCGATGTTACACTTTTGAAGCAACATTATTACGCCGCAGTGCTGTTTTTCTTTTTTTGTACCTTCTAACCTAGAAGTATTTGGTCTTCGGCATCTCCAGCCTTAGTTGCAGAGCCATTTATTTACGTTCAGCGCTGCAGCTTCATATTTGTTTCTCTGGTCGCTTGTCGGCATTAGAGAACGACAAAGATATCGTAATTAAGAGGGCAGATAAAGGAAGCGCGATAGTTGTAATGGATGAACAATCATACGTTACAGAAGGCCTCCGCCAACTTCAGTGCGCGGAATTTTACAGACCTCTGGAAACTTACCCCACCCCCGAAATTAGTGCCAATGTAACCAAAGTACTAACAAGGTTAAAAAAACGCTAAAAAGATTGACGAGAACTTGTAACAGTATTTACTCCCAAAGGACCCTAGGCCTGGTAGATTTTGCATGCTCCCCAAGATACATAAGCCAGGTAACCCCGGAAGGACGATTGTTTCCTGTAATCGTACAGGCACTGAGAATCTTTCATCATTCGTGGATCATCTCCTCAAGCCCATCCCGTCTACATTCGACGCATACGTTAAGGACACCAACCACTTCCTTCAAGATATACGTAAAATAAACGTTGCCCCTAACTGTCTGTTAGCAACTCTAGATGTCACTTTCCTGTATACTAACATTCCCCACTCAGATGGAATAGCAGCAGCAGAGTGTGCATTTAAGAATCAACCCGATCAGAGTTATGATACGTCCGTTCTCACGGAACTCCCGAATCTGATTCTAACATGCAATAACTTCGAATTCGACGACAAACACTACAGAGACAAAAAAAGGGGGGAACTGGTGTCAATTTCTTCTCCTTTCTGCGTTGAACATCCGCGTAGAGTTTTTTTTTTTCTCTCTCTCTCTCTCTGTGTACGTGTGCCTGGCAGCCTTTTTGGTTTTTCGGACAAACACTACATACAGGTCAATGGTACAGCAATGGGAACAAAAATGACCCCGAACCATGCAAATATCTTCATGGCATCCTTGGAAGAGCCGTTCCTCAGAAATTGTGCACTGAAGCCACTCCTATATAAGCGATTCCTAGATGATATATTCATTATTTGGCCCTACTCCGAATGCGATCTTCAGTTGTTCGTTAACGATTTTAACCAAGTGCCATCCCCAGTAATAAATTTATATTCAATTACTCCTCCTCAGTTATCAATTTTCTGGATGTGGAAGCGGAACCATAATGGAACCATAACCACCAGTCTGTATCGAAAGCCTACCTACTCCCAACAGTATCTATTGTTCCAGAGTTGCCACCCCAGACACACTAGGCTAGCTATCCCTTATAGTCAAGCGCTGCGTTACCGGAGAATACGTTCTAACGATGATGAACTAGACAATCTTCTTGAGAGCCTTGAAGAAACTTTCGCAAATAGAAAATATCCTAATCAAGTCGTAAAAGATGCCATAGCCAGAGCTAGACCAACCGATCGAGATAACCTAATCCAAAGACAGCCCCGAGCCGATAAGAATTCTTCAGTGAACCTCACTATTAGCTTCAACGGCTATGCCCCTGACGTAAGCCGCATACTTAAACGGCACTATGCAATCCTCACCCAACCTGATCGTATGAGTCAGGTGTTTCCGGAGCCCCGCGTTACTTATCGCCGAGCAAGGAACATCCAAGATAGACTTGTGAACGCCAACTTAAACAAGCCGTCGGAACATAACGGTTGTCAACCATGCAACGGACGCAGATGCCAGATCTGTAAATTATAGCAAACTGCTACGATAGTAGAAAGCACAAATTCTAACTATCGCACAAAAAATAATGGTCTATTTAACTGTAACTCTTCTAGCGTCCTTTATCTTCTTCAATGTAATGAGCGCAAGGCCCAATATATCGGTCAAACAGCTACATCCTTCAGAATCCGATTCAACAACCACAGGTCTGACGTCTCAAAGAAACCTAACCTACCAGTGTCTCGACATTTTAGTAAACCCGGCCACTCAATTAACGACATAGCCATTTTCGTTCTGCAATCGGGTTTTCCACCCCAACGCCTTAGGGCACAAAGAGAATTGTTCCTGATTTACTGTTGGAAGAAGCCGACAACCGGCTCCCCATTTAAGGAGCATGAGCACTACAGCATGAGCTCATGCACACGTTCATTCTTTTTTCATTAAAGCTGCTTCGTTCATCCTGAACAGTCGTCAGTCAGACAGTCTCCAATTACAACAGGTTACGGACCAGGACAGCTGTGAGTTTCACTGCGTCACTAAGAAGTCAGTGTGGAGTACTTTCGGGACAGCCTGAAGATGGATGGAGCGAACAAGTTTGCCATAGCTCGGCTAACTGATGGGAACTATGAGTCATGGAAATTCAAGATGAGGATGTTACTGATACGTGAGGAAACTTGGACCTATGTTTCTGACGACACGCCAGACAACCCACCGGATGCTTGGAGCGCGGGGGACCGCAAGGCCCAGAGCACCATATCTCTCTGCGTGGACGACACCCAGATTGTGCATATTTGCAATTGTTCGTCATCGAAGTCTATGTGGGAAGAGCTCCGTAAGGTGCACGAACGGGCCAACTTGAGGAACAAGCTCTACCTTTTGCGAAAGTTGTACCAGTCGAACATGGAAAGAGACGCAGATATGCAAGCGTATATTAGGCGCATTTTGGAATTGGTTCAACGCTTGAGGAGCATTGATCAAGAAACGACGGTCTTTCAAGTTGCCGCACTACTCCTCAGTGGACTTCCAGACAGCTATGAAACCCTGGTCACGGCCCTGGATGCTCGCTCGGAAAAATACCTCACGCTGGAATATGTCGAGGGCAAGCTGATGGACGAGTACAAGAGGAATAGAGAGCTAGCAGCTGCCACACGCGAGTCTGAATCAGCACTTCGTTCACAAGCCAAGGAAGGAGTGATCCGTTCGAGCGCGGCTGATTCGGGGGAGTGCTTCTACCGTAAAAAGCCTCGCCACTTCAGACGGGATTGCCCAGCCTGGAATGCAGAAAGGAAGTGCTCACGCAGAGTTGGCACCAAACAGCGTGCCAGGAAAGCTGCGTCGAGTCACTCGTCCTCTTCAGAAGCCGCCTTTCCTGCTGGGAGTCTCTCAGGGGCCTGGTACATTGACTCTGGAGCGACGAGCCATATGTGCAACGACAGGGAGCTTTTTGAAAAGAGCTACAAGGAGAAGTCAGAAGTTATCACTGTAGTGAACGGACAACAAGTCTTTGCTCAACGTGTGGGAGACGGCGTACTGTACTGCAGAATTAATTATTCACTGATTCAGAAAGTACGAGTACAGAGTGTTCTCTGCGTTCAGTCATTGGAGAGCAACCCACATTCGGTCAACAAATTAAACTCAGCAGGGGAATGTTGTGATCTTTCGAGAAAACCACTGCGTCGTTACAAGAGCGGACCGCGTACTCGCTAGAGGTGAGGCTCACAAAGGCCTTTATAAGCTTGTGATAGCCGATCCAGGAGCAGCCCGCGCTACGAGAGGTTCGAGTCATCACAGCCACCATGACTGCATTCACGTGTGGCATCACCGCCTCGGACACCGCAACCAAGCGGCAGTATAGAGGCTACAAAAGGAACGCTTAGCGGATGGAATTGTAGTGGAGCAGTGCGAGGAACTGCTACAGTGTGCCAGCTGCATAAAAGGAAAGATGAAGCGTGCATCATTTCCTCAACATACTTCGTCGAGGTCAGAACAACCCCTAGACTTAGTCCATACGGACGTCTGCGGACCAATGTCTGTGATGACACCAAGCAAGAGCAAGTATTTCATCACCTTCACAGACGACTTCAGTAGGTACACCTTGGTATACTTCCTCAGGTCTAAGGATGAAGTTCCTACGAAGGTGGAGGAGTACCTGGCGTACGTTTCTGACAAATTTGGCGGATATCCAAAGATCCTGCGCGCTGACAACGGTACAGAGTATACTGGGGGACGGACACGGCCAATTCTCCGGCAGAGCGGTATCGTACTTGAGTCATCAGTGTCATACAGTCCGCAACAGAATGGCGTCGCAGAAAGAAAGAACCGCACGCTCTGCGAAAGTGCTAGAAGTATGCTCTTCGGAGTGGCTTTGCCGAAGACGTATTGGGGTGAAGCTGTTCTCACGGCATGCTAACTTCAGAACAGGGTCCCAGGTAGAGCAGTAGACAGGACGCCATATGAGTTATGGAATGGTAGGAAGCAAAGCCTGGGTCATTTGAGGATCTTTGGGAGTAGGGATTTTGTGCACGTCCCAAAGGAGCACGGCGGCAAGTGGGATGCCCATGCTACTCAAGGAACACAGGTCGGCTACAGTGATACACGGAAGGGATACAGGATACTGGTAGCCGGCACAAATAAGGTTAAGACAGCTCGGAGCGACGTCTTTGATGCAGGCCCTGTCATAGAAAGGTTCTCTCTCGAATCAGGATCACAGCTAGCACCTACACACCGTCGCGACCTCAAATGCGAGGAAGCCACCACAGATCTGTCAAGCTGCGAGTTTGGGCCTTACAATGACATTATGGCGGACGTGTGTCCGACAACGTATGCACAGCCAAGTGTTGGCACACTGCTTAATGGAGTTGAGACGGTCGAAGTTGTTAAGGGTGGTGATCAGGGACGGGAGAACCCCGCTGTCGAAGTTCCTGTCGACCAAGGTCACGCCGTAGATATACCCAGGAGGTCGACGAGACCCAATAAAGGGGTGCCGCCTGTACGCCTACGCAGACTGAACTTGACAGTGATCCAGCTAACTGGAGGGAGATGCAGAAATTTCCGAACTGCGAAAAGACGAAACGGTCACCAGCAGCGAAGGAGGGAATGGACTCGCTGCATCAGCTCAACACCTGGGATCTCGTGCCGTTACCATACAGGTTGGTCGCTCAAGGCTTCTCTCAGAAATACGGGGAAGACCATGATGCTACGTTTGCCCCAGTAGCGAAACTGACGACACTGCGAGTCCTCTTGACCATAGCGGCAGCGGAAAGGCTAATCGTCCTGCATTTCGATGTCAAGACCGCATTCCTGAACGGTGACATACAGAAGCATATATACATGAAGCGACCTGAAGGGTTTATTATATATATATGTTTGCATATATGCTATATGTAAGCATATATGTTTGAAGGGGTGGTTGTTTGGTTTGAAGGGGATGCGAGGAGCATCTAGTTCGCAGATTTAAAAAAAATCGCTGTGCGGACTGAAGCAGGCAGCTAGAGCCTGGAACGTAAAAGGTAAACGTAAACATTCAACAATAATTTCCAACATCAACACTGTACTTAATCGCCACCACGGTATTCTTCGTCAGTCAGAGCGCATGCGACAAATCTTCCCGGAACCCCCACGTGTGGCCTACAGGCGCATGCAAAACCTCCATCTAGTCAGCTCCAAAGTCAACCGGCCAACAAGTCCGACGGCAGGCTGCCACCCGTGCAATGGCCACAGATATCAAATATGCAAACTAATGCGAAGTGCCCACGTGCTTAGCAGCACAAATTCTAATTTATTCGTCAAAATTCATGGTGACTTTGACTGTAATTCATACAACGTCATTTATGCCATTCAGTGCAACGCGTGTCAAGCACAATACGTAGGTCAAACCAAAACATCTTTTCGCATCAGGTTCAACAACCACCTGTCGGACGTTAATAAAAAGCCAAATCTTCCTGTTTCTCCTCATTTCAACCAGCCTGGTCATTCAATAAATGACGTCGCCCTTTTTGTTCTTCAATCAAACTTTACCTCCGATAGAGGCAGGGAACAACGCGAGCCTTACCTCATTTACAAATTCCAATCAATCATTAACGAAGATCCCGGTGTACTTTCAACAGTAAGGAATCTGGTCGTCTAGATGGGATATACTTTCCCATTTTTTCCTTTTATTTTCCTTTTTGTTTCTTTTCAGCTATGACCTCAGTACAGCTCACCCTGAGCTGGCTCCCCAAGAAAGATGACATCACCACCCGGACTTGACCTTATGGAATGTTCCAAAATATGACTCAGACAACTGACACGTGGCATACTTGCACCGATTGTGACGTCACCCAGGGAAGCTATTTAAGCAATATGCAACCCTTCTACCTCTTTTGTCCGGACGAAAGACAGTGCCACTGTCGAAACGTCGACCATTCTTTTTTTAATCTATGTGTTAAATTGTCCATTAAATAAGTTATTTATTGTTAACGTTCCTGTAGTCTGTAGTCCAAGTCTTATTATTTCACTTTATATATATATATATATATATATATATATAGCTGAAATGAAAATTGAAACACAGACTACAAAGGTACGGGAAGTAAGAAAAAAGGGATAATTTATTTACATTTAAGATACTGGGAAGCAGGCCTGGCTTTTTTAGTCCTGACGAAGACAGTGCCACTGTCGAAACGTCGACAACCCTTTTAGCATTCCAAGTATCTTAAATGTAAATAAATTATCCCTTTTTTCTTACTTCCCGTACCTTCGTAGTCTGTGTTTCAATTTTCATTTCAGCTACATATATTCGCGGTCGTCCGAACCCCATTCACCATATATATATATATATATATATATATATTAGAAGCTTAGGAGGGCGGTTGACCACGAGAATGAAATAAGCAGGAAAAATCAGAAGACGACAAAGAGCTTACAGGAAAACACAAAGGGGAGTTTATTAACACATATAGGGATAGGGGTCGACGATTCGGCAGTCAGCGCTGCCTTCGACGGGACCCGTCGAAGGAACGTGACCGTCAGAAGGTCACGTAACACGTGATTCCTCCCGTCAGGGTGATATAACTCACTCACTGAACGTTGCTATATGTATGCTATACGTGCAGCCAAAGAGCTCTGGCTATTTTTTTCCTTTTATACTTTACTGGCTTTGCACTGGGCTTTCAGTGAGTGAGTTATATCACCTTGATGGGAGGAATCACGTGTTACGTGACCTTCTGACGCCATCCGCTCAAACGTTGCCTGCCTGCGTACTGTTGATGAGGCCCAACAAGGCCGAAACAGCTGTCCAGTACTGGCATGGCGACGTTTGAGCTACAAACATATGCTATACGTGCAGCCAAAGAGCTCTGGCTATTTTTTTCCTTTTATATATATGTATATATATATATATACATATATATACGTGTACATCCCACATGAGGATGGCGTGTTAGCAGCGGAGGCGACGTATCTGCAGTACTCCGATCGCGCGGTTGACCCATCTGTATTACCAACGCTACTCAACTTGATCCTCAAAAATAATAACTTCGAATTTGACGTCCGCCACTATCTACAAATACATGGCACAGCTATGGGAACTAAGATGGCATCAACGTACGCAAATATTTTCGTGGGTGCACTAGAGGAAAAATTTCTAGCCGTGCGCGACAAAAAACCTAGTCTATACAAACGCTTCTTGGACGACATATTCATGGTTTGGCAACACTCCGAAGAAGATCTCACAGGAATCATTCGCGATTTTTACCTGGTACACCCCGCCATCAAGTTCACCCACTCCTTCTCGGCAACGACTGTTAATTTCCTAGATGTAAAAGTAACCTTAACCGAGAAGGGTTTTTCCACTGACCTGTACCGAAAGCCAACTGATGCTCAGCAGTGCCTTTCCTTTAACAGCTGCCACCCGCGCCATACTAAACTCGCCATTCCTTATAGCCAGGCACTCCGATACAGGAGGATATGCTCGGACGACGATGTTCTAAACAAAAACCTCGCGGAATTAGAGCAGACCTTCGTTAATCGTAATTTTCCACGCAGTCTAGTAAAAGACGCCCTGTCCAAAGCACGACAAACAGACCGGAGGAACTTATTCGGTAAACGCAACGACGAACCCAAGGGCGACCGCGTAAACCTTGTTCTTACCTTTGGTGCAGGCGCAGGTAATATTAACAGTATCCTCCACCGCCACCATAGCATCCTTCTGCAATCTGAACGGACACGACAAATATTTGCCGAGGAGCCACGAGTTACCTACAGACGTGCCCGCAACCTTCAAGATAGACTAGTCAACTCCAAAGTTCCCTAACCATTAACACCCACGGCGGGATGCCATCCATGCAATGGTAAAAGATGCCAAATATGCAAATCAATGCAAAGCACGGCAGCGGTCAAGAGTACAAACTCCGACTTCTTCCTTAAAATCAACGGCGACATTGACTGTAACTCCAGTAACGCTATTTACATCATTCAATGTACAACATGTTCCGCGCAATATGTACGTCAAAGTAAAAATTCATTTAGGATTCGATTCAATAACCACCGATCAGATGTTTTGAAAAAAGGAAGCCTCCCGGTTTCCCGCCATTTTAGTCGACCTGGTCATTTCATTAATAACGTCGAACTTTTTATTCTAGAGTAAATTTCAAATGCGATCGCTGCATAGAGCAACGCGAATCGTACTTGATCTACAAATTCCAACCTCTAATAAATGAGGATAAAGGAGTGCTATCAAATGTAAGAATCATATCCGGACAACGTTTTTTCTGTGTGTTCTCGGAGTGGCAGCTGTCTCTTTCTCTACAGCTGGACACAATGACGCTAAGGACACCCCGGACAACGGTTTCAACGAGCGCGACACCAGACCTTTCTGGAACTCCAAGGCTTTTTTTACACGTAATCTCCCCGGCCGATTACCCAGGAACCTTCCGGAACTTTCCAGAACATGACTCACTGACGACTGCCTCGCAGTGGAATTGTGCCGGCTGTGACGACACTTTTGTAACCTTTCAAAAGACCTTGTACATAGACTTTCGTCTTAGTCCCGAAGAAGGCGGAGCCTCCGCCGAAACGTAGACTTCCCCAGACCCTTAGTTTAAATGCCAGCTTAATAAATAACTTTCCCCCACTCCCTAGTTCAGTCTCTGTCTTTTTTCCCCCATCTATATACGACATCCTGTTCGTTCGAACCTCCATTGTGTTACGTATATATATACGTATATATATATATGCATATATATATGTATACATATATATACATACTAATTGAACGATGCGACAGCACCAGAGGACACGTGTTTCGCCGTGTTTGCGGCTCGTCGGCCCTGGGTAGCTGCGCATCGTTCGGGATTGGCAAACCAGGGGTCACTCAGCGAGCGATATACACCTGGGAGGGTGACGGAGCACTCCTCAATGCCACAGTGCAAGCCAGTGAATTATAAAGAGGGGGAAAAGCCATTAAAAAATAATTAAATGATGCTAGACGTGTTTGAAATTCAAACTTACAGATCAAAATGGCTTCTATGGCTGCACGTAGAGAAACAGATACTAATTGAACGATGCGACAGCACCAGAGGACACGTGTTTCGCCGTGTTTGCGGCTCGTCGGCCCTGGGTAGCTGCGCATCGTTCGGTATTGGCAAACCAGGGGTCACTCAGCGAGCGATATACACCTGGGAGTGTGACTGAGCACTCCTCAATGCCACAGTGCAAGCCAGTGAATTATAAAGAGGGGGGAAAAGCCATTAAAAAATAATTAAATGATGCTAGACGTGTTTTAAATTCAAACTTACAGATCAAAATGGCTTCTATGGCTGCACGTAGAGAAACAGATACTAATTGAACGATGCGACAGCACCAGAGGACACGTGTTTCGCCGTGTTTGCGGCTCGTCGGCCCTGGGTAGCTGCGCATCGTTCGGGATTGGCAAACCAGGGGTCACTCAGCGAGCGATATACACCTGGGGGGGGGGGGGGTGACTGAGCACTCCTCAATGCCACAGTGCAAGCCAGTGAATTATAAAGAGGGGGGAAAAGCCATTAAAAAATAATTAAATGATGCGGCTCGTCGGCCGACGTCGGCCGTCGAGCCGCAAACACGGCGAAACACGTGTCCTCTGGTGCTGTCGCATCGTTAAATTAGTATCCGTTTCTCTACGTGCAGCCATAGAAGCCATTTTGATCTGTAAGTTTGAATTTCAAACACGTCTAGCATCATTTAATTATTTTTTAATGGCTTTTCCCCCCTCTTTATAATCACTGGCTTGCACTGTGGCATTGAGGAGTGCTCCGTCACCCTCCCAGGTGTATATCGCTCGCTGAGTGACCCCTGGTTTGCCAATCCCGAACGATGCGCAGCTACCCAGGGCCGACGAGCCGCAAACACGGCGAAACACGTGTCCTCTGGTGCTGTCGCATCGTTCAATTAGTATCTGTTTCTCTACGTGCAGCCATAGAAGCCATTTTGATCTGTAAGCTTGAATTTCAAACACGTCTAGCATCATTTAATTATTTTTTAATGGCTTTTCCCCCCTCTTTATAATTCACTGGCTTGCACTGTGGCATTGAGGAGTGCTCAGTCACCCTCCCAGGTGTATATCGCTCGCTGAGTGACCCCTGGTTTGCCAATCCCGAACGATGCGCAGCTACCCAGGGCCGACGAGCCGCAAACACGGCGAAACACGTGTCCTCTGGTGCTGTCGCATCGTTCAATTAGTATCTGTTTCTCTACCTGCAGCCATAGAAGCCATTTTGATCTGTAAGTTTGAATTTCAAACACGTCTAGCATCATTTAATTATTTTTAATGGCTTTTCCCCCTCTTTATAATTCACTGGCTTGCACTGTGGCATTGAGGAGTGCTCAGTCACCCTCCCAGGTGTATATCGCTCGCTGAGTGACCCCTGGTTTGCCAATCCCGAACGATGCGCAGCTACCCAGGGCCGACGAGCCGCAAACACGGCGAAACACGTGTCCTCTGGTGCTGTCGCATCGTTCAATTAGTATCTGTTTCTCTACCTGCAGCCATAGAAGCCATTTTGATCTGTAAGTTTGAATTTCAAACACGTCTAGCATCATTTAATTATTTTTAATGGCTTTTCCCCCTCTTTATAATTCACTGGCTTGCACTGTGGCATTGAGGAGTGCTCAGTCACCCTCCCAGGTGTATATCGCTCGCTGAGTGACCCCTGGTTTGCCAATCCCGAACGATGCGCAGCTACCCAGGGCCGACGAGCCGCAAACACGGCGAAACACGTGTCCTCTGGTGCTGTCGCATCGTTCAATTAGTATCTGTTTCTCTACCTGCAGCCATAGAAGCCATTTTGATCTGTAAGTTTGAATTTCAAACACGTCTAGCATCATTTAATTTTTTTTAATGGCTTTTCCCCCCTCTTTATCATTCACTGGCTTGCACTGTGGCATTGAGGAGTGCTCAGTCACCCTCCCAGGTGTATATCGCTCGCTGAGTGACCCCTGGTTTGCCAATCCCGAACGATGCGCAGCTACCCAGGGCCGACGAGCCGCAAACACGGCGAAACACGTGTCCTCTGGTGCTGTCGCATCGTTCAATTAGTATCTGTTTCTCTACCTGCAGCCATAGAAGCCATTTTGATCTGTAAGTTTGAATTTCAAACACGTCTAGCATCATTTAATTATTTTTAATGGCTTTTCCCCCTCTTTATAATTCACTGGCTTGCACTGTGGCATTGAGGAGTGCTCAGTCACCCTCCCAGGTGTATATCGCTCGCTGAGTGACCCCTGGTTTGCCAATCCCGAACGATGCGCAGCTACCCAGGGCCGACGAGCCGCAAACACGGCGAAACACGTGTCCTCTGGTGCTGTCGCATCGTTCAATTAGTATGTTTCTCTACGTGCAGCCATAGAAGCCATTTTGATCTGTAAGTTTGAATTTCAAACACGTCTAGCATCATTTAATTATTTTTTAATGGCTTTTCCCCCCTCTTTATAATTCACTGGCTTGCACTGTGGCATTGAGGAGTGCTCAGTCACCCTCCCAGGTGTATATCGCTCGCTGAGTGACCCCTGGTTTGCCAATCCCGAACGATGCGCAGCTACCCAGGGCCGACGAGCCGCAAACACGGCGAAACACGTGTCCTCTGGTGCTGTCGCATCGTTCAATTAGTATCTGTTTCTCTACGTGCAGCCATAGAAGCCATTTTGATCTGTAAGTTTGAATTTCAAACACGTCTAGCATCATTTAATTATTTTTTAATGGCTTTTCCCCCCTCTTTATAATTCACTGGCTTGCACTGTGGCATTGAGGAGTGCTCAGTCACCCTCCCAGGTGTATATCGCTCGCTGAGTGACCCCTGGTTTGCCAATCCCGAACGATGCGCAGCTACCCAGGGCCGACGAGCCGCAAACACGGCGAAACACGTGTCCTCTGGTGCTGTCGCATCGTTCAATTAGTATCTGTTTCTCTACGTGCAGCCATAGAAGCCATTTTGATCTGTAAGTTTGAATTTCAAACACGTCTAGCATCATTTAATTATTTTTTAATGGCTTTTCCCCCCTCTTTATAATTCACTGGCTTGCACTGTGGCATTGAGGAGTGCTCAGTCACCCTCCCAGGTGTATATCGCTCGCTGAGTGACCCCTGGTTTGCCAATCCCGAACGATGCGCAGCTACCCAGGGCCGACGAGCCGCAAACACGGCGAAACACGTGTCCTCTGGTGCTGTCGCATCGTTCAATTAGTATCTGTTTCTCTACGTGCAGCCATAGAAGCCATTTTGATCTGTAAGTTTGAATTTCAAACACGTCTAGCATCATTCAATTATTTTTTAATGGCTTTCCCCCCCTCTTTATAATTCACTGGCTTGCACTGTGACATTGAGGAGTGCTCGGTCACCCTCCCAGGTGTATATCGCTCGCTGAGTGACCCCTGGTTTGCCAATCCCGAACGATGCGCAGCTACCCAGGGCCGACGAGCCGCAAACACGGCGAAACACGTGTCCTCTGGTGCTGTCGCATCGTTCAATTAGTATCTGTTTCTCTACGTGCAGCCATAGAAGCCATTTTGATCTGTAAGTTTGAATTTCAAACACGTCTAGCATCATTTAATTATTTTTTAATGGCTTTCCCCCCCTCTTTATATATATATATATATATATATATATATATATATCTGGATGCTGGAAGAAAGGGGTTCGGGCGACCGCGAACTTAAATAGGTACTAGCAAAATATGAGGCAGACAACGAAGATGTAGGAAGTAGAAAAAGGAGGGAGTTATTTATTTACTAGTGGAAAGTTAAGGGGGAAGTCAACGTTGCGGCGGAAGCTCCGCCTTCGTCAGGACTGAAGAATGACAAATGACACTTGCAGTTTTATACAATGCTACAATGACGTCACAATCGGGGGGTCCCGCCACCTGGCGGCCGTCAGCAGGTCAAGTACAAGGAAGTGGTTGAGTCATGTCCGGTGAAGAGGTCATCGTCCGGGAGGTGGGATGGAATCCAAGGGCTGTGGACTGTTGTTCTGCAAAGAAAAGGGGAACAAGCAGCAGTACACGATCTAAGCAGATAAGTTTCTTATTGTTGACAGTACACCAGGGTCCTCGTTTATGATAGATTGGAATTTGTAGATAAGGTAAGATTCGCGCTGTTCTCGACACCGGTCGGAACTGAAGTTTGTTTGAAGAAGGAAAATTGAAACATCGTTAATTGAATGCCCTGGCTGGCTAAA
Organism: Ornithodoros turicata; assembly: GCF_037126465.1. Taxonomy (NCBI): domain Eukaryota; kingdom Metazoa; phylum Arthropoda; class Arachnida; order Ixodida; family Argasidae; genus Ornithodoros; species Ornithodoros turicata. The sequence continues at coordinate 50,112,991 of NC_088203.1, read as the reverse complement.
ATGGCGTGGCCTAGGCACGTGCCCACACACAGAGCACTCAATCGAACTACGGGATGATATCCCAGTGTCGTCTCGACCGTATCGCTGTTCACCTGCAGATCGACAATTCATACACGATGAAGTCCGCAAGTACTTGCATCAAGGAATCATCAGGAGAAGCAACAGCGAATACGCCGCTCCAACAATAGTGGTGGATCAACCACACCATCCTACGACCCCAAGATGAATGGTCCATGACTACCGCAAACTTAATGAAAAGACTATAAACCCACCTTACCCGATGCCCATAATCGAAGATTCTCTGGATGACATCATGAGGAACGAGACTCGCTACTTCACAACGATGGACATCAAGACTGCCTTCCTAACAATTCGCATAAAGTCAGAAGATGTCCACAAGACAGCATTCATAATGCCAGATGGGAAGTACGAGTACCTAAGAATGGAGTTTGGTTTCTGCAAGGCACCCCAGACTATGCAAACAGTCATGCGCAGGACATTCGAAGGACTTCCAAACACAACCCCCTACATGGACGACGTGGGACAAGGCTCCAGAACGATACAAGAAGCGCTCGAGATACTAGAAGCAGCAGTCATCAGAGCAGTGCAAAACGGTCTCCGAATCAACATAAAGAAATGCCAGCTCATACGATCAAAAGTGACATTTCTTGGTTACGTAATCAACGCCGAATGACGCACTCCCGACCTCGCGCGCGCAGCCGACGTAGACAAATTTAGACCGCACGAAGACTCGAAACGACTCCTCTCATTCCTTCAGTTCTGCAGCTACTACAGAAGATTCATAAAGGATTTCTCCGCAATCACACGACCTCTACGAGAAATACTGCAGAAGGACTCCAAGTTCTGGTGGTCAGATGAGTGCCAACAAATAGTTGACAACCTCAAAACACAGCTGAAAAATCCGCCCACGCTAGCTGCGTTCCAGCTTCAACGCCCCACCACCGTGTACGTTGACGCATCTCAGGCTGGTCTCGGTGCCATCCTCGCCCAAACACACAGCAAGATAGAAAGAGTCGTCGAATCTGCAACCAGAGCACTCAACGCTCGAGACTCCCTCATGCACGCAAATATGCTGGAATGCATGGTCCTGCACTGGGCAGTAACAGAGAAATTCAGCATATACCTCAGGGGCGGACCAAGATTCACCGTAGTCACATACAGCATGTGTCTCACTTATCTTGTCCAAAACGGCCTCAAAAACCGCAGATTCGCACGCTGGACACTCGACCTCGCGGAGTACGACTTCATCATCAGACACTGTCCAGGAAAGTCAAATGCAGCAGCTGACGCACTATCCAGATTGCATGAGACTTCGGAGAAGCTCAAAACCTCACAGAGTGCAGAGGACACCATGTGTCACTTAGTCGTATCCAGCCCTGGATCTTGTCTGCGCGATCACCAGGCCAGTGACCCATTTTGTCGATCGATCATGCCTAAGATCAGCCAGGGTACAGGCTATCAGTTGAACAATGGCATCATAGTAAAAACCATCGTCCGTGACAATTTCAGTCGTCACGTAGTCATCGTCCCCGAAACACTTCGAGCAACTGTAATGAAAGTGTGCCATGACCAAACTGGACACATGGATGTATCAAGAACGAAGGACCAAATACAGAAAAAGTTATGGTGGCCTCAAATGTCGTCTGAGATCGCAGAATATGTCCGCAGTTGTGACACCTGCAGACGGATAAACCACAGGACAACTACGAACGAAGGTCTCCTTATTCCAAGAACAATTCCAGAGGCTCCCAATGCAGTCATCTCTCTCGATCATTTCGGACCCCTGCCTGAGAGAAATGGCAACTCTCACGTTCTGGCGTGTATCGACCATGCCACCAGATATGTAGACGCATCAGCCGTGCCTTCAACTTCATCGAAGTTTTACATAGACTTTCTGTGCAACCGTTGGATACCTAGGTTCGGCGTTCCTCACGTCGTCATCACCGATCAGGCTCGAGGATTTGTCAACAAGCATACAGCAGCCGTGCACCGGAGGCTAGGTGTCACCCACATAACCACACCGCCCTATTGGCCCCAAGCCAACGGTCTGATCGAACGCACAGTCCAAACCATGAAGACCGTCATCAGAAAGCTCATAGACTCGCACCGAAACTGGGATGAGACACTGCACGAGGCAACGCTCGCAATCAATGCTTCAAAGCAAAAAGCGACAAAGAAGTGTCCCTTCTTTCTGATGCATGGGTATGAACCGACACTTCCGAGCCAACTTAACATTGGAGTCGTCTCAGAGCAGCTCGACGAAGCACAGAGACTCCACGAGCTGGCAAAAAGACGAGTGGAAGCCAAAGAATACCTCGAGAAAAGTCAGACGTATCAGAAGCAAAGGTACGACTCAGCAAGAAAAGAACCCCACTTCAAGATAGGCGATTCAGTCTACTGCACAATTGGTGCCCGATCGTCCTCTCTCGACCCGTTCTACGAGGGCCCATTCTACATAAAATCTTTCAAGAGCTCGAACACAGTGAAACTCGAGAGTGTGCAGCCCATAAGAGGCAAAACAAAATTTAGAATTGCTAATATTGAACAACTTCGACGCAATTATCCACGCAAGGACGACGTCCCGGAGTTTTGCGACAGCATTATTGGGCGTCTTCTGTCTTCAGAACCCTCCAGAGTTGACATCACCGAGGGGACCGTATCGTTGGACGATGATGACACTCATGTGTCTCAAGAGCCTCCCGCCAACAACTTCCTCCCAGATGACGACGACCCCATACCAAGACCCTCGGCAAGCGGCCGACCAGTACGACAGCGTCGTCCACCTCAGCACCTTCAGGACTACGACGTGGAAATGATTTGAGGGCAAATCAACTTTACCCACCCGGCCGTGTCAGCGCCAGCGCAACAGACATGAAAAACAGCGACACAGCCAGCCGCAGTGTCAGAGACATCAAGAACTTCCGGCCCGATCAAAAACGACGGGTGTACGCGCTCCGGCATGAGTCTGTTTTGTCATCGTTTGTAATCTCAGTTAAATAAACCCATATGTAAAAATGTAGCGCTTGTCACCCCAGGGAAACCGCTAACACATACATACATATATATACATATGTAAAGTTTTGAACGAATGAAAGAAAAACAACGAAGGTAGGGGATGTAAAAACGGGGCGATTTATTAAAATTTAAACTAATAGAAATATATCTAGGGGAATGGTCAACGTTGCGGCGGAAGCTCCGCCTTCTTCAGGACTAAGAGCTTAGAAGGGTGTCTTGAAGCTTTTGTACATGTGTAGCATGACGTCACAGTCGGGGTTCGCGCCACCTGGTGGTCGTTTCCGGCCAACGTTGTCCAAGACACCTTGAACAAGGCTCGGAAAGTCAATTGCCAAAGCTTATTTCACAAACGAAAAAAAAAACTAAAATATGATACCATAAACTTAACTGTAACATTCGCTGGGAACATCCCAAATATTAACTATATACTGAATCACCATCATAGCATCCTACTCTAGTCCGCACGCACTAAGGAAATTTTCCCTGACCCACCACGTGTCACTTACAGAGGTGCACGCAACTTACAAGACAGCTTAGTTCGCTCTAAGGTAACAGTACCAGAGAATTCACCAACTGGCTGCCATTCATGGCTGTAGATGTCAGATTTGCAAGTAATGCAAACGGCTCAATCCGTTAAGAGCACACACTCCAACTTTTCTGTTAAAATCCACGCAGACCTAGATTGCAACCCCTCTAACGTTGACTACTTAATTCAGTGTAATGCTATGTTCACACTACGTCAGTGAACGCCGCGAATGTCGCGAACGACGGAGATGCTGGTGAACTTGTCACGTTCACACAGCAATCCGGGAATCTCGCGGACGCCGCGAAGGTGCCGAAAGCCGCAACGCGAGAGCAGAGATTGGCTCTACTTTTGACGGGAGTGCCGGGAAAGACGCAAGTCTGGACCAATCAGGGCGCTCCGCGAGCGAGAATGCTGGGACGGGAGAACAGCGGCGTAGACAACAAACATGGCGGATGCGTAACCTGGTCTACGAAAATCTAATCAAGACTCTAAGGTAGAGCTAAATGGTGTACGACACGAAACGCAAGAGGAGCGGGAACGTAGATATGAAGACCGTATCATAGCAGCTGCTGGAAGAAGACGAGGAAGTAAGTGTGTCGACTGTGTTGAGACATGTATAGGTGCACGTCGCCTGCTGCTCGAAGCGGGCATCGCTTTACAGGTTGCTGTATAAAACGCAATAAATGCGTATTTGGCAATTGTTATTCTGATGTATCACAACGACATTTTACACGTGTTACACGGAGCTTGAGTACAGTCCCAAAAATGAAACGGATCAGTTTTTGTAGCGGAGTACGGTGGTGCCAGTAGTTCCCGGCGTTCGGAACACAGTGTGAACGAGAGGGTCGCCAAAGCCGTAAAAGCGGTGAATGAGTTTCCCGCGTTGGCGGCTTTCGATGATGTAGTGTGAACATAGGATTACGCCTGCCAAGCACAGTACGTAGGCCAGAAGAAAACGTCTTTTCGAATTAGTTTCAACAACCACCAATCAGAGGCGACAACGAAAAATACAACAAATATTCCTGTTTTGCGCCATTTCAGCCAACTGGGCCATTCAATTAACGAAGTTTCAATTTTTCTTCTTCAATCAAACTTTGCTTCTGATCGATCACGAGGACAACGGGAATCTTACCTTATCTACAAATTCCAGTCCGCCATTAACGAAGACCCTGGTATATTGTCAACAATAAGAAATCTAACTGCTTAGATAAGGTATTGCTTCCTTTTCTTTTCTTTTCAGCCGGATTCCTGACACCCTTCCGACCCCAAGGACTATGACCTCACGCCTGCACTTGACACAACAACATTACCGAGCTTGACCCTAACGACTGCCAGGTGGCGCGAACCCCGACTGTGACGTCATGCTACACATGTACAAAAGCTTCAAGACACCCTTCTAATCTCGTAGTCCTGAAGAAGGCGGAGCTCCCGCCGCAACGTTGACGATTCCCCTAGATATTTTTCTATTATTTTAAATTTTAAGAAATCGCCCCGTTTTTTACTTCCCCTACCCCCTTCGTTGGCTCCCCCCTACCCCTGGCTCGCACTGTGGCATTGAGGAGTGCTCAGTCACCCACCCAGGTGTAGATCGCTCTCTGAGTGACCCCTGGTGCCAAATCAGAACGCTGCGCAGCTTCCCAGAGCTGACGAGCCGCAAACACGGCGAAACACCTGTCCTCTGGTGCTGTCGCATCGTTCCATGAGTATCGGTTTCACTGCGTGCAGCCATAGAAGCCATCTTAATATGTAATTTTGAATAACAAACACGTCTACTGTCATCTACTTGCGTATTTAATGGCTTTTTTCCCCTCATTATAATTCACTGGCTTGCACTGTCGCATTGAGGAGTGCTCAGTCACCCTCCCAGGCGTAGATCGCTCGCTGAGTGACCTCTGGTTTGCCAATTCCGAACGATGCGCAGCTACCCAAAGCTGACGAGCCGCGACACGGCGAAACACGTGTCCTCTGGTGCTGTCGCATCGTTCCATGACTATCGGTTTCACTGCGTGCAGCCATAGAAGCCATCTTAATATGTAATTTTGAATAACAAACAGGTCTACTGTCATCTACTTGCGTATTTAATGGCTTTTTTCCCCTCATTATAATTCACTGGCTTGCACTGTGGCATTGAGGAGTGCTCAGTCACCCTCCCAGGTGTAGATCGCTCGCTGAGTGACCCCTGGTTTGCCAATTCCGAACGATGCGCAGCTATCCAGAGCTGACGAGCCGAAAACACGGCGGAACACGTGTCCTCTGGTGTTGTCGCATCGTTCCATGGGTATCTGTTTCACTGCGTGCAGCCATAGAACCCATCCTAATATGTAATTTTGAATAACAAACATGTCTACTGTCATCCACTTGTGTATTTAATATCTTTTTTTCCTGCATTATAATTCACTGGCTTGCACTGTGGCATTGAGGAGTGCTCAGTCACCCTCCCAGGCGTAGATCGCTCGCTGAGTGACCTCTGGTTTGCCAATTCCGAACGATGCGCAGCTACCCAAAGCTGACGAGCCGCAAACACGGCGAAACACGTGTCCTCTGGTGTTGTCGCATCGTTCCATGGGTATCTGTTTAACTGCGTGCAGCCATAGAACCCATCTTAATATGTAATTTTGAATAACAAACACGTCTACTGTCATCTACTTGCATATTTAATGGCTTTGTTCCCCTCATTATAATTCACTGGCTTGCACTGTGGCATTGAGGAGTGCTCAGTCACCCTCCCAGGTGTAGATCGCTCGCTGAGTGACCCCTGGTTTGCCAATTCCGAACGATGCGCAGCTATCCAGAGCTGACGAGCCGAAAACACGGCGGAACACGTGTCCTCTGGTGTTGTCGCATCGTTCCATGGGTATCTGTTTCACTGCGTGCAGCCATAGAACCCATCCTAATATGTAATTTTGAATAACAAACATGTCTACTGTCATCCACTTGTGTATTTAATATCTTTTTTTCCTGCATTATAATTCACTGGCTTGCACTGTGGCATTGAGGAGTGCTCAGTCACCCTCCCAGGCGTAGATCGCTCGCTGAGTGACCTCTGGTTTGCCAATTCCGAACGATGCGCAGCTACCCAAAGCTGACGAGCCGCAAACACGGCGAAACACGTGTCCTCTGGTGTTGTCGCATCGTTCCATGGGTATCTGTTTAACTGCGTGCAGCCATAGAACCCATCTTAATATGTAATTTTGAATAACAAACACGTCTACTGTCATCTACTTGTGTATTTAATGGCTTTTTTTTTCTGCATTATAATTCACTGGCTTGCACTGTGGCATTGAGGAGTGCTCAGTCACCCTCCCAGGCGTAGATCTCTCGCTGAGTGACCTCTGGTTTGCCAATTCCGAACGATGCGCAGCTACCCAAAGCTGACGAGCCGCAAACACGGCGAAACACGTGTCCTCTGGTGCTGTCGCATCGTTCTATGAGTATCTGTTTCACTGCGTGCAGCCATAGAAGCCATCTTAATATGTAATTTTGAATAACAAACACGTCTAGTGTCATCTACTTGTGTATTTAATGGCTTTTTTTCCTGCATTAGAATTCACTGACTTCCACTGTGGCATTGACGAGTGCTCAGTCACCCTCCCAGGTGTAGATCGCTCGCTGAGTGACCCCTGGTTCGCCAATTCCGAACGATGCGCAGCTACCCAGAGCTGACGAGCCGCGACACGGCGAAACACGTGTCCTCTGGTGCTGTCGCATCGTTCCATGAGTATCGGTTTCACTGCGTGCAGCCATAGAAGCCATCTTAATATGTAATTTTGAATAACAAACACGTCTACTGTCATCTACTTGCGTATTTAATGGCTTTTTTCCCCTCATTATAATTCACTGGCTTGCACTGTGGCATTGAGGAGTGCTCAGTCACCCTCCCAGGTGTAGATCGCTCGCTGAGTGACCCCTGGTTTGCCAATTCCGAACGATGCGCAGCTATCCAGAGCTGACGAGCCGAAAACACGGCGGAACACGTGTCCTCTGGTGTTGTCGCATCGTTCCATGGGTATCTGTTTCACTGCGTGCAGCCATAGAACGCATTCTAATATGTAATTTTGAATAACAAACATGTCTACTGTCATCCACTTGTGTATTGAATATCTTTTTTTCCTGCATTATAATTCACTGGCTTGCACTGTGGCATTGAGGAGTGCTCAGTCACCCTCCCAGGCGTAGATCGCTCGCTGAGTGACCTCTGGTTTGCCAATTCCGAGCGATGCGCAGCTACCCAAAGCTGACGAGCCGCAAACACGGCGAAAGACGTGTCCTCTGGTGCTGTCGCATCGTTCTATGAGTATATGTTTCACTGCGTGCAGCCATAGACGCCATCTTAATACGTCATTTGGAATAACAAACACGTCTAGTGTCATCTACTCGTGTATTTAATGGCTATTTTTTCCTGCATTAGAATTCACTGGCTTGCACTGTGGCATTGAGGAGTGCTCAGTCACCCTCCCAGGTGTAGATCGCTCGCTGAGTGACCCCTGGTTTGCCAATTCCGAACGATGCGCAGCTACCCAAAGCTGACGAGCCGCAAACACGGCGAAACACGTGTCCTCTGGTGCTGTCGCATCGTTCCATGAGTATCTGTTTCACTGCGTGCAGCCATAGAAGCCATCTTAGTATGTAATTTTGAATAACAAACACGTCTAGTGTCATCTACTTGTGTATTTAATGGCTTTTTTCCTGCATTAGAATTCACTGGCTTGCACTGTGGCATTGAGGAGTGCTCAGTCACCCTCCCAGGTGTAGATCGCTCGCTGAGTGACCCCTGGTTCGCCAATTCCGAACGATGCGCAGCTACTTAGAGCTGACGAGCCGCGACACGGCGAAACACGTGTCCTCTGGTGCTGTCGCATCGTTCCATGAGTATCGGTTTCACTGCGTGCAGCCATAGAAGCCATCTTAATATGTAATTTTGAATAACAAACACGTCTACTGTCATCTACTTGTGTATTTAATGGCTTTTTTCCTGCATTAGAATTCACTGGCTTGCACTGTGGCATTGAGGAGTGCGCAGTCATCCTCCCAGGTGTAGATCGTTCGCTGAGTGACCCCTGGTTTGTTAATTCCGAACGATGCGCAGCTATCCAGAGCTGACGAGCCGAAAACACGGCGGAACACGTGTCCTCTGGTGTTGTCGCATCGTTCCATGGGTATCTGTTTCACTGCGTGCAGCCATAGAACGCATTCTAATATGTAATTTTGAATAACAAACATGTCTACTGTCATCCACTTGTGTATTTAATATCTTTTTTTCCTGCATTATAATTCACTGGCTTGCACTGTGGCATTGAGGAGTGCTCAGTCACCCTCCCAGGCGTAGATCGCTCGCTGAGTGACCTCTGGTTTGCCAATTCCGAGCGATGCGCAGCTACCCAAAGCTGACGAGCCGCAAACACGGCGAAAGACGTGTCCTCTGGTGCTGTCGCATCGTTCCATGAGTATCTGTTTCACTGCGTGCAGCCATAGAAGCCATCTTAGTATGTAATTTTGAATAACAAACACGTCTAGTGTCATCTACTTGTGTATTTAGTGGCTTTTTTCCTGCATTAGAATTCACTGGCTTGCACTGTGGCATTGAGGAGTGCTCAGTCACCCTCCCAGGTGTAGATCGCTCGCTGAGTGACCCCTGGTTCGCCAATTCCGAACGATGCGCAGCTACTTAGAGCTGACGAGCCGCGCCACGGCGAAACACGTGTCCTCTGGTGCTGTCGCATCGTTCCATGAGTATCTGTCTCACTGCGTGCAGCCATAGAAGCCATCTTAATATGTAATTTTGAATAACAAACACGTCTACTGTCATCTACTTGTGTATTTAATGGCTTTTTTCCTGCATTAGAATTCACTGGCTTGCACTGTGGCATTGAGGAGTGCGCAGTCACCCTCCCAGGTGTAGATCGTTCGCTGAGTGACCCCTGGTTTGTTAATTCCGAACGATGCGCAGCTACCCAAAGCTGACGAGCCGCAAACACGGCGAAACACGTGTCCTCTGGTGCTGTCGCATCGTTCTATGAGTATCTGTTTCACTGCGTGCAGCCATAGAAGCCATCTTAGTATGTAATTTTGAATAACAAACACGTCTAGTGTCATCTACTTGTGTATTTAATGGCTTTTTTCCTGCATTAGAATTCACTGGCTTGCACTGTGGCATTGAGGAGTGCTCAGTCACCCTCCCAGGTGTAGATCGCTCGCTGAGTGACCCCTGGTTCGCCAATTCCGAACGATGCGCAGCTACTTAGAGCTGACGAGCCGCGACACGGCGAAACACGTGTCCTCTGGTGCTGTCGCATCGTTCCATGAGTATCGGTTTCACTGCGTGCAGCCATAGAAGCCATCTTAATATGTAATTTTGAATAACAAACACGTCTACTGTCATCTACTTGTGTATTTAATGGCTTTTTTCCTGCATTAGAATTCACTGGCTTGCACTGTGGCATTGAGGAGTGCGCAGTCACCCTCCCAGGTGTAGATCGTTCGCTGAGTGACCCCTGGTTTGTTAATTCCGAACGATGCGCAGCTACCCAAAGCTGACGAGCCGCAAACACGGCGAAACACGTGTCCTCTGGTGCTGTCGCATCGTTCTATGAGTATCTGTTTCACTGCGTGCAGCCATAGAAGCCATCTTAGTATGTAATTTTGAATAACAAACACGTCTAGTGTCATCTACTTGTGTATTTAATGGCTTTTTTCCTGCATTAGAATTCACTGGCTTGCACTGTGGCATTGAGGAGTGCTCAGTCACCCTCCCAGGTGTAGATCGCTCGCTGAGTGACCCCTGGTTCGCCAATTCCGAACGATGCGCAGCTACTTAGAGCTGACGAGCCGCGACACGGCGAAACACGTGTCCTCTGGTGCTGTCGCATCGTTCCATGAGTATCGGTTTCACTGCGTGCAGCCATAGAAGCCATCTTAATATGTAATTTTGAATAACGAACACGTCTACTGTCATCTACTTGTGTATTTAATGGCTTTTTCCCTCATTATAATTCACTGGCTTGCACTGTGGCATTGAGGAGTGCTCAGTCACCCTCCCAGGTGTAGATTGCTCGCTGAGTGACCCCTGGTTTGCCAATTACGAACGATGCGCAGCTACCCAGGGCTGACGAGCCGCAAACACGACGGAACACGTGTCCTCTGGTGCTGTCGCATCGTTCCATGAGTATCTGTCTCACTGCGTGCACCCATAGAAGCCATCTTAATATGTCATTTTGAACAACAAACACGTCTAGTGCCATCTACTTGTGTATTTAATGGCTCTTTTTCCTGCATTAGAATTCACTGGCTTGCACTGTGGCATTGAGAAGTGCTCAGTCACCCTCACAGGTGTAGATCGCTCGCTGAGTGACCCCTGGTTTGCCAATTCCGAACGATGTGCAGCTACCCAAAGCTGACGAGCCGCATACACGACGGAACACGTGTCCTCTGGTGCTGTCGCATCGTTCCATGAGTATCTGTCTCACTGCGTGCAGCCATAGAAGCCATCTTAATATGTAATTTTGAATAACAAACACGTCTAATGTCATCTACTTGTGTATTTAATAGCTTTTTTTTCCTGCATTATATATATTTTATATATATATATATATATATATGTGTGTGTGTGTGTAGATATACACAGTAGGTAGGGGAAGTAAAAAACGGGGCAGTTTATTACAATTTAAACTAATAGAAAGATATCTAGGGGTATGGTCAACGTTGCGGCGGAAGCTCCGCCTTCTTCAGGACTATAGTTTTTCCTGAAGAAAGCGGAGGTCTGGTGAACCCAGTTGACCACCCAGAAAAATATTTTTGCCATTGCTGCATGATGGTTCTGTTCGTTGATCACTTGCTCGCTGCCTCGCAATACTCAGCATCGACATAAGGTGTCGCTACATCACAGCGCGCGACGTAAGAGCTGCTGCTTCGTTTTCGTGAAGAAGTGCGTCACTGCGGGCGCTCCATTCTCGACGTTGTCTTCTTACAGAAAACGTGGTAAGAATCTCGTGGCACACCGTCCATTTGTTTCATCACATGTCCACGTTCCGTTGAATATGCTATAGGCCTGATTCAGCGCCGACTTTTGGTGCATCTTGAGAAAAACGGGTGGTCAAGTGGAGGAACCACCGTGCTGGAAGGGGTCACTAACACGCGGAACGGGTGTTGTTACTTTTCGCACGTGCGTCAGTACGCTCTCAGGCACGGTGCCTCCATATAATTCACGACATCCCCGAAGATCCATCATGTGCATCACCTGCTGTGTTGTCTTGTGCATGAAAAAGAAAAAAAAAACTTTTTTGCGCTCTACCAATTTTTGAAGATTTGTAGCCCCTTGCTGCACGGTGGTCAACGCCATTGACCACGCTGTATACTGTCACCAGTATACCACGTATTTTTTCTAACTGAATTTTTGTGTTCTACAGGGCATAATAAACAATTATATCATGAAACGGCTCAGTCAATTCAACATAAAATTTTCTGTGCTTCACAGAGTTAAACATCTTGGAACCATAGAACCATCCGATATAGGTTTAAATTTGTCCATTTTGCATACATTTGCAATGGACCTATCACCATTAGACATAAAAGCATGTGATCATAGATCCTCTACCACGACACAAGATTTTATTAATGGAAGCTCAAAAAAATCAGAAATAAGCCAAGTAGTGTTGATGAATGTACCGTAATGAGCTGCAGTCCACTTCAAATGCCAACAGGCGCTTCTGCATTTCTGAAATACATGCAGGGTGGATGAAGTGTTTTCCGTTTCTCTTGTTCCTCTACCTTGCACTGCTGCGTACTGTAGTTGCTCTGGTTGGCACCGCGGAATGCTGCGTTGACGGCCGTGCTGAACGTGCTTGAGTAGTCGGTAGTGGAGGTGAAGTGAGGGAAGTGAAATGACCAGTTCGTGGCTCGTTTTGGTCTTGTTGAAGAGCCTTTCTTGCAAGACTGATGAATATTTTTTCCAATGTGGTGTCTGATACAAGGACGTTTTCAAGTGCAAACTGTTTACGCAACTCTCCAATGCGCTTGAACAGCTCACTCCATGGCAGCATTTCTAGTAGGTGGTACTCGTACAGTCCCTGCGAGTTAAGACGTTACATATTACATTGGCCTTAACCTTTACCGTAATTATGTTCCCAAGAAATTGATTAAGAAGATGTCTGCCCGATATACATCAATGACTACCTTATTCCAGCTAATAAAAGATGTTTGCTAACGCACGCGAAGCTGGTAAAACAAATGGTTGGAGATTCCTTTGGACTGATCAATGCGCGATCAAAGCTAGAGTTGCCGTTGGCACCCCCTACATTATATCTTGGTCTTTCTCGCATTGACTCCCAAGTCAGAGTCAGATATTGCAATGTGATATGTGCAATAAGTCCAATGTAGACCTCTACGTCATTCGATATATCGGCCAATTGAGAAATATGGATGCCTCGCTAATTCACCTCAATGCTACGAGCTTCAGGAAACACTTTAACGATAGTAGTTCTCTTTTGCATATCATGAAACAAAACTATTCCCTGACTGCAGTTAGCAAGACCTGGCTAAAAAGTAACCATACGGCTGTATACCAATAAAAAAATTTCAGGTCTGAGTTCAAGCGTCGTCATTATTTAAATACTACCAATACTGGCAGGGGTGTCGGTTTGTTTATAGCTCCCCAGGTACAGCACCAGTACTCCATTCGAGACAACATGACCATTGTCGGAGTAGTTTATCGTCCTTCAGCTGGACCCATTCCTGCGTTTATGCCAGCGTTTGAACGGATGTTACTCTATCTCTTGCATGAAAATAAGTCTGTACTTATTACTGGTGACGCCTTCAATACTAATATCCTAGACGATAATTCTTCAGCTTGTACCATGTTTTCCAATTGTCTCACTAGCTATGGCTATGTCTGTCCAGTTGTCTCACCTACCAGACTTACTGCTAATTCATCCACACTGCTGAACCATATATGGATAAAAGATTGTAACTTAGCTGTTGCTCATGTTATACAAAGTAATATTCCAGACCACTTTCCAGTATCCGCTACATTCACTACTCGCCCGTAAGTTAGTGATAAACTCACCAAATCTGAGCGCTTTGACACTCTGAAATACATCGACACTATAAAAAGTATGGACTGGAGTGCCGTTCTTAATCCTGTATGTGCTGAGGAAGCATATGAAATATTTGCGCAGTGTGTTACTGCTGCTATAAGTGCTACTACTACAATAAGAGTTCCTATGAATAAGTATATCACCTCCAGATCCCCGTGGATAACGTACGAAATCTTCAAGTGTATAAAGAAAAAAAAACGTGAGCTTGGTAAGGAACTGGAAACGCAACCATCTTTAAAAAAAATTATTCACTGTATTCAAGTTCTTAGCGAACACAGTTAAGCACGCCAAAAGGCGTTACTACCAGCAGCAAGTTCCGTCGTCCACAAGTTAAATCGAACGCGGTCAACAAATTCCTCAACAGAAATAAACGTCCTATATTAACACATAAAGTTGTAACAATACCTTTAGAAACCCATCTGACAAACATAGCTAACGCCTTCCAAGATTATTTTGCTTCCGTGGCTAACCAGTCAGCAAACGTTCCTTTGTCGCTGATGTTCCTAGACAACGTCAATCCTTTTTAGGCCATACATCTCCCTAGGACGTATATGATGCCACAACAACATTGCGTAATACCTCGCCAGGTCTACATAAGATAGCTGCCTCAAAAATAATACTGGTGAAAGAAATTATCTCTCCTGCGCTGGCGCATGTTATAAATCTTTCATTTATGCAAGGTAGATTGTAAAAAGCCCTTACAAGCGCAGTTATTCCAGTACTAAAAAAAGTCAATCCTACAATCATTAGTAACTAGAGACCAATTTCTATATTGCCAGCTATAAGTAAAATCTTTGAAAGACTGTTACATAAACGCTTTATGAGTTACCTTACCAGGTTCAATATACCAATATGAAACCAATTTGTCTTTCGCGCTGGAGTCTCACTAGAAACAGCTCTACTGACCTTCTTGGAGCGCAAAAAAGAAACAATTTATAATGATCGTTTAGCTATTGCTGTTTCTGTTGATTTTTGCTAAAGCATTTGATTGTATTGTTCATGAGGTATCTTTAAGTAGGTTAGCAAGCCTTGGAGTTTCGGGTCCTGCATTTGAACTAATTTAGAGTTGCCTTACTGGCCGACCTCAAGTTGTTAAATTCATGGAGGCTTTTTCACTACCGGCTTATTCAAGCATTGGCCTCAAGGTTCCATTTTAGGACCTCTCTTCTCTTTGATTCGCATAAGTGACCTCCCTAACTATAATAAATTGTATGAGACATTTTTGTACGCTGACGACACAGCTTTACTTGTGACTGGTCAGAATTTAACAGAACTAGCTGTGCAGCTGCAAGCCGATATTTCAAGATTAACAGAGTGCAGAGTGGTGTTTAACTAATAGGCTCAGTTTAAATGCTAACAAAACAATCGTGATTATTTTCACTCTCCTCAACGCGTGATTTTTCCACCTTATCAATATTCTTGCTTGGCGCTCAGTCAAAATTCTCCCGCGAAGTGAAATATCTTGGGGACATTGTAGGTACTCGCTTACGATTCCAGCCTCATATCAGACAAATCAGTAATACATAATGTGATATCAGTGTTCTAATGTGAGCTAGACATTATTTCTTACAGTCTGTAATTTTAAATTTGTACTATGCATTTGTGCATTTCCAATTGACATATGGCGTATGTGAATGGGGACTCACTTATGACTGTCTTATTATGAATCACAGTGCTAGATATCATTCAGAACCGGGCCATTAGGATTGGTTTTGAACTGCCATACCTCTGCAGCGTCACTCAATTTGTGACTAACGCACATATTCTTAACGTGTCACAACTAATTGCACTTCTGGTACTAAAAATTAGCCATCGTACCATTAATCGCACTCTTACCTTACCAATCATAAATTTGGAGGAACTACATCTCAGTAGCCACACAAGGGCAGGAACAAATGGCGTATTTAATCTTCCGAACATAAAAACAAATTATGGCAAACACACATTTTTGTTCCGCTCTCTGAAAGAATGGAATTGTCTGACCCCACAAATTAGTGAAGATTGTATTTTTTTTTATTGCCACCATTTTGTGATTTGAATATTCAGTTACTGTTTTGTATTGTTGGTGTATTACTGCAAGGTCAGTGTAAATTTCACCTTTAGGGTGTATTATGCTTGGCGGTAGTGTTGGCGATTATTTGGCGGCTTTGTTATTAATATCAATGCTCATAATTGTTGTAACCCTTATGGTGTGAGACAGATTTCATCATCGTCGTCGTCACCCCATCGTCATTACAATAAAGCGTGTGTCTTCGAACACCCGACATTTTGGTGGAGGTGCAAACGATTCCCCTCCCTCAGGAAAACTAGAACTACGTAGCCGCCAAATTTATTAAATGGCCACGGGCGCATTAAGGAGGAGAGTTTAAGAGGGAGTGTTTCCCTCTGTCTCCTCCAGTCTTCGTGTTTGTGAACACAATGTGTGTATAAAAGGTAAAATCAACCAACTCAATCAACACTAGAGGAGCACTGCACTGTTGTTTTTGTGATATACAGGCCGTTCCAGTTAAATCCCTGGAATAACTAATTCACCAACGCTCTTTTACAAGTATCTCTCCGATACCACCTAGAAGTTGCGAACCGTGTGAATGAGGAGATGTCGTTTTTCAAGGTCGTTATGAGAGTTCATTATTTAAAAACAATTTCAAATGAGTTAAAAAAAACGTAAGTTCTAAAGCAGGGCCCCGTCGGCAATAAAATGGGTGCCACCTCTTTTTGGACCTTCAGTGGACACGCCCGAAGCGGGTCATTTGTTGGAGTAATTGAATAGTTTCGGTTTACATATTGTGGTCGCGGCTGGTCGCGCTGAAGTGCAAAAGGATAATAGCTCTTCCACTCCCTTATCCACCAATGAATTACATCCTTTTACGCTTGGCCTCATCCCGCCGGAGCAAAAAAAAAAAAAAAGACAATATGTAAACCCAAGCCAATTAATCATGCAACAAATGACCTGCTTCGGTGGGAGATTTTTCTCTAAAAGGTGTCAACTGAAGGTCCCAAAAGGGGTAGTACCCATTTTAATGTCGACAGCGCTGTCGACATTACAATGGGACCTTGTGCCGGCGGTGTGACACGGCTCTGTGCACATTGATACAATGACGATGGCGCAGCGTCAATATACTTTGCTGATGCGGTGTCTTGTGAGAGACGCTACTGCAGCATTGCATTAATATTGCTTGCCAAACATGGTGGCGTCGGTATATCACTCGCATCATTGCTCCGTGAACACAATCACTGTTCGGTCTACGCATCTTTTTGAAATACAGCAAAAAGATTACAACACTTGCGTTGAATTTACGTTGCTGATTAAGCGTTTCGGAAAAAATGCAAATGCAACATAGCACTGCCATAATATATTCAACATTGCTTCAATAACATCATGGCAGCGGTAGCTTTACGGAATCTTTGAAACATAGCTTGGACATAACAAATATATTGATACAAACATTAAGTGGGCATGAAACAAAGCTGCAACATTGATGCAACACATTTGCAATATCTTGTGCTGTCAGGCGTGTAACAAAAACAAACTGTATAGGACGCAATGACTCGTATGGCTTGCACATTATGCATAAGAACGAGATCGTCCTAGCTGTACAGTTTTCAAGGGCACACTGTATTGATGCAATAGCTCGCCTGACTCCCTTATGCAAGGCCTACAATATGGAAGACAACATTAGTCTTCTCCTGTCGTTGTTGACTTCGTCTTTGGTGGTTCAGAGCCCTTACACCTTCTGTTGAACCTGAACCTTATGTTGTCTATCGGGATATCTAAATGCTGATCATACTTCCTTTCCTTTGCAGGGAGAAGATAAATATATTTGGTCTCACCAGGATCTCCTGCGCTCAAACTGTTACTAAACAGAACTCTACATTTCTTCAATTGCTCCTAAACACGTAATAATGTATGCAGCTTGCGAGAGCAGCGCGGGAAAATGGCAGCAAGAACATCCTGTTCGCATGTCTGGCGTACTGCGGCATTTGGTTTAAGGGAGCATGGAAGTTACCCCCCCCCCCCACACACACACACTTGTTTTGGTTTCGCTATGGTGTCTTCTGCAACGAATAAGATGAACTCCTGCGAAGGAAGGATGAGCTCGGGTAACCTACCGAGCACGCGCAAGGCTCTGATCCGGACACCTTTAAAAACTCCTCTCCACGTGCAAAGGGCGCATCTGCGAACGAGAAGACGTCGTGACCTATCATGGGCTCCGGCACGTGACCAGTGACTTCCAATGCCACAGCTCAAGCATGCATAAGCGGTGCGTGAGCCGATAAGAAAATAACAAAAAAAAAAAAACACTGCGCAGCTTCGACGTCACGCTAGGCTCGTATGTCTCGTCCAGGACTGCTTCATCCGACAGTCTTTGGTAAATTTTATTGCGCAGTGACGATACACCTCAGAGCGAAAATATTTTCCATGGTGACTCCTGGTGGAGAACTTTACAGATGAGACAAGATTTCGAGGCATGTTAAATGTCACTCCCATGCGCCTTTAAGTTTCCCTTGTATACGTAGGGGAATGAAAACCTTTCATGGTCTCAAGGAGGCACTGTCACTGCACTGTTGTGGCTTTTTTTGTTTTTTGTTCTTGTTGACTAAGTTTTTGGGATTACTCCTCTACGGCCCCCTCCACGTTGAGAGATCGTAACACCTTACACACTGTATGTACATTTTTGCCTGCATGACACGCAGGAAAACAGGCGCGGCACAATGCTGTACTTGCAACACAGTCTGTTATACAAATAGTTGGGAGGGAGTATCATACATACGTACGTATGACAAATCACGTCTATCCATGTACTCACTTTAGTAGGGAGGTGGTTTCTAACATCCAAGTCTGTCAGCATCCAAAAACTGCGTAGGGCTAAATAAGCGGAGCTTCAAACGCGCGACTTAAAGAGCATCATGCTTCTTCCATCAACATTCGAGACACTTGACGCTAAGCTATCACATAAAAAATTTCGCTCACGCGCGTCGCTCTGAGCCTGTAAAATTTCCTGTAAATTTTTGTGCAAAATAATTCTGCATTTTGTCGTGCTCGCCACAGAAACACGTCCTGTGCTGTGTACTCGCAACGAGGCTCTTTATTACCTGAATGTTTCTTCAGTTATTTGTTACCCTTGCCGCTAATAAACGGCCTCAAAACGGTCTAGCGCTTCGTGTACTCGCGTTGTCTTCCTTTTTGCTCAGAGAACATACAACATAATAATGTGTTAACGCCGTTTAGACAGAAAGCGGGGATACCACTGAGCACGCGGAGAACGCTCAGCGGGAAACAATTTTGCAGAGCGATGTTTCCTCCGCTGTAACTCCTCTCAGTCGCAGTAGTAGCACACTTGTAGATTTATGTCTCTAGAAAAAAATCGCCATGTTGCTTTTTTCCTGAACGCACTGAATTCCTTCCAACCACTTGGTACGCTGATATGATTACCTGATGGGACTCTGTGAGCTCTATCCCAGGAAATACATTATTCACGGCTGCTTCAAATGCTGGTTGCTGAGATTCATCTTTGGAGGTCAGCTTAATGGCCAAGGTGTATCCCTGACCCATCTTCTGCTTGAGGTGCTGAAGGGATCCAAGACACCGTAACTGACCCGCAACCAGTATGGCGATGCGGTCACATGCTGCCTCGCACTCATCCATGCTGCAAATGTTGGTTTGTGTATCAGTACAGTGAAACTTCTCTAATACCGACATGCAAGGGAAAAGGGCGATTGTCCGCTCATGGGAGGCACTACTTAGCGGCCGTATATGTGTGGTTACGTACTTCGACAACGGCAACATCTGCTAGAGTCTGAAGAAAGTAACATAAACACTGACAACCATCACGAAACTGAATCACGATCATTGTCTGTGTCCCCTGTGTGTACGCTACCTTGCCCAGACTCAAAGCAATGTTGGCCTATCGAATCTACCATAATGTAAAATGTTCCCCTAACCCGCTTGCACACTTTCGTTTTGCTCATCGTTATGCATTTGAGACGAATAACAACGAAAAAAATTCATCGAACACTAATACAGTCGTAAGGAAAGCACATAAGCTGAAGATGAGTGAGAAAGGTTCGTCCGGTGGCATTCGTGTATTAGGACTTTGTGAAAATGTTGCAGGACGAGAATTTCTTCCTTAACATATCTGTCGGGAGTTCTAAGAGAAGAAAAGTACCCGGAGCAGTGTTTCGTTACAGCTGTTTCGGCCTTATTGGCCTCTTTCGGCGTTCTTAGATATCTGTTAGCATACGACAGACACTGTTTCCATCGTCGCGATCAACCTCACCCATGAAGTCGTCGTTGCAAATACAGAAGCTGAAATAGCACAGCTACGGAGAACTACATCTTATGTGTGGTGTATTGTGATCCAAACTCTGGACCTCAGATCTTCGCGGACCTTATTTATTACCTGCATTTACCTACACTTAGACAAATGTAGAAACGCAAAATTAATTTTGGTGGGCAATCTTAGTCGTCGGAACTAATGGCCTCGGAGGGCAGTGATCTCCCATCTGAAAGCATGATCGATATTTGTTTCCAACATAACCTGAAACAGGTATTTTCAGAGTATACCCATCTTCAAGGGAATACACGTTCTGTTCTGGATCTTCTATTTCTAGGAAACGATATTGCAATGAAATGTTAGCGTTGTGAAGTCGTCGAGGGTTTATCTCAGCGTTCGAGGTAACTCGTTACTGTAACTAAGCTCTTTTCTTAACTTGTAACCTAACTCGGTACTTTTGCACCATGGTAGCTTTAAGAGGAACTCGTTTCTTTTTCAGGTAACTTTGCCAAAGTAACTTAAGCTAAGTTCCAAGTTACTTTTAATTCGCTTTTCGCTCACGTCCACATATTTTCTTACTTTCTCTCCGGTTCTTTCGTGGTATTTTATGTCATAAAAACTCATATTCAATCTATGACAGTATTCTATTCTGGGAGTAAGAACGGCTGCCATTGTGCGCCCACAAGGAGTAAGATGCAAAGCGCTCGAATTGTTGGACATAAACAAAAACGATGTAAGCGTGTTGCACTCATCCGCAGGCAACTCAAGGTCTTGCTCAACAGCTCACGGGCGCCGCACCTGTGTTGTGCTCTTTTGTGTCCGAAGTAACTTGGAACTAACTCGTTCATCTTTTTAAGTAACTCCGTAACTGCGGGTAATATCTCAAGCTGAAGAACTTCGTTATTAACTTAGTTACATTTTTCAGGGATTTGATGCTTTTAAAAGACGGCGAAACATCAGAATAGCTCCATTAAAGACATGTGCTCCTGCTTTAACGGAACACCAGAGTATTACCCAGCATGGCAAAAAACTTGTAAAGCACTGCATGAAAAGCATTCCCACAAAATATTTCAGCCAAAAATGTTTTCGCTGCGATGCAATTTCATTTACAAAATCGCTGGAGCGGGGTTCGACCGCTCGAACTGTAGATGACACCCGTCTAGTGCGCCGTCCGTGACTGAGAACCCTCTCATTCGTTGGTAGAAAAAATCGTTTGCTACGAGCTGCTAAGAACATGGCAAGCTGTTCCTTGTTGGTTCATTATGCCAGGTTTTCTGAAAAACATAGCATATATTCAGCCCGACAAAACCACCAGAATAATTTTCATGGCTTCTGTGCAATCCTTTGTTGCAGGTCTCCAACTGGGGAGCGAGGTACAGACTTTGTCATGACTGGGAATTAGCGAACACGACGGAGAGACACATAAAAGCAAACTCCTCGGAAGTATTTTCGCATTGAACGCCGCATCACATGACTGACGCATACAGGTCCCGACAAGAGTTGGCGGAACACGCGAGCGGTGTACATTCTCATCGGTGCGACACCTTAGCGGCAAGCGGAAGCAGGCTTGTCCTCTCGGTCAGGGGGTGCTGGCAACGACACCAATTCAAACCACCTTTCGAGTACATTAAAACCATACCGAAACTACCATGGCGTTCTTGCGCAACCAACTTCCAGCGCATTCGCTCACTCTACTTAACGAGTGAACGAGCCTATTTCCGCTCGCCGGTAGGGTGTCGCAGCGAGGAGAAAATCACAGGGGTGACATAAATCCGCCATCTTTGAAACTACCCTCAAGCGGGTGCTCTTTGCACAACCGCACCTTGTCCTGGTCGCGTCACACGAAACGTCATTTTGAGGTCATGTGACTTTGTTCAAATCCCCGCGGGAAATAGGCCTTTTCAAAATAGCCCAGAAATCTCATTCGGTTTAAAAAGATATCGCATTCACAATTCTCATTGAAAGTGATCGAAATTTCCATTGCCCAACGAACAATTTTGGACAAATATCATACTGAAAGCAACGGGTATTGAGCAGGTTTCAAAGAGAAATTCCACTAAATTTCAGTGCAGATGAAGTGGAACCACGCTCAATCACGTCCACTGAAGGCCAGTCTATAGTTTCCCACTGGCCCAATGTGCCACAGCAAGGATTTTCCCAAGTGAGCAGAAAGAAATTCTTTTTGCTGTAAAAGAGAGTCACACTAGACGACGTTTCTGCGTGAACATTTATTCTTCATACAGGGTGATTCAAGAACCATGTCATTTGGGGTTTATAAGAAAACGGTAGAACGGAAACATATGCGGTCAACGGCTCCCGTGCGGCAATTAACTTTGCCATCTGCGAAAAATACTTTTGTCGAATTTCAGCTGCAGTAAATTGAAATTTCTGAATTGAACCCTGAAATTTGCAGATGACGTTTTTTTTTACAGAATCAGGAAGCCCGTGGCGAAAAAGTGAAAATCGGCTTTTTCTGAGGCGCGTATTTGAACGGCGCACGAAATCGGCCGCAAGGGCGTGATGAAAGGAGGACATGTCCCCGCCAAGATGATAGAAAGAACACTGCCAAAAACAAGAGAAAAGAGAAAGGAAGAGACATCGCGATAATAACATGAGGTTACATGGATTCCCACTGGTACACGGCAGGAGCAGTGGAGTGCAGCTGTAGCTTCCACAGTTTCGCCACGAAAACCACCGCCCCCCTTGACCACGTGATCATCCGTCACGAATCACGACAAAATAGCCGGAAAACGGCGCCAAAGAGCGCGCGCTGGCTGATCGAACTGCGCATGTGCGCTGCGTGCCCTCTCCCCCCTCTCACTCATCTCCCCCCCCCCTGTTCCGAGCGCTTCGCCAGATCATCTGCTAATATTATCAGGAAGCAGAAAATGAAAATCCAGAAGACGAAGGAATTCACATGTAAAAATGTATTGACACGCTAAACATATACACAAGAAGCAACATTTGAATGCAAAGTAAATCTACACGATTATTACAGAATACTGCAGAATAAACAGAGCCGAGCAACAGAAAGCGTGACTATCATATTATACAATCCTTAAGGGAACCTATTCGGTTTGGAGAAAGTAGATATTATTATACATATCTATAGCACGTGATGAGTCGCAGAAGCCATCCGCTTCATCCCATCACAACTGTCGAATTTTCTGGTGACAGGGGCCACATGCTCGCGGATCGCAGGGCCACGAACAGCTGTCGGTGTCTGAATGAAAAAAAACAACAAAAAACGAGGGAACCTGTTAATGATATGGTAAACCGGAGCACAGGCAACGTTAATTGGCTGAATACGCTCTATAAGACATGCCAGCGTTACGCGTCTAATGTCGACTAATGCCAAAATTGGAGGAGCCCTGCGTACGCGATGCACGCTGTTTTCCTTTTCATGCACACCAGTGTATTAAGCATCAGACACATTCAAACAGCGGAACAAAACGCAAGAAGCAACGCCACGCAGAATCATCAACCAGATCATGACTGTTAACCGGCAGAAAGTGATGTAATACGGGGCAAGGTGCACACAGTTAGGCGACAGAATTAAACGTCTGATCACTGACATGCATCATACGTTTGTCTGGTTACCTTTCATTCAGGCGTTCATCCATGGCTCGAAGATCTTCGAAATCCACGAAACGAAATCACCGCCTGCTCACATAGGCAGACACGAGCTACACAACGGTCAGACGGGTCGGCGCCTCGGAGAAACGAACGCGGGCGAATCCACCGGTTAAATGAGCCTCAGCCAATCATGATCGAGAAGGGTCACGTGGGAGACCGGAGCCAATGGACAGTAAATAGCCGGAATTTGGCGGGAAATGCCAGTGGCGACACTATTTGCGCGGCGGCGAAACCGGCTTACTGTGCCTCCTCTGGCAGGAGCATGTCCTCCTCTCATAGCATCGGCCGACTTCGTGCGCCGTTGAAATACGCGCGTCAGAAAAAGACGATTTTCATTTTTTTTTTTTTTGCACTCGCTGTAGCATTAGAGATTTCGGCTTCCGGTGTATTCGACGAAGTTCGCCATCGACTTGCTGATTCTGTAAAAACAAAAACAAAAAAGAAACGCCATGTTGACTAGGCAAATTTCAGAGTCCAATGCAGAAATTTCAATTTATTGCAGTTCAAATTCCACAAAAGTATTTTTTTAAGATGGCAAAGTTAATTGCCGCACCGAAGCCGTTGACCGCATATTTTTTCGTTCCACCGTTTTCTTATAAACTCCAAATGACATGGTTCGTGAATAACCCTGTATATAACAATACGGTAGGCATGAAAATATTACAAGTGGTAGAAATGCGAATATTCACCAATCAGTGAAAAATCGCTAGGAAGACATAGTAAACAACAAGAGTAGAAACTTGGTTGAGCAGTTACACTTTTTGAGAGCATACTGTCCAGCCTCAACACACACCACATTTATCTATAATGAGTCAATTCATAGGGATGTATCCCCAATGTCCGAACAGCGTTGACGAAAAAAAAAATATTGAAGCAGTGAATGCCACGACGATCATGCCCTTCTGTGTTTCGTAGGTGATTCGCAATGCCCCGTGCAGCTTGCCTTTCTTGCGTGAAAATATACACAAAAGACGAAAACCATATTGCGAAGGAAGAAGCGGAGAGGGCGGACTTGTCCACATGGACAGGGTTTCGAGGCACAGGACTACACAACGTGGCCCCAGCAATGTGGCAAAGGCGACCTCATGCGCCAAAGGCATTGAGACAAAATTGCTGTGCGCTCCTCAAAAAACCAAGGTATCAGCGTTGAACCGTGGTATCAATGAGTTCTTCCAATAATGAGTAACAACGCGTCCGCGTAGCCTATTGAGAGAGACACGGCGACTTGCGCTTGTCGCTTCGCCTCTCCGGCCTGCCGCCAGCGCCGAGATTCCGGTGACGGCGGAGTTTCGTTGAGGAGCCGCTGGGGGCGCCACGCATCGCGGACAAGCAGGCGAGGTTGAGTACTCAGGAACGCGGCGCGCTTGTGCCTCCGAGCCTCGTTTACATGTTTTCTCTGCGTTTTCTTCTTTCTGTGTGTGTGTGTGTGTTCTGTGTGTGTGTGTGTGACTAAGCCTTTCGTAGCAACCATGTTTGTCCAGCACATGGTAGAGGAGGCGTTCCGAATGCGCTCATAGATGATAATGCCTCTCACGCCGCATTGCCGCGTTGGATGGGCAGGCATACCTCACCCTTTTCTTTTGTTTTGTTTTTTATGAACGTCATTTCCCCCTCTACGTCAATGACTGCATGCATTTTTGTACGTACACAATGACGGGCCATTGTTCCTTATCGTACAAAAAAATAAACAACGAAATCACATATGCCAAAAAAGAGCGTTCCAAGTAGGAGTACCTGGAAATTATAGTTTCAGTCAGTTATAGTCAGTTTCAGGGCTTCATGTTTTCATTAAGAATCTTCATTTCATATGAGATATTTCACATAACCTCAAGACCTTTCTTGAAAGTGGCTTGTGTAGCCGCTCAGGACACGTTGGACTCTTTCGTCTAAATTCACTTTCCTGGACATCTCATCAAGGATTAAAGACCAATACACAGTTCGGGGAAAGCTCAGTTCCTCTATCTCTACTTTGAGTCGTTGTGTGATCACCGGTGTCACATCAGTTTCACCGCAAGGCTATCCAAGAAATTCCTGCAAAGTGGATCTTGATGATAGATTGAGAAGTTGCCGTCTCCGTGTCGTTTATGAAGCTCTGGAGATCAATCTCAGTCTGTGATGCCTCGTCTAAATTACGAGACACAACGTCGGCTTTGGCACCATGTTCGCCACTCAGTGTAGGTCGAACGCTGGATGCTCTTTTATGCAACAACGCGCACACATTTGGTTATTTCCGGACACAGCGTCGCCTAACAGTTTTTCTTCTTTTTGCCTATTCTGCGTTATCCTGAACGAGGATCACCGCTGCCACACTTCAGTTCTGTCGTACATGACTTAGGGGGTGCAACACCCTCCGCGTTTCGTCAATTCCGCTCGATAGATGGGGCACAGGAGGACCTAACAGATTACCTAGCGTTCACTGCGGAGGTTCCTGGTACTACGGCGGCTGACGGTTACATGTTACATTACGCGACTGATCCGCCATATCAGCGGAAAGGATTACAAGACACTGTTTTCCTCTTGCTTTGTTCTTTTACCTTAGACTTCTAGCTTGCCTTGAGACCTTGACCTTCAGAACAGCGTCCGCGTATTATCTGTTACTTGTGCGTGTGATAGCAGACGGATCGACAGTTTCATTCAACAGAACTTCGTGAACACAATAAATGTTTCCAACACTCATTGTGGAACCGCGGAGAAAACAAGAAAGAACAGTAGCTGATTGC
This sequence comes from Ornithodoros turicata, assembly GCF_037126465.1. Taxonomy (NCBI): domain Eukaryota; kingdom Metazoa; phylum Arthropoda; class Arachnida; order Ixodida; family Argasidae; genus Ornithodoros; species Ornithodoros turicata. The sequence goes on along the minus strand of NC_088203.1, from coordinate 50,086,710 downwards.
GCAGACCTTTACATTAATTTGAAAAACAGTCGCTGGCCTATTGAGAAATCAATGGAATGGTATGGCTTGCGGGTGCCCCAATGAATTCATGAATAAATTCATGCAAGCTCACATGTGCTCCTGTGTATTAGGAACCGTCGGGATCATTTCGTGAACAGGAAAATTACTGCTGCACCATCGTCAGCCCCAGATCATTAGTGCACTGTGCTGTAAAATTATTGAGGAACGTTCTACGATATCACGGTGCTTTGACACTGGCACATCTAAAGCTGTATTTTTGGTTTTTGGTATTTGGTTCAGTGTGATCGGTAAAGACCAGCAAAGTTGTGTAGTGGGCAGTGCGATCTTACGTGGCGTTCTTTCTCAGTTTTGACGGCATCTGATCACCTGAACAGTGATGGGTGTCTCAGTATAGTTGACAGTGCTGTTGTCGACTTATTTACGCTGACGCCACAACTTCGACACTCATATTTGTACACAAAGTCTAAAAAGACTGGAATGAAGCTGCATATGACAGCGGCAGCAGTTATCTTCACGAGCACAGAGCCAACAGTACATTGCTTGCAGTGGATTGTACAGCGCGCGGGGACGTCGGACAGGTTGCTGGTCGCCATCGGTGGGCAGCAAAGGGAGGCTGTAACAATCGGAAAACTTGATAGCCACATGCTTTTGTAACGAGGTGGTATGCATCGACCGCTGTGCACTGGAATTTCTAAGGCGTGCTCAGTACACAAATTGTGACCAATGAGACGAGGACGCTGACCATCGGCAACCGTGCTTGCAACAAGTCCCTCCGTTCCCTCACCTAGAGAAGGGCGATCTAGGGTACCGCGAAGTTCTATACCAAGTTCTACGCCACGTTCTACACCAATGTTTCAACTGTCAGCCAAACTGTTCGCTGCCACATGTTTTAGTACACAGAATGCAGAACATCGAAGTTGTAGAGCTGTCAACTGTCAGCTGTGGTACATTAGTGTTGCCGTTCCCTGTCGTATTTTACCCCATGAAAGGAAACTAAGCATGCATGTGAACGCTGTGTTATTTCACTGAAGCTCACGCATGCCTCATACAGGCAAGGACAGTTCAAGACAACGTAACGTTTGAGGGTTGTCTATAACAGGATGCGACTGCCGCATGCAAATGTGATTGGGCAATAAGCTGACCAACTACAGCGTTGTGCAGGATGCGCATATTTCAGTTAAGCGGCATACCGACTAACAAGAGCTCAAATATGTGTATATAAAAAAACTAGTATATAAAAACAAACAGTCAAAAAGGTGAATACAAGAGATAAGCTTCCACAATATGAAATCCACACTTGAAATCTGTTGAACAAGTGCACATACCCCACAATGCTTCGCGCTTCAACAACGCATGGGTCCGTTTCCGGACGTTCCTGTAGACACGTCTTGCGTACTGTCGCTTCTGCTAGCTCTTGATTGCTTGATTCGTGAGAGGCTGATGCTACTGAAAGATTATCCAGATGTCTTCTTTTGTAAGGCTTGTTCTTTGCGTCTCATCCGTTTTCCGCAGATAGGTTTCCTGCTATGCGAAAAACCGTGACTGTCGAGGCACAGTCATGGAACGAATCACGGAACGAAGGATTCCGAGATAAGAGCGATAGCTGAGCGCCCAAACTCTATTTATTATCACATGCCAAAAGACAGATTGTGACGATTTATCCGTTTTTTCCCACTTGTGCAGATTTCTGTGGGATGCAGACAGATGGCACCACCGCGCACAGCCAAAATCCCAGCGGGTCAGCATCGGCTAAGAATTGCTCACGAGAATCCGTGTAGCAAGCAAGAATCCGTGTAGGAATTTTGTTTATGCTTCGACATAAACAAAATCTTTCGGGACACATCGATTTTAGACATATTTTTCTAGTACTTAATGGGATTAAAATTCTCACTTTAGGTCTATTTATTTTGTGACCGGCCAATGAAATTGAAGGAAGCGCGAAACACAATTTCTGACGTCTGCGGAAACATTTCCCACATAAAAGATGGATTTCTAGAAACCTTTGAGATATTCCATTCAAGACTTACTTTTATGCAAATTGAGCAATTCCTTGCGGAGTTACGCGGTTTGAAAAATGCATGAGGAATGCCATTGGGCCAGGAGGGTGTTGCAGCCCCTTAAGTAACAGTCAGATACAAGCCGGCTCCCCAAACCTTAAAACAAAGTACTGAATACGGGCAGAACGTGAAGAAAACCAGCTGATATGCGTTTGCTCCCCGTCCGCACGCGTGTCTCGTTGTGCAGCGCCCCCGCGGTGAAATGCCGAAACTCTACAATCACAGCTCTTCCCTGAAACGGCGGCAGGCCGGAGCGGAGCGACGCGCGCAATGGCGGTGAGAGGGGACAGTGCAACCACCGAGAGGGAACAAAGCAATCCATGGATATCGTGCTGGAATACAGGTCTATCCATATGTGTCATCATTTTATGTATGTTCGTTTACAGGACATCCTGAGGACAACCAGGTAGCCGCGCTTCTCGAATTTTGTGGATATCCTGTAACAATCCTTAAGAGTGCCACGTGGACGTATAGGGGACTTCTATGAACATGAATTGAATGAATGTGAGATCCCTTTCCCAGATGCTGTCACTGCGGTGCTCTGGAGGATCTGGAGCACATTCTTCTTCATTGTGCACACTACCAACCTTCCCTAACCGCACCCTCCGGGCCTAGTGACCTGGACTCTCGCCCCTTCTCCCTATAAACAACAACAACTTTATTTTGAGATGGAGAGCGGGGAGGCTCATCGCAGGAGGCGATACTCTACCCCATTGCTGGTGGGGATGTGGGGAATAAAATGAGCCCCTTCACAATAACGATCGAAGTCCGATGGTGTCCAGAAATGTCAAAAGAGCTTTGAGCGCAGATCGTTGCTGGGCTAGATTGGGCCTGGGACCAGGCAATTTCGATAGGGAGAAGGGACGAGAGTTCAGCTGACTTAGAGACTCGGAGAGTGCGGTTCGGGAAGGTTGGTAGTGGGGGCAATGAAGAAGAATGTGCTCCAGATCCTCAAGAGCACCACAGTGGCAGCAGGTGGGAGAGTCAACTTGTGTTGGATCAACTCTGCTCAACATAGATGGGGGAGAATGTCGGTTGTCCATTGGCGGGAAGCCAGGGGTGTCACGAGGCGTCGCAGAATGGAACGGAGGTCTCCTCTCAGCAGAACAATACTGGTCCGTTTCCGATACGAGAGTGCTGCTTCTGCGGCGCTGTCGGCTTGCTCGTTTCCCACGACACCACAATTGGCTGGAACCCACTGGAGAACTAGCCTGTGGCCTGCTGCGTAGACAGTGTGGTAAGCCATTAACACATCTGTGACTAGGGGTGCGGATGGGCCTCGTATGCCGGAATAGCTTGAAGTGCAGATTTGGAGTCTGTGAAGACTGCCCATTCCCGCGGGGTAAAATCAGCTATGTGTTGTAGAAGGAAAAGGATGGCGTAGAGTTCCGCATCTGTAGAGGAGGTTGGATGTGAAAGGCGTCGTCGTTGCACTACGCCTTCGGATGGTATGACGAATGCTGAGGCGGACTTGTTGTTGCGGGATGCGCCATCTGTATATGCTGCCGTAAACGTAGAAAGTTTCTCGTGTACCAGAGCATGAAAATGGGCTCGGAGCACTTGAGGGGGGACCTGATCTCTTTTTTCCAGAAGGTTCGGAAGGCTTTCGAAAGTCGGTGGTACCGGCAGAGACCAAGGGGCTTCCGGCGGTATAATGTACTTAGCTATGAAGTCAGTGAGAGTCTGGCGTGTACTCTGCGCTACTCGGTAGAAGTCGCTTTCAGGACGGTATCAAATTTTCCTGAGGAGCGGGTGACGGGGAATGTGAGCACGCAAACGTAGGAAGGGCCGAGCCGTCAAAGGCCGAGCCCTCTCCCTATCAAAATTGCTTAGTCCCTGACCAAATCCAGCCACCAACGCTCTGCGCTCAAAATGCTTTGACCATTCTTGATACAATCGGACTTCGATCCTTATTGTGAAGGGGCTCATTATTTCCTTTCCCTTATCACCACCAGCAAAGGTGTAAGGTATCGCCTCTGGCGATGAAGCTCCCCGTTCATTATCTTAAAGAAAAAGTTGTAAATTTTCAAGAGCTCCCGTTGACTAAATGCAGCATCTATAAAAATGCATGTAACGTCAAAACTGTTGAATCTCAATCATTCGTTTCCTGTATTTCTTGTAAGGAAAAACAGCGAAGTATTTTACAAAAAATATAAAAGTTCTAGATCCACTGAGTCTAAAGAGATCCCTTCGAATGGCACCAGCTGCATTTCCGTCCAAAGAGAGGACAAATACCATATTCCTTGTTTTGTGGCGGTCCACATCTTGGAGAGTCCTGCTCGCCACTGAGGTAAAATGGAAGGATGACGTGTCTACGCTTAATTGTACGTGCACAAACAACACGGAACTACGAATTGCTCGGAAAATTAACTCGCTACCAATACAATATATGTGTTTCTTACTGCTTTTACTGATTTCGGTGTGCGACATTTGGTAGGTCTCTCGCACGCGCTCGAGAAATGCTCCATGTGACATCCCATCCTGTATGTCATTCGCACAATTGTCGAAATTGCCGCGAGAGATCCAAGTCAACACACATTGTTGGCAGAATGCAAAATTAACATTGAATGTTGCTGAACAATGGAGAACGCAAAATGAGAACATTGGTTTCGCGCGGATTCTACGTAGTCAATTCAGCACGTCAAATGTTTTGCGTGAATACAACGTGGATTTGTTGCACACAAGTTAACAGTAGATTGTCAAACTTGAAAACAGCGTCGATAACTGTAATGGAAAGTCACAGAAGGACAGACGCCGAATATACGACGTTGCATTTGCGAAAATTTTGCCTCACACCTTGAGCAAAAATTACGCTCAAACAGTGTGGCTCTGCCGCGCAGTCCGTTCAACAGCGCTTTACCAATGTTGCTTTTGCGTGATTCTGCTACTGTTAACATTGCAAAAGATAGTACAAATAAAATATTAATATGGTTGGAATTCCATATGTGGGAAACCGATAACTGATGGGGAACCAGTAACTGCTCACCCAGTAATCCAGACACGTGTATGTTATAAAATTCAGAGGATCTCGAAACCCCTACCTATAATCGAATTCCATTCATGTCAACGACAAATAAAAGTTTGGGCATTTCAGCCCCCTTTTCACAGCCATCCGACTTCGCCCCATCTTTTTAAAGGGACTATCGCATCCATCCAGGTCGATTCCGAAACTTTAGTACCACAATATTTCCCGGTGATCCCAGACAAGAGCCGCGAAAACCCGAAGTGAATACGTTGCGTCTATGCTGAGCAATCTAATGAAATGAATGAAATAAATCGAAAGAGCAGACGACGGAGTATGAAGTCCCTCTCCACCAGCTTTCCCCAAAGTCTAGAAAACGTCACGCCCAACAGGGCCAATGAGAGCGCGTCTTCTCACACAGCTGATCGGTTGGGTCGGCGAGCATCTGAAATGCGAGGCTGCGAGCAGACAGCCATCGTCATGTCGGAATCGTCGTAATACGAAAGTGACGTCGCGCCGCTTCCAAGCGATTCTGGGGATTACAGCGTTGAAGAAATGTGTGTTCGATGCGTTTTCGATGACGACTCTTACTCCGTAGACAATCTCCAACTTGACCGTGCCGCAAGTGAAGGTGCAGGCAGTGAAACGAACCGTCCGATGGCGACGACACTTTCTGGTAAGCCTATCATATCCGATCGCTCATGATGATTGTGCACTGCGGGGCATTTTGACATTTGTCCACTTGGAAATGACAGATGCCTCTGCCCTCGCTGTACCCCAGTGGAACCTGACGAACACCGGGTGTCGGTTCCTCCGAAATTGCGGGGACAGTTGTATCGCCGATCACCTGCTCCTCAATGGCGTTTGTCTGCGCTCATAGACGTACTATTCTTTTGTTGCGATGAGCGCCGCGTATTCTTGGGCGACTTGACAGTAGGTATAGTGTCAAAACACTTCTCATACGTCGTAAATGGCGTGATTTCGTTCCCATTTCATTCCGAACACACGCATAACGCTTTACTAAAACTTTGCTCTTCTTCGTCAAATAAATCATTACTTTTCTTCTTTATTATTTTTTCACACACTCCGATTCACTCGATCACTCCGATTCGTTGCGTATTGCTTCTTCACAAGCTGGATTTATGGGTACGTTGGATAAGAAACCCAAGGCAGATACCAGGATGTCCTGTGCGCAGGATCAGGAGGACACTGTACCGATCAACTTGATATAGTGGATGATACGTACAACGTAAGTGTCAAGTGTACGCAGACGAGGCATATTCAGTGTAGGACTCATCGTTATTGACATTGTTCTTTTTGTATGTGTATAAAAGCTGGTTTGCTATTGAGAAGACGTAACTGGTGTACACTATCAAAACATTATCTATGGTTCCTGCTTTTCATGACCATATGTGGTGAAGAAATGTTGCAGTGTGAAGTGACAAATTATTGAACGGTTATACTGGTCATAGTGTTAGTCATATGTGCATGCACTGACCGTTTCGGAAGTGTTAACCCTTTGTAACAGTTCAAGAAGCATGACTCACGAGAAGTGCAGACTTGAGGTCAGATATTGCAAGTACAGTGGAATGTGTAAATAATTTTCATTGCAAATCTTTCTGCAGTACAAACCCAGGTTATCACACGACAAGGACAAGCGCTGGTACTTGTGTAATGCATATTTTGAATACCAGCTTTCAGCTTCACCATAGATACGTTTCTTTTGTACCACGTTGTTCACCTACGTTGGGAAAAAAAAAGAGAAAGTTGTGTGTTTTGCCCTGAGCATGGATTTATGTTTCATTTCTAAATGAAGGTTAGAGGTTAGTGCCAATGTGTGTATTACCACAGTTTTATGTCCTCCTGTGTACATGAAAGCTTTGTGAACGTGATACAAATAATAAATGTGTCAAACAAAAGTTGATTACATTATGTCAGTAGATTTCATTTTTCCCCTCCTGGGAGAGCTGGGACTTAGGTTCATGTTGACTTGGTAGTAACAGGTTCTTTCCATACAATATACGAGCAGTGCAGATGTGAAGCTTGATGTGCTGAAACAAGAAAAAAATTAAGACTAAGAGAAAAAAACTTACTATCATGCACATATCAATGCCCAATACCACCATATTCTTGAACCGTTGGAGTGTCGTCTGTGCACTGTAACTGTAAACTGGAATTGTACCAAAAGTCACAGGTGTGCATATAGTTCATGAGACGCCGTTCATAGCCAGTTACTAAAACTGCATTTAAAAAAAGTTAATTAGTATAATAATGTGCATATTAGAGGGTCCATAACGTAGTGTTTTTCTCTGCATAAAACATGCGGTGGAAAGGGCCTTTTTTACTTTAGTTTCACAGGCTCGTTCAGTGTTTGACGCAGGTGGAAGCCTCACTTCTCGAAACTAAAAATAAAAATTCACTATATAACAATATCAAGCCTTCACAGTATGTGAGCAACACATATCGCTCGTAGAGGCTGATACTCCGCACGAACTGCCAGTTTCACAACATGAAAGTTCACTCTGGCTCAGAATTCAATTCATTCACTGTAACAACACAGATATTCAACACAGATATTCAACTTTCCTAATAAATAGAAGCTTGTCTTGCTCACCACCTGAAGCAGATTGCTGCTACCATTACCATCAATTTGCTTCTCTCCCCCTGTGATAGAAATTGAGCACAGTATGATGCATAAAAGTGTAATGCCGAATGGGGCTATTCTGTTGGAAAGCTGCCTCCATGGCTCTCTCTTGCTCACAAAAATCATGGTGAGTGCATGCTGGGTTACATGAACAAACAAATATGGGCTAAACTTTTTCTTAAACTTTAATATATTTATTTGATGAATAATAGATAATTTGATAAACTTTTCAATATCGCAACCGGGAAAGTTAGAAGGATGCCGTCAAAAAATTACGTGAGGTGCTAGTGGGACCTAAGGGGGTCTGGTACATCATTGCCGGTCGCGGTTCATACATATTCCGATGTACATTCGGAAACATCTGGAAACAAATGCTTACCTGCTCATCCGGTACGTCGCTGGTGTCCATTTGCTCATGGAACAATGTGGGCACAGCATAGGGCGTTTGCCCATTGCATTTTGTTGCGTTTTCTACTCCCATACGGGATTGCAATAGGTCCACCTCCACGTACGCTTCGTCAGCAAAATGTGAGGAACAAATGTGCCGAACGTGCAGTTCTTCTGCCACGACATGAACCCTGCCGGCGATTGCTGCTTCCAACTTGCGTTTGGCGTCCCTGTCCTTGGGCTAGTGAAATGTCATTTCTGGTTCGCCCCAGACGATTTTTTGCCGTCAGGAACACCACGACGCGTTCCCGAACTCAACGACATGTTGCAATTTCACCACTGAGCGAAATTCACCGCACATTCGAAGAAGTTGGTTGTTTCATACACGTAGCCATGCACGACGCCATCTCCGAAGCAGACGATGTCTCCGAGAGAAAATGGGAGAATGGCGCCGCCCTCGCATTGGTCCTGTTGGCTCCTACGTCACAATGATGTCACCGGAGGTTTCGCTGATCGAAAAAGCTCGTTTATTTAAAACCCAAGCAGCAGTGAAAATCGGTGAAATCGATTGTCGAATGATGCCAAGCATTCTCGTAACCATTTCCTATCCATGTCTCCGGATGCAATAGTCCCTATAACTCTGCCCCCCCCCCTTTGCCGTCTGAGACTCACCACCACAGGAGTGACACAAACCCGCCATTGTTGTAACTACCCTCAAGCGGGTGACCTTTCCTTTGAATAAATATATATCCTCCCCCCCCCCCCTCAAGCGGGTGCTTTTGGCAAAACTGCCATCTTGTCCTGGTCGCACGTCATAGGTCACGTCATTTTGAGGTCCTATGGCTTTGTATACATGCCATTTTGCCGCTTACCGACATATTTCCGTCGCCATAACGCCAGGAGATGAACGTATTTTGCCAGCGTAAACTATGCGGCGCTTCTTCCGCAACATGGAATCCCATTTCTCCTTTGTTTAAGTATATCGCATCGCCTCACTGAGTCTTAACGCGCGGTCGTCATCGTATCATTGGAAGTCGTCAACAATACTTTCTTTATTTATTTATTTACCTTCAGGTCAGGGAATTACAGAGGGGAGTGGCATAATAAAAGGAAATACAACGAATTACATGCAAAGTAATTGGTCCAGCAGCTTGCGGAAGCTATTAGGGTCCCGGACGATGACGGTGGAGGCGGGAAGACGATTCCAGTCGTTCGCTGTTCTGGGAACAAATGAATTGGCGAAGAGATTTGTGCGACTAAATGGAACAAGTAGTTTCTCTGAGTGGTCGAGGTAGTTGGAAATATGATGGGGTGGTGAGAACAGCAGATACCTGGGCAGAATGTTGTGGTAGTAAAACTTGTGAAGCAATGTGAGGCGAGCTATTTTGCGACGAACAGAAAGAAGGGGAAGGGAGGCTTGTTTCTTGAGTAGTGTTACGCTTGAGTGTCGGGAGTAGTCAGAAAATATAAAGCGAACTGCTCGATTTTGTAAGCCTTCTAATTTGTTAATGAGAGAATCCTGGTGCGGGTCCCAAATAGATGATGCGTATTCTAATTTTGGGCGAACTAATGTAACATAAAGCTGCCGTTTTAAGTCGCAGGGTGCATTTGGGTAATTGCGTATGATGAAGCCAAGCGTTTGGCTGGCTTTGGAGAGCACAGAATTAATGTGGATGTCCCACCTAAGATCACTCGAAATGTGCACACCTAAATATTTGTAACTAAGTACGCTACCCAGCTTAACGTTGCCAAGGAGGTAGGAATTAACAAAGCGGTTAGTGTGACTGATTGTCATGTGCTTGCATTTGTTAACGTTCAAGGACATGAGCCAAGTTTTACACCAAGAAGATAAGCTGTCAAGATCATTTTGTAAGTACGAGGCCTTATGTGCAAAACTGCGCATTTTACTGCAGATTATCGGATAAAAATAATTACCGTGATCGAAATACATCCAAAACGCTGCGCAGAAACAACAACCGTAGCTTCATGAGTCTTCGATATCTGTTGAAATTGTTTTAGCGAATGAAAGCACATTTTAACCACGGTGATGCTTTGCAGGGACGGACGCGCTGACACAGCATGTTGGTTAACTTATTATCGGATTGGTTCAAGTTCGGTGATTGCATTTTTTTTTATCCAGGTTAGTCTATGTTTGCTGTTGGCAATTTGCCTGGCGTGACTACATTTTCGGCGGCTTATTTTCAATATGAGGACCAGAAAACATGTGTGTGCAGCAGTTTAACAGAGATATCGACCACTGGCAAGCAGCAAATTCGTTAGGCTCCACAAGGCTACCGTTGCCCTGCTGTAGAAGTGCTTCAAGTTGTTTTATTAAAAAATATGTAAAAAAGGTTCTCGACCACACGGTTTTATTATTCTTATATTTTTAGTTCCGTATATGACCCTCTTTCACTAGCATGTTTACATTTTGCTTTCAAACGCTTTCCCTAGTTTTCTTCTTTTTTTTTTTATTCAGAGAGTGATACTAAACGGTAGGAGCAACTTATTTATTTAGACGTGGTAAACAAGACTTTCGTGCACGAGACTGCACTTCTTCAGGGTTCACCATGTGTAAATAAATAAGTTGTTCCCACCGTTTAATATCACTTTTTGATTTCCTCACCACCGGCAACTTGACATCACCTATTTTTGTGCCTTCATATCTTCATTTTTCGAACCCAGTCGTCCCGATTACGAACTATACCCTCGAGGAATTCTCGAGGAGTGCAGGCTTGGCCCCTTGGTACATGCAACTTTTACTGAGGATGGCTTGCCGTGCAGCAAGGAACTAACGCTTAAGCAAATAGCACGACTAACAGCAGCAAGTAACAACACCTAAGTGTAACATCACGATTTCATCCCGTATTCCAGAGAAAACAGGAACAAATTGTTGTCCGCATTCCTCTTCCTGAATACACATTACAGTTTGGCGCAAATGGAAACTTCAACGTCCACCATCTTGAGCGCAAACTGGCCCTCACCGTTCGAAAGAACGACGCCCTTGCACATCAAATGACCGGAATGTTTCAAATGTTAAGAGTTGAAGGACCAGACTATTTCACTCAATTGTCACCACGGGTGAAACAGGGGATCACTCAATTGTGATAATCCTAACCCAGGGAGCACATGGTGGGCTAGTAAACGTCTAAATGACGTCTAAAAAAAGAGATAAGGAATGTCTATAGAACGTCTAGGCAATTAGACCAAATGTCTAGTATCCCTCCACTAGACGTCAAATAACACGTCTAACGTTACGCCACCTAGCCATCTAGCCCTAGACATCCGATGTCTATGTACCTAGCCGTGATTTAGACACTCTTTTGACCTGGATGTCTGGAACAGGGTCAGACACTTAACCATGTATTAGACATGAAGTCTACAGCTAGACCAATTTTATCCCTCCATTCAGGCGACAGGTCTAGGGTTATACATTTCCTGTACCTTACTTTAGCCACCTTTAGACCTACTTTAGACCATGACTAGTCCTGCTACCGTCCTGGCATGCATTCATGCAGAAATATGATATAATTGATAGCAACACGGATCTCAGCATAAACATTTATTCGCAGTAAACCACACACAAAGTCTACGGTACAAAACTCTTGTCTAAAACTGGATTGACTTTGCCGCCAAGCAGGCGTCTTGTGTTTTGACTGAGGAGTGTTGAACTGGCAGCAGGGTGTTGATGGCCACCTCATTCCTTTCTTCCAACGAGTGATTGTTGGTGCTGCAGCACTGCCTCCAATGACTCACTGTGGCTAGAAAATAGAACAAAACATGTCAGAAAGCATTATGTAGCCTGCTAGTTTGTTTAGTGGCTATGCACACTCTTTCACGGGATGCTTGTCTGGCCACATAAGAGCAAAAGCTGTATCAACACTGATCTGAGAGACACAAAGAAAAGAAGCTGCACGTACAAAAATCACAGAACTGTTACAGCTACACAACACAAATTGCAGCAACAGCTGAAAATCTGTTTGCGTGTCACTACCTGATGTGGACGCTAGAGCCCTGCACCATCCGCGGATGGAAGCGGATATCCGTAAGATACTTGCGGATTCGGATGAGAATTTATCACTTTCTGCGGTGTGCGGATCGGATGGCTCGAGGTCGGATGCAGATATACCGCATGCTGTAATTTTTCTACTAGCAATTTATTTGTATTGCGCACCGACAGCGAGCGCATGCCCGGCTTCACCTTTGACCATGCACGGCCAAGACGGGAGAGAAGGCATTTTGGCGTCCACACGAGCACCGGTGAGGAAGCGTTCCAGAAGTCTCTCCATATCGCGTTTGTTGACCTTTGCTTGTCGCCATGAGTCCTTCCATTACAGCATGGAGGCATCTGAAATTATACCAACATTCTTCCGGCTGTGTTTACGCGTCCTTCGAAACTTGCGGATCTAAACGGTTGTGTATGCAACGGTGCGGATCGGATAACGTGTACGCGGATGCTAAAAATCTTATCTGCACAGGGCTCTAGCGGACGCTGCCAGGATCTCAGGGAAATGAGGATGTAACAGCTTTCGCTGTGAAAGTACATCAATGTGACAGGCGTTTTCTCGTGACACACGACCTTACCTGGTCGAGCAGGCGACTGCTAAGCACTCCATGATTGGCGCAGCACTCCCATCACTCCATTACGCTAAAACAACATCTGTGCTGCTCTGATAACTTTGGTGCAAAACTTCTGTACAGGATAAAAATAAACACTGTGTATATTATAAAAGACAATACAAAGCAAGAGCTGTATCACCACGTCAAATATTATAAGTACGTACAAGTAGTATACAAGTTTATTCACATGACGTCATCCGCAGGAGACCGCCACTGTCGCTAGCAGGCGGATTTGCTGCCATCGGCCCTATTGTAGATTTCAGTCAAGCTGTTACCCATATTATACTCACCGTATATCTGTTGTTTAAAACGTGTTGCTCTGTGATTTGTAGAATGTCTGCGCAATTTCCATATTTTTGGTGTTAATAGTCACCTAAAAAGCATAATGCAGCAAACAAATGCAAGGACTAAACATTGAGGGACCTATAGTATGGCGCTGAGGTGACTTCAGTGAATAAACCTTTTAGGAACTCAAATCTTGCACTACTACCAGATAGCTGTTTGGGTGAAGTAAGACGGAATGACATAGTCACGCTGTATACAATACCAAGGATGTCTCAAAACGACCAAGCACAAAAATACTAGTTTTGTACCGTTTGATGAATATTTTGTCTGCTGCCCACACAGGCTGTGCGGTTCCTTAGCAAGCTTCTGGCAGTCGTTTCTTCTATATCGCACTTCCCTGCTGACTTTCACAGCATCTGAAAAAAAGTTCGATTTCGTTAACCACACGACAACCACGTAAATGGAAAGCAGTTAGAGTCTTCCACCAACTATATTTGCAATACTTTGTTGACAAAAAATTTAAAGAGGCACCCTCCAGAGTAAGATTAGGGGGCACATCGAACATCAGGAACATTGCAGGACAACACAGTCACACCGTCAGTGACAACTGCTTCCCCTCACCTCACAGGGAACTGTTAAGCTTATGTGCAAACAGCTGTTTCGTAGGGTAGGTTACCACTATTTTCATATCCACCGATGCAAGATAGTCCAAGCACCTATAAAAAGAAAACCCCAGTTGCTATGAAACCATGATATGCAAACAAAAGTACTTGCGCAAAATTTTCAGTGTGTAGTTTCACTACCAGCGAAAAATGCAACAACCGAAGTCGGGCTGACATGACAATGAACTAACCAGCATTTATGTTCCGGCATGTCCGCCCTGCAAACCGTAACTGTCGACTTTCGTTTACTCAAGACTTCAACAGTCATCGAAAACTCGTTAATCTCGATGGTTAATTAGTGATACCGTATTTGTTTTAGCACAAAGACGCACCAAGGCACTTAATGAAACGTTGTACTGCCGAACATACAACGTTAATCACTACTTTGAATGCAAGTGCAGTCAGGTCAACCCACACTTCCAATATGCTTCAATCGGTGATACGAAGCCGAAATAAAGGAAACGATATTCCAATATTATGCCACGCATCTCTACTACATGCGATTTGGTGCACAGAAACAGGCACATACTTTAATGAAGAGTGAACTCACCCCTTAAACTTGAAAGCCAGAGAACAAAGAAACGTTGTCCACCACAGTACTCTGGGAGCTCTGCTGTGCTCAACAGCTTTTATCACTGGACAGTACGGCGTACGTTCTCGCTATACTCAAAAATTGCAAGACAAAACGCCCGGGAGATTAGAACTTCGAAAGATTTTCGTATAACAACCAGTGGAATGCAGCCGCGAAGACCCCAACTGCTACCCGTTGCGCGTCTGGAAAGTTTGAAGTTTCAACCGTTGAAACTGAACTGGTTCGAACTGGTTGGATGGATGGATGATGGATGGTGATTGGGTGGTGATTGGGTAGACGGGCAGGCGTCATTGCCATTGCTTTAGCTCGTGCTTATTGAGTACTTATTTTTTGTAATATCTTTAATTTCCGTGGCCGTTCATTATAATTGGGTGGTGGAGGTTAAATGTTAAATAACACATATGCCAATCCAGCGGAAGTTACACCAACATCATCATCATTATGCAATCGCCATCGTTGTTCCCTCGTTGTTGCAGCGACGAGGGCGACGAGTGTCGTATTTTGTGATGTATGTGTTGAAAATCGCTGTTCTTTTTGCAAACATTTTATCAGTGCCTTTGCTACTGAGCTACAGGTGTGCCTAATATGTAGCGCATTGCCTGTTCAGTGGTTTCAAAGAGATACCATGGGCAGTTTCAAGATTTTTTGAAGGGTCCTGAAATCCCTGAGTCACGTCAGATTCCATTTTACTGCTGCAGCTGTGTAGCTTGTGGGAAAATGTTATGTGCAGTAAACAAACATCTGCTATCTGCTGCCCACAGTACGTGCAAAGTGCTTCTGTGTTTGTGGAGCTATGGTTTATAGTGCTGCGCTGCACGATTCGTCGGCGTCGTCGACTTTTTTATTGACGTTTCAGTGATTCAGTAATTTAGTTGCTGATTTCTTTAAGTTGGTGTAGCAGTTGGTGCTAAGGTGTTGGTGCAGGGGAGTTACTTCGTACAAAATTTACATTTACCAGCAACGGTAACGCCATCAGGAACGCTAGTCCAAAAAACATTGGCCCGAACAAATGCGGGCTTCCGTTAAGAAAAAAAGATATATATTCAGTAAAATAAAATATTACTTCACAGCACTTAGATTCTGGTAATGTCTTCTAGTTGTGGATGCTGTCAGTGTATATGCATGTCAGTGAGCCAAAAACACTCGGATCATCATATGTATGGACATTATTTAAATTATCTACATACCTCAGTCAGACTGCTTTCATTTGACTGATCTTTTGTTACAATATATGGGCATACAACTCACATAACATGAAAGACTACATACTATCCATTTGGTCATAATATAATTGGACAAAGTTAATGTGGTCCATTCCTTGCATAGTTTCTGAAGGTTGTCGCAGAGTCCAGTTTTATTACCTCAGTATGATCATTTGCAAACAGATTGTACTTGCTGCTCCACACACGTGTGATGGAAAGTAAGAGAATAAGGAATTTCCTTCATGTATGAGGATCATCCAACAAAAGTTCCTCTGCTGTGATCAAAATAATAAACCTATAGCACAACATTGAAAAAATTTATGTACAGATTAGAGCTCAACGTTACTCCCTAACACAGTCACCTTATTTAGCTGAACATTTTTGATACTGTGATACCAAGTATTCAATACGTTGTCTGTGCCATGCTATGCCCTGTTTACAAAGTGAGGCATTCACTTTGCATTTCACCCGATCAATTTGTGTTTCATGATCACTTGCGAATTGGTGACTGCCGAGGGGTGCTTTGAGAGGAAGATGGAACAGCAGATTGGGCAAATTTTCATTGAAGTAGGAATCATCACCTTGAGCATGAGGAGAACGAAGTATACAGGAAGCTCACGAAAAGGAAACTCACGTTTGTGTGTCTCCTGTATACTTCATTCTCCTCATGCTCAAGGTGATGCTTCCTATTTCAACGTTGTACCAGCTCGCTTGTGTACTTTTTCTCTCTTTGGCAAATTTCCAGATGAATTTCTGGAACAAATCCCGAGTCTTTCAAGACGAGTGCAGACAGCGTTGACGTGGTTGTACTACACCCTTCCAAGTCCTGTGCGTTTTTGTTTCATTGTAGTTTGACGCTTTCCCAGGATCTCGCAGTACATATGCATTTACTGTCATTGTGCATGTGAGATAATCTACAAGTTGCACACAATGATAGTCCTAAAACATTGTCGGCATAGCCTTTCCAGACGAAAACGCGAGTTTGACCTCCTTCAGAATGCTTTCACCGGGCACCCACCATGACTTCCTATGGTATTTTGTCTCAGCACTTGCATAATGCATCCAGGTTTCATTAATAAAAATTGTTCCAAGAAATTCATCTTCACCGTCTTGATACCATTGAAGGAAAATGCAAGCTGCATTCATTCGTTGCCCTTTACAAACGTTACCGAGCAAATGTGGCCCCCATCTCGCATAACTTTCGTTGGCCATGCTGAAGGAAATTTGTTCTCATTAGTATCAGAGTGCAGTACCAGTGACCCGCCAGTCTCCGTTAACAATTCTCGGAATTTCAGAAAAGAAACGTCGTTCCGTGGTGTTATAGCTGATCTCCCACTGTACTGTTCATTGTGCAGATTTTCACGACCCTGTATAGAGGACACACCATTTCAATGCCTGTAAAGTGTTTTGTATAAACAGGTGTTAACTGTCAGTGGATATTCTCTAAAGTACTCTTTCACTCTTTTATTCTTTAACGAAAAATAGGATAACTCTTCCGTACTGGGATAGTCAGACGTACTCGGAAATATTACATCCATGCTTGAATGCCTGACACATTAGGTGAACGGCACTCCATTAACCAATATCTGCAGTGCCGGGATGTCACACCCAACTACTACACCATTCAGTTTGTCCTAGTGGTGTTTCCTTTGAATAACAAATATCGGGAAACTTATTTTTGGATAGCCCTCCTAATTCCAGTTCTCTTTCTGCATTTGGCTACATTTTTTAGATTTCTTGTGACGACTCTTGTGGACAAATACCAGCATGGAAGACTTAATAACAATTGGGGTTTACATTGCGAGACAACTGAGATCATGAGCGACGCCACAGCAGTCGGTCTGTGGATTGCCCACCTGAGTGTCCTTAAATGTGCAATGAAAGCTCACCACACAACACACCGTATTTAATGTCCCTTGTGGAAGATGGCATGTCTAAGCAACCTGTATCCTGGCACTAAGTTGCTGCTGTTTTTGGCCGGGTTCGAACCGGCGATCTCGGGATCAAAAGGCGAACAGACTCAGTCACCAGGGCCGGTCCACGGACAACTTGAACACCACAATTATGTTAACTCTGCCATCAAGTAATTCAGTTTCCTGCATATGTTTTGTAACAATTGAACTTCAGTTTTGTAAGCCTGAAAGCTAAGCTTAGAACCACCTCTTATAATATAGTGACTGTATCTGATGTGTGAATGTGTTCACACCTCTTAAAAAGCTAATAAAACAAAAATCTTGATGATTTCTAATATGTGGTACATACAAGGCCAGCTACAAGACGTCTACAATTAGACGTCAATTACTAAATGTCTACAAGATGTCTAGTAAATCACTAATTTTAGACGTCTAAATAATGGTAAGACTTTTAGACGTCTAGTCAACGTCTAGTTTGGGCACTATCCCTAAAGTCTAGGGCTAGAACAGGTCTGGACGTCTAGTTGACTACCATGTGTTCCCTGGGAAATGCCGTTCAAGCGCTGCAATCTGGATAAAAAGAAATATCGGACCAGTTATCCCACCTAAGCTCGCACCTTTCTGCTGTTCAAAAAATGAAATCCACGGTTGAACAGGTAAACGAAGAGCTGGAATCTGTAAAAGCAGAAAACTTGCTCCTTCGCAATCGTCTTGACATTGAAACTCGGTCACGGGAGATAATTTACCCAAGCAGCACAATGTACTGAAAGTCGAGTGCAATAGGGGTGGACGGTATGTGTCTTATCAATGTTCTTTCGTTTCACGAGTCTGTTCAAGGCCTTCCACCTACCCGTCCACCCCTATTGCACTCGACTTTCAGTACATTGAGCTGCTTTGGTAGTTTTCTGCGGCGCTTCCGACTCACCGGCAGAAACGTGGAATGAAACAGAGGCCAAGATTCTTGAATTTATCTCAGACAAGTTGGCAGTCTCTGTTAATAGCGGTTTCTGTTCAATCACTGCAAAGTTTTCGTCATTTAAAACCCGGAATGTTGTGCTGCAAAACAAATAAAGAAAGGCGGTACTTTTTTTTTTTTGTTCAAGAGGACTTTTGTGCCGCGACACGGTTGCCAAGAAAAACAATATTCGAGTTTGGTCTCAGAGAAAAAACTGTTCAAACTTCACTTTCATGATCTCTGGATCGATAACATCTGCTATATATATATACAAAGTGAAAATAGCTGCACGTTGAGCATATATTTACAGTTTGATCGTGCACTCCCAGCCAAGCACAGCTGTTTCGCTCTACTTGGAGCTCGTCAGCCGGGCGTAGCGAAGTGACACGATCTTGGGTCGGCACAACACACGCACACACACACACACACACACACATATATATATATACGAGGGTGGTTCCATAAGTTTCCGGCCCGAGGTAGAAAATGCCCGCGAAATTGAAAATGCGATTAAGGACGCAGGGAGCCATCTGTTGGAGGGCCGGAGCACCAGCCTCAACCCTCTCCATGCTTTTGTCAGTTGGAGAGCGGGATTTCAAACAGCCAGGGTGCACTCTTCAGTTAAAATGGAAAAAAATCGAGTACCGCGCTGTGATAAAATTTTTGACAAAAGAGGGACTTTCGCTAAAGAAATTAAAGCGCGACTGGACAACATGTGCAGGGAAGCCACTCCGCCGTACACAACGGTAAAAGACTGGACTAAGCAGTTTCGACTGGGGCGAGAGTCCATTGAAGACGATTCACGCGATGGTCGTCCAGTGGAAGTGGTGACACAAGAAAATTTGTCTCTTGTCGAGGAGGAAGTGCTGAGCGACGGGCGTCTGAAGGTGAAGGTGAAGGAAACCTCACCCACCCACCCTACAGTCCAGACTTGGCACCGAGTGACTACTTCCTGTTCTGAAACTTGAAGAGAGATCTCAGAGGACGGAGGTTTCAAAACGATAGTGAGGTGCAAGAGGCAGTTTTCCAGCATTTTTCGGACAAAACTTCGGACTATCTGTTTCTCAGCATGCAGCCATAGAAGCCATCTTAATCTGTAATTTTGAATTTCAAACACGTCTAGTGTCATTTACTTGTTTCTTTAATGGCTTTTCTTTTTCATCATTATAATTCACTCGCTTGCACTGTGGCATTGAGGAGTGCTCAGTCACCCTCCCAGGCGTATATCGCTTGCTGAGCGACCCCTGGTTTGCCAATTCCGAACGATGCGCAGCTACCCAGAGCTACAACGAGCCGCAAACACGGCGAAACACGTGTCCTCTGGTGCTGTTGCATCGTTCCATGAGTATCTATAGATATATACATATATATTTACAATTTGATCGTGCACTCGGCTGGGAGTGCACGATCAAATTGTAAACATATGCTCATGCTCGTCGTGCAGCCATACAGCATTAGCTATTTTCCCTTTATATATATATGTACACATGTTTATAAGTCCCAAACGTCGCCACACCAGCATTGGCGACGTTTGGGACTTATAAACATATGTTGAACGTGCAGCCAAAGAGCCTATGCTGTTTTTCTTCACTATATATATATATATATATATATGATTCCGCCGGTGCAACTGTGCGCTGTGTTGACCGTAGTATTAGTGATAGTTCTGCTGTTTCGGCTGCTTCTTCTCATGCCAACTTCGTCAGTGAGCAGTCCTCGCATCAGCCGCAACATAAAACTTCAATTACATTGCGGCCATTGGTTACGAATTTCATCCGCAACCAATAACCATTGGCCAGGGCCATGAATAACCATTTCGCTGTGCCCAGATTTTATGTACTCTACACGAATACAAGAAGCCTAGTCAAAAAACAGGATGAACTGTCTTCGATAGTGGATTCGTGTGAAGCAGACATTGTGTTTCTTACAACAACCTGGCTGAACGCCAGAATATCTAACGTCAAGCTATTCACATGTTACAAGGAGAATCCTTTGTATCGTGCTTACAGGCCAACCAGAACAGGCAGTTGAGTACTGATTTCCGTGTGAAATGTCTTGGAAACTTCGTTGGTGAATATTGACTAAAACCTAGAAGCTATATGGCTGTCTGCAGAGTGATCTCATAAACAAATAATTATCGGCGTATGTTACCGTCCCCCTGCAGCAAACAGTTGTTACGAATACGAAGTTCCCATTACTGAAGCCAAACAAATGTTTTTATTTTCAACGCTTCCGAACTTATTGCACTCACCCAACTCACCCAAACAATTGTGGCGCACTGTGAACAAACAAGTCCACGTAGCAACAACGTTCACTGATAACAATGGTGCCACCATAAGTTACCCTGCAACAGCTAACTTATTAAACATCCTGCTGCAAATACCGATGACCCTCGTGTACCGAAACCGCGGAACTTGTTGCCTATGGATTCACTGATAATCGATCCGTTCGGTGCGGCCAACTTAATAGACCAGCTTAAGCTGCTGTCAAATTCGGGCGTTGACCATATCAACACTAAACTGTTAAAAAGCACGAAACTGTATTCGCGATCCATTCTTACTAAACTCTTTGAACAGTCGTTGGAGGTGGGCGAGCTCCCGGATGCGTGGAAAATCGGAAAGGTTATCACTCTTTATTGGTCATGCAACCAACCCAAACAGAACACTGTATACGGAAAGTAGAGTGCAATAGGGGTGGACTGTATGTGTCTTACCAATGTTCTTGAGTTTCAAGATTTTCTTCAAGGCGTTCCAGCTACCCGTCCACCCCTATTGCACTCGACTTTCAGTACACTGTGCAGCTAAAGTATACTGTTATACTTGATATAATATATACTTTACTATATATACTATATATAACTATACTTATACTTTATCTAATAATACTTATATATGTACTGTTGCACAGTATACTGATATATTCAGTATACTGTGCAAGATATTAGTGAGTGTTACTGGATCATCCGCTATCGCCTTTGCGTACGTAAGCAATAGCGTTGGGGGTGGTTCTGCGCGCGCGCAAAACATAAAGAGAGCTTCGCACATGGCGCAGAACCATCAACGTTATCGATTACGTACGCAAAGGTGATAGCGTACGGTACACTAACACTCTCTATTGGAACATACCATCTGCAGTCATCTAACCCATCACACTGAACCAAACTCTTTCTTCTGCCCTTATCAACATCGCTTTCGCAAACATTTTCCTGCTGAGACTCAGTTGGTATCTTTCATTCACGATGCGAATCTACTTTTAAACGGCGGAACTGATGTTGATTGTATATTTTGGGACTTCATTGGGCATTCGATAAGGTCCCTCATAATCGGTTGCTTTTAAAATTATCCTTACTAAACACTGACCCTAATGCGTTGTCCTTGATTCAGTCTTTCCTTATTGAGCGGTCCTTGAGCGTCCCCCGGGGTCCCGCCTTGGGCCCGCTACTTTTTTTCATATTCATTGACGATTTACCCGGGTGCGTTAGCTCTTCCATTCGGCTTTATACCGATGACTGTATAGTCTCTCGAGCCATGACTAACTCCTCCGATTCCCATATTCTGCAGTCTGATCTGGACTCCATTCTTGACTGGTGCTCAGCATGGTCCATGGAACTGAATATTAATAAATCTAAATGTTTCACGTAGTCAGCGACCCACGTTTCAATATAAAATTAACGACGTCCCTCTCGATCAAGTATCTGAATATAAGTGTCTTCGATGTCCCATATCACCCACATTTGTAATACAGCTAACTATCCTCTTGCCTTCGTCAGACGCTCATTCTCCACGGCCCCTTCCAAGGCCCCTTCTCTTGTGCGACCAAAATTTGATTACGCATCATCAGTATTGAATCCTGGAACTGATAACATCATCAAGTGTTAGGATCGATACAAAACTGACCCCCCCCCCCCCCAGCCATTTCATACTCTTTCAACTGTCGTCGTCGCACGAATAGGTTTCTGGGTTTACCCTTCTTAGCATCTCATCGCAAGAATGCCCGCTTGTCAATTTTCCATAGGGCACTCTATCACAACGATACCATTCTCTTCTCGTACATTTAATCTTCCGCTTACACTTTGCACTGCACAGACGATTTTCGAAAAGTGCGCATTCTGTATGGAAATACTAGTGCCTTCTCAGACTCCTCCTTTGTCCCCACCGCGCCGGAATGGAACAGGTTGCCACGTGCTGTTGCTTCCATCCAGGACCCGCTCACCTTCAGGGACGCCTTACCTGATTTATTTGATGCCTAACTATTCTTAACACCTCAATTTCCCTTTTGTGCTACTTTGGTGGGGATAGGAATTCTGTGAAGACAGGATGTGGCCTTACATTCCACTGCTCTTATTCTTACAGACGATTGATTGCGTCCAAACGCCCTACTTACGTCCCTCTACCAGGAAACTTGCTCACCTTATCGAAGACACGGGTCCACAAGTTCGCTTCTGTCAACGGGGATATGTGCACAAACAGGGTGATCCCGATCTCTCCAGCGGTAACTGTGCTTCGTCAACAATTCCATGTACTTGTCATCACGCTACGCACTCTATACATCACCCGTTTTACGACCGCAGCTTCAGTGGGCATGGGAATTCTGTGAAGACGATGTGGCCTCACATTCCTCTGCTCTTATGCTTAGACGATTGCGTCCAAATGCCCTACTTACGTCCCCATACCAGGAAACTTGTTCACCATATCGAAGACACGGGTCCACAAGTTCGCTTCTATCAACGGTGGTATGTGCACAAACAGGGTGATCGCGATCCCTCCAGTGGTAACTGTGCCTTCGTCAACAATGCCATGTACTTGTCATCACCTTAGGCACTACATACACCACCCGTTTTACGACCGCAGTTTCAGTGGGCGTGGGAATTCTGTGAAGACGATGTGGCCTCACATTCCTCTGCTCTTATGCTTAGACGATTGCGTCCAAATGCCCTACTTACGTCCCCCTACCAGGATCTTGTTCACTTTATCGAATACACGGGTCCACAAGTTCACTTCTGTCAACGGTGTTATGTGCACAAACAGGGTGATCCCGATCTCTCCAGCGGTAACTGCGCCTTCGTCAACAATGCCATGTACTTGTCATCACGCTACGCACTCTATACATCACCCGTTTTACGACCGCAGCTTCACTGGGCATGGGAATTCTGTGAAGACGATGTGGCCTCACATTCCTCTGCTCTTATGCTTAGACGATTGCGTCCAAATCCCCTACTTACGTCCCCATACCAGGAAACTTGTTCACCATATCGAAGACACGGGTCCACAAGTTCGCTTCTATCAACGGTGGTATGTGCACAAACAGGGTGATCGCGATCCCTCCAGTGGTAACTGTGCCTTCGTCAACAATGCCATGTACTTGTCATCACCTTAGGCACTACATACACCACCCGTTTTACGACCGCAGTTTCAGTGGGCGTGGGAATTCTGTGAAGACGATGTGGCCTCACATTCCTCTGCTCTTATGCTTAGACGATTGCGTCCAAATGCCCTACTTACGTCCCCCTACCAGGATCTTGTTCACTTTATCGAAGACACGGGTCCACAAGTTCACTTCTGTCAACGGTGTTATGTGCACAAACAGGGTGATCCCGATCTCTCCAGCGGTAACTGCGCCTTCGTCAACAATGCCATGTACTTGTCATCACGCTACGCACTCTATACATCACCCGTTTTACGACCGCAGCTTCAGTGGGCATGGGAATTCTGTGAAGACGATGTGGCCTCACATTCCTCTGCTCTTATGCTTAGACGATTGCGTCCAAATGCCCTACTTACGTCCCCCTACCAGGATCTTGTTCACTTTATCGAAGACACGGGTCCACAAGTTCACTTCTGTCAACGGTGTTATGTGCACAAACAGGGTGATCCCGATCTCTCCAGCGGTAACTGCGCCTTCGTCAACAATGCCATGTACTTGTCATCACGCTATGCACTACATAAACCAACCGTTTTACGACCGCAGCTTCAGTGGGCATGGGAATTCTGTGAAGCCCTTATTCTTACAGGTTGGTACTTTAACATCGTTATATGCAACAACAAAAACAAATATTGTTACTCCCATGCCCACAAGTGTTGCTGACAACTATATGTGACTGTGTCTGTATTGCGCATGAATTGTTGCTTCAGTGCGGCGACATTGAGTCGTTCCCAAGGTCCCGCAACTGATATATTATCAAAACAAATGTGGGAGATGTGCGGAATGTTAAAAGAACTCAAAATCCAAACAAGTTCGCTGGACAGTCGTCAGGACGGTGTACTTAACGCTGATTAGGCGCTTCAAACTGGGCAAAGAGGCATTTGAAACCAGGTAACTGAGCTTTGCGCACGATTATAAGCGCTGTCGACGAAATGAAGTCTGCAGTAGAGCGAATGTGCCACGAGATTGAAACTGTCAAGGCAGAAAATATTCAGCTCTGTTGTCGTCTTGACGACATTGAAAACCAGTCGTGTAGAAGCAACTTAATATTTCATGGTATCAATTACATCACTAACGAAACATGGGCCCAGTCGGAACCCAATGTAACTGAACTCATGACGCAGAAATTGGGTCTCTCCATGCCCACAGATGCTTTCGAGCGCGTGCACCGTCTATAGGGCGGTTCAGAGAAGGAAGTTCACGTCCTATAATAGCGAAGATCTCGTCCTTTAAAGTTCGGGATACCGTGTTCCAAAATGAATCAAAGCTGCGTGGAACAAACTACTGTATCTATGAGGACGTTTGTGCAGCGACGCGGTTGGCCCGAAAAAAAAGCCAATTGAGTTTTGTCGCTTGCGAAACATGCCCTGTAAACTGCGCTAAACAAGCTTTGGATAGATAACAGTTGCTACGTGTACGACTCGCCGCGTAATCCTGTACGCTGTGGAAAGCGTGCTCCGACAGCTTCCTCTGGTAGTTTCCCTAGCGCGGCACAGGACGGCTATGATAGACAGTCTTTTCCTGGTGTACCTGTACTCCAGTCATCCATGGCTCTTCAGCCGAGACGTGTCGTCACAAATCAGGAATAGCTGTCCCTAAGGGGAGAACATCCTCCAACATCTAGACTATACCAGCGCTATACACAAACGGACGTACCCTCATAAAAAAAAAAAAAAAAAACGTGATAAACTTTGCTCGATCAACGACTCCTGTGGTGCAGATATTATTTTTTCTCACAGAAACTTGGTTATCTGCAAAAGTGTCAAACTCCGAAATGTTTAAATGCAATAGACAGTGCAGACTACACAGTTCATCGTGCGGACCGACCCGGCAGGACGGGAGGTGGTATTCTAATCGCTTTTGCTGATTCACTCACCGCATCCCCCATGCATATCAACACTGACCCTCAGCTGCTATGGTTGAACACTAAATGTACCTGCAAGTCTATGGTTCTCGGTGTCTGCTATAGGCCACTTTCTAGTTCAGCGACGTTTGCTAGTAAACTACATGACGTAAGCTAGTGAACGACGGCTGCTAGTAAACGATGCTAGTAAACGACATGACATACATACAACCAATTCTTAGGAGTCGTATTCGACAGCCATCTTCGATTTACGTCCCATATTAACGATATCACTCGCAGGAGTTCATACGGTATCAACGTACTCGTAAAAACCCGACATTACTTTGCGCCGTCCATTCTGCTTAACTTGTACTATGCTTTCATACACTCTCATCTGACGTACTGTGCTTCTGTGTGGGGTTTAACTCACAAAACTCATCTTCGTGCCCTTCAGGTAATTCAAAACAGAGCTATCAGAATTACATTTGGGTTACCGTTGCTCGCTCATGTCCCATATCACGAAATTCGTATTCTTACAGTTCATGACATAATCTCTTATAGTATACTAAACCTGACCTACCGTATATTACAACTTAACCTCACTTTGCCGAAAATAAATTTTCTTCACCTTCGTTCAACCCGGCGTACTAGGGCAGGAGCTGGTGGTCTGTTGAACCTACCTACGTCTAATACAAACTATGGGAAGCTGTCGTTTTTGTTCCGTGCAGCTTGCGAGTGGAACCAACTAACACGTGACATAACATGCATTCGATCTCATCCGCTATTTAGACACAAACTGAAGCATGTGTTATTCCATAATGCATCTCGTTTGTAACCACCTTCGTTTTTTTTTGTATAATCTATCTCCGTTCCACTTGCTTTTTTTGACGATGATATAAGTGTATTGTACTATAGCATCTGTAACATCATCAAGTGTATTGTATCATCTTAAATTGTTTTTATCATTGTGCTCTGTTATAATACCTTCATTTTGCTATTGATGAGGAACCTTTAACCGGGAGTACTCCCTCTGGTTCCTCTATGTGTATATTCATCTATGTATTTTCATTTATTTTGGTAAAATAAATAAATAAATGTCGAATGTCAAATAGTAGCTCGTTTCCTAAAGCTGTCCATATTTATAGTGGGCGAGTTCAACTGCCCTAGTGTTGTTTGGTTGGGACCTGACCCCCGCTTAATCGTGTACTCTGCTGCGGATGCTGACCCTTTGAACTTGTGCAAAGACTAACTTGACGGAGATGGTCACCGCCCAACACGGATTACCGGAAACACAGCTAGCACACTCAATCTTGTTTTAGTTTCTGACCCCTCTAATGTTTCAGACATTGTGTACCGACCTGAATTGAGTGACCACGTTATTATGCATTTGTATATTAATTATTTTCGAAAGCCCCGCCTAAAGAACGAAAAATCCATCCGTAACTACCATAAAGCAAACTTTGATGCTATTAACACTGAGCTAGAACGATTTTGTGACCATTTCTTCCAAGAATTTCGCGGGCGCAGAGTTCACGAGAATTCGGAAATATTCAAAACTAAGATAGAGAGCCTCATTGACAAGTTCATCCCGCTTACTAAGATCGTTTCATCACCCGAATCACTATATGGTTCAATAAGACCATCCGCCGCTTAAGGAACAAAACACGTAGACTATTCCGGATAGCTCGCTCTTCGCAGAGTACACGCCATCGGCAGAACTTTGAAGGAACCGCTAGCTTGTACAGGAATGCCATTAAGGTAGCTAAACAGGCATTCTACTCTCTAACCTTGCCTCATTTGCTAACAAGAAATGCAAAAGAATTTTGGAACGTGGTGAACAAAAAAGACAGTCATCCAGTAACACTTATAGATGATAATGGCAAAGTTCTGCCCGACTCTACAGCTGCCGATGTCCTTAATGACTACTTTGCAACTGTCTTCTCATCTGTACAAAACACTGTCCTCAGTACACCACGATCGCTAAATTTTACACCTATGGGCTCCATCGTTCGAGACCCGTTTGGCGTAGCCAAGGTAATGGCCGCACTAAAAGTATCATCCAATGCCGGCATAGACAGCACATACAGTAAATGTCTGATAAGTACTAAAATGTACTCATCACTAATACTAACGAAAATATATGGGCAATCTTTGGACGCGGACGAGTTACCTGACGTATGGAAAGTGGGAAAGATCATCCAGGTTCACAAGTAGAAATCATGCGACAAACTATAGGCCAATATTACTTACTAGTATTCCTTGCAAAATGCTCGAGCATGTAACTTACTCACATCTTATCCACCATCTGGATTTGATTTGCATTGAATGCATTGCCTCGCCTATTCGAATGTACGCTGACGATTGTGTAATTTATCGTACTATAACCAGTCCTCCTGACATTGATCTCCTTCAGTGCGACCTAAGCTCATTACAGTTGTGGTGCTCAACATGGTTAATGAAATTAAACATCCACATATGTATATATTTAAGATTATCTCGTTCACGTAACGCGTCGCGCCATCCGAGTTCTCGAGTCTGTTACATCTTTCAAGTACCTTGGCGTCCATATATCACCCAACCTGTCATGGAAGACCCAGATTACTCAGAGATGTAATGCCGCGAATTCATCCCTTGGCTTTATCCCTGGCAGTGATAGCCTTATCAAGGCGCGTGGATCTTTCCAGAACCGCGCAGCACGCTTTACTTTGTCGAACTACTGTCGAACAGCAAGTGTCGTATCAACAAAAAGATATCTGCGATTACCGCTGCTCTCTTCTCGTAGAAAAGTAATTCGTACTCGTATTCCGCAAACTGCTACACCATAACGACCCAATGGTGTCCATCTACTTTTCATCACCAGATTACACCAGTACAGGTGCATTACACTAACAGGAAGTCATTTTCCGATACTTTCTCCATTCATACAGCGTGGGATTGGAAGTCTCATCCCCGTAACATCGTCACCATCCGGGATGCTTCCACTTTTAGGGACGCACTATCCGATTTGTTTTCTTCTTCAACTTCTTCAACTTTTCGTACACGATATGTTTCTTGGTTTGTATTACATTTGTTACATGTTACTGTATCACTTATTTGTGTAATATCATGTGTTATTTATGTATAACTTATATGTTTTTCAAATGATGCCATGTATGTGCCATACGTGTAATTATATTATGCTATTTTGGTATGTGCCTTGTTTTGTGTCTGATGCCTCTCCTCTCTATAATGCCTTCTGGGCCCTGAGGGTATATAAATAAATAAACAAATAATTTGTCGCTATCTCTGCGGAGTGTGTGGATCGTTCTATGTTGCCTCTTTTCCTTTTGGTTCCATTGCTTCCCAAAGTTATACTGACCCTCCCCTCTTCAACGCCTCATAGCTAGGGTTCCACGTTTTCGGTTTTAATCGAAAATCATCGAATACACAGGAACATTCCAGGAACCGTGACAGATAAACTGCTGCACATGCACAGCTTAAGATTCCAACATGCCAAGCAGGCTTTCCTTTATTACTCTTCTTTTCTTGGTATTTGCTATGGTTGGATGACCTGCGACCACACGGAGTGTTCCAGGGTGAACCCTTTTGTCCAAGATTGGGTACGCTACTCCGAATCTTGTTCTGCTGCCATTGTAGGTGCCCCACCGCGCTTGTGAACCTTTTAGGGACGTGACGCCAAGTAGAACCTCCGTCACTAGCCTTTAGTTCTTTAGTAGAGAGATTACGACAGTACATACACGTCGACTTTCCACATACGGCCGTCCTGTCTTTCCGCAGCACCCGAGATGGGAAGAAAAAGGAAGAAGACCACGGACTACGTTTGCAAAAATCAACTTTTTGAACGAAACAATGGTCATCTAGTCCTGGCCAATCGCCCTTAGTGGATAACGGCCACTGCTCCGAGGGCGAAGAAGAAGAAGAAAAAATGATTTTGAACTCTCAGGCAAGGAAGATGTTGTCGTATGCCAGTATTGTCGCGTGACAGTTAATGTGGGCTGTGAAAGAGGTGCGGCGCGCATATCGGAGCACGTGCAATCGCGGCGTCACGTGAATCTGAATAGTTCGCGTAATGAACAAGGCGAACAAACGCCTTCTGGTCATTTCTTGCAGCACTTATAGAACTCGATCTGGTACTTCGTAAAACTGGTACTGGTAAAACTGGTAATTCGCATTGGTTGTTGCTGCTAAGGCTGCGTTAGACGTGCACAGCACTGAAATTACATTGCACTTCATATTCGCCGATAACTGTCGCGTAAACCATGTACAAGCAAGGAAAAACACCGAAAAACTCAGATTTCGCGAAAATCAATAAACATCGAAAAATATACGCCGAATCCGCCCAAAAATAAACATCGAGAACGCGGAACCCTACTCATAGCCCTGAGGATATGGATATCAATAAATAAATTATTATGAAAGTGAGTAAATTCGGCACGGTGTTCACACTGGTGAGGAAATAAGTGACCTTTCGTTGGCAAATTTTCCAATTCAATTCGCGAAAATTTTCATAATAACACTTACGTTATATAACATTCACGTCACGAGGTTGCAAAAACCTAGTAAGAAGAACTGCCTTTGACTGCGTGATTCTGGGTGGCGTCGTTTTTCTATTATAATTCAATGACACGTTTTCTGGGACTCACTGTGTAAGAGAAGCCTGTGTGTTTTGACTGCAGGCGCTTCCGAAAACTCTAAAACGGCAAACAACAAATGCAGGCGGCAAGTGCACTTCTTCGCAAGTGCTGGTGCCGTCTGCAAGCGGAAGTGCTACGCGTTCCTGGCAGCGGGCGAAGGACAACAGCTGAAAAGAATAACGGGTAGAGAGCGAGGTGTGCAAGGGCAGTCGTAGCTAAACAATGAGCGCATGAAGATGGCATGGCCGCCGCTGCAGCAACTTTCGGTGAAACACAGCTCTTTAGAAGAATTTGTGGCACCCAGCGCCGCATACTAATAATGGATTTCGAAGCACATCTAGATATGTAGGTTTCAAGGTTCAAATCGAGTGGCTGACCTAAACAACACATGAACTGTTTCCAAAACCACTATAAAGGATTTCGAACAGAGCATAAAAAGAGCGCCTGGAACGAGAAGGAGAAACTGTACAGATAAAGCGAAGTGCTGAGGCTACGTGAAATGACACGGTGGGGAAGTGAGAAGAAAAAAGACGACAATCGCAGGTGGCATCCCTCCAAGAACTTCTTTTGAATGACCACACACTGGTCAGCCAAGGTGTCATGTCAAAGGACACGGTGATGGGGGAGAGTGCAAGAGTTCTGCTGAAGGACACTAAGTAAAAATTGCCAAAATTCCTCCAGCGCATTCAATATATTGACAGTATCCCGCAGATCAAGAAAAGGGAGGAACCGGACGAACGTTGTACTCTCAGCGATGCCCATGGCACAACAAATTATGGATAATTGGATCGATTGCATGTTCAGTGCTCACATTGATACAATTATCCATAGTTTGATGTTCGCCGGGCAGCGCAAAAAGTACAACGTTTGTCTGGTTGTGTATTGTGACTGCCTTTAGACAGTGCGAAACGTTTCATGCTGTACTAGTGTTTACCAGGCGTCTGTGTACGTTTTAACTAATCATGCCAGCTGGTCCACAAAATATTACTACTTTTCAAGAGTGTGTGTACGTTTTAACTAGTCATGCTAGCTAGTCAATATTTTGTACATTGATATAAAGATATCAGTATACAAAATTACATAAAAATGTTTACATTAAACAAATGCTTTGCTTCCCATGATTCCTGACCCTGTGCGGATATCAAATGTTCAAGGAACCAATCTGCGTACCAGACGTTTCTTCTACAAAGTCCGGCATATGTGCTCCAAAATGCCAATTTGCCTCCTCCATATCTGTTCCAGAAGCAGATTTTTGCTGCTCCAATTGGAGCTACAAAGGCCCTGACACCACTTACATGCGTGTCTGTCTCAGTGGCCATTCACGTAAAGCTTAGTGCTGATCCCTGAAGAATTCGCGTAACAAATCAATTTTCTCGAAGCCGCCATACAAGACGACAGCCATTGCAGCCGACATTGATGTGCTCGCCTACACAGTTGTGATCAGCGCCGCCGTGAGGTGCGCTGAAGGTAGTGTCTGAGATGCCCGCTGGTGAAGTGTGATGCGTCTGTATTGTCGTTCAACGTAAGATTGCTATTCTCGGTGCATCTCTTTCTTCCTATTGCTGACCAGCTGAAGCCAACAGTGTTTCAATCGTTGTGTTAGTTAGACCTTCCAATATATTTCTCCCAGTTATTTTCACAGTTCAGTGCAATAAGCATGTGTCAGGAAGTTCATCTGCAACACCTAGGATGCTATTCATGG
The DNA here is from genome assembly GCF_037126465.1 of Ornithodoros turicata. Classification (NCBI taxonomy): domain Eukaryota; kingdom Metazoa; phylum Arthropoda; class Arachnida; order Ixodida; family Argasidae; genus Ornithodoros; species Ornithodoros turicata. The sequence goes on along the minus strand of NC_088203.1, from coordinate 50,054,813 downwards.
CTGAACATGACTACAGCCTTAAACAATAACTCAGTTCTCTGTGAAGTGGTCCAATGTTTTGGATAGCAGTTTTTATTTCATCAGAGGAGGATCATATAGTATGTTACTGCACTTATCGCATAGCTGCTGAATTTAAGCTGATGAAATTCTGCATAATCTATGACGAAGACATTTTAATGAGGGTATTACGACGCAGAAACATCAACACTCTCGCGCTCTTTGACGTAACTACATTGTCTCTTTTTCGCTACTATTTTCCTTCGCTCCTATTTTCCACGTTTTCATTACAAGTGCCATTAGAACCAGTGCGTAGAGCTCAAGTAAATAAAGGATTAATAAATCATGCATTCGTCGGGAACATTTCAGTTTTGCTATGCAGCGCCAAAAACTGAACTAATCTTGTAATACCTACCTATGCGACGTCAGAATCATTGAAATCCCCGAAGCAGCCCTGACACTCTTCACTACGGTGAAGATTTTCCGTCGAGCCACAACGTCCACTCCGGCACTCGGCTCGTCCAGGAACACCAGTTCGGGTAATCCTATCATGGCGACTGCGATGCTCAGCTTTCTCTTATTCCCTCCACTGCAATCGTCGAAGGCCATAAAAAGTCACGACACTAGCAAATAGCGCCGTCTTGCACAAATAGTACAGGGGCTCGTACACTGCGTCGTGTTTTGGATTTTGCGAGCGCAAACGTCTCTTCGGGGATAGAGATTGCGACCAATAGTAGGGGCCAATTAGAACTCGAGTAATATAAGAAGCCTAAATAATTAGGGAAAAGTCAAAGTCGAAATTTGTTGCCGACATTTAAAGCTCTCAAGCATTTTTAGACGTCTCCGAACGAATAATACTGCATTTCCCAATTCATCAATGGGGCACGTAGTTAACCTATCACATTACTCCCAATGTCTAGGTGGCAGTGATATAGAAATCAGTCTCTGTATACACACTTGAAATGACTCTGGAAATGAACGGCACATACATCACTTCCTAACTGATTTAATGATTCAAGTCATTGCTATGCACATTTAATTCGTTAATGACACAGTAATGGCACATCTTCTTTCAGGTCATGGGCTGTACCATCACGGGTTACACCTGGTGGGTGTTACATCTGGGGTGGGGATGCAAAGCGGTACTCGAGGTGGCAACACCGTCGTCATTACGGCGGCTTTCGTGGCAAAAGAAAAAAGAAGTGGTATTGAGGGGGAAAACGTGCGCGAATATTCCAGCAACGGGAAAAGTATGCACGGGTACAGAACAACCACGGCTAATACACTTTTCATCGTGCATGATTAATCGCACATTTAATCACGAACATGCAGGCGAGACAAATGTCACTTGCAATCGCAAACACGTCGGCCAGACAAACACATACCTCTAACGAGTTAGGCTATACAGTACTCATCGCGGTCTAAGTAATACAGTGGTCTTCTCGGACATACATGCGTGTCCAGGCCAATCGCGCTATCATGACAACGCGAACAAAGCACTAAAAAAGACGAAACGTCACTCACCAGCACCCCAACATATTGTTAAGAGAAACGGAGGTGACTCAGTCTGTTTATTATCGGGTCGGGTCGGGTCGGGTTTATTAGACGTCTTCGTCCTCTCACGCTCGCCTATTACCCGTGACAATATTTCTCTACACACACTGTTCACCACATCAGTTCCGTCCAATTAGTCCACCCCCGCCGCCACCACAACAATAGTAATGGTCACGAGAAGCACTGCGCATGACCTCCGCACTTGGCGGGAGCCAAATAGGCTTGAATACCTGAATCTTGGCGCTCACTCGCTGGGCATACGTCACGTCTATGCGCAATGAGAGTGGTGGGTTTACAGAGCCACGTGCGGCGCCGGAGGAGTAGGAGACCTTTCAATTTTGTTCTGGCTTTTCTACATTTCATTTGGAAGCAATCTGTAGAGGCAGGTCACGTTATCTGCGGGGTGTCATTTCTGCTTGCCCAATACGTGGAAAACGCATCTGTGGTCTATGGTCTTTTGACAAATTTTGAGGCTTGAAACCGCGTGCTTTCTCATTCAGCTGATAACAGGCATAGCTGAGGTTCTCCTCGGGAAGTCGCCGAAGAAGCACGAAGAGGCTCCCAGGCATGATCGCCCATCCAGGATAGCAGTCATTCCATATATCTACGCCGTTTCCCACAACATAAAGAAAGTTGCCCAGCCTGCCGGCGTTAGCGTTGTATTCACTGCACCTAACAAGTTAGGCGGGTTGTGCCGACGCGTCAACAGTGAAGAAGCCGTTGCTTCCGGATGCAACAAAAAGCATGTAAGGCCTTTCGTCCAGTGCAAGTGTAATGTTATTTGTGACATTCCTCTGACGTACGGGAAGTCGTATGTGGGGCAGACAGGATGGTGTCTGAATGACAGGCTGCGCGAACACTCACCTCGTTTGGAAGACACGCGTGTACTTAGGAGCTACACCGACAGGCTCGCCAGGGAAATTTACGAAGGAGCACAAATTCATAATAGAGGCGAAAGATGTGTCAGCAAGCCGTCAGTGGATCTATTGTGCAAAGATATTAGTTATCTTCAAGAGTGTTCCTGATTGTCCTCCTTTCATGTTCTTCTCTCCTTTTCGGTTTTGCCCCCTTTGGGAAGTAAAGCTTCAGTTGCTAATCAGCGCTCTGTGCGTGCACTTGTTTCTTCTTCGTGTCCCGTCCCTGCGTTGTTTTGCACGTATCTATGGTCTTGTTTCCTAGTCGACGGGGAAATATAAGAAACGGGAACTCCTCGAATTTATTCGCGTCATCTTGGAGGAAGCGTTTCAAGTCAGTTATCTGGAATGGTTGGAAACGCTTCAAAAATGTGTTAGGAGAAGATGACGCTCAGTCGCCTTTCGGTGAAGAAAGGAATATGAGCCAAGCAGCTGGTGGGCTGAATGCTGAGTTTGGGGAACCGAAACCGAAAGAAACCGAACCGCACACGCGAAACTAAAACCAGCAAATACTCTTAATGGGCCTAGAATGTAAGGGAATAGAAAGTCTAAAAGGGGAAGGTGGTTCAGCGGAAGGCATGCTGACGCACCGGGGTGTTCTTACAATCAGTGCAGCTTCTATCATTCATTCTATAAGCCACACGTCTTCCTGCAATGCTAGCCTGCTTGCCTAGAGTCGGAGATACATGTATCCGACTCTCTATGTCGGATATATCTACCGTATTTTGCACGGTAGCTGTGTGAGTTAAGCAGAGGTTTAGGGTGCATTGTCCCGTAGTACCAACACAAGCCATTTGAAATATTTAATGTGAGGTGAAGAAACCTTACTTTAGTTTACTCCTGGGGTAGGATTTTCACTGCTATATCTTCCGAGAAGCTATGTAAAACAGCGCAGAGCCGGGACACAAAAGAAGAGATAAATGCACACACAGAGCGCCGAGTGGCAACTGAAGCTTTACTTCCCAAAGGAGGCGAAAAAGCGAAATGGAGAGAACAGGAAAGGAGGACAATCAAGAACAATCTTGAGAATAACTAATATCTTTGTACAGTAGCTCCACTGACGGCTTGCTGACACATCTTTCACCTCCATTTTGAATCTGTGCTCCTTTGTAGATCTCCCTGGCGAGACTGTCAGAGTCGCCCTTAAGCACACGTGTGTCTTCCACATACGCAATCGCTACAGTGCATGGCCAGGTGGCTGCCTGTGTGGGTTTGCAGGGAGGACAAGTGTAAGCGCAGCCCGTCGTTCAGACACGGCCTGTCTGTCCCACATATGACTTGCCCCAGGTCAGAGGAATGTCCTAAATAGCATTACACCTGCATCTTACAAGCTTTTTGTTGCATCCGGAAGCAACGGCTTCCTCACTGTTGACGCGTAGTCTACGCCTAGCAGTCAGGGAAGAGAAATCCGTTGCGACACCCCGGTTACGTGACTGATTATCGGGAACTGATCAGAGCAGCAAAGGGGAGTGATCCTATATTCTTGGTCACATGACCAAGGCCAGACCAGACTGCCAAATGATCAGGGCACCGTTGGGGGTCGGTCTTATGTTCTCTTGCGCTCTGCCTCCTCCACTCCCACACGAATGGGAACCGGTCGTACACTATCGCACGTTCAGAAGGCTAAGCCCCTATTGCGTTTCCATTATTTTGCCGGCGCTCTCTCCTGCCTGTGTGAGAGCATAAAACAGGCAATGTACACAATTTCCAGGCTAGAGAGAGCTCGGTCCCCTACGAGGACAAGTACTATTCGGTGGATGCCCTAAACCTATACCCTCAGGGCTGCTTCCAGGGTTTTCCTTGCTGAAACAATTGAACTCCACTTTCTCCCAAGAAATGTGCATAGGATGACTTCTCAAAGAGTAGTAGATGTACACTTCCAATAATTGGGCAAAGCACATTGATACAGCGCAGTTCGCGCAGCGTTTCATTATAGGGTGATTCCGAATGAAACGTAAAGACAAAGAGGCCATAACGGAACCGAAAGGTCTCCGTTTGTCCCCGGTGCCACGCGGTGCGTTCCAGGAGCAATGTGCCTGACGTAGTCCCAGCGAGAGGGCGCCAAGATGGCTATAGACACTACTTAGTCATTAATGAATTAAATGTGTCAATAATATCTTGAAGCATTAACTTTAGAAAGTGCATTTGTCTGTACGTGCGCTTCATTTCTAGTGTCATTTCGAGTGTGTAAACCGTGGGTGAGCTCCGCATCACTGACACAAGATTTTGGAAGCGACATTGTAAGCTTATCTGTCATCATATATGGCGCATATGTCTATCAACCTAGCCCGCCGACAGTGTCGGCACAAAATGGTGATTTTAACTTGTTGGCTGTGACACCTTTTACATAGGTGAATCCGATAGGTGCGTATCTAACTAATGCAATCACAGTTACCTCACGCAGTCCGTCGGTCCGCAAGCTTTTTTTCAACGCATTTCTTCTTATCTGCATATTTTACGCGTGTTTTGTGGACGATATGCGTACGCTGCCTGCTGTCGTCGTCTTCGTCGTCAGAGTGAGAAAGAAAGCTCTTTGCACGAAACAACGCGTGTCAAGCAAGTAACGCGCAGAAGCATATTGCACGGTCTCACATTGTCTGCCCAACATTTTAGGCCATTTGCTACAACTCGCGCAAGTTCGTCATTGTTTTTTCCGTTGCTCCTGTACTGCTCTCCGACCTAGAGCAGACGACGTTATGTGTACCTTCGCGTTAGCGTGTAATTCTGTGCTACAGTTCTACAAATGACGTAACAATGGGTAGAGGTATCGGGGTATGCGGTAGGTCGAGTATTATTTTCGTATTAACGCTCACACGAAAGGAAGGAGAAGTATTCAAGGAGGACTTGTAAATAGAATTACGAAGCGTGGAAGATCTGTTACACCTGTTAGACCAGTAACTGCGGATAGGACTCCTCACCTCATGATCTGCCCAATTTGTGAATGAATTATTACATTACATAATTAATTATTTAATTAATGTTACATAATACATTATTATTCCTCCGGTGACCTCCGGTGGTGTCACAAATACAATTTTTTTATGATACACAAAATCGAATTTTTATGACCCTAATTAATTAGTTATGAAGCTTCTCATATTACCCTTGGCCTCCTACCACTCAGATCATACTCTAGCTTGCATGGTGCAAGAATGTCCGTCAAACGTTGAGGTAATCGTATTGCAGAACGCAGCGCTTATCACACACATAAGCTCGACATTGACATTCATGATCGAAGCTTGTATTCTTCACGTAAAGTGGATTCCGCACACTAAATGAAATACTGCGGCTGCAGCTTGACGGCGTTGCACGTGCAAGGGGCTTGATTTTGGGTTGAGCTGGTGCCGTATGCCTTGTTCGTTGATAACCCCGAAATTGGGTGCCTCGTTCCGAAACGTACGCACTAAGGCTTCGCTGTACTTAAGGAAACCCTGAAGCCGCGAATACAGTTGTCTAAGCCCCTAAACTGATCGTAGGACTACAACTGTGGTCGACAGGAAGTGGCCTGTAGATGCCACACGTAAAATTATTTCCGACATAGTGTAGTGGTTCTTGAGATAAATACCAGAAATGAAGAGCATGATAATAGCAGCAATGCAGCAGTTTTCAATGACGTAAATATCAGCTGCGACAGCTTAGTAGTTGTCACGTGGGTGTGCGCCGAATAAAGGCGATTTATAACTGCTTTGAAATATGCTGAAGCGTCAATGGTAGAAGTGCAAGGCTGCAGGCGTGGTGGTACATTGTAATAACGACGATAAAACCCGAGACAAGGAACAGAAAAAGGGCAACACGACACGTTCTCAACTCAGCAACCTATTAAATGGGGTTGCTGAGTTTGAAAACGTGTCGTGTTGTCCTTTTTTTCTGTTTCTTGTCTCGGGTTTTATCGTCGTTATTATGCTGAAGTGTAGCCGGCAAATATTATTTTTGACCTGGTAAATTCATTGTTTTCCAAAAAAAGTAAAAAATACAAACGCTGCTAAGGATGACGGCATCAAAATCAAAATCACTAGCCGGCTCAATGATAAATATATATTCGTATCGATGGAGACCCCTCTGTCGTGTTCTTTAGCACCTTGAGGATTGTGTTGTGTTTGTGAGTCTGAGTGTCACAGCAGCAAAACCGCTACTCTACGAAATATTTTGATCATCAGAATGCACGTGGCAGCGTTTTCGCCCTTTAGGTTTCACAAGCGACACGCCCAAGCAGCACAATGTACTGAAAGTCGAGTGCAATAGGGGTGGACGGTATGTGTCTTATCACTGTTCCTTAGTTTCAAGAGTCTGTTCAAGGTCTGTTCAAAGTCCACCCCTATTGCACTCGACTTTCAGTACATTGTGCTGCTTGGGACGTATTGGGACGTATTGGGCTGCTTGGGACGTATCCCAGATCGCTGCTGAGGATACTCTAGCTGAAATCAATGAATGAAGCAATGCTTACCTATAATTGCCAGAAACCTTATGCGCGTGCAGCGACAAATCCACAACCTTGATCATGCTGTCCACTAGTGTACGGATGTCCTTTTCGGGCACCCCACGTAGACGAGCGAACAGGTATAGGGTTTCAAATGTATTCAGCTCTGCAATAAGGCCGCCATACTGCATGCAGTAGCCAATTTTAGACTGCCACTGTAATGAAGAAGCAGCGCATGGAAGAGGTTACGTGACACCAAACATCGACTGACAGTTATGGTATGTTCGACTCATCCCCGCTCGCTCTAATGCGCGTTGGCGAGGCGCTTTGCAGGAGTTTGTTTTCAACAGTGCGCGCGCTCTGCGCTCGCCAGCTTCCTCTTGATCGGTTACTCCCATTGGAAGTGCTCTAGGGATCCCACCAGCTTTATTACTGCTGTTACAACATACGCAGAAGGGTATGACCATGTCACTGTGGGGCCTTCTACTGGAAAACCGTCAGCGTGGTTGCAGTGGTAGATTCAGGTCCCATATCGTTTTACGCTTCTACAAATAACAAAACCCGCCTCAAGTTATCAAGAATTGCTGAGGTGTTCAACTCGGCTACGGTTCGTGTTCGGCTCGTGTACGGTTCTTCCGCGTCGGCTGCGGAGCAAGAGACGGGTTGTCCCGCTTCCGTTCAAAACACCGGCACGACCAGCTCAAGATACCATCACATGCAACAAAGGGTTACAAACCTGTCGAACTCCAGCACTCATAATCATGTTGCCGATACATGCGTCCCCGGCCGTTGGAGTCACCAAACCGGTCAGCATTTGGAAGGTCGTCGATTTGCCAGCCCCATTCACGCCAAGCAAGCCGAAACATTCTTTAGGGTTGACGGTGAAACACAGAGAACGCACGGCTGTTAAATTAGGAAACTGTTTTTTTAGCCGACGCACAACAAGTGTGTACCGAGAAACAGCTTGGGTTGATACTACTCTCTCGACAAGCGCCCGCTCTGCCTCAGCATCGCTGTCTTCTAACACTTGCACTTCGCCCTCTGTATTCCATCGTCCAGATGGACTGTCCCATAGGCATACGATCGCAAGAAACACAATTGCTTCAATCATCATGATGATAAGCTGCTGACCGACAGCATCCGAAGAGAGGGACAATGGCGGCAGCATGAGATCGTTACCTTTCTTTCCTTTCTTCGCCTCTGAAATAAAAATAACCCATTTTGTCGGAGTTAGCCATCTCGATCTACTTTATACAGCTTCTCTCGGTTCTCCCTCCAGAACTTAGACCCTTCATCATCCCGCGCCACTGTTAGAAATAAGACGGTAGTTGTGGTATAATAATCTCTATTCGTCTCAACGTACAACATATGAAAATGGGACGACAACTAGAAGCCCGCTTACTCACGGCCTTGTTTTTGCTCTCCCGTCTGTCCCCTCTCAGGTTGAACGTTTTCCATGTCTGACCGTTCTTATGTCTCTTTCATAGAGCTGCGTTACTAAATGCGACAGCGTTTATGAGCGAGCCCACTGTGTTTTCTTGAGGCAGGGTATGTCCCTTTGTAAAACCTGCATTCATTCCCTGCTGCTAGGAGATTACGTGTGTTTTGAAAACGCCGAAGTACTCCCAGTGATAACAATCGTGGCCACGAAACGTGACGAGGGCGCGAAGGAAGTCGTTAAATGCGGCAGTGACAACACAGAACAAAGCAGAGAGAAAAAGAAGAGACAAGACGAAGCTGAAGCAGTAGCCCATTCACAACAGCGACATTGCGCACAGCAAACAGGGAACACTACAGGGCCCGGACCTTCAACTTTCACGTATCTATCGTTATCGTTATATTCAAGGTTGGCCCGCTCCAAAGCCGCTGTGGTCGCATAGGCTCGCACATAAGCTCGTGGCGAATCACGGGTCGAAGTGATACATTTAACGCGCGTTATGGGACAGTGACACGTTTAAGATTGGGTACCTGAGCACGAACACGTCTCGTATAACGCCAGTCCCCACCTCGCTTATCTGAGTGATATGCGCCCTTTCTCTGTCATGATCGCACGGACGAAACACAGATAATCACATAGCACCTTGATATCACATGCTTTCCATTTTCCTTCAGCAAACTAAGTTCAAGAACGCGTAATTCGTTGTTGGATAAGGAAGTGGATGACCGTCCTCTTGCGCTTCACTGCGACCAGCAGCGACAAAAATATGTAAACCGAAACCAATTAATTACTGCAACAAATGACCCGGTGGCAGTTTTTTCTCTAAAAGGTGTCCACCGAAGGTCCCCAAAATGTGTCGTACCTATTTTAAAGCCGACTTTGCCCTGCTTTAATGTTTTGTCACGAAACTCATTTGAATTTTTATTTAAATACCGCCTACAAGCCGCGCACCGCGTGAATGAGGGCGAGGGGCTCACCTCGCCCTCATTCACACGGTGCCCGGTTTCTAGATGGTATCGGACAGATACTTGTAAAAAAGAAAGTTCTTCGTGCACCCATGAACCCCTCGGTGCACCCATTCGTGAATTACTTAGCCCGGGGATTTAACTGAGACACCCATATATATTGTTAATTAAATATCAATTTAATTACTCGAATTTTAAAATTAATTAAATTAACTAATTTAATTTAATTGATTAATTTATTTTCATTAATTATTTAATATATATATATATATATATATATATATATGCAGGGTGTTCCAGATAAATGCGAACATATTTTTAAAAATATATATGCCACTTTTTCCGAGATGAAGTCAGTTGCATTATAGTATAGGCTGAAAGGCACTCCTTAGGAGGGCGTTAGCAAACTCCTAGGGCAATGCCTTAACTAACTTTTTATTTATAAAAGCTACGAAGTTGCCTCAATGAGAACATCTGGTCCCTTTGGTCATCTGATACCGCAGCCGTTTTGAGAACAAACATCCGTTTGATAGATCGTCCGCAAAAAAATTCGTGAAGGAACGCCATTTTTTCTTTATTTTGTTGATTGCGGATCTTCGGAGACGCGTCTTTCTTCCACCCCAATATGAGAGGGTGAAGGAGCACAGTTCCTCCTCATGCGTCGAAGATGAGCTTTAACTTGCAGAAACAAAAGAGAAACGAAACAAAAACAAATGTATCCGGTGACTCTATCAGGACTGCCCTTATCTTGGGTTGCATTTTCTGTTTCCTTTTAATATTTTTTTCCGAAACGCAAGAGGCGATAGTGTGCTCTTTTACCCTCTCACATTGGGGGTGAAGGAAATACGCGTCTCCGAAGATGCGCAATGAACCAAATAAAGAAAAGAATGGCGTTCCTTGACGAATTTTTTACGGACGATCCATGGAACGTATTTTTGTTCTGAAAACGGCTCCGGTATCAGGTGACCTAAGGGTGACCATATGTTCTCAATGGGAGAACGTCGTCGCTTTTCTAATTAAAAAGTTAATTAAGAAAAGTTTTATTAAGACATTGCCGTAGGAGTTTGCTAATGCCTTCCTAAGGAGTGGCCTTCAGCCTATATGCTATAATGCAATTGATTTCGTCTCCGAAAAAGTGATATATATATATATATATATATATATATTTAAAAATATGTTCGCGTTTAGCTGAAAACGTGTGATTGAATTATAACAAAAACACTACACCACCTAGAATCATGCGCTTAACGGCATTTGTTCTTATTAGGAATTTGCCAGCTACTGATGTGAATGTCATGTATGGTAAGTTTAATTAAGTAAATATTTGCGAACTGAACTCGGAAATTTTCCAAGTGAAGGTCACTTTTTTACCTCACCGATATGAAGACCGTGCCGAATTCCACTCCAATTCATGATAATCGACAATAATATTCATGAGCTATCCCATCAAAAAAAGAAATAGCCGAACATCATGCTTTTCGGAGCACCAGACCATAACGCGCGATGATGTTTTGAGCGCAATCGCTCACAGTCCGACGAAAGGAGGTTCCAAAGCCAGCCCACAAAATGATAGTAGAAAAATTAGCAGTTCCTAAAATTGGGAGAGATAATGTTTTTTTTTTTTGAGTCCGTGTTAGCGCCACGAAGCAACTGTGGCAATCAGCGGCGTACAGATGTGGACAGATGGAGAGAGGACAGCAGGAACGAGCGAAATTCTGATGCGATAAGCCATGCCTGTGTTATCTCCTTCTACGATGCTGGTGTGGGCTGGGTTTACAACCTCATTTCGTCGGACTGACAAAGACAGCACTGAAAAGTTCATCGTGCGCTATCCTGTGGGAGCATGCAGTTCATGCAGTGGGTGCAAAGCATGATGTTCGGTTATTTTTTCCCGATGGGATAGCTCCTGAGCATCCCTGTCAATTATCATTAATTTGAGTTACTTAGACACGCTCTTCACATTGGTGGGGTAAAAACGTGACCATTACTTGGCAAATTTCCGACTTAAGCTCGCAAAAGTTTACATAGTTAAACTTACGTTACACGACATTCACATCGTGAGGTGGCAGAAACCCAGTAAGAACAAAATGCCGTTGACCGCATGACCCTAGGTGGTGTAGTTTTTTTATTATAATTCAATGACACGTTTTCTGGGACACCCTGTATATATGCTGAAAGAAATGGGTTCGGGCGGCCGCACAATGAAATAGGTACTAGAAATAAACGAGAGGCAGACAACGAAGGTATGGAAGTAACAAAAAGCTTTTTATTAGCATGTGAAACGTTAAGGGACAATATACTATGAAACTTGGAAATGAACTGTCCACGTTGCGGGGGAAGCTCAGTCTTCGTCAGGGCTAAGTGGTGACAGTGAATCTTTGGAGCTTTCGCACGTGTCTAGGATGACGTCAGAATCAGGAGGGCCCCGCCACCTGGCGGCTGTCAGTAGGTCAAGTCCACGAATGTTGTGTGAAGTCTGGGTGATGTCATCGTCCTTGGATTCAGGGACGGGGACGTTGTCAGGACCCCAGCTGAAACGAAAAGAAAAAAGAAGCAGTACCTTATTTAAGTAGTTAAACTTCTTATTGTTTACTGTACACCAGGGTCTTCGTTTATGGCAGACTGGAATTTGTATATAAGGTATGATTTCCGTTTATCTCCGGATGTATGGGTAGCGAAGTTTGTATGAAGAAGAAAATTGAAACGTCTTGAATTGAATGGCCCACTCCTGGCTGAAATGGCTCACACCCGATTGGTGGTTATTGCATCTAATTCTGAAGAACGTTTTAGTCTGACCCATGTACTGTGCGTGGCACGTGTTACATTCGATTACATATACAAAGTTAGAGGAGTTGCAATCTAGACCAGCGTTGATTTTTACGTAAAAATCGGATTTTGTGCTCTTGACTGGTTGGGTGGTTTGCATTCATTTACAAATCTGGCACCTACGTCCGTTGCATGGGTGGCAGCCTCTTGGTGAATTTTCTGGCTGGCTGGTTACGGTCACGCCTGTAGGTGACACGCGGCGGTTCAGGGAAAATTTCCTTCGTGCGCTCAGACTGGAGTAGGATGCTATGATGGCAATTCAGTATATGGTTAATATTTGGGATATTTCCATCGAAGGCTACGGTCAAGTTTAATGTACCATTTGCTTAGTTATTTTTTCGTTCTTGAAATAAACTTTGGCGATCCACTTTGCGAACCTTGTCTAATGCGTCTTCAACTAGTCGGAACCGACCTAGACCAATCAGTCAAGAGCACAATATCAGATTTTTACGTGAAAATCAGCGCTGATCTATATTGTAACTCCTCTAACGTTTGATATGTAATCGAATGTAGCAAGTGCCACGCACTGTACGCGGGTCAGACTAAAACGTCTTTTAGAATTAGGTTCAATAGCCACCGATCGGATGTGACGAAAAAGCTTAATCTTCCAGTTTCGCGCCATTTCAACCAGGGAGGCCATTCAATTCAAGATGTTTCAATTTTCTTCTTCAAGGAAACTTCACTACCCATCGATCCCGACAACAACGGGTATCATACATTATCTACAAGTTCCAGGCTACCATAAAGGAAGACCCTGGCGTATTGTCAACAATAAGAACTTAGATAAGGCATTGCGTTTTTCCTTTTCGTTTCAGCTGGGGTGCTGAGAACGCCCCCTACCCGACTCCAAGGACGATGACATCATCCAGACTACTCCCAGTGTACGTGTCGTGTCCTACACTGTGGGACCAACGACATGCCGCTGGCGGAGCCCAGGTTGGCCATGTCCCACTACAGACAGCTGCTTGAGAGGATCCGCTCCCGCGGAGGCATTGAACTGGCCGTATGCACACTGGTACTGCCTCGATCCCATAACCGACGCCGCCCTTTTGTTGACAGGCGCAGGGAATACCAATGCAACCCACGAGCCTTCACCATCAACCGACTATTCGTGGAACTCTGCAAGCGGTCCCCGGACCAGTGTTATTTGGACCACGGATTCCATCAACGACACCCGAGCCGCGTCCTCGCGGCGGACGGCCTCCACCCGAACTTCGTGGGAGTGAGGACTATCACCCGCCACCTACAGGACCTGCTGCCTCGCCTGCTCCGGCATCTGCCGCAGCGCCGTGCGCACGACCCGGTGGGCCCCGACCTCGTGTAGCCCACGCTGCAGAGGCAGGTTTCTTGGATCGGCAACGCCCCGGACATATCCCAAGTCACCAGCGCCAGGATTGACTAACCGCCGGTGAGAGTGTCTCTTCTGTCTATATTTCAATTTCAATTTATTTCAATTTGTGCGGTACAGAAATTTGGTCCATGTACAAAAGGCCCAGGCCCAACAAGGTACATGGACCAACATAATGCAGTCAGTGGAAGCACATCAAGATGTACCAGTGAACATGAAAAGATCACACATCATTTGAAATACAAGCAGTATTCAAGCAAACATAAGTGACTGCATATTAATTCTATTCCGCAGTTCGAATGAAAGAAGCAACAAGACAAAGGAAGCAGAGAGAGAAAGATTAAAAAAAAAGAAAAATAGCACATGGAAATAACGCCTATGCAAATGATAATTCAAAATTGGATTACAGAACAAAGAGAACGTCGAGGAGGAGACATGGTTTAAAAGTGTCTACAGTAGAGTGCTATCTGAATTAGTTGTCAAGTATGATCTGAACACTCGTTTAAATTGCGGATACGATTACAGAGGCTCTATGAAATGCACAAGCTTATTTAGCAAATGGCGAACCAGGTATCGCATCGACTGCCTGCCGTAGTTCGCTATAAGCAAAGGTGTTTCGAATTTTCGGACATCTCTTATTGGGTACAACATCGTCCAACATGTAAGCACAAGGTTCCCTTACCAGTTTAAATGTAAACATGCTTTCAAGAGTAAGAATGTGCCCATTGGAAAATAGCTGTGTAGAAGGGGTAAAAAAATTATCATTTGTAATCATACGCACAGCACGTGTAGGACACGTAGTTTACGTAAGTTCCCGGCTCTTGTATTTCCCCAAACCAGCAGACAGTAATAGAGCTTTGAGTAAACTATTGTATAATAAATGGTTTTGATCACCCATTTCGGAAGAATATTCCTGATTTGACTTATTGCGCCTACTGATCTTGACAACTTGTGAGCGAGTTTCTTAACGTGTGTATTTCAGTGTAAGTTTTCGTGAAACCAGACCCTAAGAATTTTACTTCACTTGTTCGCTCGAGGGGTACTCCATTAATATGTAACAAGAATGATGGATCTATTGGTTTATTGATCGGTGTAAATATAATAAATTTGGTTTTCTGGACGTTCACTGTAAGTCGGTTAGAAACGAGTCACGTGAAGAGGTCCTCTAAATGTCAGTTCGCAACCCAGGCTAAGTGCGGTAGATTATCGTTGGAGAAAAATATACTGGTGTCATCAGCATATAAAACTACATTGGGGGTGCTTGGGATATTGACAATGTCATTAATACAAAGCAAAAACAAAAGGGGCCCAAGAATGGATCCCTGCGGGATTCAGCGCCATGCATTGATGAATGAATGGAGCCCTACGGGATCCATGTATTTTTACATACTGGTAGCGACCAGACAAGTAACTCTTGATCAGGTTAAATGCTATCCCGCGGATGCCCTAAAATAACATTTTTTGGTAAGATTTCGTGATGAATAGATTCAAATGCTTTGCTCAAATCTAAAAATATCCCAACCGTGTATAAGTTTTGCTCGAAGTTTTGTACAATTTTGTCTCTAATATGTATCAGCGCCATTTCTGTAGATTTGCCTTTTTGAAACCCGTATTGTGCCTCCGATATTATGCCATGCATTTAAAGATATTTGGAAAGACTTACGTTTATTACCTTCTCAATCACCTTGGAGAACAGAGGAAGTATTGAAATGGGACGGTAATTATTTAAATCTTGTTCGTCAACCACAGTCTAGTTCTCCAGTGGGTTCCAGCCCATTGTGGTGTCGTGGGCAATGAGCAGGCCGACAGCGCCGCAGAAGCAGCACTCTCGTATCGGAAACGGACCAGTAATGTTCTGCTGAGAGGAGACCGCAGTTCCATTCTGCGACGCCTCGTAACACCCCTGGCTTCCCGCCAATGGACAACCGACATTCTCCCCCCATCTATGTTAAGCAGAGTTGATCCAACGCTCGCTTTCCGCATGCCACGAAACACCTCTCGTCAAGATACTGAATTAATCCAACGAATGCGACTCGATGTGGCCTTTACAGCTGAGTGGCGTTACCGCTTGAGACAAGTTGACTCCCCCACCTGCTGCCACTGTGGTGCTCTAGAGGATCTGGAGCACATTCTTCTTCATTGCCCTCACTACCAACCTTCCCGAACCGGACCGAGTCCCTTAGTCAGCTGGACTCTCGCCTCTTCTCCCTATCGAAAATGCTTGGTCCCTGGCCCAATCGAGCCCAGCAACGACCTGCGCTCAAAGCTCTTTTGACATTTCTGGACACCATCGGACTTCGATCGTTATTGTGAAGGGGCTCATTATTTCATTCCCCACATCCCCCAGCAATGGGGTAGAGTATCGCCTCCGGCGATGAACCTCCCCACTCTCCGTCTCAAAATAAAGTTGTTGCTGTTGGTTGTTCGTCACCCCCTTTGTTGATAAGAACTACTTTTGTTATTTTTAAGGCATCAGGGAAGACTCCCGATTCTAAAATGTTAGAGATTTGACAATTTTTTTCACGCACGAGGCGTATAACGTGTTTAATAGCAGTCACTTTACACCCATCGATGCCAGAGGCAGCGGAGATGTCTTGTGCCCGTACCACAGTTTCTATTTCAGAAGCTGTTGTCGGAAAAAGAAATATAGAATATCCTGGTAGCTCGTTGGACAACCGTGACAGAACACAATCGTATGTATACTGATCCATAGTTCCGTGGGTTTTACTAATATTTCGGGATCCAATGCTTAGTAGATAATCATTCACCTTGTCAGCCAGTTTCGTACCGGAATAGAAACAGGAGTCAATACATATCTCACTCGGAACAGCAGGGTTCCCATAGCCAAAGGTCAAGTTTCTCACTCTTCTCCAGATTTTTTCCGGGATTATTGTGATTACTCTCAAAATAATGAGCATAATGATCCTCGTTTGCGTTCCATAGATCAGCAGTGACCTGATTACGTGCTTGCTTAAATGCAGCAAAAAGTGCTAGATCCCGCGCTTAAAAAATTTTTTTAAACATTGTTTTTTGCTTCAATACGGCGGTACAACGTCATCGTTATCCACTGCTTTCGTATTTTAGTTGAACGGGGTCGTGTTTTTTGTAGCGGGAAAAATTCGTTATAGCATTGCGTTATAATTTGAGCAAAGATGGAGTATTGCGCATTGACGTCGTTTGTACTGTAGAACGTTTGCCAGTTAATGCCAGATACACGTCAGATACTGACACGTCAGAACTAAGACAGATCACTGACAAATCCGTGCGATATAAATCTCACCACGCCGCTATGCAACTCAAAACTAAATTCCCAGAGGGCTAAAGATCGCTCTTAAACCAACTTTTCCCCTAAATGAACAACTTCAGGAGAGGTGGAATAGCATTCTACACAGTACTTCCACGGCGTTAATCGATCTCGATATCGCACTGTCAAGAAGCAAATGAGGAGCTCGCACGCGCAGCACAGATCGTTCACGAAACGGCCACCTTAACTTCATCACATATCTGTTTTGTGTATGTTTGTTGAAATATGATGTTTTATGGTGCCTATTGGAGAATGCACCCGTTTGGGTCCCGCCTGGGTTCGCTCCGATATCGTTCACTATTGTTAGCTTTGCTACCCATCTAATGGTTTATATATTGCTCTCTATAAGTGCTTCTTATTGCTCGTTTTGATAGAATACTTGTCTGTTCCTCTGTTCTTCAGAATCGAATAATGTAAGCAGAGAATAACTATTTTGTTGCGTCTGCGCTGGTCATATACAGCAAGCTCAGAGATTGAAACTATTTATTAAAAGTTATGTCCTGAAGGGTCTGAAGAAAGCATGTGCAGTTCAGATGTGTCTTCTGTATTGTGCTCCGAATTCGATTAATTTCTTACATTTATCAACACCGGTAATGTAACTTAATAAGAAACTACTTTCTTCATTAAAAGTTATATCCCCACTAGAATAATTTTTTTTGATTGCGTGTTAGCGCCGCGAAGCAACTCCCACTAGAATAATAGTTGCTTGTGTTTGGATGTACGTATGGATGCGTATCGGCATCCCTGGGGAGATTTTTAATGTTGGGATTCTCGCAATGATGGTGTGGTCACGTATAGAAATCTCAAATGTGTTAGAACAAAAGTTTAAATTTCGATTGTTATCATGTCGGTTATGAATATCTTCGTTAATTAAAAGACGTCCTTTGATGTAGCAACATACTGTTTTGATGTGGGTGCTCCAGGACGTGAAAATTTCTAGTGTTCGATGACTGATCTTTATGTTGACTGCCAATAAGAAAATAATTTTGCTTGTACAGTCGCGGATGCATTGGGGTTGATACTCTAATATATCCGTTCTGTGGGGAAATGTGATGGCTCGCTGGGGTCAACAGGTGGTGATTGACGCCGCGCTGGGTGATGGTTGCGGGAGAAACTATTTTTAAGTTAATGATTGTGTCCCCACTATAGGATAATGTTGGTCGGGTAAAATTGTAATCACAGTCATGGTGGTCACATATAGGGATCTCAGACCTGTTATAATAAAAGTTGTATTCTTGATTGCAATCGTATTGATTAAGAATATCTTCTTCAGTTAAAAGTTGTGTCAATTGATGTAAAATAATTATTGCTTGTTTCGATATGTATGCCCTGGCTCATTGAAAATTTGTGTGTAAGATATGATTACTGATCCTTATGATGATTGCCAATAATAAAACAGTTTTGCCTGTAAGCTGTGTACGCATTGGGGTTTATTCTTTAATATACCCCTTCTGTTGAGAAAGGCGACGGCGCACTGTGGCCAGTGGGTGGTAATTTTTGCAGCGCTGTGTAGGCCGGCTGAAAAAAGTGCACGCTTAAACAAAAGTGTGTACTCCGTTTTCTTGCCATATATATCACTCCCTTTTGGAGAATACAATTACTACCAAAAGGAGTCTCCTCACTCCCTTCAGGGAGTGGGTTTACGCTTTAACTCCCTACCGCGCGGAGAGTGATATTACTCTCCGGTAGGGTGTAAGGCGGTAATGTTACTCCCTGGTGGGAGTGAGGACACTCCTTTTTGAGAGTAATTGTAGTCTCCAAAAGGGTGTGATATATGTGGCAGGAAAAATGAGTTAAAGTAACCCTTTTTTAAGAGTGTGTAAGTGCTATGATATCTGTCACAATGATGGTGATCACATACAGGAAGCTGAGTATAGGGAACTCACACGTTTTATAATAAAATTTGTAATTTTGATTGTTGTCATGTTGATTAATGATATATTATTTGAGTAAAAGTGTCCAGTGCACAATAATTATTGATAGTTTTGAAATTGGTGCTCTGGATCAATTTGCAAGGTATATGCTATGGTATGATGTATAGCCTTACCTCTTTGGTTGCGCCTAGAACCCAAACGTTGCCACACCAGCACTGGACAGCTGTTTCGGCCTTATTGGGCCATCGTCAGCAGTGCGCAGGTGACCGACGGTTGAGGGTGGCGTCGGAAGGTCACGTGGAACGTCATAACCTCCCGTCAGGGTGACAGACTCACCTACGAAATCCCAGTGCAAAGCCATTGAAGTACTACGGGATTACTTCACTGGCCGATGCCATTTTTACATAATACTTCACTGGCTTTGCACTGGGCTTTCAGTGGTGAGTCTCTCGCCCTGACGGGAGGACTTAACGTTCCACGCGATAATCCGACGCCACTCTCAAACGTAGCTCACCTGCGCACTGCTGACGATGAGACCGAAACTGTTCAGTGCTGGCGGGCATACACGTGCACACGTGCATGCATTAATTAAGGTTGATTAGTTAGTATATACTTTATATTGGGCACTGCGGTCCACAGATGAGTGGTACGACAGGGTAGGTGACATCGTTAGTGTTTAAAATATCTAAAATGTTTGTCTGTTGCTGTTTCTTTTTCCTTTAATGACTGGTACACAATTAGCACAATTTCCAGCACCATTGGATTTAATAAATATAATTCCACTTCAACCTTTTTTGTACGACTTTTCTTTGCACATCTATAATTGCGTGTTGTAAGCGCAGGTGCATGTAATCTACGCGCAGCTGCAACGCACGTTAACTGTTTCCGAAAAATTCGCGACGGAGGCGCCCCTGGCTGCAATGTTGGCGTTTCGCCACTATTCACCAGTAAACCAGAAATGCTCCTGGACGTACCAGAAAAATCTAACTATCCAAGATCGAAGGGAACGTCTAATACAGGGTGTTCAAAATTAAGCTTTCACTAGCCCTTTATAAAGAGGCGAACAAAAGAAAACTGGTGCTATTTTTCTGTTCCTTCAGTAAGAAACAGGTGCTGCATAATTAGAAGCACCTGTTTCTTACACAAGTAGCGTAGAGTTATCATCCAGTTTCCTGTCATCGCTGTGTTTGCGTAGCGCTCGTGAAAGCTTAATTTTGAACACCCTGTATATATCTAATATACGTACTGTTAGTACGCTGGAGACGGTAGAGGTCTACGGAATGGGCATTGTACCTATGTTCTAAACATCTCTTGTGCATCTATTTAGTATGTGCAGTGGACGTATAATGGATGGTACAAACTTGTGAGATGTTTATGAAACGTTGTTCCCATTATATCCCATATTTTTCCAGAGTGCTAGAAGCAGGCGAATATAACTTGTGAGAGCGTGGGATGTTGGGGAACAAGCAACATCATCAAAGTGAATATAAACCTATCGAAATGTTCAGCGAAAAGCTTGAACCTTCTAAACAACTCCTCTTAATTCGCAGTAGCTTTCCTTCCATCGAATTTTCGATGATTGCATGTCCAGGGACCTAGTACGAAACCGACAATTTGTCAACAATTGCACCACACCGCGCCATCTGCCGAGGACGCATGTAAGACGCGCGCTTCCGCTGGCTAATCCGGTGAGATCGAAAGTGGCATTGGACGTCTGTGACCACTTTCTACGTGGAGAATGTCGAACCTCGGAACCTGAGTGCGCTACAACTCCGCATTCTAGAGCTACTGCTAGCACAGAACATCTGTTCGTACGATAACATGCCGGGAAGTGTGTCCGTCGCAGCAGAAGATTCCCCGTCCACAGATTTACCGGAGCCACCGCACCGTTGTCACCAGTAGCTGACCCTGCCGGGAACACGGACTGGTTACTGAAATTTACTTGAATCAGGGAGGAGCAGTTGTGTAAGCCGCAACAAGCACTGTTTTTTTCGTCGTGCAGGTGTTCATGGGGGAAATGCAAGCCGATGGATACTGCGGACGAGTGTTTGTGCTGCCGAGATGTAAATGCGTGTAAAAAGCAGACAGACAATTGCATCACGAACAACAACAAAAAAAGAGAAAGAAAAGAAAGAAAATCATGCGCGTGATACGCGTCGTGACGAAACGTCCATGGCGGTGCTCGTCGTCCATTTCCATCGGCTGCTACAAGTGTCTTTCACACAAGTGGCTTTCCGATAAACCGAGGAGTATGACAAGATACGCGGTAGCGCCGTGTAGTCTTCATGCGCTATTTGAACGGTAAACTGAACGGAAACGCTTATTTCTGCAGGAACTTTCGTTATATCGCCTATCGGCAATTCACAAGATGGATATGAGGTGCTCTGAGAAAACACCATAGGAAGATTCTTCCTGCTTGTGCCGTGCATGCTATTAGGAATGCTTTCCCGTCAGATGTCTATAAGGGCTTTGCACCTGCAGACTCGTAGAAATGTATATATATACATATGTTTGTAAGTCAAACTTGTTTGTAAGTCAATTTGTTACGAGGGTGCCATTGCATATGCTTATATGGACATCTAGAAAATCAAGAGAGCTATATGGACATCTAGAGAGCATAGATTTTCTAGATGTTCATATAAGCATATGCCATGGCACCCTCGTAACAAATCTGTACCGAAAACCGACTGACTCCCAACAGTACCTGTCATTTCACAGCTGCCATCCCCGACATGCTAAATTGGCCATCCCGTACAGTCAGGCCCTTCGCTACCGGCGCATTTGTTCCCAAGATGACGAGCTGGACGCAAACCTTAACGATCTTCAAAACACGCTGGTCAGCCGAAACTTCCCCCAGGATCTCGTGAAGGACGCGATATGTAGAGCCCGCCGTACTAATCGCAGTGAACTTCTAAAAAATTGAACACGCCCCGAACGCTCCAAGCGGGTTAATCTTAATCACCTTCAATGGCGCGATCCCTAACCTTAAAAACATACTAAAACGTCATCACCCAATTTTAACACAGTCGGGGCGCCTTGGAGAAATATTCCCAGAACCGCCTCGCGTAGCATATCGTCGTGCAAGGAATCTTCAAGATCACTTAGTCAATGCAAAAGTCAATAAGCCACCTCCTACAACCGAAGGCTGCCACCCATGCATCGGACGAAGATGCCAAATTTGTATTGTGATGCAGACTGCAGACAGGGTACGAAGCACAAACAGCAACTTCCAAGTAAAAATCAAAACTACTTCTGACTGCAACTCAACCAACGTAGTACATATATTGGAATGCAACGCATGGAAAGCACATATGTTGGCCAAACTACAACATCATTCCGAATTCGTTTTAATAATCACAGATCCGATATTACAAAGAAACCAAATCTCCCTGTGTCGCGTCATTTCAATCAAACCGGCCACTCATTCAAGGACATCCGCGTGTACATCTTGTAATCTGGTTTCCCCTCAGACCGTAGCAGGCAACAGCGTGAATCATTCATAATCCACAAATTCCAGTCCACGATAACGGAGACCCCGGCGTATTGTCTACAGTTCGCAGCCTTAGGTCGTAGACGAAGTCCCCCGACCCTCTTTCGTTCTTTCTGCTGTCTCTTTTTTATAATTTCAGGTTTATCATACGACCAAGGAGCACTCTCCTGGAAGACAGCCAACGCCCCTCCAAGTGCTCAATGGACCATTAGCAACAATACTCCTGCAACATCACCAACGTCGCTCCACGTGCACTGTTCCCCTCTCATTTCCCCCCTTTCCCTTGTATATAAGCCCTTGTCACCTATTTTCAAGTTTAGTCCTGTTGAAGGCAGCGCTGCTGCCGAAACGTCGACCCCTAACTGTAAATCTATTTGAGAGTGTTTCGCATAAAAAAAATTCTAACTGGCTATGTATTCGTCGGAGGATTATCGGACTTTCGGCAATTACCTTCTGGAAACTTTTGCCTCCATTGAAGATGGCTTTGGACAATTTTTAAATGCGGGGAATTTATTCTTTATATTGAGTTTTGAAAATTATCTCAGTGGTGACGTCAACGTTAATATTCTTGATGCTTCTAGACCGTCGCAGGAGTTCTAGTAAACACGTTTGGCCTCTGAAATGTCATTTCATCACGCACACGTGTCACCGAAAACTCCGCTTCTTTAATAGACTTGTTTATTACCACTGCTAACACTGACAATGTCAAGGCAGGCATTGTAACTAGCTATATTGTTTATGTTTATATTGTATTGTTTATGTTATTGTTTATCGGCAATGTTTATGTTGGTGGATACGTACTCCCGTTTTACTAAACGTGTTTCATCCCTGAGTCTTCGCCATATAAATGTAGTGGGGCTCGAAAATTTCCGTAAGGATGTCTGCTCCAATTCGGTCAACTGGAGTTCGGTGTTCAGTCACGACAATGCGAATCAGGCACATAACGACCTCTTCTTAAAGGTCAAACACCTGTATGATGTGCATTTCCCTGTTAAAACCATAAGGACTAATTGCCATGGGTGGAAGCCCTGGATAACAACACGACTGCTTTGCATGATTCACGAGAGAAATAGGCTTTATAAATGCTTTATTCGCTCTAGAGAGCCTGGCGCCTTAAAATAATTTCAATGTTATCGAAAAGTCGTGAATAAGGCATTGAAACATGCCAGAGCAGCTTATTACCAGGCATCCATCATTATTACCATGATCCAGGCAGCATTACCAGGCAATAATTCTGCAAGCACGTGGAGAACTTTGAATAGTATTTTACATCCAAACATCCCCAGACTCAGTGCCACGATTATAAACGGAGAGCAAGTAAGTGGTACAGGTTGGGACAAAAGTTTACGGAACACGCGAGCGACGTACTTTTTCTCCGGTGCGACACCCTAGCGGCTGCCGGAAGCGAGTGAGTTCACTGTTGCGGAGGGGTAGAAGGGAGCGCTGTTAGCGACACATAGCGGTAACTTGTACTTCCCTGGCACGCATAAGCGACACTGGAACCACCACTGTGTCGCTAACAGCGCATCCGTCCACCCCTTTGAAACAGTGAACTCACCCGCTTCCGGCAGCCGCTAGGGTGTCGCACCGAAGAAAAAGTACGTGGCTCGCGTGTTCCGTAAACTTTTGTCCCAAGCTGTACATCTCTCCATAGTCGTTCTAACCAGTATTTTGTAGATGCTGGGCTCAGAAATAGGTCGGTATGTAATACCGCAGATGCCTGTACGCATATTCATAATAGAATTACGGACTCAATCTTTCTTTTTCCAACCACTGCAGAAGAGGTCTGTTCATCGTTCCTTCAATTAAACAACAGTTATGCTCGTAAATGTGACGATTTACAAGTCAAACCAATTAAACATGTTATTGACCTATTACTCCTTTTTTGACACATATTTTCAACTTGTCTTTTACAACCAGAGTTTTCCCTTCTATGATGAAAGTGGCGAAGGTGATACTATTAAGTATTGGGTAAGTCGCGTTCAACTAATAATAATAACAAAAACAAAACAGTAACTAACCCAGTTGATGTATATCTCTGGGCCATGATCAGATTGAAACTGTAAAGGTCCTTAAGGTGCTCGGTGTATATTTTTCCGAAGACCTATCCTGGGAGTGCCACATATCCCATGTAAAGATCAAAATATCAAGGTCGATAGGACTTTTGAACCGTCTGCGTCATGTCTTGCCTTTGAGGTTAAATTCCTCGTATGCAATTCACTAATTTCTTCTGTCTTGCGCTGTTGCCTTTTAGTCTGGGGCACTGGAACGCTGAGAGACATAATTAGTTTCCTGACCCTACAGAAACGGGCGATTCGCATAATAGACGGTGTACCTTACGATGCATACACACAACCTTTGTTTACCACTTTCAAGGTAATGAAGGTAACCAGTATCTACAACTACCATATGTTCAAGTCTTTCCTAGTTGCTACACGACAAAATATTAGTGAGTATTAGTATACCGTTGATAAAGTTATCGTCTGTATCGGAACCAATCACACTCGTGCGTGACTCAAAATCTTATCCACTGATTGGTTCCGGTTGATACGGTGAGACGCTAGCCACGTTATCAACGGTCTGTCAAAACTCTCTAATAATGTTATGTTATCCTTGTTTGCGTTACGACACTTGTCACAACGTACTCGTCACTGTGACAAATGGACAATACCCAGGTTTAGGACGAACTACGGCCATCAATCCCTGAATTATACGATTCCGTACGGTTTGAACAGTTTCATACCCAGAAGGTGTATATCAATGGCGTCTCCTTTCCTTCCTTAACATCGTTGTTTATTTAATTTGATATTCGGGATAGCAGCTCAATATCAAGTTCTTGTTATTTTGTACACAATGTCATTGTGGTATTGTGTCATGGTTGTGTTAGTTTTAAAAGTCTCTTATGTCAAATAACGTTCCATATATTTAGCACTAAATAGATTATCTTGCTCATTTCCTGCATGCCGTCGCGAAGATCATGTTAAAAGGGGTAATGCTCTTGTCAAGCAGCCTCGTGCTGCTTTTTGGCTTCGTCCTGATTGTGTTTTTTTTTTTTCTGTGGGAGTTGCAATAAAGCATCGTTTATCGCGATCGTTATCGTTAAAACTGTCAAGCGAACCTCACTTTTTTTTACACAAATATGAAGTCCTCCACGGATAACCACACACCCAACCGAAACTATGCACAGTGTCGCAACAGAAATGGTTTTAAAGAAAGTGGTAAACATTCTGCTTTAGCCCCGCCTGCTTGATTGTCGAAAAGAAAAGTGCATGGTATTTCCTGGGAGAGGAGAAGTTGTTCCAGCCTCTTGTCTTACCTGTCTTTGCGCCGCATCGACCTTGATGCTGGTGGCAACCGACTTCTCACAAAGAAAACAAAACAGCCGACTTATCACAAGGAAGCCAAGGGAACTGAAGGCGGAAACACTTTCTCGTCTAGACACAGATTTCGCGCGCTTCTCTGCGAAAATCAAGCAGGAGAAGCCAGAGCGTAATTTTTGCAAATTTTGTTCGACTGTTTCTGTTGCGATACTGTGCATGTTTTTTGTTAGGTCTGCGGTTATCCGTGGAGCACATCATATTTCTAAAAAAAAAGGTAAGGTTTTCTTGGCAATTTTCAAAGTTCAATTGGAAAAATACATTTACCGCAGTTCAAAATTGTAAATGATGGCAAAAGTTTCCGGCAAGTACGTTGCCGGTTATAATTTTTTATCACTTTAGGTGAAACACCCTATATAGGGAGTAAATAAGATAATGTTCATCATTGATATTGGTCATTGATATTGATATTGACCAGGTTTCCAAATGCCAATTAATGTCTGAACCGAGTTTGGGATTTAGTAACTCTGTTTTGCTAAAAGGAGTGCTTGTAACTGATTCATTATCATGTTACCAACTAACATTTGTAAAGAAAGACTTGAGCGTTGACTTCAAATATTCGCAACCCTCGATCTCGGTCCACAGGTAACCATGCAGCATTGGTGTGGGCAATAGTACTCCGGAATGACTAAACAATTTATTATGCTGTAACAGGCACTCTCTGTCTTTAGGAAGGAAGTTGCCTCAGGACAGAAGCCGCCGATATTTCGAACAGAGACTGTTCTTCTTCTGGGCACCGTCCTCATCATTGGCATGGTATTTAAAGGGTTAGGTGTGACGTGTTTAAAGGTTCATGCGAATTGTGGGTCAACAGCCCGGAGGGAAGAAAGGGTCCCTGCGGGCTTCTACGGCCGGAGTGAATGGCTGCTTTGTTAGGGTGTGGAGGGGATTATGTGAACGTAGTGATCTAGGCTACAGACCGGTTACAGAAAATGGAAGGTTCACGAACACGTGGACGAAACGGGACAACAGGCAAGAATTGGCAAGCATAGCGAAAGATAAGGAGGTTAGTGGTTACGTGGGGAAAATTCCAGAACAAGCAATTTTTTTTAAATAATATTTGTAATACAAAGTTGTGGCATGCAATAAAGAATGCAGAAAGCAGTGGCCATGCAGAACATAACAGATGATGATGGAAAAGCATATTTTATTTGTGAAGTGTTTCTAGGGTGTCTTGTGATTTGTTGATACCGGACGGGTGAAGAGCGTTGAACTTGTATATGAGATAGGACTCCCTATCACGTCTGTCACGTGTGGATCTAAACCCGGTTTCTAGAATATATAGTTTAATGTTGTCAAAATTGTGACCAGGAACGTTAAAGTGTTCGGCGACTGCTTTGGGGAGTTTGTTGGACGTGTCGGTTCTGTGTCCGGTAAGGCGGTTGTTCATTTGTTGGCCGGTTTCACCAATGTATTGCATCGAGCAGTCGCCGCATTCAATGCAGTATATGACATTGGAGCTTGTGCATGTGAATGCGTGGTTAATGGGGTGGGTGTAATTGCTCGCAGTGCTTTTGATGGAGTTAGCGTGTTGAACGTGCTTGCATGTTTTGCAGCGCGGGAGGTTGCAGGGCCGTGTTCCCGTGTACGGGGCGCTTGTTTTGCTGATTTTGCTGAAAAAAAAATTGCTTGTTCTGGAATTTTCCCCACGTAACCACTAACCTCCTTATCTTTCGCTATGCTTGCCAATTCTTGCCTGTTGTCCCGTTTCGTCCACGTGTTCGTGAACCTTCCATTTTCTGTAACCGGTCTGTAGCCTAGATCACTACGTTCACATAATCCCCTCCACACCCTAACAAAGCAGCCATTCACTCCGGCCGTAGAAGCCCGCAGGGACCCTTTCTTCCCTCCGGGCTGTTGACCCACAATTTGCATGAACCCTTAAACACGTCACACCTAACCCTTTAAATACCGTGCCAATGATGAGGACGGTGCCCAGAAGAAGAACAGTCTCTGTTCGAAATATCGGCGGCTTCTGTCCTGAGGCAACTTCCTTCCTACATCTCTACCGGTTCGCTGGATTTCTACCCATCTACTCTCTGTCTTTGTAATTCTATTTAACAATATAGTGACACTTTTCCACACATAGTGCACCCACTCAATAACCAAACTAGCCCGAAGAGTTTTTCGGAATGACTGTACCCATGTACCCGTAAGTTCTCTGTTACTGAGATTGAGATGTACTTTTGTAAGGTAATTTTGAGAGCTGTTCAAATAGAAACTGGCTTCAGTGTACGCAACAGACACGTCATAAGATTTATTTGAAATATAATATCAGAGCAGAAGCAACATTTTGTCACAACTCAAACTTTATTTTTCTTTTTGATTGTCCAGGGATTTAGCAGACAGAGTAGGACTCTGCCGTCTCATGTTTTAACGTACTTGATAGAGTTATAAAACCTGGAACAAAACAAACAAGAGAAGTGTAAACAGTTTCGTCTTTGCCTTTTGAGTTTAACAAGCAAGTTATATTTTACTATTTGTGCACATTTTTATACACGAATGATAATGCCGTATATAGATCCAACCTGTCATCTTGATGAAGATGAGACCTTTTCTTCAATGAAAGATGAAAGTCACTGAAAAGGCTAGTCAGCTGTTGTACACGAACCCACATCTTCTGGATTATCGGTCCAGGGCTCTACCAATTGAGCTAAGCTAACACGGTACCTCAGCAACTTCCAGGGTGCGTCATCTGAAGGAACAAACCAGTCACTCTCTCTCACTCATCCTCCTTTCACTCTCACATTTTTGCACACTCATACACACATTCATACGACAGGGATCGACGCAAGCGGCAAATGTTGAACATGAGAGAACTGATGTTCTGAGGCTGGAACAACATAGAAGGGACAATCACATACAAGGCTTCAAGTTGCCTAAGAAATTAACGATGAAAGATGAAAGTCACTGTAAAGGTTAGCCAGCTGTAGGAAACGAACCCACATGTTCTGGATTACCGGTCCAGGGCTCTACCAATTGAGCTAAGCTAACACGTCTTCTCAGCGACTTCCAGGGTGCGTCAGTAGTGTATAGATTAACTCTGCAGCCAGGAAATGACGTGAAACAGGAAATGACGTCATCAAGGACGTATGACGTCACTCCAAGCCGCAGCCGCTCCGCCCTCATATCAGTGAGGTCAGTGGATAAGATAGTTAATCAGTGACGTCACATAGTTAATCTTAGTGATATGATATCAAAGATAAGATTAAGTAACAATAATGACATCATGGTGAAACACACTAGGAATCGAACTTGGGTCCTTTAGGTTGTCAGACGAGCAGCTTAAGCCACTGGGCCACGGGCTCTACATGTTTACTTGCGTCGCTAATCAGAATAGAATTGTGTGGGGTGGAGAGGTTGTCTGATTTCTTTTACGCCAAGTGGCGTCATGGGGAGTTGAGTTCGTTCATCTAGAGATGGCAGCACTTCCAGCAAATTTACCGCCGTTCAACAGATGGCGCTACCTGCGCCCCCAAATTTTAAATTTCGCGCCCATTTGACTTCGCTCTTGGTTTAAAAGAACTCCTCACGATCATGTTGTTTTCATTTTAGAAAAAGAAAAACAATGGCGAGCCAGTTCTATGTCAACTTACTGTCAAACGCCTCGAGTGATGTATTTCCTAGTAACACAATGAGCAAGTTCAGAGTTAAACTAGCTCAGCCAGTGCAATTAGATGGAAAGTGGGAGGTTGCTCTGGCCGAGGTGAATATCCCATTTGCAATTAATAATGTCACAGATATCGTTAATGGTATATCGGAGACTAGCCTCTTCGGTGGCGTAACCACGACAGAGCAAGTTAAGTTTCTTGCGGGAGAAAACATTATTGTACCTTTTCGTCAACTTCTAACGAAACACTTCAAAAACCAAGCCAAAATAATACGAGTCAGTGGTCATTATGAAATACAACTTCCACTAAATACTGGTCTGGAATTAAGTTCAACTCTCTCTGCTAAGCTTGGCCTTCCTGAAAAGATTATCGGTTCTTCGGAATTGGATGAAGGCCAGCCAGTAAAAGTATTGAAATATCAGGTGGACACTGAAGAGAAAGTCACCCTAATCACGTATCGTTCACGTACAACCAAATACGAAGTTCCTGAAGGGTATTATGAGTCAGGGAAGGACCTCGCCGATGCGATAAATCACGCATATCGAGCAAACTTACACCTACCAGAAGATGCTCGTCTCATATTTTACAATCCCTATAATGGAGTTTGTCAACTGGAACGTCGCAATGAGGGTTACGTTACATTTCACCCATATTTAGCTCTGATGCTTGGATTTGGAAAACGAACAACCTTCTCCAGTTTCACAGTTGCTCAGCGTGATGTCTGCCTCTTCCCAGCGCAAAATTACATTTTCGTTTACAGCGATATCATCGAAAGTGAAGCTGTAGGTGATATAACCGCACCCCTTCTTCGACTTCTCCCATTTAGACTGCAGAGTCGGAATGAGGTTATGTCCTACTCTTTCACAAATCTTTACTATAAATATGTGACTGTCAAGGAGCTGACTAGCATTCAAATCGAACTGGCAAACGAGATAGGTGATTTCATTCCCTTCATTGCTGGTTCTGGTCGTGTGGGAGTAACATTACATTTTCGAAAATGCATATAACTCAGACACCCTGTTGTATATCGCATTTCGGCAGCGGTAAACAAGATTAACCATTGCCACATTACTCAGCTCCTCTTT
Organism: Ornithodoros turicata; assembly: GCF_037126465.1. NCBI lineage: Eukaryota > Metazoa > Arthropoda > Arachnida > Ixodida > Argasidae > Ornithodoros > Ornithodoros turicata. The sequence goes on along the minus strand of NC_088203.1, from coordinate 50,024,613 downwards.
ATCAAGTTGGATCTGGCTTTTTTTCTGAGTTGGTGCAGCGGTTTATACCTATACTGACTAAACAGGTAGCGCCCTATGTAGGTCGGAAACTTCTTGACACAGGACGTCACATAGCGGAGGAAGTGAAACAGGGAACAACGTTTGGAGAGGCACTAAGGAAAGGGGTTGGTCGCACCATCCATTCAACTCGTGACGAGTTGCTGCATAGACTCAGAGGGAAGGGTAGGAAACGTAATAAAAGCAAGGGCAACAAAATTGATCGATCAGTAAAACCAACGAAGAAACGAAGAAAGGTTGACTTTTTCACCTGAGGAAAAAAAAGATGTCTACCATCGCCTTAGTACATAAAAATTCTTGCTTCTGCACAACGAATCAGTTGGACCTGTTTTCTGTTCCACCGACAAACTTTTCTCTGGAGAAGTCAGAATATGTGGAGTTTTTCCCCATTTCTGCACCTACCTCGAGCGGTGTGATTGAATATAATGTTCCAGGTCTCGGTGGCGGCTTCTTTGATCTCCAGTCGAGTTTCTTACACATTCAATGTAGAGTTGTGCGTAAAAATGGAGACGCAGCATTGACTACAACTGGCAGTACAGTGACAACTGACAACGTTATTCCTGTACAAGCATTTGCATCTTCTCTCTTTCATCATGTCCACATTTATCTTAATTCGACTCTGGTATCTAATTTCGAACATTATGCCTATCGTTCTTACTTGGACATTGTTACAAATGCAAACAATGTTACTCAAACTCACACCCTGTCTGCAATGCTTTACGAACCAGATCCAGTGGGAGAATCTGAAAATTTTGCTGTCCCCAACGAAGCAAAAGGACTTTTCGCACGCTATAAACGCACCAAAGGATCAACTCTCTGTGATCTTTATTCTCCTATCTTTAGCGACATCTGTCAGCAAGAGAAACTTGTCCTTAATAACACCGATATACGAGTGGTGCTACCCTGCTGGAAATGAAGGGCATGATCTCAATGAATTCTCCCGCAGTTCCAATGAGATTCAATGTGAAATCAGACGACCAATTTATTCAATGTGCATAAGAGGAGTATTTCTCATTGAGGGAATTGGGAGTTTTGTAGGGAAGCGGCCTTCGCGACAACGTGTTCCACCATGTTGTGTGGCGAAGGCTGCGCACAGGGAATAAAGAACCAATTCAAGGAATTGGTCTAATGAGTATCAATGAGAAACGCTGACTTCCAATTGATTTAATGAGATACTCCACCAATACAAGGAATGCGAAGCCAATTGAATGAATTGGCCCAATGTGAACGAATGAGATACGATCATTCCCAACTGAAGGAATGAGATGCTACCTTTTCGGCGCCGTAGCACGTTTCCCCATCCGCGCTCCAAAATAGTTCGCGTGATTTCAAATGTTTTTGAATATTTCCTCAAAGGTACAGGAGCCGTGGTATAACCTACTGTTGCGCCTCCCACTTGAAGCCATTGTGTTGCAATTCATGCAATATTGCACTGCACAGAAGTTGAAGCGTCCGCCAGTCGCCAGCGGAATAGTCAGTCTCTTATGAATCGTCGAAGTGTGAGGATGGCGGTCGCGCATCTCCATCAATTCGCCCTTTATCTTTATGATTTTTGCCGTTTTAAGGTACATAGTTGACGTGTAAGGCGTTCCTGCTCTTTGTATGCCTTTACCCCTGCAGGTATTATGAGCGCTGACGGAAAGATAGCAAGATGAAGTGGAGTGTTTTAGTGACTGTTACCAACCGCGCTGTGTGAAACGGTACGTAATATGCTTTTTTTGCCTTCTGACATTATAGCGACGTCATTTGAAATTGTATTTGAAATATTATATGAAGTGTATCTGAAATGCTATTTCGTGCAGGTTGAGCCTGTACAAGGCGGCATGCAAGGGAGTCTTTGTCACGATGTGACTATCACGACGTCGTGGGAACGCAGTCTCGCCTAAGTTGGATATGCGTTAATTTTCGCTCAAGAACGGCAGGCTAGATCGTAAATCGTGAGGCGGCAGGTGCACAAGACAATGAAGAACACGGTCATCGAAAAACTCAGTGATTGAAGGAAATTTCCCCCCTGCGTTGTGCGCTGTTCGTTGTTTGGACGTTGCGAGAACGAGCCTCCATGGATTACGGTAGTGTGTGTTGGTGATGAACGTAGGTACGCCTTCAAAGACGCGTAAGTGCTGAATTGAGTATTTGTTCGTGCTATTTATTGTTTTGTGTGGTTTCTCAGTTCTATGAATACTGACACATGTGCAAGTCACTTGAAATAACTTTTCGTTTTTGTGTCTTGCTATTTGTCATAGTTTCACACCTACTGTATTGTTATGTGAACAATAAATTTTCACGAAGCAACCACACCGAGTGTATTTCTTTTTGCAGCCACAACTTCTTTGATTCTTCAACGTAACTTTCATTAGGAGCAACGGTTTCGAATACTACTACTCATTAAAAAAGTGCATTGGCAGGGAGAATATCAGGGTGACTTCAGTGGGAAATTCCATAGTGCAGCACGTTGGCTCAATGGGACGCAAGACTGACCTCGAATGAATTTGTATGGATGCTATTCAATGTGTCTCGAATTGGGCCCCATTGACTTCTACAGAGGATTTTCATTGAGACCAATTAAAACACCAGTTGTGTCCAATATAATATTTGTTCCAAATCATCTATTGGGAATTGGAATTTCAGTTGATTTTTTAATGGTGTTTGTCTGAAAGACGTCCAATTGAATTCAATGAGTTTTTCGGAAAATCTTCAATGGGACCATTTCTAGCAGGGTAAGACAATGCACTGACGAATTTAGGCTCCTCTCTGGTCCCAGCGAGACTGAAAAGCATACAATAGAGTTTTCTCGAATTGTGCTCTACCTCCGACGTGTGCAGGTTTCTCCAAGCGTACTCGTTGGCATTGAAAGAAGACTTCAAACGACACCCGCCACATACCTTCTTCGAGGTTTAGAGATTAAGTATAGGACAATCGCTCCAAACCAATCTCAGGTGATATTTGATGATCTCTATAGTGAACGAGTTCCTTCTAAGTTGACCGTATTGATGGTCAAGAGTGAAGCATATCAGGGTCATAGAGAACGGAACCCTTTTAAGCTTGAAAATTTTAAACTCAAAAGAGCAGTGCTCGACGTTGGCGGTCAACACTACACCGACGACTTCGACTTTCAACGAGACATCTATGCAAAGGGATACATGAATTTGCTTCACAAACTTAAGAGCAAGGATATACCTCTAGCTCCGGCTGCATATGCAAAAGAGACATTTATGCTTTATTATCACCTCACACCGGATGTGGAACTGCAGTCACTAAGTCCAGTGCTTCAAGCTAATGTTCGTCTCACATTGACATTTGCTGCTAACCTTACAGAAGCTGTCACGGTGCTCTTTGTTTCCGAGACACCTGTTGTTCTGGAAAAACCTGTTGTCCTGTTCTAGACGCGTTAAATTCGTATAAACGAATCAAAATGGAAGAATGGGAATTTTATACAGCTTTTGCTCGGAACCATTGCACAAGGACATGCTTTCGTGGAACTTTCGCTCGCGATGAAATTGCATTGCAAAAAGCTGGACCGGGTCTTTATGTGGTGAATACAGCTCCAAGATCTTCCCCGGGAGAACACTGGACTCTATTCCATATCTCTAACGATAGGAGCATTTCTTATTTCGATAGCTACGGAATGCGACCACTATACAAGGAGTTCTACAAATTCATACACCCAGCATCTTCATTTCACTACAACAGGAAACGACTTCAGGGATACGGCTCAGCCACATGTGAACTTTATTGTCTCTATGTAGGTAGTCTTCTCTGCTGTGGGTTTCTACTTGAAGAGTGTACTCGGAGGTTCTCACACAGCAACTTTAAACTCAATGATAGGTTGATAGCAATACTTGTGCGTAAACAGATACCACGAAAAACAGATAATATGTCATGTTGTAATGTACTCTAAAAGTGAATAAATTTGTTTTTGAAAAGAAAAGAGCCTTTATTTAGTCATCTTAGCAAGAAAGTAGGATACATTACATCAGACAGCTCACAAAAATGGCAAAAAGTATTATACAGTCACAATTTCATCATCACTTTGAAAACAAGAGAACTGAAACAAGCTGTTTTGCAAAGTACATACTCCACTTTTTTTTGCAAACACTTTGAAAAAGTTTCATTATTTAAGGAAGTGACAACTCTCTCATTCACATAAAAAAACTTAGGAAAAAAGGTGCACTGAATAAGTCAAATGAAGATATGTACAATCAACACTCCTTTAGTGTTAAACACTTGTTAGAAAAAAAAAACACAAGAATAAAGAAAGGGTAACATCTATATTGATGATAATTGGCTTTTCCATCATTTACCATCCTGATGCTTCCATCTTTGTTTACACTTGTCCGATGCATACATATGATTAGGTGTGAAAACCAAAAGGGAACGTTTCAATTCCATCTGCACAAATGTAACGCTTTGTATCCAAAGGGTTGAGAGCAATCTTTGTCACTGAGACACTTTTGTTTACATTGTCTTTGTGTACGATCAGGTTCTGTTTAATAGAGTGTATTCTGACATACTCAAGAGCGTCGGTGTACAGGGAATAAAGAAGCTTCTGTGCTTCAGAATGTTTCACACCTTTCGCACGGTTGTACTGCTTTTTGCTACTCAGTTCGAGAGCGTACAGTTTTGGTTTCAGACAACAGAAACCGAGAATGTGATCACGAGGCATCTCGTTTTTAAACATTCCCAGTACCATCTTATTTCTCGCCGAATATAACGGATGATCGGGGTCATAGCTAGAGTTACCCAGATGCTTGTCAGCTAGTTCGAGAAGCGCTTTCTCTTCACTCAACTTTATGATGAAGGAATCTGTGTCCATATACAACAGTCTAGTATCTGGAGCTACACGAAGAAGGTGGTTGTGGTAAAAATCAAACATCTTCAGCTTGGACAGTTCCAGTATCGCGAATCCTAGGTACAGTGGCTGTCTCATGCGGAGCACAGATTGAGAGAATTGGAAGAGGATAACATGAGAGCTCAGCGGTCGGAACTTCTTTAGGTTTGGTTTGCGTAGGAGTCTGAGCACTTGTTCGTCGGTTACTGTGAGACGACAGTTTACAAACTTTCTAACCTGCATACACGAACGTCCGTACACGCTATTAATTGCAATCTTAGCTTGGGAGCTTTCGAAGGCATTCGTAGCTCGTTTTCGAAGATCGTGATTGAAGTCCACATAGGATCGGAGAAAGGGCTTTTGATTGAACTTTAGAACCCTGTGAACTTTGGTGAGACGCAAGCCCAAATGCATATACAACTGCAGATTGCGATAGTGTAGAAAATATCTCTCTTTGTCGAATAATGTCAACAGTAATTTTGCATCGGTAGCTTTCTCAGGAAGGTGAAACTTCATCAATTCCTTTTGATATTCTGACAGCAGATCATAGGGAACTGACATTTTCTTGGGGGCAACTGGCAGATCTCTGTGACGTTGGTGGATTTCTTTGCCATATGCTAGATCTACCTCGAGGAAGTAACCCATAGGTGCGTCATCTGGGAGGTGTGTTATATCCAAGTTCGTGATTTCATCCTCTGTGAGCCACTCGAAACCTCCGTAAGGTAGTGGTTCTCCCATTACTGAACCGTAAAGCCCATTAACGTCTATGTAGTGGATCAAGCTACTTGGGCTTTTGGGGTCAAACTGCTCTGTTCCTGGTACATTTGCGGTCGCTTTCCTCAGCGAACACTGTGTAATACCTCCTCGTATGCCATTTTCAATCAGCAGGTATGCGTCAGGGTCGTGAATCAACTCTAGCTCTACCTTACTCATTTTTAGGGTGCAAGACATGCTTAATCCGGGCAGAGACACAAAGTGAAAAGGTTCAATCTTGTGAAAGTCAAGTGTCCACTTACGAAAGCCCTGAAACACGTCTGCTAAAAGCAGTGCGTCTGTGAGTAAATATAGGTCTGAATACTCTCCCAGATTACGGAGTTGAAATTTTTCAAAGACCCTCTGTGCATGACAATAATCTTCTTCACTTACTTCTGTCCCATTCAAAGTGTTGAAGAATTGATCCCGAGGAGGTAGAGAAAGCTCATTGTAGGCTTCGAAAGTGGTGACAAAATTGTAACAAAACACTCCTTTGCGAACAACAAGTTGAAAGTGTTCTTCGTTTGGAAAAAATTGACGAAGACAACGAAAGTTGTCTTCACCTTTCTCACGTAGATTTTTCACTAATGTTTCGAGACTAGCATTCAGGAAGTTTAAACTATCTAGGAATCGATAAGAGCCAACGTCTATAGCCTTGAATTTTTGGGAGCTACTGGCAATCACCTTTATGTCTACTTTCTTAAGCAAATGCAAGTGAGACAAAAGAAAACAGCATAGTTGGCATTGTGTGCAATGATTGGAATCTTAGGAGGCACTCTCAGTTTTAAGTTACAGGTGTTACACAAAGTTTGTCGAAATTTTCCACTTACATGGTCATGGTCACGAACTTTTTGCTTCTTTGCAAAAGATTCCTGGCAAACGTTGCAGTGACTTGCTGTGGCATGCTGCTGCTCGTTTTCTGCGGTCATTTCTAGAGGGGCAATTGTACGTATCCATTCCAAAATGTCGTCATGGAGTCTGTGCAGTAGCTCCATAAAGACAGTGACACAATTAGGTCCACGATACAGATGCTTTTGGAGGACATATGAGTCGGATGCGCGTATCACTAACAGACAAAATGAAGAGGGGATGTGATCTTCATACACATTTCCTGAATCCAGACACGGTGACAGCACACTTTCAAAGTCATATACACAGTAGAAGGGAACTTCTGACATGAGATGTTCCCCTGCAAATGCTAATGTCTCTCCCTTCTTTGGGTAAATGGTCTTGGCTACTTTCTGTTGCTTACACATACTTAAATGACACTTCAGACTTCCCTCTGAGCAGAAGCCCATTGTACATCTTTTACAATGAAATTGTCCACGAGGAACAAACAATCCATTAAAATTTGCGATGAGCACAAAATGAGAGTCAACTAGTAACAAGTCCACATGTTTCTGACGCTCCTCATCAACAACTTTGATGGGGTAAATGTAGTTTTCTTCCTTTTCGTACGCGTACACATTAATGCTAATTTCATTACGTTTCTCAAATATCTCTACATCTTTTGGGAAAGCTACGGGAAATGTATCAGGAAATACATACTGTGTTATGTATGGTCTGTAGGAAGATGCCCTCCGCCTGTGATGCGAGGCAGGATGTAGTCCAGCAATCACGGAGAAGGCAAAACACATGTTCTCTTCATCTTCATGTAGTCCATAATCCACACTCAACAGGGAACGATACTTTCGTTTCAATTCACTCGGTAACTCAAATTGGGAACATCCAATTAGTTGAGGAGCCAAACGTCCAATGTTTAGAATACAAGCAAGAATGCGAAAGAGAAAAAAACCGGAGCCTTGAATTTCTAAGTTTTCTAATGTTTGTGCTATCTCACTACTCGACTGCGCAATCGAAGGCAGTACATCTCCCTCTGACCAAACAGTTCTCACTTTAGAAGGTACAAAATGAATCTCAAGTCGTATCCTCATCGGGTGTATGTCGCCCAAGTTCTACTTTAAGAAATGTGAAGTAGCGCAGTGGGAATCAAAAGTGTCGCAATACATGAGCAAGATAGTGTTCATACTCATGAAAAAACGTTGTCACTTCATGCCCCGCCTCGTCTCTGTCATGTAGATGCAACTCGAAGCGTTTCGTGTAGTTCTGTAGTGTGCAGAGAGTCTCACAAAATGGTATGCAGGGTGTCTGGAGTTCGTGAACGTTTGCCAGATGAATTTGGAGTCCCTCTATTGTTGCATAGTACTGACGTTCATGTTGAGGACATAAGTGACAGGTCACCATGATGTGGCCACAGTGTCTCAGGATAGGAGCTGCCGATATGTCGATGTATCATCACTTTTTCTTCCCATGAGTGAATAGAATGTCGGGCGAGGCAACTCTCTTGCCATCTTTGAATCTCTCCTTTTTCTCAATTTTAAGATTTGGCAGTTGTCTCATCGCCTCTAGATCATCCTCTGTCAAACGCTTAAAGCGACTAGGAAGGTAGAACTTTACACGTTTGTCGTTCTCCATCAACACTTCTACATAGACCGCTTCGCCGTACACCGTGTCAATCTTTCGCAAATCCAAGACCTCCAGCTTTTCATTCTTCGGTAGGGTACTCATTTTCTGAATATCTCCATCTCCAGGTTTCTTGAGTTTATCGAGCTTATCCAAAATAGATGTCATACCTTCTCTTGTGGTGACTTCTCACTCTGGCTCACTTATTCTTTTCTACACACAGAGTGAAGCTGAAAATAAGAATAAATATAAGCACACTTTCCCACATATCGGAGCGAAAGGAAAAAAGTGTAACGTACCCTTCCTCCTGTGAGGATCTGTGCGAAGAATCGTCATGGAGGGCAGTCTTATATAGCGCTTTGCGAACAGTGCATGCATAGACACGTTTGACTTTGTTGGTTACCTTCTCTGACGTAACCAATCACGTGCTCATCACATGTCTAGACAAGTTTGAACAGGAAAAAGTAAGAAAAAAAACCGTCTAGAACAGACTTGTTCCGAAAAAAAAAGATACAGTCACAGACTCATATTGCGTGTTTGCACAAACTGAAAGTGCTAGAACTTGAGAATTCTACACTGACTTGCTGCACAAGATATACAGATATGAGTTTCTCAGCTCTCATATCCAACATTGACAAACTAAAGGAGTGCATAAAGGTTAAGTGTTGTTTGCCATTTATCGTTTTCATAAAAAAACACACATGCTTGAAGAAAAAAAAGAGTAAAAGTGCTATTTATACCAGTCTTCATTTACTTGGAAGAGATGACTGAGGTTAGACCTTATAGGTTTATCACTCCTGTCTCAATGACTATATCTGGACAAAGTCAAAGTGGAAAGACGACACTCGTTACACGTTTGATCAAGCATAGAGCCACTGTCTTCGATAAACCTTTCGATCGTATACTATACATATACTTGTACAAGCAACCTATTTTTGACGATTTTCCCGAGGTAACTTTCAGTCAAGATATTCCCACTAACCTGGAGGATGTTAGAAATTCTTTAATCATATTTGACGATTGCTTGGCTGACAAGAAAAGGCTAAAAGAAATCTGTAACTTCTATGTAGCTGGATGCCACCATCTCAACTGTTCGGCCATCTTCATTACTCAATATTTATTTGTTAATGATCCTCTGTATAGATGTATTCAGTTCAATAGCAGTGCTCTAATTCTATGTCGTTCTGCTCGAACTGTGGATCAATTACAAATACTTTCACGACAATTGTTTGGACGGAACAAAAGCGACTTATTGACAAGCATATATAAGGATGCTTGTAAGAAACCGTATTCATACATCGTAATTGACTTGTCTCAAAATTGTTCAGACCACTATCGAGTGTGGACGAACATATTTCCCGACGATCATCGCCAAATAGTATATAAAACATGAAACGTGTAAAGAAGAATATTCATTTTCTTCACTTGCTCGCAGAAACTACGTCACCCGAGCAACGTTATTATCTTTTGGAGCATGCTACAAAGGATCAGTTGAATACGGTCAGAGAAATTTGTATGAACCTTTGTGAAGGAAACGTCACAGTACCTCCGAGAGTAAGAAAGCAATTAAAACCTTACGCAGCATCAATTCGCATTTTGGCAAAACGAGACGCAACGGGGGCCAAGAAAGCTAAAAAGGTCTTGCAACAATCAGGTGGTTTTCTGCAGTTTCTATTACCACCTTTGTTGGGTCTCATCTCCTCATTGGGTGGAAGAGCGATTGCAAAAGCAATCGGAGTATAATCGATGCAGAAATACGAACTTGTACCTTACCGAGAAGATCACATCCCAAATATATTGAAGACAGATGAACCGGATGACATCAAGGCAAAAGAGATAATTCAGTATCTTCACTCTTTGCTACATTCAAGTAGAGCTGCAAAACAACATACAAGCGAAACACTTCCTGGATCGCGAGAAGAAGGAACACAGACCGAGGAGGGGGAGAAAAGTGACACAATTGTTGGTTTTATGAGTAGTGGTTATAAGGTCAGAGCAAACCAACTTCTGCAACTTCTACAACCAACAATCTCCTGGAATGCGCAAACCTTCGAAGTAATCGTTGACGGTCAAACGTTGGAGAATAGTAATATAATCGATCTAGTTTATTATCTTGTCTCAAGAGCGAGAAATGTTCCAACTCCTCCTTACTTCGATCGCATCTTGCCGCTATTGGTCAAACTGAATCTACCAACACTTATTGTGCATCCAAATCGTTTAAAAAAACACAGAGTACCGGGAGCATCGAGCAGTCGAGCATCGCCTGTTACAAGTGAAGCAAGCACACCTGAAGGCGCCTCGCCAGCAATCACACGTGCTGCAAAGCGTGCCCGCCGAAACCTAACATGGAGCCCATATTGAAGCCTGTGCAGGAGGAACAGAAAGACTATTTTCAAGATGAAACCATATTGTCGCACTTCCCTCCAAGGCATCATAAAAAGGTATTAGCAATACTCAAATTGATAACAACTGTTCTAGCTTACGACGAGTACGGAAGAGTTATATGTCACGGGAAGGTAGTGCCACACTCGTCCATTGTCGAATTGCTGAAGTATGAACTTCACAACAGACAACCTTCCTGGATGAGAGGAGACGTGTCAGCTACAATAAATGCCTATCTATCCCTTGACGCTCTTCGAGTTCGCAGCAGAAGAAAGCACTAATGGCCGCCTATTACGACCCAGAACATGCCGGCAGTTTTGGTGGAGTGCAGAGACTCGCTCAAGCCATCGGTGAAAAGAAGGGGAGAGTTGCTAAATATCTGGAGACAAGTGATGTTTACAGCTTACATAAGGAGTACAAGCCACCCAAGACCTTTCGGAAAATAATTGCACTCGGAAAGCAGGAAATGTTCCAAATCGACCTAAAGGACATGCAGTCTCTAAAAGGGCAAAATGATGGTTTTCGCTATTTGTTCTTCTGTATAGATGCTTTTTCCCGGCTCCTCGCTGTTGTACCCATTCGCAATAAAAAATCTCCTGAGATTCTTCGAGCATTTAAAGTTGCATTTAAGAGGATCGGTACTCCACGGCTGATACATAGTGATCGAGGAACAGAGTTTACGAACAAGGTAGTGCGAGAGTTCTTGAAAAGAAAAGGCATAACGTTATATCATTCTATGTCTATTTATAAATGTGCGATCGTTGAGAGATGTCAGCGAAGTATTGTGTCTACACTTTACCGTATCTTTACCTATCAGGGTCATAAACGTTATGTGAAGATTCTACCTCAAGTAATCAAAGCGTACAACAATCGAGTGCACAGGACTCTCTCTGCGAGACCTGTGGATGTAACCAAAGAAAACGAGCACATTTTCCGAGAAAGACTTTACCCCACCCCAACTGAAGCCCCAAAGAAACCACGTTACAATCTTGGTAATCTCGTTAGAATTGCCAAATATAGACCCCAGTTAACAAAGAGATATTTACAGTCATTTACGAAAGAGATTTTTTTCGGTGAGGGCAATCAAAATATGTTATGCTAATACATACCTACTGCGTGACCTTAACAATGAAGATATCATTGGTAGTTTCTACGAGAGTGAAATGGTAACAGTGAGAGAAGTACCGAAAGTAGAAAAGATTATAAAAAGACGAGTTAGAAATGGAAAGCTCCAGTATTTAGTTAGATTCAGTGGAACTGCGGACAAGAAGTGGATAGTAGAAAATTACCTCGGTTGAAAAAAAAAATGACCAGTACAGCATGGTCCGACGTTGAAACCCAGCCTGGCGATTCATGGTCCACAGACGACGAAACAGAGCAATCGGAAAAAGGAGAAGATGAATGCGGTAAATGGAATAGGAGGTCCCACATATTTCAACTCCATCTGCCATGTAATGAGAAACATACCTCTTGGAAGCAGCTATCAAATTGTGGGTTAACAACGGTCAAGAGGACGCCATTAGCGGAAGCTTTTCAAGTTGTGACGAACATTGTGCTGTTTCGAGCTCTACCGAATAATCCTCCAAATCAAGTCATTTGGGAAACTGCAAAGGAAATGTATTCCATGCTTCATACAGACGATTCGCTTTTAACAAGTTCATCCTTCGTTTTACTAACCGAATGGTCACGGCAAATGAGTGATCTATTTGACTTATCGACTCGTTTCGATGCCATGCAACTTGCTACAAAGAGTCTGTGTTTTATCGGCACTGCCATAAAGCATGGATTCCATTCAACTGCCAAGTACATAACTTTATTTACTCTGGACCTTTTGAAAAATCGACTTGTTTGTGAATAAGAAAAATGTATCGTCAATAAGAAATAAATTCATCCTCAATACTAAGACTTTCTCACTTCATCATAAAAGAGCGAAATGGATAGGGTGTGTTTTCTATTTTGTCTTCTGTGTCACATATTCTTTCTCGTCATAGTAACTTTTCAGTTAACGAAGTCATCATCTTCACTTCGACAAGGTAACTGTAGCAAAGAAGTTGAGCTGGAAGAATACGTTTATGCCCATACGTGTCCTCCTAATGCATCACTGCTGGCGTTACGACTTTGGGACAAGACTGGTCTTCCAACACGCTATGGAGTTACTCTCACACACAATGAAACACAACAGCTACAGATGTGCTTGAGATTGGTGAATGTCAGTCATAGCTTTTACGATCAGGAATGTGTAGAAGTATGTTGTTTGTGTGAGGATCGGGAGCTAAAAGTTCACCGCTACCCACAAAATGTATACACACTCGGTCGAACACATGGCCAACATCATTCTGGATATGGAATTACGATGTCGAAGAGGGCTGTTATATTGTTGTTAAAGTATCTCAATAAAAAGATTTAATCGGAGAATCACTAGTTTATTTTATTTTGTTTTTTAAGTGAGTAGAAATATGTACATAATAATCAAGCACTCTTTGAAGACATTACTATTTCGTTTCAACTTATTTTTTTTGTTTTAGTTCTTAACATGTGTCGCTATCATTCCATGCCCACCTCTCTTCGGAAAAGTGATGAAAAGCAGACGACGCTGGATCTCTTCCTTTGCGAAAGCAGATTTCGAAAGTGCTACCCACGCTCTACTTTGCAAAGGAAAAAAGAAAAAAAGGTCAACGAAGAGTTTGCGGACCGTGAGTAACGAGGATGTTGACTGCAACGATGTAACACGAAGCCATATGCATGGAGCGATCACGTAGAAGGAAAAGATGTAACACGATGTCGAATGCGCAAAAGTTGTCAAGCGGAAAGAAGTGAGATTAGGCTAGCGATGAGTTTGCGGAAAGAGGTGATTAGTGTCTATGACGTCTACAAGGCACGCTGTTGTCACGTGGAAGTTGTCAATAAAAGTATGGGAAAGAAAACCTTGACATAAAGATGGCTGAAACATTCAACAGAACTCCTAGCACAGCGTCGAATCCAGAGAGGGGGGCAGTCATGCGGCCTGCCTGTCAAATCCTTATGTTTTCGCCGTCACTGCGAGCCCCTCTCTGGTGAGACTGAGCTTTGCTCAATGTTCATAGCATCCGAGTTCATTGTAGCATTCACGGAAATGCAGTACGAACGGTTCATGATTGTCTCCGTCACTTCCCCATACCGTCTGGCTCACTGTAGAAACTTCAGCGGCTCGTCGGCATCATGTGTAGAGCGACTTTGCTCCTCATCGGAGCGAGACAGCCTTTCTAAGACTCTCTCATGCAACGGGAAAGTTGTCCTACAACTTCATCAGTCAAGACTTGAGTGTGATGACCTCCTTTTGTCGGAAAATCTCCGCAAAGAGACCAGTGATCTGTTGGACTTTCTGTTCGCTTTGGATATCACCAACACAAAATCAACACTGCCTCATCGTCGTCCTCACACGGTATGTGGATCGACTTAATTTAAATGTCGATTCGATGCTGTGTTAGGTTGACTGTGTCATGTAACGTCAATAGAAGGAATATTTATCCCTACAGCGAGACATGTGTGTAATTGTCTTACAATATGTCCGTTACTTACTTTGCATAACACAGTGAATTAGAGTATGAAAATCCAAATGTCAACGAAGCTCAACTGTTTTGTAAACTAGAGTAGCACTATGCTTGGCTCATTCTTTGAAATGAATATAGACTTGAAAGATAACTGTGATCTAACTGTTATAATAAAAATAAGTCATGAAAAAGCGAATGAATTTGTTCTTTTTTTATACTCGTTATTTTTTACTGTTTCGTTAGGGATGGAGAAAAATTTACAATAATGTTTTCTCCCACATTTTGCTTGCTCTCTCATGCTTACAGTATCGAGGAGGGGCTCTCCTCGTGTTATTGTTAATTGCAAATGGAATATTCATCTCAGTCAGAGCAATCTGTCACTTTCGATCTAATTGCACTGAGTGAGCGAGTTTCATTCTAAACTTGCTCCTTGTGTTACTAAGAAATACATCACTCGAGCCGTTTGACAGTAAACTGACGTAGAAGTGCTTCGTAATTTTTTTTTTGAACGAAATCATCGTGAGGAGTCTAATGGACTAATGGCGGGAATTTCTTTAATTCGTCATAGCTTCATCTGTTGAGGCAAAAGTGAATTCGCCATCTGTTTAAAATGTCAGAAAAGGCGGGCAAATTTAAAATATGCTGTAAGCTGCTGAACATGACACAAAAATCTGCGGGCGCGAAGGGGGCGCGAGTAGCGCCATCTGTTGAACGGCGGTGAATTTGCTGGAAGTGCTGCCATCTCTAGATGAACGAACTCAACTCCCCATGACGCCACCTGGCGTAGAAGAAATCAAACAACCTCTCCACCCCACACAATTCTATTCTGATTAGCAACGCAAGTAAACATGTGGAGCCCGTGGCCCAGTGGCTTAAGCTGCTCGTCTGACAACCTAATGGACCCAAGTTCGATTCCTAGTGTGTTCCACCATGACGTCATTATTGTTACTTAATCTTATCATTGATATCATATCACTAAGATTAACTATGTGACGTCACTGATTAACTATCTTATCCACTGACCTCACTGATATGAGGGCGGAGCGGCTGCGGCTTGGAGTGACGTCATACGTCCTTGATGACGTCATTTCCTGTTTGACGTCATTTCCTGGCTGCAGAGTTAATCTATACACTACTTGCGTCATCTGAATCGACAAACCCGTCAGTCTCTCTCACCCATCCTCCTTTCACTCTCACATTTTTGCATACCCATACACACATTCATACGACAGGGATCGACGCAAGCGGCAAATATTGAACATGAGAGAACTGATGTTCTGAGGCTGGAACAACATAGAAGGGGCAATCACATAGAAAGCCTCAATTTGAATAAGAAATTAACGATGAAAGATGAAAGTCACTGAAAAGGTTAGCCAGCTGTAGGACACGAACCCACATCTTCTGGATTACCGGTTCAGGGCTCTACCAATTGAGCTAAGCTAACACGCCTTCTCAGCGACTTCCATGGTGCGTCATCTGAAGGGAGAAACCAGTCACTCTCTGTCACCCATCCTCCTTTCACTATCACATTTTTGCACACCCATACACACATTCATACGACAGGGATCGACGCAAGGTGCAAATGTTGAACATGAGAGAATTGATGTTCTGAGGCTGGAACAACATAGAAGGGGCAATCAGATACAAAGCCTCAATTTGCCTAAGAAATTAACGATGAAAGATGAAAGTCACTGAAAAGGTTAGCCAGCTGTAGGACACGAACCCGCATCTTGTGGATTACTGGTTCACCGTAATCCAGACCGTGATTGAAAGGAGGATGAGTGAGTGAGAGTGACTGGTTTCTCCCTTCAGATGACGCACCCTGGAAGTCGCTGAGAAGGCGTGTTAGCTTAGCTCAATTGGTAGAGCCCTGAACCGGTAATCCAGAAGATGTGGGTTCGTGTCCTACAGCTGGCTAACGTTTTCAGTGACTTTCATCTTTCATCGTTAATTTCTTAGGCAAATTGAGGCTTTGTATGTGATTGCCCCTTCCATGTTGTTCCAGCCTCAGAACATCAGTTCTCTCATGTTCAACATTTGCCGCTTGCGTCGATCCCTGTCGTATGAATGTGTGTATGGGTGTGCAAAAATGTGAGAGTGAAAGGAGGATGGGTGAGAGAGAGTGACTGGTTTCTCCCTTCAGATGACGCACCCTGGAAGTCGCTGAGAAGGCGTGTTAGCTTAGCTCAACTGGTAGAGTCCTGGACCGGTAATCCAGAAGATGTGGGTTCGTGTCCTACAGCTGGCTAACCTTTTCAGTGACTTTCACCTTTCATCGTTAATTTCTTAGGCAACTTGAGGCCTTGTATGTGATTGTCCCTTCTATGTCGTTCCAGCCTCAGAACATCAGTTCTCCCCATTTTCTTCAAGTGTGCTGATTGTGACAAACGAAATATACAATGAAAGTTGTACAAAAACAGCAGATCTCTGTCAACTAAAATTTTAGATATGTGGACGTTACCACATCATGTAGTTTCAGTCCAAAAGTAGAACAACACGACACTTTTCACTCGTGGCAGGGGCAGAGGAAAACTCTTTGAAGTTATGATCTGTGGCAACAAAGATATTGGCATGTTGAGAAGGACAGCATAGCACATCAACCCAGATGAGGGGCAAACACAGTAGACAGGATGATGGCTTCAAACTTGCAATTGAAGAGATAGGCGGAACCCGAGACGAGGAGGGAAGAAGTGATTATGTTGTTTTACGATTTCCCTCATTCTCGTTTTTAATGTGACATTTATGACATACTTCAATTCCTTTTGTACTTTGATCATAGATATCGGTTGTTGGACATTGAAACGTTACGAGACATGCTTTCAACAAATTGGTGCACCGATGCATCGATGCCCCAAGTGCGTTGGAACATGAGTTGCCATTTTCGTACAGCGAATTTTCTGGTTTGCGTTTCGTAGTATTTGTGTGTGGCAGTAGGTATTAAGTACTTCGATATCCATCAACGAAACCTGTTTGAATTCAAATGTGAGCCTGACTACATGCCTAATCTTTGTGTCTATTTTGAGTTATCTGGACAATAAACGTGTGGTGGCCGCCGATGGTGACGATGTGCCCCTGCTGCCCCGTGCTAGTACGGTTGATCGTCAGTTCTACCGGCACGCCACGCACATCTGTCCGATGGGACATTCCATCATCACCATGTAGACAAATACCACTTCCTCTATAGTCCCGAAAGAAGAACACCATGTCCGGCGTAAGTCGGCCTCTTACCTGTTACACTGTATATAGTCGCCCTTTTCGACTCGCCACCAAAATTAACGTGCCGCTCTTTTCTCTTCCTGCTGCCTTCCCGTTATCAAAGACGGCTTTGAACCCAAGCTCTTCAATTCGTCCAACTGACAGGAGATTTCCATCTAGTGCTGGTACCTAGAGGACGTCCATCAAAAGAAATGATTTCCCGCCATTGTCGGGTACAAGCTCGAACTCTGTCTCGCCTTCCCCTACGATTTCCACGACGTCTTTATTTGCCATCTCCAGCGTTGATGGTGCTGATCGGAAGTTGCGGAGCTTGGTTCTGTCTGACGTCATGTGGTCGGTAGCGCCGCTATCCAGATACCAGAGTTGACTCCCTGTCACGACATGTCTGGTCGCACACAGTGCTTTGTGGGTTACCTGGCGGATAGGACGGGACCTCTCTCTGCATGGTCACTGGCTTGATCGTCAGAATCTGCTTCGCAATGCTTGACGATATGCCCGACCTTGCCGTACGCGAAACATCGGACAGGTCGCCTCGTCGTGTTGTGAGACCCGCGAGTCCTCCTGCCCGCGTCGCGGTCCTTTCTGTCGTCCCTTCTCGTCCTCGCAGGTTTCGGAACTGACTTGTTCTTGGCCAAAAGAGCTGTCTCCTCGCCGTGCGGGTCTGTCGACTGTTCCTCGTTACGCCGGAGCTTCCTAGGGTAAGGGTAGCTTCGTCCTGCTCGAGCTTCAAGATGAGGGGTTCATAGCTTTCGGGTAGACCCAGGAGCATTACTAGTGTCACTTCCTTGTCCGTAAAACCGTATCCTGCATTGGAGAGCTTCCTGTGCAAATCCATAGGCCTACTCAAATACGCCTTCATTGGTTCTTCCTTCTTCATTCGAACGTTCACGAAGTCACGTAGCAACTGCAAAATGTGTAGGAGTCCATATTTCGTGTGCAGCTCACGCAAGATGCCCCATGCTTCTTTTGCGTTGGCACAGGCTACAATGTCATCTAAATAACTATCTTCCACCACCAATAACAGAAAGGTAAGCGCCTTGTTATTGTATTTCTTCTCGTCGTTCGTCATTTCAGTGCCTGAGTATCCTGGGCCGACAGCCTCCCAGCAGCCCTTCTGCACGAGTGCAGTTTTGGTCCTGAGTGCCCAGGCATGATAATTCTCCGACGTCAGCTTCGGAATCTTAAATTCGTCTGCGGACACCATTCCAGATCGTCACGTGACAAACGTCTGACTGGCTGACGGCGTAACCACGGGTAGTTGCCTTGCTGGTCCAATGCTAGTCTTCGTGACGTCCTGGGCCCTTGACCTGTTACACCGTAACCCCAGGGTTCAGCAAAAAGAAAGCATCGAAAATGTGTCTAAGAGACCTCTCAAAATTTCCTGAGAGGTCTGAGAGGACCTTTCAAGAAATGTTGAAAGGTCTGGTAGGACCCTTTAGCACTTTTGAAGGGTCAGAGAGGACCTTTTAGGCAGCACAGAGGAAGACGTTGTAGAAGCATTCATGTAGCCGCGGGGGGTGGGGGACCTCTCAGACAGCGTTGCGACAGTGCGTCGTGCAACACCTCCCAGAGCAAGTGGCTACATGTGTTCCGCACCGCGGGACATGCTACCTCATCCGCTTTGGAAAAAAGTTCGCAAGATTTCACATGTTTGTGCATTATTCCTCAAAGGAACACATGCCGTGATAACTCTGTATTGCCGTTCCCCCTTGAAGCTATTGTTCTTGCAATCCGTGCATTATTGCACTGCACGTAAGTGGAAGCGTTTCGGCCAGTCGCCAGCGGTTCAATCAGTCTGTTTTGAAACGTTGAAGTGTGAGGACGTCGGCCGCGGATCTCAAGTAATTTGCGTTTTGTCTTCGGGATTCTAACTGTTTTTGGGGTATGTAGACGATGTGTTAAATATGCTTTTGTGAGTGACAGGCATTCCTGTTCGCTTTACGCTTCTACCCCTGTTCGCAGACAAGCATTATGAGCGCCGATAGGAAGATTACCAACCACGTTAGGTTACCAACGGCGCTTTGTGTCAAACGGTATGTCATATATTTCGATGCCTACACACTGACTTACACTGACATTTTGAAATTTTATTTCTTACAGATGAATCTCGTACGAAGCGACAGGTGGTGAGAACCCAAGTGGGTGAGAACCCAATCCCGGCAGTTAGTTGGCGTCTTACGCAAGCAAGGGAAACTAGACGGTCATCATGTGTCCCCAAGTATACGTAAAACAGACGAACTTGATCACCGAGAAGCAGAGTTCCTCAAGAATATTTTTCATCGCCGCTGTACGGAGATTGCGAATATGTGTCCCATGAGTTCACGCTATGTGGAATACGACAGTATGTGTTGATGATGACTGTACGCTTTCGTAGACATGTAAGTGCTAAATCTAGTTTCTGTTGCTGCTATTTACCGTTTCGTGTAGTTTCTTGCGAGCGACCCGTCAACAAATATTAGATATTCACAATTCTGCAAGACATTTGAACTGCTGTTTGAAACATAACTGTTAGATAATCTGATAGCAGTGTGCATGCCTTGAGTGTATCTGTACAATCGAAGGAACTCAATATAGGAACTCAATATGGAGTTTTGTAACATGTACTTGTCTGTATCTCTGGTGTAGCACTGTATGATTGTACTGCTCCGACGACAGGTGCAGCGTAGACGGCGAAACTGAACATTGATGTTCCGATGTCGGATCTGGGCATTAGCTTCTGAGAGGTCCTGAGAGGTCCTGTCAATCTGAGAGGTCAGTCTGAGAGGTCCACCGGCCTGAGAGGCCCTCTCAGGCTGAGAGGACCTCTCAGTCTCATAATACATTAGACCTGAGGGGTCTTTTCACTAGGGCAGGCAAGTCGAAGCTGACGGTAACGGCCGCCGAGGTTTAATGATGAGAGAACGTGAACACGAGACATGCGGGGGTATGCGCTAGAAGTGCGTCAACACAGAAAACGTAACTGAAAGTAGACGACAGATTGTCCATCATTAACATTACACTCCCAAATTTGGACAATGGCTACCATCATATTTGAGTTCGTCACACCTCTTCACCACCGCCACCACCAAACCTAGTGCAGACAGCAGTCAATGGGGCTACGGCACAATTCGTGAGTCCCCTAGCAGATTTCATTCGAGCGGGAGCTCGTAATACTAGGCCACCGTCGCTGCTCTGCCGGCCACCGCTCTGACTCAGCACCCTCCGGCTTAGACGCCCCGTACCGGTCGCGGTACGCTGTGGTAACTCACACTTCGCCAGGCCACCACGTACATCGTGATGATATTCTCCGGATCTACCAGGGGCACC
This sequence comes from Ornithodoros turicata, assembly GCF_037126465.1. Lineage (NCBI taxonomy): Eukaryota > Metazoa > Arthropoda > Arachnida > Ixodida > Argasidae > Ornithodoros > Ornithodoros turicata. Next base: position 50,004,078 of record NC_088203.1, on the reverse strand, counting down.
TGGTCGAGCAACGCGCTCCCTTACCGTATCGCAATGCCGTTGGTCACACGCCCTGGCGACGCGTCAGCGTCAACGCCTGAACACGCTCGTGACAACGGCTCAGGTCTCCCCCACCGCACACGCCCTGCATGCCTTCACCACCCTCTTTGACGGTCTGGTACTCGTGTCCCACCAGCGACGGTCAAGTTACCGCTCATTCCTGCGCCATGGCTCTTGTCGCCGCGTGTCCGAACCCACGCCGCGTCTGAGGGGGAGCGCTACTGTGGTGGCAACTAATGATGCCAGCCATTGCGCCTGCTGCCACGCGCTGTAGGCTCTGAAAGTAGGTCAGCCAGCGATAGGTAGGTAGCTAGTAGGTGTAGCGCAGTCCCTCAGCTTTTCCCTTTCCCCTCTTGGACGTAGAGCAGTCTCATTGGATCCCTCACAAATAAGCTACCACAACAACTGCACGTGAGGTGCACATTGCTTTATCTTTTTCACCATACTGCTGTGGCCCGTCTGCGAATACCCACTTATTCCTGCTTTGTGAATGGGCTTTGCCATGTGCTTTCCATGACCTTTTTTTTTTGTCTCATGCGCAGAGACGTACTGTCCTAACGTATTGCACTGGGTCTTCAGTTCTACCGGCACCGTCCTAGCGTAAGGACACGTACATCTGCCAGCTGGGACATTCCATCATCGCCGCTCTGGGGTGACGTAGAGGGATACCACCTCCTCTACAAATTTGTACTGCAGGCCACACCCGCGTACTTCGACATTGGAAATTTTTGTGTGCCTCTTCTCTCGCTTGGTTTTTCGCTATTCACAGCTCATTTGGTATTTTGTGCACCTTACAGCTCTCTATGGAATTAGTATAGTTCTTTGTGCATAGGAGGAGGATAAGTATACCTCTCCTCAAAGTGGTACAATAGACTCGTTCTGTGGTGTTCGTTACGGGACCAAGGAATATATATTTTGTCCACCAGTACTACAGGAATAAATGATGGCCTAGCACCAAAACATGATACTAATTGAGCTATCTCTTGGTATATGGTAGAAGTGCAAGGGTGCAGGCGAGCTGATACATTGTAAAACGACGATAAAACCCTCTGTTTCCCCCTTTCCACCCATCAGGAGGTCATTGGCAGTGTAGGCTGTCATTAAATGGGTTGCTGTGTCTGAGAACGTGTCGTGTCGTCTTTTTTGTTCCGTGTCTCCGGTTTTATTGTCGCTTCTCTTGGTATATGCCTGGCAGATGCAAATGACAGGTACGGTAGACTGAGGATGTAGTTCACCGGCTTATAGTAAATACTAAGGGATGCCGGAAGAGCGGGGATATAGAAAGGGAAATAAAAAACTACAACATTAGAATACTTCAAGTTAATGTGGGTCCATATTTCACAGAGTTGCAGCTGCAGAATTTGACAAATACTAGGTTCTAGTCTAGGACCAATATTGGGGTGTGGCCTTGGAGCACTGTTCCTGTTTCTAATAATGCACATGCCTGCACACTTGCGAACATTGATTCCACTGGTGGCTGACAAACCCATTCTGGTTAGTAGAACCTCGAGTGGATGGAAGGGGCAGGCAGTGAAACTCTCGTCTTTCGAAACGTTCTCAGGTGAGCAGTCTGCGCATGCGCAGGTTGTGTCCTTGCTCACCCGCACAACGGAGCGCGACCTCACCACGTATAACTAAAACTGCCTAATGCTTCAGCTAGAATTTAATAGCTCACTACGTACGTTCGCAGCAATGTGTGATGCCGAGGAACTTCTCCACGCCACTGCAGTATCCCGCTAGGGCTACCCAAGGGTCTCCAGCAGGATCATCAGCATACTTCATGCATTTCTTATTTATGTCGTCGACTGCCAGTAGTTTCATTATGCTGTATGGCGCAATGCTTGTCGGCATACTGGACAACACTGTGTGAATGATCTCCACTGCTGACGAACCACCAGCTCTTGCCTTTACCAGCCAGATAAGTCCAGTAACGGCAATCGTTATACTGCCTGCAAATAAAAGGACTGAAGCAAGACGAAAAACAAACAAACAAAAACTCATGCTTATACATATTAAGTAGAGATGGGACGAATCCAAAATTTTTCGAATCCGAATCCACGGAAGATTCTACGAATCCACGAATCTTACGAGTCCCGAATCTTTACGAATCCTTTTTAACAGTTTAAAAAGCAAAAGAAAAAAAAAAAACACTAGCAGAATCTGATACCTTTGCTTAATGAAAAACAAATTAAATAATTCTTAAGTTTCAGGAGATAATATACCCATATGGTTTTGAAACGTAATTTATTTAACATGTTATTGATCGACTAGAAGAAATGCATAAATTCTCGCTTCTGAATTATTTCTATAAAACTAAGCAACAATCAAAAGTAAAACAAGCTAGGTTACTTTTAAACTTATAATGTAACAGTTTCTACGTGAACTCTTTCAGTCCAGAGCAATGTACATAAATAAACAAACAAACAGACAAACAAGAAAACACCTGTCGGCCAATGAAGCTTTCGGCGAACTCCAGAGGCGCAAAGTTGAAAAAGAAGCAAACAAACGTGGTCGGTGGATTCGAAAGATTCGATTCGCCGCTTTGGGCACTGGGATTCGGATTCCCGAATCTCGAATCCCTGCCTAGGTTTCGAGGATTCGCGGATTGGGTTGGCACATTTCTAATAATAACTCTGATAGGTGGCATTCAAATGCAAGGCACCATCCAGTGTGGACGCCAGCAACTTCGTCCACCATCTTGGTTATGTAGAGAGTGGCGGCGTAATGGAACGTTGCTACGCCGCCGTAGCTATGTGCATCCGCGATCTTTCTCCCCCCACGCGACATAAAATGCATACACGTTGTTGTGTTCCGTTACGCAAACAGCGTGGAGCGACCCACAGCGATGGAAATAAGCCATGTGTCACGGTGCTCTCAGTTTTACGTATGCGGGTGACGTTCGAACAAATGCGGTTTGGAAAAGCGTTGTCGTTCTCCGACTGTTTAAGCAGCTGACCGATTACTTTAGCAGCTGGATCAGGTACATTGAGATGCTCCGCAAGGAACTGCATATGCTTTCAATGTAATTGTGTAGATAGGTAAATTATGTGGATAGCCGTACAGTGCCTCTTCTCCTCCCTCCGTCTCAATGTTTTGCCATTAAGCACGTCGCTTACTCGTTTCTGCGACTGCAGTGCATTCTTCCGGAACTTGCTTGGTTCACGGAGCATCAAGATATGCACAAGGTGCTATGAACACCACCCGTGTTTTCTAAACCACTCGTCTTACCCTCATGTGTCAGCTGCCGCTCGTTCAGCATAGGCAATGCGAAATTTCCACGCATAGATGTGAATCATTGAATTTCTGCGTGGTGCCCTAGGACCATCGTCAATTGTATTACAACGGCGTTGTACCACAAGTCGCTGCTGCTATAGATACAGGTATATTGTTGGTATTAATGTTGTAATTCGCTGTCACAAGTGAGAGTGTGGATATATTTTCCTATGATACGCGTATCAGTGTTATAACGGCTCGAACACGACGAGCGCACGCATTAAAATGTTTGAAGCTTGAGAGCCTCGTTCGTCTCGTTGTTCCAGCGCCATTCCATACTAGGACCGGGTCGCACTGCGTACACGTTTCTAACACACATTTCTATGAAGACAAAATGCGAAGTGCTCCGAAAATTCGACGCGTATAGACGAAAGGTGGAAAATCTCCACAATACAACAGTTAAGACTTTGCGCAGTGACAACGGAGGAGAGCACACCAGCAAGGAATTCAACCAATATCTAGCTAACGATGGCGTAAGACGCCGGCTGACCATTTCTGGCACTCCTGAGCAGAATGGAGTTTTTGAGAGAGAATGAATCAGGAAAATCGCCAGGAGATCTGTTGAGTAGGAGAAGTGAGAATAGACCACTTACGAGTATTTGGATGTCGAGCATGGAACGTGCGAATCAGACGATGCAAGGAAAAGAAATTCGACCCGAAAGCTGAAGAATGCATCCTTGTTGGTTATCCAGAAGGCGTTAAAGGCTAAAAATTGTGGAACTGGAATCGATCGTTTCTTTGTGAGTCGGGACATCATTTTTGATGAAAACTGTTTCCCCTACAAGCTTCATCAGGCAAGCACCAGTGTTGGGACATGTGATGGTCACGTCATAATCACATTTGATGTCGATGACAGCTGAAGTGCGGGCGCACAATACCGGTCAGCAAGACCGCTGTTCTATTCACGAGCAGGATGGCTCAGAACGAGTCCGTCCGCCGTCAGCGTCAGGTGACGAGGCAAGCGGTTCAGTACCCAGCAGGTGCCCAGCACGACAAATGATTGTGCTAACACGATCATAGACGATCAGACGTTCATGGAGGTTGGCGAACAAGAATCTGCATTCAAATCTTGGCCACGGCAGTCACTTAGTGATGCAAGTCACCTCCAGAGTCACACTCTAGATGGAGCCCCCTCAGTTCCGGATAAGGAAGAATGGACAGCAGCTACACAGTGGGAGTTGGATAAAAACTTTCAAAACTGGGAGCTCGTGTCACGGGCAAGAGACTGACACGTGGTGAAATGCAAGTGAGTGTTTCCTAAGAACGCAAATTGTAAATTGGAGCGGTACAAGGCACGTTTCGTGGCATGCGGATATTCCCAAGCGGAACGGATCAATTTCAAGGAAACGTTTTCATCTGTCGTGAAGCTCAAGTGTATTAGGACGTTGTTGGCCATAGCAGTAGAAAGAGACAGGAAGATTCACCAGGTCGACATCACAGCAGCGTACCTGAATGGGACACTAAAGGAGACTGCCCCAACCTTTTACGGAATGGGGTAATCACAAGGTCTGCCTTCTAAAGAAAAGTCCGTATGGGCTGCGTCTATCAGGAAGGGAATGGAATTTCACCTTCGATAAATTTCTCAAGTCAGAAGGGATGAAGAGGTCCAAAGCTGATCCATGCGTTTATGTCGTCGTAGGAGTATACGTTGATGATCTGCTCATTACGTCAAAATATGAGAGCGAAGTCGTCAAGTTTAAGGGACGTACATCGCAAGAGTTTGACACAAAGAATTTGGGAGAGGCAAGCCACATCCTTTCCAAACGGTTGAAAAGAGACAAGGGTGGGATGCTGTCGCTCGATCAGACGCTTTATGCTAAGGAGGTCCTGGAGACGTTTGGAATGCAGATGCGAAAAGAACATCATCTCCGTTGAATCCAGGAAGTATCAAAGAGCGGACAACAGCAACAAAGCAGGGGGAGGCTTGGAACACAAATACAGACAAGCAGTTCGAGCGTTTCTGTACCTTGCCGGAGGAACCAGACGAGATTCGGCTTTTGCAACTACATATGTGAGTAAGTTCAATGGGTCTCCAACAGAAGAGCATTGAAGTGGCGTAAAGCATATCCTTGGATACGTAAAACAGACAAAGAATTATGCACTCGTTTACCAGAGAAGTGGGAAGTGCATTCAAGCCCTTTGCGACTCAGACTGGACGGGCGATCAAACAGACAGAATCATCCAGTGGATACGCGATCATGTTGGCTGGTGGTGCTATATCTTGGAGTAGTAAAAAGCAGTGAACGACTGTGCTGTCAACAACAAATGTTACGCGTATCGATGTTATAACGGCTCGAGCACATCGAGCTCACGCATTAAACGGTTTCAAGCTTGAGAGCCTCGTTCATCTCGTTGTTCCACCGCCATTCCATACTAGGGCCGGGTCGCACTGCGTGCACATTTCTAACATATATAACGCCAGCAATTAGATGATCATCATTCTTGTTGCGACTCTTGTAGGTGTCCTTTCATCGCTTCTACAAAGACTCCACACTGTACAGCAAATAAGCCATAGCCATAAAAAGAGATCAGGGCCCTAACTTGAAAGTGACACAATTCACGAAATTGTGTTAAAACATTTTGGTATTTCTGACTTTATCCCTCGTGTTGCGAGCGGCCATAACACTATCAGAGATAAGGCTGTTCCCTCTGTGTTCGCGTTCAGCAAGAAGTGCAACATTCGGAAGCCGCCATCCCACCGTGCATCACCACCATGCACCTCCAGATCACGAGGTCTGGCAGTTCCAGCACAAGAGTCGATGGAATCTCCCATGCGCCCTGACATCACTGACAATTTAGATTGGTTTACCACCAGTAGCAATGCTACTCAGATTGCAGGGTCAGTAGTGGGTGATCACCAAGTGAAGACCAGGCGCAGTGTGATACCTGAGGTGTTCACGAATATGTGATGCAATATTTTAAAACAACATCTGGCTTTAGCTAGGAATGCAGCTGTGGGCTCCGAGTGGAAAAGGAGTCTCTTGCACGCCAGCACACAGAAAGAAGGTTGCGAACGTTTAATCGTTCCATTGCACGGTTCAATGGTTGTGATGAGGAAGCTATGCTGGACCATGGAGAGAATTGGAGCAATGCTTTACGTACATGCTCAGGTGACAGTGCAGGTAAACCTGGGAAGAGCCGCAAGAGGAAGCTCAGTACTGAAAACGAACTATTCTTGGTCTTGGTGAGGCTGAGGCGTGACCTCTTTGAAGTTGATCTTGCTCATAGGTTCTGCACTGCACAGTCAACCGTGTCAAGAGTATGCGTATCATGGATCAATTCCATGTGTGTTAAACTGATAACCTTTCATCTATGGGCACCAGGTGAGGCTATCGAGGCAACAATTTCACCTGAATTCATTGAGAAGCATGCATCGAAAGGAGTGGTCTTGGACGCCACTGAGATAAGCTGTGAAGTGCCATCATCGCTGCAACTCCAGTATCATACATGCTCTGTGTGATGGTCTTCAAAGACGTTTAAGGGACTGATAGGCATCTCTGCTAATGAGCTTGTGACATTTGCGTCTGAACTGTTTACAGGCTTCACTTCTGGCAAAGGATGTGTCTTAAGGAATAGCTTTCTTGACCTTAACTTTCAAGAAGGTGATGCGGTAATGGCCGACGGAGGCTTTGTGATCAGTGATCTGTCGGAGAAGAAGGGGGTGAAGATAAACCTGCCCCCGTTTTTGTTGAATTGTTGCATACAAAAGAGATGTCTTCGCTGCGAATACATGTAGAGCGGAGGATACACAGGATAAAGGGGTACCACATTTATGACAGGCCAATGCCGCTTTCTTTGGCTTCAGTGATCAATCAGCTTTGGACGGCCAGAGTCCTCTAATATAGCAGTAAGCAGCATCCTCTCTATCCGCAGTTTCTAGAAGAGCAGATACTCGTGATGGTGCATTTGCACAGCTGTCATTTTTGCCCTTGGAAAGTGTCTGTATGGCATAGCTCTCACTATTTCGCAGCATTTTGTGCGTTGCGCTCTTAGCCCTGCAACAGTATCTTCAGTGATTGACAGCCAAAGGGTGAAGAGTTGCAATATGTACTTTCTATTATTGCGTTTTTACATTGTATTCCATGCTGAACAGAAACGTACAAAGATTACTGACATACAAAAGCATCTTACATAGCAGAAAAGGCTTCTCTGAAGGGTATGAGTGACCAGGTCGTAGAAAAGAAAATAGATGTATGTCGACCAGCTATTTGCCCTGCTCAGAAGATAAGGCAGCATATCAGAGGAAAAAACAAAGTTGTCGAGCTTCAACTTGAGGTGTGCCTGCCCAGGCTGCTGCATGAAACCGAAGGCACTCAATAGAAATCCAGTTTTCGGAGTACACAACAAAGTCGGTCCATGGGCTTTCTCTTAGAGCCACCTAGGCATAGTATTCGGAGTCCCTCTTGAGACTTGGTTACTTTGTTGATCATTTTGGTTGAAGCACAAATACAATTGTTGAGACCTCATAACGTGTGTGTCACTGTTTTTTGAGTGAACAGGGACACTTTATTTCAAGTATTTCATAAGTCTCTTCCTCTGGATCATCAACAAATCTGCCTGGGCTAGCACCCAACCAAGGATACTCCGGATGGACAACAAGACCGACCGCTGTGTCTTAATGAAATGATGTAGCCAATTATTTTCATCACGGTGCTGTAGCGGTCTGCAGCAACGCCCTCATTTTGTCGCGCATATTGGACAACAGGGACACTTGCTAATCAGTTATGTATCCTGGAGTTTCTCAAAAATCGTGCCACTCGCTTTACTTTTCCCGTAGGTCAGGTATACTCCCATTCGAATTTGGCTTACCTCAGTACAGCTTGCGACATACTTGTCCGGAATCAACAGTTTGCGATTTATCCTGCCTGAGATTTACAAGCGTTGGAAGCAATGTTTCTTCTGACTAATAGAGACGTACGGCGTGCTACCCAGTAGGTGTTCGTTAGCCGAAACAAACGCTTGCAACGCTGGGGAGGTCCCGCACCGCATACACAAGAAGCTGTCCATTCCAGGCAATCATGTCGCGAGCTGTAAATCATATATGCGAATATACAGCTTATGTATATCATATACGTAATACGGGTATTTGTATGTGTCCTGGGTAGTTTATTTTTAAATGACTTTGCGTGTAGTTTTAGAACTACTGAAATATGCTCGGTACGAAAGGAAAGCTCCTAGTACTCGATATTGGAATATAGAATTTCCTATTCGATCCGTAGTCGGAACTGAATACGCAAGTAATCGTCTTGTGTATTTGAAGATTTTGTTCTAGAATAGTCTGCTGATGTCGTACAAGCAACCGTACAACACGACCGTGTGAAACAAGGGATAAAATAGTGTGACGGTTCAGTAATGGCTGGTGTCACATTGTCCTCGGTGTGTGCCAGTGCGCCAGCCGTTTCATTCTACTGGTTTGAAGTGTACTTACCTCCAAGAGTGAAGAAGATTGTAAGTATGGAGAAAGCTCCGCCTTCCGTGTCATATAGAAAAGAAGCGAGGTAGCTTATAGAGATGGTCACGCAGGCAATTGGGAAGAGCAGAACCAGAGCGGCAACTGGAAAAAAGAACCAGAACACACCTCTTTCAGCAACGGAATTGATAGAGGAGCGGAGAGGGGGTTGAAGAGGATGGACAGATAATGATAATAGGTTATTTTACGTCGTTACACTACCATGATCATAAGCGACGTCACAAGCGTCTGACTGCGTTTTGATTTTTCCCACTTGAGGTTTCTTAAACGTGCGCCATAATATCAACACACAGCACACCATATTTAAAGGAGCACTAAAAAGCAAAAACAAGTTCACTTCAAATTACGTTACACGCTATGTTAATTTCGTACTTGTTATCGTAATTCAAAACTTTGATTCAGTTATGAAGCTGCAATCAAAATTATACCGAACTCTATCTTATTTCGGCGCTAAGCAGTGAACTTCGCTTCAGCTCGTGCATAGGTGTATTTTGTCCATGCTGCGCGTGCCATGCCATGGAGCAGTCCCGGTGGAAAAGAATAGTGCGCGTTGCGAAGCAGACTGTAGTCGCTGTCCGAAAGCCGTGAAGATATATGTTGTCAGTGGAGCATTCGCGAGAGCTGTTTTGGGCTACAATTCAGAGAAGCGCTAGTGAAAAATGGAGGACTGCACACCATGCCGCGCATTCGCGGAACACTACGATCGGACCCTTCCAAAACCCACACGTCCACCATAGGTATGCGCACGCTTCTCCTGCTGTCTCATTGGATGACGCCAATCTTTGCCTCCTGGGGATGCCTTTCGTTGCCGCCAAAGACTGCTCTGTTTTCATTGGGTGTTTCTTGTAAACGGTAGTGTTGTGTCAACTAATTTTGTCTCAAGTGTACTAATTGGAACACGGACCTTCAGTTGAGAACAAGTTGTGTTTGCATTTTAGTGCCCCTTTAATGTCCCACGCGGAAGATGGCGCGTAAGCGACTTGTACCCTGCTACAAAGTTGCTAGCGTCTTCAACCGTTATCTACCCTACAAGGACGGGACCCACGTTTAGAAATCCCGAAAGTCCGAGATTCTATCCTATTACGAAGCGCTGATGAGATGCTAGTGGAAGAGCCCCATGAAGGGCACCGATGCCATTTTGAACAGACTGCCCTTCTAGCTATGGCTCGAAATCCCAAACTTTTGTAGATACTCGGGTTTTCGGGAAATACGATACAGTGCGAGTTCGCTGTTATTCCCGCGGAACCTTCTAGTGGAGGAACACACACACGCGCACACACACATAAACACACACAAGACAACGCCACTCACAGAACGAAAGTTTCGCCGCGTATTATATTGAGCTTTCGCACCGTGCAGGGATATCCAGTTTGCACTGGAACGCGTCTCTTCTTGTCCGCAACGGTATACCTTGTTGCCGCGCCCGGCATTTTTTGCCGCAGTTAGCAGTGCACGCGACTGGTGCGCTTTGCTCTTCTCCCCTTTAAGTCCACAGTAATTGTTGTGTTCTGGTCTGGAGCATACCAATCTATTTTCTCCAACGGCTGTCGCAGCTTTTTGTTTCCACTTTTAAAACATACCAAGTCATGGAGATTAAAAGAAGAAGAAAGAGAAATTCCGCAGTGAGAGAGAGAGAGAGATTCTGCAATATGCGTGTGGCCTTATGGATCGGAAAGCTCGCGATTTCGTAGAATTTTAATCCAAGTTGAGGGGTGTTCTTGGTTATAGCCTGCGCGATCACATAAGTCAACAGGTGACCTGTCGTAGAAGGCGAGGTAGGATCGGCTTCGAATTGCAAATGATAGGTTTAGGGGGCGCTCGAAACCAAAAGACGGTAAAACATAGTTTTTTTCTTGTCACTCGTACGACCGCCTATTCATTATCCAGGAAGCTGAAATTCATTATCCCATCGCGGGATTTGACCTCGTCAAATTCCGAGGTTCAGGAATCCGCTTCAAGCCGTGGAGAAGGAATGTGTCTGTTCGAATTTCGGCGGATCTCTTCCTTCGTGTCAGGATGGCTAGAATCATCGTCCTTGCACAAGAATTCACGTTACTTCATGCAAAATACGCAGAATCTCAAAACACACAAACATAAAAAGTAAATGTAGGATGTCTTGACTAATCACTTAAACTTTGACCACGGGGATCGATTCGGCTGCCACGCGTAGCATATCTTTACGTACAAGCGAAGTGAAAAGTTGTTGTTTGATATTTACCTTTCGTACTTGTGTAAGTGTCGTTGTGAAAACTAAAAATAATGCAGATGATAATCCAGGTCACAACAAAAGTGACGGCATCAAAGAAGAGGTTGGAGAACCAAAAGAGGACGCTGGACATTCCGCTCATGAGTTGAAGCGCCTTGAAATTGCTGGTACGTTCCATGATGGCAAAGAGGACTGTCACACCCACAGTGAATGACGTAATCAATGGAAACCCCACACCGCGTAGCATGTTTGTAAATAAAGAGCTTGTGAAGTCCACCATCACGTCCACGGCGCTAAAGTTATTGGTACTAGTATCGTTGTACATGGTGGAGTCAACGACTACTGTTGCCGTTATCTGAGCCATGACCTCACCGGATACTGACCGTAGAACTGCTGTGTTTGCCAGTAGCAGAGTGAGAACTTGACTAGCCCCGTAAAAAGGGTTCCACCACGCCACAATTCTGAAACATATTAAAAGAGGACACTGTACCTGCAACAAGTATTTCACCATCCCAACTACGCAGTTACGGAACATAAACGCAATACACACAGATGAAAAAATAACAGACATAAAATGTGGCTGTTTTCCTGCTGATGCGACAAGGAGTAAAGCGACAGGACTCGGTGAGCTACTAAGGGAAGGCGGGAATAGTACAAATTGCACGTAATGGTTTGCAGATATGGGCCAACTGTAGGAGCAGAACTGCAATGAGTTATTATTTAGTGCTAGAGGTAATAACCTGCTGTGGGATTCATCGTAAAGTAGTGGTCACCCGATGTGAAATTGAAGGAACAGCGAGCCTGTAGTTGGTCGTCCTGTCAGTTCAACGAGTGCTCGGGGACGGGCAGGGTATAGGGTAATCTGTGTTGGAGCGGAGCAAATGTTTGCAGGATTTTCATGCTCACTCGCGTGAAAGACGTAATTTTTAGGATATCCCTCGAAGCGTCAATCCTGAAGATCAGCTCGGTAGACTTTCTAGAAACGCGAATTTCTAAAAAAAAAAAATAAAGCAGAAGAGGAAGTGGGGTTCGGCCACCACGCGTTCGCGCCTATACAACCACATGAGTGATCCGTGAACCACCGTTTATTCATGTCGACAGCACACGAAAAAACGAATCAACACGTCGCTCTCCCGCCTAGGCAGCCTACCAAAAACGCTTTTTGCCCAGGATTCCCGTGGCGCCATCTAGCGTCTTCGGAGACCAGCTTTCGGCACATAACTAAGGAACTTCCGTGGAGGTGTCGCAATAACACTATCGCATTCAAAGCTTGAAAATTCAGTACCTGTTACAAGTGGTACCTACCAAGAGATACACGTGCACAACACAGGCCGCAAAAAATTATTAGAAAAATACGCAGCATGGTGCTGCGCAGCTTGTGCACAGGCTGGGCGCTATAGTTCAATTATTCATAACTGAGTGGTTAGCACGAACTGGTCCAGGGTGATGACCAGAAGAATGAGTGTCTGTCGTTTGTTAAGATAATTACCCTAGGGAGATAAATGCTGAGAGAGTGTGAGAGAAGCGGGACGCTTATCCATGTGCGGAGCATGCCCTAAAAGCGATTCTCTCTCCAGTGTGTTCACATACACACCACATGTGTTCATTACACCCGCATGTTCGACAGTGGACGGCAAGGTGTCCTGAGGCAGTTGAATTGGATACCGCTGCCCTATGCTCACGCAGCCGTGTGTTGAGGCAGCGCCCCGTTTGCCCAATATATCGTCGTTCACATGAGAGCGGTATGCTGTAAACTACTTGCTGTCGGCAACTCACAAAAGCTTCTTTTTTGTGCTGCACTTTACATTCACCTGTGGGCTTAGGGTTGTTGACTCTAGAACACAAAACCTGGAGCTTCACAGGAGCAGTCAAAACTACTGGAACCCCATGCCTTTTAGCCACATTTTTGAAATTGTGAGACAAGGTATGAATGTATGGCATTATTATAGGCCTGCCCCTCAATTCGCTACGCAGCCTTCTCGCCTTGCCCTTTACCTTCTGCAATACGATCTGAGCAACGTTCTGCAAAAGTGAAAGTGGGTAGCCTACCTCCATCAACTTCTGGACCTGAGAGGCGAAGCTGCTTTGTATTTGGTGTTCACATGATTTACTCAAAGAAGACCAAAGAGCCGTTGACGCAATTCCCCTTTTAACCAACTTGGTGTGGCATAAATCAAACGGTACGACTCCTTTTTTAGACCTCGGACTGTGCTGTGCTGTGTGTGCTGTTCCGACTCAAATTCATGTGACTCAAATTCGCGTGAGCATAGGGGAGCGGTGTCCAATTCAACTCCCTCAGGACACCTTGCCGTCCACTGTCGAACATGCGGGTGTAAGCCACTTTTTGGACACACAGAGGTAAAAGCTATGCTCAAACAAAATATAGCAAGGGAGGTAGCTGAAGCATCTTTAATAATACAGAACGGGGATATGTGTGTAAGCCAGCCGTCCATTGACCTTACTTTGGAAGAGATAGCATATATGCATACGATGTAATCTTTGATGTGATAATAATATGATGAACTTTGATGAATAATATGCTCGGTACTTTGTCAGCCATGCGTGGCATGTGTGAAATTGTTAGATAGTGACGGGTTTTTTCTTTAAGCATGTGTGTTAACAAGGGGGGGGGGGCAGTGGATCTTATTCGTGCTTCAAACCTGTTCATCGTAAATGCTTTATTTTCCTTGTCCGTCTCGAAATAAATTTTCTGTCAGTTGTGAGTAAGCAGCCGTGGTGTCAACTTCGTTCTTCCTTGTGTGTTTCTTGCTGCATTCAACAGTATGTCAAGATACCAGCTACCCCAACTTCGTACACTGCTATGGCAGACACAAGCACTAAAAAAGGCAACGACGCAGAGAGCTGGCGCGCATACTATTTTTTATATCTCAGTGACAACATAAAAGTGATACATTAAGGCTGAAAGGCCATCCGGATCATAGCCGAAGCTAGTGCTATCCGTAGAAACATGCCAAACAAATATATGACAGCAGTATACACTGAACCCCAATACTACTACACTAAAAATATGCAAGTCACAAAAATCGTAAACAGTGTTATCTATGTTGATTCAAGACCAGTACTGTGAAGTAAGTGCCTATGTAATGCTAATTTAAAGTTCCTAGATGAAATTACAGATAGTGGTAAGGAATTCCACTTAATTACGCCTTGGTATTGTAAAGTACGCATCGCATGCTCATTCGCTTGTTGTTGTACTAAGAGATGATGCCCTAACACGGAGCGGCTCGTGCGAGTTAGAGGAAAATGAAGACCTAGAACTAGCCCTTCAGTAATAATACATTTCCTTATCATCAATACAGTCCTTTCAAAACACAATGTGCTAAATGGCAGAATGCGCAGTGTTTCATACAAAGGTAGACATGATTGCCTAGGATGTGCATTCAATATTGTGCGAATTATACGGTTTTGAAGAAGTTCAATGGGTCTTAAGTATGATGATTCAACGCAATATAAGAGGTGACCTTGGACTAATGAGAAATACAAAATTCTTAAGACAGCCAGAGGGAAGATTTTGCTCACCCTGTACAAAGCGCCACACGCTTGAGATAACTTAGAACATACTTGTGAAATATGTGGCTTCCAGTTAAGATGGAAGTCTAGCACAACACCCAGGTACTTAATACTATTAAGGCGTTCGATGGGTAAGCCCTTGATGATAATATTAAATTTTGATAAGTCAATACTTTTACGATGCGAACGAAATACTATGTATTTTGTCTTCGATATGTTTAACTCAAGGGCATTGTTTTCTAACCATTCGAGAAGCAATGGCATAAGAGAATCAATGTTGGTTCGAATTGTATCTATACATTTGCTGGTAAAAAACAACGCCGTATCGTCAGCATACATAAGGCAATTTGAAGACATTCCACTAGGAAAGTCATTTACGTACAAAATAAAGAACAAAGGTCCCAGGGCCGAGCCCTGGGGGACGCCAGTATGTATTGGGAGTGACGAAGAGTGGTGTCCAGCAATAGATGGTTCTATTGCTGAGGTAACTAGAGAAAAACTCGAAAGAATGGCCTCTTATACCATATTTAGACAATTTAGCGAGGAGGATATTGTGTTGAACTGTATTAAAGGCCTTCTTCAAGTCTAAAAAAATGCCAACACAGTATTCACCTCTATTAATAGTACTGTTGATAATTTCAGTTGCTGAAAGTACAGCAGTAGCTGTGGACCTCGACCTGCGAAACCCATGTTGGTTTGGGCTGATTATATTGTTTTTCAAAGAAAGTTGTCAAACTAGAGAACAGTAATTTTTTGAAAATTATGTTAAGCGCGCTTAACACGGAGATTGGGCGGTAATTAGTTAAATTATTATAGTCGCCATTTTTATATACTGGTACCACTCTAGCACTTTTAAAGATAGCTGGATAGGAGGTGAACTTAAGGAGGCGAATGCATGTGTTGACGCCGTGTCTGAAGAAGTTGAACTAGAAACACTCATAAGGAAACGTAGATGGGTAGAAATCCAGCGAACCGGTAGAGATGTAGGAAGGGAGTTGCCTCAGGACAGAAGCCGCCGATATTTCGAACAGAGACTGTTCTTCTTCTGGGCACCGTCCTCATCATTGGCATGGTATTTAAAGGGTTAGGTGTGACGTGTTTAAAGTTTCATGCGAATTGTGGGTCAACAGCCCGGAGGGAAGAAAGGGTCCGTACGGGCTTCTACGGCCGGAGTGAATGGCTGCTTTGTTAGAGTATGGAGGGGATTATGTGAACGTAGTGATCTAGGCTACAGTCCAGTTACAGAAAAATGGAAGGTTCACGAACACGTGGACGAAACGGGACAACAGACAAGAATTGGCAAGCATAGTGAAAGATAAGGAGGTTAGTGGTTACGTGGGGAAAATTCCAGAACAAGCAAAGTTTTTTTAAATATATATTTGTAATACAAAGTTGTGGCATGCAATAAAGAAAGCAGAAAGCAGTGGTCATGCAGAACATAACAGATGATAATGGAGGTAGAAGGGAAAAGCATATTTTATTTGTGAAGTGTTTCTAGGGTGCCTTGCGATTTGTTCATACCAGACGGGTGAAGAGCGTTGAACTTGTATATGAGATAAGACTCCCTATCACGTCTGTCACGTGTGGATCTAAACCCGGTTTCTAGAATATATAGTTTAATGTTGTCAAAATTGTGACCAGGAACGTTAAAGTGTTCGGCGACTGCTTTGGGGAGTTTGTTGGACGTGTCGGTTCTGTGTCCGGTAAGGCGGTTGTTCATTTGTTGGCCGGTTTCACCGATGTATTGCATAGAGCAGTCGCCGCATTCAATGCAGTATATGACATTGGAGCTTGTGCATGTGAATGCGTGGTTAACGGGGTGGGTGTAATTGCTCGCAGTGCTTTTGATGGAGTTAGCGTGTTGAACGTGCTTGCATGTTTTGCAGCGCGGGAGGTTGCAGGGCCGTGTTCCCGTGTACGGGGCGCTCGTTTTGCTGATTTTGGCATTGACCAAGGAGTCTGCTAGGTTTTTTGCGCGTCGGTATGTCACCTGTATGGGATGGGTGAATATATTGCTAAGTCGGTCACTGCTTTGGAGGAGGGGCTCGTGCTTCTGTAGAATGGCTTTGATGTTTGGAAGTGCGTTGGAATATCTTGTGATGAAGCTTATTTGGCACGCGTCAGGATTTTTTCGATTTTCCAGAACCTCGTTTCGATCGAGTGTGAGTGCCTTGCGACGGAATTCGGTTAGGAGAGAGTCTGGATAGTCCCTTTGGGCAAGTGTACTGCAGAGTTCGTCAAGCTTCTCAGCGTAATCTGTGTCGTTTGAACAAATTCTGCGTAGTCTTACACTCTGCCCATTTGGAATTCCAACCTTACAGTGGCGCGGGTGGTGACTCTTGAAGTGAAGGTATTATTGTTTGTCAGTTGGCTTTTTGTACAGGGTTGTGATGAGGTTGCCGTTGTCTAGTGATATTGTGGTGTCGAGGAAGTTAATTAAGTGAGCTGACTGTTGTGATGTGAACTTTATGGTGCTATGCGCGGTGTTCAGTAGATCTACGAACTTTTGAAATTCATGTTCCCCGTGTTCCCATATTATCAGTATATCATTTTTCAGTATATCACATATTATCAGTATCGAAGGTACACAGTGGATTTTAATGAGAGGGCGCTGAGATCTTTGTTTTCGAACAAACCCATGAATATATTTGCGTATGTGGGTGCAACAGGTGTGCCCATACTTGTACCGTGTAATTGTAGGTAGTATTGGCCATTGAACTCGAAGTAGTTCAGTTTAAGAACCAAGTCCATTAGAGCGAGTATGGTTTCCGTGTCTTTTCTGGTGTTTGTTGTAGAAAGGGTATTGCAGAGGGCTGTGATTCCGTCGTTGTGTGGGATGTTAGTCTACAGTGATGTCACATCCAGCGTGGCTAGTATTGTGTCCCTACCAAATGTACGAGTGTTGTTTATATCTCTGATTATTCTGAGGAGGTGGGGTGTGTCTTGTACATGCGATGGCAGTGTTGTCGGAATATGGTTTAAATAGTGGTCCAAGAATTTCGAGAGTCTTTCTGTTGGTGTGTTGTTATTAGATACAATTGGCCTGCCGGGGATGTCAGCCGTATAGAGCTCGTTGGCATGTACCTTGTGGATTTTGGGCAGTAAATAGAAACGACCTGCGCCTGTGTTTGGTGGGGTGAGATATCTGAGGTCATCACGTGTGATGAGCTTTCGTTCGTGGAGGTCCTGTATGGTATGTGTTATTAGAGCCGTGTACTCCTTTGCTGGGTCATGGTCCAGTTTGAGGTAGTGTTGCGTATTGTTGAGTTGCCTATGAGCTTAAGAAATATATTTATCTGTGTGCCAGATGACGATACTCCCCCCCTTATCTGCGGGCTTGATGATGATATCATCTCTATCAGCTAGCGCTTTGATGATGTCACGGTGTGTTTTAGTGAGGTTGTGACCACGCGAGCTTTGGGAAATACTGCGAAGGATGTCGTTGCTTACTTGTTTAATGTACAGGTCTAATGCGGGTTCTCGGCAGTGATTTGGTGTCCAGGTTGATGGTAGTCGGAGGTAATTCTCTAAGGCGTAGCCGTCTCGCAAAGTCTGATATGTCTTTGTGGATTTCGTATTCGTTAACAGAATTGAGTGTAGCGCAGAATGTTAACCCCCTAGAGAGGACTTGTAGTTCGTCGCTGGTTAGTGAGCGTGATATATCTATTACGGTGCTTGCGTCAGCGTTTTCTCGGGGTGAGTCAGCGATGTTGCGGTGAGTTGTGGTTGTGGTGCTGGAAATGATTTGTTCGGCTGCTGCGTGTGTCATGTTAGTGGGTCCGGTATCCGTGTCGTTGTTGGAATTAGGTTTTCCGAGTTTTGAGTGTTCCTTGTTAGCTAGCTCGCGATTGAGTTGTTGAATGTGTAGTTCGAGAGTGTTTGCCTCCGCGTCGGTGAGACTGATATTGTTCATATGGGCCTGGAGACACATTTGACACAGAGACAACAGTCGTACATTTGGTAGGGACACAATACTAGCCACGCTGGATGTGACATCACTGTATACTAACATCCCACACAACTCATAAGGAAAGTTTCACGCACTGCACATGAGAGCCAACCATGCAGATATGCACATGAAGCACACATGTTAAGCAGGACATATTCGTGCAGAGATTTAGAACAGGGGGATATTCATGAAATAGAGCACAGGGAAATGCACTCAACTAACATGCGCTTGGTTCACTGTGGTGCTGAAGATAGCCAGGGCGAAGCACTCCTAGAAAACCTATCTAGCAGCGATCCATCTTCTGATGAGGATCAACAGAGACCAACTGGCTCTGACAACAACACCGTGTCGCAACTGAGAGAATGGGTTGTGAACAGAACATCTCCCGCACCTTGGTAGATGCAATACTCAAAATACTTAAATACCGCATTCGAGAGCTTCCAACTACATCACGATCACTGCTCTGCACACCGAGAGTGACAACACTGGTGCATTTTCCGAATGGTCACTACGTGCATTTTGGCATTCTCTCGAATTTGAAGTTCTTCATGGAACAATATGGTGTCACCCGCAGATACTCATTGCTGTTGTCATTCAACATTGATGGCCTACCGTTTTTTAAAAGCAGTTCGACGGGATTTTGGTGTATCCTCGGACAGATCCAAAGCGAAGGTCCATTTCAAGAGCACCCCTTTGTCTTTCCTGTTGGTGTGTTTTGTGGCCAAGGGAAACCACCTGTCACAGATTTTCTTTCCCGTTTTGTTACTGAGCTTGGAGACTTGCTTTCTAGTGGGTTTGAGCATGAAACCTCCACAGTAATGGTGTATTTGAAAGCAGTTATATGCGATGCTTCAGCTCGTTCTTATGTGAAATCCATCAAAGGACACGCCGGGTCATATGGATGTGAAAATTGTACAACACAGGGGGTATACGATAGACGCATGATTTTTCCGGACTTCGAGTGTCCCCTTCGCACCGACGAATCATTTGAATTGCAACTGCAGCCTGAGCACCATACTGGTACATCCCCTTTAACTGCGATACAGCTTCCAATGGTGACTAAATTCCCATTGAATTATATGCACTTAGTCTGTCTCGGTGTAACAAAGAAGATGTTAGACTCGTGTCTGCATGGTTCTGAGGGCTATAGGCTCCACACAAGTAGTGTTGCTGACATTTCAAGAGCCCTTGAAGACATTAAATCTGAAGTTCCTTCTGACTGCCCTCGAAAGTGTAAAGGCTTGCATGAGGTAAAAACGTAGAAAGCCACCGAATTCAGATTTTTTCTACTCTATGGAGGACCGGTAGTACTGCGAAACATTCTGTGTGCTGATATGTATAAGCATTTTCTTGTGCTGCATGCTGCTGTTGCCATCCTTGTCAGCTCGTCACGTACACACCTGTTGGACTATGCTGAGCAGCTCCTACTTTACTACGCAAAACAATGTGTTTTGCTCTATGGAAGACCGTTTGTTGTGTACAATATGCACTCTTTGGTACATTTAGCTAATGACTGTCGTCTCCATGGGGTACTAGATTCCTTCAGTGGATTTCCATTTCAGAATTTCATGCAAGTCTTGAAGCGTCACGTTCGGCCCGGTCACAAGCCTCTCGAGCAGCTCCACAGGCGAGTGACTGATACATGGCAACGAGGCCATTGTCTGCTCAGTGTCGAAGTAGAAAAAACGGCGCAGGCTGTGAAGTGGTTACGAGCTCCAGTCACGCTCGTGGACCTTTAGTTGAGGGCTGTCATGAGCAATATAGCAAAGCATACTTGTTTGGGTCCCTAATAACGACTGCTCGAAGGGACAGGTACTTGCTGCTTTTGGATAGACGTGTTTTTGTGGTGCATAACATTGTAGTGCGTGACGCAGTGCCAGTGTTCATAGGGAAGGTATTCCAGCCGTGCCACAATTTGTATGAGTTTCCTTGCCCGTCTTCGCTACTATCCGTGTTTCTCGTCTCTGGCCTGGAGCACTCGTTTACAGCTGTGCACAGTTCAAACCTTATTTGTAAGGGCATGTGCCTTCCTTGTGGCGAGGAACTGGTGCTTTTTCCTTTGTTTTACTTTTAAGTTTTCAAAGAGTGACGTAGTTCGTGTTACTTGTTAGTTTTCATCTCGTGGAGTTCTTAAACGACCGAAGCACTTATGTGGTCTCATCGCACTGGGTTTATGAATCAAGAGCTGGGTTATGTTCCTATTGGCCATTCAAAGCATCAAAGCTTGAGATGCTAAAGCTACTAAAGAGTCACCATTTGCCTGAGCCCTCATGGAAATCCCACAGGAATTGGGTTCTTTTTAACAACAGGTAAATAGAAAATGTTTGTTTTCTGACACACTTTTGAAATAATACTACCTTGTAACTCCTTGTTCTAAATTTTGTTGTCATTAAATTATCACTACCTGCAGAGAACATTGATGAAGCACATGCGAAGTTGGCCGTGGCAGAAGATACTTCAGATTTGGAGACCGACACTGAACAACACAACAGGTCACGGAAAGAGCGGAAACGCGTTATTTTTTCTGGGAGTGACAGTAACTCAGAGGAAGAAGAAAACAAACAAGTAGCCAGGAAGGCAGCAAAGCGCGGTGAGCAGGTTAATACCGTATATTTCAGATAAGTTAGCTTGTTGTTTTGTCCAAGCCCGTAAATCCTAATATTAAGCTCTCAGTACCACGCCTGCGTGTATAGTTACCGTATGCTCAGCTAGCTAATAGTAGTTACGAGACCCATATTACTACCCCTAAGAGCAGTTCTCACCCACAAAAAATAGAGCTGGACGATAAGTTTGCATCGGTGATGTTTAAGCTTTCGCGTATCATGAAAAACCGTGAAATGTCAACTATGAGCAACGCTCAGGCACATGTTATCAAGTATCGACAAGCTCATGATTTGTGTCTTAGCGCATGCAGTCGCTCGTGCACGGACGATGACAGAAAAACAGCTTCCGCCACCCCCTCCTGTGCCACGTGTAGCGGAATTTGTACGTCCCCACCTTGTTCAGCATCACGAAGGACACCATATGGGTGACAGTGATGGTATGCATCATTTGAAGCAAGTGCGACTATATGCTGTTGGGATGCACAAAGTGTAATCGTAATTATTATCGTGACGTGCTAATTTTGCAGACGATATTAATCTAGACTGTCATCCGCCACCTCCTATTGATTCCCGGCCAGCAATTCTCCACTTATGCTCCCCTTCCAATAGTGCTGGTGAGTGTTCTAGACACGTGGTCAAACTGTAAGCTGTGATTTGCCAAGTAAGTTTCCCCTAGCATCTCAAGACCGTCACCACATGTAATACCCGCAAAACATTGTTTCATCAAGTGTCTAGTCTGACGAATACTTTCTTTTAGGTGGTTCACCAATACGCAGTGTGCCAGAAACATCAAGTCGTAGTCTCCAGAGCACTGTGTACGCTTCCACAACATTAGAACGATCGGGTAAGGCTCCAATAATAATGATGGTCGTTATGGTGCTGACAATGCATAACTAGCTAACTTGCGTTTACGTCTTCTTCAATACTAATAATGAGTTCTAGGCCAGCTCTATTAGAAAGCGCTTTCACTGAGCACATCACAATTTTACCTGTGTGTGCTCTCAGCAAAACATTGTTTCGTCAAATGGCATGTCTTAAGAACACTTTTTTAGGTGGTGCACACATTGGCAGTGCTCTACAGGCACCAAGTCGTGGTTTCCAGAACACTGTCTGTCCTCCTTCCACAATATCAGAACAGTCAGGTAAATGAATAATCATAGGACCGATTCCGTCGGCAAACCTTTTCACTGGTCATATTTCGCATGCGCCAAATGTGAACTGCTGGAATAACGTCATCCTATAAGCTTGTTTGAAGAATTCTTTCTTTTTAGGTGCTGCGTACATAGACAGTGAGTCAGAGAGACCAAACCCTGATTTTCAAAGCTCTGTGCATACGTCCTTCAGAACATCACAAGGTATGATAAGAGACTGATAACCAGCTGTGGCTTCACTTCCAAGCTTCGTTTTGGTGGGTGTATTTCTGAAACCTCCCACCGTATGCGCCGCCATCATAATCTTGCATTATCAAGCGGAACGCAAAATACACTAGAGAATGAGAGCTATACCTTGTTGCCACAGCTATTGGAGACCACTTGTGCACTGGAATTACGGCTGAAAGGTATGGCTACCTGGGAGTGCATGTCGTTGCAGACATGATGTGTGATTGCGCTTCTTGTTTTTACAGCCTTTGAAAGCAAGGTGTTTTTGCACATCAGAGAAATAATAGCACACCTGAAGTACCTTAAAGGGACTCTGACCAGAAGTTCGACAAATCTTTCGTTTGCATCTATTACGAAGGTATAATATGCTTCCAAGCCACACACGAAATATTTTGGCTGTGCCCGGCGGCAAAGTTTGCCAAACGGGGAGCTGAAAACCGGCTTCGCCTTTCCTCCTCAACTCGCGCAATCGGGGTCAAAATCTAGCCTCTTTGTAGTGGACATCCGCCAGTTTCCGTGTGCGTGACGAAAGCACGAGGTCCACGTTTCATTGGGCGCCCGGACCTGTTGTTAGTTCTGTTGTCTGACCGGTCTGTTGTCTGACCGGTTCTGTTGTTAGTGAGTTTGTGAGAACGCCGGCATCCGTCCGGAAAGCTATCTTCAATATGGACGTCGAAGGAAGAAATGCGGAGACTTCGAGCCCGGAACTTCTTTCTGACCTTTCTGCGATCGAGAAGAAAATTCTGCGTGCTGAACAGCTCGGTAGGCTTTCGAAACGTCGCCGATGCCGCGAATGCGAGACGAAGTTAGAGCTCTACGAACATCGGTCACAGATGAAGCAAAGAGCATCAGTCGCCTGTCTTCGACAGGCAGGTAAGCGATGAGCTTTTTAACGCACACTGTGATCGAACATGTAAACGTTCTCTGAAATTTCGTGATCTGATATTTAATGCGCACTTGATGTTCATGGTGCTGGTGTGGGGTGTGTCATAATGCCGAAGGAGATCGAATGCTTGTGCTGCAAGGAGCTCGAAAACACTGCCGAAGATTTCCAACTACTATTCTTCAATATGACTGTCCTAGGGTCGCATATTGAACTCCGTGGGCAGCGCGAACCTAGGAGCGACTATATTCACAAGTAAGTCACATGTGTCCTTGTCGAACGATGTTAAAATTCTGGCGCCCAAAACTGGTTTGGTCCTGCATTGAAGTCGTTAAAAACTCCAGTACAGGGCGCATCACATAAAAAGACTATACAGTACACAACTCTGAACTGGAGAAAACCAATATAGGCAATTTTGTAAGTGTCAGTGTGCTGTTCCTGAGTCACGTGTTTATGTATTGCCCTGTGCATAAGGTTTTAGCGTAGGTTTTTAGCGATATTGAGTGTTCTTGATTGTCGATTCAGTGAAAAGTAAAACAATGTTGGTTTCTAAAAGAACACAGCATGTCGCTATTTTTTTAAATTGGCCCTTCAGTGCTTCATGTGAATGCAAGAATGGCATCCCCTAAACAATAGGCAATGAGAATGATTACTGTGTTTCTGTGTAGTAATGTACAGGGTGTGGGCAGGTAAACTGCAGTTGCTCTCAGGTACATGTAGAAATGACACTATACAGACACTGTACTGTAACCGGTTACCTGTTTGCCTAAACTATATATTTTATGTCTTATGCGCCAGGAAAACCTGAATCATCATCATCATCATCATATTTTATGTACATCTGTGTAGACGATGCAGATACACTGCGTATCGCCAGTTTGCAAGGTGAGTATGGCACAAGCTTCGGAAAAACAAGAGCGTGGTCATCCCAGCCTGTGCAATGAAGAGGGTCTGGCAAGCCTTTCGCACAGAACATGCCACAGGCTTCAAGTACCCAAGATCCTAACTGGAGGTACCTCTTCGCACAGCTCGTCTATCGCATTTAAAATATTTCAGCATCTGTATTTAGGATGATTTATAGCTCTCAGGATGATGCATGGTTCATGAGTTCAATATGTTGTGTTGAAACACAATACTAGTCCTTTTTAATGAGTCTTGCAGAACAATAGATGAGCACTCCTTTCGTGACATTGTGTACCATTGCTACAGTGAACAATTTCTAGAGCAAGACTGATGAACGAACGAAAAACAGAGTACGTCTTCCAAATATGTATGTTCCTTGTAACTTCCGTATTTGTTAAGTGACTCATGTTGATGTCCCCCCTCATGTAATGCCTGTGAGGGCCTTTGAGATATATTCATAAATAAATATCAAAACGGGAAAAAAATGTAACACCTATCCTCTCTTTTTGTAAATGATACATAAACATTCTCAGAAGACTTGTTCATAGTCACACTTTGCCTCATTTTGCGTAAAGCCTAGTTCCACCTCTTACATCATCTCCACATCTTCAATCTCCAAAGCAGTACAAGGCTAAAGTAATCAGCTACTACATAAAAAGAAGGAGGGGGAGGAAAACAACAGCTAGCACATCTAAAATTCGAAGAAACCCTACTGCTTTCACGGGGCTACTCACGGCTCAGTCCTGAATCAGATCCGGATGGAAAACAGCTTTTCTGGGCCTCAGTGATAGATTCCCTTGATTGCACTGACTGTGAGGCACAACTCATTGGCTTGGTGGCAAGTGGGCTTGCATCTGATAGTACAATTTGGAATAAAGGGAGCAAGGAACATCTCTCTACGGTCTTAAGAAGGATATCAACATTACCTGGCAAGGTACAGCATTTCATGTTGCTTTCAGTAAGTACGACACTCCTCATAGCAGTTACCATTCGTGTTGGGAAAGCATGCTGAAGTTAGCTCAGGCAGTGCATCCAGAACTGTCAATCAGGTTCATAAAGAGCACCTGGTGAGAGGAACAGCAACAGTGTCCAGTAAAGACTCTCCAGGAATTTTGCAGGTTTGGGGGTCACACCTTTTAATAGTGTCGATGGAAAGCAGGGTGTGTGAAACACTAATCTCTGGTAGATGATTTCTTGTTATTTATAACCAGGTACCCATGTTCTAGTAGCCTAGAAAAAGCCTTGGCTTGGAAAAAGCTTGGTAGAGGAAATTGCTAATGAATCTGAGTGTCTTTTGTGGAAACAGGTTGTAACTGCCTTTCTGTCCACCCTTATTAGTTGCCCTACCAAAAGCAAATATGTAATGCTGTACACCATATCTGATGCTAGCACACTAATTGCTTTGAGTGTTCTCAGGCTTCTGAAATGGAGCTACCTTGTACATACACTGTGCCATGTCGGCAAGGACATAAATCAGACTGCCTTTATTTTTTTAAATTGGCCCTTCAGTGCTTCATGTGACTGCAAGAATAGCATCCCCTAAACAATAGGCAATGAGAATGATTTCTGCAATGTATTGAGCTTTGTAAAACAACAACTTTATTTAAAAATATATTCCAAAAGCCGGGTGACGACCTCATAATGTAGCGTCCTTTACTGCAAACACCGCTCAACACAACGATTAAAAACAGAGCGTAAACGTTTTGTCGCCTATCCGGGTGGCATGATCAGTACAACAGAGGCCAAAGACGAGCACATCAGCCTATCTAAGAGGGCATCATACACATCCGATAGGGGGCCACGGTTTGTATTACAGGCTGAAGCATCAGACCTGATAAAGCAGGATTGTAAGAACTTTCTAGGGCCCCATCGCTAGTCATGTGCAAAGGTTACTGCAAAATATATGTCCCTTAGGACAGCAATGGTAGACTAATTCAGACGTGGTTAGTTAAGCTAAGCATTAGTAGCTTTGGCAACGTCCCTTGTGTGCTCTTTTAGTCTTGTCCCACATCTTTTGTCTATCTCGCCAATGTAGGTTGCATCACATTCTATGCACTCAACTTGATATGCACAGTCAAAATGCCTGATGGGCACAGTGCCCTCCAAATAGCGCATGAAATACGTTGGATGAAAGGAATGCGCACCACCGATTTGACTCCTTTGATGTTGTTTTTGATTGTTCTCTGTTGTAGGGATGATGCCACCTGGATAGGCAATGAAACGTTTACTCTCTTTATTCTTAATTGTTGTGTTAAGCCGGTGTTCTCATTAAAGGATTTTACATTATGAACTTTGTTTGAATGATGATTAGTGGCGAGCTTCATACGCTGGGCCTCTACTCTAACAATTGCTTGTGGTAGTGTGGCGAAATGGAATAACGAGACTTGTAAACAATGTACTTGGCAATACATTTATTTATCGCTCATTGGTTGAAGAACCTAGTGTGGGGTTACATAACGGAGGGGCATGTAATCATACATGACCGATCACCAAAAGGCCTTGCTTTTGACTTGATTAAAATGTGAAGCGATTCTAACATAACAAATGCTGCATGGTGGCGATATGATAGGTTCTCCTCACGAGTTGTCGCCACGGTTACGGTTAGTTGAGAAACTGCACATCCAGGTAGCAGGATCAAATTTTAATTAGGCTACTTTGGTCAACACGCGAGCATACAGCACAGTGTCAAAAGCCCTTACAAAATAAAAAAAATACTACATCTACATGGACCCAGAAATCAAGACAGTTTAAAATGCTGTGAACGAATTCCACTACGTTATTTTTGCCTGAATACCCTTTTCTAAAGCCATGCTGGAATTTAAAAAATAAATCGACAGACTCAACTTGGTTGACAACGTGGTAGTACATGATGTGCTCCATTAGTTTACAGGGAACCGTAATTTCATCTTTCGAAGGCGGAGGAGCAGCTACCACGACGCTTCGTCATCTCAATGCCTCGGAGCGGCATAGCCTAGTAAGAAGCCATCAGAAGGATCTCATAAAGATAACTTGGTTGAAAAAGTGGAGGGTTCTGTGGGATACGTAAGAAAGCATACGCGTTACACAACAGCTACGAGAATGATCAACTGCACTTGCATGGTTTTCAGTACGTAGACTTGGAACTGAAAAATAAATGTGCTAACCTTGTTGAAACTACTTTTCCGTCAGGACCACACGAGAGCACACTTGGTTTCTTTAGTTGAAGGTATCATCAGGTCCCCATGCTCCTTTGAGATGCAGCAGACAGAATTTCGCTGAGGCGAGTGACTGCCGTTGCGGTTCGTCGCTTCGCAGCAGATCAAGAACAGTACACCGCAACGACAGGTGAAACGTTCAGAATATGGCGACCAACTCCAACACCAACCCAATGACCCGAACAAAGAGGATGAACCGGGAGTCACACAAGTTCGCAGTTCGCAAGCTCGGCATACGACATCCATTACAGCTGACCGGATACGGAAGCGTATATGGAACGCCGTGTACAGATTGAAAAGAAAATCGTAGAAACTGTTGCAGGTGATAAATGCAGGGTATATTTTTCTTTTTGAGGCTCTGTAACAAAAACATATTAACGTAGAAATGCCATTTCATGAAGGAAATTGACAGGTATCGCGTGACCACGTGACGCGCTTAAGCCAATTGTGGGTGTTGCGAGTGGCCCCCGTGTTGACGTCATCTTGATGGTGCGCCGGGGTGGATATTCTATATAAACGTATGTTTTCTCGGTTTGACGCTAGGCGTGCTGCACTCGGATGAAGTCGAATGTTTAAAATTCGAGTTTAGAGAAATCGTGGGGTTTTAATGCATGAATTTTCGCATGGAGAGTCGTTGTTGGGTGCTCTATCGACTACAAGTACGAAAGAGCTCCCACAGTTCCTGGTCAGAGTCCCTTTAAGAAACAGAATTCCCATATATGTGTAGCTTTAAACCTCCCAAACAACTGCCCGTGCCTACCGGCTACGTCGTTCTCCATGCTCGAAGATTTGGATATTTACCTTGAGGACGACTCAAATCTTACAGCACTGGTAATTCGCTTATTTCGCTCTAAGATCATATTCGACAGTTGGACACAAATTCCCCCATGGGACTAGATAAGCTTGTAGTCGTCTCGCATGCCGTCTCTTGATACTGATCAAAATTGCTGATGATGCAAACGATTATGATCATGAGAAGAAGGGCACTATGCGGCGCGTAAGAGCAACATATACATTAGTGGTAGTACTTACTTCATGTACAGTAGATACCATAGTTTCTATTTTTATGTCTGCTATGGCCTCAGTTGACATCTTCACATAATTTCTACGGATAGAAACATTTCTTTTATTGTATATACAGACAGAAACATGTCGCATTTATCATTGCCGAGGAGCAGCACCGTTGATAAACAACAGCACTATTTGTTTCAGGTAATTTTTTTTTACCACTAAGGGCCGTACAGAGGAGAAGGATGCCGTGCGGTGCGTGCTACGCAACATCGTCTCCAATTAGCTGGCAGTTCGATGCAGCTGGAAGGGGTCAAAAGGCGACAAGCATCCTTTCTCACAGCTGAGCAATGTTCTCAAGATGATTTTGGGTTGGTTTGGCAAAGCCTATTTACTATACGTTTATATTTATCGTAGTTGCTGCTGAGGTAACCAGTTTCAACAGATTTCACTGAGACAAGTAATCCTGCTGTGTGGTTCTCATTATATTACTGGCAAAAAAAAAGCATGCAGGTTGAGACAGCATATTACATTAGAAAAAGAATAGAATACAGAAAAGAAATCTCACGGGAGACAGCACAGTAGTTCTGAAACGGCTCATACACTTCAAGCCAGCGTATACTCCCCACAACGACCTGATGGGTGGAAAAAGAGGGAACGGGAAGTACGCAAACAGAGTTGCCCCTGAAACAAATTTTGTTCAAGTGTGTCATGTGCGTCCACGAACACGTCTACTGCTGCACGTCTACACGTCTGCCGAACACGTGACTTTAGCTTCTTGTAGAAAATGCACAATCTATGTCATCACAATGACCTTCGAGCTATGGTGATGTAGAGCCTCCAATGTCAGAGAAACGCGTGTTTAATTTTATGGAGTCTGAAATAGCATTTTTGACTCCTGCAAAGGAGATTGGCTTCTGTTATCCTTTCTAATTCTTGTGCCTGAGCTACATTTTCATTGAAGTAATCATACACCATGCACTTGTTTTCTTGATGCCATTGCTTTTGTCTCTGGCTTTTTCTTCGAGGGGCAGACTGAGAGGTGACCCTACTTCGGTTCTGTTAAAGTTACGATAGCACTATATTCTGATTAAACACTCATAAATCGCCAGTAGGAATCCTGACATGATAGGAGTGTCTAACTCTAACTAGTGTCTAACTTTTAGGCCTTTCATATATTTCACGCCATATCAAAGCTAACACTTTTTTCAAGTGTTTGTTTCAGGCTCTGTGAGGCTGAACTTCCAAGTCGCTACAGAGGCCTCTGTGACAAAAGTGATGAAGGAATGGATCTACTTCGCGGGTGACCGCAACGGAGGACGTACAGTCCGGCGCCATAGGGCCAGAGAGCCTGTGGAAGGGTACCCCCAAGCAATAATACGAAGAAAAGTGCAGTCATAATTAATAGATGTCAGTCGGCATAGGACTGTAGAGCCTGTGGGAAACACCCTAGGAAAGAAAAGTAGTACTATAACCAATAAATGTCGTTGTTATTCTTTTTGAGTGTTGTTTCGTGAATGTATTGTACAAGGGGAAGCGCATTGGTGCTTGTTGGCGAGCCAAAAGGGGGCCTAGAAAAAGCATTTGGGTGCGCACTGGCCAGCCAAACAGAATCCCATGGCGAGCATTTGGGTGATTCTTGGCCAGCCAAAGAGGTACTATGGTAAACGTTTGGTGCTTGTTGGCGAGCCAAACAGGGACCCAGGGGAAGTGTTTGGGTGCTTGTTGGCCAGCCTAAGAGGGGCCTAATCTTTGGCCTTTTTGGCTAAAAGGAACCGATCCCATACCGGTACCATACTCTTTGGTCATGCTTAGGCCAGTCATGGCCAGTTAGGCTGGCCAAACTATGACCAATTGTGGAAAATATTTGGCGTGTTGCTTGGGTTAGTCGGCCACTGCACCTTGTACCAACGTCGGTCTGATGTCACTGACAGTGGTGGTTGGCGAAAGACATTGGGCCGAGAACGTTGTGCGACGTGATGCGAGCGTACAATTGAAGGTTTGGCATAATAAATGCGTGCTAATGTCGGCCCTACTCTGCAAACAAACCCGAAAATAATGCAGCTGCTATTCGAAACAAAAGAAAAGAAAAAAATACGCTTTGACGGTTGGCAAAAAGTTGGATGACAGTTGGCCAACGACTGTTTCGGCCCGCCAACGTTGGTGCAATGCTGCATAGTGATAGGCAGAGCAATGTTTGGCAAGCCATCGGCCAGGGGGCAGATCCGACGAGACAAGACACGAGCTCGTTGGCCAAGTACTTGCCAATCACGGCTAGGTCGGCCAGGCAAGCTCTTGCAAAGCTTGGTCAAATCTCGGTGTGTTGCCTTGGGGGGAGGGAAACACGCAGTCATGTAGCACTGCATACGTTCGACTTTCGATTGTCCAAGTGATTGTCTCAAACCCAAGGCAGTAAGAGACAGAGACGTTAACTTCATGGTGAGCTAATACGACAAGCAATTCCTCATTTCAGTGTTGTTTGTGTACCCTCATTTTGACTAACACGCGAACAGGAAAGCTCGTGAAACAACCTATATATATAGTATCTGTCCTTCCTCAGGAAATAAATGAAATTGCTTTTCTTTGAGAGCTGTTTGATTCTAGTGGTTTCGGGCATATTGCGAGATTTTATGGTGCTGCCTCTCTCTATTTTTTAGCACTTTGAAAGGCTTGCGCGTTGTCCATTCTGGGAATTTTTTGTGCTTTAAAACGCCGTGCCCACTGTTCGTTGTACACTACGCCGCGAGACAATTGAGCATGAATATGAGCGACTGCTTTGGCCTAACTTGGCACAATTCAGGTTATCCGACAAAGGGCCAGCTACTGCCCAAACTTGGTTCTACACTGGCCCTGTGTTGGCCCCATGTCTTATAGGTCGGTCTGCTACATTGGCCCAAGGTTGGCAGTATTAAGTCAGGCCGAGTATGGCCAACGTCAATCCCCAAGCTTGGCCCAACCTTTTTTGCAAGGACGGCCCAACGACTTTTAGGTCGGAAGGAAACGCCGGCACGCATTTTGCCGACTTTGTTTTTCCCCTTGGGCATCCTGAAGAAGAATCACTACGACACGAGCACGATGACAATGTAGGAGTGTCTCGGATGATTGGGAGATACGAGTGGGAATATATAAAAAAAAAAAACACAAGTAATGATTAGGCTGCTGCAGTACAATGAGGTAACTCCTACTGTGAGCGAACCACAGTCGAATCGTCATGTATGTGACGCTGAGGGGCAGTGGACAAGGCTGTCATGCTGGGAAGGGGATGCGGTGAAATATTCGCACACGATACATCTCTGTATACTCAAATGCCTGTACCTGCTACGTACACGACAAAGTAAGGTATTCAAGGAAACAGGAGGTTCATAGACGGTGCACCTCCGAAACAGCCTCACTCGTGGCGTTCAGGCTCCACCAAGAACAGCTCTAAGCGGAACATGTTTGCTATGTCTGAGAAGGGTTAAACCGCCTAACTCGCGACGCAAACCCCTGTGATCCCTCTCCTCACGGCCACGAAAAAGGAAGAAGTGTTTTTCATGAACTTCCCGCCAACAGAAGGATTGTGTTGGCACTGTTCCAGTAGACGCTTGTTGCGTCCGTGTTCGTGTCATGGCACTGAGCCAGTGTGGTTTGCACGGAGTCCTTATAATGCTGTTGCGCTAACCAGGCGGCGCTGCGACTTTCCGAAGCATGTATCTCTAGTGTCCGAAGTCGGAACTACTGCCGCCCTCTCCGGTCGTCACCTAAGCGTCAGTTTGAATTAAATCTTCTACGCCCTGTTGTGATCCCGCGTGTATGGACTAATATGCGGCACTCGAATGGTTGTACATGTACGGTATTGCGGTGGGCAACTGCAGGTTTTCCCGTCCATTGTAGTCCAAGTGCCATCTGAATTAGTCCAGGTGCCATCTGATATAATCCAAGCGCCATTCAGTTTGATCCGCGCGCGTCTGAAAAATCCCAGACGCTATTCAGTTTAATCTGGGTACCATCTGAATTAATTCATGGTGTTTTTAAGCACCCTTACCATGTACCCACACGAAGGACATCCCCGCAGAATATTCTACAGACATGTAATGGATGGAAAGGTAAAATGCTGCTGACAGGACTTCTGTTCTGCTGCGTCTTATGTTGAGCATTTGCACGGCGCCGATATATCGAGAGTTAAAGCGGAAGCATAGCAGACGACACCACTGGTGCTGTCGTCTGCTAGAGAATGTCTTCTCACTGAGCTGCAGGATATTCCACACGGTTAGAAGGGCACGGGATACATGAGTCACATAGCAGACGACACCACTGGTCCTATCGTCTGCTACGGCATATCTTGTGGCTAAGCTGCAGGATGTGTGTGACGTCTTTCTGTGCTCTTCAAACCGCAGAGAACATCCTGTGGCAGAGTCACAAAATATTCCTTCGCAGACGACAGCACCACTGGTGTCGTCTGCCATGAGCATCATGCCTTTTCGCTCTCTTCTAACTGCGCGGAATATCGTGCAGTTCAGTCAGAACATATCCTGTAGCAGACGACAGCACCAGTGATGTCGTCTGCTATGTGAGTCATGCGTTTTCGTGCTCTTCTAACCGTATGGAATATCCTGCAGCTCAGGCAGAACATATTCTGTAGCAGATGAGAGCATCACTGGCGTCGTTTGCTATACTTCCGCTCCAACTCCCAATATCTCAGCGTCGTGCGAACGTTCCACATCAGACACCGTACAACTTCAGTTCCATCACCAGTTTGTTTTTACTTGTCCTTCCTCCAGAATACTGTACAGGGATGCCTCGTGTGAACACACGGTTATAGTGCTTAAAAACACCATGAATTAATTCAGATGGCACCCGGATTAAAATGAATAGCAACTGATTTGTTTCAGACGGCGCCCGGATTAAATTGAATGGCGCTTGGATTATTTCAGATGGCACCTGGACTAAAATGGACGGGTAACCCTGTAGTACTACTTTCCGAGTCCGAGGTACTTGGTATTTAAATGTCACTGTGCCGTTCCTAGGTCGACAGTCAGAGATGAACTGTAATTGAGAGGACTTGCACATGTAAGGCGGGCAGAAACATGCTGTAGACGTGTGCACTTAGAATCATGCACCGACAGACCGCAGAGTTGGGGCAAGCCCACCGTAAATACAGTGCAAGGGGGCAAGAAGCGAATTGCAGACTCGTTTCCATCTCAACGAGGTGGATTTTTTTTTCTGAAATAGCTATCAGGGGCGCAACCTACCAAAAGCTCCCTTATAGCATTTGTACCTCTGTTCCAGGTCATGGTGGGAACACTAAACGTTATGATTGGCAGTGTTTGCAGTGTTAACAATTGGCAGTGTTGCTGCGTTTTAACGGTATTATTTTACCGTGTTGACGCCTTAATGCTATGTTGACGCCCTTATAAAAATTCATTGACGATCTATAAAAACTCTGTTGACAAATGTCAATACGAATTGTTGTCTAGTTGGTCTCACGGTAGGTTATCTACAGAAATTCTCTTGACCTATTCCAAAGTGGCCACTGTGTATGTATTGAGAAGTGTCAATAGACACTATGCAATAGAACAAGAACAACTTTATTCCAAGACGATGACTGAGGAGCTTCATCACCAGGGGCGATAGTCTACCCCATTGCTGGTGGTTATGCGGGGAATGAAATAATGAAGTCCCTCACAATAAGGATCGAAGTCCTATGGTGTCCAGAAAGGTGAAGAGAGGTTTGAGGGCAGGGTGTTGGTGGGCTGGATGTGGCCAAGGTCCAATCAATTTTGTGAAAGGGAGGGGACGAGAGTCTAGCTCGTTCAGGGATCCGGAGAGTACGATCCTGGAAAGTCGGTAGTGCGGGCGTTGAGAAGAATGTCAGCACCGCAGTGACTGCAGTCAGGAGAGTCAACCTACCTCAAGCGGTAACGCCACTGTGCTGTGAAAGCCACATCGAGGCGCATTCGATGAACAAATGCAGCATCTTGACGACAGATATGTCTAGGCACACAGAAACCGAGCGTTGGATGAACTATACTCAGCATGGCTAGGAGGAGCATGTCAGCGGTTCATTGCCGGGTAGCCAGAGGAGTCACCAGGCGTCGAAGTACGGACCGCCGATCTCCTCTCAGCAGCGCAATGTGTGTCCTTCTCCGAGACGACGGGGCTGCTTCTGCGGCGCTGTTGGCGGGTTTTATTTTTTCCAAATTAAGGGGGGTAAAATTCGGGTCAACTGAAGGTCGAAAATTCATGCAAATTCGAGTGGAAAAATTACTCTCGGACTCAATTCAGGGAGATATCGAGCTTCGTTGTAGGATAAACTTTCGTTGTACCGTTTATCCAGCGTGTCAGAAGTATCAGAAGTAGAGATCAACTGCGTATCTTGTGAAACATTGGAATGACACTGCCTTGAGGTGCCTAGCTTAGGTACAATTTTGCGGGTAGCAATCGGGTTTAACCCGAAACACGTAGACCTTGATTCAGGGCAGAAATCCGGGGCGAAATCTGGTTTGACACTAAAACGTCTTGAAGTGAATTGGAGGGACAGAATTTAGTTTTTCTTTCGGCCATCCTGTGTGCCGCATATCACACAGTGGGTAATGTCAACCGATCCAAGTACAAATGTCCTCTACATTTTTGTAGCTTCAAGATCACGTGATTCAACATTCGCAGAAGACTGGAACTGCTCTTCAAATTCTGCCGAGGCAGTCAGTTTGAACGATGGTAGGTGAGGCTTCCCCCTTGAGAGAAAGCCGGATGTGTATATATTTCACAGCTGGTGCGTTGGTTCCAAAAACAAATGTGGTCCTTTTAATTGTAGCTTCAGCATCACATGGGTCATCAATTGCAGAGCCCCTGGGCTGCTCTTCAAGTTCTACAGCACCACTAAATTCAGTTGAGGGTAGGACTTTTTCTTCGCTTTAGAGGAAAGCTTTATTAATATATTTGATCATTCTATGCCAGGTGACCCAGAGGGGTTGCTCGACCGTCACGCATACAGGTTGAAAAGTGCGCACCCGGTTTACGTGTCTGATCAGTCAGGCTTTACTTTTTTTTGCAATAAGTGCGCCACTCGGAAAAAGTACAAGTGTCATGAGACGCTGTTATCTGTTCTGCTGTTATCCACCTCTTGGAGAGTGGACACTTTACCTCTAGCAGTCCATCCATGTCTCCCTCCTTCACAAGGCGGTCTGGTGAGGCTGCAACCTCCGATGCACGATGAGACCAGTCTCGATCACTTCAACGGGCCTGTCATACAGGTGCACTCACCCGGCAACTCATTGACAGTGCGCACCAGAAACAGTGCCGTCGTCTTGATACCACCCCTCCAGTGTAACATGTTCTGATGCGGAGTCGGTGTCCGTATTATACAGGGTGTCCCAGAAAACGTGTCATTGAATTATAATAAAAAAACTAGGATACCTAGAATCATGCGGTCAACAGCATTTGTTTTTATTAGGTTTTTGCCACTTCCTAATGTGAATGTCATGTACTCCAAGTTTAATTATGTAAATATTTGCGAACTGAACTCGGAAATTTGCTAAGTAAAGGTCACTTTTTTACCCCACCAATATGAAGAGCGTGCCGAATTCACTCAAATTCATGATAATTCACAGTGATACTCACGAGCTATCCCATCGGAAAAAATAGCCGAACATCATACTCTACGGGGGTCGCAGAGGATTTCGCGGCTATTTTTTCCGATGGGATAGCTTCTGAATATCCCTGTCAATTATCATTAATTTGACTAAATTAGACACGCTATTCACATTGGTGGGGTAAAAAAGTGACCTTTACTAGGGAAATTTCCGACTTAAGGTCGCAAAAATTTACATAATTAAATTTACGTTACACGACATTCACACGAGGAGGTGGCAAAAACCCAGTAAGAACAAATGCCATTGACCGCATGACTCTAGGTGGTGTAGTTTTTTTTAATTATAATTCAATGACACGTTTTCTGGGACACCCTGCATAATACGTTCCGCACGTTAGCCTTCTCCCATGAAGTTCCATCCGCCATGTCGCTGCCGGATGCAATGCGTTGACTTTCGAAGGTAGGCCCAAACTTGATCTACTTTCGGTTTAGCACTGATGTCTTGGACCCGGCCAAGGTCAGCAAACCCGAAGGGAACGCCGGGCTCTTCGATCATGTCCCTCAGTCCCGCACGCAATGATGTACGATGCTAACACCGAACACGCGCAATCAGTTTCAACACAACAATCAGACCACACGCCCCGTACAGAATTGCAATCCGGGCACGGTGAGGAGGGCGTCAGGTGTCAAGATATCGCGCAGATGATATATTCCTTTCTTTTTCTTTCAGCGTTTAAACGCGCTGCGCCGCCTCAAGTCGATAAGTCACAACTTCAAGCGAGCTCGGTTCTACTTACCAAGAGACTACGGGAGCCTACATTTTAAGTAACCCCTTCACGTAAAATGAGAGAACCGTGCCACGACAGCTGGGCAGCAGACGGCTTCAACCATTAGCAGACGATTTTGCGCGGAACGCCAGAGGGCGCCACAACCCGTGAAAATGGCGGACTGTCCACGCCGTTCCCGGGATACAGTCGTCACATATGTGGGAATCCAGCCGGACCAAGGACGGTAACTGTGAAATCTTGGTCGCCAGGACGGCCGATAGTGTGCGCAAGGTGGTAGTGATGCGCCCCTAAGTACCTGCATTTCCACGCACGTCAGGGTTGGGCATCCTCTGCATTTTCGTTTACCTACCAGGTGTGCGTGAAGCTCAATAAATTGTTCTGGAAACTGTTTACCTTCCCCCGTGCAACAACTATATAAGCATGTGCAAGCCCCATCACGTTATACTCGACCACATAAAGGGACCCTGCAGTGAATTCGAAAGATTGCACCATGCTACAAAGTGATAAGCCGCATCTGCACGCGCCTGCTCCTATGGGCATACAACTGGAGAGGTAGATGTAATGCTAAGGTTGCTGACTGTGTTTTGCCCTTCTTTGATCCACAAAAAAAATTGATTTTTTTTTTTGGGGGGGACACGTGGAACAATGTCTGTAAGCAGTATGAACAACCTACAGAGTGGGCAGATACACGAAACGGACGTCCAAAGTTGACAGTTTCGCTGAACCATGGTTAAGCAATGCGCCGCTGAGAGCTTTCGCAAACTCCCCAAATAATTTTCAATTTATTTTTGCCCTGGAATCCTTTCCATAAGCTAGGCTTCAATATATATGTTGCGTATAAAAAATCCGGGAGGTCATCGGGACCGACCTGCCTGATCTCACGTGGAATTACCCTATAGCAAATCGCTATACGTATATGGGAACTGGCCCTTAAAGGTCAGCTATGTCGATATCCCAAAAAGTCAAAATGGTTGTGATATTCTCGAAGCCCACATCCAACTCTCCCCAAAATGCACCTTCATTCTCCCGTTTCGGTGCAGTACCATGTGAAAAAAAAAAAAAAAAAAAACACATATAATTCATTCCGAAACACACATGGGTGGAGCCATGTTTCTGACGTAGATGCACCCGAACGGGCATTGTGACGTGTACGGGCCCTCGTACTTGTCAATGGATTCCAGCTACGGCTTTTCGTGGCATCACGTATATCTGTGCTTGAAAATGGCGGACAGCCAGACAGCCGTTAGCCCATTCACAGCGGTTGCCCAGTGTAGGGTCAATTATTTCACGAAATAGACTGACGTTTCTATAGCCGTTTTAGCAAGAAAATGCCAACAACGTTTT
This sequence comes from Ornithodoros turicata, assembly GCF_037126465.1. Lineage (NCBI taxonomy): Eukaryota > Metazoa > Arthropoda > Arachnida > Ixodida > Argasidae > Ornithodoros > Ornithodoros turicata. The sequence goes on along the minus strand of NC_088203.1, from coordinate 49,965,938 downwards.
ATTTTTGCAGGATAAAAGCGTGCTATGAATTTGAGAAACCACATAATGCTATGGGAAAGGTTTTGCGTACGATTTATCAATGTGTAACACCGTCGCCGATGTTATGGAACGACGAGCGACGTAAGGCAAAATACCAATCACATTAAACTTTTTGTGGGATTCTGTGCATTTTCCACAAGCTTTCTTTGAATCACACACCCCCATATTATGCTACGTCGTGTAGCACGCTACAAACTATACTGCATTTCATCTGTATATTGTTTTTAATTCCGTTTAAATTTCCATAAAGATGTGTGCTCGCATTCGATCAACTGGAGTTCGGTGTTCAGTCACGACAATGCGAATGAGGCGTATAACGACCTCTTCCTAAAGGTCAAACACCTGTATGATGTGCATTTCCCTGTCAAAAACATAAGGACTAGTTGCCATGTGCGGAAGCCCTGGGTAACAACACGACTGCTTTGCATGATTCACGAGAGAAATAGGCTTTATAAATGCTTTATTCGCTCTAGAGAGCCTGGCGCCTTAAAAGAATTTAAATGTTATAGAAACGTCGTGAATAAGGCCTTGAAACATGCCAAAGCAGCTTATTACCACGGTCTCTTTGAGAGATCAGGCAACAATTCTGCAAGCACGTGGAGAACTTTGAATAGTGTTTTACGTCCAAACATCCCCAGACTTAGTACCATGATTATAAACGGTGAGCAAGTAAATGGTACATCTCTCTGTAGTCGTTTTAACCAGTACTTAGTAGATGTTGGGCTCAGAAATAGGTCGGTATGTAATACCGCAGATGCCTGCACGCATATTCATAAAAGAATTACGGACTCAATTTTTCTTTTTCCAACTTCTGCAGAAGAGGTCTGTTCATCGTTCCTTCAATTAAAAAACAGTACGGCTCGCGATTGTGAGGATTTACAAGTCAAACCAATTAAACATGTTATTGACTTATTAGCTCCTTTTTTGACACACATTTTCAACTTGTCTTTTGCAACCGGGGTTTTCCCTTCTATGATGAAAGTGGCTATGGTGATACTACTAAGTAAAGGTGGAGATCCCAATGTATTTGGAAATTACAGGCCAATATCTTTATTGCCCATATTTTCGAAAGGCTTTGAACGTATTATTCACAAGAGATTGTCGGCTTTCTTTGAGAAATATGATGTCATTACCGACCGTCAGGTTGGGTTTCGTAAGTCACGTTCAACTGAGACGGCACTTTTATGTCAAAAAGAACAAATCATTCGCAACATCGAAAATAGGCAATTCACCTTAGCAGTCTACATCGACCTCACAAAGGCGTTTGACCTTCTTGACCACTCAGTATTACTAAACAAACTAGAGAAGTACGGAATTCGTGGCAATGCACTTTTACTTCTTTCTTCGTATTTAAGTTCACGTGAGCAATATGTCTCAATAGAGGGATATTGCTCCGATAAACTGAATATAATGACCGGTGTTCCGCAGGGCAGCATCTTAGGGCCCTTGCTGTTTAACCTGTACATTAACGACATTGTCAATGTGGCGTCCGATGCTACGTTTTTTATTTATGCCGATGATACTGCCATATTTTTCGCTGGTGCCACAGTTGAGGCAGTAACTCGGATGGCAAACACCGCCCTTCAGGCAATAAGTCACTGGGCAGAAATTAACCATTTACTTATAAATACTAACAAAGCGAAAGCTCTACTATATAAGCCAAAAAGTAAAAATAACTTAGTTGATGTGTATCTGGGCCATGATCAGATTGAAATCGTAAAGGTCGTTAAGACCCTTGGTGTATATTTTTCCGAAGACCTATCCTGGGAGTGCCACATATCCCATGTAAAGGTCAAAATATCAAGGTCGATAGGACTCTTGAATCGTCTGCGTCATGTCTTGCCTACGAGGGTGAAATTACTTGTGTACAATTCACTAATTTCTTCTGTCTTGCGCTATTGCCTTTTAGTCTGGGGCACAGGAACGCAGAGAGACATAACTAGTTTACTGACCCTACAGAAACGGGCAGTGCGTATAATAGCCGATGTACCTTACGATGCACACACACAGCCTTTGTTTACCACTTTCAAGATAATGAAGATAACCAGTACGTACAACTATCATATGTTCAAGTCTTTTCTAGTTGCCACACGACAAAATAATAATTATATGTTATCCTTGTTTGCGTTACGACACTTATCACAACGTACTCGTCACTGTGACAAATGGACAATACCCTGGTTTAGGACCAACTACGGCCATCAGTCCCTGTCTTATACCCTTCCCTACGGTTTGAATAGTTTTCATACGCAGAAGGTATATATCAATGACCTCTCCTTTTCTTCTTTAAGATCGTTGTTTATCTAATTTGATATTTCGGGATAGGAGTTCAATTTCTTGTTATTTTATACACAATTGTGTATATTGTATTGTGTTGTGTATATTGTATTGTGTAGTATTGTGCAGTATTGTACATACCGAACTGCACACATTGTAGTATTTTGTCATGGTTGTGCTAGTTTTAAAGGTTGTGTTTAAAGATTAGGTAGTTTAAAGGTTAGTTTTAAAATAGCGTTCCATAGTTCGCACTACATAGATGATTTTGTTCATTCGCTGGATGCCGTCGCGACGATTATATTAAAGGGGTAATGCCCTTGTCAAGCAGCCTCGTGCTGCTTTTTGGCTTCCCCCTGATTGTGTTCGTTATCTGGAAGTTGCAATAAAGCATCGTTTATCGTTATCGTTAATTAGCACCGTAGCACAAAAACGTGCACACGAAAGCTCGAGAAGCCATGGGGTTGCACACTATGCAGACGCAAAAGAAATACCCTATTGCCACTTAGAAATGTTTCGCGGTTTGAAGAGTTGGGGCATAGTACAGGTCCTAGAAATCAAATCGTGCACCTTAATTCTAACCTAATTGCACCTAATTCAGCATAAAGCTGAATTTTTTTCTTCCGACCTTCCTGCTGCTGGCTCCTGTAATACAAGCAAGTTCTGGCGCCTCATTAAGCCGACTCAACATGAATAAATAATGCTTAACGACGGTTATAATTTATCCACCCACAGTGCTGCGATTTATTTAAAGTCACTTTTTTCGGTGTGTACTTGTACGTCGAGCCTCCCAATATTCCCCATCTAACTCCACTTGTGTACGCCGACATGCCTCAGTTCTCGGTTTCGCCTAGTGGCATCTGTCACCTCATCGATTCCCTCAAGATCATCTCCTCTATTCCTCTTCTGGATTAAACGACATCAACTCTAAAGTCCTCGAAGGCGCCAAGCACGCATCTAGCCACTTCCTAACTGACATTTTCAACCAATCACTCTCCACTCGCAATGTACATAGCGACTGGCGGATAGGTAGTGTCATACAAATACACGAAGGCGGCTCGAAGTTATGCTCACTTAAATATCGCCCCATAACTCTTGTTAGCACCCCATGCAAACTACTTGAACACGTCATATTCTCAACTGTAATGAACTTCCTTCGTTCGTTCATTCCTTCGTTGATTCTTCTTTTCGTTTCAACATTGGTTTCGTCGCGGTCTCTCCTGTACTACCCAACTGGCTTCATTTATTCACGACTTATCCTATCACCCCGATAAAGCCATTCATACCTACCATAATACCCTTAGATTTCAAAAAAGACCTTTGATAAAGTTCCACACAACCGGCTAATCGCTAAATTATCTCGTCTAAAGATTCCGGACACCCTTCTGTTATGGATTACTAACTACCTGTCTTCACTCGAGCAATACAAATTTGTTAATGATAACTGTTCCTCTCTTTCTCTCGTTACGTCAGGTGTCCCACAAGGCTCTGTATTAGGCCCCTTACTATTCCTAATCTACATTAATGACCTCCCGACTAATCTCTCATCTCCAGTCTGACTAATCGCCGACGACTGTGTCGTTTATAAACATATTGTATCTCCCGAAGACCAAATACACCTCCAATCACACATTAATCTTATCGACCCATGGTGCTGAACATGGCTGATGCCACTAAACACATCCAAATGTTCTTACCTCCACGTCGGCAGACACCAATCTCTGTACCCTTACAAACTCGGTAACACATTAGTTAGTCACACACTCTCCTACAAGTACCTTGGTCTTCATATCACGTCCACCCTTCAATGGCACACTCACATTAACCACATCATCAGTGACTCAAACCGCTGCCTGGATTATTTCCAACGGACGCAACCTCCGTCTTGCCCCCCCCCCCCAACCTGAAGTTAAACGATAGGCATACCTCACCTTCATCCGGCCCAAATTGCAACTTGCAAGCTGTATTCGGGACCCTCATCAATCTTTCCTTCCAAATGCCATCGAATCAGTACAATATCGCGCTGCTCGTTTCATCTTATCTGATTATTCTCGACCCACAAGCGTCACCGCTCTAAATTCAGTTCTCGACCTTGAGCCATTAGATCACCATCGTAACCTCCACATACTCCATCTTCATAAACATTTGCACTCGTCGCCCCTTACTCTTCCTTACATCCGACCAGCGCATTACACAAACCAACGCTTGGATAACGCTCAGAAATGCGAACCGTTCTCCCATAGCAACGCTTTTTACTTTTCCTTCTTTCCTCGTGCCATTAGGCTATGAAATTGTTTACCCTCATCCATCACCTCAGTTGTAAATCATACATCATTTAAAACCGCTCTCCGCTCTCTTTTTCCTTTGTAGTATTACTAATCAATGCTATTGTTGTTACGCAACTAGTTGTTAGTGACTTTGTATTACTTTGCTAATGTTATTTCATTCCCTGTCTTTTTTTTTTCTTACTGTTCTGTAATCATTGCTGCATGTGTTCTCCATGTAATGCCGCAAGGCCCATGGAGCACCACAATAAATAAATAAATGCCAGTAACCAATAAGCTGCGCGATGTATAGCTTCTCGAGCACGTTTACAAAATAAAGACAATGCTTGTAGCACAACCAGCGCTCGTCGTTGCCTCGGCGCTGCGAGCCCCCCATACCGGTAATTCACCTTTCAGTCATCGCGTTTGTGCGTCTTGTTGCACTTGTGCTTAGGTTTCTTCCGTGTAAAAATTTTCTCCCTTTCAGAGTTTACTGTGTGACACTCCGTCATCCAACTACACATGGGTAACGCTGATCTCAATATTTTAGATAAGGAAATTTCGCATTATTGGTAGCAGCAGGTGCTCCTATGTGACCTCGTGAAAGTAATACTTTATCAAATGTTGTCTATGTCGCACTATTTCATTCTCAATAACACATTAGGAAGTGAGGCACATAATCAAGATCAAAATCATGACGTTTAAATTCAGAAGAGCGTGAGTATGTGAATGAGAGGGTCAGGAATTCTTCCATTAATTCTAGAAATGTTGTGCATTCATGTTTTTCACGAGCCTAGGTGCAGGGAGACCCCTCTTATTGTGATCTCGATAAATGTGGAATCATGGGCGAACTTGCACTGCGTTGTTTTTCTTAACTTGATATTTTAACGACTTCACGAACGCCTACTTAATTTCTTGCCAGCTCGTAAGCGTGTCGTGTAAGCGCTTGTCGTGTAAGCGTAGTAGCGTGGATAACTGCACTCTCTTCGTTCTCTTTATTCTAATGTACTGAGGTATACAGTGTGTCCCAGCTAAATGCGATCATATTTTTAAACAAAATATGTATCACTTTTTCCGAGATGAAATCATTTGCAATCTAGCATATGCTGAACGGCACTCCTTAGGAGGGCATTAACAAACTCCTAAGGGAATGTCTTAATTAACTTTCAATAATTAACTTTTGAATGATAAAAGCTACGAAGTTTTCCCAATGAGAACACCTGATACCGGAGTAGTTTTCAGAACAAAATATGAGTTCGATAGATCGTCCGCAAAAAATTCGTGAAGGAACACCATTTTCTTCTTTATTTTTTTCATTGCCCATCTTCGGAGACGCTTCTTTCCTTCACCCCCAACGTCAGAGGGTGAAGGAGCACAGTGCCGCCGTATGCGTCGAAGTTGAGCTTTAGCACGTGGAAACAAAACAAAAACAAATGTCTCTGGTGACTTTATTCGAACCGCCCTTATCTTGTGTTGTCTTTTCTGTTTTTTTTTTTTCATGTTTCTCTAAGACGCAAGAGGCTATAGTGTGCTGTTTCACCCTCTCACATTGTGCATGTGGGTGTGGGGGTTGCGGAGTGAAGGAAAGTCGCGTCTCCGCAGATGCGCAATGAACAAAATAAAGGGAAAAATTGTGTTTGATTTCCCTTTCCTGTCGTTAACGAAGTCCAATGAGATTCGAAATGTGTAAAAGAAGTGTCGTAGAATTTATGATACGTTTGTAGGTAGGAGGCTGTATTCCTATTCGTGCATGTTGGAGCATTTTGAGTTTGCCTACATTGAAATCTAGACGCTCTCTATGTGATGCATTATTTTAATATAAATTAATCAATGCTATCTTTATCCGCCCTCATCTAGTATCTACTCTTTGCTTTCGTTACTCGCCACGGTCTAGTAGGCATCATTCATTTTATAACCATGAATACATCCCATGATTCCAATATCCCGTATGCATTTGACCTTTAATGCAACTGACTGTCCTGACATTGATACCTTTTCTAGGTCTACGTATGTTAAGACAAGTGCAGCCGCGTATTGTGTTGTTAATGCGTGAAACCCATGCATATGTTTTCTCTTGCGTTCGCTTGCGTTCATTTTTCTTGTACTATTTTACTACCACATTTGTAGTTTCTAATACTGATTGATGCACTGCTAGTTAGGCTATAGTTTAGCCGTTGGCAGTCACCGGTGCCAAAGTAACAGCTTCATCAATCAATCAGTCAATCGATCAATCAAACAATCGACAGATCGATCGGTCAATTGATTGATCGATTAATTGATCGTAATGACAAATTAACAGTGCACTCCTCTGAACGTCGAAAGATGGGTCACTGAAAACGTTAGCCAGCTGTAGGATTCGAACCCACATTTTCTGAATTGCTGATCCAGGGCTCTACCAATTAAGCTAAGCTAACACATCTCCACTGCGGCTTACAAGGGCGCGGCATCTGAAGGGACAAACCAGCCGCTCCCTCTCGCTCGTCCTCCTTTCACTCATACATTTTTGCTCACTGATACACACATTCATGCGACGGGATCGACGCAAGCGACAACTGTTGAACATGAGAGAACTGATTTTCTGAGGTTGGAACATAGAGAGGAGAAATACTTAGGACTTTCGTCGTTAATTTCTTAGGCAATTGAGGCTTTGTATGTATTTGTCTTTTCTATGTTGTTCCAGCCTCAGAACATCAGTTCTCTCATGTACATGTAGGTGTCCAGGTATGTAGTACGTCGTGATGAAAGAAATGCACGCACTTGTTGGCTCGAAATGTTCCTCCTAAGACGAATGAGTAGACATAGTCTTTGTAGTCCTTCTCTCCCAAGTCGAGGAGATGACGTTCTGCGTTCTCTACAATGTCCACATGCGCAGTCTCATTCTTCAAGATAGGCAGATAACGGTTGTCCACGAGATCGGTCACTTGTTTGTCGTATTCGACGAATACCTTTTGCTTTGGGTACAAGGAAGCAAAGGACATGACAGTCGGCATTGCCCTATTTATGTTAGCAAACACGGCGGCACTCGCTCCTGCCAAGTCACGTTCAACTTGCTGCTCGGCCAGCACAATGAGTATCGGCAAGAGGACCCCGATGAGAAAGGGATTCCACACTCTACACTGGTATTTGATGCGCTTCGTCAGAAGAGCTCGCAGTCGTTGGAAGCAATTTGGATGCCGCACTGCGCAAGCACACAACCGCTGCACGTCTTCGTCTGAAAATATATAACAGTGTCATGGTTTATTTACACAGAACATCCTCAGATATGAAAGAACTGATGTTCTGAGGCTGGAACAACATAGAAGGGACAAATACATACAAAGCCTCAATTTGCCTAAGAAATTAACGATGAAAGTCACTGAAAAGGATACAGCTGTAGGACTCGAACCCACCTCTTCTGGATTACCCATCCAGGGCTCTACCAATTGTGCTAAGCTAACATGCCTTCTCAGCGGCTTCCAAGGGTGCGTCATCTGAAGGGACAAACCAGCCACTCTCTCTCACTCATCCTCCTTTCACCCTTACATTTTTGCTCACTCATCTTTCATCCACAGATAGTCTGAATATGTCGTCCACCTTGTTGGAAATTATTTCCTTCGCTAATCCTTGAAACACTGATCATGCAACGCTCCGGAGACAAGATCACACACAGGGACTGTGTCCTTCACTCCGTCGTGTTTCCTGATCATGTTTGAATATAACACGCTCTATACTTTTGTGCGCTTCGCTAATCCGTTTTAACATGCCTAAATCAACAGGTTCAAGGGAGCGAGATTCTGAGGATCCTGAGATTCCGAGATTATGCATTCGGAGGCATGCAACCGAGAGACAAATGTTACCCAACTTATATGGCGATGACCACATTAGACAGAGTGGTTAGATTAGGCAAACCCTTTCGCTCCGCTTGCTGCTTGCGGATAAAGGCACATCTTTTAGCTGGAAACACCTCAGATTGGATCATGATGCAGCAAAGGAACGTACATGTCACATAGCTAGTTCACACCATACAGGACATCCACCAACGAAGTCGCATCCCACGCGATGATTACTTAAGAAGCGCCCAATGCAGGACGTTTCTACTTACTTCCCAGCAGCAACGAGATCTACACTACTGAGATGATGAATGGCGAGTTTCATCGCCAAGGGCGATACTCTACCCCATTGCTGGTGGTGAGGTAGAGTACTACACTACAATGTCAGCAGCGTTGCTAAATTTACTTTTAAAAAGTAACTGAATTACAGTTACACATAGATGGGTTCCCAAGCGTTACAACTACACACACACCATTTAAAAATACACTGATACAGTTACAGGTACCTAAAAAACAGACTCAGTACTGCTATAGTTACTTTGTACGTTTTACCCGTTGAATTAATTTGCCCAGCTGCTATAACATTTCGAGTCCGATATCTATTTCTATGGACCTCTCTTTCAATAACATATATTACGTCGCGAGACAATTGCGATCAACCACAGTCGTCGTGTCTGCCCACCTGAGTTTTTTTTTTTGTAACGTGCGCCTAAACCTCTACACACGGCACACCACATTTTACGTCGTTCGATCAACACACAGCTGAGCAACTCGTACCATTCAACCAAGATGGCACCGTCCTCGGCCGGTCTTACCCTTGCGACCTGGGATCACTAGGCGGACACGCTACCGACTGAGCCTACACGCCGACGCCAGAGGACTGGCTGATACGTTGATAGCGCATGGGTATCAGGTCGTCATGATGGACTGGCAAGCAATGCCGCATTGGATAGCTCTGATAGTTGGTAGCTCACTGTGAAATGAGTGTTTACTATGTTTGTACCTTTTGTCTGCCCTGAGGAGCACAACCACTTCATTTTTTATCATTCATACTTGGTCGGATATTCTATCGCTTCTATCGGCAACGTCCGGGAGTGAAGCTGTAGCGGCCGGTGGACAGCGACGAAGATGGCCACGCGCCTGGAGCACCCGCTTGTCAGTTCCACCGACGCGGCCATGGAGATAGGCCATCGTCGCCGGTCGGGACTCATGTAGAGGGACACCACCTCCTCTAGAAAGCTACGGGTTGAGAAGCTCCCCAGCACATCCGACTCTCAGGGATATTGCAGCATCGCCCAGGAGGACTCATGTTGACGAACACCATCTCTTCTACAAAACGATATTCTTCTACGGTCACTATTTGGTTCTGTCTCCTTTGGAGTTGGTTTCCGCATAATGACGTAACTGGCTCTACAGTGAGGATTATATGGGAAATAAAAAGGGAAACCTATAGAGATTTGCTATATAGCGCTAGAAAATAGCGCGATTTTTTCCTCCTCGCAGTGCTCCAAACCGCTAGAAATTACCGCTCGCCCGAGTTGAGCTCGAGTCAAGTTTTCCAGTGCTAATATTAGCACTACAGTATTGTTGGCCAATGAGGAGTCCCTTTAACTATGACGTCGCGGAAGCCGTGGAGTTGTTTTCTTCCGCATTTCACGGAACGGCGACTGCGTTGGAGCCGGCTGGTCTGTCATTCGAAATGTCTAGTAATTTTCCGTTCATTCAGTCCCGTTCGTCCGCATGCTGTCGAACTCCGGATGCGGCATGATGGGAGGGATCGGAAACGTCCATCGAACTTCCGCTAAATTATAGTGCTAGCAGAGCATTGCAAGTGTGAACCGTCCGATAGTGAGTGCTGTCTCTGCACACCGTTTTATAGCGCTATATTAGCGCGACGATATATGTCGGAACTGGCCTTAATACCCAAAACTGGGAGTACAGCGTTCATAGTCACGTTTTCACCGGTTAACTCAAATGCGTGACACTGGGTGACGCCATATGTACCGCTGACGGAGGGAAGTCTACAAAACTTCCGTATGTGCCTGCTGTTTCTGAACAGTGAAAATGTTGAATCCAAATCAGTGACGCGCTGTGGCACCATATGCAGTCGCTGACGCGGGGAACCCTAGACAAGTTCCGGTTGTGCCTGCTGTTTTGCAAAAAGTGAAAGGACGAATATGCAAATTCATATTTGTTCTGATTATTTGATATTGCGCCAGCGACTAGATTACGTTTCTCTCACCTTTAGCTTCTTGTGCTGCTTCGTCTCCAACATTTCCTTCTTCGAGGTTCACCCTGCAGGGTTGTGAGACGTAAAATAATAATTACGCTCATACTTTTGTTACATTCTGACATCACATTGCACTGGGGGATTTGCGCTTGCTGCGATTTGAGCTCTCACTCCGGATAATGTCATATCTGGGACATCCCAGCTGAAGCCAGCCAGAACTGTAGCCCGACCCAGTTAGGTTTTGCAAAAAGAATGTGAGCATTACCTTAGGGATATGTAAGTAGGACATGCACTTTTTTCCTCAACATCTTTTTTGCTTGAGTGTTGGTGGTGCCTCGGACCTTGCCCAAACATGAAAATGTGTCGTCCGGTCTGCATGCCATTCAGACGCGTACAGGCGGCATTTCTGCGCTTTCTGTGTCTGGTGTTATTGGGGAAGGGCCCCTCTATCTTTTCGAAGAGATATGGACCGAGAACAAATCCGGTGACCTCGTAAGAGCTCAAGAACGGAGCGTGTTTTTTGCCAAGGTTACTAAACTTTGTTAGTTAAAGTTAGCATTCTCTCAGGAACCTGATATTATTTACACTCATGCGAAATACACTTCATACACTTCACGCAAAAAAAAAAAAAAAATGACGCTGACTTGCGTTCACTGCTTAACTAAGCAATCGAGAATAACGATCAGTCGTAAAAAATGACACTTTTCAGATAGTGTTTTCACATACCTGAAGGCGTCTAGGAAGTGAAAGAAGTCGTGCCATATGAAGGAAAGTTCCTCTCCTACAACATATCGAAAACCTCCAGTTGTGTTTTTCAAATTTTTATTACAGTTTTTCGTCACCACACTCGGTTGTAGATCATTCCTTAGTTGTGGTTGTTTAGTAAGTAAACTAAATGCACCTTTGTGGAAGACATCCTCTCTGATAACATGTTGAAAGTGTACGTGTATCTTTCTTCTTCAAGAAACAAAAATCGTCAGCTCATTCATATCCCGTCTGTAAGGTACCATTATCGCCCTTTGAAGAAAGCTCGACTTCTACAGCTAGTTCTACCCCAAGAACTCACACCTGCCTCTCCGAAGCACTGCTTCGTCGTCGTTACTGATTGCTTGGCTCATGGCACTGAACATGGAGCCAACGAGGGACGCTCCTTGCAGGGAACCAGGAGCCTATATCTTTTGTTCAGGTATATGCAGCAAAAACGTCTATTTCCAGTGAAAGAATGACTTTGCTTGTGCAGCTATATTCCCCCCTTGTTTCATTTTTTGTTTTTTCTGTTGTGGGAGAATTGCGTCGGAGATCATAAAAATGTTTTCGAAAACACTTTTGGTGGTTGTGGTGGTGCTGCTAAAAGATCTCGCCTTTCCCGACCCTACAGAGGTCCGCAACGTCACGACTAACTGTGTGGTGAAAGTGCGTCCCAGGTCGAATTTCTAAGGGCATTATGTCTGAGGAAAACCCAGGAAATTCCAGGAACTGTTACATCGCGTTCTGGCATGCTCGGAGCCCATAGCTCTGACCAGCCTGCACAGTAAGATACACTGCAAACATTGTGAGAAAAATGATGATAATGGGGTGACAAAGTTTTTTTTCCCGGTTAACAATAAATTCGCCAGCCGATTTGTAATATGTTATAGGAATTGTCTGTTCGCGAAATGGTGTGAGTTTTTCACGTTCTAGCAGGGAAGGGTAACGGTAATGGTAACGGAAACAGAAACGGTATATTACCGAAACTGGAGATGGTAACGATAACGGAAACGGAAAAGCATTACCGCGGTCCTCCATTACCGGAAACAGAAACGGAAACGAATCTATCGTTCGGTATTGAATTCGGGTAATGGCTATTCCTGTTGTGCGATGACATTTGAGTGACTTTTCATTTTTTTGTTTTTGTTTTGATGTCTCCATTCCCTGTAATGCTCTAATACTACACGAGAGCATGGAAAGAAAGCGCAATATTGGATGTCGAGGGAGCATACGTCGCTTACCTCGTCCCAGTCCTTGACATCAACACATGACTATACTCCATCATAGCACGAGTATGACAGCCTACGATTTTTAGTTACTTATTTTGTACTTTTTTTTTTTCATTTCACCGTGGCCATGGCAGTATTATTTACTACTGAGAGCGTCCGCTTATGAATGCGACATTGGATGATGGTTACGCCCATCTTGAGTTGCTGGACTCCGAGTGACTGAAGACTGAAGGCATGTTCCTACATTTTTTTTGTAAATCTTGAAAGATGTGCGCATCCCAACGACGTAAAATTACTTGTGTAGTGTGTACGCGTGACACCGAAGCAGCACTTGGGCAAACCAGGGTGCTGATAGAGCCGGACGGGCTGTCCTCCCGCATCTCTGTAACAACCGTTCCATTACCGGAAACAGTAACGGAAACGTAACGGAAACGAAATTGAAAGGCCGGTATCAGAAACGGATAACGGAAACGAAAATATAGCAGTAACGAAAATGGAAACGGTAACCAAAATACATCCGTTATCCTTCCCTGCTTTCTAGACGACTTCGGTTATCTGAAAACAATTATGAATGACGAGGAATCTGTTAGCAAGCGGAACTTCGCAGAAGATTAAATTCGTCCAGATGGTGGCAATTGTTCCTTACAGACGTGCTGAAAGTGCGCTGGCGTATCTCTCCTGGCGTAAGAAGAAATACGTCCGTAGTTTTTCAAAATGGTAAAGGAGAGGGTCTCCTTTCACGGGAGAGGGTCACCAAGGCATCATTTTTTACTTGGTAGACGACCTTCACGAACGAAAAAGCCGCAGCGGAAAATGCCAAGGGAAAAAAAATAATTTCAAGCAAAAAATCCATTTTTATTTGTTATTGCAGAGAACCTGTCCTACAAATGGAACGACTTCTTTCACTTTCAATACTATGTAAAAGCCTAATTTTTTACTAATGGTCGACATTCCCGATTGCTTGGTCAAGCACTGAACACAGGTCAGCTACCCATTCTTTACGTGAAGCAAATCTGCATACAGTAGTTCATGAGCAAGAATAATATCGGGTTCCTGAGAAGAATGCGAACTTGTCAAATATTTACCGTCAACTTGGCCCAAAACGCGCTCCGATTTTCAGCTCTTAAGACGTCATCGGGTTTGTTCTCGTTACATATGCTCTTTGGGGTGCTAGAAGGATCCTCCCTTCTACCGCCAGACAAAGGAGAGCCCAGACGTGTCTGTATGAGTCACAAGGGCACGCGGAACGGACAACACTAGGGCAAGTTCGAGGCACCTCCGATGCTCAAGAAAACAAAATGTTGAGAAAATAAAGTTGATTTCGTGCACACACACATACACACACACACACACACATATATATATATATATATATATATATATATATATGCTGCTATATGTATACATCATATACTTCCCTAAAATTTGGGGATTTTAGGGAAGTTACAAGCACTAGTTTATTACATAGGGAGACGTTAAAAAGTAAAATGGGCAAGGGGTCGACGTTTCGACAGTGGCACTGTCGAATCGTCGAAACAAGTAATTGTTTACTTGTTTCTTTAATGGCTTTTTCCCTCATTATAATTCACTGGCTTGCACTGTGGCATTGAGGAGCGCTCAGTCACCCTCCCAGGTGTATATCGCTCGCTGAGCAACCCGTGGTTTGCCAATTCCGAACGATGCGCAGCAACCCACAGCTGACGAGCCGCAAACACGGCGAAACACGTGTCGTCTGGGGCTGTCGCAGCGTTCCATGAGTATCTGTTTCTCTGCGTGCAGCCATAGAACCATACTGAAAAATCCTATATGTAGATCCTATACATGTGATGTTATTGGATATGGGATCTATAAGTGGTGTAGGTACCACAGGAGTTATAGGTTTTATAGGAGCAATATAGGTATTATAGGAGATGTAGGACCTGCGTCTCCTATATGAGCTACACACTGCGCGTATGGGGATACGGTATGAAATTTGGCTGTGGCGATACATGCATACACTTGCAATGAACAAAGATAATAAAATAGTAGTGCAATAAAATACCGTCCACTTCTCTGCAAATTCTTTATTAATACCATTCACAATTTTTTACGTTCAAGGACACAGCTATAAAGGCTTGCACGGCCGTGGAGCAGATGACGGAGTTGCATGGGTGAGGCGTATGCCTCATCTGTTTCACAGTAAACACAAATCAGTGAAGAGCTCTGCAACGTACTTTGGCGCGACTTACTTGATGTCTTTCAACATTTCCGTGACGTATCTGTTCATTTTCCCACGTCGTGTGTGTGCTGGCTCAGCTACGTCGTTCACTGAAATCGATCCGTGAAAAGCATCTGAAATTCAGAAATTCGTCACAAGTAGCAGGGCCACTGGAGCATCACATATGACATCTTCACCCTGATAAGCGTTGGAGGTTTACCAATAGGGACACTGAGCTAACAGATAGAGAAAGGTAATAGGAATCACAAGGGTAATAATTATTATTATTTATTCCCCCCATTCCCCGTTATTTTATTCCCCCCATTCCACCAAGCACTGGGGTAGAGTATCGCCTGTTGCGATGAAACTCCCCACTCTCCAAGGCCGAAAATAAAGTTGTTGTTGTTTGTGAGAGCATAAAGTAGGAGGAACCCACATGCTAGAAAGAATACTGAACAAAAAGTACGAAACATGACACTATTGGCACGCAACTAACCTTTACTTCACCAAATCTAAGGGCTTCTGGACGTATCTTCCAACACGCACACACGAAAGCACGTCGAGGCATCACCTGTAGAGCACAAAAACACATCCACAGCAGTTCGGTGCACCACAGAGCCACAACGAAACGCGAAACAACGGATGCGAGAACAAACGCGTATGACCTCAACGAACTTTGCAAGCGAAATGGACGCCAGAGCCCCGACTGAGGGCGGCGGTAGAAGGGAAAAGGCGGGGTCCCATAGCCTCGATTCGAGCAGCAGCAGCAGCAGCAGAGCAACAGCAGCGGAGCAGCAGAGCTGCTGCGACACGAGCGGTCCCATAGCTCTGGGCGAGAGCAGCAGCGCCGCCGAGCTGGAGAAATTCCCTGCTGCTCCCGTATCCGAATTTTTGGTTGCTGTGCTGCCCTGTTGCTCTGCAGTCTGAGCAGCCGGTCTCGCAAGCCCATCAGGAGGTTGGTTGGTATTGTTTTCGTTCGACGGTGTTTAGGGTTAGCAGGGCGGAAAATGACGGCAGACGGTTTGTGTCTGGTTGTTCTGTGATTTGTTTCTGAAGACCTGGACACGCTTGTGATTGCCAGTAGCTTGGAGCGAGTCTTCAATCATCGGGACTGCGTGAAGCGCGCTTTAAGAACATAATTCAGTTCATAAGGTTCAATAACGTGTTAGTCCGAACTTACGTGATAGATATGTTGTGTACGACAGTTGTAGCTAACATGTTCGCTTGTTTTCTGGAAAGTACTTCAAAACCCGTGACCTGGTAACGTACAAGCAAATTACGTTCACATCCATATTGTGTGAAAACCATACAGACCACATTTCTTGTGAGGGTCGACGACTTGCGAGCTAGGTTGTTGTGAATGAAACTGTCTCTTGAAAAGGGTTCGATAGAGATGGACAATGTTCAGGATACAAAAAAGGTTCGGTAGAGATAGACAATGAACGCGTTACCTTATGAAAAGAGGCAGAAACTAGTGATGACTAGCAGAAGAGGCCTTCGTTTTCGTTAGACAGCTTTATTTAACTATCAGCAACGTACGCATTTGACAGTCGCAATAAATGAAATATCGAATCCAGTAACGAGGCGATATTAATACGACAAAATCCTGTAGAAGAGTCTCCAACCCCAGCAGATGCTGCACAGCAGTGCGAAATGACGAACCCACGTTGAACGTCTGAACGTCACGAGACTTCTATTCATCAACGAAGAGTCAATTAGGTAATATGAGGCTCAGACCACCACCACAATCATTTCACAGTCCACTTGTGAGCTACAGATCCATAATATGTCCCACTCATATCAGCCTTTCACCTAGAATTGCGTTCTTACGTGTGTGTACTAAAAGGCTTAGCTACTGGGTACGCCTTCGGAATGTTCGAAACGTAAACAATGCCGTAGTTGCCAACACGTTTTGGACCTCCTATGCCGCTGCTGCCGCTAATTCAAAACGAAGCTATGGGAGGCCTCTAGCAGCAGAGCAGCCGCAGCAGAACACTGCTCTGCTGCCATGTTGCCGTGCTGCTGCTGCCGAACCGCTGCTGCTTTGCTGCTGCTGCTGCTGCTCGCATAAAGCTGTCGGACCCGGCCCAAAGAAGACGCCAGCTCTTCAGCCGCACCTCGCACTATGGCAAGATGGCAAGAGAACGGAAAGACGCGCGAAGACGGGACTAATACTATCGGAAAGACGACGGTTCCCCCATCAGAAAGAGACCTCAATCGCCTTTGACAGAATGGCGTAAATGCAGGCTAGCTGGTGGATAAATTCCATGATAGGCAAGCCTTGAGCACTTTGAGGCTTTGAGCCTTCGTGTCTGTGTTTGTTTACGTGTCTTGCCCATCGCTCAGGCTTGCCTATCAATCACCTTTCTACGCCAACAAAAAACCAATATCGAGAAAAATGCCCCCTATCCTATCCCCCTGTCCTATGTATTAGAGGGCCGCCGCAGCCACGGTGTCCTAACTCGAGAACGGAGAGGGATAGAAAGGCGCCGCAAGTTTCTACGCGTTGCCTATGTTGAGTGCGTTGATCCATTAAAAGGAAATTCGCAGGGAACAGTCAGGGAATGGTGGTCGGTGTCAGGAATTTCGCGAATGACGCCTTAACCGCTGGAAATCGACGGGTTGTCGGAGTGACAAAGTTGTAGAGCAGAGAACAGAGCACGTGCACACAAAATTTCGACTGAATCGGACGTCGGGTAAGCGAGTTGAGGCTCCGAACAGTGGGAAGCGTTTCAGGGTTGCGCTAGCCAGACTGGTCGCCTCGTCATACTCTTAAGCCGATATCGCGAGGAGAACGGAACGTCGCGCGCCTACAGGATCAACGCTGTTCGAAAGAGCACATCGAGACCGTCACACTGAAGGGAAATACGACCATGTCGCAGTAAGGGGAACGTTTTATTAACGAGATATTAGACCCGGAAACCCATCGTGCGACAAAGCAATATCGCTGAATGGGGTTCAACAACCACGGTTGAAAAACTCCGAGTACTGTAATATGCCAAATGTGTGCATGGAACGCACGCATCATTTTATGTTTGATGTTTGGACGATCAATAATTGACTTGTATGTATCGGAATTGGCAAACCAGGGGTCACTCAGCGAGCGATATACACCTGGGAGGGGACGGAGCACTCCTCAATGCCACAGTGCAAGCCAGTGAATTATAATGAGGGAAAAAAGCCATTAAAGAAACAAGTAAATGACGCTAAACGTGTTTTTAATTCACAGTTACAGATTAAGATGGCTTCTATGGCTGCACGCAGAGAAACACATACTCATGGAACGATGCGACAGCGCCAAAGGACACGTGTTTCGCTGTGTTTGCGGCTCGTCAGCTCTGGGTGGCTGCGCATCGTTCGGAATTGGCAAACCAGCGGTCACTCAGCGAGCGATATGCATCTGGGAGGGTGACGGAGCACTCCTCAATGCCACAGTGCAAGCCAGTGAATTATAATGAGGGAAAAAAGCCACTAAAGAAACAAGTAAACGACGCTAGACGTGTTTTCAATTCAAAGTTACAGATTAAGATGGCTTCTATGGCTGCACGCAGAGAAACAGATACTCATGGAACGATGCGACAGCACCAGAGGACACGTGTTTCGCCGTGTTTGCAGCTCGTCAGCTCTGGGTGTATTATAATGAGGGGGGAACGCCATTAAAGAAACAAGTAAATGACGCTAGACGTTGTAACACGTCTTGCGTCGCTTACTTGTTTCTTTAGTGGCTTTTTTTTCCCCTCATTATAATTCACTTGCTTGCACTGTGGCATTGAGGAGTGCTCCGTCACCCTCCCAGGTGCATATCGCTCGCTGAGTGACCGCTGGTTTGCCAATTCCGAACGATGCGCAGCCACCCAGAGCTGACGAGCCGCAAACACAGCGAAACACGTGTCCTCTGGTGCTGTCGCATCGTTCCATGAGTATCTGTTTTTCTGCGTGCAGCCATAGAAGCCATCTTAATATGTAATTTTGAATAACAAACACGTCTACTGTCATCTACTTGTGTATTTAATGGCTTTTTTTTATTCATTGGAATTCACTGGCTTGCACTGTGGCATTGAGGAGTGCTCCGTCACCCTCCAGGTGTATATCGCTCGCTGAGTGACCCCTGGTTTGCCAATTCCGAACGATGCGCAGCTACCTAGAGCTGAAGAGCCGCAAACACGGCGAAACACGTGTCCTCTGGTGCTGTCGCATCGTTCCATCAGTATATATATATTCAGCGAAATCTAAGAGGTTCGAGCTACAACCTGGCTGGTTTCGGCTTGAATGGCCCATCTATTCGCCGTAGATATCTGAACATATCAGTTCGAGATGCGCTTTTCGTGCTTTCCTTCCTTTTTGCAGGCTCGGGTAAGTGAAAGTGGGAAGAAGCGAGGAGTTGACCAATTTCGAGTTCGAGCAGCGAAACCTCAGTCAACGAAGTATGCTTACTTTATGTACACGTCCTCCATGGTAGACACAGTAACGCCGATCCGTCCGATCCCCAGCTTCTGCATTTGCTGCTCAATTGTGGCGAACATAGACTCAAACCCCTGTGGATCAGAGAGCCCCAGGGAGATTCTCACTTCCGTTAGGTTCTCACTATCAATTTGCGCATTAGGAGCTGTCCGCCTGACGATGCTGAGAATCATGTCCATATTCATGTTGCCGCTTTTTGCCAGGTGAATTTGGTAACCCGTACCTGGAAGTTGTGCAATTGGAGTTTAGTTCCGACGTCATGGTGTACCTGATAACGTGTGACATCATGATGAGGAGGCTATGTATACTCCTCAAATCAATAAAGACTTTCATTTACTGATCACTGTGCTCTCATTTTACTGACTTTACTGGTCACTTTACCGCACACACTCCAGGATCTGAATACCTAATACTGAGTATTAACCCTGCTGCAAAGAGTTTCTGTACAATCCTAGCATGGTTCTCACACTGTTACATTCTATGGAAACGCGCTACAGATGCGAAGAATTACGACTACTACTAACGATTTATTACATAAAATCCAAAGGCGATCTACTCTGGTTACTCTCCTGGCGTAATATGCACAAAAATGTGGCCCGTCTGGCAGACAAACTACTCTTCTGTATATCAGAGTGTGGCGATCAATTCCCAATCAAGGACAGACTTTTGAAGAAAAAAAAGATAGAAGAGATTCATCAAAAATATTACGCACATACGAAATGTTTGACTCCATTAGATCAATGGACAATACGTCATCCTTGCAAGAATTTCAGTGGCTTCTGAGGTGTGTTAGTCACCCATAAATTACTGTGAGGAGCTCCTAACGGCTCACGTTTCAATCGAAGAATCACAGTAATCACTTCAGCTTAATGGAGGTGCTAGCAGTGTTACACTGATAGTCGATTTTATATGTCATGTATCATTACTATGGATAGCGAACACACGTTTGAAAAAGGATAATCCCAGAACCTGACCCAGTCAGAGGACTTCGCAAGTGTTGCCAAGAAGGGCTGAGAACATTACAACGCGACGAAGCACGAGGCCTGTGTCAACAATAAAAAATGTCTAAAAATAGGGTGCCATGCGAGTCTAGGGTTATGACTCTATAATAAACGAAAGTCCTCCTCTCCCTTCTGAACCCATCGAGAACTTTAACTGTCGTCCTCGCATATAGTAGTGGTGTATATGCCGTGGGATGTATAATGCGTGATGATGACCTCAATGAAAGCAGTGAGGAAAAGTGATCGAGTGCTCATCACGTACGTTACCGAATACACTATTGCGACATCGCATCGCGAACGTTTCGTTCATGAAGCAAGGGACACATATTCACGTTTTCTTCCATGAATGCTCACATTCACACACAGACGAAAATACTGAGGCAGAGAATCACAACTGTTAAGCCTCACAAATACCTCGTTGGTTGGGCCTCCAGGAGGCTTAAATGTTGTGTTCGTCGGAATTATTCGCTCAGCCTCCTCAATGTATGTCTGTACGACGACACCATATCACATTCTAACATTCACATTTTTCCCTTCTCTTCTTTTCCTTTAGTTCGCATTAAACATATCCCCTCCCCCCTATTAAAACTAAGACGATGCTGTTCCGTAGTACGAACCGATCAAATGTGGTTATATCCAATACTGCGGCACGTGGGATACGTGACACCCGTCAAGGACCGTTCAGGGTGTTATCCTTAGTAAATTACGAAGTGCTGTCCTGTGTAAGTCACGTGTACAACGTGCTGGGGAGCTAGCATTCCGAGTGATTATTCTTGCTGAATCCCTTCCAACTGATCAAGCTTGCGTCATACGAAGCCCATAACAGCCTGCAACGAAGTATGAGTGCTACAACGCATGTATACTGTTATCCTTCAAAATCATGATCTGCCCACCTCCGATGAGGGGAAAGAAACAGTTCTGTATACGGAATGTGAACTAAACACCCGCATTCTATGGCAACACACATGCTTGCACGTGAAGTTTGGATTATCACGATGAACAAATCCCAAGAGGCAGGCTCACTTCTCTGAAGGCATTCACAAAACGGAGCTGTACATGCTTGCCATCTGAACATGCACAAGGTCTAATCGAAACTTCTGAGCCTTGTCTGAGAACGCATGGAGTCGTTTTTTAATCTCCTAAACGTTGCCCTTAAATATACGACTACGCTCCTGCTGTGCAAACGCAGGACTTGGACAAGAGGTATATCAAAGCATTTACGAATGAGGGACGCGGTACAGAATATTAAGTAAATAAAGGTTGCGGATGATCGAATACAAGCCAGTTTCTTACACGTGTCATCCCTTTCTTGTAAACCAGTAATCGTGAAAACGAATTACCGAATGCTTTCTTTAAAAAGATTGGCGTCCCCCAGCAGAGCAGATTCCCATGAGCCATAATGCCGATCCTGTCACCTAAGACGTCCGCTTCCTCCATGTCATGTGTGGAAAGCATTATACTGCACCGTTCCCTCAACTCTAGAAACATATCCCAAAGCTCCCTTCTGGTCTCTGGATCAATCCCCGCCGTGGGTTCGTCCAGAATAACAACCTGCAATGAAGAACTATTTGTCAGTAAGCGTCCCCTCAGGCGAAAATCTGAAATGATCGCAGAATGGTTCTAGTTTAATGTGGATGGTTTCAGCTGCATTCCCAAGTGGGGTGGCTCGTTCCACTGTGGTGGAATCAGTGGAACGAATCTGGCGTGAGATGGTTCCAGAAGTTCCAGCTGGAATCTCACAGGTACCACATTGTTCCCTGAATGTTCGATTATCCCACTTGAGATCCCAAGCTGGGCATCTTCCCCCATTGAGATGTCATTGGAGCAAGAGGCCACCCTTGCCGTGTACCCTTCTGATCTACTTTGATCTACTCTAGCACATGCATGACCTATCTTGCTGCTTTTTATCCAGCTGCGTCTGCGATAAAACATATGCCGTAACTTCAATTCGTGCTCATATTCTCATCTAAAGGTGAATAACATAAGACTAGCAAAATGGCAACAGAAGAAAAAATGACAAAAAAGAAGCTAAATAATCAGAAAAAAAAGAAGGCGACAAAGAAGAAAAAGGTTGCAGAGACGCAATGGAGATGCCATAACTGTGACGACGACGCGGCGGCCACTGGGCCACGGTACGACTAGCGGCTGGAGTTCAAATTCAAACAGCAAAGGAGCAACAGAGGCTGTTGGGAAGTGGAAGGCGTGTTGCAGAAAGTTTGTTTTGGCTTCGGTTGCCTTATCATTATCCCGTATGCCATATTTGCGTGGGCCCTTTCTAAGAGAGTGCGATGACAATGATTCCTGTGAAACACTGTCCATATCCCGGATGAGTTGCGACGCTAAGCCGGAGTTCACACGGGGCAACTTTTCCCAGCAACTCGAAGCAACTCAAACCAACGTCAGCCAACGTCTTTCGAGCAATTTCGAGTCCGCGTTCACACGCAGCAACTCGGTAGCTCCGCCCACAAGCAACCTTATGGTGACCGGAGAATGTGGGTTCGAATCGAACTTGTGGAATCTTTACTTTAGCTGCTGTTTATCAAATTTCAGTCAGTTTTATTGCCCCAATAGATCATTATTACATTCCAGAAATGGCAACTGATATGTTTCTGTGAAGTTCGTAAAAAAAGAAAAAGTTATTTCTCAGCTGCACCTGCAGGATTTGAACCCATGAATCCACGAAGGAAATCCACAACGCCATCGGGAGTCACGTGCCAATGCTCTCCTTGCTGATTGGCCGGTGCACGAGCAACTTCTCAAGTTTTCGGTCGGCGTGCGATTCGCAGCAACCCTGAGCAACTCGAGTTGCTGGAGGTTGCCGGCTGGCAGCAACTCCAAAGTTGCTCATAGTTGCTGGAAAAAGTTGCCCCGTGTGAACGCTGCCTAAGAAGACGTACACGGCGTACCGAAGAAACAGACGATGACAAATGCCTGACAGAACTTGCTCTGTATGAAGACACACATCTTACAGAACGTGTATAAAGGAGGGGGGCGCTTGGGTGATAGCCCCAAAAATGTCAGTTTATATGTTGTGGTCCGGCTGGAAATATTGAAGGCTCACGTGGTATGGGTGGAGTTTGTGCTTGTGTAGTATCTTCTGCACACTTGACTTTGATGTCTGCACTCGCGTCGCCAGGGTGCGCAGACTTACGTGGGGATCATCTACTTCTTTCAGGACCTTGTCTGTTTGTCTCGACGCACTGGTAATGATTGGGTGTGACCGGCTCTAGGTACCGGAATGTAAACTTCCTGTTGTGGACAGTCTTAAAAATGCACGCCTTATGGTACAAGATCTAGTTCCTGGAAACATTTCACTTGTGGAAACCGACTATATTGAATGCCATCAGATGGCAAAACTGTGCGGCAGACGTGGCAGGGGGCGTGTCCGCGCCAGGACCTAAAAGCGCCGTCATGAGAGATACGGGGATCCCTTAGCAGGCAGAGGACAAGGCTGTGTGTAAAGGTATGAAATAAACCTTTGTTTGTTACTCGAACCTTTTGCTTGCGGTGTCTTTCTCGGCGACGGAGCGAACGGACTGACGCCCGGAGGTTGTGGAAACACGGGTTTCCACAACTGGCGCCCAACGTGTGGCCCGAACCCACGACCCCGAGATTAAGAGTCTCGTGCTGTACCGACTGAGCTAGTCGGGCCTACCTTCGAGCCCATCGCTTTAATAGCCTTGAAGCGCTGGCGCAAGAGGCTCGCACAATTGAAGGCGACCTCTTAGCGGAACTCGAGTATCGGCCCTCGCCGCCGCCTGAATTGGCGTTAGAACCGCGCTGTGCGTGGTCAGCGGGAGCAGCCTCGGTTGAGCGCCTACCTGCAGGGGCACTGGATGAGCACAACCGCAATTATTATGCGGAGCCATCACGCCGAGCACCTGATCCGTTCCATAATGAACACAGCCCCCTGTACCCAGCATCAACGTCCGCCCTCTTCCGGCAGATCTTTTGCGCATCCACCGACGGAGCAGAGATCAGTAGCCGCTTGGACTGTTGTCCCTGATGGCCGTCCAGTCTATTGGGCATCCAGGACAAAGTGGTCAGCTCAGCCACGACCCGCGAAGAGCCGTCGCCCCTTTTGGAGGACTCCTGCTGTCGGACCGTCACCCGAATGACCCCCCGCCACCTTACACGGAAGAAGAAAGGCGCCTCCTGTGCTCGGTGTGTCGGGTACCGGAAATTCATCGCCGGACCCATCGCCGGGGAACACTTCACAAGATCAGGGTCCAGACGGCCTCCCACCCCCGGTACAATGATCTGTCAGCGCCTCTGGACACCATACAGAGGCTGCAACAGGAACTCCTGAGGGACCCACCTCCTGCCAACTCAGTCCCCCGGGTCGAAGACGTCCTCCTCGACTTCGCCGAAGACGTGGACTTGAAATTATAAATGAATTTGAGTAAATTCGATACGCTCTGCACATTGGTGGGGTAAAAAATTTACACTTAATTGGCAAATTTCCAACTTTTGCTCGCAAAACTTTACATCATTAAACTTACGTTGCACGTCATTCACATCAAGAGGTGGAAAAACCCAGTAATAACAAATGCCGTTGACCTCATGACTCTACGTGGTGTAGTTTTTTATTACAATTCAATGACACGTTTTCTGGGACACCCTGTAGATTGCAATCTTGAAACCCTGTGGCTAACTGCTCAATGCTTACAGAGGCACTTAAAGGGACAGTCGCATCAACCACAGATCGATTCCGAAACCACAGTGAAATTAGATTCCCCGTCGTTCACTGACCATGACTCCGAAAGTCCCATCCCGATCGACGGAATACTTTTTGCATAATTCGTGTGCAAGCGGCGCTACAGCAGACGACGGATGCGGGCGTCAAGCGGAACTCCCTGCTGAGAATCTTTAGCAACGTCACAAGGAATCTGACCAATAAGAACGCGGCGAGCCAGAGGAGTCCCCGCGGCTCGCAGCTTGCATGAGCAAGGTCAGGGAGACGAAGGCGAAGGCATATACGGAGATGGCGGACTCGGAACGCGGAAGTGGCGAATCGTGCTGTTCAAATGCCTTTAGTAATAGCTCCTGTGACGAATATACATGTTTGATGACGGCCCATATTCGACGGATCCGCTTCCTCTGTAAGTTGCTGGTGATGTACGCGCTGCAGCTGCGTTAGCGCAACAGAATGAGCCTCAGGACCACTGCTTTAGGTACGTTCATGATCGGAGTGCTCAATACTTCATGCCGTGACGTTCACTACGACGCAGGAAAAAATCCAAGTGTTTGTGCGGCGTCTGTGCTCCCCAGGAACACGATGAGTAGGTATATGCTGCAGTACTGGTGAAGTGGCAGAGTTGTGCAATGACGGCGAAGTACAGTGTAAGCACGCATCACACTTTGTTCCCACCCAGGGAACACATGGTAGTCTACTAGACGTCCAGACCTGTTCTAACCCTAGACTTTAGGGATAGTGCCCAAACTAGACGTTGACTAGACGTCTAGTCTAGAAAGTCTTACTATTATTTAGACGTCTAAAATTAGTGATTTACTAGACATCTGGTAGACATTTAGTAATTGACGTCTAATTGTAGACATCTTGTAGCTGGCCTTGTATATACCACATATTAGAAATCATCAAGATTTTGTCTTATTAGAATTTTAAGAGGTGTGAACACATTCACACATCAAATAGAGTCACTAAATTATAAGAAGTGGTTCTCAGCTTAGCCTTCAGGCTTACAAAACTGAAGTTCAATTGTTACAAAACATATGCGGGAAACTGAATTACTTGATGGCAGAGTTAACATAATTGTGTTGTTCAAGTTGTCTGTGAACTGGCCTTGGTGGCTCAGTCTGTAGTGTGTTCACCTTCTCACCCCGAGATCACCGGTTCGAACCCGGTCAAAAACACCAGCAACTTAGTGCAAGGATACAAGTTGCTTAGACATATGCCATCTTCCGCAAGGGACATTAAATACGACGTGCTGTGTGGTGAGCTTTCATTGCACATTTAAGGACACTCAGGTGGGCTATCCACAGACCGACTGCTGTGGCGTCGCTCATGATCTCAGTTGTCTCGCAATGTAAACCCCAATTATTATTAAGTCTTCCATGCTGGTATCTGTCCACAAGGGTCACCACAAGAAATCTAAAAAATGTAGCCAAATGCAGAAAGAGAACTGGAATTAGGAGAGTCATCCAAAAATAAGTTTCCCGATATTTGTTATTCAAAGGTAACACCACTAGGACAAACTCAATTGTATAGTAGTTGGGTGCGACATCCCGGCACTGCAGACGTTGGTTAATGCAGTGCCGTTCACCTATGTGTCAGGCATTCAAGCATGGACGTAATATTTCCGAGTACGTCTGACTATCCTAGATTTATCCTAGATAAGAGTTATCCTACTTTTCGTTAAAGAAAAAATAGTGCTTTAGAGAATATCCACTGACAGTTAACACCTGTTTATAAAAACACTTTAGAGGCATTGAAATGGTGTGTCCTCTATAGACGACCCGCTGTTTACAAACACGTGACGTCACGAAGGAAGCCGGTTCGAGGCTGCGCTTCCCAGTGGTGGGCAGGAAGAAGCATCAAAGCGTGGGAAATATGAACGACGTTGCTGTTACCGCGCTT
This sequence comes from Ornithodoros turicata, assembly GCF_037126465.1. Taxonomy (NCBI): domain Eukaryota; kingdom Metazoa; phylum Arthropoda; class Arachnida; order Ixodida; family Argasidae; genus Ornithodoros; species Ornithodoros turicata. Next base: position 49,939,089 of record NC_088203.1, on the reverse strand, counting down.
TCCTCGTACGCGGAGTCGCTGCCACGGGATGCGAAACAGCGCTATATTGACAAGCTTAAGTGCGACAATTCGTCGTACTTTGATCCATATTACCAAGAGAGTGGTTGGATAAATAACCCGAGCCAATGGCCGCCACTGGCATACGGTGATATTTATACGTACCTCATAGACACGAAAGGTATGTTCACTAAAGAAACCCTAAAAGCCTACAAGAGCCTGGAGGCTTATAACTACGTTGTCAACGGGTACGTCAGGACAATCTACATGCATGATGTTGAACGGAATGCCACATGCTGCTTCTTGAAGGCTGAAGTTTCCCCATCGCAGAGATCGATGAGCAGCCCTTGTGAAGCATGGGCACTTCTTTGCAAAACGAGCGGCTCTGTCAAGACAGCCAACTGCACATGTATGTCGGGGTAAGCTGCTTTTATTTCCCATCGTGACTTAGCTAATACGGAAGCGTAACCATATGTACTCAATTGATGGTCTTCACACAGGTTAGGAGAGGTCTGCAGCCATGTTGCCGCTATACTTTTAAAGGTGGAATACATGCTAACATCTGGTCTTCAGTGCTCAAGTACATCCCAGCTTTGCTCCTGGAATGCCACATTCAAGAAAGAGGTAAGGTCTGATACTATTACATCTGGCAAGGGAAGCTGTTATTGAGCTTTACACAACACATGACAGGTTCAGTCTGCATCAAATGATCTATTTACATTACTTTCGGCTGCAAATTGCAAAGTGCACCAATGACAGTTACTGCCTCATTGACGGTCTTAAGTGATGTGATGGGCAGCACTGTCCTCAGAAGGCGGTATTTTTTCATCCTGCCGATTACTCGCTCGACGTGTATGCGGAGATGTGACATTTGTCGGGACTTCTCGGTCTCTGCTTGTGACAGCTGCTGCCTTCCTTTCGTAAAGGCTGGCATTTGCACTTGTATGCCAAGGACAGCCAGCTCTTTGCTCACGATGAACCCTCGATCCGCCAGAACCTGGTCACCATACCTGAGAAGGTATGGGAGCTCGGAGTCCAGGGTTATCCTCTTATCAGTTGCTCTGCCACCCCAGCAGTCTGATATGTGGCAAATTTGACCATTTGGTGTGATGCAGATTAAAAACTTTATAGTGCAGTGGTGCTTGTAGGTGGAGAACATCTGCCCCCTTGGATGCAAGCCGGTGGGTCTGTCCGTCAGTACTTCAGTGCAATCGATGATTACCTTTACATCTGGAAAGAGCCTCTGGAAAACTTTAGGGCGATTCCTTAAGAATGCTTCACGTTCTGGCCACACAATTAAGAACTTCAGCTCGTGTGCCAGCGACATTATGCCTTGGTTGAACACCCGACTTGCTGTGTTCTCAGATACGTCAAACCGCGTTGCAAGGTCCTTGATGTCACTTCCTATACGCAGTCTCATTATAATTAGCAGTAGTTGGTCTTCAGCAGACAAGGCAGATGTAACTCGATGCTTCTTGTACAATGAGCACACATACTCAAACATTTCCACAGTAAGCCCTGTGTAGTACTGGAGTTTGGCTGGGCTTGATGATACCTTTCTGTATCCAAACTTGCATTGTTGGAGTTCCTCTTCAAGGGATTGACACCTCTGCTTCTGAAGCAGATATTCCGCATGAAGAATTTTGTTGTGGTCCTTCGTGGCATCGAGCTCCTTGGACTTTGCAACAAAAGTTGTATGGATCTGCTGCAGCCACAGATCTAAAGTGAAAGTGAAAGGCATGTGTATGACATTACATGAATGCAAATTCATCACACCAGAGCATCATAATTAAACAAGGTTACGATTATCATGTGTCACATGATCATAGGGTGAATTGTCTTTCGTTCTAGGTGCAGCCCGCAAAAGTCAGGGACATAAAATTTTTTAAACCAAGGCGTGGGAAACGGGCCGAAGCAGCATGCAGCAGAGCCCCACAATCCCATGGATACCAAGATGTGTCAAAGGAAGAAATTGAAGACAGGCTAAACAGACTTCATCAGATAATGCCAGATGCTTGTGTCGTCACAGCCTTTGCAAAGTACTGTGAGGGTAGAGGTGAGACAACAGAAAGTGCTGATGAAGAAAGTGAAGCATTGCCCCCGTCACTCTACAATCTGTACCGTGCAGATTTGAAGGATGCAAGTAACGTGGATATTGGGACTGTTGCTAATACTGAGTTTCGCTGTATTAGTATCACAGAAGATGAAGCAAAAGCCGTTGCCCTTGCAACAGTGTCGCAAAGGTCATGTCTCGAATGGCACGAGCAAAGGTGTGGTCGCATAACTGCGTCCAATTTCTACAGAGTATTAAAGTGCAAGAGTGAGCTTTCTGCATATAACATTTCGACAGAGATAGTAACTGCTCCACTCGTAAGGTACAATCAAGACACTACTGTCCCTGCTCTTTTGTGGGGAATACAAAACGAACAAAATGCAAGAGCACAGTATGTATCAGCAGTGACAAGCCTCCACACAGACTTTACATGTGAAGAAGCTGGGCTGCACATTCTGCCAAAATACCCCTATCTTGCAGCTAGTCCTGACGGTATCATCTCTTGTCAGTGTTGTGGGAAAGGCACCCTAGAAGTGAAGTGCCCCTACAAGCACCGAAATATTGCAGCTCAGGATATCAAAGGCTCAGACTTCTTTTTGGATGATAACTATCAACTGAAACAATCCCATAAGTACTTTTTTCAGGTGCAAGCACAGATTGCGCTCTGTAATGCCCTATACTGTGATTTGGTCTGTTGGACACCACATGGCATGGTCGTTACACGAGTCCAGAGGTCTGATTGTTTCATAGAAAGACATGAGCAAACACTTCAACAGTTTCACATTAAGTACGTGATGCCAAGACTGCTATCCAGGAAGTCAGAAAAACCGGGCAGAAGCAAGAAAAAAATTTCAGAATGCCAGTGAAAATGCCCAAAACATATCAACCTAGTCAAGGTTTTTGTGTTACTGAATGAAGAAAAACTACCAACAGAGTCCATTTATGGCGTTTGTGATAAAGCATCTCGCGTGTGCACCTATACGTTACTACATGCGCTCATAAGTTATTTTCATTCTAGTGCAATATGTAAATGTCAGGGAGGCTCACAATGTGTTCTGTTGACTTTTTATGCTGGTGCAATATCTAACTGTAAGGAAGCCTCGTGACGGATTTTATTTGCTTTTCTACGCAACTGCAATAGGTAAATGTAACAGTGTCTCGTGATGTGTTTCATTGTGATGTGTGTGTGATTGTGTGTGTGTGATTGTGTGTGTTTTATGCTGGTGCAGTATCTTAATATAAGGTAAGTCTTGTGACAGATTTCATTTTACTTTTTTACGTTGCTGCAATATGTAAATGTAAGAGTGTCTCGTGATATATTATATTGACTTTTTACGCTAACACAGTATGTACATACTTATCAGTTGTGTGGCATACTTTGCTTGTCTAAGTGCAATACCTAAGTGAAAGAAAATAAAAGCTGTGAAAATAAAAAAGCATTACAGTGTGGCAACTCAATTCGTAATAATAATAATTTGGGGTTTACGTTGCGAAGCAACTATATTGCTATGAGCGACGCCACAGTGGTCGGTCTATGGGTTAATTTTGCCCACCTGAGGGTTCTTTAACGTGCGTGAAATCTCGCACACGGCTTAACGTCCCTTCCGGGGACGGCGTGCGTAAGCAATCCGTACCCGCCACCGAATTGCTCGCGTCCTCGGCCGGGATTGTACCCGCGTCCTTGGGATTGGAAGGCGCGCACGCTACCAACCAAGCCACCGAGGCCGGTCAACTCAATTCATAAACACTGGATCAGGTGCATGTCAGGTTATGCAACATTACCATCAAACTATGGAGAAGCAGTTAATCACAGCAGCACAGAGTATGCCAGTCATTGCCAATAACGTACCAGTGGGACCCTGAGCACTTGGCACACTGTGATCCTCATCACCTGCATGAGCCGAACAATGTACGTCTGAACCTTGGGGAAAAAAAAGATAAAACAAGTGATGTACCCGAGACCAATCAAACAATAAGAACTCTTCACGCCAGCAAATAGCACACCTTGATTAGCCTGGGTGGTGAGCATAGCCTCAAGCTCGTCCGCATTGGCTGACGGCAAATCTGGTGAATCCAAGCCAAGGCCAAAATTAAGAACATGAATTACAGTTTCACCAAGCAATAAGAACACTTCACGTCAGCAAATAGCACACCTTGACCAGCCTGGGCGGAGAGCACAGCCTCATGCCTGTCTACATTGGCTGCCTGCAAATCTGGTGCACCCAAGCAAAAGCAAAAATGAAGAAGGTGAATTGTGGTTGTAACAAACAATAAGAACACTTCATGCCAGCAAATAGCACACCTTGATCAGCCTGGGTGGAGAGCACAGCCTCAGGCTCGTCTGCATCGGCTGAGTGCATATCTGGTGTACCCAAGCCAAGGCAAAAATGAAAATGATGGGTTGCAGTTCAGTCACTTGCAGGTAGCATAAAACACTTTCGTTCGAGAAATAGCTCACCAGCAGCATCCTGGGCCCAAGATTCACCACTACATTCACCTTCCACAGCAGCCATCTCGGATCCATGCGAACCTGAATAATAAATCCTGATATGTATGACACAGACAAGGGTCCGTGCAGAGCTGTTAGTATGTTGTAGACTTAGTATGTAGTCTCACTAAACCAAGAACGACTATGTGTACAGGTAACACCTTACCGTGATCCGCTTTTCTTCGCTTGTTTGCACGTTCATATCTCTGAGCAATTTGGGCCTTGGACGAGTCTGTTGTCTTCTTGTAGCAAAACACCGTTGGCACCCAATCAGGATGTGAGGGGTCATTGGAGGCAGCACCTGTTCAATCCAACATCCAGCAGGTATAACGTTCTGTAAAGTTCACACAATGTTTGCGCTTTTCGCTCGCTTCTCTACGTTATGGGACATTCATTACATTCTTAGCTTCGTAGATGATCATACTGTCACTGAAGACGGCAATGTTTTACAAGTTTAGCTCCCAGTATTTTTTATCTGCTACTGAAATTGTGCGGAAGGACTATTCATACGTATTTCACGCTATGTCGTCGAGTCAAATGCGCGCGAGGTTCATCTACGCCGACCGCAGTACCGCTGCTCTTCTGCCAAACCCCCCCAAACCTACGTGGGTTACGAGCTGTGAAGTCTACATGGACCCCCTGGGGGCGGCTCATGCGTGTGATGCAACAAACATATCTTACCAGTGATGAAATGGTCCCCACAGACTCTGTCATGAACCGCCGGCGACCAATTTTTCCGCCGTACCGCGTTTATCCACTTCTGCCGCCTCGCAGAGTCCGTTGGAAAACGACAGAACGTCTTCTTGCATCCTCGGTACCATCGGTTGGCACAGTCTACAGCACAGCACGACGACGGCATGCGAGATTTGCTTGCACATACAAAACAACGCAAAAATCTACGCTAATCGGCTTGGTTTGCCTACGGGAGACGAGTTGTTTTGCCCACCAGCATGCTTTGCGCGGGAACGTGACGTAACGATGACGTAGCGGTTCGGGTCGTCTATACAGGGTCGTGAAAATCTGCACAATGAACAGTAGAGTGGGAGATCAGCTATAACACCACGAAACAACGCTTCTTTTCTGAAATTCCGAGAATTGTTAACGGAGACTGGCGGGTCACTGGTACTGCACTCTGATACTAATGTGAACAAATTTCCTTCAGCTTGGTCAACGATAGTTATGCGAGATGGGGGCTACATTTGCTCGGTAACGTTCGTAAAGAGCAACGAATGAATGCAGCTTGCATTTTCCTTCAATGGTATCAAGACGGTCAAGATGAATTTCTTGGAACAATTATTATTAATGAAACGTGGGTGCATTATGCAAGTGCTGAGACAAAATACCATAAGAAGTCATGGGGGGTGCCCGGTGAAAGCATTTTGAAGGAGGTCAAACTCGCGTTTTCGTCTGGAAAGGCTATACCGACAGTGTTTTAGGACTATCGCTGTGTCTTGTAGATTATCTCACACGCACAATCACAGTAAATGCACATGTACTGCGAGATCCTGGGTAAGCTTCAAACTACAATGAAACAAAAACGCACAGGACTTGGAAGGGTGTAGCGTACCACGTCAACGCTGTCTAAACCCGTCTTGAAAGACTCGGGATTTGTTCCCGAAATTCATCTGGAAATTTGCCAAGAGAGAAGATGTACACAAGTAAGCTGGTACAACGTTGAAGTAGGAAGCATCACCTTGAGCATGAGGAGAATGAAGTATATACGAGACACACAAACTTGAGTTTCCTTTTCGTGAGCTTCCTGTATACTTCGTTCTCCTTATGCTCAAGGTGATGATTCCTAGAAAATGTGCCCAATTTGCTGCTCCATCTTCCTCTCAAAGCGCCCCTCGGCAGTCACCAATTCGCAAGTGATCATGAAACAAATTGATCAGGTGAAATGCCTCACTTTGTAAACAGGACATAGGATGGCACAGAAAATACAGTATTGAATACTTGATATCACAGCACCAAATATGTTCAGCTAAATGACTAAGCTAAGTGACTATATTAGGCAGTAACGTTGAGCTCTAATCTGTACGTGAATTTTTTCAATGTTATGCTATAGATTTATTGTTTTGTTCACAGCAGAGGAACTTTTGTTGGATGATCCTCATACATGAAGGAAATTCCTTATTCTGTTACTTTCCATCACACATGTGTGAAGCAGCAAGTACAATCTGTTTGCAAATGATCCTACTGAGGTAATAAAACTGGACTCTGTAACAACTTTCAGAAACTATGCACGAATGGACCACATTAACGCTGTCCAATTATATTATGACCAAATGAATAGTATCTAGTCTTTCATGCTATGTGAGTTGTATGCCCATATATTGTAACAAAAGATCAGTCAGATGAAGGCAGTCTGACTGAGGTACGTAGATAATTTAAATAATGTCCATACATATGATGATCCGAGTTTTTTTGACTCACTGGCATACATATATGTAGCATCCACAACTAGAAGACATTACCAGAATCTAAGTGCTGTGAAGTAATGTTTTATTTTACTGTATATATATATTTTTTCTTAACGAAAGCCCACATTTCTTCGGGGCAATGTTTCTTGCGTTCCTGATGGCGTTACCGTTGCTGGTAAATGTAAATCGTGTACGTCAGTAACTCCCCTGCAGAATACTACGCTAAACCAACTTAAAGAAATCAGCAACTAAATTATCGAATCACTTAAATGTCAATAAAAAAGTCTACGACTCCGACGCAGCACTATAAACTATTGCTCCATAAACACAGAAGCACTTTGCACGTACTGTGGGCAGCAGATGGCAGATGTTTGTTTACTGCACATAACATTTTCCCACAAGCTACACAGCTGCAGCAGTAAAATGGAATCTGACGTGACTCAGGGATTTCAGGACCCTTCAAAAAATCTTGAAACTGCCCATGGTATCTCTTTGAAACCGCTGAACAGGCAATACGGTACATATTAGGCACACCTGCAGCTCAGTAGCAAAGGCACTGATAAAATGTTTGCAAAAAGAACAGCGATTTTCAACACACACAGCACAACACAAAATACGACACTCGTCAATCGTCGCTCCAACGACGATGGCGATGGCATAATGATGATGATGTTGGAGTCACTTCCGCTGGATTGGCATATGTGTTATTTAACATTTAGCCTCCGCCACCCAATTATAATGAACGGCCACGGAAATGTAGAATATTACAAAAAATAAGTACTCAATATGCACGAGCTAAAGCAATGTCATTCACGTCAGCCCGTCTACCCAATCACCATCCATCATCCATCCATCCAACCAGTTCGAACCTGTTCAGTTTCAACCGTTGCAACTTCAGACTTTCCGGATGCGCAACGGGTAGCAGTTGGGTCTTGGCGGCTGCACTCCACTGGTTGTTATACGGAAATCTTTCTAAGTTCCAATGTCCCGCACGTTTTGTCTTGCAACGTTTGAGCATAGCGAGAACGTACGCCGTGCTGTCCAGTGATAAAAACTGTTGAGCGCAGCAGAGCTCCCAGAGTACTCTGTGGTGGACAGCGTTTCTTTGTTCTCTGGCTTTCAAGTTTAGGGGTGAGTTCAGTCTTCATTAAAAGTATGTGCCTGTTTCTGTGTACCAAATCGCATGTAGTAGAGATGCGTGGCATAATATCGGAATATCGTTTCCTTTGTCTATTTCGGCTTCGTATCACCGATTGAAGCACATTGGAAGTGTGGGTTGACCTGACTGCACTTGCATTCAAAGTAGTGATTAACGTTGTATGTTCGGCAGTACAATGTTTCAGTAATTGTCTTGGTTCGTCTTGGTGCTAAAACAAATACGGTATCACTAATTAACCATCGAGATTCACGAGCTTTCGATGACTGTTGAAGTCTTGAGTAAACGAAAGTCGACAGTTACGGTTTGCAGGGCGGACACGCCGGAACATAAATGCTGGTTAGTTCATTGTCATGTCAGCCCGACTTCGGTTGTTGCATTTTTCTCTGGTAGTGAAACCAGGCACTGAAAATTTTGTGCAAGTACTTTTGTTTACATATCATGGTTTCATAGCAACTGCCTTTTTCTTTTTATAGGTGCTTGGACTACCTTGCATCGGTGGATATGAAAATAGTGGTAACCCACCCTAGGAAACATTTATTTGCACATAAGCTTAATAGTTCCCTGTGAGGTAAGGGGAAGCAGTTGTCTCTGACGTGTGACAGTGTTCTCCTCCAATGTTTCTGATGTTCGATGTGCCCCCTAATCTTACTCTAGAGGGAGCCTCTTGTAAACAAAGTATTGCAAATACAGTAGTTGGTGGAAGGCTGTAACTGCTTTCCATTTACATGGCTGTTGTGCGGTTAACGAAATGGAACTTTTTTTCAGATGCTGTGAAAGTCAGTAGGGAAGTGCGATGTAGAAGAAAGGACTGCCAGAAGCTTGCTAAAGAACCGCACAACATGTATGGGCAGCAGACAAAATATTCATCAAAGAGTACAAAACTAGTATTTCTGTGCTTAGTCGTTTTGAAACATCCTTGGTATTGTATGGAGAACAGCGTCACTATGTCATTCCGTCTTACTTCACCCAAACAGCTATCTGGCAGTAGTGCAAGATTTGAGATGCTAAAGGGTTTATTCAGTGAAGTCACCTCAGCGCTATACTATAGGTTCCTCAATGTTACGTCCTTGCATTTGTTCGCTGCATTATGCTTTTTAGGTGACTATTAACACCGAAAACATGGAAATTGCTTGGATATTCTACAAATCACAGGGCGACAAGTTTTAAACACCAGATATACGGTGAGTATAATATGGGTAAGAGCTTGGCTGGGATCTACAATATGGTGGCCGATGGCAGCAAATCTGCCTGCTAGCGACAGTGTTCTCCTGTGGATGACGTCATGTGAATAAGCCCTATAATATTTGACGTGGTGATACAGTTCTTGCTTTGTATTGTCTTTTATAATATACACAGTGCTTATTTTTATCCTTTACAGAATTTTTGCACCAAAGTTATGAGAGCAGCACAGTTGTTGTTTTAGCGTAACGCAGTGATGGAAGTGCTGCGCCAATCATGGAGTGCTTCGCACTCGCCTGCTCGACCAGGTAAGGTCGTGCATCACGAGAAAACGCCTGTCACATTGATGCACTTTCACCAGGTGTCTTTCACAGCGACAGCTGTTACATCTTCGTTTCCCTGAGATCCGGGCAGCGTCCACATCAGGTAGTCACGCACAAACAGATTTTCAGCTGTTTCTGCAATTCGTGTTGTGTAGCTGTAACAGTCCTGTAATTTTTGTACGTGCAGCTTCTTTTCTGTATGTGTCTCTCAGATCAGTGTTGATACAGTTTTTGCTCTTATGTGGCCAGACAAGCATCCCGTGAAAGAGTGTGCATAGCCACTAAACAAACTAGTTCGAACTAGCAGGGTACATAATGCTTTCTGACATGTTTTGTTCTATTTTCTAGCCACAGTGAGTCATTGGAGACAGTGCTGCAGAACCAACAATCACTCATTGCAAGAAAGGAATGAGGTGACCTTCAACACCCTGTTGCCAATTCAACAGTCATCAGTCAAAACACAAGACGCCTGCTTGGCAGCAAAGTCAATCCATTTTGAGACTGAGGTTTGTACCATAGACTTCGTGTGTGGTTTACTGTGAATAAATGTTCATGCTGAGATCCATGTTGCTATCAATTATATCACATTTCTGCATGAATCCATGCCAGGACGGTAGCAGGACTAGTCATGGTCTAATGTACGTCTAAGGGTGGCTAAAGTAAGGTACAGGAAATGTATAATCCTAGACCTGTCGCCTGAATGGAGGGATAAAATTGGTCTAGCTGTAGACTTCATGTCTAATACATGGATAAGTGTCTGACCCTGTTCCAGGCATCAGGTCAAAAGAATGACAATCTCGGCTAGGTACATAGACATCGGATGTCTAGAGCTAGATGGCTAGGTGGCGTAACGTTAGACGTGTTATTTAACGTCTAGTGAACAGATGCTTGACATTTTGTCTAGTGTCTAGACATTCTATAGACATTCCTTATCTCTTTTTTCAGACTCATTTAGACGGCTACTAGCCCACCATGTGCTCCCTGGGCAGCTCTCTGTCTTCGGCCAGAACTTCTGGTGGTGTATCCACCTCAGTATTGCAGCGACGATAGCAGTCTTCGCCTACGGTATGTACCCACGATACGTGTTTAGGAAAGTGTCCTTTCTTTTTACAGCTACGTCAGTTTCACTGCTTATTGTGTGTTTACAAGCTGAGTTTGGAGATTTCTTGGACCGAGAAACAGACGACAGATACCTGGGTGTGTCGTCCGCATGATTCGCCAACGTTTTTTCAATCCCGGTTCTATCAGGGCTATCATCATTAGTGTGCCTCATTTCCTGTTCACACCTACACCATAGCAGGCTTGTGTAGTTTCCAATTGAGAAGTGAGAAACAGAATCTGTGTTACCACAGTAATCCCGAGAAGTGCAAAGAAATATGCAGGAGCAATAAACTACCTGGCCATAAGTGACAGTTATACTTTTAATGGTAGTGTAATGCTTCTTATCGTTGGCATAGCATGTGAGGGATATAACACGTCAAATAATATCATGTAATGTTTCATAACTCACTAATGGTACAGTTACACCTCGTTATCATAGTAAGTGATGCGTCTGTCTGGGAATGTCCACAATTTGTCATTTCCACGGAAGATTGTTCTGCCTTGATACAGCAAAACAAATTTTGATACCTGTCATTGATCCAATTTTTTAGCACCACTGTTTTGAAAACAGCTTTGAAGACTAACTTCAGAGATCCTTGGCAGAGCATTACCTGTTGTCTATTATTATTCATCTGTATTATAATCATTATTATAATGACAGGCAATAAGTTACGCAAATGTGAATAAATCTTTGTGTTGACTGAGTGTTGACCATTCAAGAGCCATTGCACAAGTCCACATCCAACTCTTCATGCACAGATATTTATTATTTGCTATGCACAGACAGTTATCAGCGTGCACCACTCTGGCAATGTCCCTCGGGATCTGAAGCGGGGACTCACAAAAAAAAAGGAAAAAAAAACAGCTTCGTAAGTTCAATTGCGATGAAAATCTAGAATTGTGTGTTGTTTGCATTTGCATGGACGGTTTCATGAACTTCGGGTAATTAACATGGGGTAGACGAGTTCCACCTTCACTTACCTTTTCCAAACGCACAATCAGTAGTTCACCGATAACCTCAAGCTTGGGGGAGTGTTGCAAAAAAAAAAAATTGGGGCTGCGGTTACATTATAGCAGTGGTACACAGGAAAAAAAAAAACTCTGGGTGTTCTGGGGGATCTGGATCGATCTCTAGGCGCAACCAAGTGTAAAATTTTTGGAAGGGTTAGTACATCGTGAAATGACCCTCATGCCTCAGACCCCACTACTCGAATAATGCACCTCCCTTTTACAGTAAGAGACCTCTTGCTATCTACGGCATATCCTATCAAAGCTCATAGGACAGCAAATTTGGTCAATGCTTATGTGACAGTGCCTCGTAGAACATGCAGCTTTTCTGTTGAATTGACACTACATCCCTGGTAGCCCCTTTAATGTCTGGAGGCAGGTGCATCATTTTACATTCAACCAGCAGTAATGTAGTAGTAATGTAGTAGCCAGCAGCATTGCAAAAAAGGAAACAAGGGCTTAATGTCAACGCTGCATCAGCATCATTCATCATCTCTCAATAAAGTTGTTGTTGTCAGCCTCTGCGCAAACGCTTGGGTGGACCTGAAAAGGACCGTTTTTTTCTTTGTTTTTCGTTTCCTTCTTTTAAGTTATTTTGTCTTGGCATGTAGCTGTGAGACGTCAGTAGAAGCCATGAAGTCCTTCTGTTTACCGGGTACGGGCGACGTGCAGGAAAAAAATAAAGCAGCCCCAGGCTTGGCGGCAGACGACAGCGTCCTTCACCGCGGATTAGCCAGATTCCACCTTACATCACGCGATGTTGTTGGCCTGGCGCTTTCCAGGATGAAAACGAAACCGGATCTTCGGAAGTTCGGTTCCTCATCACCCGGGCGGTTTCGGAAGGAGAAAATTCGGCCAATAGCTCGTGGTAGTGTACCGAACACATTGACATTGGATTCGTTACCATGGTTCCGGATGCGACAGTCCCTTTAAAGGAACAGTGAAGTGAATTTCAACTCAGGGTAACCTTATGATTTTAAGAAAGCCTTGGAAGAGTACATGGTCAGTTACGAAATATTTCGTTTGGAATCCCCCTTTTACTTTGAGTAACCGAATTTCAAAGATTGCATTCGAGCGTAAGGCTGACTACTCTTTAAACAAAAACACTGGGTGAGCTTGCGTCGGACATACCTAGTGTCCTTATCCGCGTCGCGGTCAGTGGAGAAAACGTAACGGCAGAAATGTTTTGGGGTACACTCCGTGTGATGTCAAATTTACCAAACCTGAATGCCCTCGTGCTTTGGATAATCCAGCAGTCTCGTTGGCAAAACTTTTAGTCCTACGAGGGCACGCCGGAGACACAGCATGACACGATGCCATCCGCATATCGCCGACGGTGAATGAATTTCCCTCATCGCCGTCACCTGACCCGTGGGAAACAGTCTTCATGTGTAATGAAAATCTTGAGAGCCTCACAGCGGAAATGTGGCATTGCTCCTTCAGTTCAGGTGTCCTTGCGGCACGTGCGTGCCGATGCCAACAGTAGAGGAATTCCTTTGTTGTCGAGAAATGAAACATTACGGAAGCAGCGCAGCGGTTGCATTTCAAGAAATCAGTACTTTGAAGTACTGTGGCTGGACACTGATGTGCTCCAGATGTCCTACTGCTACTAGAGAGAAACCGACGACTGCGCCCTTGTTAGGAACAGCGAAGTGAACAAGTGAGTTCATTCACGTGTGCCTTCAGTTTGTTATCAGTAAAGCTACATATAACCTTACGCTGTCCATGGTACATGCAAGAAGTTTCCGTACGTTGCCTACAAACAGTTTACCGGGTGGCTCTGGGGACCATTAGGAAAGCACAGAAGAAAAGTCCTCAAAGCATGTGCTGTACATGCCATAAGAGAAACTTTCCTTCTCAAGTATACAAATGTTTTTTGCCTTTTGACGTGCGATGCAGTAGGTGCTGTCTGACCTTGTGTATGTTTATTCGCTTCCACTGAGGTGAAGCTCTCACTTTTCTTTTGTGTGCTTGTTGGTAGCATTGAATGCCTGCCACCTTGACAGAGGTACACTAGATGGTTTCGTCGTGAACACTGTAAGACTATAACGGTATCCCTTTCACCCACAATAGATGTATGCCATACACAGCCACTACACAGTAAAGTACATTCTACGGACATCAAACCTTGTAAATATTGCTTTATTGATCACTGCGCTTATGAATGAACATATGAGTGATAGCAGTGAACAAACAAACAAGGAAGGAGTACGTCTCCGTACTGTGTTCATATCAGTTTGCAAGTGCTTCACCTCCCACCAACCAGTAACGGAATGTATGGAAGTTTCTTTTCTTTTTTTTTCTTTTCAGTGCACAGGTGTTTGCCACAAACACGTTCCGGCCCATAACCTCTAAGAGAACATGGGTTATCACCTTGCCTATTGAACATCACACGAGTTTATGACTTCGTCATCAGTATAAGAAGGGTCTCGGGTGGGGACATGCCAATGTCTTCAACAGAGGCTTCTCTTCAGAGCCATCTCTATAATTGTATTCGCAAGCATGTGAAGAAGAATTTTAGACGACTTCTGTGCTCAGCCATCTATGTAACCGTTTCTCAGTTTGCCATTATAAATTCCCAATGTTTTCCCTCACACCAGTCCATTTGCAGTCATTGGTGCGGGCTCAGGGCTTTTGCGAACTGCTACTCTTTCACTGTTGCGCATATCTTTGCAAGTTGTCGGTGTTTCAGAGATCGATCGTGATCTACATCGTCTGCATCTAAAGAGTGATCTACATCTTCTGTAAAAAAAAAGAAGAAATTAATATGGTCATGGCTAATTGTGTTTCCTATGCTCTTTATATTAAAACATGATCCCTCATGGATGTCAGGAATGTTGATAGCGTATTGGGTCAATCCTGGACACATTATCTCGAAGTCAGTATACACTGTTTCCTGAATAACAGTTTGTTTGTATACGTAAGCTCATACTTCTCCACATGCTAAGCATAAGCTCTCTATTTCTCTCAGAATTGGAACTACAGCAACAAAGATAGTTACAAGTTACAAGGTCCTCTTGTGGGCTACATGGCCCATAAACATTTTCCAAGCATGGCAGTTACATATTGCAATTGGTTATTATAAGTAACTAAGCTAGATTTTTACGTTTTACGACGTGTACTTCTTACGTCACTGTTTCAGATGAAAACCTTGTGCGCATTCTTTTGTATTATTTTTTTCACGCCCTGAATCCCCTCTAACAAGAATATGTATTTCCTCCTTACCACCTTCTTTGTCCCCTTTCTCTGATGTAAATCAATGTAAATAGGTACACCAAGTGTGTGTGTGTGTCTGTCTCGTACCTAATGGAGGACGGACCCCGTCCGAAAGCTAGTTTTAGTAAAAGAAATTATTTTCATGTTTCAGTCTCTTCAGATACTTATCTGATTCACTTGCGAAAGCTAGCCTTTTCCATTTTTGCCTGTTAATTTCCACTGTACACTCTCATTGCCGTCCCTTTTAACGTTACTCTGAAAATGTCGTGACCGGTAATTCAGAAGTGACATATCAATTTCCTTAAGGTGACGCCCAGTTTATAAGTTATACGCAGGTAACTAACTTCAACATCAAAGGGACGGCTTGGTCACAGGCGCAGCGTTGCCGCCGTGCTATCGTGCCCCCTTAATATAGCAGCAATTTTGATGTCACCTCTACAACGGAAGCTCGCTTTGCACGTGATCCACCCCACCCTTTCTCCCTTCGTCTTCTTGTCAAGGAACGCATTTGTCGTTATGCGAAGTCGTCTCGTGCGCGTCTCCTTGAACAACATTTGAAAAATTGTCGGTAAGTTACCTGTTTCGCTCAGCAATTAGCAAACAGTTTTTACCTAGCAGTTTAGCCTCTGCTCTAGCAATTACAGCACCGCGCTCACAGCTATCAGGTGAGCATTACTCGTTAAGCGTTGATGAGAAAGACATCGCCACTGGTCTGTTTCATGCCGATGACAAACAGACATTCACGGCATTCGCCGTTGCATGTGCGGTGCAGACTGTCCATGTCCTGGATAGGTTATGGACGTTTATGAAGCCGGCAACGCCAAAAGGACATTGTGTTGCTTGTGATACTATGAGTTTTGACTATATCATCCTCTAAATGTAGGAGCTCGCAAAAGGTATTTGCCTGTGATTGTAATCCTTTTGAGTGCATCCGTCCAAGTTTGGTGTAGTTTTCACAATTTTGTGATATGTATATAACTTGATAATATGCTCTCGAATCAACTTAATTGTGCATTTTCTTATTGTTGTCGCAATAAACGAGGGGGCTAATGCTGACAGCAGTGTGTGCAGCGGAATTCTTCACAAAAATGCCCTGGCGGAACAATTCGACACCAGTGACCACAGACCAGGAATGTCTCCTTTTAGTAAGCTCCCCACGTTTATACGGGCTGATGGATACGCGTGTGTTAGTGCTCACTATTTTTGTATAAAAATTTTCAAAATCAGAAGATTTGTGTGAGAGGGCCATTGGGTCGGGCGCATCACTTAAAAACATGCACAGCGACATCCTCACTATTCATTCTTGTTTTAGAGACGAAGAACGTTGTCGACGCCTACTTCTCTTCGTCATGGTTAACACATTCTATCACACTCGCGAAAGAATCATTAAGAATGTCATAGATGATTTTACTGCTTACTGTTTTAATACTTATTTATGTACTACCGGCTTAATGAAGGTACTATCTGGCAACCTTCGTGTATCAAAGTTTTAAGGAGTTCCCAGATAAAAGTGCGCATTTTAGTACTAGTGAGCTGTACACGCTGCCCATCCATTGGCCGATGTGCCAAGTGAACTTACCAACAAGATAATGGTTGAGGAAACGGTTACCCGTGCAAAATTGTTCGGCAGTCGGTTTTGTTTTGTTTTTCTCGAAACATACTGTACAGCTCTCGCGTTTTGTACAGCTAATATCGAAAATCTGTATACAGCTTCCCTTACATTCCACAACAACACTGAGTCTCGTCCCCAAGCACAATCAGGACCACCTTGGCAGTGCTTGGGAAATATTAATTACACAGGATTCCTGAACCTTGCCAGCTCAAAGGTCCTGTTTAAATATTCGTCAAGCGCCGCAAAGGTGGCCATGATAGCCCTTGGAGACGAGACTTAGTGTTATTGTGGTGTGTAACGGGAGCTGTACAGATTTTGGATAAGCAATATAGAAGGATTATCTCGCAGGGTACAAACAACTTGCTGAATAAAGGCTACAAAAATGCGGAGGAAAGGTATATTTTCGAGGAAAGAGTCCCCTTAATATAAAGGTAATTTTGATAGTTTTAGAGGTGATCATATAGCCTTCCTTCAGAAGAAACTAAAGGTAACAGTTAGCACTTCTGAATAGAGATAATATTTGACCATGTTTTTTGCCTTTAAATAAAGGGGACGCTATTGAGAGTGTATGCTCTGCAACACGGCCGTGAGTTCTGATAATCCTACTTGTGCCGCGAGAGGGAGTCTGCAACCCTTTTGGTAGGTGTTTTAGGTGAGATCACTTGAATATTAATCGACTCGAGTAAAAAGAGAACCTGGTCAACAGCAAATTCTACAAGGTGTCATTTGAATCTGTGCAAACATAACAAGCTATCAATTCATACAATGGCTGCACTGGCCCCACTGAAAAGGATTGTGCCAGACAGCAAGATGTTCCCTGCAGTCATCTTGTTCACCTCTGGCCAAGATAAATTGTGTTCACTTGCGCACTCAGCTTTTGCGGTGAGAAGTGTGACGCGAACATTGTGCCAATTTTGTGCGTAAGTCCTGATTTTCTGAAGAAGTTCTAATAGTGGAGTTCTGATTTTGATATACTACTTCTGGTCTGGTGAAGCAGAGGCCACAACACTACAGATTAGAAGTGTATTTAGTATATGTGAACTTGAATCAGCAGGTTATATGCAATTCAAAACTCTTCTCTTCAGATTCCTAGAATGACTCAACAGCGGGTTCCACCAGAGGTGAAGTTGTCATCATATTATGCACCTGCAAGGAATGCAGTAGTTAAAATTTCAAACACAAGCGCTTGTCTACCCCTGAGCATGAGGGTGTATGGACAATAGGTGTTTAAATCATCACTGGAGAATGATTGAGATGTGTTGACGGTAAATCATCCGTTTGGATGCTTTTACTTTCACTTCCACTTTCATGATTTTCACTTTCTTGTCAGACGCGATGGAAGCCTGTGTCGCTTATTGCTGATATAAACGAAGAATACGGTCAGTATCTAGCACAGAATTTATCTCATACTTACATTCTCCCGCGAGAGCTCAAGGGTTCCAAGGGGAAGGGGCATGTTCCGTTTGGTACGTTACGTAGCGTGAAAACAATATGGATTTCAAATGAACTATATCTATATATGTATTATTCCTGTGTAGCGTTTTATACATATCTCGTGTGCACTGGTGTTCGCATCGTCAGACGTCACAAGGTCAGTAACACTGGTGTCGGGACTGCGGCCCGTTTGAGACGTTTTCCATCGTCCGCTGCTACCATTTCGTACCACTCGTCAGAGAAATGGGTTGAGCAAATACGGCGTGGATCACGGATGCCTTGAGCAAGCGCTTGCAACCACTTTCGTTTCCCCGCATTATCCGTTGGAATCTTGTGCCACACAACGTCTCTTGTCGAAAGAGCACACTTGGTGTATCCCCAACCATTACAGTGTATACTTGGCATCGCTGTCAGATGAAGTTTTGCATACACAACCTCGCCAGATGCAATTCGCATGAGGGGAACCGAGATCAGAGAGTTGAGAGCAAACAGAGCGTGTGACAGAATTTTGGGATAGTGTTTCTTCGATATTTTGAAGAATTGTCCCAGTAACTCTTGTGATTCTTATAGTAGTGTTTATTGGTAATTAGTAGCCGGTCATAAGTTCATCGTGTATTATTAAGGTATCACGTGACGGAAGTACTCGGATCATGACTTTTTAGCTGTTGTGAGGCACAACCTACCGTCTGATTTGATTTCTCTAATTTGTGCTTCGTAATAATTAACGCGCTTAGTTCTTAGGCTCTATGCGCAGCATCACACAGGCAAACACTACCAGGTCGCACACAGAAAGAAGGGGGTCAAATTTAATTTTACAGTTGCTGTAATTGATGGCCTTTGTTATCGTCCTCCTTCGGAGAATAGGTTTTTCGTTAACGAGCTGCATGACGCATTAAACCTTATAGACGTATGTTTTTCTAAGACACCCTTGCCCTTGCTGGGTGACTTTCCAGGTATAGTTTAAAGCTCGACTTCGCCTCATGTATCTGTTAGCTCTGATGACGCTGTTGATTTCGTTGATCTATGCCACGACTTTAACTTGACCGAGTTTGTTACTGCAGTTGGAGATAGGCCAAATATTCTTGACCTTGCCATCACATCCCACCCTGATTTGCTGTCTAATATTTTGTACCTGCCTGCCTTGTTATGAATTTGTTTATCAACATGCCGTGTATTTCACGAGTGAGGCATACCAAAAACAGCCGCAACTACAACAAGGCTCATAAATTCGAGGTTCGAGGTAACTCGTTACTGTAAGTAAGTTCATTTTTTTTGTAACTTGTAACATAACACACTTTTGCGCCGTGGTAACTTTCAGAGGAACTCGTTCCTTTTTCAGGTAACTTTGGCAAAGTAACTTGAGCAAAGTTACAAGTTACTTTTAATTCGCTTTTCACTCACGTCCACATATTTTCTTGCTTTCCCTCCGGTTCTTTCGTGGCATTTGATGCAATAAAACATGGTATTCAATCAATGACAGTATTCTATTTAGGAAGGAAGAACTGCTGCCGCTGAATTGAAGCTGAACCATTGTGCGCCCACAGGGAGTAAGATGCAAAGCGTTCGAATTGTTAGACATAAATGAAAACGATCTAAGCGTGTTGCACTCCTCCGCTGGGAACTCAATGTCTAACTCAACTGCTCATGCGCGCTACACCTATGCAGTGTCGTTTAGTGTCCGAAGTAACTTAGGAGTAACTTGTCCTTTCTTCTTTTTTTTTCAAGTAACTCTAACTGCGAGTCACATTTCATGCTGAAGAACTTCGTTATTAACTTGGTTAAATTTTACACACGGTAACTTACCTCGTAACGAGTTCTTTTTGACGGGTGGCTTCTCGATCTATGAATCTCAGATTAGGCAGGTTTTTAGACAATTTCATCGGTGAGTTACCCGATCGCCTGCTTCAAGAGAACTGAAACTTATCCACAAATAAGGTTAATGATCCTATTGATCAATTCATTCCTCTCATCACAATTGTAACCATGCCTGAATCTCCATGGTTCAATTGCTCCATCAGGCGACCAAGAAATAAAAAAATTAGGCTTTTCAAAATAGCACGGCGTTGGCAAATTGATCCCAACTGGTTGGGCTACAAGATAGCCGCTAGCCAATAGAAAACTGCCATCAAGGACGTAAAGCTTACCTTCTTTTCTTCAATTCTACCGAAGTTACTAGCAAACAATCACAAGCAATTCCTGAACGTTATCAATAAACAGGTGCCCACCTCCTGATCTTTAACGGATCATACACTCTAAGAAAAAAAGGGAGTCGCGAGGCGTCAGATGCGCGCCTGACCCCCCAGTCGCCGTTTCTCTGGCAATGACTCCCCCTTCCTTCTCGCACTCCTTCGAGCGGAATCTGCTGCGTGCGAGAAGGGGAGGAGAGTGGACCGGTGGAGCCGCTAGCAGTGCCCCCAAAACGTGAGACTGCGTGAAACGGCTGCCTGCATACAGTACAACGCATAGGTGAAAAAATTGCTGTGCTAATGTGCCATGTATAGACAATGATTGTGCACCGCTTAGACAACTAAAAAGTAAAACGAAAAAGTGAAAACATGCACATACACGCATAATGCGCCTCTCAACTCATATTTGAGGCTCTGGGATTTGCCGCTCCACATTTTGGATCCCGTCAACGGATTTGAAACATGCAGAAACGCGCGCGGGTGCTTGAGCATGGTCTTTCTAGTTTTGTAACTTTTCGTTCATCATTTTCGCGGGACGTTTGCGTGAGGATAGCACGAGTGTCACTGTGTTTGTGAAATACAAGTCGTCGACGAAGCAAAATCTCAGTGGGAGGCGATCACCGTGCAGATGACGTGAAGTAAGCATTACGGGGCTCAAGCTTTCGATGCCGGACAAACTGCTGATACAGGTAAATGGATGTCTGATTTCGTTGTATTGCATGCGTTTTCTGCGCTTCTTTGCACAATGAATACAGGGACAGTTGTGCTGTGTGAGGAAGTGTGTGTGTCTAAGGGTACACGCAAAAGTCGATCGTACAAACGCACATGCTTAGAAGATCTTGAAACAGTGTCGCGTGTGCGTGCATGCTGCTGTCCAATTGAGCATACAAATCAGTGTTTTTCTCCCCCGATTTTCGTATGTGCTTGTCTGCCTGTGGTCTGCCATTTCCATTATTCAGGTGAAACGCAGATTGGTCGAGGAATTTGCGCAGTTCAACGCAGGACGGAATTTTCACATAATGTCTGATTTTTATATAATGCAGTTGCTTGATATGTTATAGTTTTGTGCACGTTTTGTCCTTATGGAAAGCTTTTCTTTCTTTCAAGCATGTACGTCTGCGCAGTATACAGCTTCATCTGAGCTGTACTTCAGAACACCGCATCAGCTGAGATTGCGTTATATATCTTCATGCATTAAGCATCTGTCTTTTTCCAGCTCCTTGCCTTTGAAATGGAGGCACAGTAAGCGTGTGCCAACACCCATACATGGGAGGAGAGAGCTGGAGCCATGGTCTTGTTGCTGTTGACCTTGGCTCCTGCTTTGCAGAACTCAGATGCATATGTAATCGTCACCTTTCTACTCTAGCAGTTCAGATAATTCTTCGGTACACCAGAACCACGCAATACCTGCTTCTTCCCAGTGGTATACCTTCTGCTGTGGTTATTTATGAAGGTGTCTGCTGGTCAGAAAGCAGTGGCTCTGTGTTGAAGGTATGACACTGCACAATCTCAATTTTTTGAATAATACAGGTGTGTCACATATTTAGTCGCCATTGTAATTTGCCCATCGCATTAGGTGTCCTGGTCAGTGATATGTTCTGCTTTCTGCCACCACTGCTAAGAGAGAAGACAGATCGAGTCATCATGAAGTTGGTAAGCAATTCTTTGTGCTGTAGGTCCATTTTGCTGAGAAGGGGTGGGTGGGTCTCCGAGATATATGGAATACTTATACACCTATCTGAGCCATCGTGCAACCCCTGTAATAATGAACATAAAGGCGCATACAAAGATTATGCGTAAACATGGATACATTAGGTTAATATAAATGGTTTTTACTAAATACAGATATTTATTTGCAGATAAAGATAATTATTTACTTTAGGTAGATTCTATCACTGCTGCCCCTAGATTACTGGCATTGGGCCCCGCAAATGGAGCAGTTTGGTATCGGAGTTAGTCAATTAGCTAAATGTTTGAATTATTCATTTAAGGAGTAGGTAAAGTTTGGCTAGAGTTGGAGCACCCAATTAGGCTCACTGCAGTTAATACGCACCTACGGAGGTCACGCTAGTAGTTTGTTTGTGCTACAGTACACATTTATGTTTTAATATGTAGTGCATATACCGCGTGTTTCATGTAAACTGATCAAAAAATTGGAACTGGCGATGTAGGCGCTGGAGCATTGCGGGTCTTTCGGTAATTACCAGTTCTGGAAACATTTGCCACCATCGAGGAAGGCTTTGGACAATTTCTAATTGCAGGAAACTTATTTTTAGGCAAGTGAACTTCGAAAATTGCCACGCGAACCTCACTTACTTTTTACAGCAATACGAAGTCCTACACGGATAGCGCCCAAGAAGCCCAACGAAAACTATGCGAAAATAACTAAAGAAGATGGCGTTGTTTGTAGAGCGCACACAGTACTTTTTCAACAGTAAGCCAGCTTTGGCATTTTCTTTGACTATTTCGTTGATATTTGGTATTGTGGCTGCAACATACGGCAGAAAATGACTAATGGGAAATTATTGGCAGTTATCTACAGGGTGTTACCTAATAAAAGTCTACCCACGCCAGCATGCTGTGCTCGCCAATTACTCAATGCAGGTGGTACGATGTGTTGCCTACGTATAAAACTCATAAGGACATTTCATCGTAGTAAATATCGAAGTGATTGAGCACCGCAATGCAAAGTTATAGCGCAAAACGTGAGGTTCCCGTAGTCAGTGGCGGTGTTGTGAATCGCAGTATTGACACAGTTCCCGAGACGGCGACGTGCCGCTCTGGCAATCCATCCTTACAGTCAGCAGTCAGAGACGTCCCCGCGTTATGTTGTTTCACTGTTTTCAGTAAGCAGACGACATCACTTCTGGGTGTCGTCTGCTATAATTACGTCGACATTTTCGTTCCTCACGTTGCTCACTTCGGGAGCAAAATACGACAGTTACACGAGAGCGAAATGAAAACTGCAGTTCCATCCAGCTGGCAGGGTATGCGACACATAGCCGTCTGGGGAGCAGCATGTCAACTGCTCTTCGCAACGCCGCCATCTTTATTGTTTTGACTACGGGAATTGCACGTTTTGCGTTATAACTCCGTGTTGCGTATAACTCAATCACTTCGAAATTTACCAAGATTAATTGTACTTATGAGCTTTATCTGAAGACCGCACAATCTGCCACCTGCACTGAGTAATCAGCGAGTACGGCGTGCCTGCACGGGTAGACTTTTATAGGGTAACACCCTGTATATTCTATTGTGTACGGTACTTCACCTGGAATTTTTGAATTTTGACACCGCTCTGGTCGAACACTGGTGTAATTTTTGTCATTACAGGTAACCTACTTCAACTGATTCCTGTACATGACAATCGCTACAAGGAAAAGGGCTTCCGGTCCGATGACCACATGTACATCCCTCTTTTGAAAGTATATTAAAAATAAAGTACATAATGTGTACGTGATTATGTAGCATATCTGTTCAAAAGCACCATTTTTTTCCTGCAGTAGGTTCTCAAAAATGGCTTGGGTCAATCACATCACTACAGTGCTGATGAGAAACATCATCATTTTACCTTGTTTCATTCAAATACCAAAACCACATACCAACTCAATTTTACCCCTAAATTATCATATTGCCACGTATCGTCTTTGGGGCGACCACACGCAACAACAACAACAGGCAACGAGGCGTCGAACGACGGGCTGGGGTCCGCGACACGTCGCTCTACACGGCAAGCGATCCTTCTGGAAGATCTGCTCCTTTGCTCGCATCAATCTCAAGGACGGACCGACGACCTTGGAGCGGCTTCGGTATTTCCTTCTCTCCACCGACGCGTGTTTTCTACGATGTTCACCGCTGTGTATAAAAGCTTGTGAGCTCCCAGTCGGAGCATTATTTAACCTTAGTTCTGTCTAAGAGCTACCGCTCTAGTGCTAGCGAGCTAAGCAGCTAGAATAAAGCGTTCGCCGATTATTCGCCGTCTCGCTCGCCTGTTTTCATTCGTGACATATCTGGTTGAGGTGCGGGGCAATCCGTGCTCAACGGCCTGGAAGAAAAGCAACGACTGAGTCGAAGACAGCGTGGTCTACCTGCGGAATTCGGCCCACTTGGACCCCCAACCCGCAAGAAGATGACTACGGAAAGCACCACTCAAACGGTGCAGCCGGTCACCGCGCCTGTCGCCCCTAGACGATCGCCGAAAACATTTACCGGAGAACTGTACGACGATGTTGACGACTGGCTCGACCGGATCGCTGGGTTTAACAGGTGGAACGATGACCAGAAGCTCGTCAACATCTACTTCTTTCTTGACGGGACGGCGCTGACCTGGCTGGAGAACAGGGAGGACTCTTTTACGCCCTGGAATGTAATCAAAGCCGATACGTGGCAGACGACCTGTGTGGCGCAGCCCTGACCGGGAAAACTGAGGGCTGCAACTCCGGGACGTGAAGCTGCGGACCGACGAAAAGTTACAATACCTCGAACTCGACGAACAGCAACGCAGCACCGCCGCGACGCTCGAAAAATTACCAATAACCTGCAAATACCCATTGACAGCCATGTGACGACCGATACCGGCGCTGACGACTCTGTTATAAGTGCTACGTTGGCTAAGAAGCTTCGGAAGGTGCAAACGAAGTGGGATGGGCATGACATCAGGACTGCTGGTGGACACGTCGTAACACCGACTGACCGATGCACGGCAGTCATACAAGTGCGCGACATCCAGTACTTCGTCAGCTTCGTCGTCCTGCCGAACTGCCCACGTGACGTCATCCTCGGAATGGACCTTCTACTAGAAAATAAAGCGGTCATCGACTTCACCAACGAAGTAATTTCCTTAGAGACACCAGAAGGGGAAGACGACGATAAGGCGCGGCTGACGCGTATGAGCTCGGAGAAGCGCACAAATACGCATGTGGCAACTGTAGCAAGTCAGCGGGTCAACCTTCCTTTCTTGTCATCACGTATTATTACTGCTGTGAATGACACAGCCCCGAATGGCTCTCTGTTGGCCGAAGGAAACATTCATCTCCTCCTACAACGCGGCATCGGGATAGCAAGAGGAATTGTGCAGAGAAAATGCGCAGAGGAAATGCAGCTACTGATTACGAACTTTAACCAGGAACCGCAGCATCTCACAAGTGGCACAAAAATAGCTGTCCTTGCGGACGATTATATCACCACAAGTATTTGTTTCCTGGGCAGTCCGCGCACCGACTGCGCCACAGAACACCACGACCGCCCGTTCAACATGAACCCTCAACTAACTGCGGCGCAGAAGCACACCCTTCTGCCAGTACTACAGGCGTTCGGTGACTGTTTGGCCAGTTCGTCCAAAGTGCGACAGATGACGGTAGGAAAGCATCGCATCGTAGTCGACGAAGACGTCCGGCCGATTCATCGTATGCCATATCGGGTGTCACCTAAAGAGCGAGAAGCCATCCGAGCACAAGTAGAAGAAATGCTGGACGACGTCATTATCCAGCCGTCGACGAGTCCGTGGCCGTCGCCGGTAGTACTCGTGAAGAAAAAAGACGGAACACCCAGGTTCTGCGTCGACTACCGAAAACTCAACGAGGTCACCAAGAAGGACGTTTACCCGTTACCACGCATCTACGACACACTCGATCGTCTCCAAAATACGAAGTTCTTCTGGACCTCAAGACGGTGTACTGGCAAGTGGAAGTCAACGAACGCGATCGTGAGAAAACGGCCTTCGTTACTCCGGATGGGCTTTACGAATTCAAGGTTATGCCGTTCGGCCTCTGCACAGCTCCAGCTACGTTTCAACGAGTCATGGACACCGTACTGGCTGGGTAAAAATGGCAAACCTGCCTTGTGTACCTCGACGACGACGTCGTCTTCGCAAGAACCTTCGAGGAACACATAGAACGGGACTATCACTAAAACCTGAAAAATGTCGGGTTCGCCTACCAAGAACTCGGCCATCTTGTAAGCGGCGACGGCATACGCCCGGATCCCGAAAAGACAGCGGCAATCGCCAATTACCCTCTTCCTTCTAACATTAAAGACGTACGAAGCTTCCTTGGTATCTGCGCCTACTATCGCCGCTTCATCCCAAATTTCTCGAAAACCGCGTCACCGCTCAACGCACTGACAAAGGATGGAGCTTCTTTTGAGTGACGCGGAGCGCCACAACGGGCCTTCGCCGAATCACCATCACCATCATCATCATCATCACGTACAAGTCGGGAAGAAAGCACAAAGAAGCCTTACGCTGTGTGCCCTGGCGACCTACGTCAAGGACGTACGTGCTGAAATAATGTTTTAAATCATTCAGTGCCTTCACGCATCAAGCGTCATGGAACAGCTGGTCACACCACACTGTTAGACGAAAAGTTACATATAAAAGGTATAAATCAGGTCTAAAGTACGATATTTATACCTCAGTATCACTGTCGATGCCCCGTTTAAACCATGTGTAAGGCATAGATCACTCCGTCTATACCTTCCACGGCAGCTGAGGGTATAATGAAGTACTTCTCCATTACGTATATACCTTCAGCATTTTGTATACCTTTTCTTCCACAACATCACGGATCACGTTAATTTGTGGCGGCGATTGTATCATCTCAGTTAAAAAAAATAAGTTAATTTAAAAACATAGCCAGTAATACACTAGCATTCTAATTAGGTTGGGCGGTGACATCTGAAACCTATTATTTGTTCCCAAAATAAATAAATCCACACGCCCTCACTTCTTAAGTTGCTTCTCGGGCGAAGGATGGTCTCCACTATGCGTAGCCGCGGTGTGTTGTATATGTGTCTGTTCTCCGGCTAATGCCAACTGCTCCTGGAAATGTTTTTGCTAATATTTGTTGGTGTTACTTCTTGGTTTCCACTTTGATGCTAATTGTTGCGTCATTTCTTTGCTCTCCTATTCACATCCATCCTTTGTGAGTTTGTGCGCGAGCGTCTCCAGGTATTTTCTTGTTTCGCCATCGTTATTTTTGTCCTGTTTTTCAAAATTTGTCGAAAGATCGGCTGGGAAGCCGCCACTCGGATATAACGCTGAAATAAATCGAATATTTCCGTTTTCGTCAATTATACCACATGGTCTTCAAAATATACCCTCTAGGAGGTATATGAAAAGTATATCTAAACTGGTAGCGAAAACAAGCCAAAATACCAAATCAGACCCATCGGCAAAGCTACCAGCATAAGGCGCGAGCGATCCTGGATGTTGGTAGTAGAGGTACGATCGTAAACAACATGGGCGTGGCTTGTTTGTGTACTAATAGGTTACTCATAATTTCAATGTAGAAAAAAACTTCCCCACTCGTGCACATATACAAAATCATCTACCACCCGAGTACATTTTCTTGTCCCGCTCCCTTTGCGCATGTGTCACAGTGGGCATGTTTATCCGTGCATCTCTGTATCAGTGCCGTGTGTCCGTGCATGTAATACGGAGTTCGTACACTTTTGGGGTTAAACAGGAAGCGACGTTCAGATCTCGGAGCTGTAGAACAAGGCTTACACGTGTGAAGAGATGAATACTACAATTCATCCGCTGTTGCTGGCACCGCGAAAAAAAAAATCGTCATGGGACAAGCGGCCATGATAGGGCAGTGTTAGCAGGAATCAGCTGTGCGCCAGCGATGCCATGTTTTGTTGCAACGTACAGCTTCGTCCAAACTTAACTTGAACACGGCGCCGACCTGCGGAGCAAGAGGGACGACACCCTAACGGCTCTAACTGGAATTATCGGGAGAGAGCTTTGAGGGCTGTCCTACTCGCATCACGGGGGTGCCCGTCCGAGAACTGGTGCTCCGCTTCGAACGAAAGCTGACTTTTACCTGGATATTTGTTATCTATACATCGTTCCAGTCTGTTCTGGAGATTGCGGCGGGCGATTGAAATCTTCGCTATCTGATCAGTGATTATCCGCGCCGTTAGCAACCATGTCATTGGTATGCGTCATATTGTTGCAGTGGCGTCACATTGATTGGAATTAAGCAATAGAATGAAAGCACAATGGAATAATAGTACACGTAAATGCATTGCGCTGGAAAAGATTGTTGCTTAAAGCACTACATTCCGCGCCACGTTGTATCATATGTTCGCTATGGCCAGCCAGTTGACAAGCTTGTTCCATTCTCCCAGTGATTCCCCTTGTGTCGCAGCGTGCTAGCGAAGAAGTTAAACATGCTAACTACATACTGTGGAGTAGTCGGCGCCCTTATGGGTGCTACACTTTATTTATTTATTCAAACAACAACAACGAGGATGAGCAGCTTGCTATACTTCGAAATAATTTATGGCAAAGAAAGCTTTGTAGAACGTCGTAAGAATGGAATTTTCCATGCGACATCACAATGTGGTTACTCGCTCGCATTATTCACATATTCACTGTCCATTACCACTTCCATGCTGCTTCAAGAATAACTCGGGTTCGTTATGCGAGTGAAATTGTTTGTATCGCTTGAACGCACAAAGCCTCTCCCGCGCAGTTAATAGCAAGGAAACGGCAGTTTTGAGGCAACTGATGTTGCTTTACTGCTATCAGCGATATCAGGTGGCACAAGGTCACGTAATCACTACAAAACAAGCTGAAGCTTTGGGTCTCCTATCACTGCCCATTCGAAGCGGAGCAACAGCTCTGAGACGGGCACCCCCATGATGCGAGTAGGACAGCCCTCAGCGCTCTCTCCCGATAATTACAATTGGAGCCGCTAGTGTGTCGTCCCTCTTGCTTCGCAGGCCGGCGCCGTGTTAAAGTTAAGTTTGGACGAAGCTGTACCTTCAATGGCCACTTATTGAATAAATGCATACATCTAATCACTACGTGTACGTATAGCTCTAGGTGAGAAATGGACCTTAAGTGAACCTTCCTAATTTCTGTGTGGTCATCACGCCCTTCAGTTTGGAGTTGTCAAAATCTGTGATAACTGTACGTATTTCGAATTGATATGTTTCATTAAACCTGACATGATTTATTTCTCTATGTTCTCGTCTGGTATTGTTGCTTGGGTGGGGAAAAGGGAATACAACGCACTACTTATTATTCATACTACTGACGTCATCTCTGACGTTGTTTATATACAATCGTAGTAGTCCGTGCAATGGATGGATGGCGCTGGCCGTCTCTATCATGGCGTCATTCTGAAGACACAGGGCCCAACGGGAGTTGCGCTACCTGTTTAAACATACCTTGGTATATGTTTATACCCTGAGGTGCAAATAATATACCTTCAGGGAGGTATAAAGATAGTATACCCTGAGGAAGGTATAGCGTTTATACCTCAAAAGGTATGCGCCCTGGGACAAGCCGTTTATACCCCAAAAGGTATAAATTTTTCTAACAGTGCAGTGCGACTTACGTTTTTTTTCTTTTTCGTTCTAGTTCTATTCTATCCCAAGTAACACGAAATGTTGCATCAACGTTGGACTGACGTTGTCCTTTCAACTCTCCAATGTTGGAGTAACGAGGGATTCCAACATTGGAACAGTGTGGGAATGTCGCCTCCTTTAATGTTACATCTACATTGGTAAGCAACATTTCTTCTGATATAACAACGACATTCTTACAACATATGCTATTCAGCGCTGGAATCACAACAATATTTCACGGTTATAACGTTGGTCTCACGTCTCCCTAACATTGTTCCGACATTTAAGCAACATCTCCCCCATACTGGTCCCACGTTCGCTCTGACACTGCTCAGACGTTACAGCAACATCTGTTCCAACAATGTTCCAATGTTAGTACAATGTATGCCCACACACTCTTCCGATATCATCTGCCCAGCAGCATTCCAACATTTGAGCAACATCTGCCCCTTATACGCTGGTCCCACGTTTGCGCTGACACTGCTCAGACATTACATCGACATCTGCTCCAACAATGTTCCAACGTTAGTACAATGTATGCCCGCACACTGTTCCGACGTCATCCGCCCAGCAGCATTCTGACATTTGAGCAACATGTGCCGCCTATATGCTGATCCCACGTTTGCGTGGACACTGCTCCGACATTACATCAACATCTGCCCCAACAATGTTCCAACGTTAGTACAATGTATGCCCTCACACTGTTCAGATATCGTCTGCCCAGCAGCATTCCGACACTGATCCCACGCCTGTTCTAATGACGTTGCAGCGTTACAGCGACGTCTGCACAGACGGCATATTCTAGAGTTTCATGTCTGCCTGAGCATAGCCAGTGTCATAGTATGCAGCATGCAAGAAAATGAAATGATGTGAATGTAACGGTTTATTCACAAATGCCACTGGTGTTCAGGCCTAGTGGTGTTTCAGGCCCAGTGGTGTTTCAGAAAGGCCTACGGGAGTTTCAGGCCCAGTGGTGTTTCAGAAAGGCCTACGGGAGTTTCAGGCCTAGTGGTGTTTCAGAAAGGCCTACGGGAGGTTCAGGCCCACTGGAGGTTCAGGCCTGAAAAGAAAAGTTTATTAGCAGATACAACAAAATTTCAACGTGGACTTCATAGCATAGGTGGTGACATCACAGTGACCTCAATGGCCAATGGCACCACAAAAATAAGGGAACTGAAAATGACAAGCATGCAAAGGTGCATGTGACTTGCTGTTGATTGTTTTTTTTTTTATGGCTCAAGAGAAACAGACCACGCTGTGCCACCGCAGGGGAGGGCTGCGGATAATTTTGGCCACCTGGGGATCTTTAATTAACATGCGCCAAAAATCTTCGACACGCTGTGCAACTTGCTGCTGAAGCACAGCCATTTTTTTTAATTCAAAGCTAGTCACCAGAAGTACACATGTGATGCTGTAATTGCACCTCTGTGCTGATTACAGTTTGGCACAAGTTCACTTAAGATGTTGTGCAGCTGCCAGGGCCTATTTGCACAATGACATCTCTCCGGCAAAGATATGGCCCACCCTTACGTGAATATCGCGTCTCCCAGCTCCTACAGGTGGTGTGGCATGCGTGCAAAATGAGACCTACCGAGTGCTGGATAGAGCAAAATAAGCAAGATAGTGCAATTTGGAAGCAATTGTGGCACCCCCACTAGCACTATTCAAAATATTCCAATTTATGGACATAACCAACACCAGAACCTAGAGGGAGAGAAAAACAACTGGCAGGCTGGTTCATCAAACACCCAATAGGTTGACACACGATGATGAACCAGTCAGAGCAGTTTACGAGAGTTTGGCCATTCAGTGATCTTCTGCCTTCTGTTTTGGAGATGGGAGCCGCCGTGACATCAGAACCACTGGCCTTGGCACCACCCATCGTGTGACGTCAAATGGCACGCTTTAAGACAGGCTCCTCCCAATGACCAAACTCTCCTAATAAATGGAAGCAGTCTACCAGGTGTCTTTCTCACCCCCTACAAAGGTTCGGTAGTTGGTTATGTCCATAAATTGGAATACCATATTTACTCGAATTAACGCACATCCTTGAGGGAGCATCAGTGTCAGAGCCATCACTCACTATGTACATGTCATCCTCCATGCCACCAAGTGTGTTCGTAATGCGACATTTCGTGAAAGATTTCTGATTGTTGCCTGGGGCTTATACAGAATTTAATCCTTGGGGGCACAGAAGGTGGGTTTTACAAGAGGGCGTATTTACATACTTTTGACTCAATATTGTGCAAGACACATGGTTTCGCTTTTGACCATGTCAACACGACCGGAGCGAAGGCACTGTGAGTCAACCTCCCTCTGTGTAACTTTCTGTAGTGCTAGTGGGGGTATCACAATCACTTCCAAACTGCACTACCTTGCTCATTTGGCTGTGCACCTCTTCAGTTTGCTATAAAAAGACAAAGGTTGGATGAGACACCTACCTTTTACGCTTACGTAGGTCGCCAGGGGCCTGCCTGAACTGTTTCGCTATCTCTTCCCTGATTTCCAGGTTTGTTGCATTGGTGTACGTGGTCCTCACAGCCACTAAAAGAAACATAGGCAGAAATTAGCGCACTGACATTGTTAACATGGAATTGTGTCTGTGCACGGACATGAGGAGCACACACACGAGCCCTTTCCACATCTAATTTTGTACTTCACAGCGGAGAAATGGAATGTGTAATGCAGAAGGATTGGTATATCAAGCTAAAGCAGTTGTAAGCTGGCAGTGCCTTTATATTATAAAAAATGGGGACAGTGCCACAGTGTTCTGTTACTACTCCTCAGCTGATGTAAAGCAGCTAGGTGATCTAAAAACCTACAACAGCGGAAAACGAGTAAGGGTGCCATGCTGGCCCAGTCTTCTATGGAAATAGTGACAATTAACCCTTGAGAGAGGCAAGCGTTTGTGGTATACATGATCTTTTAAATGCAGCTATCATGATCACAGCACTGGATATCCATGTACCCCTCAAAAAGGCAGGACGGGCAAGCACTGGTCAAATTATTGGAAACCTATCTAGATTATGCACTGAAGAAATAATCATAAGTCACGTACTAAACACTGCCTGGCATATCTTCGTTACTTGAAATTCCCGCTTATTTGGCTGTCGGGCTGTGTACACAAGGACTGAAGCAACCTCCTTGGAGAACAGCTGTCTAATGATTCTCCTTGTAAGGTCTTTCGGGGTGTGGCCGCCAACACTTCGCAGAGACTGCACCTGGAAATTACAAAGAGAAGTCCATTGGAAGGTGCTATCTGCAGAGAAAAGGTGGGTTTAACATGGACTATGTCACAAGTCTACGCTAGGCGACACCATGATGTAGACCACAGAAGCGTGCGCAAGAACTGAGCACTGGGAGCTCCAGCAGAGGCCGCTGCTCTGTTAGCGCTACATGGCCACAAAAACGAGACCCTGAAGTCTGCCAGCATCGGTATTATTTCAATCACGAAACTAAAGCATAGTACTCCATGATGTATTACTGAAAACAAGAATTCTGTAGAAATGTCGAAGAAGGCTTTACCACAGCACTGAAGTTGTTGTCTTCTGTGATGAATGACTCCATGTTGTCAAATTCATCCATGGTTTGCAATGGCAGCTGCGGCATGCCCTCAATGTTACCGATCACTACAGCACTGCTATGTTTTTTCTGCTGCAGCATGATTTTCAAATGGCGGATTTCCTCTCTGTTGTTCCTGATCTCTTCCATCTGACGCTCGAGGTGCCCAAGCACCTTCTTGTGAAAACCTAAAACTCGCCAAACATCAACAAAAGTGCTCAAGTACAGTAGGTAAATACCAAAAGCGCTACTTACGAGCATTTACCCTCAGCAGTTTATCTGCTATGTCCGACTGCACGCTGCCAGACATGAAGTGGGCTGGAATTGAAAATGTTCATGTGACTTTAGGTGCAAAAACATGGGGGTGGGTGGCAGTTCAGGTAAGGCTCAAGGTTACTGAACCAGTTGAAGGACTCCACTGATAAGGCAGCAAGCTTTCGTTTCATGTTTTGACATGAAAATGAGCATCTCAGCACCATCAGTGCCTGCTTATTTTATTTTTCTTGCTATTGAACACAATACTGCACACAACTGAGGACTCCTTGTGGAAGAGTCTGTCAGCTTCAACAACATTTAATCACTATATTCCAATAGCAGGGGGTAGATATCGGGAGTATGCTACAGTTCGAAGTCTGAAGTCCTCACTAAATATAACGAGAAAAAAGATCGCTGAGCACACATCAACCGTGAGAGTCCATTTGATAATGTCGTACAACAAATAAGCAGCATGTGCCACAGCAAGGTGCTGTTCTGGTTGGAGACAGGGGAGAGCAGTGTCTCACAAAACCCAGACATTTGATTCCGAATGTGATTGAATAAAAAAAAAACGAACAGAAGTAACCCTCCCACAATAAAAAATTGGGCTATGACATAGGTGCTCCCCAAGAATGGGTCTAAAACGTTATACTGCCTGCACTTAGAGGTCTCCAAAAAAAGCAGCTGAATTGCACAAATGCCCATAAAATTTTCTAACTTGTTGTGGTTGCCTTCAGTACACTAAACTGGTGTTGCTGTATGCTACTACAACTAGCTACAATGCAATACCTGAGGCTAGTGACCCACGTCGCGAGCTGGCATGCCTTTGAGCTTCGCCAGGACTGGCCCCGAGACTGTTGCTGTTTGGTTCTGAAATGTGAAGTCGACAGTAACTGTGAAACCAGAAATTACTTCCAAGACAAACATGATTACGGTGTACGCAAAAAAGAAATGACAGGCGAAAAATGCACCACACCACCTTCATCTCTCCACTCATCCTCGGAATCAGACGCAGCCCTTATTGGTGCAGCTGGCGAATCACCACAGTCACTCGACTGTGACAAGTCTGTTATATATCTGAGGTTTTCGCATTCTCTGGTAGCCTGCTCATAGGCTGAAACATCAGAAATACAGAGTTTATTCACACTAGCTATGCATGTCATTGTAAGACAAGAACACTTGCAGAGCAACCAGGAGTAACTGTGCAAATGCATGTCGACCACCTTAAATGGTACAAAATACTGGAAAATAAACTACAGTTAATCTGTAAATAAACGGTAATCTGCTTTTCAATGCACAGACACTCGCGGGAAACTGCCAACAGCGAACTTAACCTGGACATAACAATGCAAAACCGATCTTGGACTAACCTATTCAGACAAATACAACTAAATAGGACTAACTTATTCATTTCTCGTTGTTCAGGACTAACCTAACAATTAACAAACATGCTGTTCCGTCGTGAATTGGATTTCGCAACCGGGAATATCGAGGTCCTCTCCTAGATAGGCCTCCGTTACTTTCATTACATATTTAAACACTGCATAAAGGTTGGGCCATTACTTACTTCCACGGAAGAGCCGCCGGATGTTTGAGAAAACTTCCCACGT
This sequence comes from Ornithodoros turicata, assembly GCF_037126465.1. Lineage (NCBI taxonomy): Eukaryota > Metazoa > Arthropoda > Arachnida > Ixodida > Argasidae > Ornithodoros > Ornithodoros turicata. The sequence continues at coordinate 49,904,130 of NC_088203.1, read as the reverse complement.
TGTCTGCACCACTGGCTCGCAAGCCTTGATTGAACGAAGTACCCGGGATTTTGAATATGGCGGCCACCAACACGACTTGTTGTCTGCCGTGACCCAGCACGAGGGCACAACTTCTAAAGTGTTCCCTGTCTTAAAATGCACGACGGAAAACTTCCCGTGCTCTGCCATACGTTTCGGGGCACAAGAAACAACAAAACGAAAAACGAAAAGCAAACAGACACGACGGAATGACTTCTTTCGTTAACTTCCAAACTTCCGTATGTTGAGCCATCACATGTGCTGTGCTATGTAACTATGGGAATGATGATGATGATTGAGATCCATGTTGCCAGACTGCTAGGCTCAAAACAAGGCTGCGGGCGTAGGTGGTGTAGCTTATTTGGAACTGTTAAAAATAAACGCTAAGGAATAAACGTTTAAGTATCCACCGTCAAAACTAAACTTTAAAAATATACGCTTAAATAAATCCACAATAAAAATGAACCATCCACCGTTAATAACAAATCGTCAAAACCTTACACTTAAAAACATATAGAATGGCGTAGATGCAGGCTAGCTGGTGGATCTTTCAAATGTTTATTTAAAAAGTTAGGTGAAACCGGCTCTCAGTCTGCCCGCACCGGCCAAAGCATGGTAAACTGCAAGCAAGCGACTTGAACGCTTGTGGTGGGGGATTCATTTGACTATGGATAGTATTTGCTGAAAACTATCGATAGTAAGCTGTACACAGTCCAAACCCGCTTGCTGCAAAAATGTAGAAGTCACTGCTCAGAGTTTTATTATCAATGTAATCGAATACTTTTATTTACAGTTGCACAGTATTGATATTTTGGAATAGTTTCGGATTGTTAGCATGAAAAATCGATTACACAAAACACAGGAACTGTCCTGAAAACAGAGGGGAACCTCTGCTTAAACCAACAAAGCAGAAAAAAAAGCAATTTAATGGATTGTTGTGCTCTATGCATATGGCTGACATTAATCAGAGCAGTCGCATAAGCTGTCAAACTATATGAGTATAGTTTATATGTACACGGGTAGAAATACTGTGAACCGGTAAGGAAGCATCAAGTCCAGTGCCCCAGGACGAGAGCCGCCGATATTTCGAACAGACTGTTCTTCTTCTAGGCCATTCTTCTGGGTTCTCATCCTGAGGCACTGCCTTCATATAGTTTGTTACTGTCACGGTTTACGGGCTTGTCACATAAGGACCATTAACTCCTCAGAAATGCCCACTTTTAAGTGCCTAATCCCATTTAAGTGCCCAAATGCAGTGTAGATGTATAATACTCGGATATTTCATATTTCATGAACTTCGTAATTACCGTAATTTCACACGTATAAACCGCAACGCAGATAAGCCGCAGGACGCGTTTTTTGGGACGTTTTGAAAATTTTCTGGCAGATAAGCCGCACCCGCATATAAGCCGCGGGCAATACGAGACGACTGATTTGTGCGAAAAAGCAGACCATAGAGAAGGCCATAAACCCTGTGGTCCATACTCCGGGATCGGCACAGTGTACAACAGAGGAGATCAGTTCTGGAGTTCTACCAAGATCGGATTGTGCCCTTGTCGGGTGTTTTTCGTGGACTGATGGGTCAGTGATCTTCCAGAAGACGTGAATCACTAAAGCTGCTTGGGGGGATGCACCAGGAAGATCAATCTACTCGAATGTGGACCCGTCCCTGTTACGCACTGTTCGTGCATCGGCAGGGCAGTGCTGTTCCAGAGACACTGTCGGCCCTTTCGTTAAAATCGGCGTATGGGGAAAATAACAGGAAAAAATAGTCACCAGATAAGCCGCACCGGTGGATAAGCCGCAGGGCGCCCGTGAGAAAAACAAAGTGCGCATAAGCCGCGGCTAATACGCGTGAAAATACGGTAATGTACCTATGACTTGAAAACCCGAGACGAGGTAGGGTTTGTGTTTGTCTGATATCATCCCTACCTAGTCTCGGGTTTTCAAGTCATGGATCGTCATCTCACCATCACGCTTGCTGCACCTAACTTTCCCTTCGTTTTCATAATGTACCCCCCACCCGGATAGGTAACGACAAATCAAGAGCGAAACGCGATCGTCGAACTGCGGTTTTGATTCCGATGGAAATATGTTCAACTTTGAAATTGCGAGAGACAAAACTATCAATAGTTTGCATCAGCGAAAAGCACGGTTTCGTTTTTAAAAGGAACATGAATAAAGTGTTCAATTCGTAATGGACAACCTAGTTTGCAGGAGCGAACCGCAAACTTCGTAATGCAAAATGAAGTTTAGTAGACACAGAGTGTATGGGACCGATTGGTAGAGCAAGACGACAATAGAAAGGGACACAGACAACGACGACGCAAAGCTACGCAAATGCGTCGTACTTGTCCTTGTCCGTTTCTATTGTCGCCTTGCTCTAGGAAAGTTTAGTTTTCGAAAGAAACAAACTAAAGCTATGCAGGAGCGAAACGTGAATTCAGGTGTGCTGGATTGACTTGACTCAAGCGACGTGAGGATCGGAGAACAGCACCACCTATATGTCACGATACTATCGAACCTGAACCTGAATCGATAGTTCGAAAAAACTATCCTGATGCTACCGAAATTCCGGTTCACATAGTTGGACAGTCGATAGTCAAACACTATCGATACTATCGAATGTTTCGATAATATCACCCACCTCATATCATCGTCATCATCACCTCACCTGTTGCATAAAATTGTTGCGCTATGTTAAAATGAGTGGCGAGTGTCCCAATCACTCGCTACGTCAGCGTTAAAGAGCACGACGGAAAAAAATCGCAGACCAACTGCGAGAACTGTACGGCAGCGACTATCCAAGCAGTGACGAAGCTACACCGAAAGCGAAGCGCGCCCACGGCGCAATATACAACGATCATGGGCACTTGACGAGGCCTTTCCCGCCGGCATCATGCGCAGAGTAAGTTGAGCTATTGCTGGTGTTCGTAACTGGTTAGAAATCGTGTTAGCCAGACCAGTACATATGCAGTGGGATACCTTACTCCACCGCAAAGATAACTCCTCACTGGACAAACGACAATAATGATACGACGCGAAAACTTCGGTTTTCGAGGAGTTTGAGAAAAACGACTGTAATTAAAGCAGTCGTAACGTTACAGTTAAAATTGTAGTACATTGGGTACTGTGTTGTTCGTGGTGACTGCACAAAATACATAGGTGCCATAATCCGGTCAGTATTTGTACCCCAAAACGAAGCCCTCATATGGACAAGTTCCCCAAGCAGCACAGTAACATTCGAGTGCATAGTGGTGGACGGGTAGATATGTTGAAGCGCAGCACTGTTAAGGCACTTGCTAGACAAGTACATTGCCTGTGCAAACAGGCCACCAACCTGTATATTGTGCTGCTTGTGTTCATTCATTCGAGACAGGCCTAGGGCTTGGTGGGAGAAACTACGCAGCATTAACCTAAGATCCCCGCTTGCAAGTTACGCACATACATAGAGCTATGTTTTATGTCGATTGTCAGGAGAGCCTGATATTTTCAGGAGATATTGACACATGCAAATGCTTTAGGTTTTTGTTCTAAATGACCCAGCTTCTTGAATGAATTTTAGGCAAGTCTCAGGTTACTGCCTGAAATTTCAGGTTCTGTTCATGTTGGTTTCTCTCAGGCATAGTTCCATTCTGTATACATCACTCAGATAGCTTCACATCACATCATCATAGCTTGTAACATGCTTTTACTTTGCTCCCGCCCAGTGGCAGTAACATCACCTATCCATTTGATCACTCTTCTGACAGCAGCATAACATCCCACCAGCACATCCAGAGTGTTAGCTCTGATGATCTTCCAGTTGATATGTGAGTAAAAGTTTAATTGGGTCTTCACCTACATTCGTTAGTTTCAATCCGGACGACTGGAATATAGCTGCACGTTTGTCAGGTAACTTATGAAATGTCTTTACTTTGCTCCCACTCAGTGCCTGCAGTGTCAGCTCTCTACACGCACAGTACAGGCAGGAGTTCGACAGTCTGTGCAGCGGCATAACCGATCAAGAGCTCACTGAAACTGATAGCTCTTACAGTCTTCCAACTGATGAGTAAGTACACACATAAAGTGCACATCCAGTGACCCTCCAGCACTGAAACTTTAAGCAGCCTTTATGTTTTCAATCTAGTACTGTGAATCTGTCTCTGCACACTGATGCCAAACTAATGTACAGTTCATCTACTCTGTCCCATGGCTGAGGGGAAGCCTTCTCCAACTATTGGCTGTTCTCTTGTCAGTGATGTGTAGAAATGGAACGTTTGTTTTGCCAGAGCATTCAGAGATGGAAATGCTGCCATATTTTCTCCAAAATGCACAAGAAAGCAAACCTTGTGACACTGTGCAACAAACACACATTTTTCTGAATCTGCACTTTGTCTGTTCCAAAGAGAGCTGCCTATTGTTTCCAGCTGCTTTAACCTGCTTAGGTCTACTAAGATAGCAGTAGAGGTAATTGCAATAGGTACCTTGCTCTGCTGCTTCCTCTTCACAGTACTGTATGTTACTTCTGATTTGTAATGCCGATGTGAAAACCTTCCCAACAGCCCAAGCAATGAATCAGATGCAGCTTCGCATTCAGACAGTGGGCCAGGTGACTCCAGTAGCCCACATGGTTTGCGGACGGACCCTTCTGTTTCTGAGTGAGTGTCGTGTAGTTGCATGCATCCTGACAGACTACTGAAGAGGCATTCGTCACATGCACTCCACTCAGCCTTTTTTCCTAACCTAAGGGCACAGTTAAATCAGATGGGTTTCACCAAATTCACTTTACCTCATCCTATCGTGCGCCCTTATTGCTTCGCAATACATCAGTGTCAGTGTGCAGTTCAGTCCCTTGGTGTCATGTTGTGTCACTGTTTCAAGAAGCCATTGTTCTGTGTCATTGGGTTGAAGCACTTCAAGATTTACAATTCATGTTCATAACCAACAAATTTTGGCAACGTAGATGGGTAGAAATCCAGCGAACCGGTAGAGATGTAGGAAGGGAGTTGCCTCAGGACAGAAGCCGCCGATATTTCGGAAAGAGACTGTTCTTCTTCTGGGCACCGTCCTCATCATTGGCATGGTATTTAAAGGGTTAGGTGTGACGTGTTTAAAGGTTCATGCGAATTGTGGGTCAACAGCCCGGAGGGAAGAAAGGGTCCGTACGGGCTTCTACGGCCGGAGTGAATGGCTGCTTTGTTAGAGTGTGGAGGGGATTACCTGAACGTAGGGATCTAGGCTCCAGACCGGTTACAGAAAAATGGGTTGTTCACGGACACGTGGACGAAACGGGACAACAGGCAAGAATTTGCAAGCATAGCGAAAGATAAGGAGGTCAGTGGTTACGGGGGGAAAAATTCCAGAGCGAGCAAGGGTTTCTTTCATTTTTTTTATATTACTAATACAAAGTGGCATGCAATAAAGAAAGCAGAAAGCAGTGGCCATGCAGAACATAACAGATGATAATGGAGATAGAAGGGAAAAGCATATTTTATTTGTGAAGTGTTTCTAGGGTGCCTTGTGATTTGTTGATACCGGACAGGTGAAGAGCGTTGAACTTGTATATGAGATAACACTCCCTATCACGTCTGTCACGTGTGGATCTAAACCCGGTTTCTAGAATATATAGTTTAATGTTGTCAAAATTGTGACCAGGAACGTTAAAGTGTTCGGTGACTGCTTTGGAGAGTTTGTTGGACGTGTCGGTTTTGTGTCCGGTAAGGAGGTTGTTCATTTGTTGGCAGGTTTCACCGATATATTGCATAGAGCAGTCACCGCATTCAATGCAGTATATGACATTGGAGCTTGTGCATGTGAATGCGTGGTTAACGAGGCGGGTGTAATTGCTTGCAGTGCTTTTGATGGAGTTAGCGTGTTGAACGTGCTTGCATGTTTTGCAGCGCGGGAGGTTGCAGGGTCGTGCTCCCGTGTACGGGGTGCTGGTTTTTCTGATTTTGGCATTGACCAAGGAGTCTGCTAGGTTTTTTGCACGTCGGTATGTCACCTGTATTCCCAGGTGACACACCGGTGATATGCAGGTGACATACCGACGCGCAAAAAACCTAGCACACTCCTTGGTCAATGCCAAAATCAGCAAAACCAGCACCCCGTACACGGGAGCACGACCCTGCAACCTCCCGCGCTGCAAAACATGCAAGCACGTTCAACACGCTAACTCCATCAAAAGCACTGCAAGCAATTACACCCACCCCGTTAACCACGCATTCACATGCACAAGCTCCAATGTCATATACTGCATTGAATGCGGTGACTGCTCTATGCAATATATCGGTGAAACCTGCCAACAAATGAACAACCGCCTTACCGGACACAGAACCGACACGTCCAACAAACTCCCCAAAGCAGTCACCGAACACTTTAACGTTCCTGGTCACAATTTTGACAACATTAAACTATATATTCTAGAAACCGGGTTTAGATCCACACGTGACAGACGTGATAGGGAGTGTTATCTCATATACAAGTTCAACGCTCTTCACCCGTCCGGTATCAACAAATCACAAGGCACCCTAGAAACACTTCACAAGTAAAATATGCTTTTCCCTTCTATCTCCATTATCATCTGTTATGTTCTGCATGGCCACTGCTTTCTGCTTTCTTTATTGCATGCCACTTTGTATTACTAATATGAAAAAAAAAAGAAGAAACCCTTGCTCGCTCTGGAATTTTGTCCCCCCCCCCCCCGTAATCACTGACCTCCTTATCTTTCGCTATGCTTCCAAATTCTTGCCTGTTGTCCCGTTTCGTCCACGTGTTCGTGAACCTTCCATTTTTCTGTAACCGGTCTGTTGCCTAGATCACTACGTTCAGATAATCCCCTCCACACTCTAACAAAGCAGCCATTCACTCCGGCCGTAGAAGCCCGTACGGACCCTTTCTTCCCTCCGGGCTGTTGACCCACAATTCGCATGAACCTTTAAACACGTCACACCTAACCCTTTAAATACCATGCCAATGATGAGGACGGTGTGCAGAAGAAGAACAGTCTCTGTTCGAAATATCGGCGGCTTCTGTCCTGAGGCAACTCCCTTCCTAAATTTTGGCAACGTTTGGTAGCCACATGTGCCCAACACAATGCCGTGATTGTTCATTTGCCAGCCCACACTCTGTTGCGTGCAAATGGACTCTCAACGAGCTGCTGTAAAAGGCAGTGCATCCAGCAGTGGCGACTGCTGCCCAGCCAACAAACTTGTGCTTTATGTGCACCCATGAAAATTGTATCATTTCTTCTTGTTCTTGTTATAAGTAAGACTTGTACACTTCGTTTATGTGGTGTCTTTGTGTTTCAGGGGCAACTCTACCGTAACAGTGCACAGTAGTGTGACACTTGCTGTTCAACTTGCACTCTGGGCCATAACATGCAACACACCACAGGCCCACCTCAGCAGCTTGCTTCAGATACTCAAGCCATATCATCCCGATCTGCCATGTGATGCAAGGACCCTGCTACAAACGCCTAGGGAGTCAAAAGTATCCTCACTCGCAGGAGGAGACTATTTTTATGTTGGCATTGCTCAGGGACTCTATGCACTCTTAAGGGCTGGATACCTAAAGACTACTTCTATCACTTTGAAAATTAACATAGATGGTATTCCCATCTCCAAAAGTTCAACATTGTCATTGTGGCCTATCTTAATCCATGTCAAAGAATCTGCTTCAAAAACACCATTTCTTGCTGCAGCATACATAGGGAAAACCAAGCCATCGTCAGCTCAGGAGTTCCTGAGACATTTTGTGTGTGAGGTGAAACAGCTGATGGAATCAGGCTTGTGTCTTCATGGGAAAATGTTGAAGGTTGCCATAGGTTGTTTTATTTGTGACCTCCCTGCACGGGCCTTCATCAAATGTATCACAGGGCATACTGGGTACTATGCCTGTGAGCGCTGCGAGTTACGAGGCCATCATTCAAAGACGCACAAAAAGAGGCTGTACATGGATGCTTCAGCTGCAAAGAGATCATGGGTTTCATTTCGTAACCAAGTGCAAAGGGAACATCACAAAGGAACTTCCCCTCTCGTGGAACTAGACATAGATCTTATTAAATGTGTCCCGTACGATTACATGCATCTCGTGTGCCTTGGTGTGATGAGGACTATGATCATGCAACACTGGATGTCCAGCAAACCGCAGCCCGCAAAATTGGCCAATGCCACGAAAGAGCTTATATGATCAAAGCTGCTAGCGCTCAGGTCATTTATACCAGTAGAGTTTGCTCGAAAGCCAAGGGAACTGAAAATGATTCACTACTGGAAGGCAACAGAGTTCAGACAGTTTCTTCTATACACTGGTGCAGTTGTGTTGTACAAGTGTGTAACACATGAAATGTACACGCATTTCCTCCTCCTGAGCTGCAGCATTCAGATACTTGTTTCGCCAACCCTGTCGAAGTCATTGCTGAAAACAGCTGAGCGACTGCTTCGAAAGTTTGTGTCGTCTGCAGTGCATGTGTATGGTCGTGGCTTCTATGTAATGAATGTTCACTGTTTGTTGCATCTAGTTGAAGATGTAGAGAATTTTGGATGCCTTGACAGCTTTTCAGCTTTTGTGTTTGAAGATTATCTGCAGCACTTAAAACGGTTACTGTGGGGTACTTACCTTCCCCTGCAGCAACTCCAGAACCGACTCGCAGAGATGAACTCTGTTGCCTTAAAAGCTTCAAAGCGCCAAGATGTAAAAGGCTATGCCTTAAAGCAGAAACAAAACAGTGGCCCCCATCCCTTAGGTTTGATGTGTTTTGGCATGTACAGGGTAATTGAGTTTGCCAAGTTTTCAGTTTCTCTTAGCCGTGCTGACTGTATTCTTCACATGACAGACGGAAGCATTGTAAAGGTCGTCAACATTGTTGATTCTGATGGTGGTGCTGTGTTTGTAGGCTATGCCTTTAAGAAGCTTGAGAACTTTTTTGAGTTACCCATAGTGTCTTCTAAACTGCACATTTATTGTGTGTCTGATATGGACAAGCAAAGTTTAAAGGTTTGGCCCATCTCATCTGTTCAGCACAAAATGACTATGCTACCCATTGATGACTCACGACATGTGGTTCTACCATTGTTTCATTTAACATAGTCTGTCAGTTTTGCCAAGCCAAGCTTGCCAAGCTTCATTCAGTTATGTCCCACATGAATGTCACTGTTGGTCACCTTTATTAAATTTTATTTCTCAATTGCAATGATGTGATGTGATTTTTAACTGATGCCTGGTACAGCCAAGCCCTTTTATTATCATCTTGGATACGGGCCCACAAGTTTTTTTTTGTCTTATTTTGCTGCTTGCTATCATGGCGTCTGCAGTTCCGAAATGCTGTTCCGAAATCCAAACACATGTCGATGAATTACCTGTGTGGGAGCTGCGTTGTGATGGACAATGAAGTTCCAATAGTGAGAATGATAATGATTACGGCACTTGATGATGAGCAATAAATGAAGTCTTAGAACTAGAACGGTGCAGAAGCTCACGTTGATACCGGAGGTTATGTTGTCCTTGTAAAAGCTTTCGCCACGAAGCTGTGTCAATTTAGAGCTAGATAAAATGCTCTTGCGCTCGCAACAAACGTACATGTTTAGCGGCCTTCTACTTGCTGATATACTTCGCTGATGCAATCCCGAGAGGCAATTTCACGAAAGCTGCTTTTTAACGATACTCTGATGTACAATACAATATGACTTCGCGTTCCCATCAGTAACGTTATAAATAGGGTCAACTGTACCTGCTTTCTAAATCTAGCTTTATTTGTTTACATCTTGCTTTCTTGTCCTGTTTTGCGTCCTGCAGTTTTGAAGCAATGACTGTTGCAGTGTTGTGTAGTATTTTGGATCAGTTTTTCCTAGTGTTTCCTTTGGGTGAGTTCGCATAATCAAACACATACGAAAAAAAGCGTAATATTGTGAAATGCTGCCTGGGTGAGGGCACACAGAAAGTGGCATAATTTCAGGTATATGGCTAGGGGCTTGTTGCGTTTCATGCATTTACGAATACAGCCCAGCACATAGAGTTCCATTTCCTCAACATTCAGGCGCAGTTCAGCACAAAATCCGTATTCCAAAAAAGTTCTATCGGTATTAAAATAAAAATATTGGAAAAAAGGGCACCGTACCAATGCTGGAGGGACGTTACTAATTTTATGTAGACTCTTCAACGTTCCTCCAAAATTGTAGCAGCGCTGTGAATTCCACATCGGAACAGCTATTTTATATCCATAATCTAACAACGTAGGATCGATTGGGACTGCCCCATATTGGACAAAAGGCACCATACCAATGCCGGAGCGACGTTACTAATTTCATGTAGACTCTCCAACGTTCCTCCAAAATTGTTGCAGCACTGTCAATTCCATGTCGGAACAGCTATTTCATATCCATATTCTAACAACGTCAGATCGATGACGCCTGCCCCATGTTGGAAAAAAGGCACCACACCAATGCCGGAGCGACGTCACTAATTTTATGTACACTCTCCAACGTTCCTCCAAAATTGTTGCAGCACTGTCAATTCCACGTCGGAACAGCTATTTCATATCCATATTCTAACAACGTCAGATCGATGACGCCTGCCCCGTGTTGGAAAAAAGGCACCACACCAATGCCGGAGCGACGTTACTAATTTTATGTAGGCTCTCCAACGTTCCTCCAAAATTGTTGCAGCGCTGTGAATTCCAAGTCGGAACAGAGATTTTATATCCATATTCTAACAACGTAGGATCGGTTGTGACTGCCCCATATTGGACAAAAGGCACCGTACCAATGCCGGAGCGTCGTTACTAATTTTATGTAGACTCTCCAACGTTCCTCCAAAATTGTTGCAGCGCTGTGAATTCCAAGTCGGAACAGAGATTTTATATCCATATTCTAACAACGTAGGATCGGTTGTGACTGCCCCATATTGGACAAAAGGCACCGTACCAATGCCGGAGCGTCGTTACTAATTTTATGTAGACTCTCCAACGTTCCTCCAAAATTGTTGCAGCGCTGTGAATTCCAAGTCGGAACAGAGATTTTATATCCATATTCTAACAACGTAGGATCGGTTGTGACTGCCCCATATTGGACAAAAGGCACCGTACCAATGCCGGAGCGTCGTTACTAATTTTATGTAGACTCTCCAACGTTCCTCCAAAATTGTTGCAGCGCTGTGAATTCCAAGTCGGAACAGAGATTTTATATCCATATTCTAACAACGTAGGATCGGTTGTGACTGCCCCATATTGGACAAAAGGCACCGTACCAATGCCGGAGCGTCGTTACTAATTTTATGTAGACTCTCCAACGTTCCTCCAAAATTGTTGCAGCGCTGTGAATTCCAAGTCGGAACAGAGATTTTATATCCATATTCTAACAACGTAGGATCGGTTGTGACTGCCCCATATTGGACAAAAGGCACCGTACCAATGCCGGAGCGTCGTTACTAATTTTATGTAGACTCTCCAACGTTCCTCCAAAATTGTTGCAGCGCTGTGAATTCCAAGTCGGAACAGAGATTTTATATCCATATTCTAACAACGTAGGATCGGTTGTGACTGCCCCATATTGGACAAAAGGCACCGTACCAATGCCGGAGCGTCGTTACTAATTTTATGTAGACTCTCCAACGTTCCTCCAAAATTGTTGCAGCGCTGTGAATTCCAAGTCGGAACAGAGATTTTATATCCATATTCTAACAACGTAGGATCAGTTGTGACTGCCCCATATTGGACAAAAGGCACCGTACCAATGCCGGAGCGTCGTTACTAATTTTATGTAGACTCTCCAACGTTCCTCCAAAATTGTTGCAGCGCTGTGAATTCCAAGTCGGAGCAGCTATTTCATATCCATATTCTAACAACGTTGGATCGGTTGTGACTGCCCCATATTGGACAAAAGGCACCGTCCCAATGCCGGAGCGATGTTACTAATTTTCTGTAGACTGCCCAACGTTCCCCCAAAATTGTTGCAGCACTGTAAATTCCACGTCAGTACAGCTATTTCATTTCCATATACTTACAACGTTGGATCAGTGGCGACTGCCCCATATTGCAAAAAAGGCACTGTACCAATGCTGGAGCAAGGTTACAAATTTTATGTAAGCCCCTAATCATTTCTCCGACATTGTTCCAGTGCTGTATATCCCACGTCGGCACAGCTCTCTCATATCCATGTGCTGACAATGCTGGATCGGTGGCAACTGCCCCACATTGGAAGGAAAACACTGTACCAGTGCCGGAGCAATGTTACAGGTTTCATGGATAACTTCCAGCATTTATCTGACATTGTTCCAGCACTGTGAATTTCGTGTTGGGATAACAACATGGCATGCATATTCCAGCAACATTTGCAAAGTTAATATTCGTAACCAAATATTGCACCAATACTGCGGCAATGGCTGTAAATTAACATTGATATTCCAATATGAATGGAACGTCGCAACAATATTGCCAACATTGGCCAACGTATCCAACGTTTCCCCAACATTATTCCTACACTTTGTGTTACTTGGGATGCTGTTTATCGCTGTGGTGTCGGTGTTACAACCACCGGCATAATGCAATTTAAAGGCACTGCACCAACTTCCACCAGAAGCACACTGGACCGGTGTAATTTGCATTACTGTTCCCCACTTTGATGCCAGTGGTGCAACCACAGCATATTGCACGCTGCAATTTGTAGTATGGGATGGACTCTCATAGTGCACAACGCTCAATTGTTCTGAACACGATTTAATTAGCAATTAGAGCTAATTGTGACCCCCCACATTAATCAGTACCCTCCAGGGAGTCACCACACTAATTGGGGAGCGTCTAACTCGTGTCCAGGCCAGCTGAGCGTTGTGCACTACGAGAGTCCATAAAAAAGAAAAAATAGATAGTGACAGAGTGAAGAGAAGGAGTTTAGTCGAAGATCAAATGACGCCATGTTGAAGAAAGCGGTCCCGAACGGCCGCTGACCATCGCCGGGCGACGGAGCACAGAGGCAGGTTGCAAAGCATCGCAGCTATGATGTCATCATGACATGTCTGCGCAGGTTAGGACAGCTCTGGACATGCGAAGAGAAAAACACTCGTAATACAGAGGCTGGGAAAGGAAGAGCATGCTAACCATCAATAGCAATCAACAAAAAGAATTAGTTACACAACAAATCATCCCACCACAACAGGAGCGCAGAACCATGCGACTGCTCCATCCGACAGCCAGGCGGCGAACTGACTCGTAATGGTTTTTTCCTCTGTATAAAGTCCCGCAGCTGCACCCCAAGCGGTTACTTTCTCAACTAATGTCACGACAAAGTTATTAAGAATCACGCCTGGGGTACTCTCGTTCCCAAGGCAGAAAAGGTAGAAAATGGCGGGGATGCCCGGACAACAGCAACCAGCGCCCGACGTGCACGGGCATGAAAATCGCAAACAAAGCAGGAACAAAGTTGGCGAAAGCATTAGTTACACAAGTAATCAGCTCACCACAACAGGAGCGCGCAGACCGATGCGACTGCTCCATCCGACAGCCTGACACCAACTGAGCCGCGCGGGGACTGCAGAGCGACCGAGCACACGTCTGGCGCTCCGCGAGATCCAGCGAGGAAGTGACTGGGACGCATGCGCGCGCTCTTAGCGCCCTCTGCGGCGACCACCTGCGTGAGGCTAAGAGAAAAGAACATTCCCGCGCCCTCCTCTTGCGTTGCTCATTGGTCGTGACGTCATATCCCATTGTCCCAAGGCTAGACCGATTTTTTTTTCACACGCTCAGTCGACACAACTTGACAAGGTCAATCTGCAATGAAGCCATGGCATGACGTCATCGTGCATCTGCGTGTCTCAAGGACGTGTACGCTCTAGACAGGGGACCTGTTATTTATTGAATCACTATCCCAAGATAATATATCACTATCCCAAGACAAAATATCCTAACATGTAACTTCATAGTGGCTAATAAGAGGACTAGGCACTCAACAACTCAACACAGAGTACAGGTAACAAGGAACGCGAGAACGATGCGTCTACTCCATCTGACAGCCAGGCACGGAACTGAATCTTAATGCTTTTTCTCCTCTATAAAGTCATGCATGTGTCCCTCTTGCGGTTGATTTCTGAACTAATTTAATCGCAAAATTATTAAGAATTGCTCTAGCACTATTCCCGTTCAGGGCAGCACTATCGACATCGTCAAGACAAGATGTTCCTTGTCAAAAAAGAAAAAAATACAAAGCGTCAACAAAGGAAAGCATGCATGTCGGGGCATGTCAGGACACGTCAGGACAAATCGCACGACTACTGGGTAACAGAGGAAAACAAACACAGAGACACTTGAACAGAGTGAAAAAGACACTCACCATAATTTTCACGTTCACTGCATTCCCTTATTGCAAATCCGTTCGTCACAAAATCATCACCACAATCGTCGCACACCATTCACCAGTGATGAACCACACATCCCCGCACCCCATCAGAGGCAGACGGAACCCCACCGAAGCTACGCTTTTCCACTGAGGCCAACGCAATTGCTAGGAACAGAATTAACGTCTCCACACCCACCAGTGTCCAAGAAAGAAGTGAATCCTTGCGCCCCCCGCAGGCCGTGCTCATTGGTCGTGACGTCATCCTATTGTCTCAGGGCTACACTGTTTTTTCCCACTAATGCTCCTCTGGACAATGTCCACCTCAAACAATAGTGTCGGGGTATAACGTCATCATGCAGCTGCGAGGCTCAAGGACGCGTACGCTCTAGACAGGGGACCTGTTATTTATTGAATCACTATCCCAAGATTATTTCCTTTATTCTACTATAATGATTGCATAGGGAACTATTGCAGAGAAACACCATACATGAGGTGATTGTAGGAATTAAGCATTTCATTCCCAAAGTCTTACTAAATTAGACTTGCAAAAGAACAAAATATCCTAACACCTTCATCGCCTACATACAACTAGCTAATCGAGACATGTCCATCCCTTCCGAGAGCCAGGCGGCTAACTGAATAATGTCGCTTTGTTCCTCGACTGGATAAAGCCATGCACCTGTCCCCCTTGTGGTTACTCTCTGAACTAAATGAATCGCAAAATTATTAAGAACAGCACTACTCCCATTCAAGGCAGCACTATCGACATCGTCAAGAATGTTCCTTGTCAAACAGAAAAAAAACTACATGTAGAAGGAAAACATGACAGAACAGGTCAGGACATGTCAGCGCATGTTTGTCAGACAACAAGGGGGAAAAAGCAAAGAGAAACGCTTGAACAAAGCAGAAAACCAAAATCAAACTATTTCTAAGCACACGCAGTCCTCTTATTCAAAAACAGTGCTCATCACAAATCCGTCCAAGACAATACACACCATTTTCTATTGCTACACTTTTTTCCAGTATGTATGTGTACGGTCAATGCATTGCTACAGACTGCGTGACGTCATCACATCCTGTCTGAAGAAGACAGCGGCAAAGACAAAGACTCCTATTATTTATTGAATCACAAGATTATTTCCTTTGTCCGATTCTTAATGACGTTCACTTTTACAATAAAATTCAACAAAAAAAGCACCGTGCATATTAGCGATTTTCACCCCAAAGGCTCATCATGGTCATTAGAGTCACAACACCAGTAAACTACCACTTGTCTTTCAAAATAATAAGTATGACCACTCAACATCATCACCAGGCTTACGTAATACATGACCCTTTCTATGCTCGTATACTCATTGTCTGAGGCTACACCTGCGAGCAAAAAGGCGCGAAAGCCGGGGGCAGAGTTCCATTCGCGCACGACAAAGCACAAGACAGAACGCCTTTACGGGAACATGATGGCATTCCCACCATATTAATGATTTTCTATCTTGCATTGCAGTTTAGAAAAACTACTACTACAAAACTATAATTTTAGGAGTCTATCAAAAATTCTACTTTCTATGGAAACTATAATTGCCCTATTAGTTGGACCACTATTAATGAAGCGCTCCAATGTTTTCTCTCTTCCCATATCAGCCTTGTCATGCAGTGAAGCAGACTCACATCCAAAATAATTAATTTACACTGAGTGTGCGGTGCTTCAGGAATTCCTATCCTGCGCTCAGATGCAAGCATTTCTGCACGGATACCTATAACAGCTTACTTCTTCAACGTACCGAGCTCCTAACAACATCTAACAAACAGAGAAACTCACTTCTCAGCTTTACCATGCGACTTTCTTCTGCACAAAAGCCGTGATTTGAGGAAAGGGCAGCAAAAATTGCGCCCACTTGTGCTTGACTTCAAAAAACTGAAGCATATGATAATAAACTAAGAAAAAGACACTCATGTCTGGTATCAGATAATGCTACATACACAGCCGCATTGTCCCCTCGTAAAGAAAGCACAGGAGAAGGGCACACAAATTCCTTTAAGCGAGAAGGGAAAAGGCTTAAGACAGAGCGCTGAAGAATAATAGCGGAGTCACCGGGCATCGGTACGCGGCTAACACAAGATAACAAGATAATAGCGACGGGTAAAATTGCAACACTGCTAAACAAGTTCCAACATGCCATGATGACGTCGCAAACCAGGAAAAAAGCACGCACACACAGTCATCAGCTCAGGAATGCACAAGGAGAGGTGGTATATTGTAATTTCTCCTCCACGCTCACATACCAGCATTTCTCCGCAAATACTTATAGCTGCATACAGCTTACTCCATCAACATATCAAGCAAAGTGAATACTGACACTCAACAATAACATATAACAAGAAACAAACAAATTTCATTCTCATGAACTCTCCTCTGCCGGCTTTCTGCTGCTCTACCTGGATGCTGACTTTTTCCCCTCATTTACATTCTGAGTAAAAGCAGTGAAAGAAGAAAAGAACCGCGAAAAATTACATGCTTGTGTGTCCCAAAAGCTGTAACTGCAAGAAATCGTAGCGCACGCTAATAAACTGAGAAAAAGACACCCTTTTCTGCCACCAGATAATTCTTGCATAATGCCACATACACAGTCGCATTGCCCTTGCGCAAAGAAAGCACAGGACAGGGATACACAAATTGCCTTAAGTGAGCAGGGAAAAGGCTTAAGTCGTACCGCTCAGGAATAATCGGAGAATCACCGCCTATCGATACGCGGCTAGCACAACATGAGAGCAAGAAGATATTAGCGAAGGGTAAAAATGGCAACACTACATGTCCAAACATGTGACATCGCATACAAAATACTGCTCATCGGGGAAAAGGCCTAAGCCTGCGACAGAAAATCATAGAGCATACACAACTTATTTCGCATAAACTAAACGCGGTCGGCTTGGAAAACGACGTACAAATTTTCTTAGGGAGCAGAGAAACAAAGGAATTTCTAGTCCGTGCTCAGATACCAGCGTTTCTGCTCAAAAACATGCAATATTTAGCACTGCTTACTTCATCAAGATATCGAACACCCAACAAAATCAACACACCCCACTTCCACTGATAGAACACTATTCAGATTTTACCAGGAGGCTTTCTTCTGCGTAAAAGTAGAGAAAATAAGAAAAGAGAAGCGATTACACGCACTTCTGCTCGCACAGCGATAAGAGAAAAAAATAAAATAACGAGGCACAAGCTAATAAACTGTGACAAAGGCACCCATTTCTGCTATCAGATAATTATTGCATAATGCTAAATACCAATTGCATTGTGCCTGCGTGAAGAAAGCACAGAAAAAGGACATCAATTTATCTTAAGCGAGCAGGAAAAGCCAATTCTACTCGGACAGCTTAATACCATAAAGTCTGAATTTTTGCAAGGAAAACAAAGCTCAGTGGATGTGGCATGTCTCAGTGGCATGTGAGTGACAAAGGAAAAACAGCGCTACGAACGTGACAGATACATACTAACAAACAAACAACAACAGGACCGGCGTGGGGTACTCCAATACCCTGTCCAAAATGAAGACTTCACCAGGTTCGCGAGGCAATTCAATTAAAAACGCTCGTCCTATCCTACAGATAGCAATGCAAACGCGACTATCCTTATTTTTTTAGCAGCGCAGCATGGCATAGCTTCAGTTTTTCTTGAGCCGTAAAAAAACAAATCAATGAATCAATCAACAGAAGTCCCCTCCGCGTTTGTATGTTTGCCATTTTCAGTCCCCTTATTTTCATGTGGCACCATTGAACATTGAAGTCACTGTGATGTCTCCACCAGTGCTGTGATGTCCACATTGAAATTTTTAAATTTGACTGCACATGAGCAAGAAAAAAATTGTATCTTTTGTCTTTTTCAGGCCTGAACATCAGTAGGCAACACACACAAGGCATGAACATCCTCATATGTGAATAAACCATTATATTCACAACATTTCATTTGCTTGCACGCTGCATACTACGACACTAGCTATGCTCAAGCAGACATGTCGTTGCAACGTCGGAATGCCATGGGGAAGACGTTGGTGTAACGCCAGAACAACGTTAGAACAGGCGTAGGAACAGCATAGGGGCGAATTTTGCTCAAATGTCGGAACACTGCTGGCCACATAATATTGGAACAATGTGTGGGCATACGTTGCACTAACGTTGGAACATTGTTTCTGTAACGTCGGAGCAGTGTCAGTGCCAACATGGGACCAACATATAGTGGCAGACGTTGCTCAAATATCCGAACACTGCTGGGCAGATAATATCGGAAGAGTGTGTGGGCATACATTGCACTAACGTTGGAACACTGTTGGAATAGATGTTGCTGTAACGTCAGAGCAGTGTCAGCGCAAAATTGGGAGCAGCATAGGGGCAGATGTTGCCCACATGTCGCAACAATGTTAGGGCAGACGTGGGACCAACGTTGGAACCCTAAAATATTGTCGTGATTCCAGCGTCGAGTCGCGTACGTTGTAAGGATGTGGTTGTTACGTCAGAAGAAACATTGCTTGCTAATGTAGACTTAACATTAAAGGAGGCGACATTCCCACACTGTTCCAATGTTGGAATCCCTCATTACTCCAACATTGGAGAGTCGAAAAGACAACGTCAGTCCAACGTTGATGCCACATTTCGTGTTACTTGGGTTGTTGAGTGCCTAGTCCTCTTATTAGCCATTGATGGAGTTACGTGTTAGGATATTTTGTTCTTTTGTTTTTTGTTCTTTGGAATTCGCAATAGTTTCCTATGCAATCGTTATTGAAGAATAAAGGAAATAATCTTGGGATAGTGATTCAATAAATAACAGGTCCCTAGGTGTCTAGAGCATACACGTCCTTGAGCCACGCAGGTGCATGATGACATCATGCCATGGCTTCATTGCAGATTGACCCTGTCAAGTTGTGTCGAACAAGCGTGTGAAAAAAAAATAAAATCGGTGTAGCCTTGGGACAATGGGATATGACGTCACGACCAATGAGCAACGCAAGAGGAGGGCGCAGGAATGCTCATCTCTCTTGGCCTCTCGCAGGTGGTCGCCGCAGAGGGCGCTAAGAGCGCGCGCATGCGTAGCGCCCGCGGCGCGGTGCCCCAGTCACTTCCTCGCTGGATCTCGCGGAGTGCCAGACCTGTCACCGGTCGCTCCGCAGTCCCCGCGCGGCTCAGTTTGTGTCAGGCTGTCGGATGGTGCAGTCAGTCCTCCTCAGGAAACCGAGGATGCGGCTGTAGAGTATGTACCACTGCGCCAATCTACAACGTTGCAAGCTCATTGGCCCAGGCTGCGTGCGCACTCCGATTGGTCGACAACGTTTTGAAATCGCATTTTGTACGCGCGCATGTGTGTGCAGCGTCCCGGCGGCCGTTTCAGCAGTTTCAGCATAGTTTCGAAATAGCTCGCATCGGTCGGCACGGCGTCCGTCCGTCCTCCTGTGTTCCGTGTTTCGGTGATGTCAATCGGCAGAACAGTTTGTGATTTTACGCGTGTTATGCTGTTCCTGGACACGACTATTATCCCACGTACAGTCTATCAACTACGGAACTGGAATGCTTCGTGGGCTGGTGCGGTTGGAGCGTGAAGAACGCGTTCGGGCGCCGTCGGATTTTGAGGCCTAACAACAAAGACAGGATTATGATTACGTGCCACACAAGTGCCCTTTCCGCTTTGCAAACAACGAAAGAAGATGCTCATCATAAAATCGGCCGGCAAGGCGTCCTCTCGTGTTCCGTGTTTCGGTGATGTCAATCGGCAGAACAGTTTATAGAAGTGTTCGCTGGTTTATTCATGCGTCGATGTGATTCAACGTGTGTTGTGCTGTTCCTGGACACGACTATTATCCAACGAACAGTCTATCAACTCTGGAACTGGAATGCTTCGTGAGTTGGAGCTGTCAGAGAGTGAAGAACAAGCGCGGGCCCCGTCGGATTTCGAGAGCTGTGTTTGTTTTGTTCCAAGTTCGAATTTATGCGTCAGCAACGCAGTGGACTTTGTATTCACAGTGCATTCATGTATCAGATCTTTGAATCAGTGCTTTGTGTCAAATAAATATTTCTTTTAGCCAAAAGAAGCTTCAGTTATTTTGAATATCGGGTAACGGCGGTAGGCGTGAAATCCGGTAGAAGTCGATGGTAGCCAGAACGGGTCGAAAGGTCAGCCAAAGTTAAGGCTCCTGATTGGCCGACTGGCATTGCATAATTTCTACAACGTTGCACTCTCATTGGTCGTGTGCCCAGTGTTGTGTGAATTATCTCAAACTATGGGCTCTATGGGGAGCTGTTGGAGCCTGGTGCAGTCGCATCGGTCTGCGCTCCTGTTGTGGTGAGCTGATTTGTTGTGTAACTAATGCTTTGGCCAACTTTGTCCCTGCTTTGTTTGCGATTTTCATGCCCGTGCACGTCGGGCGCTGGTTGCTGTTGCCCGGGCATCCCCGCCATTTTCTATCTTCTTCTGCCTTGGGAATGAGAGTAGCGCAGACGTAATTCTTAATAATTTTGTCGTGAGATTAGTTGAGAAAGCAACCGCTAGGGGGTGCAGCTGCGGGACTTTATACAGAAGAAAAAAACATTACGAGTCGGTTCTTTGCCTGGCTGTCAGATGGAGCAGTCGCATCGTTCTGCGCTCCTGTTGTGGTGGGATGATTTCTTGTGTAACTAATGCTTTTTGTTGATTGCTATTGATGGTTAGCATACTCTTGCTTCCCAGCCTCTGTATTACGAGTGTTTTTCATTTCGCATGTCCAGAGCTGTCCTAACCTGCCCAGACATGTGATGATGACATCATAGCTGCGATGCTTTGCAACCTGCCTCTGTGCTCCGTCGCCCGGCGATGGTCAGCGGCCGTTCGGGACCGCTTTCTTCAACATGGCGTCGTTTGATCTTCAACTAAACTCCTTCTCTCCACTCTATCTCTATCTATTTTTGTCTTTTTTATGGACTGTCGTAGTGCACAACGCTCAGCTGGTCTGGACACGAGTTAGACGCTCCCCAATTAGTGTGGTGACTCCCTAGAGGGTGCTGATTAATGTGGGGGTCCCAATTAGCTCTAATTGCTAATTAAATCGTGTTCAGGACAGTTGAGCGTTGTGCACTTTGACAGTCCATCCCATACTACTGCAATTTAAAGGGGAGGTGCCACTTAGTGAACTGTCACTTACTGAAGCACAGCAAAGCAGTATACTTTGAATTACTGCATACACTTTGGCGCCAGTGGTGCATACATTCCATATTGCGTACTACTGTTTAAAGGGGCGTTGCTCATGCTATTAGGAAGTTTCATCTTCTACCAGAAGCACAGCGGAGCAACGTAATTTAAATTACTGTTTACCGCACTGGCGCCAGTAGTGCAAGACTATTTTGCATATTGCAGATTAAAATGGCGCTGTACACGCGTTCAGCAATTTTTTCAACTTATCCCAGAGGCATATAGGAACAATATCGTTTGAACTACCATTTACGCTTTAAAGTGAGTTGTACAATCGCGGCGTGTTACATATTGACCTTTAAAGGCGCGGTGCACGCGCTCTTAGAAATTCTATTGAACAGCAGTGGGTGCATTTTTTTATTCAATCCGTGTAACTCGGGAGTACCCCTGGGTGGCCGAGAAAGCGGGTGTACCGGAGATGACGTGATACCCTGTCACCCGAGGGTTGCAGGGGAACTCTCTCCTACTCGCTTGGCAGGTGGGCTCAAGGCGGGTAGGGGTTAGCAAGGGTTCTGATGTCACGCGCGCGAATTTTCGAGAGCAGACGACAAGTCGTACGATCTCGTCTGACAGCTACGTCCCAGCTGATGTCCGTACAGTGAGCGGAACAGCGGAAGCATATAGGACCTAATTTATCATATCCCTGTCTTTCACGGGTTGATTGCTGTCACAACAAATTGTAAGTATGACAAATTCCATCTGTTGAGATGAGAGGCTTTAGGTTAGATAGGCCACACATATCATATTTAAGTACCTATAATTTTCATTTTATATCGTGGGTGTTCTGCCCTAGTGCCAGCTATATGGAAGGAAGGAAGGAAGGAAATTCCTTATTTATACATCATTTTACATGACATATTGCAAACTTCGCAGGTTGAATAATAAAATTTGAAAATGGTGACAAACATAAAAGGGATCATACGCCAGCGGTGTGTCACTGATCCCAATGATAACAATATGACAAAAAGAAAAATACACATATGGCAGTTACACAAATATCCTATCGTTCAAGATATTTACACATATTGCACATAACTCAAGCTTTACTACAACAGTCAGATATGCTGTAATAAGAATAATTTCGCATGGTTTTATATCTCATCAGATTTGAAATAATTCCTTACTTGGTTGATAAATATGAATAATGATTTAGAAAAATATCCATAGTTTGTACGTATCTTTGGTAGAGGAAGTGTATATGGCACATAATTTCATACTGAGGCTGTAACTTCACGTTTGGTCAAGGTTATACATAGTTTATGTGTCAACTTATATACAACTGTACATAACCTGGAACGAAATAATTCTGAGACTGTTGGAGAACGCAAATATAAATACAGATATATTGACATATCCTCCCATAAACTACTCAAATTTTATTCTGTGGGTATATATCCTCTTGCATCTAGGTGCAAAGTCGTCTTCAACTTTCGCTCCGCCATTATTACTTACGCGAAAGTGGCATGCGTAAGAGAAACAGTACTTTTTCCGTGAATATCGATGATTGTCGCTGCAATGTCTTCCTTGATTAAACTGACGTCAAGTCTTGATTTTCCGAACAGAAAGAGAAGGAAATCGCGGAAGGTTATTTCATTAACAAGTTGGGTGACAACTGCGTTAGCACGCTCTGTGTGATTTTATATAGAAAAGAAGTGGGGTGACTTGACTGTTCTTAATGCTTGTGTAACCTTTTGTCGAGTAAAACTTTCTTGAATGTGCATTTCCGTCCCTTTCTCTGTTTTTTAGCGCCGTTATTATGGGGCAGAATGACATGTTTCGCCGCTGCCGTAAGGTCTAGTGAAAACCACTATCTCAAGCAAATAACACCAAAGACGCCATTGAAGTGCAGATTTTGCATTATATCATTGAATATTCTCTTTCTTCGAATTCGATATTCGGAATTATTTGCGCGATTTTGATTCCATCCACTTACCTCTACCACATAGCTGGTGGTGATGCAGGGAATGAGATAATGAGCCCCACCACAATAAGGATCGAAGTCCTGTGGTGTCCAGAAAGGTGAAGAGAGCCTTGAGGGCAGAGCGTTGGTGTGCGGGATGTGGCCAGCGACCAAGCAAATTTGTGAGAGAGGGAGGCGGGAGTCTAGCTCGTTGAGGGATCCGGAGAGTACGGTTCGGGGAGGTTGGTAGTGTGGGCAATGGACAAGAATGTACTCTAGACCTTCAACGGTACCGCACAGGCTGCCGTGGGGAGAGGCAACTTGTCACAAGCGGTAGCGCCACTGTGCTGTGAAGGCCACATCGAAGCGCATTCGATGAACTAATGCGGCATCTTGACGAGAGATATGTGCAGGCATGCGGAAAGCGAGCACTGGATCAACTCTGCTCAGCAGGGAGTGGGGAGAATGTCAGCTGTCCGTCGGCGGGTAGCCACAGGAGTCACGAGGCGTGGAAGTACGGACCGACGATCTTTCAGCAGTGCAATGCGCGCCTGTCTCCGAGACGAGAGAGCTGCTTTGGCGGCGCTGTCCGCCTGTTCATTGCCTTCGACACCGCAATGGGCTGGAACCCATTGGAGAACGAGCCTGTGCCCTGCTTCGTAGTTTGTAAGCCATTAGCACATCCATAACCAATGATGCGGAGGAGCCTCAGATGCCAAGATTTTCAATTGCTTGCAGCGCAGATGTTGAGTCAGTGAATATGACCCAATTCAGTGAACGATGTGCTGCAGAAAGAAAAGTATGGCATAGAGTTCCGCAGCTGTGAATGAGGTTTGATGCGAAAGGCGACGTCTTTCAACTACGGCTTCAGATGGGATGACGAATGCCGACGCGGGCTTGCCATTTCGAGATGCGCCATCGATGTATAGAGGTAGAAAACTTCGCATCTACGGCAGCATAAAAATGGGCTCGAAGCACTTGAGGGGGAACGTGATCTCTGTGGTCCTGGAGGTCCAGAAGAGTGCGAAGGTGGGTGGCACAGGCAGAGACCAGGGGGCGTTCGGCGGTGTGACGTCCTTAGGTATGAAGCCAGTGAGCGCCTGGCGTGTCCTCTGCGCTACGCGATGGAAATCACTTTCAGGACGGTATCGAATTTTCCTGCCGAGCGGGTGACGAGGAATGTGCGCACGCAAACGTAGGAAATGTCGAGCCGTTTTCCGCTCACGGAGGACCTCCAGCGGAAGTTCACCAGCTTCAGCCAGGACTTGTCGTGTTTCAGCCATTCTTCGAACTCCAAGGCAGCGACGAAGGCTTCGGACGAACAGTGTCCGAGGGGTATTTAACGATGTTGCAGAGACCGTGTGCAAGACTGGAAGGCACAGTCGCACAGTAAAGCACAGTCGCCCTCACAAAAGCCACGTGAACGGCTAGAAGGGAGCGATGATCACAGCCTCAGCGTAAGCCAGAAAGATGTTGAGTTGCAGGAAGCCATCGCTGCATTTTGGTTTCAGGGTGCTTAATGTGGCGAGCCCAGCACAGGTTTCAGTCGAGGACCACACCAAGGAAGCGATGGGAACGCACATGGTCGAGCTTCTTTGCACCCACCCAAAGGGGTAAATTACTCATAGCCTTGTGAGTCAAAAGCTCAAGAATGAAACGTAGAGTGCCTAAGCGCAACGACGGCGCATTTAACATGAATGGGCTCAAATTATACCTCCTAGCATAGGGCAAGTTGAGGACAGTATGGGTTTTTCGCGTGGCATTTTCTAAGCAATATTTTTTCTCGTCTGTGACACCAGGAAGAGCACAGACGTTGTCTGGGCTTTGAAGTAACGTGTTGACGTTCTGCACGTTGCTTTAAAGACGTGAGACGCTGTTTTGCAGATGTGGTCGAGCTAAAAGGGGCCTTTTCTTGTCCCATCAGGGCCGGCGATAGAGGAGGGGGGCGGGTAAGGTCAAAGAGTTAGGCCACGCGGTTGCATAGGCCTCGTGCACGAAGCCTTCAACTAGGGATTATGGAAGTAGGATTTTCAAGTATGCACTTAATCGCACGCGCGATCTTCGGCTAAAACATAAAGGAGAGAAGAATATGTTATGTGCCGTTCCGTCATCCCGTACTGCTAAAATCTCCCACTGCGAAAATCTTATAATTTCTTATCTTTTCATTACTGCTGGTGTGAAACAGGCTCCGCGATGTGCCTTCGCCTCAGGCCCCGCACATCCTGTGGCAACCACATCGCAGTGGTTCCACAGACTGATAGCGACACCGGAGGGAACCCGTCGGGACTGTGGGGGCGTTCCCTGATGGATGAAAAAGCGGGGCGGAAAGAGGAAGAGGGGCAGTTGGTTTTGCTGGATGCAAGCCGGAGGTCTGGTTCTGTCAAAGGTACAATAAACCATCTTGTTTGTTTGAACCTGTTCTGCTGCTTGTTCCTTCGCGGGCTGAACGGACGGGCTGACGCCCCAGGGTTGTGGGAACTGAGGTTTCCACAACCCTTAGCACCTGCCCTGTGTCCCGTCTGTAGCTTTCGCGAGCATCGACTTCCAATTTGCTCATTTCTGCTCCTCGGCTAATAAAATATGACTTCACCGTTATGATGCCGTGTCATTGACCTGTGTTTTCATGTGCACTACTCGTGACGCAAGACGGGCAAGAAGTTCCCTTTGTGCAGTGGAGCAGCCTAGATCGTGATTACCGTGCTGCTAAACGAGCACAATCTTGAAAATAATGTTCTGTATGGTCAGCTAAATACGACTTATTAGCATTGTGCACACGTTTTCCCGACACGGTCACGTGAGGTAGGAAGAACATGTTTTTCGAGTGGAAGTTCATTTCCGCATCGTAGCAAAATTTAAGCTACACCATTGGTATGCGTGAGTAGAAGAGGGGCCTGATCGGACGCGCATGCATTTCTCGTTTCTTACCCTCCTATAACGAGTTAATAAATTGCAACACGGTCCTAAATTTTCTTTGCTACGTACACACTGGTATGTATATCTCATTGCAACAAAAATACTAAAAAGGGGCTAATTCGACTTAACCCAATGTTGCATACAGAGGTTCAATTATAATTACGTACCTGCGGTTGAGTCACAATTGCAATGGCTGCACTCAGTCTCCTCTTCATGCCTCCGGAGAGCGCTTTCGCCAGTTCATTAGCCTTGGGCGTCAAGTTCACGCTAGCCAGAACGTTGGATACACGCGCTTCCAAATCCTTGCCAGACAACTGGGCTCTAAGCTGCACAGTAATCATTGCATGTTCTAGAAAGCTGCATTTATTTCTTCAATCGGACCTTCCGGTAACTTACCGAACCAAAAAAAGCCAAGTGCTCGTGCGCTGTGAGTTCTGGGAAGAAAACATCGAACTGCGGGCACAGGGCGATATTTTTTTGTGCACTTGCAGTATTCTTGACGACATCAAAGCCGCAGATGACAGCAGTGCCTTCTGTTGGAGGCAAAATACCTAAGAACAAATGGTGAGTTAACTCAATCGTATCATAGACCGGCAATAGCACTTCCGTAGGAGTATGAGACTATTGAATATGATGGAAACCTATGATAGTAAACAAAACATTGTGAAATTGATCGGGCCAGTTAGCCTTACACATACGTGGAATGGAATTTCTGTTTATGCGCGACCCCAACCTTCTCAACGAAAACACGAGTTCGTGAGTTTCCTGCGGAGTAGCTATGGTGAGCTTCCTCGGCACGACATTCGAGTGCGGAAACAGTTGCAGAGACGCTGCACTTGAACGGCAGATAGGGAGAGAAACAGGCGCTCTTTGCAGCAGACGACTAGGGGGGAGCACCAAATGACAGCATGCTTCATCGGAAGTGGTGTTAATGAAATTTGCTATATCAAGGCCCCGTCTTGGGAAGGACCAGCAGCAACGAAAGCAGAAGACATCTCTGTTGTCGAAAAAAATAATTCCGAAAGTAGAAAATAGCTACTGGGGTAATTACTTTTCAGAAGAAAGTATCAGTATCTAGGTAATGCTAGGTATGCTATTTTGGCTCGGGGAGAATCATCCATTTATAAGATCGTGTAACTATGATTGGACATTTCTTGATTGTTGAGTTTTGATTTATTCGGCTTTCGTTTATCAAAAACGCTTTCTCAAGTTACGCCGACGTTGTAACTGTAACCACTTCGAAAAGAGTTACTGTAACTGCGATTCACTGATTATTTGAATAACTCATTTACTCATGACTGAATCCACCAGTATGGAGGTCAGTGGTCGAACGGCTCACCTCATGCGGCAATGCCTGTTTCTTATGCAGAAATATATCTGAAGGTTACCACGCTCACAGGATGTTGCGCTTATTGTGTGCATGGGAGACCCTTTTCGGCTGTAGTGCGAGTCACACGGGAGTCTCTCGGCGAACGTCATATGTCACGTGAGAAGGTCGCTTCTTCGCGCGCGCTGGCCGCTGGGGATTCTTCTAGCTGTGGAGTGATGTGGAATGTGCGCATGTGCTCGTAGGTAATAGTTTTTTACGCGTAGTGCTGCATAGCCTTGCTGGATGGACATGAGATGAGTTTGTGTAAAACCGACAAGGGTTCGCTACACTGAGTGCATTCAGGTAGTTCTTCCTCTCGAAAGGGGGAAGTGTCTGAAGTTTCACCGCTTCCCCGGGCCAGAGTTGTAATGAACGGCACTGGCACTGCCCTGGCCAAAATAGGGAAACCGATCACCGACAGCGCTGGGTATCCGTCATACGGCAAGGAAAGCTTTTGTTCGTTTGTCAAACCAAGCATATCATTCCAGATTGCAAGAAGAAGAGTAATATCTCCTTTCTACTAGTACTAGTCGTTTCTTCGCGGGCAAAATGGGGGATATATTTATTAGACCAAATAAAAAAGGGAGAGGAAACGCAAGATAGGGATCAGTGTTTGCCGAACGGCAGCACAAGTGCCTGCTGCTTAACTTCGGAAAATTTTGCAATCAACAACTACAAATCACAAGAGGGCTGTTCTGACTCACACAGCAGGGCTGAACTCCCTGAACTTTCATCTTCTCCCACGGACACCCGCAGCATAATACAATTTAGACTAAGTGCGACAGGTGTGAGCAAGCAGTTGTCTGTGATGTGTGAATCAAATGCGTGCTCAAATCGCTGAAAACTGATACATGTTTCTCTTTATCTGTTCTTGTTAATATCTATATCTCGAAATTCGGAAGCACTTACAACAACAATAAATGATAGAGAAGTTATGATGACATGCGCTGTTTACCCCTGGTAGCCACAGGACCCTACCCTACTTGACAGAGGTTAATATAAGAGGAGACACGTACAGAAGTTACACATAGCTATGATAATCTATACTATTTTGTGAAGTGAAATAAATGTAAAAATCGCCGTGCATCGAATACATAATGCTGAATTCAAGAAGTCGTAACGGGTGTGGCAGCCACACTGCCAGCGCCCCTGGCGCGAGAAATGGGCCAGACCTGTTCTGGCCTCCGACAGAACAGTGCGTCTTACCTGCTTTAACCACATCATCATGTCTACAGGAGACGGCGATCCCAATTTCGCACCACTAACCGCCCCCTTCAGCCCCGCTCGACGGTCCGCTACCGTCACCGCTGTCACTGTCAAGCTCCCACCCTTTTGGGATCGGAACCCTGCCACCTGGTTCATACAAGCCGGAGCCCAGTTGCATCTCGCTGGCATTACTGCACAATCCACGAAGTTCTATCATGTCATTTCCGTGCTTTCCCCATCTGCGGCCGAGGAGGTTTACGACATCATTGCTTCACCTCCCATGGACATCCCGTCAAACGAACGGACGCCAAACCAAAAATGCTGCCCTGCTCAAGCGAACGACCTGCTCGGACCGCGCGCGCCTTCAACAACTTCTATCGGCCGAAGAGCCCGGCGACAGACGCCCTACACAACTGTTGCGCCGTATGAAGCAACTACTCGGCGATGGAGCATCATCAACCAGTGACAGTTTCATCCGGGAGCTGTTCCTACAAAGACTCCCGCGGAACGTTCAAATGGTTCTCGCCGCAACCTCGAATCTATCCACAGACGAGCTAGCCACTCTCGCTGACACTGCCATGGAAGCGGCCTCACCGACTGTAACGAATGTAGCGTACCACCTCTGATTCCTCCTGCTCCCATGTCTGCTCAAGAGTATTCAACCCGACTTCTACACAGAAAATATTGCACTATTGCACTTTTTACTTTAAAATTACTTAAAAATTATTTAAATTTTTAAGAAATTTAAATTATTAAATAGTGCAAAATCTAACTTAATGCAATATTTTCCGTGGATTTAATTAAGGTAAAATTGCCACACTGCTCGACAAGTCTAAGCATGCCAGAGCGCGTGGAAAAGGCCTAACCGCTACTACTAAACGGCACGGAGAAAACAGTACACATCGGGGCAATCGACTAGGCCTAGCCACAGCGTTATCACCTACAGAATTCAACGGCTAGCACAAGACAAGAACCACAAAAATACTAGTCACACAACGCTAAACATGCGATAACACGAACAAAAGGCTTGGTCACTGCTAAACAAGTCTAAACATGCACGTACGGCAAACATGCGAGAAAAGGCTTAACACGAGCGCGGTAAAACAAGGCGCAAACATCGGCAAATCACCCACCTTTTCCCCCGCAGCGACGGAGCGTCCAGGGATCAAGTGACGCAGAGCGGAGACGATGGAGCGACGTACCGCACATCTTCTGCTGACGAGAGCCAGCGACCGACTGACACAGGCGCCTCTCCGCGACCACTACGCATGCGCTCGTAGCGCAATCAGCGCGCTCCTAGCGCCACCTGCGAGAGGCTAAGAGAGAACTGGATTCCTCCGCCCTCTCCTTGCCTTGCTTGTGACGCCGGCCTATTGTCCCAGGGCTACACTGTTTTTTTTTTCACTAATGCTCAACTGGACAAGGTCCACCTGAAACAATAGTGCCGCAGCATGACGTCATCACCCAAGAATGCATCCGTACGGTTCAAGGGCGCATTGAATTGAATCACCATCCCAAGATTATTTCATTTTTACAACTATGTTGATTGTATAAAAATAGAAAACCTACTGCAGAAGATCACCATGCATGAAAACTGATCGTAGGAATAAAAATGTCTTAC
Source organism: Ornithodoros turicata (assembly GCF_037126465.1). NCBI lineage: Eukaryota > Metazoa > Arthropoda > Arachnida > Ixodida > Argasidae > Ornithodoros > Ornithodoros turicata. The sequence continues at coordinate 49,873,590 of NC_088203.1, read as the reverse complement.
TAATGAGACTATCCCAAGATTATTTGCTTTATTCTTCTATAACGATTGCATAGGAAATTATTGCGAATTCGAAAGTCTTACTAAATGAGACTTGCAAAAGAACAAAATATCCTAACACGTGACTCCATCAATGGCTAATAAGCGGACTAGGCACTCACCAAATCAACACAGAGTATGAGGCGCGCGGAACGATGCGTCAACTCCATCTGACAGCCAGGCACGAACTGAATCGTAATGCTTTGATAATAAAACATTTGAACAGAGTGAAAAAGACACACATCATCATCGGACACGTACACTGCATTCCCTCATTGTACGTCCGCTCAACACAAAATCCACCAGAATCGTCGCACACCATACACCAGTGACGAAACCATACATCTGTACCCTGTCAGAGGTAAACCGAATCCCACCGAGACTACGCTTGTCCACTAACGGCTAACACACATGCTAGGAACAGAATTAACGGACCCACACCCGCCAATGTCCAAGAGACAAGTGAATCCTGGCGCCTTCTGCAGGCCTTGTTCATTGGTCGTGACGTCAGCCTATTGTCTCAGGGCTACACTGTTTTTTTCCACTAATGCTCAAGGTTCACCTGAAACAATAGAGTCGCGGTATGACGTCATCATGCACCTGCGTGGCTCAAGAACGGGTTCGCTCTAGACAGGGGACCTGTTATTTATTGAATCACTATCCTAAGATTATTTCCTTTCTTCTACTGTAACGATTGCATAGGAAATTATTGCAGAAAAACACCATGCATGAAAGCTGATTGTAGTCTTACTTAATGAGACTCGCAAAAGAACAAAATATCCTAACACCATCAATGGCTACATACAACGAGCTAATCGAGACATGTCCGTCCGATCCGAGAGCCAGGAAGATAACTGAATAATGACGCTTTGTTCCTCGACTGGATAAAGCCATGCACCTGCCCCGTTGCGGTTACTCTCTGAACTAAACGAATCGCAAAATTATTAAGAATAGCACTACTCCCATTCAGGGCAGCACTATCGTCAAGACAAGAATGTTCGTTGTCAAAAAGAAAAAAAACTACATGCAGAAGGAAAGCATGACAGAACAGGTCAGGGGATGTGAGCGCATGTTTGTCAGACAAAAAGGTGGGAAAAAGCGAAGAGAAACACTTGAACAAAGCAGAAAACCAGCGTCAAACTATTTCTAAACACACACACTCCCCTTATTCAAAAACAGTGCTCATCATAAATCCGTCCAGGACAATGCACACCATTTTCCTATTCCTGCACTTTTTTCCAGTAACGGTCAATGCATTGCTAAAGACTGCATGACGTCATCACATCCTGTCTGAAGGAGACAGCGGCAAAGACAAAGACTCCTATTATTTATTGAATCGCAAGATTAGTTCCTTTGTCCTACTCTTAATGATATTCATTCTTACATTAAAAATCAACAAATAAGCACGGTGCATACTAGCGATTTTCACCCCAAAGGCCCATCATGGTCATTAAAATCACAACACCAGTAAACTACCACTGATCTTTGAAATAATAATTGTGACCACTCAACATCATCACCAGGTTTATGTAATATATTACCCTTTCTATGCTCGTATACTCGCTGTCTGAGGCTACACCTGCGAGCAAAAAGGCACGAAAGCCTGGGGGCAAAGTTCCATTTGCGATCGACGGAGGATTAGACAACGCCATCGCACAAAAAGTCCGTACTACACTCAATATAATTTAGGAGCCTTAAAATTCTACTTTCTATGGAAACAATAATTGCCCTGTTACCTGGATCACTATTAATCAAGCGCTCCAATTTTTTTTCTTCGCATTTCAGCCTTGTCATGCAGTGAAGCAGTCTTACAACCAAAATAATTAATTTACACTGAGGGTGGCGTGCTAGGAATTTCTGTCCTGCGCTCAGATGCAAGCATTTCTGCACAAATACCTATAACAGCTGACTTCATCAACACATCTTGCTCCTAATGACATCTAAGAAACAAAAAAAACATACAAACCCTCTTCTCCGCTGTACCATGCGGGTTTCTTCTGCGTACAATCGGTGAAAAAGGGAAAGAGCCGCAAAAATTGCGCGCACTTGTGCTTGACTTTAAAAATAGAAGCATACGCTAATAAACTAAGAAAAAACCACCCATTTGTGCTATCTGATAATTCTTGCATAATGCTACATACACAGCCGCATTGCCCTTGCGTAAAGAGTGCACAGGACAAGGGCACACAAATTCCTTTAAGCGAGCAGGGAAAAGGCTTAAGACCTCAGGAATAATCGCAGAGTCAGCACACATCGCTACGCGGCTAACACAAGATAACAACAAGATAATAGCGGCGGGTAAAATTGCAACACTGCTAAACAAGCCCATGATGACGCTGCGAACCAGGAAAAAAAGCACACATGCGCACGCGCGCACACAGCAGCTCAGGAATGCACAAGGGGAGGTGCTGTATTGGAATTTCTCCTCCACGCTCACATACCAGCATTTGTATACACAAATACTGCATACAGCTTACTTCATCAACATATCGAGAACCCAACAACATATAACAAAAAACAAATTCAATTCTCATGAACTCTCCTTTGCCGAGAGGCTTTCTCCTGCTCTACCTGGATGCTGACTTTTTCCTCTCACCTACATTCTGAGTAAAAGCAGTGAAAGAAGAAAAGAACCGCATTTGTGCCCCAATGGCTGTAACTGCAAGAAACCGTAGCACACGCTAATAAACTGAGCAAAAGACATTCATTTCTGCCACCAGATAATTCTTGCATAATGCCACGTACACAGTCGCATTGCCCTTGCGTAAAGAAGGCAGAGGACAGGGATACACAAATTTTCTTAAGTGAGCAGGGAAAAGGCTTAAGTCGAACCGCTCAGCAATAATCGGAGAATCACCACTTATTGCTACGAAACTCAACGGCTAGCACAACATGACAGCAACAAGATATTAGCGAAGGCGCGCGCTTTTCTGAACCAGGGACCCCACTTGACAAGTAAGTGCTATCTGCTTGCCTTTTCGTGTGACACGAGTGATACATTTATGTACTATTGCGTGAAATTGTGGTTTAAAAAATAAGGGTAGTCGCCTTTGCATTGCTATCTGTAGGATAGGACGAGCGTTTTTAATGGAATTGCCTCGCGAACCTGCTGAAGTCTTTGCTTTGGACAGGGTATTTTATGAGTGCCCGACGCCGGTCCTGTTGTTGTTTGTTTGTTAGTAGGTATCTGTCACGTTCGTAGCGCTGTTCAAGCTTTGTTTTCCTTGCAGAAATTCAGACGTTATGGTATTAAGCTGTCCGACTAGAATTGACTTTCCCTGCTCGCCTAAGATAAATTGTGTGTCCTTTTTCTGTGCTTTCTTCACGCAGGGACAATGCAATTGAGTATTTAGCATTATGCAATAATTATCTGATAGCAGAAATTGCTGTCTTTGTCACAGTCTATTAGCGTGCGCCTCGTTATTTTGCTTTTTTCTCTTATAGGTATGCGAGCAAAAGTGTGTGTAGTTTTTCGCTGCTCTTTTCTTATTTTCTCTACTTTTACGCAGAAGAAAGCATCCTGGTAAAAGCTGAATACTGTTCTATCAGTGGAAGTGGGGTTGTTTGTTTGATTTTGTTGGTGTTCAATATCTTGATGAAGTAAGCAGTGTTTAATTTTGCAGTCATGAGTTTTTGAGCAGAAATGCTGGTATCTGAGCACGGAGTAGAAATTCCTATATTTCTCTGCTCTCTGAGAAAATTTGTGCGTCGTTTTCCAAACAGACTGCGTTTAGTTTACGCGAAATAGAAAAATGAAGTTGTGTAAGCTCTATGATTTTCTGTCGCTTGCTTAGGCCTTTTCCCCGATGAGCAGTATTTGGTATGCTATATCGCATGTCTAGATTTGTTCAGTCGTGTCTTTCTTGCTGCAATTTTTACACTTCGCTAATATCTTGTTGCTGTCATGCTAGCCGTCGAGTTTCGTAGCGATAAGCGGTGATTCTCCGATATTTATTAGCGTGCGCTACGGTTTCTTGCAGTTAGAGCTATTGGGGCACAAATGCGTGTAATTTTTCGCGGTTCTTTTCTTATTTCACTGAGAATGTAGGTGAGGGGAAAGCCGCTCGGCAGAGAAGAGTTCATGAGAATGGAATTTGTTTGTTTTTTGTTATATGTTGTTGAGTGTCAGTATTCACTTTGCTTGATATATTGATGGAGTAAGCTGTATGCAGCTATAAGTATTTGTGTAGAAATGCTGGTATGTGAGCGTGGAGGAGAAATTCCAATAAAGCATCTCTCCTTGTGCATTCCTGAGCTGGTGTCTGCGTGTGCGTGCTTTTTTCCTGGTTTGCGACGTCGTCATGGCACGTTGGGGCTTGCTTAGCAGTGTTGCAATTTTACCCGTCGCTATTATCTTGTTATCTTGTGTTAGCCGCGTACCGATGCCCGGTGACTCCGCTATTATTCTTCAGCGCTCTGTCTTAAGCCTTTTCCCTTCTCGCTTAAATTATATATTATTATTCTCGCGTTATCTTGTGTTAGCCGCGTAGCGGTGTGTGGTGACTCTGCGATTATTCCTGAGGTCTTAAGCCTTTTCCCTGCTCGCTTAAAGGAATTTGTGTGCCCTTGTCTTGTGCTTTCTTTACGCAAGGGCAATGCGGCTGTGTATGGAGCATTATGCAAAAATTATCTGATATAAGGCATGAGTGTCTCTTTCTTAGTTTATTAGCATATGCTTCAGTTTTTAAACTCAAGTACAAGTGCACGCAATTTTTGCTGCTCTTTCCTCAAATCACTGCTTTTGCTGCTGCTAAGCTGAGAAGTGGGTTTCTCTGGTTGTTTGTTAGATGTTGTTTGGAGCTCGGTATGAAGAAGTAAGCTGTTATAGGTATTCGTGCAGAAATTCTTGCTGACCGCAGGACAGGAAAATCCTGAAGCGCGGCACCCTCAGTGTGAATTAATTATTTTGGATGTGAGTCTGCTTCACTGCATGACAAGGCTGAAATGGGAAGAGAGAAAAAATTGGAGCGCTTGATTAATCCAGGTAACAGGACAATTATTGTTTCCATAGAAAGGAGAATTTTAATAGGCTCCTAAAATTATTTTTTGTAGTAGTTTTTCTAAACTGCAATGCAAGATAGAAAATCATTAATATGGTAGGAATGCAATCAAAACATATATCTGTTCCCGTAAAGGCGTTCTGTCTTGTGCTTTGTCGTGCGCGAACGGAACTTTGCCCCCCGGCTTTCGCACCTTTTTGCTCGCACATGTAGCCTCAGACAACGAGTATACGAGCATAGAAAGGAGTAGTAATTGGTCTGGTCGTATAGGAGCGGGCTGTCTGCTCAGCAACATGGACCCCTGGGCCTTGCCCCTGAGCCCTGCGCGTATTTTTCCCTGCGCGGCGCGTGTGCGGAGGGTTGTCCGCGCGCTTATCGGCGGGGGTAGGGCTGCGTGCGCGTTTACCCTCACATTTTTCAGCCTGGGCCACCTTCTTTGGTCATTTTTCCGCCTGGGCCGACTTCATTCGTATTTTTACCCGATACAACAGATGCGAAATAGGCGATTTACATGCATGCATAGACATGCAAAGGACAGCCGCACACAAAAGTACAAGTGAAAATATATTAATTAAAGTTATTATTGCCAGGAATTATTATCACACATCATACACAATATTTTTATTAAAGGTAATCACACATACAAGTTTTCAGTTAATCAGTAGGGTAGCACAGTTAATCAAAGAATATATTTTTAATCAATACGATACAATTAAAATTACAAGTTTTATTATAAAAAGTATAACATTATTATATGTGAGCATCATAATGTTTTAATTACAAAGTTCTGATAGATGTATGTAACGTCAAGCACTGGGCTGTCCGGGTGCATACCAGCGGGCCGACGGGGCTGAGCGTGACCTTATCGTTGTGCACCCTGGGCCGACTTCTCTGGCGATTTTTCTACATGGGTCGAGTTGCATTTCACATTTGATATTTCTGTGTGGTGCATTAGAACTTTCTGTTGCAAGATATTACAAAAATTGATGTAATTAAATTTTTTTCTCATTTTTGATTGAGTATTGTTGGTACCATTTAATAATTTGGAATTTCTCTGCATGTTCAATAAGAATATCGCATCTGTACAAACTTAGTCGACTTGCCAACCACTTTGACGAAAGATTTCCGTTTCAAGGAAAGGACGCGAAAGGATAGCGATCCCAACGAGTAATATCGGCATATATTTGCACTGCACAATAAAAATATATCGCCTTTGAACTATCTTATCTGACCTCTAGAGCGTTCTGTTTGCTGGACGAAGGAATATAGCCCCCAACCCTTTGAGTAATAAAGCATGGGATAAAGCATACAGTCTCCCGGCTGTGAGGAAAAGAGTGAAAACTGAGATGAAAACGGTGCATATTTTCTATGTCTCCATCAATGTTCGTAGTGTTAGTAAGAACTTCCCACTATTCCACTGATGGTTCTCACGTATAGGAATATTAGACTTTTTACAATAAAACTTGTAATTTTGTCTGTAATCATATTGATTAAGAATATCTTCTTTGATTAAATGTGGTGACAGTTACTTGTTTTGATATGATACTGTGTAGCTATTTCCCTACATGTTGGAGGATATGTCGGTTTGGTTCTATATTAATGCTCATAAGAAACTTTTCATAAGAAACTGATTAATGTTTGTTTCACTGTCATGTTTCACTTCATAAGAAACTGATTAATTAAGTTTCTGTCATGTTGGAATATTAAACTAGTAAGCAATGAGATGAATGTTGATTTTATGTTTTCTTTCAGAATCAGATGGCTAGGTACAGTGAATAAAATATGTATATGCTTTACATGTACTGTCTTGCATTTTGTTTCTTCTGTTTCAGGTCGTGAATGCTTTCGGCTGGGTTTTTCTCCTTCACCCTTCCTTGACATCACAATTGGCATTACAATTCCCAGCACTATTGGCTTTAATAAATATATTTTCACTTGTACTTTTTGTGTATGACTCCTCTTTGTATGTCTATAGTTGCATGTAAACCGTCTACCACACACATGTTGTAGCGAAAAAAAAAGAATGAAGTCGGCCCAGGCTGAAAAATGTGCGACGGTAAGCGCACGCGAAGCCCTCCCCCCGCCAGTAAGCGCACGGACAACCCTCCGTACACGCGCCGACCGCCGATGAGCTGAAAAACATTCGCGAACGAAGTCGGCCAAGGCGGAAAATCGCCAGAGAAGTCGGCCCAGGGTGCACAACAATAAGGTCACGCTCAGCCCCGTCGGCCCGCTGGTATGCACCCGGACAGCCCATCACATGCGCGCCAGTGCTTGAAGTTACATACATCTATCAGAACTTTGTAATTAAAACACTATGAGGCTCACATATAATGATGTTAGACTTTTTATAAGACTTATCTTCTTTGATTAAATGTGCTACCCTACTGATTAACTGAAAACTTGTATGTATGATTACCTTTAATAAAAATATTGTGTATGATGTGTGATAATAATTCCTGGCAATAATAACTTTAATATATTTTCACTTGTACTTTTGTGTACGGCTATCCTTTGCATGTCTGTGCATGCATGTAAATCGCCTATTGCGCACCTGTTGTCTCGGGTAAAAATACAAATGAAGTCGGCCCAGGCGGAAAAATGACGAAAGAAGTTGGCCCAGGCTGAAAAATGTGAGAGCGTAAACGCGCACGCAGCCCTCTCCCCGCCGATAAGCGCGCGGACAACCCTCCGCACACGCGCCGCGCGGAGAAAAATGCGCGCAGGGCTCAGGGGTAGGGCCCAGGGGTCCAGGTTGCTGAATGGATCCCCCGCTCCTGCGACCAGACCAATTACTACTGAACGGGTCATGTGTTACATAATCCTGGTGGTGATGTTGAGTGGTCTCACTTATTATTTTAAAAGAGCAGTGGTAGTTTACTGGTGTTGTGATTCTAATGACCATGATGAGCCTTTAGGGTGAAAATCGCTAATATACACGGTGCTTTTTTTGTTGAATTTTATTGTAAAAGTGAAGGTCATTCGGAAAAAGGAAATAACCTTGCGATTCAATAAATAATAGGAGTGTTTGTCTTTGCCGCTGCCTTCTTCAGGCAGGATGCGATGACGTCACGCAGTCTGTAGCAATGCATTGACCGTTACTGGAAAAAGTGTAGCAATAGAAAAATGGTGTGTATTGTCCTGGACGGATTTATGGTGAGCACTGTTTTTGAATAAGAGGTGTGCGTGTGCTTAGAAATAGTTTGATGTTGGTTTTCTTCTTTGTTCAAGTGTTTCTTTTCGCTTTTTTCCCTCTTGTTGTCTGACAAACATGCGCTGACATGCCCAGACCTGTTCTGACATGCTTTCCTTCTACATGTAGTTTTTTCTTTTTGAAAAGAAACATTCTTGACGATGTCGATAGTGCTGCCTTGAATAAGAGTAGAGCTATTCTTAATAATTTTGCGATTCATTTAGTTCAGAGAATAACCGCAAGGGGGACAGGTGTGTGATTTTATTCAGGAACAACAAAGCGTCATTATTCAGTTAGCTGCCTGGCTCTCGGATGAGATGGACATGTCTTGCTCAACCATTATTTTGTTCTTTTGCAAATCTCATTTAGTAAGATATTTGGGAATGGAATTCTTAATTCCTACAATCAGCTTTCATGCATGGTGTTTTTCTGCAATAGTTTCCTATGCAATCGTTATAGCAGAATAAAGGGTGTTGAGTCAGAGAAAGGACTGCAGCGGAAGGTTCTTTATTGCCGGCTGGGTGCCAACTGAACTCGATCAGGGTGGCCGAGTAGAATGGTCAAAGGCTGGCGCGTAACACGAGGGGCGTGCGAAACTCGATGTGCCTGCGCACGGCGCACGCCATCTGTGTCGTCTGCTACATGGCCCTCCCGCTGGAGACAGCCCAGGCTGTCCGGCCATGAGACATGCTTAGAGCGGCCGGGTGCAGAGGAACGGCTGTTGGGAGCGATGGACGACGAGGAACCGGGAGCAAAGGAGGCGACAATGCCGGGGTTTTCGAGGTACGCCGGTTTCAGCCGGTCGACCGAGACGGTATCCTCTTTCCCGTTTACCAAAATGCGGTATGTTTTGTCGTTCCTGGCGAGGACAGGATGCGGTCCGGAGTAAGGCGGAGAGAGGGACTTACGCACCGAGTCTGTCCGCAGGAACACGTGGGTTGCCGTAGGCAGGTCTTGGGGGATGTTGGGGCTATGGTGGGATGAAGCTCTCGACGGGGTTGCTCGCACAATGCTGAAAGAGCGATGAAGGCGCTGAAGGAGGGCCGAAGGTGATATGTCGGGTTTCGACGGGCTAAAGAACTCTGCGGAGAGGCGGAGTGAACAGCCGTAGAAGAGGTCGGCGCAACTGCATCCGAGGTCTGGCTTAAGGGCGGCACGAATACCCAAGAGCACGAGAGGGAGACGAGAGACCCAGTGATCTCTGTCTTCGTGGGCGATGAGCGTTCCACCATGCCATTAGAAGCAGGATGATAGGGCGTTGTGCGTAGCCTGGTGGTGCCGAGGAGGGTAGCAAAAGCGGTGAAGAGCTGGCTTTCGAACTGCCGCCCCCGGTCAGTTGTGATTTGGGAGGGTACGCCAAAACGCGATATCCACATAGACAAGAAGCTGGCGGCGACAGTTTCGGCTGACATGTCTGGCATGGGGAACGCCTCTGGCCATCGAGTGTAACGGTCCACGGCGGTGAGAAAATAGCGATTGCCGGAGGACGGGGGCAGCGGTCCCACTATGTCCAGGTGGACCATGTCGAAGCGGGCGTCGGGGAGAGCGAAACGTCCTAGTGGGGTCACAGTGTGGCGGTGAGTCTTCGATCGCTGACAGCGTAGGCAGGCACGTGCCCAGGTTCGCACGTCGCTGTACATAGCGGTCTGCTACGAGGCGCTGAGACGCACGAATGCCAGGATGGGCCAGGTTGTGCAGCGCAGCAAAGAGTGACCGTCGGAGGTGGGCGGCGACGAAGGGTCTTGGCCTTGGCGTCGTGGTGTCGCAGCAAATGGTGCGGGAAGAACCGGGTACAGGGAAACCCAACAGCTTCAGCGAGGAGCTCGAGCGGAGGCGCAAAAGGCGGAGCTCCTCGTCGTGGGCTTGGGCTTCGGCTATGACGTCAGGCGACGAGGGGTCAATGACTGTTGGAATGGAGGAAATGCGACTGAGGGCGTCGGCAGGACCGTTGAGGGACCCCCTAACGTACTGGATGTTGGTCGAAAATTCAGCCAAGAATGCTAGGTGGCGAATCTCTCTGAGAATACCGACTGCTGGCCGACTGGAAGGCGTGCGTGAGGGGCTTTTGGTCCGTCAGGATGGTAAATGCGCGACCTTCCAAAAAATGGCGAAAGTGGCGAACGGCCAAGTACGCCGCGAGAAGTTCCCGTCCGAAGGTGCTGTATTTGGTTTCGGGGGGCTTCAGGCCTTTGGAGAAAAATGCGATAGGCTGCCAAGCGTCACTGATCCTCTGCTGGAGAACAGCGCCTACAGCGGTCCCCGATGCGTCAACCATGAGGACTGTGGGGGCGTCATGCTTGGGGTGGTGCAGCATAGTGCACTGTGCGAGGGCGGTCTTGATTCGCTGAATGGCTGCGTCGACTTCAGGTGTCCAAGGAAGTGAGCTGGACGGTGACTTCGTGCACTTAAGGAGTTGTTCGAGTGGACGAAGGGTCTCGGCGCAGCGCGGGATAAAACGCCTGTAGAAGTTAACGAGGCCCAAACACCGCCGCAGCTGATGGAGTGAGTGAGGCTGCGGGAACGTCGTAATTGCCTGGACCTTTTCTGGTAGCGGATAGATGCCTTCGGGTGTTACTTTGTGGCCAAGGAACTCGACCGTTTGCACCCCGAACTCGCACTTCTGAGAGTTGACAACTATTCCGTGGGCTTCGAGACGTTCGAACAGGACACGGAGGTGATGTTCATGCTCTTGAGGGGTGGCGCTGGCGACTAGCAGATCATCAATATAGGCGAAGACGAACGGCAGACCGCGCACGACGCAGTCGATGAACCGCTGGAGTGTTTGAGCCGCTTTGCGCAGGCCAAAAGGCATGCGCGGGAACTCAAACAGTCCAAACGGGGTGGTGATGGCGGTTTTCTTGACGTCGTCGGGGGCTACCTGAATTTGATGGTACGCCTTCATGAGATCAATCTTGCTAAAGATGGTGGCGCCTTGCAAGTTCACGGTAAAGTCCTGAAGGCGAGGCAGAGGGTAGCGGTCGGGAATGGTGACTAAATTCAAAGCACGGTAATCGCCGCAAGGGCGCCAGTCGCCGGTTTTCTTAGGCACCATATGCAGTGCCGAAGACCAACTGCTTGAAGACGGACGAGCGACACCCAGTGCAAGCATATGGTCGAATTCGGCACGTGCGATCTTCAATTTTTCTGGCGCCAGACGACGTGGGCGGGCGAAGACGGGGGCGCCGGAGGTGTGGATGTGGTGGACTACGTCATGGGCCACGGGCTTCGACCAATCCGGCGCTTGAGTTAATGAAGGAAAATCCTTCAGCAGTGCAGCGAAGGGAGAGGATAAGGCACCGATCACCGTGGCCCATGACGTAGTCCACCACATCCACACCTCCGGCGCCCCCGTCTTCGCCCGCCCACGTCGTCTGGCGCCAGAAAAATTGAAGAGGGCCTGCGCACGGCGCATGCCATCTGTGTCGTCTGCTACAAGGATATAATCTTGGGACAGTGATTAAATAAATAGCAGGTCCCCCGTCTAGAGCGTACGCGTCCTTGAGCCACGCAGGTGCATGATGACGTCATACCGCGACTCTATTTTTTCAGGTGGACCTTGTCCAGAGGAGATGGGTTGGACATTAGTGGAAAAAAAACAGTGTAGCCCTGAGACAATAGGCTGACGTCACGACCAATGAACAAGGCCTGCAGAGGGCGCTAGGATTCCCTATTCTCTTGGACTGCGTGTGTGGATGCGTTAATGCTGTTCCTAGCAATTGTGTTGGCCGTTAGTGGAAAAGCGTAGCCTCGGTGGAATTCAGTTTACCTCTGACGGGGTACGGATGAATGGTTTCGTCACTGGTGTATGGTGTGCGACGATTGTGGTGGATTTTGTGACGAATGGATTTACAATGAGGGAATGCGGTGAACGTGAAACATGGTGGTGAGTGTCTTTTTCACTCTGTTCAAGTGTTTTTCTGTGTTTGCTTTCCTCTGTTGCCCGGCAGTCGTGTGATTTTTCCTCGTTTAACAGCGCTCCTGACACGTCCTGACCTGCATACTTTCCTTTGCTGACACTTTGTATTTTTTCTTTTTGACAAGGAACATTCTTGTCTTGACGATGACGCTAGTGTTGCCCTGAACGTGAATAGAGCTAGAACGATCCTTAATAATTTTGCGATTAAATTAGTTCAGAAAGTAACCGCAAGAGGGACAGATGGGTGAATCTATAGAGGAGAAAAAAGCATTACGATTCAGTTCCGTGCCTGGCTGTCGGATGGAGTAGACGCATCGTTCTGCGCTCCTTGTTACCCATACTCTGTGTTGATTTGTTGAGTGCCTAGTCCTCTTATTAGCCGTTGATGGAGTTACGTGTTAGGATATTTTGTTCTTTTGCAAGTCTCATTTAGTAAGACTTTGGAGTTCCTACGGGCAGCTTTCATGCATGGTGCTCTTCTGCAACAGTTTCCTATTCAATCGTTATAGAAGAAAAAAGGAAATAATCTTGGGATAGTGATTCAATAAATAATAGGTCCCCTGTCTAGAGCGCACGCGTCCTTCATCCACGCAGGTGCATGATGACGTCATGCCATGGCTTCACTGCAGGTTGACCTTGTCCAGTTGTGTCGACCGTGTGAAAAAAAATCAGGGTAGCCCTGAGACAATGGGATGACGTCACGACCAATGAACAATGCAAGAAGAGGGCGCAGGAATGCTCTTCTGTCTTAGCCTCTCCCAGGTGGTCGCCGCAGGTGGCGGTAGGAGCACGCAGAGGGCGCTAGGAGAGCGCGCACATGCGTGGTCGGGTGGAGCAGAGTGCGCTAGGAGCACGCGTATGCGTAGCTGCCGCAGCGCGACGCCTCAGTCAGTTGCTCGCTGGCTGTCGCGGAGAGCAGACGTGTGCTCGGTTGCTCCGCAGCCCCCGCGCTCGCTCAGTTTCTGACTGGCTGTCGCGGAAAGCAGACGTGTGCTCGGTTGCTGCACAGTGTCCGCGCCCGCCCAGTTTCTGCCTGGCTGATGAGCAGTCACCGTGGAGGAAGAGGTGAGTGATTTGCAGCGCTCATTTTCTCGCATGTTCGCCGTGCCGCCCCCGTGTTTAGCGGTGACGAACGAGTGATTTGTCGATGTTTGACCACGCTCGTGTTAAGCCTTTTCTCGCTTGTTTAGCGGAGAGCAAGCCTTTTCTCTGTGTTGACGCACGTTTAGCGGTTCCCGCCTTGTGTTAGCTGCATACTGTTGTGACGCTGTGGTTAGGCCTAGTCGATTGCCTTTTCCCCAATGTGTACTGTTTTCTGTGTGTGTACTGTGTGTTAAACCTTTTCTCTCGCACGCCTGGACTTGGTTAGCAGTGCTGCCATTTTTACCTGCCGCAAGTATCTTGCTGTTCTCTTTCTCGCATAGAGCTATGATGGTGGCGCCATCTGGTGTGATGCCTTGCAACTACTTGGCCACCTGTCGTCGATCTCTGCAACTGCCTGTTGCCAACTACCAACATGGCGGGCGCTGGTCACTCTGGTGTTGCGGAGCGGCTTCTTCGCCGCGGCATCGTTGATTTTCGAATAAATTGTTTCTCTCCACTCTATTTCTATCTTTTTATTTTATTTTCTACCTATTTTTTATTTTTATGGACACAGATTGTCGGCAACGCACACGGTGGTCTGGACACGTGTTAGATGCTCCCCAATTAGTGTGATGACTCATTGGATGATGCTGATTAATGTGGGGGGGGTCCCAATTAGCTCTAATTGCTAATTAAACGTGTCCAGAAGCCTTGTAGCGTTGCGGACAGTCTGTGTCCAGTCACTACTACTACCTAGTGTATGGGAAATGTTGTGGATAAAGGGGAGTACAACTAACTTGTTTCGCACAGTACTTGCAGTAGTAGGAGGCTGAGAAACAAGTAAGGAAAAAAGTGCTTAAGCAGCGTGTCAAGTTTGTAACCTGCAGATCCTAATCTCTGAAGTTGCTTGTCTAAAGACTCAGCAACCGTGTGCTGACATGCCTTCCGGATCGCAACCGAGAGGAGGGACTTAACAACAGCATTCTTTACAGCTATTGCATGGCAAATGCCAGGGGACAAAACAGGTTTAGGATCCAGTGTCCCATATTGCCAACAAAAAACCCCGGAGGAAAGAAGGGTAAGATCTGCCTTTCACTTCTCCTCCTTACCGTTGCTCCCGGGTGCCAGTTGGCGCTTTGCTATTCAGAAAGATTTGGTTGTCAATGACGCCGTGCTCCTTGAGACGGGCAAGTCTTCCCGTTTTTATCTGCTTCAATCTTCATCATTCAATGAAAAAGCCTTGGACGCCATTGCATCGGTTTTAAAACCTTTTACTAGGAATTTGAAACTGAACAAATGCATAGGTAATCAGATTTTTATGTAAACACCATTTTCGCCAATCGACTATTAATGTCATCTCGCGTACTAAGTGGGACACGTTCTCAGTTAAGTTCTTAGTGAAGGATCATAAACCTTCTCGTCCGTTGAGGGTTGTGGTTAATCGAAATGCTACTTGGCAAAAAGTGGTTTCATCCTATATCCAAAACTCCCTGAAGTGCATTTTTCTTCCGAACTCACTTTCTATAAGAAATTCAGATACTTCAGGAACTTTTTGAGTTTCATGGAGCAAAGTTGTCACTGATGTCGTTAAACGTAAAGGATTTATATTTTTCTTTGGACAGCGTTATTCTTTTTTCCCGGCTAAAATCAGTGTTGGAACACAACCTCATAGCCTTTCAAACGAAAGCTGGAATTCCTATTTCTTCCTTCCTTGGGTTGGTTTCCTTGTACGTGTCTTCCACAGTTGTCTGCGTGAATGAAACCAATTACATCCAGTCTAAGGGTGTGTGTATTGTGTCGTCTATCGCACCAAAGCTGCGTGAAATTTATCTCACTGCTTTGGATGCCTCTTCTTGGGTCGCGCTTCAACCGCAGCCATGCCTAATAAGGCGGTATGTTGATGATATTATTATTTTAGTTGCGGACGCAACCTCCTTTGCTACCCTTTGTCCTCTATTACAAAAAGACTACTCGGAGTTAACCTTCACTACTGAGACGCCGACTAATGGTTCTTTGCGTTTTTTAGATCTTACCCTTAGTTCCTCCAGGGGGTTTTGTAGGCAATATGGGAGACTGGATCCTAAACCTGTTTTGTCCGCTGCCAGTTGCCATGCAAAAGCACAATGTACTGAAAGTCGAATGCAATGGGGGTCGACGGTATGTGTCTTATCAATGTTCTTTAGTTTCACGGGTTTGTTCAAGGCCTCCCACCTGCCCGCCCACTCCAATTGCACCCTACGTTCAGTACATTGTGCTCCTTAAGAATTGTACATTTTATCAAAGATGAGGCGTCTCGCCTTCTTTTGGAAGCTTCCACTATCGCCCGCACTTCCCGGTGTATTAGTCAGTATTCTGTGACATTGGCCCCTTCGCTTTGTGACCTACTTCTTCCCGCCTAGTGTTTTGGTTCAATAAACTTGTTATTGCTGGTCTGAGCCTCATCTTGTGTTGTTGCTGTTTTCCGTCCTCGTCGTCCCTCCTCAAGTTCAAGGAAATGTTGCCTTCTACATCTTCACACCAGCTCGCTTGCCTCCTTGTGTTATGTCCCCTTCCCCCGTTATCTTGCTATACCGCTATCTCCTTAGTGGTTTCGACCAGTACACGCAACGCACGAAGCTACCCTGATGCCACAGCTGGAAACCGGACCTTCTAGCATACTTCGATATCGTGTTTCGGCTTTCTTTCCCAAGGCTCTACCGACTGCATTCCACAGTTTTAAAGCCGCCTTATCGCGCCTTTACTATCATCCTCGGCACGACCAGTAATGTATAAGTGTACTGCTGTGTAAGAGTTCCTTGGTAAGAGTCTACCCATGTGAGATCACCTCCGTAATGAAACATTTAGAGTGTCGAAAAGATCATATACCTTTGCCCTGAACATGCCCAACAATCTCGACAATCAATTGCTTTGGTGTGGCTCATACACCCACAGTGTAACATATGTAATATGAGAAAGTAATCAGACCGCGTTCGGCAACGTGTGTAAGTTTAGGTAATCCTATCTCGCCAGAAATGCTTTACCAGAGGCACAACACATTAAAGCAAAGTCAGCGGTACATTTCGAGTGCAATGAATGACTATAGCGACATCTCATTGCTTTCCCTATATTTTCGTATTCCTGTTCCGAAGGACACGGTGATTTGTTTATCTGCTCGGAATAGGGCCGGTGCTAGGGGTGTGCGGAGCCTGCGGCAAAGGCACATTGCGGGGCCTGTTTCACACCAGCACTAATGAAAAGTTAAGAAATAAGATTTTCGCAGTGGGGGATTTTAGCAGTACGGGAACTGGCAGCAGGACAGAAGGGTGCAAAATCCACGGTATAGCTTGCAGGTTGGCGGATTTTTCTTAAAAGTGGGACTTTTTCTCACCAGGTGACGTAATGGCACATAACATTTTAAAATGATATTTTAAAAAAAGTAATCCCTGGTTGAGGCCTTTGTGCGCGAGGTCTATGCAAGCGCGGGGCCTTAGGCGGTCGCCTTACTCGCCTACCCCTGTCGCTGGCCCTGGCTCGGAACAATAAAGCTGCAAAACACAGCTCATATCAACACGCTCACATTAGTTTTGCAACTGATTGTATGACGGAAACTCGTTTCGTAGTCACTATTACACAGTATGTTATACATAACTGTTTGTGTTTCGCAAGTGTGAGCTTAAAAGTTAGGTGGGTCATTCCACGCCAAATGATCCAAAGGTCCTCCTTGACCCCCCGCACTTCTCGACCAAAAAATTATCGTGGATACCCTATGGTATTAATAGACATTTACCAAAGTTTTACTAAGCATGTGTCATTTTACACGGGGTCAAAATTCTCGGAAAGCACGAAAATCACAGTATACTTGAAATAATCGGGCAGGTGCATCGCTCGCGTTACACGTATAATTATTGTACTGAAGTACTTGTACTTGTACTTGTGAAGTATTGTACTTGTGTGCTGAAGGAGAAATTTTTGGGAAATTTCAACTTTTAGTGCCCTAAAACGCCCCGACTATCGGCGCTTTTTCTTGCGACTTTGCGAGTTTTCAAATATACTTTACGTAACAGCTGGAATTCATGAAACCTTTGTGGCCGTTCATGACAACCCATTCTACAAGCCAGCTGGTTTTCATAGCCGTCAATGCATTAGTTTTTGCCACAGTACACCTTAAACCTGGCGATTTTCGCAAAGTTTGACGTTTTTACGGCCAATTTTGAAAAGGAAGCGCTCGTCATAGAACAGTCATTTGGTATACATTAGGTAAAGGAAACTCTCAGCTCAAACATATAAAAAAAACCAAAGAGGTACTTTTTGATAAGCGCGAGAAAATATTTTTGTTCCTGAACATACTACGCGGAGGCGCACGCACTCTCCGGTGGATGGAGTGCGTTGGTGAGCAGCGCGGGCCAGGCGCGCTGCAACGCGAGAGCTCAGATACGCCGCTGCTTGTCGCACGATGCCAAAAACGATAATTTGGACTTGTGGGCACCAGTGTAGTGCATGCACAGCCTGCCAATGTCGCGACAGGTAAGGAGACTGCTTCCGCAAGTAATGCAACGCGAGTTGATACTTTGCGTTACAGACCCAACCGAAGCATATAGCCGCATGAAAGCACTCTTACTTATACCTTCCTCTTATCATTTTCATACGTGTTGCAAAAAAGCAAAACGTCTGCAACGCAAATAAATGGCCCTGCTCAGTACTCCAGTATGCCCAAGGAACCCAAGATGACGTCCCAGAGTTGTGTGCATCATATACGTAGTCTTCGAAGTTGAAAATTTATCACTGGAAAAGGGTTGTTTTCCTGGGCCTCCATGGATAGTTGTTTCCCCTTGGAGACAGTAGCCTGCGGTGCAGGTGGCAGCATGCCACAGGCTCTACACGTTGCTCAGCTTTGCATGTGCCGCCAGTTTATTGCGCTTGTAATAGGCAAACATGTGGTAAGATGATAACGTTTTGGAGATGGCGGCTCTAGGGGAGATGCAAATCCCAACGACACGTGAACATACGTTTATGCTCTTTATTGCTCCGTGGTTGGCAGAAAAGACCCTGTCGGGACGACTTCGTCGATCACTTGACGCATAAATGGGAATCACTGAAATACCAGCACTGCGCGGCAAAGCAACAATCAGAGTTCCTTCGGAGTCTGATTCGCTCCCTCATAAAGAAGGTGTCATCCTAATAGATTTTGCCGAAAACTACAGCTTTATCGTACAGGACACTCCGCAATTTTTCTATTTGGATCGAGGACAGGCCACCATTCATTCGATGGTATTTTACAACCGCTTCCCTAGTGACATGAACTTGCGTCACCGTACATTCGTTGTGATATCAGATTGCTTACGGCACGATAATGCAGTGGTCTGTAACTTTCAGACAGAGCACACACGCAGAATAAGAGCAGACTATCCCCATGTAAATAAACTTCACTGCTTCACGGACGGCGCAGGTTCGCAATACAAAAACAAAAAATGTTTCGTCAACCTCTGTTACCACTACTCGGATTCCAGCATAAGTGTATCATGGCACTTCTATGCGACCTCACGTGGGAAATGGACGTGCGATGGAGCTGGGACCCTGAAGAGGCTTGCTGCAAAAGCCAGCATTCAGAGGCACTTAGAAGGTCACATACTGAGACACGTGGATTTGTACAGCTGGGCAGAGGCAAATCTCGACGCCATTACATCGATCTGGGTGCCAGTGGAACAGGTAATGCGGCAGCAAGGGGCGCTGAAGAACCGCTACGACAACGCAAGGGCCGTGTCTGAAACAAGGAGGTATCGCTGATTCGAACTCGTCAGCCGCACTGAAATTACCGTGAAGACATCCATTCCCAACAGCATCGGGTATTCCGGGTGTTCAAAAACCTGCCAGAAACGCGGAGCCGCCTTCTACTGCATCAACAACTTGACATAATCTTGAGCGACTTCACCGTGCTAGTGTGCTGGGCACAACCAGTCATTTGTGTTATAGACGTTTTGTTTTTGTACAACTCGTATGAAAATCATAAGAGGAAGGTGTAAGTAAAAGTGCTTTCACGCGGTTATACGTTTCGGTCGGGTTTGTAATGCAAAGTATCCACTCGCGTTGCTATACTGGTGGAGGCTCCTTGCCTGTCGCGACATTGGCAGTAGGCTGTGCATGCACTAGACCGGTGCCCACAAGTCAAAATTATTTTTTGGCATCGTGCGACAGCGGCGTATCTGAGCCCGCGATGCTCACCAACGCTCCCCCTCCACTGGAGAGCGCGTGCGCCTCCGCCTAGTATGTTCAGCGGGGAAAAAAATCGCGCTTATCAAAATACCTCTTTACTTTTTGATATGTTTTTGCTGATGGTTTTCTTTACCTAATGTATACCAAATGAGTGTTCTATGACAACCGTTTCCTTTTCAAAATTGGTCGTAAAAACGTCAAACTTTGCGAAAATAGCCAGGTTTAAGGTGTACTATGGCAAAAACTACTGCATTGACGGCTTTGAAAACCAGCAGGATTGTAGAATGGGCCCTCGTGAACGGCCACAAAGTGTTCAAGAAGTTCAGCTGTTACGTAAAGTATATTAAAAAATACGCAAAGTCGCAAGAAAAAGCGCCGATAGCCGGGGCGTTTGAGGGCACTAAAAGTTGAAGTTCCCCAAAAATTTCTTCTTCAGCCATTTTCCGAACCCAGTTGTCTGTTTCAGCACTATAATTATGCGTGTAACGCGAGCGATGCACCCGAACCGATCATTTTAAGCATACTATGGTTTTCGTACTTACCGAAAACTTTGACCCGGCGTAAAATGACAGGCAGAAAATAGACCAACGACAGCTTAAGTCGAGACATGTACTACTTTGCATTGGAAAATGTGATATATGAGGTTCTACGATGTGCTAGGGTTGTCAAACCAAGTTTATCGAGGATAGGTTAATAATTATAGACACCAATGCGTCGGTCATAGAGAATGTACAATGACTCCAAGGGATTCGATGCTGTCATTCGGTCAATCTCTTATCTTTGAAAATTAGTGAAGCTAATTAAGTATGCCATTTCAGTTAGCCATCGAACACTGATGCTACCGGCTAGGGAAGATATCCGAGAGGCCAGGTATGTTATGCGCCCAAACGGCACGTCCGGGGCTCTCATAAATTTTTAATAACAACTGTGGCACCTAACAAAGGACAACCTGTATATCCTGATGTGTTTCCATACTGGCTCCCGGAAGAATTCGAAGCTCGTTCGAGTAGACCGAATGTACAATCGTGTTTATGAAATAGCCAAAAAAAAACTTTACACACAAATAAAAGATTTGACTAAAATTGGCGGGCTAAAGTGTGCCTAACGAACCAACATTCAGTTTGCTTATAGAAATAAGGTATTCTGAGGCACGATAAGTCTATAAGTTATGTTACATGCCCTCATGTTACATGCGTATCCGTAGGTTCTCTGCACTGCACAGCCGATTATTTTGGCTTCAGCGTTAAAAGGACATTGTGATCGCATGTGCAGCCATGCGAAGTTTTTCCCAACATGAAGACGTCACTAACTCTTATGGGTAAATCAAATGTTCATCGTGCTTCATTCGTATTTATTCAACTCATACGTATTAGCAATCGATGCTACACAACTGACTTACTTGCTGCACGCAGTTGCTTATCAACCGGTCAATAAACTTTTCTTCACACCTACAGAAACAATGATCGAATGAAAAAAGACGCGATAGCGAACAACACAGTGCCGAGCAGGCTGCTGAAAGCGCGAGCATGTACGTCTAGATCAAGATTGTAAATCTTCAAAAGAACTACGCTGATAAGACAGCACACCTGCTAGAACCCTCTCCACTGACGAAAAGAAAAGCCAGGAGTACGGGTTTCGAAAAGCATGCGGCATTAGGCTGCAGTAGGGATAGATTTGAGCCACTACGACTTTAGCTGTATTAAGTATGGAAAATAAAAGACAGGAAAGCAGAACGATATGTTTCCTTTACTTTTCTATTTTTTTTCGTTGTCTGAAATTGTGCTTATTTTGAGAGATTTTGAGAGATGAGGACAACAGAAAGTCGCCAGATAATCGCAAATCAAACAAAAACAGCAGAATGTCGTGATTTCTAAACTGTTTTTGTAGTTTCGAGGTGAACGACATACCTACAGTGTCTAAAAAATGCAGATGACATTGACAAGGCAACGAGCATTATTGTGGTCAAAAGAGAGCAGAGTAATGCGTTGTAATACAAACCGGCCACGTGACCGCCTTTTACAATTGCGCTTGCCTCGCTAGAGAGGCTCCTGCGTTAGCGAGCACCCTGACATCCTATAGCTGTATCATAAGTTGTCTTCAGGTATTAATAAGCCCCCCCCCCCAAAAAAAAAAAGGAAAAAGGAGAGAGCGAGAAACATGAAACGAAACCGGCAGTCTATACAAACGGTGTGTTCATCCACTCGGAGTTTCGGAATATATAGATCGGTTTTATTGGCGACGAGCGCGACCTACAGGGGACGCTCTAAAAGTCACGTGATCCGCCGGTAGTGTGGAAACAACGGGATGCGTGTCTGCGGTAGTGACCGCGTTTGGTCGTGCTTATCCGTCATTGCGCTGTTTTTAATTGCAAATCGTCATCAGCTACACCTGGAATGAACTTCCAGAACTAGCCGAAACATGAAAAGTTTATAATATTATGATTATCTTGATAATCAAGCTGCGAAACGGAAAGCAAGCGCCAGAAAAATTGGTGCACTATGAGGCATGTTCGGCTCATTTCGCCGAAACGTACGTCGGAATGAAACAAAAGGGTAAGGTACGACTTGGTGGACAGAAAACTGCAACAATATGGTGCTCTTGGTTTCCCGTCCAGATCCGAAACGTTGTTTTCAGGAACGAAATATTGTGCCGTCAAGAAATCTACCCACGAATGCTCGACAAGCCTCCATCAAAAAGCCGGCCTGAGAAAATCGTCATTGCGCTGTACTGTTAGATATGTTCTTGGGCGATTTCGTATATTGTGCTATCGATCTTCGTAGTGCTTTGCCGTTGTCGCAGGATACAGATTAGGTCTCTGAATAGGTCTGATTAGGTCTCTGTCTTAGTTGTACTACGGAAGGAAACTTGTATCACATCAGTCACATATCTCCAGCTAGTTATGTAGGAATAAGGGTGTTATACTGCCATATGGTTTCCACTGTAGAGCAGTTCATGGACTTGGACATCACACTGTACAATATAACAGTAATAATATTAATGAAACAAACAAACACGAATACATACAAGTTCCTGCTGGCGTCCAGAACGAAACTACTACGCACACACAAGATAGCAGCACATATGATCACTCACGACAGCGTTCAATGTATGCAATATGCAGCTCCTTGAGGACTGTCACTGTAGTGCAAAAGGGGGTGATTAAGCTTGCACCTCACACAATTGCAGACCTGTCGTTATTTGTTTAAATTAAAAAGGATGAAACTGTTAACACCTATTATTACCATTCGAAAGTTTATCTGTATTGAATAACTCTGTACTAGCTGCTAATGTCCACGATTCTCAAATGTATTGTTACACGTTGCACTCATTCTATGACACCCCGCTTTTTATCTTTCAATTCAGTTCAAACTGTACGGTGCCCATGAGCAACCGGATTGGTCTGAGTAATTCTGCACTACAGTAATTGTAATCAAACATTATACACTGACGGTAACCAAGCACAACAAACAAATACTTGTGACACGGCGCTCAAGGCCGATAAGAAGGCTGTTTTTACACACAAAAATATCCGCATCTGTAAGCTGGTGTGGGCATTGATAGGGAAACTAGAAGGCAAAGTCCATCCGTAACAGCACTTCATCACGCGCGCACCTTTCTAGCGCGCATGAATTTAAACAGGAACATACTCATTACAAATTTAATGTTTATTTGACTCTGTCTA
The DNA here is from genome assembly GCF_037126465.1 of Ornithodoros turicata. Lineage (NCBI taxonomy): Eukaryota > Metazoa > Arthropoda > Arachnida > Ixodida > Argasidae > Ornithodoros > Ornithodoros turicata. The sequence continues at coordinate 49,850,491 of NC_088203.1, read as the reverse complement.
GCCACGCTTCAGGACAGGCAACATTCATGCGGCTGTCACTCCGCTGAACACCATTATCAAACTCAACTAAACGTGCGTTGGCAAGCTGGCGAACGGCGTTGCATCCACACTACGCAGTTCGCTCCGCCGCCGCGGGAGGGGCGCCACCGTTCGCGCTCGTCCCCAATAGTTCGGCGTCATGCGCGTGTGTTCATGGTTGTCCTACTTCCCTCATCTTACATGCGTATCCGTAGGTTCTCTGCACTGCCGAGCCTTCAGCCTTCCGCATTTTTTTCGTCTAGACGACACCATCTACGTCATCGCGACATATGCACGACAACATTCACTCCACTTATAGACCTGTCGTGCCTCAAAATACCTTGTTTCTACAATCAAACTGAATGTTGGTTCGTTAGTCAATTTTAGTGAAATCTTTTATTTGTGTATGGTCTCAAATTTTGCAACCATGTCATTTTTTAGTTTCCTTTTTTTGTGTGTGCGCAATTTCATAAATGCGATTGTACATTCGGTCTACTCGAACGAGCCTCGAATTCTTCCGGGAGTCAGTATGGAAACACATCAGGATATACAGGTTGTCCTCTGTTAGGTGCCACAGTTGTTATTAAAAATTTATGAGAGCCCCGGACGTGCCGTTCGGGCGCCTAACATACCTGGCCTCTCGGATATCTTTCCTAGCCGGTCTCATCAGTGTTCGATGGCTAACTAAAATGGTACACTTAATTAGCTTCACTAATTTTCAAGGATAAGAGATTGACCGAATGACAACATTGAATCCCTTGGAGTCATTGACATTCTCTATGACCGACACATTGGTGTCTATAATTATGAACCTATTTTATGTTTTGTTTGATTTCTCACAGTTTAGCAGATGATACCAACAGACTTCGTAACAGCCATAATGTGTACACGTTCGCTCTTTATTACAACCTCAACGATGTTAGTTCTCCTAACTGCTGTCAAGTTTTTAGTTGTTTATATCCTATACCCTTACCACGTGAGGTAACACACAAATCTTTGCTCCTCGTATTGATACTTCTTATTTGTCTTCTTTATCTGTTTTAGTCTCTTCTGCGGCGAGCCATTTCCCAAACCTGTGGTTGCGCGTGGCCTTGAACGTAGGCTTCGCCGCAACGCGTTCGTGTGGCGATGGAAGGCCTCTTTACAGATTCAAAATTTGGAACCCGAATGGAACCTTGAAGATGCCACTATTCATGCCCAAAAAATTGCTAAAAAGTTTTGTCCTGGGAGAGGCAAGATGCTATTAGAGAATGAATGCAAAGCGCTGCCAGCAGAATATGTAGCACGCGCTTTTCGTTCCAGAATACACAGGCTCTATGGGAGCCATTTTAGGTGAAGCCTGCTTCTACGTTGTGTCCCTAATTCTTGGGCATGGGAATGACTAGAAAGAATTCTGCTTCATCGTTATCTCCACTTTTTCTCTGTGTGTTCTACACGTCTTCCAGATTATGAAAATTAGTGCTAGCAGTAACGGAGAAGGAAGCCGCCGCTACCCGTATTTATAGCGGAAATACTTTTTCCGGTACCAATTTAAAATGTAGCGCGACCGCTACTCCGCTACTCAAAAAAGTAGAAAGTACAGTAGTGGCACTACTAGTAGCGCCGCTATGTACAACGTGGTATGGGAGCCATTTCTTTCTTGGGATGGAGTCACGTCTTCCTTGCGGAATCGCAAACGAAGCAAATCCCTTTACGAACTGGGTATTGCTCTGAAGTGCACAACAACATCGCATGGCGCCAGCACGACAAAGACGTTAGACGCGAGAAAATTGTGCAAACAAATGTCAAGACACAAACAGAAAGGGACACTTCGCACGCGCTTCCCGGATGACGGCGCGGAGAGCCAAATATCGTCAGAAGACTGGGATGGATGGAGCGGTCGAGGAGGCGATAGATGACTCTTTGGGAAAAGATCTGAAGGTGGCTCTACTTTCCAATATCTTGGGGCTGTTCTGGAAGACCTCCAAAAGGGGGTGATCTGTGCCTCTTGATCTTAGTGGGTTTGTGCTGCTCTCTAAATCTGGGATTAAGATATGGCATTTTTTTAACCTCTGAATAAGAGGTAGCCAGACAGCACCACACCTAGAGTGTATGCCTGCTACGTATCCGACGAAATAAGGGGTTGATAAAAACAGGAGGTTCATAGACGGTGCGCCGTCGAGAAGACCCGCATTTTTGGGGTTCGGGCTGCATCATGAATAATATTAAGAGGGGCATAGAGGGACTGGTTAAGTCTCCGACGAATTTAACCGCCTAACTGCGTCGGGAATCCTATATGAACGTTATCGTTGCAGCCACGAAAGAGAAAACACACACAAACGTCCGTACGACGAATCTATATTGCAAAATCTCGGGGAAACGACACCATCAACAATGTTACACCAGTTTACTTGCGTTTTAATGCTTTGTTCACCTTTAGTTTTTGGTGTGTTCTTTGGAGTGGTGTTGCTGTGCTCCAGTATGCGTTTGCTTCCTGCTATGTTTACTGATGCCGTTGAACGGGTGTGGTGTGATACGCGTTTAATCTGTTGATACACATTTCGTATTTCAAGATCGCAACTTGTTTATGTGAAGAGGCAACAGTATGTACCTGGACATCTTGTTACCCGTTGCCCATGGTGCACGGTCCCCATCCATATTCTTTATATCAGGGAAGTGTTGTCTCTGTTTATTTCCAGCCTACAACGCGCTTATGAGCAAAGGCATCCGCATGTACGTGGACCTTCCTTGTTACTCTCTACATGGTCACCGTTCATATTCTTCGTCTAAGGAATAAAGAGAAACTACGCAGTTTGTTAGGTAGAATCGCCACTGTGTAAGATTAGCCTAAGCTAGAAACTGTTACTCTGATAGACCTTTGTGGGTCGGATGGCATGTTGGATCAGGTGATACTTGGAAAACGAAATGCAGATTACAGGTGAGCGCACGGGTAATACGTCAGCTCGTTACTTTCCGTCATGTGCGGTCAAGTTCTATCGCCGCTAGGTCGACGACACGTTCGTGATTCTCAACACTGACCATGTTAACGAGTTCCACTCGGTTCTAAACAGCATTGAGCCATCGACCAATTTCACTTACGAGATGGAACAAAATGGCAAGCTTCCTTTCTTGGATGTGTGTGCGCGCCGATGTAGCTCGGGAGGCATTATTTATCATCCAGCACCGAGTTACGGGCTTCTGAGGACGCGACGATCGCCGATAACTTGGACAAACGTGGCTACCGACGCAGGTTTATTGAGGCCACTCGCAAACACATGCAAGCATCTGGACCGCAGGACGGGAGCCGCACCCGTCAGACACGCGTTGTCATCCCCTACGTCAAAGGCGTTGCTGAATGTATCCACCGGGCTTTGCTTCCGTTGGACTACATTCAAACCGCATGACTCCGAAGTCTCATATCGAAACCAAAGGACCCCGTCCCCCCGGAAGACCAGTCTTGAGTAGTCCACAAACGACAATGGCAAGACTGTGACACGTGCTACGATGATGGAACGAATAACCGAGAGACACGGGACACGAAGACAAGCACAAGAGTTCTCAGAAGAAGAAGGAGAAGTTCGGAGAACTCTTGAGCTTGTCTGCGTGTCCCGTGTCTCTCGGTTATTCGTTCCATCATCATGCACCAGTTAGTCTGCGCCCTATCTCTTTTATCGGACACGTGTTACGTTGGCTAGACAGGCAGGAAACGGAACACTCGTTTCAAATAACGTAAGCGGGACATAAAGAACGCGACGCACGCCCCACGGTTTAAGACGGAGCTTACAGAACATTGTTGGGATGCGGGACACTGTTTGAACAACGCAGTGACCTCGGCTCGAGAACAAAGAAGGGGACCGAGGAGGGTTCTAGAGTCTTGGCACATACGCGGTGATCCCTCGGATTGTAACAAAAACCGTGGCCCCCTTCCCGAACAATACTTCCACCTCCTTAAATAGCGACCGGTTGTGTAATCTCTCATTCAGTTTGGCACTGATGATGTCCGTCGCATGACAGACGAAACGTCTGAGTAAACCTTGTTATTTTGTTATGTTAAGTCGGAGTTCTCTACTTTTTTGTCTAGTTATGTCGTCTCCCGGCTTTTGGAGTATTTTTGCACATTACTTCGTTGCTTGCTTCGAGAGAAATGAATGATTTGAAAGGAATCGCTTTTTTTGTTTTTTTAATGGCGCGATTTTCTGGTCAAATCACGGAGTAGAGAGAGGAAAGGAAGAGAGTGAGGAAATGGCAATACACACTTCTGTAGAACCTCCAAACTAAAGGGGTGATCTGTACCTCTTTATCTTCACGGGTTTCTGGTACATGCTAAATCATTTTTTTTACTCTCTGGGTAAGCCACAGCCATACGCTACCAGGTTTAGAGTACAAATGATGCTGGTGGCGACGTAAGAAAGAAACCATGTAAACATGATACCTGTAAACGCAATGCATTCGCGCAACAAGAACGCATTCCCACACTCCGGTACTGCAAATCCGGTACCGGGCGACGTAGACTGAATATTGAGACGTCCGGATGACCGAGACGTAACTTCCACATCCTCCACTAACATCTCATGCGCACACGTATAGTATTTCACAATGTTCTTTTTACCGTGATATTTTCGTTGTCAGTGATCGTCGTGAAACTTACCCGTTAAGATGCTCATCATGGTAGTCTTACCAGCCCCATTATGACCTAGGAGCACCGTGATTTCGCCTTTGAAAAATCTGACGTCAATGCCATTCAAGGCTGTATTGCCTCCGAAGTTCTGTGCAAGCAACAGAAACGCATGATTTATATTAGCGAGTCGTTGTTTCTGTATACTTACCTTACGCAATCCTTTTATCGCGATTACAGCTTCTGCATTCGGATCTGGTTCAAACCGAGCGGGATCCTGCGCCGCTAGGGCTGCCGTATCTACGTTATCGACTGTGACCCTGGGACGCCAGTACTTCGGCTGATATAATTGAAAGGAGGAGAAACGGAAAAGAGTCAATGACGGCAAGACAAGCAGACAAGCGTGATAGGCTTCTGTTAGCTGTGCCAGAAATGACGATGTTTAAATATAGTAGTGGGTGACTGTGGGGTGCCAGAGAGCAGAGCTAGTCAGAGTGATGTTATGATAATGCACGCAAGTGTGAGAAATGCCATGTTTACCGTTGGTTGCCACTTGTCTACTGGCTAGAAGACGAGTGAAAACACGCACGTTATGGTTTGTGGGACACTTCCGACACGCACAAACTAGACGGACTTTAAACCTCACTTTGAGCTCAATAAAAACATCATTTCCAATGAAATAACGAAACTAATATTTTAAATTAAAATATAATTAAAAGTAGTCATACTAGTTGTACTTCTATGACACTATGTTAATCTGAGAGCATGTGGCGGCTGCGGCAGTTTCTGTTATACGCCATCTAAATCTGCCCTTTGTCCTATGTCTATATGCACTGTCGTACGTACCAGACAGCAGTGACCAGTTCTTATTATTTGTATTTTCTGTTACATCCAGCGTGCCGGTAACTGTAATAGTATCGTAAAGGTACGTTGCGTATAGGGTAGTTCTCTATACAATATTCCCTATACGAACGAAATTTCCTACGAAATACGATCAGGCTCTCGAATAAATGTAAAAAATATATGTCGATGCCACTGTACAGCATAGAAAAATGAATGCCGTAGTTGGAACTTTTTGCGTTACATGGTCCGGTAGCTATAGGGGATGAGGACGAAACTGGATTTCAGCAGATAAGGCCGCCGCCTGCGAGACCGAGCAATGGTATCACTTTGCACAGGATAATGATTTTCCTTACTGACCTTAGTCCACATAGAGCATCATAGGCCCCCGCGTTTTCAGTGCTGTGTCCCTGTACACGTTTAGTTTGCAAAAATTACCAAGGTTGAACCGTAGTCCCAAAAAGCACCGCATTCAGTGCGACGTTGCAGAGGTTCCGCCAAAAAGAATGAATGGATAAATGAACGAGCGAGCCAGCGAGCGAGCGAACAAACCAACGAACGTACGAAAACTCGCATTTTTTCATCTGTTTGCTTGTTCACAGCACTTTCGGATGACCCATACCATATAGCACCAAAAACATATCTCCAAAATGGAAATATCGTAGATGGAATACTGACCTGCACACAGAAGAAAAAAAGAAATTGGGACTTCATCGGTAACGTCACATGGCGAAGTGGCAACATGCGCAGACACACTGTCCCACTCCCGCATGCAGCAAAACCGAATTTCTCGAACGGTGTTCCGGCTTCTCTCTTTACAGGTGAGTGGATTCCTTTGCCTCTTTGAGACACCCCATTGTCCTCCAGATCGTTGTTGCCAGGTTCCGGTGTCTTTTCTTAGGTTCTCATGCTAATTTCAATTCCATCCGGCGGTAATAAGGTATGCAATTTAGCCACTCCGGCGAGCTTTTGGGACCTTGGCTTCGAGCTTGTGTTGGCTTCGTCTCGCCTTGCATAGTTCCGCTTGCTGACAGACCGTGGTTTGGGCATTGGACCTTGGACATCCGTAACTTAAAAACCCGAGAATGGGGGACAAAAAACTACACCACAGACAAGTCTGAAAAGTTTTCTCAAATACACGAGCATATACAGTGTTCAAGTGGGTGAGACAGAAGGGTGATGGGGACGTAAGTAGATCCCCAAAACCAACAGGAAGGTTAGGGAAGGCTTACTTACACAGTTCCCAATGGAGATAACGGACAGCGTTTCCTTCATAAGTCTTTTGTCAAGGTCACTTTCACTGGACACTACAACGGTTTCATGCCATCTGGGCGCACAACCTCTACAAACTTGTATGTGTTTTACCATTTCGGAAAAACAATCATTACATTTTACTCCCGCAAGCGATCATTTAGGCAACGTTTATTTTGGCAGATATTACAGAAACCACATTCCAAAGGTATCTGATATTAGAACGACAGTTTACATACACAGTTCTGTGAATTTTACACGGAGTTTCGACTTTTTCTCAGAGGGTCAACGAGCCTAATCGCAGGTTATCTCTAAGCAGGTTATGGGAAATTTGGTGAAAATAAGGAATTACGGCACGGTGACCAGTAACACTCTTTTCTTTCAGGGAACAGGAGAAAAGCTTCTTTTCAAGCGACATCAGTACAGTCTTGCATTGGGAGTACCTCGTGTTCCTCAACCGAGATAGATGGTGGGACAGAGAACAATGCAACTGGTGAACACAGTTTTCAGAGCATTTGACAGTAGCCGCGTGATGACTGCAAACTTGATAGTTTTTGAATGGCAGCTTGCAGCTAGCAAGATAGGCTACAGAGACTACCTAACTTGCCATACTTCCAGCAAAGATAAGGGCTGAACAAAAGTCGTACATCTAAAAATTGTAGCTCGCCATTCATGAAAAAATGGCTAGGAAGCAAGCGAGCTGGTGAAGATGATGCATAATGTAAAAACCACGAGACTAGGGAACACGAAGGGACAGACACAACACGAAGTCTCAAAAGAGAGACTGAGACTTCATGTTGTGTCAGTTCTTTCCTTGTTCTCATAACGCGTTCACAGTCACAAATACAAGACTCTTCGATTGACGACAACAAGTCATCGACAAATCTTCTTAGAAGTAGAGAGGCGGTGGAAACAGTTGAAATACAGCAGAATCAACAGTATGCAAATAAATTTGACAATACCTGTGCAATGGCGGAACCAATACAGATGCCAGTTTTTTGAACAAACAAATCTCCATCAATAATTAGCAGTTGATTTAACATACAATTCTAGAATTTGTAAAAAAAATCCCTTACACGGCTTAACACAGTTTCCGCTTGGATTGGATGTCCCTGTCAAAGCACGGTTATAGTGCTTAAACACACCATGGATTAATTCAGATGGCACCCGTATTAAATTGAATGGCATCTGGGTTTTTTCAGATGGGGCCCGGATGGAGTTGGATGGCGCTTGGATTATTTCAGATGGCACTTGACGCAAGCGGGAACTGTTGAACATGAGACAACTGATGTCCTGAGGCTGGAACACATTGAAAGCGCGAATACATACAAAGCGTCAAGTGCCTAAGATATTAATGATGACGATGGAAGTCACTGAAAAGGTTAGCTAGTTGTAAGACTCGAACCCACATCTTCTAGATTACCGGTTCATGGCAGTTGTGCCTAACTCGTTACAAGTAACTCGTTACTTGGTGACGGTTACTTTTTTTGGTAACGAAGTAACGATTCAGTTACTTGTTAAAAAAATGTAATAGTAACGGAATCAGTTACAAAAATTGGTAACTCGTTACTGACGTTACTCGTTCCTTTTCTTCAGCGTGGTGGAGCACATTTCGGCCCTCCGTGTGGCGCAATGCGTGGACCTGCGTGACCCACGACCACGTGTGACTTAAAGTATTATTGCAGTCCTTCGCTGGATGTGTTGTTGACGTGCTGAATCGTCTTAAACGAATGCTCTTGTCTTTTCTCTTGTTTCCGTAATCTTCGACCATCACCCCTTCCCAAGAATGGGCACCAATTGTGCTATATCTACAAAAAACGCGTTTCCACTTCTAGCCTTTTCTTGTTTTTGCTAAGCTTCTGAGCGCCCTAATTATGACGCAGCCCCTCGTCTGTTTTTGGGAACCGTTGGTGATCGGTGGCACGAAAACCGGTGTCTTTTCTTGTGTTTTCATAACCTCCGATCACCCCCACTTCGGCAGCAGATATCTTCACACGGAAGAGAACGAAGATCACTGATGTAAATTTCGAGTATCAGCTTCTTGTGAAGTGCGATTTCTCATTAATAATGATTTGAATGTCAAGTGACGGCATGTTTGTTGGCTCCTTTAACTATGCGGCGGTAACGTAAAAGTAACTCGTTACCTGTAAGTAACGAGAACTCGTTACTTTTGTATGTTGGTAACGAGCAACGTATTTAGTTACTTTTTTCTGAAGTAACGGGTAACGGTATTTAGTTCCTATTTTTTGGTAACGGGCACAAGTCTGGGCTCTACCAATTGAGCTAAGCTAACACACCTCCCCAGCGACTTCCAAGGGCGCGTCATCTGAAGGGACAAATCAACCACTTTATCTCACTCATCTTACTATTACATTTTGCTCACTCATACAGACAATCATACGCGCAAGCGGCAACTGTTGAACATGAGAGAACTGATGTCCTGAGGCTGGAACACATAGAAAGCGCGAATACGTACAAAGTCTGAAGTGCCTAAGATACTATACGATAAAAGATGGAAGTCACTGAAAGGGTTAGCCAGCTGTAGGACACGAACCCACATCTTCTGGGTTACCAGTTCAGGACTCTACCAATTGAGCCAAGGTAATACTTGCTAAGCTACGCTAACACTTGCTGAGCTAAGCCTTGGGAGCCGCTAGAGAGGTATGTTAGCTTAGCTCAATTGGTAGAGCCTTGGACTGGTAATCCAGAAGATGTGGGTTCGAGCCCCACAGCTGGCTAACCTTTTGAGTGACTGCCATCTTTCGTCGTCAATTTCTTTGGCACTTGAGGCTTTGTATGTATTTGTCCTTTCTATGTGTTCCAGTCTCAGGACATTAGTTCTCTTATGTTCAACAGCTGCCGCTTGCGTCGTATCCTTCGTATGATTGTGTGTATAAAAAAAATGTAAGAGAGAAAGGGGATGAGTGAGAGAGTAGCTTGATTTGTCCCTTCAGATGACGCGCCCTTGGAAGCCGCTGGGGAGGTATAGGAAGGGAGTTGCCTCAGGACAGAAGCCGCCGATATTTCGAACAGAGACTGTTCTTCTTCTGGGCACCGTCCTCATCATTGGCATGGTATTTAAAGGGTTAGGTGTGACGTGTTTAATGGTTCATGCGAATTGTGGGTCAACAGCCCGGAGGGAAGAAAGGGTCCGTACGGGCTTCTACGGCGGGAGTGAATGGCTGCTTTGTTAGAGTGTGGAGGGGATTATGTGAACGTAGTGATCTAGGCTACAGACCGGTTACAGAAAAATGGAAGGTTCACGAACACGTGGACGAAACGGGACAACAGGCAAGAATTCGCAAGCGAAAGATAAGGAGGTTAATGGTTACGTGGTGAAAATTCCAGAACGAGCAAAGGTTTTTTTTTAAATATATATTTGTAATACAAAGTTGTGGCATGCAATAAAGAGAGCAGAAAGCAGTGGCCATGCAGAACATAACAGATGATAATGGATGTAGAAGGGAAAAGCATATTTTATTTGTGAAGTGTTTCTAGGGTGCCTTGTGATTTGTTGATACCGGACGGGTGAAGAGCGTTGAACTTGTATATGTATCACGTCTGTCACGTGTGGATCTAAACCCGGTTTCTAGAATATATAGTTTAATGTTGTCAAAATTGTGACCAGGAACGTTAAAGTGTTCGGCGACTGCTTTGGGGAGCTTGTTGGACGTGTCGGTTCTGTGTCCGGTAAGGCGGTTGTACATTTGTTGGCCGGTTTCACCAATGTATTGCATAGAGCAGTCGCCGCATTCAATGCAGTATATGACATTGGAGCTTGTGCATGTGAATGCGTGGTTAACGGGGTGGGTGTAATTGCTCGCAGTGCTTTTGATGGAGTTAGCGTGTTGAACGTGCTTGCATGTTTTGCAGCGCGGGAGGTTGCAGGGTCGTGTTCCCGTGTACGGGGTGCTTGTTTTGCTGAATTTGGCATAGACCAAGGAGTCTGCCAGGTTTCTTGCGCGTCGGTATGTCACCTGTATGGGATTTGTGAATATGTTGCTAAGTCGGTCACTGCTTTGGAGGAGGGGCTCGTGCTTCTTTAGAATGGCTTTGATGTTTGGAAGTGCGTTGGAATATCTTGTGATGAAGCTTATTTGGCACACGTCGGGATTTTTTCGGTTTTCCAGAATCTCGTTTCGATCGAGTGTGAGTGCCTTGTGACGGAAATCGGTTAGGAGGGAGTCTGGATAGTCCCTTTGGGCAAGTGTATTGCAGAGTTCGTCAAGCTTCTCAGCGTAATCTGTGTCGTTTGAACAAATTCTGCGTAGTCTTACACTCTGCCCATTAGGAATTCCAACCTTACAGTGACGCGGGTGGTGACTCTTGAAGTGAAGGTATTGTTTGTCAGTTGGCTTTGTGTACAGGGTTGTGATGAGGTTGCCGTTGTCTAGTGATATGAAAGTGAGTTGACTGTTGTGATGTGAACTTTATGTTGCTATGCGCGGTGTTCAGTAGATGTACGAACTTTTGAAATTCATGTTCCCCGTGTTCCCATATTATCAGTATATCATCGATGTATCGAAGGTACACCGTGGGTTTTAATGAGAGGGCGCTGAGAACTTTGTTTTCTAAGAACCCCATGAAGATATTTGCGTATGTGGGTCCAACAGGTGTGCCCATACTTGTACCGTGTACTTGTAGGTAGTATTCGCCATTGAACTCGAAGTAGTTCAGTTTAAGGACCAAGTCCATTAGAGCGAGTATGGTTTCCGTGTCTTTTCTGGTGTTTGTTGTAGAAAGGGTATTGCGGAGGGCTGTGATTCCGTCGTTGTGTGGGATGTTAGTATACAGTGATGTCACATCCAGCGTGGCTAGTATTGTGTCCCTACCAAATGTACGAGTGTTGTTTATATCTCTGATTATTCTGAGGGGATGGGGTGTGTCTAGTACATGCGATGGCAGTGTTGTCGGAATATGGTTTAAATAGTGGTCCAGGAATTTCGAGAGTCTTTCTGTTGGTGTGTTGTTATTAGATACAATTGGCCTGCCGGGGATGTCAGCCGTATAGAGCTCGTTGGCGTGTACCTTGTGGATTTTGGGCAATAAATAGAAACGACCTGCGCCTGTGTTTGATGGGGTGAGATATCTGAGGTCATCACGTGTGATGAGCTTTCGTTCGTGGAGGTCCTGTATGGTATGGGTTATTAGCGCTGTGTACCCCTTTGTTGGGTCATGGTCCAGTTTGAGGTAGTGTTGCGTATTCTTGAGTTGCCTATGAGCTTCAGAGATATATTTATCTGTGGGCCAGATGACGATACTCCCACCCTTATCTGCGGACTTGATAATGATATCTCTGTCAGCTAGCGCTTTGATGATGTCACGCTGTGTTTTAGTGAGATTGTGACCACGCGAGCTTTGGGAAATACCGCGAAGGATGTCGTTGCTTACTTGTTTAATGTACAGGTCAGTGCGGGTTCTCGGCCGTGAACCCGCACTAGACTAAACAAGTAAGCAACGACATCCTTCGTGGTATTTCCCAAAGCTCGCGTGGTCACAACCTCACTAAAACACAGCGTGACATCATCAAAGCGCTAGCTGACAGATATGATATCATTATCAAGCCCGCAGATAAGTGTGGGAGTATCGTCATCTGGCCCACAGATAAATATATCTCTGAAGCTCATAGGCAACTCAACAATACGCAACACTACCTCAAACTGGACCATGACCCAACAAAGGAGTACACAGCGCTAATAACCCATACCATACAGGACCTCCACGAACGAAAGCTCATCACACGTGATGACCTCAGATATCTCACCCCATCAAACACAGGCGCAGGTCGTTTCTATTTATTGCCCAAAATCCACAAGGTACACGCCAACGAGGTCTATACGGCTGACATCCCCGGCAGGCCAATTGTATCTAATAACAACACACCAACAGAAAGACTCTCGAAATTCCTGGACCACTATTGAAACCATATTCTGACAACACTGCCATCGCATGTACAAGACACACCCCACCTCCTCAGAATAATCAGAGATATAAACAACACTCGTACATTTGGTAGGGACACAATACTAGCCACGCTGGATGTGACATCACTGTATACTAACATCCCACACAACGACGGAATCACAGCCCTCTGCAATACCCTTTCTACAACAACACCAGAAAAGACACGGAAACCATACTCGCTCTAATGGACTTGGTCCTTAAACTGAACTACTTCGAGTTCAATGGCGAACACTACCTACAAGTACACGGTACAAGTATGGGCACACCTGTTGCACCCACATACGCAAATATCTTCATGGGGTTCTTAGAAAACAAAGTTCTCAGCGCCCTCTCATTAAAACCCACGGTGTACCTTCGATACATCGATGATATACTAATAATATGGGAACACAGGGAACATGAATTTCAAAAGTTCGTACATCTACTGAACACCGCGCATAGCAACATAAAGTTCACATCACAACAGTCAACTCACTTAATTAACTTCCTCGACACCACGATATCACTAGGCAACGGCAACCTCATCACAACCCTGTACAAAAAGCCAACTGACAAACAACAATACCTTCACTTCAAGAGTCACCACCCGCGTCACTGTAAGGTTGGAATTCCTAATGGGCAGAGTGTAAGACTACGCAGAATTTGTTCAAACGACACAGATTACGCTGAGAAGCTTGACAAACTCTGCAGTACACTTGCCCAAAGGGACTATCCAGACTCCCTCCTAACCGAATTCCGTCACAAGGCACTCACACCCGATCGAGACGAGGTTCTGGAAAAAATCCCGACGTGTGCCAAATAAGCTTCATCACAAGATATTCCAACGCACTTCCAAACATCAAAGCCATTCTAAAGAAGCACGAGCCCCTCCTCCAAAGCAGTGACCGACTTCACAAATCCCATACAGGTGACATACCGACGCGCAAAAAACCTGGCAGACTCCTTGGTGAATGCCAAAATCAGCAAAACAAGCACCCCGTACACGGGAACACGACCCCGCAACCTCCCGCGCTGCAAAACATGCAAGCACGTTCAACACGCTAACTCCATCAAAAGCACTGCGAGCAATTACACCCACCCCGTTAACCACGCATTCACATGCATAAGCTCCAATGTCATACACTGCATTGAATGCGGCGACTGCTCTATGCAATACATTGGTGAAACCGGCCAACAAATGAACAACCGCCTTACCGGACACAGAACCGACACGTCCAACAAGCTCCCCAAAGCAGTCGCCGAACACTTTAACGTTCCTGGTCACAATTTTGACAGCATTAAACTATATATTCTAGAAACCGGGTTTAGATCCACACGTGACAGACGTGACAGGGAGTCTTATCTCATATACAAGTTCAACGCTCTTCACCCGTCCGGTATCAACAAATCACAAGGCACCCTAGAAACACTTCACAAATAAAATATGCTTTTCCCTTCTACATCCATTATCATCTGTTATGTTCTGGCCACTGCTTTCTTCTCTCTTTATTGCATGCCACAACTTTGTATTACAAATATATATTTAAAAAAAAACCTTTGCTCGTTCTGGAATTTTCACCACGTAACCCCTAACCTCCTTATCTTTCGCTATGCTTGCGAATTCTTGCCTGTTGTCCCGTTTCGTCCACGTGTTCGTGAACCTTCCATTTTTCTGTAACCGGTCTGTAGCCTAGATCACTACGTTCACATAATCCCCTCCACACTCTAACAAAGCAGCCATTCACTCCCGCCGTAAAAACCCGTACGGACCTTTCTTCCCTCCGGGCTGTTGACCCACAATTCGCATGAACCTTTAAACACGTCACACCTAACCCTTTAAATACCATGCCAATGATGAGGACGGTGCCCAGAAGAAGAACAGTCTCTGTTCGAAATATCGGCGGCTTCTGTCCTGAGGCAACTCCCTTCCTACATCTCTACCGGTTCGCTGGATTTCTACCCATCTACGCTGGGGAGGTGTGTTAGCTTAGCTCAATTGGTACAGACCGGCAATCCAGAAGATGTGGGTTCAAGTCCTTCCTCTGGCTTACCTTTTCAGTGACTTGCACCTTCCATCGTTAATTTCTTAGGCACTTCAGGTTTTGCATGTATGTGTCCTTCCCAAGGCTGGACATGTACTACAATAATTTGTATTATAGTAGTATTACTGTAATACACTTTGTATGTGTATTACGTATTATAATGCGCAAAAACGCGCATTACAAGTATCATCATACTGCAGTAATAAGCATTCGTTCACCGCGTATGCACTATCAGCATGATGATAATCCGGTCAAGCGGGTCAGCACACCACACGTTAGTCACCACCATTAGTCAGTGTACCATCTCCGCTCATAAAATTACTGGGAATGAAATGATCAGTCAGAAGTGTTTCGAGCGCTGTGTTCATGGTTAATGTACGCATCAGGGCCGGCTTCTACTTCTGGTACTCGGGAGATTTTCACCCCCTCCCACGCTGGCGATGGGATGACGAAGATTACCGCCTGTACTCGCGAGTCCGTAGTGTGCGGTTTAGGATTCATATGCAGAAACCCCAGGTATGCACACGATGAATTTGACTGCGTCATTATATTTACATTTGTAGAGTGCGCACATAGGGCCGTATTACATGGTGTCATTTGCATTTCAGCGTCGAGGGCGAAGCGTGAATGAAACGAAACGCCAATATTCAGCAAAGGGCGAGCTTGTACATATAATATGTAATGTGGTTTCCTCTCATAATTAGCCGTTCTAATTTATATTTTGCGTTAGTCCCCTTTCTGCGAACGTAGCCGCACAGAACGAAGACATCGAACGACGTGCCTTCCTGCGATATGAGTGAGTTACTGTGTTATTTTCAGTGGCGAGTTACTTTTCGTCATTGTTTACGATACAGAGCACCGAAAAATCTACCATTGGTAAAGAACTGTTAGGAGAATAAAACTTTTCGGCGAACATATTCTTGTGTCCTTTTATGAATATTACGAGGGCACGTTACCCTTGTTTGCGCTCGAAAAGCAGCTCAAATAACGTATACATATTAAATATTTGAAATACAGATATGTTTAATTATCATCTTCGCGGCTGGTTAATTAAACGTTGTCAGGTTGCTGTTCCGCATTTTAAACGTTCACATACGTTGTATTAACACAAACTGCGTTTCCGTTATGCTAAATATGCGTTGTGGTCGCTGTTAATTCAACCCGTTCTTGGCTGTGCCGCCACGCTGAATCCACGTTAGTTTCGAACTTTGATCCTGCGTTCATTTTATTGATTTTAAACGTGTGCTTGCGTTGAATTTTCAATGTTGTGTTGACTGGGATGTATTGTACCGTTTAGTTATTGGATATACCGGCACGCTGGGTGTAATGACATTGAATGCCATTCGCACGAATTCAATACTGCAACAGACTATAATATACCAAATGCCGTTTTCACAACATCCGCATTAGCTATGGAGATTTGCGACACCTCGAGCACACACACATATATCAGAACTAGCCTGTAAATCACCGTCCTGCAGAGTGTGTTCTTAGAGTGCAGCCACACGAACACACTCATACACACGAACGAAAAAAAATCCACCTGTTAGCTTGGTGTGTGCCTGTCTTAGCAGGTTTAGTAGGCAGTTCATATTTCCAGAATTCTACCAACGTAAACGATATTCATGTTTCCTGGCAGGCAGTCTGTGGTAAAGACATCTACACGATTGCAGCTGCTGTTACGATACCAGAAGAGGAAAGTAGAATGGTTGCGCTATTCCAGTCACCCACGGCAGTACTCTGGTGAAATACCACACTAGGATGGCCATAGCCAGGTCGGTAGCCAGCATCATCATCCAGACGTCGAGTATGGTGATGTTGTCTTGTTCTTCTGAGAACACCGTTACGACAGACCATCCTGCTGAGCCTGGTACATTCAGTAGGTGACATTCGAGGGTGTTGACAAAGAAACGGCAAGCAGAAGAAAGGATTCATACCTTTCAGGTCAGAAGCAAGTTGAATTAGTAATATTGTGTAATAAGTTCCAATGACAGGCGTCATGCAGTAGGCCAATTTCCAAATGCGGGAGTACATCATATACTCAACAAGTGAGTAACCGACCCTGACAAGTGGCCAGAGGGACGCCACCAACCAGTAGATGATGGCAAAAGTGACAGCCACGTTCGCTGAAAGAAAGTAACACAATCCTTTACAGGAACAACGAAATGGCATTTATGGATTCTGTAAACCATACATGGCATAGGAATCATGGTGTTGGAAGCAACAGTTTCATCTTATCAATCTGAGATTTAGTTTAAAATTCAATGAAAACATTAAATGCACAATATGTAGAGCGCCTAGCAGCGTCATTTCTACCCCAGTCGCACAGATGACTGACATTCCCTGGCCTTGGACACAATGATGTGATCCTGTGTGGCGCGCTGCCAGAAATTTCACGCACTTAATTGGTGTTCTACGCTTGGTGCAGCGCGTCAATTACGGTGAAGAGTTTCATATATCGCGTAGCAGTCAGGTTTGTGCAGCAATGGAACTGAAAAATGGCAGTCGCATCCTATGCAACACCGGCATCTTGTGTTAACCTGCGTTGCTTGCGACTGTTGCCTGTTAATCTGACTTTTCGTTAACGCAAAACCACAGGTTTGCGCGACGATGTCATTCGTTTTGTGTATCGTGTATCGCATTGTGTATTCGTGATGTATTCGTTTTGTACCGTTGTGCATCGTCATGCGGACAGTTCATTCACTTTACGTTTTACTTGCTGTTACACTAGCATGTGGACAGGTTTGTTCCGCCGAGTCGCTGACGCTACGATGGCAGTATCAGGGCACGCAGGAAAACAGAAACGTGACAATTTTTCTTTCTTTGTTGCTATTGGGTACTGCGCGAATTCTGTGCGCTGAGTGAAACTAATTATCACGCAGGAAATACGTCAGAGGGGTCCTGCGCATGAAATTTTGCTCAGGCACCGTTCCACGCAATGATATACGCGCCTTATAGTGCATATACGCACCTTATTACACGATTCCATACACACCAGGCAGTCCGGCCTGTTAGAAAGACAGTTATGTACAAAAAGATTAACTTACACCTCTTAAAAAGGCATGCCACAAACAAGATATGCATTCCAACGTGAAGACAGAAGAGCAGCAATGCTGTCTCAACGAGAGTGATGTCAGCGCCCGCTATGGTGGGACGGGAGTTTCCAACGTACACAAGTATTACGCCGATAGGGATGCAAGCGGTGACAGTGATAAAAAGCGACGTGCAGAGATGACCAACCCAGTAGATGAACTCACTGAGTCCCATGAGTTTCAGCATCTCCTGCAATTCAGAAAGACCGCGTCCTACCATCGATTCTATTTTGCGTTATGGTTAGCAATGTTACACTGTGAGAACTGAAGTTCACCGCTTAGCACGTGGAGGGCCAACCGCCGCAGAGTATGACGCCACTATGTTGTGTGATTTCAGACGGCAGGATGGCCTACGTCAGTCTAGACTTTCGTAATAGCTAATAACCGAACTTAATTTCTGGATCTTGTAATAAATTAACAACATTCGGAATGACAGATGACTAGCAACGCATTATGTGGTGAAGTTTCTTTACTGTGCAACGTGTGGCTCTCCGAAGACCGCACAAAACTCACCCGATCCAGTGGCGTTACCCGGCACGCTAGTATATGCTTGGTCTCAGCAATCTTATTTGGCAGGTTTTCACTGGTATTATGGGACAAACGTTAAAGTCGCGAGTGCAGTCAGACAGGAAATCGCAGGATTTTCCAGTGAATGAGAATGGCTAAATACTAAAAGAGTGAAGAAGCGGAAAAAAGAATTGTGAAAAGGTCTCCTTTCGATATCTGATCCGCGATGGCATAGTTGGCCGCCGATGTGTTTTTCAATGGCGCAAGTGGCAGTAGACGGTGTTTAAGTGTTCCCTTGTGTCTGTGCGAACCTTGCTGATGCGATGATAATTTAGCTTCCGTAGTGTAAAGGCAACACATTATTCATCCTACAGCAGCATGTGGTTCCATGTGGCATATTGAGTTGTCACGTATCTGATGTTACGGCCTGTCCGACACATAGCGGTGCGCTAATATAGTCAGCTACAAAACAAAGCGCAAAGACAGAGCTCACTGTTATCGGGTGGTTCATATTTGCAAAGAGGCGATAGCGCTATAATTTAGCGGGAGTTCGGTAGTACTTTCCGGTCTCTCCCGCCATAGAGACTGCATAGTTCGGCAGCATGCGGACCAACCAAGTTCCATCAACTGAACGAATGAAAAGTTACCAGCCATTTTGGATGACAGACTCGCTGTTTCCGATGCGGACGCCGCGCTGTGAATCGCGGAAGCAAAACTCGACCACTTTCGCGACGTCGCCGCTGAAGGCCTCATTGGCCAACACGAATGTAGTGCTAACCTGGCAAGGGTTAATTTTAACCGATTAGAAGCACTGCGACGACGAAAATATCGCTCTGCTTTTTAGTGGCATAGATCAAATCGCTACATGTGGGACACACCTTCAGTCTGTTGTGGGGAGTCAATGAACCAAGGATTGCGTAACACAGCATTCTATAACACAACTCTCCATTGCCACCAATGAAGCGAAGTGTCTGAAGCAACCCTTATGAAAATGAATATTTTCTTCCTGGAGACTTCTTGTATCCTTTGACTTGTGTGTTGACAGTGTGTTGACTTTCAATTCTTGATCATGTCAATAGGAATTGCTATGACATCATTTTGACAATCTCTTGAACTACCTTATGTGTACCTTTTGTGGACAAGGTATATTGATGTCGTTGTTGACAGTTTGTGGACTTTCTATGCGCCTATGTAGGAAGTACTTATTTCAACCGTTTTTTTTTTCCCTACATAGATGAATTCCGTATTATTATTTACTGCATTATCGGACAGTGATGTCCACAGAGGTCGACCTGAAGGGGGTACCGAGCATCAAGAGAGAAACTGATGTTCTGAGGCTGGAACAACATAGAAGGGACAGATACAAACAAAGCCTCAAATTGCCTAAGAAATCAACGATTGGTAGAGCCCTGGACCGGTAATCCAGAAGATGTGGGTTCGATCCCTACAGTTGGCTAACCTTTTCAGTGACTTTAATCTTTCATCGTACCGAGCATCCCATAGGGGGGAGGGGATATGTATATAGAGCCATACTTGTGGCTGTATTCACTGGGAGACAAGCTGTATGGGTAATATCAGCAATTTCTGGGTGTGTTGCAAAAAAGCACATGGGGTGTACACCACTCCTGGGAGGTGGAGAGGTCCGCGCTATCGGCTCTCTAAAGAAAGCGGTATTTCATAATTAAGTGTAGTAGCTTGAACACCACTTTGCCACCTTTTAGCTACATATTAGAACACTAAGTACATTTTCGATGGCTTTGAGAAGGCGGTTCCTCGTATTATTTATACTTCAGTTGAGTACACAATATATTTCCAACTTATACGACCACATGAGGATCATGCGCATGCGACACGTTTGCTGCACATTTTGACTTAGATCCTCCGTGCCTCTCCCTCGCCTCATCACGAAGGAGCCATCGCCATTAGCATAATCGGAATGCCGTTGGATCGGTTGCAACATGTTTCAACCGTCTCAGGCTCTCAGTGTTTGCTCGTCAATTACAGAACAAAGGAGGACATGATTTTGCGTCGTAAGAGATAAGCTGTGTGATAGAAGTGTGTCATAAAGCTTCACGTATATTCATATACGATGACTGTTGTGCCGTAGGTTTTTGTTGTTGATTTCGACCAGCGGCTGCAGTCTTGTGTCCCGCCAGGTAAGTGTGTATCAGTTCGTGGCCGGTGTTGGTTCTGCTAATTTCATTCTCGTTTTTGCAGGCCATGAAAGAACAAAGGAGGATATTTTGCGTCGTAAGGGGTAAGCTGTGTCATAGAAGTGTGTGATCGAGTTTCACTTGTATTCATACCATGACTGTTGTATTGTAGGTTTTTGTATGTTTCGAGCGTTAAGTGCAAACGAGCTCTGTCATTTCGAGCTTTCTCACGCAATCGCTAATACGGCAAGGTTATATTTGCCTGACCTGAACAAACCGTTTGTAGTACAAACAGATGCTTGCGATTATGGGGTTGGCGCAGTTCTCTTGCAGGAGCATGACGCTATTCTCTGTCCAGTGGCTTTTGCAAGTCGCACGCTGAATCCGGCAGAACGGAATTACTCCGTCACGGAAAAGGAATGCTTGGCGACCATCTTCGCTCTCAGGAAGTTCTGTACCTCGACTGCACCACTTTCACCGTCCAGACTGACCACCAGGCACTTTCTTGGCTGCAGCGGCTCCTCAACCCATCTGGATGTCTTGCCAGGTGGGCGCTGACGCTACAACGCTACTCCTTCAACGTGGAGTACAGGCGGGGCTCGACGAACGTGGTAGCAGACGCGCTTTCCCGTGCGCCTCTACCGGAGGGGGGAGAGGAAGGCACCGAGGCGCCTTCTCAACTCCCTGCAGCAGCACAAGTGGCACGAGACGTATCTTCGTCTTGGGGCACGGTCGTGAGCAGAGAGCAGCTCCTAGACGCTGAGAGAGCGGATGGCCTTTGTCAGCGGGTGTCTAAATGGTTAGCTGAGCAGGACTCAGCAGGCACCGGAACGACTGACGGACGGCACAACTCCTATCTGCTGGGCGAGGATGGCATCCCGTTCAGATACATACCCCAGGCGGATGACGATGACGGCTCATCCCCATTCAGAGTCGTGGTGCCACGGAAGTTGCGTAAGTCTTTCATACGTTACTTTCATGATTCAGCCTTGGCAGGTCACAACAGTGGCAGGAAAACTGATGAAAAGTTATGTCGTGTTGCGACATGGCCAGGAATGAGGCAGGACGTAACTAAGTATGTTTGCACTTGTCCCGTATGCCAGAGAGCAAAACCTCGTGGTGGTTTACCCCCTGGGCGCTTACAGCCTATTCAGAGCAATAGGCCCTGGCAGATAGTTGCTTGTGATGTGATGGAACCTTTTCCCTGTAGTCCTAGAGGTAACCAGTATTTGTTTGTGGTTACTGATCATTTCACGAAATGGGTTGAGCTGTTTCCTCTCAGGACGCTGACTTCTCAGAGATTGTGGTAAAGACTACTCGACACATTTTGCCGGTTCGGGTTTCCTGCTCTGCTCATCACAGATAACGCTACCTACTTTACAAGTAAGGTGTTCTCAGATTCTTGCGCTGTCTTAGGCATTCAGCACAAGAAGACTTCCCCATATCACCCTCAGACTAACATTACCGAACGTGTTAATCGGAACCTGAAAATGATGTTGGTTGCTTTTACTAGTCAGCACCACCGTGATTGGGATCTTCGCCTGGCTGAACTGGCGTTCGCTACACGGACAACAGTAAACGGATCTACAGGCTTCACCCCAGCGTTCCTGAACTTGGGACGAGAGGCACCTTTTCCAGTGGAGAATGCTCTACGCCTCCGTGATTGCAGTACCCAGCCTCCTTATTCAAGGTTCGCTGATGAACTCCCGAGTCGACTGGACGATGCAGCTCGGACGGCTCGGGAGAATCTGGACGTCGCACGGTTGGACCAGGCTCGCCAGTACAACAGAGGTCGACGGAACCTCACCTACAGCGTCGGTGACCTCGTCCTTCGACGGACTCACCCGCAAAAGTGATGCCGCACGCGGCTTTGCAGCTTCACTCGCAGATAGGTGGAATGGCCCCTTCGAGGTAAGTGCGTGCTCCTCCGGCCTCACTTACAGGCTTCGTCGTTGTGACACGGGCGAAGAAACTGGGCCAGTACACATCTCGGACCTGAAAACTTACCACCTCCGAGACCCTGAGAGCGAAGAAGCAGACGTTCAGCTTCCTCCGCTAGACCTGGACAAGGATCCCGTTCCCGGACCCTCCAGTCGCTACAGTTTGCGTTCCCGCAGGCGACGCACGTAGCTGCCACTATCCTAGTCGCTACATCCTAGTGCTCTTGTGTAGTTGGTCTTTCTTAGTGTGGATTTCTGTTTCGCAGTCTTCAGCTATAATCTTCTGGGGGAGAACCTTTTCAGGTTCTCACGGTTTGAAATTGCTTTCTCACCGGATTCCCCTTTTCTTTCATCTCAGACTAGGATGCCTCCTCAACGTAAGAGGTCCGCGGGCCCTCGACCCTCAAGTGCTGGTCACTCTTCTGACACTCCCAGACCACCAGCTGGAACCACGACGGCCACCAGGCGATCCGTTGCAACGTGGACGGTCGTGTCGGATGAACAACCTATTGCTTGGGCTTCCCGGTGGCCGGACCGCCTAACCTCGTCCTCTACGCTCAGATGACCCCACGAGGGCTTCTCCGCCCTTCCGAGGGCTGCTGCTCACAGACCGCCATCTAAACGATCCACCCCTCCCACTATCAGAAGAAGAAAGGCGCCTCCTGTGCCCGGTGTGTCGGGTACCGGAAATTCATCGACGGACCCACCGCAAGGGCACACTTCACCGGACTAGGGTCCAGACGGCCTCCCAGCCCCGGTGCAACGACTTGTCAGCGGCTCTGGACACCATACGGAGGCTGCAACCGGAACTCCTGAGGGACCCACCTCCGGCTCACCCAGTCCCCCAGATCGAAGACGTCCTCCTGGACTTCGCCGAAGACGAAGACTTGTAAACGTGTTGGACATTTTGAGGATGGGGGAGTGTGAGAACCGATTATATTGCATGCCACCAGATGGCAAAACTGTGCGGCAGACGGAGTATGGGGGCGTGTCCGCGCCAGGAGATAAAATGCGCGGCGATGAGACATACGGGCAGATTTTCCTTCGCGGGCCGTGGGCAAGGCTGTGTGTAAAGGTACGCAATAAATCCTTGTTTGTTGTTTGAACCTTTTGCTTGCTGTGTCTTCCTCGGCGACGGGGCGGACGGACTGACGCCCCGACGTTGTGGAAACACGTGTTTCCACAGTGCATAAGTATCAGATCGTGGTCAGTGTTGATTGTGCTAATTTCATTCCCGCTTTTGCAGGTCTTACTTTGTTGAACAGTAAGTTGGGTGAACCAAACTTGTTGTTGCTATGACCATTTACTCGGTTTTACTGACTTGCGTTTGAACATTACTAGTTTGCGATTGAACAGCCTATTCAGACACATTTCTCTCCAACGCTTCAAAGACGTCGCTCTCGCCGAAATTCGGCGAATTTTGAAGTCCACCGTTATCGTGGGTCGCCAGAAGTACTCAGACCTCAAGCGGTCATTGACTGTCTATTGTGCGACGCGACACTGTGTGGCATAAAGCATGTGTACGTGTGGAAGATTTCACTACTGTGTGCGCGGGATGTTTTGTGTGATTGTGTCGACACTGGATACCAATTTCAATGTATGCATTTTCGGAATAAAATAGATACATATATAGTTTTGCTGTACCTCAGTTAGTGTATTTTATGCGTGTTGCTATTGAGTGAACAATACAACGGAGAAATTCTTCTACAAAAACTCTTCACACCATACGCGGGATGTTGTTAATCGGGCTTTTAAAAAAAGAGCGAAGGTAGGTTCGTGGGTGACGCCGACTCATTGACAGCTGAGTCACAGCAATTAGTCAACAGAGAAATTGAGATCACATATAACAATACTTACACATGAAGGTCACACGAAATTTGTGTAAAGTATATGGAGAGTCTACAGAAAGATATGTTACCTTCCTCTGAATAATTGTCAACAAGACTTAAAGTTCCATAAGTCAACATAAAATCAATATGTGAGGTGAACACAAGGCTAATAGAAAATGTACTGAATGTCTGTGCTCCATGTTGACTAAGTTCTGTAGAATGGAAACAAAAGGCCAACAGTCATTTTTGTAAGGGAATGCTAGATTTAACCTCGCATTGTTGAGGGCACTATCCCGTACATTGATACTTTTATTTTTCCGGGAAGTGTGTCTCGTCGTGTGAAGATATACTACCATTGGGGGATGGCGGTTTCAATATACAATGAAACTGGCAATAACTCGAGCGTCGAAAGAGCGACAGGTAGTGCATGTGAGGCGGCCACGTGTTTTGAAGCGATGGAGCTGATTGGAGGAGAGGAGATAGACCGCTATCGGAACATGATAAGGCGAAGGTAGTTTCAACGCTCGAGAAGCATGTAGTTATGGTCTTGGCTCATTTGCATAGCGAAGTTTGACAATTTATATCTCAAAGTACGTTCCCTTCACATGGCGTTAAATAACGACTGCAGATTTGAATAATGAGCGATTCCAATTTCGCTAACTTGCATTAACCGGCAAACGTCTAATTAGTACGTTAATTAATAAATTTTAGCTAATTAGTATTCGAGTAGTTGCACACGCTGTCCTACAATACGTTCTCCTTGCCGTGTAACCGTCCCGCTAAAACGGCATCTATTTTGCTCGACTAGGCTCCCTGTAGCGCATTAAAAAAAAAAGAAAGAAAACACACACACACACCTAGTGTATTGACTAAAACAGTCTCGTTGTCAAAATTGTTGCGCACTATCTGGAACAGTGCTCTTCGGGAAGAGGTGTACTCCGATAGGATATAAAGTAATCGAAACAATAATGGACCCTTGTCCTTGACCAGGTGGGGGTGGAAAAGGTGTACCAACCGATATCATCGACATGATAGAACATACTACCGTTGTATCCTTCGCGTGCTTCACAAGTACGGTACTGGACAAAAGTTTACGGAACAGGCTCCGTCGCATTCCTTCCTCAGAGTGAAACGCCAGCGCCGTATGGGACCATACGAACTTACAGTCGTGTGCCCAGGCACATCCAGACTCCAGACTCTCTGTCCAGAATCCAGACTCCTGTTTGCAAGTCCGTACGTTACCATTCGCTGCTAGCGTTTCGCTCTGAGGAAGGAATGCGCCGCAGCGTGTTTCGCAAACTTTTGCCAAACACTGTACTACATCCTTGTTTCTTGCAGGGAATACACAACTTGACCCCCAACACAAGCCATGTAAAAAAGACAGAATTCAAGACCCATTTTCTTTTGAACGGCCGAATGGAGACCTAACGTGATTGAGTTTTTCCATACGCTATTTCTCCTGTACTATACTGTACCAGCACACCTATTTTCAGCTCTGTGCACATTCCACATGGGTGCTGCAAGTGGAGGGATGTACAATGTGTGAAAACGAAAAGCACGAAAAGCATTTTTACACTGTTAAACGCAACATACATGTGAATGTCACCGTTTACTGAGATAATTCCTGTACTGTGGCTTGGGAAAAGTATTCCACGACATATGAAAAAGGAAGAAGAAGACAGACATCAAGT
The DNA here is from genome assembly GCF_037126465.1 of Ornithodoros turicata. Classification (NCBI taxonomy): domain Eukaryota; kingdom Metazoa; phylum Arthropoda; class Arachnida; order Ixodida; family Argasidae; genus Ornithodoros; species Ornithodoros turicata. Next base: position 49,824,591 of record NC_088203.1, on the reverse strand, counting down.
CAATTGTTTTGGAGATGATGGGTCATGCAACACAGAGATCAACGTTCTGAAAAATCATCTGTTCATTTTATTTTGACCATACTGTTGGTACACATCTTGTGGGTCGTTAGAGGAAGTGGCTGGCATCAAACACCACTAAAGTTTTTGTTTATTTTTTGTTTGTTTTTTTCACGAAAGTAATGATATTTTTACTCTAAAACGATCGCGGCTGGTAGACCACTCCAGCCTTCTACTGCGTGTGGAGAAACGAAAACTAAAACTGAAAAAAACGAAAAGGATTCAAACGCAAAATGGTGTTTATGCCTCGAATTTAAAACATCGTCTATCAAGAAAGGAGAAGGGGAATGAGATATGTCAGTCATAGTCATATGTGGGGTCAGACGGAATGTCTTGAAATGTTAATCAACGAGGAGCAAATGTGGCACAAACTAGTTGCAGATGTTCTTTGTAGATATATCGAGATCATTTTCTCTGCACGCTTTGGAGTCGGTCTTTATGACAAATGAGGTGCGGGTCCAAATCTATGCAGCCTTATTTCATAATGGATAGAACAAGTGTTTCGTATACAGTTTATACTGTTTATCTAATATGATAGGTCGAGTAGCATAATTTTCGCTGTAACGCGTCTTTGCGTCGCTTTTTTACAGGTGCCTACAGTATAGTCAACGTGCACATTTTGTGAGATTTAATGTGGCTGAATGTACACACCTAGGTATTTGTAAGAGCTGGCTTTCATAATGGAAGCGTTATGTCGCTTAATGGCTATTTGCTTCTTTGTCACCTGCATAAATACAGTTTTCCTTACATTGGCGCTTAACCGTAAGGTACAGCTTGGGACAAAAGTTTACGGAACACGGGGTTGTCACATTTCTCCATTTGGACGACACCCTAGCAGCAAACAGAGGTGGACGCACAGATTGAGAGATGGACAGAACAGCCGAGCACCCGTTTCTTATTCGATAGCTTCTTGATATGTAGCAGGGGGACGATCCCATGAAGAAATACGCCAGTGCCGTGTTCCGTAAACTTTTGTCCCAAGCTGTACCAAACCATCTTGTAATTTCCTGCAGCGCCCTCGACAAAACGAATTGGTCAGCAACACAAGAACACAGAAATCTGCGGTAAAGGGCAGTGTGATCTGAATACAGGCTCAGAGATCGCTAATGTCAGGAATTGCATTAATATATAAATTCAATAATACAGGCCCTAAGACAGATCCCCTAAGAGAGATCCCCGAGGGACTCCCGACGTTACTTCAAGTAAGTCGGAATCAAAGTCCCCAATCTGAAGAAATAGTTTTTTACATGACAAGTATGACTCGAATCACTTGCGAAGGGTGTTTCCCTGACTCCCTTCCCACAGTTGTTCCCTTGACTGCCCTACCCACACTACACACACTGACTACACACACATCGCAGAGAAGACGAAGCACTGTTTTCATTCAGTGATGTTATTTCATTGGTCTTCCTCTTTCTTTTTCTTTTTTTTGTGCACATACTGATTTCCGCTGCTCTACGTTACAAAAACAATACTGCCGTCGCCCCAGAACACGAGCAGGTTCAGTGACCCTCCGTGGCATTGCCAAATGTAGAATGGGACAAGCAAATTAATATAGTTAGTCCCATAGAAATTCAGGAAAAAAACTTCCCAGGAACAGCACCGCAAAACGACGCTGCCCCAACGACCTTTTCACAGGCCATGCAATCGTAGATACGGCCCACCCGGGGGCGGACCGCGTTATCAACCCAATTGACAAATCCTACAGGAATTCTCACAAGAAACATCTCACAAAATCCTAAGAGAACTTCTATGGGATTATTGCCCAAATTCTCACAGGTTTTCTCATAGAATTTTTCACCCGATCTCTATGAGTTTCTCTTAAGGGTTTCTCGTAGACATTCTTATAGCTTGTTTCTCACAAGACTCAGTTCAAATGTTCTTATAAGATTTGCAGGAGACAGTAAGGAAATGATGTTCAACACCAAGTGACAATCTGTGTAATCTGTTCACTCTTTATTTAAATCTTTCAAAAAAATCGCATGCTCAGGACAAAAGAACTCAGCCTTGTAGCCTTCGGTGGATCTGAGGGCCTCTCATTAAGATATCGTGTATACGCATCTCAAAGAAAAAAGAAGAGAAAGTAAGAACGTCATATTGTTAAATGTGAGATTACGATGCTACATATGCTCTTGTTTGGAAAGGGAGGCAAAGCATGTGTGTGCGAAAATTAGTTGAAGGAGCACACATTTTAGAATACAGGCATATGGTGCAATGAAATCATAATCTAGGCCAGAAAAACCCCAATTGTGATGCACACCCTCAGTTCAGTCGGAGTATTAATTTATACTCGCAGGTAATGATGACTACTGTGCGGGATAAGCTGTTTTAGTTATGATAAGGCTTATCGCTGTGATGAGATCATTATTGCGAGTCATATAGAATTCCAATATGATAATAGGGAACGCTGCTTTAATTTTCATGCTCTTTTTATGGACCTAACACATTCTGCTTTATCCACCTTCCGTAGTCCGCACCTTCTGTTCCAAACGGAAGACCGTAAACACATCTACATGGTGTTTTTACGGTCTTACGTTTGGTACAGAATGTTCAGCATGCAGAAAGTTCCGAAAGCAGAATGTCTTTAGACCCGTAAAAACAGAAAAAAAATCGTCTACAAATAACGATGCATAGTAGTCATGCATTTTGGGTCGCCATGCAAACGCGATTGTCTAAGAGAACTAGATAAACTACTTGACTTCCAGAGCAAGAAAGTTACAAAATGCAATACAAATAGACAATCGAGCAAGACCTAAGCAAATACAGCATTCAATTCATAAAAAACATACACAGCACATAACTTGCAAGACAAGAAAAGTTATTCTGTAGAATTCGTAAGTGTTTGTCGTACTTTCCTCATCTTCCACCCCTACCAGAAGAGGCGTGGAGGATACTACAACTAAACAAATACGATATTTGATGGTTTGCTGGAGGAGATATAATTTTCTCTAGCGAGAGATCTACAATATTCTAAATACACAATTTTGGAAGCTTCAGTACAGTACTTCCGATATCAGTGTACCCTTACCGTTAGTTTATATACCTCAATCATTTTAAAATTTTGGACGTTAGACCGAACACCTCACGCAAACAGTAACATGACTACAGTTGACGCGATGCATGGACGGATTCGGCGACCAGTCGAAACAATGGGAGGAACTGGTCTACTGAAATTAATTTTCGCACTCCAAAACACGAGGTATGTGAATATTTTCCTCCAGTCGTAATGAGGTCACCCTCAGTTTCTAGATAAAGCTGTAAACCTACTCAATTACACAAATGCAATGCCCTCTAGAAATATGTATTCCTGAGGAGCAGACACCACGTTGAATGAGATAACTGAGCTTACCTCCACGCATTTTTACTTCTGCCCGGTTCCAGCCACGCTGCCGTCCTCAGCATACCAAAACGCCAGTTTAATGTTCTTGTTGAGGCCTTCCTATGTCGTTGTCTCAGATTCCGTGATACACTTCCGTGAAGTGTCGCTTCTGTGCCGTCTTCGATGTAGTTTACGTGGGCGCATATTGAGTATTCGCAGCAGACTCCTTCACCTTCACTACATGTGTTTGAATGGCGGCGCCAAACGGTCAAACCCCACGCAGGGGGCATCAGCGTACACCGATGTTTGGTGAGTGGCGCCACCACGGACCCCCAGACCCAAGGTGTTAACCGTACCGTGCCGACGGGATTTAAGGTGAAGGGTAGAAACCATGAACGGTGGCGGTCGGGGTCTTGGTCAAGCCCCGGCCGATGGGTTTTCTTTAAAACTCCGGGACCTTCCCACATGTATGAATGTGAAGTGTGGGTGACCACCTTGAACATTCGTTTACTTAAACCTTATATGGGTAAGAATTCTATTCCTTCCTCGATCGCGGGCGGAAAGCGCCCGCGGACCGAAGTTTTCAAACAGGCATTTGACGCCTTTCAAACTAAATATATTGTTATAAGCAGTGTGAACACAGACTGAGAAAAACATTCCACTCGGGAAAATGTCACCGGTCTTCATCGAAAAGGCGATGGCATCTCTGTCAAAGAACGTGAAAGAAATCAAGCGCCTTAGATCAGGTGACTTACTGCTGCAATGCACTTCTGAAGCCCGACAGCGAGCGTATACTGAACACACAGGAGATGCACGGGATCAAAATATCAGCAACCTTGCATAGGACCCTTAATACCTGCCGTGGTGTCGTGTCATTAGCGGAACTCATTCACGTTCCATCAGAAGAGATACTAGAAAATCTAAAAAGCCAAAAAGGGATTGATGTCAGGAAAATAAAAATCCGTAAAAACAACGAGTATATAGCGACGCGCAACACAATCCTCAATTTCGACTGTCCTACTCTACCAGAAAGGCTGAAGGTAGGGTATCTGACCGCAGAGGTGCGGCCATATATTCCTAATCCACTCAGGTGCTTCAAGTGTAACCACTTTGGCAATCCTTCCGATACTTGCAGAGGATCTGCATGCTGTGCTCGTTGCAGCAAGCAGGACCACAACTCCAAGGAGTGCAGAGGGCCAGATCACTGCGTCAACTGTGCAGGTGACCACCCTTCGTACTCTAGGTCTTGCCCAAAGTGGGAGTTTGAGTAGGAGGTGATGCACATCAAAGTCACACAAAAACTAAGTTATCGAGAAGCCAGGATGAAGGCATCTCCTTTCCAGTTCCAGAAATCCTTTTCATCTGTTGTTAAGGAAAAACCCAGGATGATGTCATGCGCAACACAGACAGAGAATACCATACAAAGTGAAGAAACGTGTACACCTCTTTCTCAAACACCACCTCCTGTAACAGTAACTACAGTTTCGCAATCCTCTTCCGTGGCGTCGTTTTCCAAGACGCCACCTTCTTCATCGCAACCCGTGGAGGCCAGCTCCACGGAATGCGATGACGACACGAGCTCGCAAGGCTCTTTTGCGAGCATGAGCTCACAATCTCAAAGGAAACCTAAGAGCAGTATTTCGCCTACGGAACTCCCGGCTGCTCGGAAGAAAACTCCGAGGCAGCCCATAATGCCCCCAAAGAAGAAATAATTAAAAGTTCTTTAGACATTACATTCTTCCACATGACCAAGATGCCTCTTGTGCAAACCTTTCTAATTTTCTGTATTATGGCAGTCCTCCAGTGGAATTGTCGAGGGATTCTCACTAATCTTGATGATGTGAATGATCTTTCGGACAGGTATGACACACTGTGTTTTGCACTACAAGAGACTTATCTGAATCCACAACAGACACATACACTGTGAAGATGGAACCTGTTCCGAAACGATCGGGTTGATGCAGCACGTGCATCTGAAGGTGTTGCTATCCTCACACCAGAAACCCTCCCTGCAAAGCATTTTCCACTTAAAACAGCACTCGAGGCAGTTGCTGTTGAAATATGTCTTCAGGGGTATTAACTGTATGTTGCTTATACCTATCACCATCAACTGTAGTATATCAGAACACACTGGAAACTTTAATTGATGAACTACCACTGCCTTTCCTCTTACTGGGAGATTTTAATGCCCATAACTGTTTATGGGGCAGCTCGAGAGTCGACAGGCGAGGAAAACTGTTGGAAAAGATATTACTCTCTAGACCTATCTGTCTTCTAAACAAAGGAAGTCCTACTTATGTAAGCAGTGCTAATCAATCTTTCTCTGCTACCGACCTCTCCTTGTGCAGCCCATCAATATTTCAAAGCATTGACTGGGCAGTAGATCAGAATCCTCGGGGCAGTGACCACTTTCCGGTAGTCGTGAAACTGCACAACGCCCCAACCACCCTAGGTACACGTCCACCTGGGTGGCAACTGTCACAAGCTGATTGGAATCTCTTCAAGGAAGGCCGATCTCCTAACACCATCTTTCCAAGGTTTAAGTATAGAAGATGTCAATAATCTTATCACTCACACCATTATAAATGCTGCTGAACAGTCAATCCCACAAACATCCGGTCGCTTCCCTAAGCGCTCCAAGCCTTGGTGGACGAGCGACTGTGAGACTGCACGCAAAGAACAAAATCGGGCGTGGGGTGTCTTTCGAAGGCACCCCACAACTGCAAACTTAGTTGCATTCAGGAAAGCACGTGCAAAAGCGCGCTGGACACGAAGACAGGCAAAAAAATAATCTTGGAAGAGTTTTGTATCTTCTTTAAATTGTAACACCCCCTCAAAACTTATATGCGAGAGGCTAAGGAAAATCAAAGGGGATTACACAAGTTTCTCTGTCCCACTAGTGGAGGTAAATGGCATAGTTTGTCAGAGTTTGGAAGAGCAGGCCAATACCCTTGGGGAGCATAAGCAACATGTATCCAGCTCAGCTCACTAAGGAGCGATTTTTTGAAAATAAAATCATCTGCTGAGAAACAGACGATTCGAAGCGAAGGTGGTGACAAGTATGCATACAATTGATTCTTTACAATGACTGAGCTACAAAGGGCTCTGTCATCCATTAAAGTTACAGCACCAGGTCCTGATCGCGTTACCTACTCCATAATCCAGCACTTATCTTCCACATCTTTAGGATCCCTTCTTGATTTCTTTAATCTTGTCTGGCGAGTGGGTTGTCTTCCGTCTGGCTGGAAGGTGGCAACCGTCCTTTCATTGCTGAAGCCTGGAAAGGACCCCTCAAACCCCTCCAGCTATCGACCCATAGCGCTCACAAGTTGTCTAGGGAAAACTTTTGAGCGCATGCTGAATGATCGCCTTATGTGTTTCCTTGAAGAAAATAAATGTCTCGATAAATTCCAGAGTGGCTTCAGAGCTGCGTGCTCGACAACTGATCACCTGTTGCGGCTAGAGACTGCCATCAGGGAAGCATTTGTCCGGAGGCAGCATTGTGTGTCCGTATTTTTCGACATCGAAAAGGCTTACGACACTGCCCGGCGGTATGGTATTCTGCAGGATCTGCACACTCTGGGAATAAGCGGCCGCATGTTTCGCTGCATTGCCAATTTCCTTCAAGGACGATTATTTCGGATCCAGTTTGGATCGACACTTTCTCGCCCATTCATACAGGAGAACGGTGTACCGCAAGGGTCCGTCCTAAGTGTGACTCTTTTCATTGTAAAGATGAACTCCATAGCAAGTGCCATTCCCCCTTCAGTCAGGTATTCACTGTATGTTGATGATGTTCAAATTTCGTGTTCATCTTCCAGCATTGCTAGGTGCGAGCGTCAACTCCAACTCACAATAAACAAGTTGGTCAAATGGTCGCACGAAAATGGTTTCCCCGGAAAATTACGTCTGTCTCCTTCTCTAGGGTACGGGGAGTATTTCCCGAACCAACACTTAAAATGGGTAGCCACGACATTAATGTAAAGCCTGAACATAAATTCCTTGGGCTTATATTTGACCGGAAATTGACTTTCCTTCCTCACCTCAAACACCTCAAGGTAAAGGCCATTAAATCTCTCAATCTTCTAAAGATGCTCACCGGTCCTGGGAAGCAGACCGTGACACACTCCGATCTACGTCTCCACTGTTCTTTCCAAATTGGATTATGGATGTGCTGTGTACTGTTCAGCACGGCCATCTACACTCAAAATCATCGATCCAGTACACCACCAAGGATTGCGTTTAGTTCTCGGAGCTCGGAGTTCTCGGAGGAATCAAATCAGTGGTCTTTACAGCAACGTAGGTTTTAGCCTACTGCTTCATATGCACTCAGAATCAGGGGTCACCCCGAGAACCCAGCATATCAATGTGTGAAAGATACGCAATTCAGACAGCACTTCTTGAACAGACCTTCACCCGTGCCTTCTTTTAGCATTAGAATGTCACAAGCAGTCGAACACTACACTGGCTTTCCAGAATACAACTCTCTGATTCTTGAGACAACTAAGAAAATCTCTCCATGGCAGCTCCCTCCAAAATGCAACATGTCCCTTTCAAGATACAACAAACGTGATACTGCTAACACCATACTGCAGCAGGAATTTGAGGTGCTAAAAGATAGCTTTGGCAGCCATGTAGAGTTGCACACTGATGGATCAAAGACTGTTTCCGGGGTATCGTGCGCTATGGTCACTGGCACAGTTACAAGGTCACATCGTTTGAAAGACACTATGTCTGTTTTCGCCAGGGAAGTGTATGCCATTATTTTAGCCCTCTATATTTTGCAAAATCATATCAAATCGTCAGTCATATACACAGATTCTTTGAGTTCCTTACATGCTATCTGTAGTATTCGTTGCACAAAAGACCCCATTGTTCATCGTGGAAGGAGCCTAGCAAGCACTATAGCTAACAGGGCTTATCGGTTACTGTTCTGCTGGGTACCCAGCCATGTTGGGATACCCGGAAGCGAAAAGGCCGATCGAGCAGCTGCGACTGCCCTAACAAATGAGACAACGCCTTTCAATATCCCATCAAAAGATCTCAGGCTATGTTTAAAAAGCAGCATTAAAGGGATAGTCGCATCCGGAAGCGTGTTCCGGAACTATTATGGTCATGTTCCCTATCGTTCACGTACACATCGTTCACATCGTACGTCGGCAAATTTTCCCCGCACAAATCCACTTGGTCGACTCAGAAACGATTTTTAAATGTTCCCGCTTCCGGCGCGCACGGCAATCCCCGCAAGGCGCCGACACTGGATGACGTCACCCGGATAAACCAACCATCAGGAGGCGCTCCTTCCCGCCGCAGATTCTATGTGTGTCTGAGCGTGCGGCAGCCCCTTTTTCTTGTTGTCTTGTCGCGTTTGCTTTGAAGTACTTTGAACCACAGCGTGTGGCCTAGGATTTCACGCCGTTGACGTGCGATGTCACAGCCAGGAAACCGGTGCTACGTGCTCGGGTGCAGAAAGACTTATAACGCGAATCCCGAGCTTACATTTCACCGACCTCACAATGGCGAAACGAAACGAAAGTGGGAGGCAGCGATCGCCAGCCACTACTGTGGTGTGGCCAAAGGATTGAATGTTTCACGCGTCTGTTCCTGTCATTTCGCCGACGACGCCTATTTTGATGAAAATCTATTGCAAGTTCGGCTTGTGCTACGGCAGAAACAGAAGCGGCTGAAGATTGACGCCGTGCCTACCACCCCTACCACATTCGATCAGGAACAAGGGCAGGAACCAGTAACGGAGCTAAGTGACAATTTTGCGTGGTCACAGCTATGCGCTGCGATGAAAAATATCAGTTGTCACAGTAAACATCATCGCGAACACCGGGCCTCGCTGCCGATTGTAACGTCACAGTCACACCGGCTACTAATGTACACAAATTATTACAATGATTGCAGCATCCTGACGCAATAGTACGCGTACTCTAGAGAAAAAAGATTGGTGTGTTGTTGCTCTGCTATTTGTCGCCAGTATTATGCAGGAGTAACGTAACACTCCCACATGGCAGCGTTATTCTAATCTTATTGCAGCTAGTGGATGGTTCTGCAGTTCATAGTGTAAGTCTGATGGCAGCATTCAGGGATGTGAAAGCATCGCAATCTGTGTTTGGCTACGTCCGAGACACTTGCATCAGTATTCTACTGCAGCCTTGTTGCTAATTTCTGGCTCTATTTCAGGCGGCAGCAAGCACGTCAACGGAATCAACTGGATTTGGTATGTTTTGTCAAGCCACGAAAATATTGCAATTCTTTTTGCACGTCCCACAAAAAACGGATATGTACGAGCCCTAAAAATTGTAGAGTTCTGTGAAAGGAATCTTGTGTGATGCGGCTGCCAGCGTTTATAATGTAAGGTCGACAGGAAAATAACTGTGCCAGTCAAGCAGGGACCGCAAAGGGGAAGATTTATTTGCATAGTCATTTTTATATTTGTTATTGTACCTGCTAGGCCCTCAACATATTCTTTTGAGTGTTAACACTCAAGGCCATATTTCAGATGTGGAGGTCATGGCTGAAGCAAGTGCTGGGGACCCACTTCACGGCGCATCTCACAAGGGGGTTGTCATCCCCTGATTCCAGGAAGAGGAAAACAATGGACACAGACTTGCATAGCGTATTAGTACACCAGATATGGATCTGCCGACGTGAACCCTCCTAACATCCCTGTGGCAGCGTACCTGTAACCGCTCAGACTTCACACCACATTAATGTAGAACCACAACACAATATAATAAAATAGCTTAGGTTTATTTGCCTCCCATACATAATGGGAGGCAAATAAACCTATGCTATTTCGTTATTCCCTCTCCGTCATACTCCACTGTACAATAAATCGATACAATTATAATCGATACAATTATATCGATACAATTCTTTATTCCCGTCACTACACCGCATTGATTTGATTTATTTGATGCGCATTTGATGCCAAAGCTAATACTGCCACGTGTAGTAGTTTTTGCTGTACAGATGGGTAGACAGTCTGTTGACTGCAATTGGAGATACAGAGTGACCAGACAAAACATCCCCCACACTGCAATGACGAAAAGACGAAAATTGCTGCAAGACGAAAATTTTGCTGACATAGGCACACTTGGTCTAAATGAGCCCTTGGTCATCCCCCTTGCCTCCTATCAGAGGTTTAGGAGGATACTATTGGTGTATGGTGTACGGATAAACCTATCCGTACACCAGACACCTATAGTATCCTCCAAAACCTCTGATGGGAGGCAAGGGGGATGACCAAGGGCTCATTTACACAAAGTATGCCTATGTCAGCAAAATTTTTGTCTTGCCACTACATGTCTCCAATTCCAGCCATCAGTATGCACCAGCTTGTCTCTCTTGTCAAGACACCCTTGCTTCGATGGTCCTAACGCTGATAGCCTTGATAGGACGTAGATGGGAACTCCCTCCTGATGGCTCGGACAACGCATCCAGGAACCTGTCGTCTGTTCCTTGGACCAAGGTATCCCCAGACCCATCTCGTGAATGACGAGTATGCCGTGAACCTCAGGCAGCTGGAAAAGACAAATCCACATGACATTTGTTTTTGTTTAGCATTATATCTTGTGGGCATTTGCATACCTGCCAAATCTCCCACAGTGTTGGGAAGACAATGGCCAGAACAGAAGAGCAGACACTATCCCAACCTTGGAGTTCAACGCCTGTGCATTCCTTTCTTAGTTCCGGGGTCTCCCGCATTTTGAATGTGGAAGGTTGGCAGGTGTGCAACATAGTACAACAGAAAAATGGTCCGCCTCTTTCAGGATGAACCCGATTCCAACAGCTAACTCCCTCCCTAAGCAGCTTCCCTCCAATTCCGGCAAAATCCAATTTCTCCCAAAATATATTACTCTTACATTCTTCAGTAACATGCTCCCCCCCCCCTTTATTGGCACCTCAAATGCTTCTGTTTTCAGACTTGTAAGACTATCCTTCAGAATTCCCACTGGATATCTGTCAATCAGGGTTTTGTGTTGCCAATCAGGCCATGGCTAACTGGTATAATTGAGAGCATGTCGAGACTAGCTGAGGCGACTGTGTTGCTTCACTTTTCCTAATGGAATTGTTGGACCAGGATTCTGGGTCGTTCCACGGCTGTCGGCCACCCTTATGATTTATAGGGGACAAACTTGTGTAGGCCAAAACGCTGCTGAGAATAGCCGCCCTTTTGTATACAACCCCTGTCCACTTTAGGTTCGACAATTTGCGTAACCAACAACACCCGACTAGCACCCGAGTTTACCCTTCCGAATCTTGATGGGAGGTCATTTAAACCGAAAAAATCATTACGGTCACAATTAATCACAGCAAACGGAAGAGCACTGCAGCAGGCTTACCTGTGGTCCTGGGGATTGAGTCGCCTAAAATGTTGATCATAGCGGCAGAATTGAGGCGCGTACACCACTAGAAGCTCCCTACGGAGGCAGATGTCCTTGAGTAATGGGTGTTGTGTTATGCACTGCACGGCGGCACTGTTGCACATTTCTACCACCCTGGCAACAAAATGGCAACACAGGCGCTCGTCGGGCTCCTGTGGGTCGCAGACTCCACACAGACACCTGCCGACAACAATTTCAACATTCTAAACTGTTTCGCACATCCGACGGCAACCATGCAAAAAGATACGTCACCTGAAAATGTCATCCCGCGGGTTAGCCGCAGCCACATCTCGTGCATGGTCGGCGGGTTCCAGAGGCATTAGGTCCGTAGAGTATGGGTCATCATCCAGCATTAACTCGTCGCCGCTACCGCTTACATGTTCGTCAGAATCTCCCCCAGACAGAGAAACATCACTCTCGTTTTCAGACTCTATGTTTGCTACCTTCGCCTTCGCTTCGCGATCGCCAAACAGGCGCGCGGCTCGCATTTACCCAGGGCGCGCGCTGATTGGCCTTATCCGGGTGACGTTTGCTCCCGCTTTTAGAGAGCGAGGGCGCAAGGATTCCGGTTTCCTTTTCATCGGATTGCGCGAAAAGTACGCCGCGGATCGAAATGGTATTTTCGGGCCCATTTCAGTGGTCGGCAAGGAATTAGAATTCGGATTAGTTTCGAAATTGACCTCGGAGAATGCGACTGTCCCTTTAACAGACACTGGCAAAGGTTTTGGGACCAACAGACAAGCAACAAATTACATACTATAAAAACCATGATAGGCCCTCCTCCATCTGCATCCAATAGACTGAATGAGGTGCTATCTTGTCGTCTCCGCTTGGGACACACATACTTAACACATAGATATCTCTTACGGGAAGAAGACCCTCCTGAATGCAGTCCCTGTGGGGAGCAACTCTCAATCCTCCATATCTTTATTGTATGCCCACCATATCAGCACCTTCGTGAACGTCATTTTGTTTTATTCTATAGAAACTTCTTACCACTCCACCCAGCGCTTTTGCTGGGAGATGAAAGTTTCATACCCTTTGAAAATATCTATGTTTTTTAGAGATACCGGGTTTTTAAAGGATCTGTGATTTTAATTACTAACCCAGCACTCAACACCGTTTTAGTAAATACACAAATTTTACCCAGATAAAACTTACACTAGTATTTGGCGCATTATGGCCTTAGTAGCTAATGCGCCAGAAAAACCCAAATCAAACCAATCAAACGGTCAAACCACGAACGCCACGGTCTACTAGATCATCTTTCGTTGAGGCACGGCACCAGTCTGAGAGAGTGAAACACAGTAGAGAGAAACACGGCGCCAGTCTGTCATATGACTGTCATATGACTGTCATATGGGGCTGCTGTGAGAAATTATATGAGAAAGATCTTAGATCTCTTAGATTAAAGATCTCTTACAGATCTTAGAAGCCGGGAGAGATCTTACAGAGCTCTCCATCTCTTTTCACAAAAAACACCCTTGAAATTTCTCTGAAGATGCACAATCAGAAGTTCATTTAAAGGATTTTGTGAGAGAAAATATGTTCTCTATAAGAATGTCTGTAGGAATCCCCATCCTCTGTGAAAATTCCTAAAAGAAAGCTCTAATCTTGTAAGAAAGTTTGTAGGATTTTTCAATAGGGAAGGCGCCCTTCTCCAATATGTGAAGGACCGGCTCCCCTTTACCTTCCTCCACCGCGTACGCGGATTTGAAGGGTGACAGCAGTATAACCCACGCGCTAGAAGCCGTCGTAGAGATTGCAGTACTATACAACCCATTTTTTTACAACCCGCTCCTAGAGTCGAAAGGACCGAAATATTTTCGTAATGGTGACGGACATAAGCCTCATCAACTCGCAGTGCATCTGCTTCGAGGAATTTAGCGTTACAGAACAGATACCCCTTTCTATCGGACATTGGGTTTCTCACTTGACCTGTCACTTCCCTAGTCATTAGAGATTATTTCCACGAACACCTTCCCTGGAATGAAACCACCGATCCGAGTTCCAATTACAAGATAGAGACGACACCCTTATTAGCACAAGCAAAGATAATGTAGGTACCAGCATGCTTGGAAAGTCGCAGCAGCTCTTCCTCAGTACGTACTGTTGGGCAGTTTCCAAGGATATCTGCCACCAACGGCTTTATTTGTACAGCCTGACTCGCGAAAGGTAAATGTCCTCTGCGGGAATACAAGTACTTCTGCCATGTCAGACACAGGATTGTTCATCTCTGCATTGTTCATTATTTGCAGATGTGGCTTGATCATTTTAACAAATGAATAAAAGTGCGGGGCTGCAGTGGTTGCATAGTCCGGAATAACCTCCTAATAAACACTGGGGAGTGAGGCTAAGATCGCTCCATGAAGGGAGTGCACATAGCACTCCACATTATATACGGCCACGGAAATCCTTGCAACGCCATCTCAGTTCGCGAGGGTAACCGAGCAACAGTTGGCTCTCTTTTGACTCCCTTTTTTCTCAGAGTGTACCTTCGTTCATTCTTTTAGCTAAGCCAAGGGAAACTCCATAAGCCGCCTGACTGTTCAAAATCCTGAAAATCCCATAAGAAATATGAGGGGTGTTCAAGTCAACCCTGGACTTTTCATGCGGACAGGCATTTTTCAACGTAATCTCCAGCTGCACTAAAGCACTTGTCCCAGCGTTTCACGTCGGCTTGGATGCAGACAGCGTAGAAATCCTTACCGGCGCGTAGCAGCCATGGTCGGACCGCATTCTTGACCTCGAAGTGGCGGCCCCCAAGGAACGCCTTCAGTGCCCCGAAGAGATGGAAATAGCTGGGTGCGAGGTCTGGACTGTAAGGGGGATGTGGTAGCAACTACCAGCAAGTTCCTATAAGGCGTGCGTCGTGAGATGCGCGGTATGCTGGCGTGCATTGTCCTGTAGGAGGAGGACTTCTTCGATGATGAGACCTGGCCGCTTTTGCTTCAGTACCTTAGGCACATCCCTGAGTACCTGGCAGCAACATGCACTATTGATGGTGGTACCACTGGGCATAAAATCAACATCAACAACGCCAGCCTTGTCCCAGGAAACCGTGGCGCTCCACAAGTTGGATGTTCTCAGTAACTCTGACACTCCGCCCCGGCCTGGATCGTCCTGCAGTGATGTACGGCCGTCTCGGAACCGTTTGCACCACTCAAACGCTGTGCTGTATAGTGGCCATACTGAGCCTGAAGTCTTCTGTGAATTTCATATGACTTTACGCCTTCATTCACGAGAAACTTGACAATTCGCTGTACGATGTGCAGGCTCACCTCGTTGTCGGCCATATTGTCCGGCACAGGTCTTCTGTTTTGTACAAGCTTTGGACCACCACGTGATGAACACAGAGGCCTGTCGGGTGTGAAAATGACGAAAAAGAAGTAGCGCGAGCCATTTGTACACTCAGGAGACAGAAAGTCCCGATTTGACTTGAATACCCCTCGTATGAAATGAGTTTTTTTTTTTTATATACCGTGTTAGCGCCGCAAAGCACCTGTGGCTATGAGCGGCGTACAGATAGACAGGTGGAGAGAGGACAGCAGGAATTAGTTGGGGACCTGAGGGGGACATGAAAGTCTCGTTTATATTTGATCCACCCTCTTAATCAGTAGCGCACGGTTAGTAGAAGGCCATCATGTGAGCTCGAGATTTACGATGTTAATCGAAATTTTAATACGGGATCGAATTTGTTTCCGGCGTCATCGAGCATGATGAGTACTTGAGGCCTTCACATGTGGGCAGAGCAACGTTGTATATGCCGCAACTCCCCACCGTTCAAACTGATCATTGCGTCTAGCTACTTTCAGAGTTGAACTACAGAATGCGAGCAAATATAACCAAAATGCGTCAACCTTACTTTTATGCCAGTCTCAGTTTCGGTGACGACAGTACCCACTTGAATTGCGAAAGGGATCAAGAAGCCCAAGACGAGCAGCCCCAACACGTCTGCGCATGGACTTGCTCGATCCATGGGAAGCCTTGGTTGAGGAAACTGCTTCGTTGCAACCTTGTAGAAAATGTTCTTTCACAATTTCGTCTAACGATATTCAGCAAGAAAAAAGAAAAAGACATTACCGTAGGAATTTTCTTGGGATCCACCGCCTTCTTCTGTGCGATCCAGCCAATATGTGAACGTTCCAGTTTCATTTGTAACGAAGCAATCTTGACTGCAATAAGCGGTGCCATAATTTGTAGGCATGTACGCAAATCACCTGGTGTAGCATTTATTTCAAAACAAAATGTGACTAAGCTATGGTCACGCTTTCATGAATGTAAAAATTGATAATGCTGTGGGAAAAGTTACTAAATGCAACTTATGGTATGCTACAGTTACAGCGAGGACTTCATTGAGGGACCGTTTAGGTTGCATAAATGTGTTTGCTACGCTTCAGATCAGATAGGTAAGGTCCAACCACGCAATGTTCATCAGAAGATCAAAAGCTACATAAGGATGTTGATGACAAAACAGTTTTACTTAGTACTTCGTTTACAGTACTTAGAAACCAGGCTTGGTAGATCTATGCAACCTATTTAATGTTGATCTAGTACGTACATTTCACAAGGAATGTTTCTTTCGAAGACAGAACATAGGTACATCGTTGATTCGGTGATATGAACGCACGCATGCACAGTTTAAACATTGTTCAAGAATGCTATATTTTCATTCAGTGGTACAACTAGCTCAATTCCATTAGTTTCTATGTAGATGCAAAAATTACACATTCTTGAATTAATGATAGCAAGTCAATCGCTTGTAATTAATCGATTGACGACACAGCGTCCGCTTTTACACGAATACGACACAAGTAATCACATTCGTATTCGCTTACCGCACCTCCTCACACGAATACTCTCTAGCGAGTTGTTCAGCATACCTTGGTGGGAGAGGATTCACTGCCATAACTGGATACGATGTGCTTAAATTGCGGTCATGTGACCACGGCTAGTGCAGCATTGACTTAAGGTTAGGATCAGCGCCATTACTATATACAATGGATAGTTCGCGGAGCTCTCAACTAATTTCATGGCGCAAATGGGCCTAGATACCTTGCTATAAGAGTGAATCTCAGTGAAGGGGGTGGGGAAGCGGCCCAGCCCCAATTCTAGCGGACTCCATGAGCGCTATGTGCAGCTCACGGAGACAGGGAAAAGCACGAAACACGCGAAACCGAGGACACCAACAACGTGGACATGGACGGCCTTTGTCATCGATCGCTTCCATGGACCAAAGCGGTTTATCTGGCCAGTAGATCAGCGCCCAGCCCAATCAGCTCCATCGCTTCCAAGCACGCGGCCCTCCCTTTTGAACTTCTTCTGGCACTAGAGGCGGCCTTGTTTCGTTTCATAGTAATATGAGATGATGAACAACTACACGCAAGGCTATGCACACGCACGTCTCCATTGCTTCCTTGGCGAGGTAGTAGTCTCGGACCAGCGCTGGGCTCGCCACATTAAGTACCTTGAACCAAAGTGCAGCGATGGCTCCCTGCGATTTAACATAGTTCTGGCTCAGCATGTGGCTGTGATCAGCGCTCCCTGCTCGCCATTAACGAGGCGTTGGTGAGGGCGACCGTGCTTTACAGCCTCCCCATCACGATCATAACAACCTCATTAAATAACCCTCGGACACTGCTTCCCGAAGCTTTCGTCACTGCCCTGAGTTCCCGGAATGGCTGGAAAACGGCAAGTCCAGGCTGAAGCTGGTAAACTCCCGGTTGAGGTTATACGTGAATGTGAAACGGCAAGGCGCTTCCTACGTTTGCGTGCTGCTCAGAAAAAGGTCAATACCGTCCTAAAGCCACTTTATTGAGTAGCGCAGACGTCATGCCAGAATCTCGCAGGCTCCGTAGCTAAGAACGTAACACAGCCGGAAGCCCCCTGGCTCTGCCAGAACCGCCGACCCTCGTAAGCTTTCCGAACCTTCTGGAAAGAAGAGGTCAGGTTCCGCCTGAAGTCCTTCGAACCATTTTTAGTCTCTGGTATACAAGAAGTTTTCTACGTCTACAGCAGCATACACAGATGCCCCATCCAGCAATAAAGTGCCTCGGCATACGCAATCCCATTCGAAGGCGTCGAAGGACTACGCCTTTCGCATCCAACCTCATCAACAGCTGCGGAACTCTGTGCCATCCTTTTCTTTCTGCAGAACGTCGTTGATTTTATCCCACGGGAATTTGCAGCCTTCACTGACTCAAAATCTGCGCTGCAAGCTATTGAAAATCCTAGCATACACTCTAAAAAATAAAACTCCTTTTTAGGTGTAATTGGGGTGTATTTGGGGTGTGTCAATTGCTTTACTCCCTTATTAAACCCTCCAGAAAGAGAATACACCCTGCTTTTGGTCTGAAATGGGTGTAAAATAAGTATGTCCCTCTCTGCAGGGTAATATTTCGAGATTTGGTGTGAAAAAGGTGTAGTGGCCTCAAATTTCTAATGCTTTGCTACGACAGGTCTGGCAACAGTGTGCTGTTTACTCTGTTCTCCAGCTATGGCGGTTGGAGTTAGTTGTGGTAGTTTTCGTGTTCTTTGTGGAGGTCGTTTGGTGAACTACAGGTCATTTGACCATCTGAGTTTAGTATGACACTGCAAGTATTATGGTTCCGGGTCTCGAACGGATGCAAGCAACAGATGCGCCATGCCCATCGGATCGAGTAACTTGTCCGAGCGTATTGCTGCAGCGTGCTGTTTGGTAAGTGTTGTCGGTGTATTTTGTTTTGTCTGGTTGATTGAGGTGCCTTTGAAGCGGGTATTTTGAGATTATGTTTGAACCTTAAGTGAAATGCACGGATGAGATCAGAGAACAGTGCGCGTCGCGTTGTAACGGTCACATGTGGTCGTTAGGCAAAGTCAAGGGGTATACGTAAGAAACGAAGCTGGTGCAATTTGTGGTAGCAAGTAAAGCAGCTGGCAAGAGTCAAAACTCAAGAGGCAAGAGGTAGCGGGCAATGAAACCACGAGGCTACAACCCCATGATTTCCGGTCAGGTGTGCTGAGTCAATGGCTGTGCGCGTCTTCTGAACAAGGCCCTGGCAAGTTTGTGTGTTGGCGATGTCAGAATGGTGTAATGGGTAATACACTTGACCAGAAATCAGAGAGGTATGGGTTCGGGTCTCGCGACACTTCGCTGACCCTTTACAGATTGCAGCTTTGTAGGGACATTGGTCTTTTAACTACACTATGATTGTGTGCTTCTTAATTTCGACGTTATTTTAGTGTAATCATCTGCTTTTTCACTAGTCACAATATTACCGTGGTTTTGGCGTATTATAGATTGAGTTCCTTTTGCGCCAATGAAATTCAATCATCATCATCATTTATCGATTGTCTTACTTTCTAGCTTGAGCTGCTTGCATGTTGACGAGGGCTGCGTTTGTGTATACTCTTAATTCTTCTCTAGCCTCAGCCATCTGCGTCACTGTCATGTAATTTGTAGTTCCCCCTTAATTTGATTAAAGGTCAGCTATGCCGATATCCCAAATAGTCTAAACGGCTGTGATATTCTGAAAGCCCACATCCAGCTCTCCCAAAAATGCACCTTCATTCTCTCAGTTCGGTACAGTACCATGTCAAAAAAATAGATAATTCATTCCGAAATACACATGGGCGCAGCCATTTTTATGACGTAGATGCACCCGAACGGGCATTGTGACGTGTACGCGCCTTCGTACTTGTCAGTGGATTTCAGCTACGGCTTCTCGCGGCTTCACCACGGAGTAGAAGTAAGGAGGCCGAACTCTGCCAGAAAGTTTCGTACATAATTCACCGAATATTTGTGGCCGCGTGGCGGCGCTCGTGAACTGCCGGAGGCTGGGTCGGAGGCCTCTCCTGGAGTTATGCCTTAGAAATGCGCTTCGTGCGAACTTATATTACATGTCAAATACTGGGATTAAAACTGGGTTTGATAAATAAACACGTTCACTGGAGGGAGTATCAACTGTCATTCGTCAATTATGCGCCTACAGTATGATTCGGGGAAGCAAGCAACGCTTTCGTTTCGAAGCTTGGTGGGAAAGCCTTCTTGACGGTACTAGCAGTGATGAGGGGAAGCCACCTCCAAGGGATACCGACAGCGAAAGCAAAGTTTTCGCAAAGATGAACGCGAACGCCGAAAAATGATCTTCCCGATTGCTTGTCTTTATTTTAGTGCCGTCGAAGCTTCTAGCATGAGACTGTCAGTTTAAACGCAGCAGAAGCACTTCGCGAAGAACTTGGAAGCGATATTTTTTATATGCTTTCCAGTGACATCTAAGAAGTATACTGACTGACTTTAATCCTTCAAAGGGCAATGTCTTCTGTGACAAAAGACTACAAACGAATGAAGTTGTCTTTTGAGTCTGGTTTAACTCTATACCTTTTGTTATCATGATAATCTAAATTGGAATGTTGTGGTGTGAAGCCAACTTCAAGGATATGACGGCGCTGTTGTTTTGCTGATTGCACATCTCCACTGCAATTCAGAGAAAGCGAAAGTCGCCAGTGTTTAGCGCGCCGTGTCTGCTGCCCAGCAGACGCGTGATTTTGTGTAAATTATGAGCAAAAACTGCTTCATACCTTTAAGAGTTAGTTCACATCAGGTCAGCTGTTGAACCTGCTAACATTTCTCGAGAACATAATAATGAAGAGACTAAGTGGGAGGATGCATGAGGATATGCTCTTTTGCATTGTTGACGACATGGAACAGACTCTTGTGCCAGCTCTTGGCTGTGAACACAAGGATGACCTAACAAGATCTGTCATATCTTATTACATGAGGATGCACATCGAATGTAATATGGAAAACGGACGACACGGAGACAAGGCAAGGAAGACAAAACTGCAGCAAAAGCAATCAAAGTTACAATCACAGAGTGCGACTGGGAACTGATAAGGTCTGCGATGAAAGAAAAAGCAAAAGTCAGAGACTGAGTGATCGACTGCACTGTCTTTCCCCCTTTATTGAATCACGGGCACACTATACGACTGCGTTTGATGTGACAGGCAAATGCTAACGATCTATGAAAACAGATGGAAATGAAACGCAAAAACGTATCCGTACCTGTGTTCATGAGTCATTTCTGTACGAAGTATGGTGGGTATGTCTGTAAAAGGAGCCTGAGAACAACCTTCCATCACGGGTATTTCTCAATCGACATTTTGCATGTAAAGGCGCCGGTAGAGCTGTGGCTTAACATCTGCTGCGGATAACAGTAATGCTGTAACACTACATTAAAAGAAAGCAAGCGACCAACATAAGAAAACCTGCCGTTGTACACAGCCGTTCAACAGCCGGGCTCCCTTGGCTGTTCTACACTACACTCTACACACCTCTGCGAGTCCCGTAACGGCTGCTTTCCCACATGGCGCACAGAAAATGGTATTGCGAGTTTAAAAAAATGCATCTCGAGACAAAAGGCGTATATTGAAAATTGCATGGGCACAAGATGAAAGTGTTTCTTCATCAAGCTATCCTTGAGCTCTTGTTTCGAAGGTTGTTTTCGTAACCGGAATAAATAGCGCTAACCAAGGCGTAACTACGGGAGGAGCCGCGATGCCAGCCTCCGTCAGTTCGCGAGCGCCGCCACACGGCCACAAATATTCGATGAATTAGGTACGAAACTCTCCTAACAGCGCTCGGGGAGAGATCGGCCTCCTTACTTCTACTCCGTGGGCTTCACGTATCTGTGCTTGAAGATGGCGGACAGCCGGGTTTCACCGTTCCGCGATAAGTAAACAGTGCAGCAGCTGCAGTGCAGCAGTCATTCGCGAACCAACCTCTGTGCGATGGAATTCGTCGTTTGTGTTTTGTGAGCACGTACAATTTGTATCAAGTCGCGTCTGCGTTAGCCCCTTTACAGCACTTGCCCATTGTAGAAACTGACGTTTCGACAGCCGTGTTAGCAAGAAAATGCCGACAGCGTTTTATTCCTGCAGGAAAAAATTGTGCTATGTATTTGAGAAACTGCATACTGCTATGGCACAAGTTTTACGTACGATTTATCAATGAGCAACAGCGTCGACGATGGTATGTAACGATGAGAGACGTAAAACGAAATACAAATCACATTTTAAACTTTTTGTGGGATTCTGTGCATTTTCCAGAAGCTTTCTTTGAATCACACACTCCCATGTCACGCTGCGTTGTGTGGCACGCTACAAACTACTGCATTTCATGTCTTACATCTGGATATTGTTTGTAATGAGCACCGTGGCACAAAAACATGCACACGAAAGCTCCAGTAGCCATGTGGTTGCACACTATGCAGACGCAAAAGAAGTACCAGAGCACATATTGCCACTTAGAAATGGTGTTTGTAGAAATGTGGTGTCTGAGGAGTTAGGGCATAGCATAGACACCAGAAATCAGGTGCACCTTATCCTTCTGTAGAGTGCTCTTTCAATTCACAACTCAGCCCATGGGGTGTAAAAGTGTTAGAGGCAATTATGTGACTTGTCGTCCTGGGTGACATCACTGGCCAGCCTCG
Source organism: Ornithodoros turicata (assembly GCF_037126465.1). Taxonomy (NCBI): domain Eukaryota; kingdom Metazoa; phylum Arthropoda; class Arachnida; order Ixodida; family Argasidae; genus Ornithodoros; species Ornithodoros turicata. The sequence continues at coordinate 49,802,350 of NC_088203.1, read as the reverse complement.
GAATTTATTCCGTGCTCAGAAATTATTGTACAAATCACTTTGTATGTAGGACATGATAAGCAATATGTAAGGTGCAACCTTGTCTGCAGCATTTTCAGTTTTTACAGTCTTTACAGTTAGAGACACGTTACCAAACCATTTGCATACGGCACTTTTACAGGGGCCGTGTACCTTGAGTTTTGAATTTATAAAATTTATAAAAATATAAGTATACAATATGTAATATGAAATTTATATAAAACAAAAATAACATTTATAAAAAGAATTTATAAAGATAAATAAAAAGGCTTCATGGAAGCAATCCGTCAGCATACCCATTGTACATGAAGCACAATTATATATGCTTGGACATCATCTAATTAATCTTCTGAACCATATGTGTGGCTGCATATGAATTTTTTTTTATACGCATGCTCTACCTTCCTATTCCTACATGCGCACACGAATAACAGCGAACATATGTGAAGTGGCAAAAAGCAATGCTAGACTCTACCATCATTGTGCCCCTTTAACTTTTCCACATTTATGCTGGTAAACAAGGAATATCTCACTAGAAAAGAAGACATTTGTGCATTGTTTGGCAAGCAAATATATTTATGTACATTTTCCATCAATCAACAATGTTGTGACCTGAAGCAAATATTAATGTCAACAAGGAAAGTACTTACAAATTATTCCTATGTGCTCAAATGTAGACATGACAATTATGTTTTTGTACCTCAGCACAGTACAGTTTCGAAATTAACAAACCGCACAGCATCAGCAATCTCAAGAAGGGAATCACATAAAGCTCCAATAATAGACTGTGCAAACAAAGCTAAAAAAAAAAAGTACTTCAAGAATATGGAATACTTCATGGAATATACACATATATGCTGCTAAGCAAATGACAATTTAACCAATAGAATAACAGACAAGAAAAAGGGGTTATATATCTCCCCCTCTCCTCATTCTATTTCACAGGCAGCCTTTGTATCATTCTGAGTGTGCCCGTGCGTTCCCTTTGAGATAACGTATCTCGGACAGAAGCAAATCCAACAGCAGACTGCTTACACATGCAACTGTCTTGGATTTCTCTAACCACTTGTTATTTAACCGCTGCGTTGAGCTGTGTGTTCTGGAAATTTAGGCAGCATCCAGAGTCCCTGCAATGTGTTGCCATGTTTCTCGAGGGCATCAAAAGTCCGTCCTTGGCTGCCTGTGTTTCACTATGGCTCTCAGATACAAACTACCCCATTTCAACACAGTAGAAAACACAGATTTGTAAGTAGCATCTGTTGATTGCACTGTACATATCCCCCATATAAAGGATCATAGTGAATACTACATCTTGTGCGATAATGTCAGGAACACAAAAAAGCTAGATTTGAAACCACTCTTACGTCTTAGTAGTAGTATTTGTGTGAAGCTACGCAATTCCTGTCCTGCAAATAATTTAAACCATATGTTTCATCTGCCAGCGTGATGATGCCCTGAAAAGCAATTCACACTTGGCGGGAACTACCGGTTCTGAAACCTATCCCTGACATGTGTAGCCATCAGGGAGGAAACCCAAGGGCTGCGGTGGAAAAGCCAAACACACACGGGCTATGTTCTCACTGTGTATCAGCTGCTCTGGCTGCTAAGAAGAACATGTTCCAAGTTAATATAACATGGGTTGACATGATACGCCGGCGAAAGCTAACCAATAAAATTAGTAGTTAAATGTACAATACGTAAACGCTTGCCATAACATGCAATTTCCTTCCTGCATTCATGCGCTACCATTCAACCCACATAAACAGTGTACTCAATTTTTTTATAGCATTACACGTCGTTTCACAGAACTTGAACAAGATTATATAGCACACGATAAAAGTAGAGTGAACATAATGTGCAGAAAAAATGGCTAGGAAGCAAGCGAGCTGGTGAAGATGATGCGTATGTAAAACCCCGAGACTAGGGAACACAAAGGGACGTGTTTGTGTCTGTCCCTTCGTGTTCCCTAGTCTTGGGGTTTTACATCATGCATAATGTGCAGCTTTCCATTCACGCTTAATGGCCATAGCAGTAATGCATGAAGGCCACTGCTAAGTTGTGTTAAGAAACACTACTTTATGTTTGCCATCTCTAAATGAAACGTACCTGACCTGATCCAAATTAACCGTTCTGAGTCTGGGACACACAAAGAGAAAAACGCAACACACACCACAACATTAACAGATAGGCAAATGAGCTGTGGCGAGCTCCACCTTGGGACAAAGTCAACAAGTAATTCACCAAAAGTCAATGAGCGCCTGAAATGTAACATCTCTGACTGGTAGCAGGACGGTCCACGTTCAATTCCTGGTGCTAGCACTGACTGGCTTTTTCATGAATTATTTGTTGAAGTTTCGATGTGCTTGACAACCATTCGTCAACCATTGTATCCTCATGAGGTGATGAGGGTTTGTCATCTCAAAGAGACTCCCTTTCTGGCATGTGTCCTTATGGATGCTCATCACTGCAGAAAAAAAAAGGAAAAAAGAAAAAGCATTTAATGACAAGAAATGGATATTGGTATTTACTGTATAATGATTGTGCACAACAGAAAGAAGACATTTGCACAGAAGCCCGTGCTTCTTCAGGTCTAACATCAAGTTACAAAATTCCAGAATATATGACATGTTGTAAGGTAGAGAATAAGTAGAGTTGTAGGGGAAGTTGTACCCCTTTTTATTTTATTATATATGACTCCATAATTATTTTTATGTCTGTACCAACCCTCGCTCTCTACATTACAACATGTTTTATATATTCTGGGATTTTGTAACTTCATGTTAGACATTAACAAGAGCAGCCTTGTGCACAAAAGTCTCGTCTCATTAAAATTTAGATGCTCTCAACTGTCTTCTTTCTGTTGTGAATCTCTATTACAGCATACCTGCACATTGCTGTTCTGCGTACTGTGACTTTGCAGTAAGAGTATGAACTTTGGGTAAAAAGACTACACAACGCCGCTCAGGTATTTTTGCCTATCGAACAGTATGTATGTATGCAGTATGCACACAGTATTTGTGCACCGGACCCACTAAAAATGTAGTGAATGTGGCATTGCCCACTGTAATGCACCAAGTTGAACACAATTATTGTAGAATCCAGGTATTTTAGCTTACATGTCAAGCCAGTACCACATCCAGTGCGAAGTTGTGACAAATAAATAGTTTCCATTTTTCTTAGCTCTCAGAACACAGACAGTGAATTAATAAGAGTAGACAATGTTAACGTGAATTCTGGGATATTCTTCAATTAAAGATTCACAGATAGTAAAGGCACCTTCCTCAATGGACGTTGATGACACTGAAAATTCTAAAACGTTATCAGAGGCGACATCAGCTTCGGTGTGTCAAAGGATTGTATGTCCAACAGTAATCCAGTTAACAGTAACAAAAATGTGCAAAAGACAAATTAACTGAACTAATGTAACGTACCTTCTATATCAGACAGTGAAGCTTGTAACACCCCGTCCACAGGAACCAGTGTCCAGACAGCAAAAGTGCTTGAACTGGGAGATAGCAGCTAATCGGAATGGCGACCTTTGTTTTCCACCCTGAAAGCACAGGTTGTAACTTTGAGGGCAGATTTAAAAGTGGTGTCAAGATGTCTGCATGCGAGCGCACATGAAAAGTTGAACATAGGTGAATACTCAAATTATAACATCACATTGTCATACCTATTGGTTGAGGTGGACTGCAACTAACGTGTCAGCAATTTCTTCATGCACCAGATGCAAGCCAGACCATGCTTCATTTCCGCCTTCAGCGTGCACCTGTGATTATCAATACTATTGTGCTGTTAATCGTGGTTATATCAGAGTAAGCGCAGTAGGACAGCTGCACAATCGATTCATTAAGCTTGCTATTTTTTATATCTGAACCTCGACTTACCTTTTTTGCTCTCGTTTTTTGCCCTCGTTTTTTGCCTTGGTCCTCCGCGACACGTTCAAAACGTTGTGCGTCGGGCACCTGAGATTTTCATCAGACGATTTCGTACCGAGATTCCAAAGTGCCTCTGGAGTCGCGCGTAACCTATGATAACATTCATGGACGAAATCCTTGCAGTGGAAGTTAGCAGGCACCACTGTCAGCCAAGAGCTTCGCACTGCTTGGTCCTTTGGCAGCTCATAATAGGTAACACTTGAATTCTCCGATGAATTGTTCTAACAGCGTAGCACCATCGCATCTTCGACAACTTCGCCGTGGCATATCACGTATCATATCGCTCCAGCCCGTAAAAGGCAAGATCAGAACAAGGAAGTGCACTTTCCAAGCGACGCCGTGCCAAAAGAAAAATATTCACATGCTTCGTTTCCGGCTTAGCAACAACATAACAGCTGCTCGCTTATGTATGATGCACAGAGGACGAAACGAAAGAAGCCAAGCGGCTAAGCCAAGAGTCCATGCCAAGCCAAAGACAGATAAACCGAGAGCAGTGACGTCGGTGCGCCCGTGCGCAGGGTTTGCCGACGGTCTGACGGCCGGGCGTGGGAACGAAAAAAACTGTTTTCTAAAAAACTACGAACAGTTGGAGCAAGATATTTCGCACACATATTCAGTGTTCGCTAATGAACACACAGCGCGAGTACTGCTCAGTTCTGCGGCACTTCAAAATCGGCATATCTGACCTTTTAAGGCATTTCACAGTTTTCTCTTTCACTACAGAGGAAGGACTTCTTGGCCTCACCGTATCTTGGTCGACATGTTGGTGGACACTTTTATGTTTTGTGTTGTGCGGTGACTATGTAATTATTATTGCAGTGCATGCAGCGTATTATACTAGGTAATCCGAATAAATAATATGGCTGTTATTTCAACCGTTGTGTTTCTGTTGCCCTCGGCATAACACTCTTACTGAAGGGTGTTGTCTTGTTTCGGGGTGTAGACATACACCAAAAAGGGAGTCAGTTAGGGTTCCGCTAGATTACATCCAAAAAGGAGTTTAGAGTGTGCGAGGCTCATCCGCTCCCCTGGTCATGGTCTGATGTGTTAATAGCTTACCACCCCGTGTACGAAACAGGCCACAGGCTGGCTCTCCAGTGGGCTCCAGCCTATTATGTTGTCCTGGGGAATGAGCAGGCCGACAGCGCCACAGAAGCAACTCTCTCGTACCGGAAGCGGACAAGTATTACACTGCTGATAGGAGGATGTCTTTCCATTCTGCGACGCTTCGCGACAACCGACATTCTTCCCCCATCTGTGCTGAGGAGAGTTGGTCCCACACTCGCTTTCCGCATCGCGAAACACTTCTCGTCAAGATTCTGCATTAATTCACCGAATGCACTCGATGTGGCGTTTACAGTTCAGTGGCGCTACCGCTTGAGACGAGTTGACTATCCCTAGTGTTGTCACTGTGGTGCTCTAGGAGACCTGGAGAGTACGACCCACCAATTCAACCCACCGAATCCAATCCACCAACGTTTGCGCTCAATGCTCTTTTCACCTGTCTTGACACCATCGGACTCCGATTCTTATTGTGAAGGGGATCCCCGCATCACCACTTGTAATGGAGTAGAGTATCGCCTCTGGCGATGAAACTCCATTTCATCACCTTAAAATAAAGTTGTTTTTGTTTCAAAAACAATTTTATTTTGAGATCTTGATATGATGAATCGTTGTTTCATCCCCAGGGGCTATATAAGGTGATGAATGTATGGAAGTACGCACTTGTTCCTGGATTTTTGAATATCAGCGCCTTCTCGAACTTCGCGTAAACCCTCTAGCTGAACAGCTGCCTCATCAATGTTTGTTTTGTTTTTTCGTGTTAGCGTCGCGCACCGATTGTGGCTCTGAGTGGGGGAACTGTGCCGACATTCTTGTTTGTAATTAATAATATACCAAGAGAATGACCGCCTGGTCGTATAGCTCTCATGATAAAACGGCACTTATCCTGCTCTCATTTGTTTCGATCAAAAAGGCTGCAGAACGGAATTTGAGAAGTGTATTAAGTAAAAGAAAATCCTGTACAACACCGCGACAACAGCGTAGGAAGATGATGCTTCCGCCTGTGGAGCGTGTTGAAATCGCTCCTCAGTTTGAGAATAATGTGTATGTTATGCCAGGGCGGGCGAACGAGTATGGACACGCTCCTAGAGCATCCGCTCCACAGGGCCATGGAGATAGGCCACCGTCATCGCCTCTCCGTAGCATACCATCATAGCCGCTCGGGACTCATAGGGGGACATCACCTCCTCTACATTGACCCCAACTATGAACACCAATTTCGGCGGAACTCGGCCTCTTGAACCATCCCAAATTTTGCAGCAGCTTCACCGGCACGGTGCTGAGCATCCCATCGTGGAAACCACCCAACCCAACGACGCCCTGCGTTCACGCAACGACCCGACCATTCAACTACGATTGGATTCCTTCGAACCGGCTCATTCGCGCGCCACGTCCTGGTCATATTTCAGCCACAGAAGTAATGGTGCACAAGTTAAGCTGACAAATGATAAAGTAAAGATAAACGGTAGGATGTACTACTGGGACAATGGCAAAGACAGTATGTGTCTCCTTGATTCTAGAGCCCCAAGCGCAGAATGACATAATAAATCCAGTAAAGAACTGATCATGGTATGCTTGAACTCGCAAAGTATTGTCAACAAAGCAACTGAGATAGAAGAGGTGTTATTGTTTTATAATCAGCACGTGGTCGTTATTACTGAAACGTGGCTGAAACCAGAAATACTTGATGAAGATATTTTCCCTCCGACATATAAAGCATACAGACATGATAGACAGTCCAGATGTGGTGGCGTTGCTATCCTTGTTAGAAAGAATATTAATTATGTGCTTTTAGATTGTATTGATAATCATGAAAGCTTATGTTGCAAGATTAACTTTTGGGGACACAGCTTGATTTTGATGGGTGTGTACAGGCCACCATCTGCAAGACCTGAATTTTTACAAGATCTATATGACTATATAGGTAATTTTCGACAAAACAAAGTTGTGATTGCTGGCGACTTTAATTTAGGGAATATAGACTGGGTAGCACAAAAACCAACTGAGGGGAACGTGAAAAGTTCTGAACTTCTTTTGGATATGATGTTCGCTTATGACTTAAGTCAAGTTGTGCGGGAACCTACGCGAGTTACTAACACAAGTTCATCTATTCTGGACTTGGTTTTTTGCAGTAATAGCATTAGGAATTGTTCAGTAAGTGTTAATCAAGGTATATCTGATCATAGGCTGGTTTGTTGGACGTACCGATTCCAGCAGCTAACAAAGTCAAAACCTAATAAATACATTACTGTCATGGATTATGATAACGGTAATGACACAGCTATTGCACAGTATCTAAATGACTCATTTGAAACTTTCACGGATACTGATGTAAATGCACTGTGGAATAAATTTAAAACCTCTTGTAGGTATTGCCTGGAAACATTTGTACCTAACAAAAAGAAAAAGGTGGGTCGAAATAACCCCTGGGTAAATCGAGAAATAATTCACCTAAAGCGCAAGATAAAGAGGTTACGGCGACGCCCAAATTATGATAGGCACGTGATTACAGAGCTTAAAACAACTTTGCGTGCAAAGTTATGCCAAGCAAAAGACTTTTTTCTTTCGAGTACGTTAACAAACTTTGCGAAACACTCGCCACGAAAATTTTGGAACGACCGAACGATGACCGAACGAAAGGAGGCTGTTGATCAGATACGCCATGACAACGTAGTAATTACTGATCAGAAACATGTCGCGGAATTATTAAACACTTATTTTCAAAGTGTATTTTCCTCTGGGTCGTGTTCAGTTTTGGCTCTTGAGAACGAAAATAATAATGCACAGATAGAGATAACATATAATGGAGTGCTTTCAATGTTACTAGGCCTTGATGTAAAGAAATCAGTTGGGCCAGATGAGATCCCCTTGGTGTTCTTGAGAAGGCATGCGGAGTCATTGGGTAAATATTTAACTGTCATTTTTAGGCAGTCTCTTTCGACATGCAATATTCCAGACGAATGGCGTGTTGCACGTGTGGTTCCAATTTTCAAAAAGGGAGATCGAGCACTCATCAGTAATTACCGCCCCATATCGCTTACTTGTATTCCTTGTAAACTGTTAGAACACATCATATCAAACTATCTGTCATGCTTCCTTGAACAAAACAACATTCTTAGTCATTGTCAACATGGGTTCCGGCGGGGCTTATCTACAGTTACACAGTTAGTATCAATAGTACACGAGTTTTCTATGGTTCTAGACAAGTCAGGACAGGTTGACGTCATCTTTTTAGATTATTCGAAAGCGTTCGACAAGGTACCACACGAAAAACTACTTGTTAAACTAAACAACCTTGGAGTGCCTTCTAACTTATTAAGGTGGATCCAATCATATTTAAGGCAGCGCGAGCAATATGTTGTAATTGGAAGCAATCGATCTAGACACTTGAATGTCACGTCCGGGGTTCCACAGGGGTCTGTATTAGGTCCGCTCCTGTTTTTAGTCTATATAAATGACTTAGCGGAGTTCTTGGGTACCGATGTGTCAGTTCGCATGTTTGCAGACGATTGTGTAGTGTATTCCCCAGTATCTTCAAGCCACGATCAAAAACTCTTAAACTGTGCGTTATCTAAACTGAAAACTTGGTGTGATACATGGGACATGGTTATTAATTTGGAGAAAACTGTCTTTATGACTATTACAACCAAAAAACAATCCCCAAGGTACGGGTACACTATTAACAACAGTAAAATCTCCCAAGTGAATTATTATGGGTTGGCCGGATTTAATCCAACCGGATTTAATCCACCGGATTTTTTTGGGTTTTATCCACCCAAATTTCTCCGGACTTTTCTGGATTTTATCCACCTTACTTCTTTTTTTTTTTTTGTTATTCCACAAAGGGTGCATTTCTTCATTTACGTTTCTCTTCACACAGTTGGACGGCTGCGATGATATAGACGAGGTGAATTTCTTTGTAATTTTATTCATACGATAAAATGAAATCAACATGGCTGCGCTGTCGAAACATTAGTTGCAACTTTCAACGTACACGCTCCACCCTCTACAAGCACAAGTCGCCACTAGACTGTTCATGGGCGTAATCACACTAATCGCTTCTAAAATGACGGTGGATCTTCACAAGCTTCGCTGCCTTCTCGAGCCCAAGTCGATTCCTGACAGCACTCCACACCATTCCGCATGATGAGAATATGCGCTCGATGGACGCCGCAGATGCAGTCTTTCTTACCGCTCTACAACTGGTGACCTGGACGTCCTTCAACGAATTTCAACTGTGCTATAACTAGCTATTCAAATCTGTTGGAATCGTACCAGGCACATTTTCGCTGCTCTTAATAGTGAATAGAAAATTTATTTTTCTTATACCCGGTGTCGCAGCTAGCTGGGAACATTTTTTATAGAAAAACTGTGGTCATTTCCGTAACGCTTACGTTGCAAACCGATGCCGTACTGTAAGCACCGTTGGTTTGCAACTTGTGTTGCAACACTGGTGTGTTGTGTTGTGTTCCGAGACACCGTATATATGCTGCGTACAACGTTTCACCATGTTGCTATGACGCTCCTGATATTCTCCAGTAATCTCCAAAATCATCCAATAAAGTCCGGTTTTATGCAAAAAAGTCCACTGGAGAGGACTTTTTTAAAAAAGTCCGGATTTTTTCCAACCCTGATTATTACAGATGTCTTGGTGTTACAATAACAAGTGACCTGAAATGGACAAAGCACATAGAAGACTTATGTTCGTCAGCTCGTCGAAAACTGTGTGTCCTTAGAAGACGTCTCAAAAACACGAACGTGACTGTGAAACTAATGGCATTTAGAACGGTGATCCTTCCCACCCTCGACTACGCTAGTATTGTATGGGATCCCCATACGAAAGTTGACATTGAGAAAATTGAGAAAATCTAGAAATTAGGATTGCGCTTTATTTATAACCGGTATGATAGGCTTGCTTCGATGACCGAGCTGATGACTAAGGCAGACCTTCTACCGCTACAGCAACGTCGTAGACAAGCTCGATTGAGGTTTATGTATTCTCTTTATTTCCATCGCATAGGTTTAAATCGGAGCAATTACATATCGGAACTAAATACAAGAACAGGTAGACATTCTCATGGGCATGCTATAACACCCATATTTGCGCGTACTAACAGATTTAAGTATTCTTTCTTTCCTCGGACCATTGAAGAGTGGAACCGATTACTATCTGAAGCATTTTGCTCCGACAATGCCTTCTCATTAGCAGTGGAATGCCAGTGCACCTAATTAGAGCAATTTATAGCTACAGCATGTGAGTACCCCAGGAATGTCGCTTTTGTACGCCCTGATATCTGTCCTGTTTTCACTCCTGCATGGGCCCTTCGGGCCTGCAGTATCGTTGAAATAAAATAAAATAAATAAATAATAAATAAATATTTCGAAAGGCTTCCTCTGCTCGGCAAGACCACAGCTATACTGCAGACGCCACATTGCGAAGCACATCCCTCCGGCACACACGCTTCACAGCTGCATCCGCCTTCGCTCCTACCGTACCCCGGCACTCTTCACCAGGGAAAGGTAACGGAATCTTCTTTGTTTCCGTTATCACCTCCGTTACTGGCCCTTATTTGTTTGTTTCAGTTTCGATTATCACCATTGTTACTTTCGTTTCCGTTACGTTTCGTTTTTCGGTACCGCCCCACCTCCAGGTTTTTTTTTCTTCTGTCTTTCCTTTCCTTTTTTTTTATTCTAAAAAGAGCATTGAGACCGTGACAAAACTTAATCCCTCTACGTTCTGCAGTCTATTTTGAGGACTCCAGGAATAGATTCATAAAAGAGACAACGTACGTTTATTCAAAATACACATTGAGGTACGTGATTTCTGTGAACAGCTAGAACATAGAACGATTTCCTTAATTAGCAGCACAACGAACACACAACCGTCGAACGCAATTCACGCGCTACCGCATCTTTTCTTCGTCGTCGTCTCGCAATGTCCAAGAACATATGATATAAGCTACAGTGCCATCAAACCAACGACAGCAACAGAGATCTGTTAATGCACTTCCATAGTATATCATCCATAGGTAAAGTTCTCCTGCTTCATGACAATACACTGGCAGGACTCTCCTGTCGCGAATGTGAAGGTCTCCTATGGGGTCCCAATCGCTGCAGCGTTGGCGCGCCGCACCTGTGCTTGTGCAACGCGACGTGCGCGAAGCTCGTCACAAAACGTAAGGACAACCCATAATGCCACTCCATAACTGGCCTCCGCACACAATCGCGCAGCCTCGTCTCGGCTGCTGCTATAGGCCCCGAACAAGCGCATAGACGCGCCCTGCGTTCCACACCCCCTGCGGGATGAGTTTTCATCGGCGGTATGATGCTAACTCACGAAGTCTGTGTGTGGTGTACGAATGCGTGACATTTATATTTGTATGGGAATGCTTATCACATTAAAAGTAACACAACTGTCAGAAGTGGGAGTATGAGAGCAGCATTGTGACCAGTGTGTGGCGGAGGACGGTATTTTTGATGAGGCAATCCAGAAAAATATAGGACGTTGAGGCTATTTTTTATCTGTCCTTGACGAAATCCTTGCATGTTGAATGCGTCTTTTGTGCTTGAATTTTCTCAAACATTAAATTGGTAGTTTAGGATTGAGGAAAATTGTTCTGTCCTCTTGCGACAATGGACTCCATGTTGGTTATGTGACGTGGGCGATGCAATACACATGTGAAGTCGGAGCCGCATTTAAGGGGGGAATACACCATATTCCAAGACTATCTCCCAAGAAAACATCTCTACCTCTCAAGACCCCGCTTTGAGAGTCACAATTTTTTCACATCTTTTTCCTTCGGGGGCATCTCTCTTCTTTTCAAAATTTGTACGCGCTTGTGTCATATGCGCTTGAGGGTAGGAGCAATCTAATTAACTCTATTATTCAAAATTCAATATACATTTTCTAAATATTGGCTGCATGCTGGGTAATGACGAAAAGGTAATGTCTTAGGCATTTGAGGCTTTGTATGTGTTTGTCCTTTCTGTGTGTTCCAGCAACGGAACATCAATTGTCTCATGTTCAAGGGGTAATGAAATTTGACACATGTCGTTTCAGTATCATTTTGAAAAAAAAAAAAAAAGTAGCAGAGGGGATTCGCGATATCTGCTCAAGATTGTGTGGCGCAGCACCTTGCGCACCATTTGCTAGCGAATTTTCTCTGCTACTGTTTTGGTACCTGCATAAGGAACATCTGGCGTGAATATCATGGAAAATCATTGATAAGTTTTCGACAAAAGGTCCATAGAAGCTGAAAAAAAGTAGCAGTTTTGTCATCAAACCATCATTTGCTGCTTTATGCACATTGCAGGGCACACAACGCTATAAAATAATACATAAATAAATACACTGTAGCTCCTGCAATCGTGTTGGCCTAGACATTTTGACTTGTTTTTTGTTTTGTTTGTTTTTTTCGGCGCCCATGCTCAGGTAGTTCCTTCAAGCACCAGTCAGCTGCTACAACAACGTTGGTACGCCTTGATACATACTGCTAGTTTGTAACTATCTACTGCTTCCCCTCTCTGCTGTGAACGCACAAGTCTGGAACCTTCTGGTCCACAAGGAAGACTTATGGCTCCATATTGAAGTTAATCTTGTTGTTGTGGCAACATACACCAAAACGAATGCACAATACTAACGCTCACACGGCTATTTGCAATACAGCCAATACAATGCACAGTGTGTGCACGATGGCCCCCTTGTGGCAATGATGTGGTACTAAACTGAGCCAGAGATGGCAATACGAATGAAGAGAAACAGCAAATAATGCTCCTTTTCAAGACGTTTCAAAACAGTGTCGCCATTTTTAGTGCGGATCCCCAGACAAAATCCGCTCTAACACGAAAATCAACGTATATTATCATCCAATGTTTCAGCTTTCTTCCCGTTCAGTAATTTAAGTTAGTGCAGCGCGAAATTTCCTCAATCACCGTCTCTATATGCATGTACACTATAGCGGTACCAATCTACGGAATTGGCGTTCCGACGGTATCCAGATCGCACCTGTACCAGAGGGGAGGCAATTTCTCTTCTCAGCTCGGGCGTTTCGCTATTCCACGATAAAAAAGACGGCAGTAGCCGCAGCTAAACGCGTGGCCAAAAATCTGCGGAGGGAGACTCTTTTCGAAGAGCGCTTAAAACATCGGAGAAAGATACGGGTCAAGAAATTCTTCGAGATCTCGGAGGGGCCGGGCGAAGAAAGAGGAGAAAACCGGACGTCTTCGACAGCATAAATCACGCCTGTTGCGCGGCAACAATCTAGATGCGAGATTAACGGACACGATTAACGTCGTACTCCCTGACACTCCTCTGTTAGATATGTCGGAAACACAATTATTTTCCGTCCCGGGAACGCAATGGCATATACTGAAGGGTGAATACGAGGTATTCTACCCGGTCGCTGACATATCCTCCGTCATAGAGTTCCAGCTCTCGAATTTGGGGCATCACTATCTCGATTTGAACTCCGCGTACATACCCTAGTAGCACAAAAAGTCTAGAAAACGTTTTATTTTGGTTAAACTGGGATAGAAGACGTTCGAGACGTTATCGAGACATTTGGAAGACGTAATTAACAGTACGTTTATAAGACGTGCTGATATAACGTTTAAAAAACAGCTTAGTAATACCACTATAAGAGCTATCCTAACTTACGACGTTTCTAAAACCCTTTCGTGTCGCATCTAAAAGACGTATTTTGACACCGGTTTTAAAGACGAAAATTTCAAGCTCAAATTCAACGGAATATTCAAATTTCACACATTTTTTTTCTCTCATGTGTTCGCTTGACGCTGTCTTGTTTGAAGATTGTTGGTAGCAGTTGTCGAAAGATCCAACATTTGTCGAACTCTAAGAAATGTGAAGCCTAGGCAGGTATACTGGATTCTTCGACATATCATTTGAAGGAATCTTCTTGAGCCCCGTTGAACACGTTAATTCGAACCACGGACAGGCGACGAAAGATGAAAGTTTTTCGTCTTTTGTTATGATTTATATGTCGTGTACCATTTCCGATCGCACCCTATCCAAGGTGCCACCGCTATCATAGCTGACGGCCGCAGCTTTCTTTCGCCGTATATAGTGGGATCCAACATGTTGCATTACCGCCACTACAATAATTGAGAAGTCAATTGCTAATAGAACGGGCGTAATGTTGACCAACGGTACATCATCACTCTCAAATTAAGAAGGATTAGGAACATACACTACACGTTCGTGTTGAGGATGAACTATAATTCTAACCAATTCAAACAAATGAAATTCCAGGACACGAACCGTATCGAAAATATTGCAAGTGAAATTTGAATGAAATTTGAAATTAGAATTTATTCCGAACAACTCGACTGAGGTGAGGAGGTGAACGGACCGTCGGCCGCGATATCGCCAAGAGGGCGCGTCGTAATACGTTTCCGTGCCGCACACCATGGCTCGTGCGAGTTGAAAATAGTTCGCGTTATTTCAAATGTTTGTGAACATATTATCCTCAAAAGTACATGTTCTATGGTACCTTGGTATTACACCTGTTATTGTAAGCTAATTTTAATGCGTTCCGTACAAGATTCAGCGGATGTATGTGGACGCGTTCCCCAGAAGCGCCGGGACCACCAGCAGCAACGGTCAACGGATTAATCAGTCTCTCACGAAATGTTGGAGCGTAAGGTTGTACGCGGTCGCTCGCAAGCAGTCGGCGTCATTCATGCTTGATTTCGAGGATTCTATCCGTGTCTAAGGTGAGTAGCCGATTTGTCAAGCATACCCGTTTTTCAACGCCGCTTTGCAATGTTTTTACCCGAGCTCGCAGGCACTAATTGATGGGAGGATCGTGCAGTCAGTGTGTTACCACGCGCGCTGTGTGCAACGGTATGTAATATATTTTGATGATCACTTACGTTGACATGCTGCTGTTCCAGCACCTTTTGCATTATGTTTCGAAATGTTATTACTTGAAGGTTTCCCTCGTACGACGCGTCTGGCATAGGGGCGTCGGCATTTGTCAGCAGGTGGTCAAAACGGAATCTCAACAAAGCTGAATGGCCTTCATTTTCAAGCAAGAAAAGCAAGCTGGACCGGCATTACAAATCTACGAAACACAGAAGAGGGTCATGTCATATATATATATATATTTCGTCGGCAGTGTTTGGACACGTGGATACATCTCTATGAAGTTGCTCATTGTGGATTTACGTTGTGCGTTAACGATGGACAGAATGCTTTCACAACATGTAAGTGCTTATTAAGGTTTTTGTTGTGGTGTTCTGTGGTGGTGTTCTGTAAGGTTTTTGTTGTGTAATTCATTTGTGGGTTTACTATATGTCTTGCTAGCGATTTTCAACCGCTTGGTATTCGCTCTTATAAAAAAAAAACATCAGAAATAACTTTCGCCATTGTATCTGCCACTTGCAATATTTTCACATCTTCTGTACTTTTATGTGTAAGAATAAATGTTCACGCAGGAACTGTATTTTGTGTAATTCATTTTTACAGCAAAAACATGCTTTCTGATGCAACAGAATAGTCACTTCACATTCAAAAAGTGCGTCGGCAATGAGTTTTTCAATGTGACTTTAATGGGAAAATCATTGCTGCTCTAAACTTGGCCAATGGGAAACTAGGCTGGCCTCCAATGGGTGCCACCGAGCGCGGTTCCACTTCGTTCACATTGATATTTACATTGATTTCTCATTGAAACACACTAAATTCTTGTTGCTTTCAATATGGTATTTGTCCAAACTTGTCGATTCGGAATGAGAAATTTTGGTCACTTTCAGTGAGAATTGTGAATCCACTTAAACCGAATGAGCCTTCTGGTCTATTTTGAATTGGACTATTTCCAGCAGGGCTGTGTTGCAATCATATAGCATGCTTCTGCTTGCTCTCCTAATTGCGTCTGACATTTCGGCAGTATTGTAAATAAACAAGGAGGCGTTAGTCATGGGTTCTGGGGTAATTTCTATTTCATTTACAGATTGGTACAGATTGGTGGCTCATGGTAGGACCCAAAAGCGACAAGCCAGACCCAGAAATTCATGGGTCAACAGCAGGATGCAGACATTATAAAGTGTCTGATCTGCAATAGTATTCAGTGGGTGAAAGCACGTAACTCACTGAGTATTGTTCAGAATGGATACTCCATCCCTGTATGCACTGCCTCTTAGGACAGCAGCATGCATCAAGAATGCATGCTACTGTCCTCAGAGGGAACAGAAAGGGCACTATATTTAATCATTCTTCGAAACGTTTATTAAACGTTTTACATGCACCTTGACAAGATGTCTTGGATACCTCGCATAGCCGTCTTCAAGACGTCTGCAATGACGTCTTTGAGAGAAAAACGAGCGTCACGTTATCCCACGTTACAAAACGTTACGTAGACCAAAAACGAAACGTTTTCTAGACAAAAAACTAGTTTTTTGTCCACCATTTTTCGACGTTTTCGAAACGTTTTGTGCTACTAGGGTAGTGACGAAAGTCCGCATCGTACGTGACGATGGGACGCTACCGGAAACACACGCTGGCGATCGGACGACCTACGACAGTGGATGTGGTTTCTGTCGAGTACATCCTTTAGTTTCTGAGCAACT
Organism: Ornithodoros turicata; assembly: GCF_037126465.1. Taxonomy (NCBI): domain Eukaryota; kingdom Metazoa; phylum Arthropoda; class Arachnida; order Ixodida; family Argasidae; genus Ornithodoros; species Ornithodoros turicata. The sequence goes on along the minus strand of NC_088203.1, from coordinate 49,785,749 downwards.
CTATCCTTCACAGGGCCGACTGGCACGGTGTCGATTCGGTTTTGTGCGGTAGACACTAGAGCAACAGCATCGCACAAAGCTTGGCCGGATGCCTCCAGACGCGTAATGCTGCCGGAGATGAAAGCGTAGGTAGCCGAAATGTACGCCAGGTGAGCAGCAATCTTAGTCACCTGTAAGATATCTTCGGCTCGTTTCACACTATCGGCCTCTTCGCTCGAGAACTGCTGTATAACTGCGCGAAGTCTGTGTGGAGGTATTCGACTGGGCTCAGCCAACATGTCCGAACATGTCAAAATCGGTGTGTGTGTGTGGGGGGGGGGGGGAGCGGGGTGTCATGCAGTCTGTCTTTGAAGGCATTTAGCCTTGCAGGTGCTTTTAGAAACACCTACTTTACGGATGAGATCAGCTTATTCACGTCTCTGAAATTGTCCCCGATTTTTTCTGCAACACCATGCAAAGCGTCCGCCAGGCAGGTGACGTGAATCATTCTGGGTTAGAACACTTTTAGTAATTTTGCGGCGCGATGCATGTATGGTGCAGCATCGGTGTAGAGAAGCAACACTTTGTCTCCTTAACTCCACATGGATACAATTCTTTCATAGAAACATTGATAAAGTAAGCCACCGTGTCGCCGTTTGTCCTTTCCAGTGGCTTGCGGGATATGAAATACGGGCGGCTGCTTTGACCTGGAGTTAATTTTTCTGACCACCATGTTGGCTAGATATTGCCCATTTGCATCCGTCGCCTCGTCAACCCCAATCCAGATGTAGGACTCTCGTATTTCAGAACGAATTGTACCTAGTACTTCTTCGTACGTGGAGCCTAAATATTTTTTTTCGCCGCGTCGACTAAGGCGAGATTTTCGTACTGCAGTACTTCTCCAATGTGGTCTTGAAGACGCTGTTCTCCAACTTCGCCCACGGTATGTTTTCTGCAACAAGTGCCGTACACAAATGGGCGTGCAGTTCACTCTTCTTTTCGTCTTAAGCACAGTCCTTAAGAAAGCTTCGGCAGGACGTCGACGGAGAGTCCTTAGTGCAGTTGACCTTGTGCGTGGCTGTAGCAGCATATTGCTCTAGGTGAATTTTTTTTTTCTCGGGCAAACCCTGGAAAAAAAAGAAAGTGGTGTGTTTTGCTGTTTTGCCCTGAGCATGGATTTATGCTTCATTTCTAAATGGAGGATAGAGGTTAGTGCCAATGTGTATATTACCACAGTTTTATCTCCTCTTATGTACATGAAAGCTTTGTGAACGTGCTACAGATATTAAATGTGTCACACAAAAGCTGATTACATTATATCAGTAGATTTTATTTCCCTCCTCCATGCTATTTCTTCAGTTCCTGTGTGGAGAGCTGGCATTTAGGTTCATGTTGACAGGGTGGCAACAGGTTCTTTCCTTCCATACAATATACGAGCAGTGCAGATGTGAAGCTTGATGTGCTGAAACGAGAAAGAAAACGACTAAGAGAAAAAAAAATAATTAGAATTAGAACAAAATTAACAAGACTTACATGACAATTAAATGAAATGCACATATCAATGGCCAATACCACCATATTCTTGACCCCTTGGAGTGTCCTCTGTGCACTGGAACTGGAATGGTACTGAAAGTCACAGGCGTATATATAGTTCATGAGACGCAGCTCATAGCCAGTTACTAAAATTGCATTTTAAAAAGGTTAATTAGAATCACAAACAGAATTCCGGAAAGTGTTTGCAGCTGGACCAAAAACAATAATGTGCATGTTGGAGGGTTCATAACGTAGTGTTTGTCTCTGCATAAAACACTTCTGGAAAGGGCCTTTTTTACTGTAATAGTCACTGGCCCGCAGGTGGAAGCCTCAATTCTAGAACCTAAAAATAAAAATTCACTATATAACAACATCAGGCCTTCACAGTATGTGAGCAATATATATCACTCGTAGAGGCTGACACTCCGCATGAGCTGCCAGTTTCACAACATGAACGTTCACTCTGACTCAGAATTCAATTCATTCACTGTACAACACAGATATTAAACTACTTTCCTAATAAATGGAAGCTTGTCACACTCATCACCTGAAGCAGGTTCCTGCTACCATTGCCATCAAGTTGCTTCTCTCCACCTGTGATAGAAATTCAGCACTTGATGTTGGACAGTATGATGCGTAAAAGTGTAATGCCGAATGGGGCTATTCTGTTGGAAAGTTGCCTCCATGGCTCTCTCTTGCTCACAACAACGATGGTGAGTGCATGCTGGGCTATACATGAGCAAAGAAAGATGGGATGAACTTTTTCTTAAACTTTAATATCTTTAATTGATAAATAATAGATAATTTGATAAACTTTTGAATATCGCAACCGGAAAAGTTAGAGGAATGCCGTCAAAAAATCACATGAGGTGCTAGTCGGGCCTAAGGGGGTCTGGTACATCATTGCCGGCCGCGGTTTATACATATTCTGATGTCCATTCGGAAACAACACCTGGAAAGAAATGTTTACCTGCTCATCCGGTACGTCGGTGGTGTCAATTTGTTCATGGAACAATGTGGGCACAGCATAGGGCTTTAACCTCTTGCGTTTTGCTGTCAGTCCCATACGGGATTGCAATAGGTCCGCCTATGCGTACGCTTGGTCGGCAAAATGTGAGGAACCAAAGTGCAGAACGTGCAATTCTTCTGGCACGAGAAGAAGCCTGCCGGCGATTGCTGCTTCCAACTTTCGTTTGGCGTCCCTGTCCTTGGGCTCGTGAAACGTCATTTCTGGTTTCGCCCCAGTCGACTTTTTGCCATCAGGAACACCACGACGCGTTCCCGAACTCAACGACATGTTGCAATTTCACCACTGAACGAAATTCACAGCACTTTCGAAGAAATAGGTTGTTTCATACACGTAGCCATTCACGACGCCATCTCCAAAGCAGACGATGTCCCCGAGAGAAAATGGGGGAACGGCGCCTGCGGCGCACCCGCACTAGTCCTGTTGGCTCTTACGTCAAAATGATGTCATCGGAGGTTTCGGTGATCGAAAAAGGTCGTTTATTTAAAACCCAAACATTTCTCAGCAGTGAAAATTTGTGAAATCGATTGTCGAACGAAGCCAAGCATTCTCGTAACCATTTCCTACCCATGTCTCCGGATGCGATAGTCCCTTTAACAAAATAGTGCAACTGTCGTCAACATAGACCACAGTACCCTATCAAAACTAGCCGCAACGTCGTTTATTTTCTTAGTTGCCTCCTCCAAAATATCGTATTCCGGCACAGAGTGGTGAGAATTCTGCTCCAGTACTCCCACTTCCAGTTTCGATATCTTTCGTGTAATAAGCGCTCCAATACGATTATCCATTTCACACGCCCGTACACAACACACCGACTTCCGCTCCTACCGTTGATATCCCGCAGAGGCCGCAGCACGTAAGGCGCCGAACATGCGGTTTCTCAGGGCTGTAGCAGCAACGGAGGCGGTATTGCGTGTGCGCGCGGGGGGCGAACAGTGGCAGTATGGGCCGTCCAAGGCAGTTTACGTATTCTGAAGAGCCTGGGGACGTCGCACAAGCACGGGCGAGAGGCCCCAAAGCTACAGCGAAACGGACACAGCAGCAGGCACCGGAGTCTCGACACGCGAGCTCAAATACACAGATGTATGTGTATTCCCTATTGAAAAATCCTACAGATTTTCTCACAAAAATGTTGCTTTCTCTTAGAATTTCTCACAGAAATGGTGTAGTCTCTCAAGTTTTCTTTTAGAACATTTTCAGTCTCATAGAAAATCTTACAAGGAAACATTGTCAGATGCATCTTTAAGAGAAACTACAGTAGATTATTTTAAGAGAAAACATCTCATCCTCAATATCTCTCAGAATGACTTACTTTCTCTTAGGATATCTCACAGAAATGATTTATTCTCTTAAGTTTTCTGTTAGAACATCCTCCGTCTCACAGAAAATCTTACAAGGAAACATTGTCAGATGCATCTGTAAGAGAAACTACAGTAGATTATTTTAAGAGAAGACACCTTATCCTCAGGATCTCTCAGAATGACTTAACCCGGTGAGATTCTCGCAAGCTTTCTGAGAGAAAGCCTTTCTCACAGAATTCTCACAGGATAGGCTCCATTTGTGAGAAACGTGAAGGAGAACCCTGTGAGAGAGGTTCTCTCTTAGAAATTACAGGAAAGAATCTCACAGCAAGATGGAATGAGTTCAAACTTCCCCTACAATATGACAGATGTGAGCTGGATGGAAAACTAATATAAATTCCATCCAGAGTTCCTCATCCATCTACCTATAATAATTTCTTGAAAATATGAACCAGCAATTCGATGGGATCGCAGTTTTCCGTGACAAAAAAAAAAAAAAAAGAAGGAAAAGCGGAATTCAGTGTGAAATTTTCGGAAATTAGCGTTTTTCCGCAATAATGGCAGGCTACACGTGTCTGCACCCACTGTGCGCGCACTCTTCAAGGTGCATGCACAATGAAAACAGGGCGATGCCGACCACGATTCCTTTCTGTTACGAATTCCATTTTGAAGATGCTAATGTTCTTCAGTTTGCTCCATTGTTTAAAGGTATACTTCGTATACTTTTCTACTCCGGGGGGACAAGTGGGTCCCTCAGTGTTATTACCGCCCGAGCTGTCCTTTTTTGCGGCTCACGTGGCCATTATGTAATCCAGTTGTGCAGAATCTGGAGCAATGCGGGCTCATACGAGGAAACAATCACGAACCCTACAGGACAAGTTTTCCGCTTCACTTTATGTGCGCGCCAAAAATCGGTATTTCTTCATGAAAAGTTTTCGTGTCCAAGTTCAAAATCGATGATGCACGCAAAAATCCATGTTTTTTTTCCCCTTATATACATAATGTGTACGTGCACAAAAGAAGGCAAATAAGTACCACACTCATTCAAAAATGCTTTTAATTGGTACGAAATAATTGCACTGTGTTATGCACCAAAAACATGATATTGCATATACACAGACCCTTCAATCTTCAGTACTTACGACACACATAAGCAATGAAAAGACCATTGTATAATATGTACATACACTGAAAGAAAACGCAGAAGCTGTATCACTGCAGTTAACTACCTGTCTATAAGTTGATGAGACATTAATCTATATATAAACGTAAGTAATCAAGAGCATGCCAAGACAATGCAAAATATGATTATATGCAGACTAACGTAAAATGGCAAAAAGGAATATGACATAGGTAGGCAGATACATGTCAACTGAAATTGAACCAGTAGAACGAAAACCAAGACAAATGCAGGTGGACACATGTACTTGACAAAAATAACTATAAACCAATCACTGAATGCAGATAGAGAAACTCAAAACATGACAAACACCGGGTCGCTATTAAGTGAACTTATTCTGTACCTTTCTCTTCCCCCATGCATGCACATATCTATGGCCTGGTTAGGACGAAACCGCCATCCCTGCCTTGGGATGACGGCAGGCCCAATCTTTAAATATCGTGTAATGACGTGCATGTGTGTATAAACAACTACAAGACGAAAAAAAAGAAACTGGTACATTATGAACATTGTGCTCAGTCTACTGAAACAGACAATAAAGTTGAATGGTAATTTAACTGATGAACTGGTAATAATGAAATGTTTCGTTAACCACTCATATCTACTACAAGTCTTCACATTCATATCTAACACCAGAAAGTTACTGCGTCAATGTGATTTCACAGTTTTCAACACTAACATTTTGTCACATGACCAATTATTATTTAATCAATCTAACTGAGCAGCTATTTTGTATTTACTTTAGCTGCAAGCTAATACTGGTGTTTCATTTGTGATGTCAAATAAGGGTTACCTATCTTACTAAATGTTACCAAATGGCTGCATGCGACACAATGGTGGTCTCGGTAAGATAAACATAACAATGGGTCAGCATTGCACACTGCACGTTAGTCCGTCTCATTGTGATTTGGAAGTTTGCACACATATGACTTGCCTTCATCTGGAAGATTCATGAAGAGACAGACGCTCTGAATATCTGATACCGAAATAGCACGCAGGGTCACTTGAGGGGACACTGTACACTCGTACAGATAACTAGGCAGTCGTGTGTCACCAGAGATATCTGTACACAGTATGTTCTTGCACAACAAGACACACTTCTCCTGTCCTTGTACTGAGAGTTTGTATATTCTTCGTATTTGGAAAAACTCATCTGAATGTGTAACTATGACACTGCTGTCACTCTTTGATACTCGAGTGTAGGCTTGACTGTGGAACACCATTCCGTTCATAACAAAACGGTAATACTCCATGGCAAATTGCGGGCTGCAATGACAGACTTGCTGTAGTGCAGCTACTTCTGCCATGGAAAACTGAGATACAGGCTTGGACCGGCCAAGAAAACATGCATCATCTATACGTGTTGCACTCTGAATTTTGCGGTAGCCCAACATATTTTCACAGAAGTCACTTATATATTTCGACAGTGGCACAGTGCAGATAACTTTATCCAGCTGCTGTGCCATTGCAGCCCTTTCCAGAACCTGCAAGGGTGCCCCTTTTGCAGCAGTTACGTACTGTATCAAAGTGCCGTTACCCCCCTCAAACACAAATGAGGAGTGCTCTGCAGACTTTGCAAGATGAAGCAGCAGATGAATGTTGTACGTCATTTTGGTTGTTCCGTTGATAGAAGCATGTCTTGTAACAAATTCCGTCAACAGGTCACGTAGGGAGAGGCATACATGAAAGGGTTAGACGGATACTAGCTATACAATAGGTTTACTGTAAATTTCATGCTTGACATTACTGCAGAACAGTGAACAGGGAAGTCCCTTACTGGCTCGTTGCAGCATTGCCCGAGTCAGCTCTGAGCATAACAGCAAATATATAGCTTCTGCAAGTCGCTTCATTTGATTCCAATGTTGCACTGGAACGACGCCAAGGGTACACGGAAGGCAGTAAAAAAGAAGCCAGTTTCGCCATTCGTTTGCCTTCCAATAGCTGCGTTCAGCCAGAGATCTTGGCAACCGGGTGAAGCTATGAGGTGGCCTGATGGCGAGAAGGCGCTTGTCGATGATTTCAACGGTAGCATTGCCACCTGCGTAAACCAACGTACCACATGCAATCATGCTTTTTTAGCCCCATTAGTGCAACCTTACCTGCGACACCGGCCGAAATCACAATATCTGTAAGTTGCCTTGTCACCCCAAGGAGAACACAATGCATGTAGTCAATACTTTGACCCCATATGATGTTAAAATGTGGCAGGTTCACCAAAGCAGAGGGCCCTTTAAGTCCGTTGACAGGGCGGCCATGCTCTACCGCTAGTGTCATGTCCCTGATAACACCGTTCACTGTTCTTTCGCCGACAGTGCCTGTATCCGGAAATCTCATGGTTCCTGAAAAGAAAAGTGCAAGAACGTGTTAGTACACATACATGTTTCACTTTACGGAAGCTCTCATTACGTACCGTCAATATGTTGACCTTTGATGAAACACCACGGACATGGGAAATACCCACTGAAGAGCGTGTGGTTCTGAATGGCAGCACGCGCTGGAGTGTCCGCACAGCAGGAGATGACGGTAACTTTTGATGAAATCTTCTCCCCACCACTGTGCCACGTCAGTGGTGCCATTGAGTTTATTTCGTCCACAAGCTTTTCAAGGAAGACAATCATGTTGGGGTGCGATTTTCCAAACCAGAGCCCTGCGAGCATGCAGTTCTGGAACCTTTGCTGTGGCGGCAGCTCGTTCAAGATGAATTGGATTGGCCACATTGAAACTTTTGAAGATTTATACACCGGACTACCATCTGTGCTGATTGTTAGTGTGAGGTCAGACCACCTCATGTGACCCTCGTTGTGCATCCTTCGAAGAAGTGTACCACTCGTGATGTCGGTGACAGCATCCGACATTCTTTCTTTGCACAAGTCCTTCAAGTTCTTGTGAAGCACAGCTGTGTTTCGCATCACGACATTCTTCACTTGCTCATTCATACTAAGAATACTGAAGAAATGGCCATCCTTTCGCAGGTCAGACTGCTGGCGTGACACATCACATGTGTAGCACAGCATTTCAGCTTTGTTAGAGCCATCTTGCAGAAGTGATCGGCAGTGTTGACAATAAAAGTGATGCTTGGCATGTTTATCGCCCTTTGGAAGCCACAACTTCCGAAACAAGTACTTACTGCCTGGCAGTACATCATTTGACTGTCCAAAAAGTGCGTTTATCAACTTTAGCAGGTCATCAACAGCAGACCATGTCAACCCGTGGCTCACAATAAAGGACATCACCATACATATGGCATCGACTTTCTTTGTTGACGAGTTTGGCAGTGTACTTTCACGATATTCCATAAAAGCATCTGTGAGAACTTCTGGTTCTGCAAAGGTGGCGATATCGTCCAGCGGTATATTTTCAGGATCACTGTTTTGAGAGTCCGTGTCACTGCAGCTATCAGCACCACTGTCACTGTCTTCAGTAGGACGTAAAACAAACTCTGTGCCGACGCCTGAAGTCCCCGGAGCAGACCACTCGTCTTCGCATGCGGCGGTAATGTCCGATGGGAAAATTCCTCCAAACGACTCCTGTGTGTCACAGTTGTTCTGTTGAACACAAGGTCTAACATGAGATGAATCCACACAGACACTTCGGTGTGTTGTCATTGTGTGTGGGTCCTCTTCCTGTGCCATCGCGTTATTGTGCTCGATGTGTGTGCCTACTACGTTACCACTTGTATCTGATCGTGTGTTCCTGCTGCTGGAAAGTACCCTTCTTCGGTATATGGTCGTTCGAGGTACGTTGAACGGTGCATCTTTGTAAAGATATAATTTCTTTCTCCTTTTGGCTCCAGTCCTCCGACGGTTCGGCATTTTCGGTTAGCGGTTGGAGAACGGCGTGAAAACACAGCGACGAAGCGACGAATGACCACCAAAACACCCACCCTGCTACCCCTGTTTTGTTTTCCAATGCAAAGTTGCGGACCTGTTTTCAGCAACATCAAAAATAGCTACTGGGTTGCCTACCGATATACGCTGTGGATAGTGGAATATAAAAAAATACATATAATGCATATTTCACGGATGTTCTCGTTTTTATATTTCAAAACTGACATTTCCAGAGCAAGCGTCAGTACCGCACTTTTCGTCTGCTACATGCCAGGCCGACTGGCTACTGCTACGTTTCCCGAAGCAATGTAACTGAAGGATCTGAATAAACCAGTGTTTTTGTCAAGTGTTCGTAGTCTCAGCACTGTATATTTCACAACTCTTGTCGTATTAATAGTTTTTCAGAAAAGCATCGCTCGGGAACTATAAGCTTTAGCGTAAGACATACCCTGCGCCGCTGTGCTGCGCGTAGGATTACCGTTGTGCTGTCAATCGGAACTACGTGCAGTGGATTCAACACGTGGTTCTCAGTTGTTATGGTTGAAGACGACACGGTCATATTATTAGGTGTAATTTCTTTGGTCGAAAGCGTTCCCTTGTTCGGTGTACGGGAGTGAGTGAAGCTTTGTCGTGCTCGGGATGCATGCCTACACCAAATACATCGAAGATGGCATGGAAGCAATTGTTCCCACAAGCCTTGTCAAAGATTTCAATCCCACTACCACAAGAGGTTTCAAGAAAGTAACCAAACAGACATTTTGGTACGCAGAGGATGGCAGCATGGCTGGGTACTACCCAGCGGAGATTAGGATGCTTGGAGGTGAGTGTCGTGAACTCGTGATACATTATTGTTCCACCAGTTTTGTGTTTGTGGCCGGAAGGTCCTGCGGCTTGGTTTCACAAAAACTGATATTTGAAATGGTCAGTGGTTCCTCAACTTGGAGTCGCACGTCAACTCTGTGCTTTCATTACTGGACGTGACATTACGGATTAACTAACATTCGTAAAAAGAATTAAGGGCCCTAATTATGTAACAATCCCATACCGGCGCTGTCGTCACGTAACTGTCAGATGCAGACAGATGAGACACATCAATGTAATCTTGTGCTAGTTGAATTGTTTCGCCGCGGAATTGTTACTGAGCTATATATGAGTTGAGCTTTACGTTAACATGTGATAGACCCCCCGATCTCTGTTCGAAAATAATCAGTGTCTGTGACACTGTTCCTAAGTGTTTCACATTTAACTTCTAGACAGGAAACGTTCAGATTTATGTGATTCATTTTCCACAGAATCAGAAGGTGAACTCATAAAGTTGATGCTTGAGGGAAACCTCGCTATCCCGAGAATTCTGAAGACTGATGACGTTCCCCAAAGCCAGGTACGTGCATAATGTGGGTCTATGATGAGGGTCTTCTGTACTGTTCCTAACAATCATAATGTTTTCATTAGCAGTCACAACCCAGACTCCCATCAAAAAAGCACAGGAAAAACAGTGAAAAGGAGGCGAGACAAAAAGATATGAAAAGAGTGCTGGCAAAAAGAACCAGGGTAGAACGGTCTGGCAGTGATGACGCACTGCCGAAACTTCCAGAAGCTGCACAGGATTGTGGCTTTGCTTGTCACGAGAAGCTGGCAAGTTACAGGAATATGTACGAAATGGAGTTGAAGGCGAAGCAGGAACTGCAAGGAAAAGTCTGCAGGCAACAGTAGGAGCATTGCAGAAAAAGTTAGAGGCAGCAGTGGAAGAGGTGTCTGTAGAGAGGGCCCTGTGCCGACGGTTGCAGGAGACTATGTTGAAGAAGTTAGGTATGCTTCCATCCTGGTTCTCAAATTGCTAAAAACTTCGGTGCACAGCTACCTTACTGTTATGATCTGTTTTGTAGTATCTAGATTGCATCCTCATAATTTTTTGTGAGGAGTAGTTGTTACTTTACAGGGTGGGATTGCTTTGCTTTCAGATGTTATCCCCATGCCTATAGGGCACCAAAGACCTGAGCAGAATGAGTGTGGTCTGCTAGAGTCATCTGAGCACCTGCAGGCAGCCTGGCACACTCTGGGTGCTTGTGAGACCGGGGACAGTGAAAATTGGACGGTTAGTAGTTGGCAAAAATTATGTAGGGATCACAACAATCTCATTAAAGGGGCACTAAAATGCAAAAACCATGAAAAAATGGCTAAGAAGCGAGTGAGCTGGGGAAGATGATGCATAATGTAAAACCCCGAGACTAGGGAACACAAAGGGACAGACAAAACATGTGGTCGCAAACACAGCTCAGTGGAAAAATGAATAAAACATTTGGAGGTCATTTCGGTTATCCTTTGTATAGCATGTCACCACTACACAGTCCTCCTTACTATGGGGTCAGTGGGTGGTAGTCTACCTATCATAAGTGAAAGTTGAATTCCATTCATGCATTAGTGTGTTTGAGACTTCGTGTTGCGTCTGTCCCTTCATGTTCTGTAGTCTCGGGGGTTTTACATTATGCAAAAACAAGTTCACTTCAATTTATGTTACACACTTTGTTAATTTCATACTTGTTATCATAATTCAAAACTTTGATTCCATTACGAACCTACAATCAAAATCATAGCGGGCTCTTGCTTGCTTCAGCGCTAAGCAGTGAACGTCGCCTCAGCCATCAGTGTGTTTAGTTCATGCTGGACATGTCACGCCATTGAGCGGTCAAGCGGAAGAAAATATAGTGCGCGTTGCGAAGTGGACCGGTGTCGCTGTCCGAAGAACGTGAAGATAAATGTTGTCATTGGAACATTCGCGAGAACTGTTGTGGGCTACAGTTCAGTGAATCTGTATTGAAAAATGCAGCCGTGGGCATCATGTCGCGCATATACACAGAACACTACGATCGGACCAGTTTCAAATCCCCACGTCCAGTATAGGTATGCGCACGCTTCTCGTGCTGTCTCATTGGATGCCGCCAATCTTTGCCTGTGTCCGCATTGTGTGAACCAATGTGCACCCACATTTGCATAAATCTAGTGCACATGTTTGCTTACCCAATTTTACCCCCTGAATTTAGAAAAAAATATTTCCTGAAAACTACGGGCTCTAGTTGTATGACTTTTAGCTGGCCAACAGAAGATATCACAGCATCAACAGGAAGCCGAAAAATTTGTCTCGGGACGTGATGCTCCCATGATGGAAGGGTGTACCCCCCTTGCCTGAACTACATTTGAAGTATCTTTATTAGTAATTCAGTACAATTATAAAATAGATCACACAGCTTTTCATTTGGGCTGCGCACCCTCCAGTGAAAACTACATTTAAGAAGCTCTTACAGTATTCTCATAAAATTCTGTTCAAAATAAAAACGACATTGTGTGTAACAGTACGACCTTACTGAGGCATGAACAAATGACCATTATAATCAGCATTCTTCATCATTATTCATCAACATAATATTCATTTTTTAAAATTCTTGATCACATATTTGCAAGTGTTCCTTTTATTTAATTGGCTTACAGGAGCCGTATGGCATTTCCTGCCAGGAACAGCAGCCAAGCCCACAGCTTACGATGGTGGCACCACAGCCTGCTATGTTGACACCACAGCCTACCATGGTGACACCACAGCCTACCATGGTGACACCACAACCTACCATGGTGACACCACAGCCTTCACCAGCCCACACGGATGCTACACCTGTCGTCCCAACACCTCAACTGAGAGATGTACAAGCGCCAGCTAAGGAGACACCAGCCCAGCGCAGCACCAAGAGGTGTACAAATCGGAAACGGCTGTTTTCAACAGAGAATTTGGAAAACACAAGCTCTGTGGCACCCTTCTCTGTGGTGGACAACAAGGCGAGTCGATGTCATCTTGACAAACACACTAACGCATGCATGGAATTTAACTATTACTTATGATAAGTGGACTACCACCTACTGACACCTATAGTAACGGGGACTGTGTATAGGTAACATGTCGTACAAAGGAGCACCGAAATTACATCCAAATGTTTTATTCATTTTTTCATTGTGTTGTGTTTTACAATGAATAAAATGCGCTCCTGCGAAAGGATGATGTGTGCAGGTGAGCTACAGAACGCACGTGAGGCCTCTGTTCTGCACACCTCTAAAAATCCTTTCTCGTGAAAACAGCGTAACAGAACGAAGAGATGTCGCGACCTAATGTGGGTAATCCCAGGACACGTGAGTCTTGATATGCAGCGGCACAATTCAAGCATGTATAGTGAGCATGTGAACTGAATTTTTTAACCGTGGGAATTGACTCTTCTTTAAACGATTCCGTTCCACAGCTATAATACATCGCAGAGTGCAAATATTTTATGGTGAACCCTCATGGACAACTTGACCAATGAGGCTAGGTCTCAAGTCGTGTGAAATTTCACCTTATTGATCCTTTAAGTGGGGAATCTGATATACCACAAAAGGCCCAATATTCAATTCTGCATATTTGCTTGTATTGCTTTGGTTCTTGCTTTTCTGTCCTCAGCAGCCCATGCTTATTTGCCAAAAGTGTGAGGTAAATTAAAGGAGCAATGACGTGACACATAACATTGCTCAAACCCTGCCTAATCTGTCCAGCTATCCATCAGCAGTCATTATGCAAAATGCTATCACTCGGTGGTGTATTGTAAACTGTGCACTCACATTTATGAAGCTCCTCTCTGTCATCCACATTCTTATCACCTGCCCACACCACGAAATCCATCGCCAGCATCATTTTACAGAGTTTTATACGCATTTTTTGCCTCTTCATCCAGCGCTCTTGCTTGGCGATGAGGCTATTATTCCCTTCAGTAAACTTTTTAATTTTTTAAAAGACACTGGAATTGTAAGTCTTGTGTAGTTTTAGTCTTGTATTTTAGATGTTACTTCTCTCCTTTTTTAAGTACTGCACCTACTTCTTGCTAGTTTTATTTTAATCACAGTGTTGGCGCATTATGACCTATGTAGTTAATGCGCCATTAAAACTCCAATCATCATCATCATCACATTTATGAAGACAGTCTGGCAAAGCAGCTGTTGACAGCTGACGCGATTCTTGTGTTATGTGGAAAAATATTTGCTTTTTCTCTTTCTATTTTTCTTTTTTGCTCACACACTATACATGCTCGGGCTATCATTCTTTATGTCATGAAGTCACAAGACCTGGACTGGGACCAATTACGTTACGATGGCTCCTTGTTCCGTGATGTGTACTTTTCACGAGAGAAGATTTTTAGAGGAGCACGGAACATAGGCCTGATGCACGCTCTATGGGTCACCTGCATGCTCGTCGTTCTTTTACAGGAGCTCATGTTATTCGTTGCAGAACATAGCACAGTAAAAAACTGAAAACATTTTGCGGGTCGCCTCAGTGCTCCTTTAAAGGTGCTCAGCTCTCCACCATTTCGTATCTGCCATGTGTTCCTGCAGGGTAATTCTTTTTTGGGGATGAGCAAGTTTGATTTGACTTGATATGACTGTTGCTGAACAAAGGGGTAATAATACATGAACATGTACTTGACCCTGCATCCTGCTTTTGTCTGCTTCAGGTACACTTAGGGAATAACGTATATGTTCCAAAGGAGAAGTTGGAATGGGCCATGGAGGCTAAAAGAGACTCCACGTTTTGCCGGGAGCTGTCACGGCAGCTGTGGACTGAGGCTGAGCTCCAGGGTAGAAGCCTGAGCGGCAAGCTAAGCAACCGATATGCAAAGGCAGGTGTGCAGCCAAAACCTGCTCTCACCCCCAGCAAAGTTCAGGCTCTTGCAAGTGAGTTCTCCTAATGCATATTTGAATGTCTGATACAGTCTAAAGTTTAAGTATCACAGCTGCTAAACATGATCAAGGTCACTTCTGAAGTTCCAGTCGTTATTTGATTTGTCTGTGTGCGCTGTGATCAACGATTTACTTCACTCATGGGAGTCGCAACGGATCACCAAGTCGAGGCTTGCTATGAATTCGGCTGTATGTCCATCATTCCGTTAGTCAGTTCTTGCTCCGTGTGCAAGCCATTGGGAACAAATTGCACTGCAATATTTCCTGATGGAATTCCATTCTGTACTGAAATGATATGTTTCCGACAGCATACAAGTTAAGAGAAACGGGGGTGACCATTTATTACACGACTCTAGCACGTGACCTTTCCAGCGCCATGGGGCCATGCTTCGAGGCACTTCCATCACTGCTGCTGTTATTCCTCTTATGGTCCCCTGGCACCTGTGCAAATTTTTCGGCATTGCTTAATTATTACACACCTATGCTAGTGCACTAACAAGCCCAGCTCCTCATATGACATCAGGAATAGCTCCTGTGTACATGGAGTAGCAGAGATGAATGCCATGCAAGAGAAAATTACCTGTGTGCTAGGTCCCCCATTACAGGAAAATGAGCACACGCACATTGTTATGGTGTAAACGTGTGAATATTTATGCCACATCCTGATATCTGATTTATTACTGCTGTCTTTCGTATCATGGTATCTAACATATAGCTCTTTCCTCTAGTTGAAGGACTTGTTCACTTCACGCATGTTGCTAAGTGTGGTGCCCTGTGTATAAACTCTGTGGGTCTCCATCTCTGTTATTGCTGACTTATCGTTTTTGCTCCGAACACCGTTTCAGATGCCTATCAGAAGTTTGTGCGGGAGGGAGGACAGTCTGAGGTTCCAGTGCCGAAGAGACTGGACTCATTTGTCATACATATGAGAAGCTTCTTAAATGATCTTAATAAAGAATAAAATTATTGTATATTGTGTTATGTTTTTATCCTTGTGCTTATTATCCTGATCTGTATTATTCATCCCTTCGTGTAGAGCATTTACCAGGTTTCGGAAACACACACAAAACTAAAACTATATGAGAGGAGGTTTCTTGAGAAGAGAAATCCTGTGAGAACTGCTAAGAGAAATTCTATGAGAAATCCTGTGAGAACTGCTAAGAGAAATCCTGTGAGAATTCCTATGAGATTTTGTTCCATTATCCCACAGAATTTCTCTTAGAGTTCTGTAAGAAGTATTTGAAGGATTCTTTGTGAGATTTTTCAGCAGGGTTGTCATTAACATCTCATTCGCTGCCATTGCCACTGTAACTTACATCATGCATGCCTTTTTTTCTTTTGTCTGGGAGACGGCAATCTTGCCCTACCTACCTGGCCGACCTTACCCTGCGGCTCGCAACGATTGGTGGTAACGTTGGGATCGTACAACTACGTTCTGCTAGTGAACAGCAGCAGAGCAGAATCCATTGTTCCTGGGATGCAGCTGTTGACTGTTTTGGTTGTGGTGCGTTTTGCCCAGGATTACATATCTGCGTCTATTCATTTCGACTGCAGAAGTACCTCTCGGAATATTATTCACGGTATTTCTGATATATCAGTGCTGTGTGCGGGCAACATTGCCAGTAGCATCAAGGATTTAATGCAGTTGCTGCCGACATACTGCCGAAATGCAAAAAGAGAGCGATAAAACAGGCGAAGGGTATTAAGGCCACTGCAGACGTTGGAATCAATCTCAAAATGTTTCAGTCGTTCAATGTGCAACAGAAAACGCTGATATTAATTTTCACCTCTGCGGCGAGCTATCTGGGAAGACTTCAAGGAGCACAGCCTGTGCCAGTGCGCACGTCACCTTCAAGTCTCAGCGTGGAAGGAGATCAGCTTAAGAACTACGTCACATCAGCTGGTGCTACAGATGTTGACAACCGCGTTGAATTACGCAGTTGCGGCTAGTGTAGGCACGGTTGCGTTGAGAGAAGGCACAGTAACAATGTCTCAAACATGCAGCGATTATACTACCTGAGGTTGGTTTGGCCGGTGCTGCGTACGAAGGTGCAGCCTTCGCAGCAAAAATATATCCTTTCGCTACATGTTGGACTATGGTGTAGTTCAGGTTTGTGTCATTGCCGGATGATGTCACAAAGAAGCAGTCATGTGAAACGGAGCATGACTTCATAACGTCCTCTAACGTGCTGGCCCCTGTGAGGTTTGAACCGGGAAGTGCCGGCGTCCCGATTCCAGATCCTGCAATAACCAGAAACGTTATCCCTCGTCATCGTTCGTCTCTGTATGAGGATTGTTAACTGCGCTGTTAGTGCCTACAACTTATCTTTCTTCATTCTTTGTTCTACGCACACTTCACAGTGAAATTCCTTTGTACCTGCCACGCTCCCATACACCTTGCCTTTCCTGCCCTACCGGGATGGCCAGGTTAGATCCGTAGACGCCGAAACAGCGTTTCGTTTCTCGCAAGGAAATACGAGCTACGGCAGCGGGGGCACATCTGATTGCAAGTGTAAGTGCCGCTTCTCCACTTTACACTTGTTTCCTTACTCCTCACAATCTTTATGGGCTTTGTTGCTGCCAAACAGAGAGGGACGTACCTGCCGCATTAATGTCGGTTATAAATACTGGGAAGAGTTTGTAGCCTCCTAGCGCTCGCTGTTTTAATGCAGGCTACTTCTATGGTCGCTCAAATATTGCCTAAGTGAGCTCACCCGGGTGTGTATACCACAAGACCTGCTACAGGGACGATGGAATTACACTCTTTAATTGTCATGACGTCTGCATGCGGTGTAATAACGCTGCGCCTCTACCTCAGCCTGTATATTTATTGCTTATTATTTTAGAAACCCAGAGGTCCACAAAGGTCATTACATCCGTGTACAATACACACACCCATACAATGGGAAACACAATGCTAGGGCAGACTGCAGGTTAGAAAAAATCGTAGATAAGTACAAGAGACATACATACAGTTATAATGTTCAATGCAATACAGCGCAGGAGACAGAAAGAATTGCAGAAACAAATAAATAAAAAATCAAGAATAATAAATAAATGAAGAGAGCCCGCAAGAAATACAAATGCCATAATGGAATTGTATGGAATAATTTGTGGAACAGGCACATACGAAATAATTTCCTTAGGTGACCCAAACAACAACTACTACTTTATTGTGAGACGGATGGGGAGTTTTTCACCCGAGGGCGATACTCTACCCCTTTGCTGCTTTTAATGCGGGGAAGGAAATAACGAGCCCCTTCACAATAAGAAGCGAAGTCCTGTGGTATCCAGACAGGTGAAGAGAGCTTTCAGGGCAGTGTTGATGAACTGGATGTGGCCAGGGACCAAGCAATATCTCTATATCAAGCTCTATATGATAGAGAGGGAGCGAGAGTTCAGCTCGTTAAGGGATCCGGAGAGTACGGTTCGGGAAGGTTGTTAGTCTGGACAGTGGAGAAGAATGTGTTCAGCGCCGCAGTGACAGCATTGGGGAGAGTCAATTTGTCTCAAGCGGTATCTCCACTGCGCTGTAAAAGACACATCGAGGTGCATTCAACGAACTTGTGGTGGCCACCGGTGACGACGATATGCCCCTGATGCAACGCGCTACTGCGCTGTCACCGTCCCAGCGTGAGGCCATGATTATCTGCCCGCTGGGAAATTCCATCATCGCCGGTCAGGACTCGTGTAGGGGAAGACCATCGTCCTCTACATTTGGTGACCCGAACGAAGACCACAATGTTCGGTGTAATTCGGTCGCTTGCCATCGGAAATTTGGACAGCGAATACCACCATTAGACATCAATTCGGCCCACCTCGCCACCACTAACCCCAGTGCAGACAGCAGTCGATGGCGCTACGGCACAATTCGTGAGTCCCCGAGCACGTCTCTCCACCGGGGGCTCGTAATAGGAGGCCACCATCCTCTCGCTCTGACCCGGCACTCTTCGGCTTCGATCTCCCGTACCAGTCGCGATACGCCGTGGTATCACACGGAAATCAACGTGAAAGATCCCATAAATCGAGTGACGTTGGTGATCGCATATAAATTGGCTGCCGGTTGTTACGTAGGCACTTGTGAGCATTCTGCATGGCTTTTAACAACGTCCTTCTCCGTTCGTTACTTGTATGTTACTTGTCTAAGTGTGTCTGATTATGTTACTACTGTTCCATTTGCGTTGGTCATTAGTATTGATAGGATGATTTGATATGTGACACATTGCCTTGTGTGTGTTTATCGTTGACAACTGTCACGGTCAGAGTAGGAACCCAGAGCCTTGTCAAGCTGCTTCTTGCAGCTTTTTGCACTGGGCCTCCCACATTGTACTTGCTACAATGTAAAATAAAGTTTCAATTCAATTCAAATTTCCCAAGGCAACGTCACATTTTCTTTGCGGAAATGGATTCCCCGTGGTTATTTTACTCAGTATAGCACATAATCCCAATCGTATTCCAATGGCAATTGCCGAAATAAATTCGACGAAAATACGTGGAAATGAGCCCTTGTCTGCGCCTCTTTTTTGACGGCTGTAGTTTGAGCGCAAAGCTACGAAGAAAGGAGGTTACATTGACACGCCACACGAAGGGGAAACGGTTACAAGCCCAACCCACAGAAGAGTTCCGCTGCTAGGTATCTGGGGTCGGATTCACAAAGAGCTCGTGCGACGGAATCTGTCGTATCTGCGTCGTACGGGAAAGTTACGACGAAGTGTAGATTCACGAAGGGCGCGCGTCGCAAAATCTTCGCAGCTTACGGCGGAATCCTGCGAGAGCTCCCGAGCAGTCTTACGAAGAAAGATGGCGGCGTTATTTGGCAGCGGTGGATTTGGAGACGGCAAACAAAGACTCCGTAATACGCGCCAACGCATTGCACTTTGCCACAGAACCTTCGAAACCATCCTCGAAGTGACATTAAGGCACTTTTTTGCTTGGTAACCTTCAACAAATGCTTCAACTTTGTGCTCCGTAAAATCGGGTCGCAGGGATTTTTCAAGCATCCCATGCACCCCGCTAAGACACCCCCAACACCCCTCCAAATTGTCTGCAAGAAAGGCAAAAGAAGCCACAAAAGCGGCAAAACTGGGTGCCACACACCGCTTACAAAACACCCTCACCCACCCCCTCCCCGAGACGAACATACTGGAAATATATTTGCTGTGTCATCGAACGCGTTTCGCCTGTGATTGCATGGCATCCATTATGGCTAACGAAAGATCGAGAGCACGTGCAGTAACAAAACATTTGGGGACGAACAACTTCGTCTTCTTCTAACGGGACGACTCTTATTGGTGCGATTACAAATTTTCGTCATCGTTACCATAGCGAAAACATAATCTCGCACCCTTTGGCTGTTTCTCTCGGAGGTGCACGTGACAGGAAGCGAGCAACTTCCTCTTCCTCGTCAAAGGGGGTACCCTCTCCACTACGATAGCTTTGTGAATCGCGCTTACGACGCCGTCGTACGCGCGTCGCAGGCTACGACGTCTTAGCGCATCTTAGCGTAACTTACGATCGCGTTTGTGAATCCGACCCCTGCTTTGCCCACGTCAGTTTCAGCGTCGCGCTCTTTTTCCTTCATTCGTTTTTGCTTGCTTTTGTGTGCTCTTGTGTTTGTTTGCTTTTGGGTGCGCGTGAAACCCGATCCTCCTGTACGCGGCGGTTTTCACAATGACCGCAGATAGCGGTCTCGCAATTTTTCTGCACCACCTTATTGTGATGAACCTGTGTATGTGTGTGTGTGTGTGAGAGAGACAGAGTTGTAGGCACGAACGCCTGTCAGCGCTCTTCTTTTTCCAATTTCTTTTGCTTCAACATGCTGCGGTTTTCTTAACATTCGACACACTTCCTATGTACTTTTATTAGGTTATCATTAGCAACACTTTCAATGCAGAACAGGATAGGTTTCCCTGAACAATAGAAGACAAACCAACTTAAAAAAGACAAAAGAACGAAAGTTGAAAACAAAACGAATGGCGTGAAAGCAAAATATCACCATGCACCAAGTGTGGCTAAAAGTGTTCGAAGTGTTCACCATCGGCGGAAATGCACAGGTTGGCCCTCCGAATTGTGTCTTTCGCGGCCCTTTTTATTTCGGATCTGCAGAGCGACGAGCAGAAAGCAGTGATTTTCCCCTGCAGGTCAGCCGGCGATCGTGGCTCGCTTTTGTATACTTCGTCTTTGATGCGACCCCAGAGGGAAAAGTCCATCGGCGTTAAGTCATGACACCTGGCTGGTCATGACACTGGACCAAATCGGTCAACCCACTTCTCCCGGAACATCTCACGGCGCAGCTGTACTGCACGCCGCGCGCTGTGAGGTGGAGCCCCATCGCGCTGGAACCATACGCGGGTCTGTTCAGCAAGATGCAGGTCATCAACAAAGCTGAACACGGCATCTAAAATGTCGTACTGATGCTTGCAGTACCGTAGCTAGTGTGGGTTTGTTTGGCTCGAATAATGCACGTTGTGGAGATTCACTTGAGCGCTATGGCAGAAGTGGGCCTCATCAGTCCAAATGACCCTGTTCACAAGTTTTTGCTCTCCTCCGTCTGACATGGGATCCAGTTACAGAAATACAGCCGTTTCTCGTTGTCGCCCGGCTGGAAATGTTGATGAAGGCTCACGTGGTACGGGTGGAGTTTGTGCTTGTGTAGTATCCTCAGCACACTTGACTTCGATGTCAGTACTCGCTTTGCCAGGGTGCGCAGACTTACATGGGGATCATCTCCTATTTCTTTCGGGACTTTGTCTCGACCCGCTGGCAGTGACTGGGTGTGACCGGCTCTGTGTACCGGTATGGAAACTTCCTGTTGTGGACAGTCTCAAAAATGCACGCCTTATGGTACAAGAGCTCACCACCCTAGTTCCTGGAAACATTTCACTGTATTTGAGGACTGCTATGTCATAGTCCATACCTGCGGCCCCTAGAGCAATGATCATCCTTGTTTTTTCTTGGTTGCAATACATGGTGCTTGCGATCGCTGCCGTTTACTTGTTCACTGCATTCACTGAGACCGGAGTTCAAAACGCTCCAAAAATGTATTTCCTTCCCTACCTGTGAACACGTCGTGTGACCTCGTTTTTGATAAGATAGGTCTGATTCCCGCACTCACCGCGCGTGTTAGTCCCGCGGCTAAGGCTTGTAACCCTTCCCTCCCTCGTGTGGCGTGTCAATGTAACCTCCTTTCCTCGCAGCGTTGCGCCCAAGCTACAGCCGTCAAGAAAGAGGCGGAGCCAAGGGCTCTTTTTCACGGATTTTACTCGAATTTATTTCGGCAATTGCCATTGCATTACGAGTGGGATTGTGTGCTATGCTGAGAAAAATGACCACGGGGAACCCATTTCCGCAAAGTTAAACGTTAGGTTGCCTTAACTTTCCGTCAACTGAAATGAAATAAAAATGTTACCAATATGTGGCAAAAATTATTGGCAGAAAAAATCCATTGACCGCACGTCTCTCCGGGAATTATGTTTTGTACTATAAATTTCTACCATGGTTGGTGGACCACCCTGCATATAGTAATGTTAGTAGGGTGTGTCGTTAGCTGTGCTCTAAGGGAGAGGTGCGGTGAACAAATGCAAGCGAACTACTTGCATGCCTGCATGTGACCGAGGTGTGTTCTTCTCATGATAAGTTCCCAGGCAGCACAAACCCTCGGGAAAAGAATGGGAACGCAATGGGGGCATCGGCTCCTGAACGGGTGATAGTACCCGACTGGTTCCCAGCGGTGTGGGAACAGAGGAGGTAGAGCGCAAGAGAAGACAAGGTCGCCCCCGACGGTGCCCTGATCATTTCCCGGTCTGGTCCGCTTTTGGTCATGTAAACAATAATATAGGATCGCATCCCCGATGCTGCTCTGAACATTTCCCGATCTGGACTGATATTGGTCATGTGACCAAAATATAGGATCGCTCCCCGATACTGATCTCGTCACTTCACGATAATCAGTCACATGACCGGGGTGCGGCAACCGATTTTTCTTCCTGGACTGTCAGGCGCCGAGTGTTGCAATCACGTGACCGACAGTTTCGAATCTGGCCAATGATGTTCCTCGATCATCCAGCCACGTTTGCAGTTGCACTGTCGGAGTCCCCGTCGCTCTCGCTGTCAGTAACAAACGTGTTCGGCCGTGCTCCCGAAACTTTCAAGGAATTTCGAATTTTTTTTAGGAATTCCTCGAGGGGTGCTATTTCTTCTTGTGGTATTCCTCGCATTGATAAACGTTACTCATAGATGCTTTTCAACATGAATGACACCGTTCTAGAAGGCTTCTCTCCAAACTTAGCAGCCCAGCATCACATAGTTTCGATTTCAGTGATCCGTTGTGGTTTTTGCGTTGCTTTTAGGACAATGAACTACGGTTTGGTGAAAATATGGTTCAGTAAAGTGTGGAATCGTATGTATTGTGTATTTGGCATCAAACGAAATATAACCATTTCTCAGGACGACTGGGTGCTGCAGCTGTGCTTTCCAACTCCTGCGTGCCTACAAAACTGGAATGCTGGAGGTCTTCAGCTCCAGGTTCGTTGTTGTAGTTATTCTAAATAAAAAATAAAAAACTTCCGAAGTGAATAAATTATTCCGCTTTAATCCGTTTGCACAATATGATCGACGCATGATATGTCAATTTGTTTCGAATTGTGAGTGAATGAAAGCGATCCTGATCTTTTATTCAGAATGTCATGCTGGACCACTTCCAGAACGTGCCTAGAGAATGCAATGCCTTGAGGGGGGTATCAGTGAAGTGCCCACAACCAGATCTCTGCCTCAGATCCAGTGATGACGGTCAAGATTTTTCTCGCGGATCCCTGATTTCTGCAGGAAATTCCGTCATATCACCTGTCGGCTATTCACAAGAAGGATATGGGGTGCTCTGAGAAAGTACAATAGAAAGTATTCTTCCTGCGTGCGTCGTGCATTTAGGGACGCTTTCCCCATCAGTGTGCGGACTTATAGAAATGTATATATTGAACATGAGACATATTGAACATATTTCATCTGTATATATTGATGTCAGCAAATTTTCATTTCTTGCTTGCTGCAAGTTTTTCTCATTGCTTTTCCTTGCAGTCACAGCATATTATAATTATTAGTTTGTTCCTAGAGGGTTAAGCAACCTGGGGCATATCTGTATTTGTAGATTATACACATGTCTTGTATATATGATGAGTAAATAAGATAATTTTCATCAGTGTCACTCAGCTGAACTGTGTTCATAACATTTTAATATACTTCTTATTGACCAGATTTCCAAATGCAAATTAATATTTGAACCGAGGTTGGGATTTAACAGTTAATTAACTCTGTTTTGCTAGAAGGAGTACTTGTAACTGATTCATTATCATGTCACCAACTAACATTCGTAAAGAAGGACTTCAGGGCTGACTTGCAACCCTTAATCTGGGTTCAAAGTAAACCATGCAGCATTGATGTGGGCAATGCAAATACTCCAAATGGCTGAATAATTTATTGTGTAAGTTCTCTGTTACTGTAATTTAGATGTACTTTTGTAAAGTACTTTTGACAGCCCTGCAAATTGAAAGTGGCTTCAGTGTACACGACAAACGCATCGTCGCAGAAGCAACATTTTGTCACATCTCAAACTATAGCCTTCTTTTTTTATTGTCAGGGGATTTAGGAAACAGAGCAGAATTAACTTCCTGCCCACTGATGTTTTGACATGCTTGATAGAGTTGTAAAACCTGCAACAAAATAAACAAGAGAAGTATAAACAGTTTTGTCTTTCCCTTTTAACAAGAAAGTTATATTTTATCATTTGTGCACTTTTGTATTCTGTGTTGATGAAAAGATTACAGGAACAATAATGCTGCAGATAGATCCAACAATGACCTGTCATCTTGATGAAGATGAGAACTTTTCTTCACGTATGCTAAGTGAGACAAAAGAAATGTATAATGAAGGTTGTACAAAAAAAAAAGTAAATCTACTTTGACTAAAATTTTATATATGTGGATGTCACCACATGTAGTTTCCATACAAAAGTAGGACTAGGCAGGGTTGTTTGGTTGTTGTTGGTATGTTGATGTGCTATACCGTTATAGCACATCAATATAGATGAGGGGCAAACACAGTAGACAAGCGTGATGGCTGCAAACTCTCAATTGAAGATTTATTCCGCACAACAAGAAACTGAAAGCATGAGTAGAAAAAGGCAGTGCCAATGCAATGCATGGACAACCACAGTAATCTCTGAGAAGGTAGGATCGGGAGAGCAATAAAGAGAAATGACAGTTGCGTCCGAGATAGGGGAACTCTGCAAATTTAGGACCAATATGATGTGGTAACCTTGCATGGCTCACGGCAGCTGTGACACACTTTGAAAAATTCCAGTAGTGGGGCTTCAAAGACAATGAACTTCCGCTGTTTCACTGGGAATTCAAGTGTAGAGGATGCATCTCTAGAAAATTAATTAGCGTTCCTTAGTCTACCTCAACAGGAAGTATTCGTCTACCCTTCAAAGAATATAGTAGTTCTCATCGGTTTCTTCTACTGTTGACGTCATACTAATGTTCTGCACCTGTCCAGAGACCCCCAAAATGTCACAAAGTCTGCAACACGTAAAAGATCTAGTGCTTCCATCTGTGCACATTGCATACCTGTTTTCAGCTATTTCTGCCATGTCAACTTGAGTGCCTGGATCACACGCACACGAAGCAGTCTTGCGCCACTTCAACGCTGGAAGGCCCCTAAAATTAAATTTGTTAATGTTGACAATGTTCCGCACGGGACAAGTAGGATAACATAAGTTAAATGGAATACGTCATCGCTATATTATAATTTATACATGTGTGACACCTGTACATACCTAAGACGTTGTGTTCAACTCGTCACCTCGGTAAAGCAAAATCACTGGTTACTGAACGGCAGTTTGCTTCGGACGTCTTCGCAATTCGCCTTCTACGGCATCTTCGCAGTCATCGGTAGCATAACGAGTTCAGCAAACACGACACGAATGTAGAAGACGATGGTCTTACTCTACATGAGCCCCGACCGGCGATGACGGTATGCCACGGAGAGGCGATGACGGTGGCCTATCTCCATGGCCGCGCCGGTGGAACTGAGAAGCAGGTGCTCCACGCGCGTGGCCATCGTTGCAGTCATTGTCGTCGTCCAGCGTGCCGCGACCGGCACGGGAGCCGAAGCCGAGGCGTCGGCTGCCGCGACTGCCGCGACCGGCAGGTGAGCTCAAGGCTCGAGTGTCGCGGCCGGCAGTGAGGAGCGTGAGAACAGGAGTGAAGAGTACCGAGATGCGGTAGGAGTGAAGGCGGCTCAATCTGTGAAGCACGTGTGTGCCGGAGGTAGGGCGGCTCGATGATGTCGTCACAAATTTGGGATGGTGAAGGGCCGAATTGCTCCGGACGTGACGTTCTTCGTCCGGGTCACCAAATGTAGAGGACGATGGTCTTCCTCTACATGAGCCCCGACCGGTGATGATGGTATGCCACGGAGAGGCGATGACGGTGGCCTATCTCCATGGCCGCGACGGTGGAACTGAGAAGCGGGTGCTCCACGCGCGTGGCCATCGTTGTCGTCGTCCAGCGTCCGCTACAACGACTGCTGTATCTAATAGCCGAGTGCTTCGAACCACATTCGTTTTCGCGCACTGTCCTGAGGAATCTTGTACTAGAACACGCCCGTCGTCGAAGATGAACGAAGCTGATTTTCGCATCCCCGAACACCAAAACTACACCACGCATATATAGGTCTCTCTAATACGACGGATAATATCGGAAACGGACCAGTATTGTTCTGCTGAGAGGAGACCTCCGTTCAATTGTGCGACGTCTAGTGACACCCCTGGCTTCCCGCCAACGAACAACCGACATTCTTCCCCCCTCTATGTTGAGCAGAGTTGATCTAACGCTCGCTTTCCGCATGCCACGAAACACCTCTCGTCAAGATGCTGCATTAATCCACCGAATGCGCCTCGATGCGGGCTTTACAGTTCAGTGGCGTTACCGCTTGAGACAAGTTGACTCTCCCACCTGCTGCCACTGTGGTGCTCTTGAGGATCTGGAGCATATTCTTCTTCATTGCCCTCACTGCCAACCTTCCCGAACCACACTCTCCGAGTCTCTTCGTCAGCTGGACTCTCGCCCTTTCTCCCTATCGAAATTAGGGAGTTTTACTCAATCGTTTTTACCCGAACCACCTATACGAAAGCAAACGAATGAGCGAGGCGAGGCGACTTTTATTGGGTCGGTATGAATCGTTCCTTTCGAAATGGTGCGGTGGCGCTTTGAACTAGATTTAAGCGCCGGATTTGAGTGGAGCACTGCACAGCATCTAACGGTTTAAGTGGAAAATTCGCAATTACGAGATGAATGTGCCGTATCGCAGCGTTCTTCGCGACCCGCTGTTGGCCGAATGTTTAAGCTGGGACGAGATTGAAGATGTCATTTTGCGATCCCGATTTCGCGAACGGCGGGCGAAACAGACTTCTACATATGGCCGACTGGAGCTGACGGCAATGGATGCAGACGATGTTAGAAAACAGTTTCGTTTCGAGAAAGAGGACATCATGCGTCTAGAAGCAGCTCTACACGTGCAGGACGTGAAAGCACAAGAAAGCACTCTAAAAGGGGACGAGGCGCTTTGCATAGCCTTAAGACGGCTTGCCTACCCGAACAGACTTTGCGACCTAGAGAGAATGTTCGGCCGCCACTATTCGACGCATTCTATTGTCTCCAACGTCGTTATTGAACATATCGCCGAAACGTTCGGGCATCTTTTGAACAACCCGCTATCGCACTCGTGGCTGGAGCTGGAGAACTTTGCACAGGTAAGCATCTCAAATGACAGTGCATGCACCAGCGCCTATGTGCTGTAAACATGTTTACGAATTTTAAAACGACATTTCCAGGCAATCTACGAAAAGGGTGCTCCTGTAAAGAATTGTTGGGACTTTATTGACGGTACCGCGAGGCCCATATGTCGTCCATCTTCGAGTCAAAGAATTTACTTTTCGAAACACAAGCGCGTCCATGCCGTTAAGTATCAGAGCGTTATGTGCCCAAACGGCATCATCGCACAGCTCGACGCTCTCTATCCCGGAAGCAGACACGATGCAGGTATGTTTTGAGAGAGAGAGAGAGAACTCTCCTCCAAGATGAATCTTCTCCTTGTGTGCATGTGCAGCAATGATTTGCACGTAGATATGCTCTAGCTGTCACTTACCAGCTATGACTGGCATAGCCAAAGGTGAGTGGTTTCTGGGGGTTGCAAAATGGTACCTAAGGTAGTGCATTTAGGAGAGGGAAACAAGAGGGAAATCATCCTCTCCCATGTAAAGTCCCTGCAGAACCCCTCCCAAAATATTTTTTCTGGCTACGCCACTGCCACTGTAGCCCAACTCAGTTTTGTACATTTTGTTAAGACATTTATGTTTATTTAATTTTCAGGAATCTTCCGTGACAGTGGTCTGTATGGGAGGCTGGAACAACTTATGGATGGACGCACATTTGTTCTGTATGGGGACCCTGCCTGCCCGCTGCTACCGCTCCTTTTTCGACCATATTCTGGTGCTGCACTGTTTCTTCAACAGGAGGCATTTAACAAACAGATGAGCACTGTTAGGCAGTGTGTGGAATGGGGTTTCGGAAAAATCATTTCGGAATTCGCATTCCTAGATTTCAAGAAAAACCAAAAGCTGCTCTTACAAAATGTAGCATCTATGTACAAGGCAGGAGTAATAGGGACCGCGCGACAACTAAAGGGGGCGCGCTGCTCCGCCGCGACAGCGCCGCCAGTGGCGGTCTTGGGCGTATCCGACGTGATACCACGCCGCCCGTTCTATGCATTCTCAAGTGGAACCGTAGCTTGCGTGGCGACCGCCGTAATTAGAAGGGCTAATTTTCGGAGTGCAACTAATGTGGAACCTTTCTGGGGCGCGAACGAAGTGAATGGAGACAAACTGCACAGAAGCAACCACCGTATTTATAATGTATCTAACAGTACGGAAGGAGAACAACCACTCGCATCTGTCCGGTCAAAACACCTGAAAGTGATACGTCGAGAGGACGGTTACTTGACTCCCCACAAAACCCTGGCTTGCTAGCGAAGGCATATACGTGTATTCCCCTGACTCCAGCCATTTGTAATATCATGTTTTTGACTGAGTCTTGTTCTTGTATTCCTTTTGTCGTCTTTGCACACACATAGCTTCGTCACTGAAAT
Organism: Ornithodoros turicata; assembly: GCF_037126465.1. NCBI lineage: Eukaryota > Metazoa > Arthropoda > Arachnida > Ixodida > Argasidae > Ornithodoros > Ornithodoros turicata. The sequence goes on along the minus strand of NC_088203.1, from coordinate 49,756,955 downwards.
TTACATCGTGCGTCCGTTTTATCCATACAAATAAACACGTGGGGTCACAACTTATTGCCTGAACTTGTACTGCAGTTTTTCCAGTATCTTCAGGTACAATAACGCTAAAGAGATCCTCAAAGAAGAAAGTTAATGAGTTTTTACCTCGGCTACCGCCGTAGGCTTGCGGGACGACAGCTGTGAAATGGTCGGTGAGTAAATACAACCTTTTGGACAACGTAGAACTTCTGTTCTCACTGTGAGACTTGTCATACCGGGAGCAATATCGGCTCTGGGCACTGGCGATGAAACACCTCAATCATTATCTCGAAATAGGTTGCCGTTTGGTCGGTGCATTTGACGGTGATATCCAGCGGCGTTTCACCGTCACGAAAGTGACAACTGTAAATCATTGATAATTTTGCAGGTCCTCATTCAGTTTCATTGAAACTAGAACAAAAGAAATAGAATATATTCGCTCATGTTGTGCACACCTCATGCAATGGCCGAACGCGCGTCACAAACGCTATTATGGCGTCACGCGTCACACAAATGCTATTATGGCGCGTCACAAACGCTGGTATTGGAAGCGTAGAAATCACGAGAAATTAAGCATCTGGTCCCTAATGAAGAGTTCTTTTAGGTGCTGGCACAGTTAGCGATGCTGTGGCAAAAAAAAAAAAAAAAAACGATGCCCGCACTTCACATGTAAACAAAACTGGCTACCCGGCGGCTATCACGCAAGGTACTTTCTCCGGAGGCCGCATCGCGGCGCCACCAGTTTGTCGCACAGTCCCTATATTAACAAATTGCCACACATGCTTGTACGGGAGTCAGACATCTGATTACTTTAACCTTCCACCACCGTCCCTAGAGGAATATCTCAGGTAGGTAGGTGGTACATGTCTATACATTTTTTTTTTGGCAAACTCCGTGAGCAGATTACAGCAGCTGGAGTTAATTCATTATAAAGCAACAGTTACTTACTTCCCCAACAATGGGGTAGAGTACCACCCTTGGTGATGAAACTCCCCATTCACCATCTCCAAATAAAGTTGTTGTTGTTGTAACATCTTACCGCATAATAAGAGTGCATCAATTCCTTATGTGTGCAGTATATCAGTCTGGATCACAGGCTTGTATTAAGCAAGGTAGAGAGCTGTCTACCAGAAAAGTTCAGTTTAACCTGCTGTTAAAGCAGGTGTTTATTCAAGTAAATATCACAGCATGAACATCCCACCGTGTGGTTGTTGCATCTTTTCTGAGGCAGTGTAACATATCACAGTGTACAGTATATATGTCTTAAAGCATAAACATCCAGCTATGTGGTGATCAAATCTTTTTTCTAGGCCTAATGTATCACAAATATAGAGCACTGTTTACTGTATTGTTATTGCAGTACACTAGCAGAAATGAGCAGTTGAACATGAGACTGGTTTACGTGCGTAAAATCAGAACAATTGCAAGGTCGGAGCTTGCAGAAAAAACAAACAAACAAATCAGATTTAATAACAACATCTATGCGGGGGCAGAGTGCATTTTAACAGCAGTGCTACCTTCAATAGGACATGTCCTCGCAATGGTAGCACTGCTGTCATAACGTTGACTCCTTTGCAGTAGTTTGTGTTAATTGATGATGCCTCTCCTGTTTTTCCTGTGGACATTAACTCCATTCCATTCTGAGGCTCAGCAAGCCTTCAACTGAACCCCTGGGTGCAATAAGGGGAGAAGTCAAAAAATAAAAAAAACGAGAAAAGGGACCTGCTCTGATGGTACGTCCCATTGACACACATGCATTTCCCATTTCTTACCCTCCTGAGGCGGGCAAATAAATTGCAATACAGTCCTAAATTTTCTTTGGCAGGTACATACTGGTATGTAGATGTCATTGTAGGAAAAATAGTAAAAAGGGGATTAGTCGACTTATCCTCTTACTGCATACAGAGGTTCAATTATAGTGCCCAGTCAACATGACCACCTGCTCCAAAGCAACACTGAAGTCAAGTAAAATTAAATACTAAATAAGACAAATAGAAAATGCTTCGTTATGCTAGAGCTATATAAAAAACGTAATATACAGAGAAAAGGACTAGACAACCACAATGCACTTGTTAGGTGCACCCTTCATATTGCACACAGTATTGCACATTTCAGTGTGAACTGACCTATTCAATGCATTCATTCGTAAAAAAGAGTTTCAGTAATGCATTTAAAGCTCTCGAGCAAAAAGGAAGAGTAAACATTGTAAATATCACAGGCAAGTTAAATTACATACAGTAGAGCCGAACTACAGTGAGTTAGTCGGGACACAAAATATTTACTACGTGAGTATCTTGAAGTTATGGGTCAGTCTCTAGAAACTGTAACTAAGTTACAGTTACTAGTAGCCTGCAAAATTAGTACCTCGGTTAGAGACACAGTTACGCTTTTCAAGATGTAGCTATACTACAGTTACTGCTATAGTTACCACACCAAGGGAACTCAGTTACTCTGCGGTTACATCTAAAGGATGTCGAATAAACATAATTGTCTAAAATTCTTTCAGTATTTGTACAGTACAAGCATAGTTATGCACAGGTGATTTCGTACCAGTCAGTCTGAGGCCATCTTTGCTGCATGCGTTATATAAAAATTCGTTAAATTCCTGAGAGAGACAGAGGTTCTACTGTATACACTTGTGTAGAGTACTGTAATCAGAAGGGATTATTAAACTTTGCAATGCTGCATTAAATTTACAAAATGCATTTTCACATCCCTGTAATATGATGAAAGAATTATTTGTTCTTAGGTACTTGAGGCTTTCTGTGTTTGTCCTTCTCTGTGTTCCAGCCTCAGAACATCAATTTCCTTCGTGCCCTTGTAATACGCACTATACACTGACAATTACATAGCTGCTCTGCACTCTTAAAAATGAACTTCACCGCATAGCACGCTCCTAGCCAACCATCATCCTGAATGGCAACGTTCTCGCCCCTGATTTGTTGAAAACGGGAGGCGTACGCCTTTTTTGTGACACTTATGTTGTTCATAATTGTCACAAAAAAGGCGTACGCCTCCGTTTTCAACAAATCAGGGGCGAGAACGTTGTCATTCGGGATGATGGTTGGCTAGGAGCGTGCTATGCGGTGAAGTTCATTTTTAAGAGTGTATGACAGATACTTCTGGTGATAAGATTCTACAGTGGACCTGACCTTTGGAGCAAATGGTTAAGAAGTGTTTCTAAGATGTGTGCTTGAGAACGAATCCTCTCCTCTTCTAACTGCATTCTGGAAATCTCAATTTCTCGGAAACGTTCTCTATCAAATGCGTGTCTGTCCTCTTCCAGCCGAAGCCTTCTTTCTTCAAGCTGCATCCTCCTTTCCTCCAGGTTCAGCTGCCTTTCCTTGATTGTGAATTCACGTTCTGCTCTTCTCTCAATGAAGTCCAGGTCCTGGTCCTCCCTTCTCCTTTTTCCTACAAAAGGATCACAAAGATTACTGACCCATTTCATACAGCTTCATAGCTTGTGTAATTTGAATACCCCATATGCTATTTATTCTGCATTAGCGATCACCAGCACTATGCATGGGACTTATTGGCCAGATTTATACCAGGCACTAAATTGGATAAATAGGTTTAATGGTGTTTAATTGCACAACAAAATTTCTTACTGCGTCGGGTAGCCTGTCCCAGTGAAGTGTCTGGCGCAGTAAGCACGGCATCTTGGGCAGGATGTATGGCGTCTTGGGCAACAGGCTGTGTGTCATGAGTGGCACTGCGCTCTTCTTCATGTGTCACATGCTGTGTGTCTTCTTCGAGCATGTCGTCCATGTGGTCATGTGACTCCCCATCGTACATCCGTGCGAAAGCTGCTTGTGCAGTGGAAGCTGCACACCCAAAAACAGAAAAACAAGAGTCATGAGAAAACTGAAGCAAGTGTGCTGGTTACTAGAATACACGAGGAAAAAACCCTGCCACTTAGGGAGACAATGAAAAAGTTGTCTGCGTGAGCCAGTTTTCCATCGTCTCCCTAGTCTAAGGGTTTTTTCATCATGTATGAAAATTATAGTTCCAATCTAGTCTCATATATTTAGTTCTAGGTTTCATTAGGTTCCTTCCCCAAGTACAATGCGGCTCATGCAACATTGCAACATACAAAGAAAAATCACTGTATAAAAAAAAGTGAGCCATGCTTCAACACAGTCGTTGCATACTGCACAGCAACAAATTGGACCTGAAACAGCAAGTTACTACAAGCAAGCGACTCAGCACAACATTACAAAACCACATCATAACTGCCGGTGTCGTCCTTTACTGGCACTGCTACCAATTACATCAGCAACATCCCCAGAAAGTGACCGCTAGAGGAATGCAGAGCTTCAGGGGGCAGAATATGGATATATTATATATGTTATATCTGGGAATATGGGTACCCTTATGGGTATATGCATTGACACCCAAGCTGTTTTGAGTCATCTCAAACGTTATGGTGGGCATTGCTAACAACCAGGAAGTGTGTACAACACCCTGGGTTGGGGTGAACTTACGGGGGTCAACCTCAGCAAGAGCAGCATCACGTGCGGTACTAGCTACGGCTTTCGGTCTTGGTGCTCGTCGTCGAAAATGGCCAAACTCGGTGGCGATGTCGACCACCTCTTGCAGCAGCTTCTCCTTCTCGTCGTACTGCTCCTCCGTGACTGATCTACGAGTAAAAAAATCTAAATTAGTACTCTTCCACCTATGACATGTCAACTCATGCTGTGTTGTCTGAGTTAAACAGAAACATGTTCAACAGATCTAGCGTAACGTAATATACGCAGTTATGGCTTCAGACATACCCTAAACGCCGTGTAGCTTACACTTTACGACGATTAGGAAATGCCGGCCTGGTGATTTATGACATAAGTACGATAGCTTGCGCTTTAACCGACACCAATAAAACACTTCACGTGTACAAGCATAGATCATTCGCATGTTCTACCTTGCAAACTGGGAACTGCAACGTTTTTATGTGCTTACTTTCTCAAGTTTTCTGTATCTTCCCTTCGAAAGAGCTTCAGTAGGTACTCCGTACGTTCACGCACGGCACGGACGCTGTAACCTTTATCCGTCAGCGAGTTGGCAGCGCTCGCCACGTCTTGCCATTTTGAGGGATCACGGTAGGGGTTGCAGCCAACAACTTCCCGCAGAAGGTTTAAATCATCCGCCACAGTGAACCTTTTTTTCTTCTGAGAAGTCGCAGCTGCGCTCGCACTCCCACTGGTCGCCGCCATCTTGTTTATCGATGTCAATCGGTCGTGCTCGCCGAATGCAACGAAACGACTCAGAGCGAGTGGGTCGTTAGAACGAAATCGCGCGTCCTACTACTCGCTCACTGATTCGTACAGCGCATCCGCGACGTTTGAGTCGGTCGTTTCGGTCGGAGAAAAAGGACGCAGTAAAACTCCCTATTGCTTGGTCCCTGGCCCAATCCAGCCCAGCAACGCTCTGCGCTCAAAGCTCTTCTGACATTTCTGGACACCATCGGACTTCGATCGTTATTGTGAAGGGGCTCGTTATTTTATTCCCCACATTCCCACCAGCAAAGGGGTACAGTATCGCCTGTGGCGATGAAACTGCCCACTCTCCAAGGTCAAAAATATAGTTGTTGTTGTCTCTAATACGTGACGCAGCAGCCACAGACATGTCATTCACTTCCATTTTCTTCGCGAACCAACACGACCACCCACGAAGTAGACAATAAACGCGATAACATAGAGACGGCCTTGCAGATGGCGCGGCGGATCGTAGCTCGTAGTGGCGAAGTAGCTGAATGCTTTATTAATGCTTTATCAATGTAGAAACTATCGAAGTGAGCGTCATTTTTAAAATGGCGCTTAGCTATAAGATAATGTGCGTCAACTTTGTTCTCTACAAAATTAACTCTCACGTGGTAAGGGTTGACCAATCCCTGGGAGCTCTGGACCCGAAACCCAAGTTGCGCTTTTTCGACGTTTATTGGGAGCACCGTCCATGTTCCGGCAATCTTCAAAATATTTATACGTAAAAAATATCCCGAACTGAGAAGTAATGCTTTCTGTGTGTTATCAAACAACGACGTTGTGCACGATAGTGGGCAAAAATATGGGGGTTATTTTTCACTTTTCGGTCCCTTTAAAGACAAAGGTACGAGTCACACTACATGTGCCATACTGGTTCTCGAATTGTATGTATATTGCCCTTGTATTAGCAAAGGTGCACAAATATTTTCCTATATTCTCTTAAAGAGGATAGAACGATTATGACACATGTCATACGGATTCTCAAGTTGTTCACGCATTCCATGTTGTTCGGGGTAACTCGATACTGTAACTAAGCTACTCAGCTAAGCTATTTCAGTAACTTTTTGCTTAGCTCTCTGCTTTTGAGCTTCAGTAACATTTTGAGGAGTTCGTTCATTTGTCTATTTTTGGGGGGGAAGGGGGGACGTTTGTCAGAGTAACTTGGAGAAAGTTCCAAGTTATATTTGTTCGATTCACGTCTACAAACATCGCATGCTGAGTTCATGCTGCACGTAGAGAAACAGAGTATCTGTTTCTCTACGTGCAGCCATAGAAGCCATCTTAATCTGTAAGTTTGAATTTCAAACACGTCTAGCGTCATTTACTTATTTCTTTAATGGCTTTTCCCCCTCTTTATAATGCACTGGCTTGCACTGTGGCATTGAGGAGTGCTCAGTCACCCTCCCAGGTGTATATCTCTCGCTGAGTGACCCCTGGTTTGCCAATCCCGAACGATGCGCAGCTACCCAGGGCTGACGAGCCGCAAACACGGCGAAACACGTGTCCTCTGGTGCTGTCGCATCGTTCCATGAGTATCTGTTTCTCTACGTGCAGCCATAGAAGCCATCTTAATCTGTAAGTTTGAATTTCAAACACGTCTAGCGCCATTTACTCATTTCTTTAATGGCTTTTTTGCCCTCTTTATAATTCACTGACTTGCACTGTGGCATTGAGGAGTGCTCAGTCACCCTCCCAGGTGTATATCGCTCGCTGAGTGACCCCTGGTTTGCCAATCCCGAACGATGCGCAGCTACCCAGGGCTGACGAGCCGCAAACACGGCGAAACACGTGTCCTCTGGTGCAGTCGCATCGTTCCATGAGTATCTGTTTCTCTACGTGCAGCCATAGAAGCCATCTTAATCTGTAAGTTTGAATTTCAAACACGTCTAGCGTCATTTACTTATTTCTTTAATGGCTTTTTCCCCCTCTTTATAATTCACTGGCTTGCACTGTGGCATTCAGAAGTGCTCAGTCACCCTCCCAGGTGTATATCGCTCGCTGAGTGACCCCTGGTTTGCCAATTCCGAAGGATGCGCAGCTACCCAGGGCTGACGAGCCGCAAACACGGCGAAACACGTGTCCTCTGGTGCTGTCGCATCGTTCCACGAGTATCTGTTTCTCTACGTGCAGCCATAGAAGCCATCTTAATCTGTAAGTTTGAATTTCAAACACGTCTAGCGTCATTTACTTATTTCTTTAATGGCTTTTTTGCCCTCTTTATAATTCACTGACTTGCACTGTGGCATTGAGGAGTGCTCAGTCACCCTCCCAGGTGTATATCGCTCGCTGAGTGACCCCTGGTTTGCCAATCCCGAACGATGCGCAGCTACCCAGGGCTGACGAGCCGCAAACACGGCGAAACACGTGTCCTCTGGTGCAGTCGCATCGTTCCATGAGTATCTGTTTCTCTACGTGCAGCCATAGAAGCCATCTTAATCTGTAAGTTTGAATTTCAAACACGTCTAGCGTCATTTACTCATTTCTTTAATGGCTTTTTTGCCCTCTTTATAATTCACTGACTTGCACTGTGGCATTGAGGAGTGCTCAGTCACCCTCCCAGGTGTATATCGCTCGCTGAGTGACCCCTGGTTTGCCAATCCCGAACGATGCGCAGCTACCCAGGGCTGACGAGCCGCAAACACGGCGAAACACGTGTCCTCTGGTGCAGTCGCATCGTTCCATGAGTATCTGTTTCTCTACGTGCAGCCATAGAAGCCATCTTAATCTGTAAGTTTGAATTTCAAACACGTCTAGCGTCATTTACTTATTTCTTTAATGGCTTTTTTCCCCCTCTTTATAATTCACTGGCTTGCACTGTGGCATTCAGAAGTGCTCAGTCACCCTCCCAGGTGTATATCGCTCGCTGAGTGACCCCTGGTTTGCCAATTCCGAAGGATGCGCAGCTACCCAGGGCTGACGAGCCGCAAACACGGCGAAACACGTGTCCTCTGGTGCTGTCGCATCGTTCCACGAGTATCTGTTTCTCTACGTGCAGCCATAGAAGCCATCTTAATCTGTAAGTTTGAATTTCAAACACGTCTAGCGTCATTTACTTATTTCTTTAATGGCTTTTCCCCCTCTTTATAATGCACTGGCTTGCACTGTGGCATTGAGGAGTGCTCAGTCACCCTCCCAGGTGTATATCTCTCGCTGAGTGACCCCTGGTTTGCCAATCCCGAACGATGCGCAGCTACCCAGGGCTGACGAGCCGCAAACACGGCGAAACACGTGTCCTCTGGTGCTGTCGCATCGTTCCATGAGTATCTGTTTCTCTACGTGCAGCCATAGAAGCCATCTTAATCTGTAAGTTTGAATTTCAAACACGTCTAGCGCCATTTACTCATTTCTTTAATGGCTTTTTTGCCCTCTTTATAATTCACTGACTTGCACTGTGGCATTGAGGAGTGCTCAGTCACCCTCCCAGGTGTATATCGCTCGCTGAGTGACCCCTGGTTTGCCAATCCCGAACGATGCGCAGCTACCCAGGGCTGACGAGCCGCAAACACGGCGAAACACGTGTCCTCTGGTGCAGTCGCATCGTTCCATGAGTATCTGTTTCTCTACGTGCAGCCATAGAAGCCATCTTAATCTGTAAGTTTGCATTTCAAACACGTCTAGCGTCATTTACTTATTTCTTTAATGGCTTTTTTCCCCCTCTTTATAATTCACTGGCTTGCACTGTGGCATTCAGAAGTGCTCAGTCACCCTCCCAGGTGTATATCGCTCGCTGAGTGACCCCTGGTTTGCCAATTCCGAAGGATGCGCAGCTACCCAGGGCTGACGAGCCGCAAACACGGCGAAACACGTGTCCTCTGGTGCTGTCGCATCGTTCCACGAGTATCTGTTTCTCTACGTGCAGCCATAGAAGCCATCTTAATCTGTAAGTTTGAATTTCAAACACGTCTAGCGTCATTTACTTATTTCTTTAATGGCTTTTTTGCCCTCTTTATATATGTACATGCAATTTAGCTGTCTTTAAATGAGTGTAGAAGAGCTAAAATACGTGTGCAAGTCAAATGTTAATGCTTTTGTCATGTTTATTTATGATTGGTGGTACACCGGCACTACAATGGCAGCCGTCATAGAGGCATGCAAATGCATCCTGTGAACAGCCAATGTATTTTTCATTGGTTCTTCACCGGTGAGCTCGGCTAAAGTCTAACATGAGAGGACGATGTCTGGGAAAGTGTTAACACATTGAGGAAAATAAATGTTGTTTAAGCATGTGTACTACAAATAATACTGTAGCTATAATGAATTCATTATAACAAGAAAAAATAGGCCACGGGGACGGCGAAATTGGGTACAGTCCACAATTAAACATGTATCTTTATTCATTCATAGCACTACACGGGGTGAGTCACGAAAAGCTGACCCGTGCGCTTGACAAAGAGAGTGATAAATGAAAAGTGGCTACCTCATTGGCTACCACCTGCTGAAATCCAAGTAGCACAAAGATATGCTCAGGTTTCCATTTATCGCTGTTTGTGAAGCACCCTGGTCAGTTTTGTGTGACGTACGATGTTATGTCAGGCCACAATACAAGTTGATGCCACGTATGCTATGTCATAACAAAGCCATTTAGTAGAAACTCACTGTCACCACAATGTGCATGCATAAAGATTGACAAAAATAAGTAGCATTGCTGGAAACATTACAACTGCAAAAGCAAGCAAGAGAAGTGCAACACGATATTAATACAGCGGAGTCGAAAATATTAAAAACAAGTACAAGGTATGAGTACCCGAAGTGTTCCCCAGTAAATAGGCAACAAATACAACTGACATGCACTGACACTACAAATGCAAAAGTGGCATTATCACGTGACCTGACTTGTAGTCCAGTATAAGGCATTGTTTTGCATTATTGAAAATAGTCACATGACACCATCTGTTCCGCGTACAAGCCTTGTCGGTTCGAAACACGTTCAAATACGTAGATTGCAGGGGCTTGGTAAAAAAGGCACGCTTCTGAGGCAGGGAGGCACAACACACCTCATTTCCGTTTACCGCTTCCATGTACACCAGTGCTCCTGCATTAAGAATGTACGTAGAATTCACCTCAACATTGCCATTCTCCTCTTGGCGTCTTCGACATATCAACCTGGCTGCGCTCCGAAACATGGCGGCTAAGTTGGGACAAAGGGTTATTTTGCGCTTCGCAGAAGTTTTTTAATCTTGCCCAAGTAGGACTCAAATGGAAAAGCACTGAAGCCAGCGCGATGCCCATGCACTTTGCACTCGTCTGCAAGATGAATGATGGAGTGGACATTGTACACCACGCTTTGTGCACCGTATAGATGTACACACTCTTGCGAGAAGTACTCAAGCAGTTGTCTGGCATAATCGTGCTGAGTACGACACATTGCAGGTGGAGCAAGGATTCTTGCAGCCACGAAGAGATATAGGAAGTGAGCGTACAGCTCATCCTTCAAAATACCCTTGAGGACAAGAGGTCCAACGTACATAAAAAAAAATTATGTATTCTGTGGCTTTCCACCTTTCTAGTTTTACAACACCACGAGGCTTCCGTTGGAACGCTTTTGGAATATATTTGGCACTAGATATGAGCCTACAGCTGAGCTCGGTCTTCTGTGATTGTGTCACACAATAAGGTCGTGGACCATTAACCCACGCGTGAAGGAATCGGCGCATTACACCGAGGCATAACAAATGTATCTACTGGATGGGGAAACCAAACACCATGCCAAGTTGAAGTTGAAGGAACGGCGACAGTCCTTTGTGGTGTTCTGAATTTTCTTGAGCACGAAATGAGAAGTCCGTCCTACTTGAATGGTCTGTGTCAGGGAAAAACATCCTATGATCAGTGTACACCCCACGCTGCGTGCACCTTTGACATTCATAGTGAGCGTTGTGGCCCTTTGTGACCTTCACAAAGCTTCGTGCTGGTGCGTCACAAGTGACAGCCTTCAGTGTGACAGCCACATTTTGCCCTTTGTGTTGCAAGCCATTTGATGTCAGGTCCTTTACTTCCTGAATGAATGCCTTGAGGTAGTTGTTCAAGCACGGAGGTTTTCCTTTTCCGCAGTAAACACTGACAAGGAATGGTTTACTGCTCTCAACGTTAGTTATCCGACACAATATGGGCCAGAAGTTTGTTCCTGAACTTCTGTAGAGTGGCAGATCATCAATGCTTGCATGTAACTCAAGTCTTGAAGGCACGCGACCACAACCCAGAGCTTGTCGTATCCCACACTTCAACCCAAAATGCACAAATGTACCATCCTGCTGCAGAGGTGCTTTCCGTTGTGTACCAAGTATTGATCTGGCATCATTTGGTAAGTCAAAGTCCCACTTACGCAGGAGAGATGAAATATCGTTTAAGCAAGCATGTGTTAGGTGATGCTTCACAGCTAATCTTGCCAGCTCGGCAACTAACAGTGGGCTAGTTCCATCTCAAATCGAACAATCCGGTACACTTGATGCCTCGAATGAACGGGAAAAAAATATATGTTGAAGCCATCGGTGAGTTAGGAGAAATAAACGCTTTCCGAATTCTCTGCGCTGCGCGGTTCGGGAAACAGGAGATGAGGAAAATACTGCATCTCAGAAGACGATGTCGCCGCGTGCGGGTTTGAGCGTTCCCTACAAGGCTATTTCTTGTCGCATTCTTCTAGTTTGTTGATCTGGCTTTAGACCACTTAGGGCACAATAGGATCCTGCGTTGGCAGTGTTGTGTCGGTTTTTGTTTGTCTGCAATAAAATATCAAAGCACCATATTCATTGCAACTGTGCGGACGATATACAAAACGGATAAGATTGAGCTTGATGGAGTTTAATTTGTCATTCATGGGGCTATCGAATGATGTATAATTTGTTGCTCTACTCTGTAAGGAACGTAAGCGACACCTCTTTTCGTAGCACCATACCACCGAAAATTGACGAATTTCGGAAGCCTTTATCTAAAAAAACCCATCAAAAACTTTCCTCGAAAATTGTATATGTTGTCGGTAGTTCCTTACACTATGCACACAAGAAAAATCAAAATTCGGACTTGATCGGTAGGCGCACTGTGAATTTTTTGCCAGCCCTATATACGGAGCGCATTCAAGTGGTTGCACCGTGTCCCGCGTGTTGCAAAATCGAATTTTACAAACTTTCAACTTCTGTCTTCACATAAAAAGTAATTGCTATCATTTGAAACCGTTCTGAGCGTTTGCGTTCACTACAGTGGTGTAATCGCAACCAGCGACCAGATGTGCTCGCATTTTTTGCGGGATGTCACACATGCATTGCAAGTGTTGGAAGCCCGTGAAGAGCAGAATGATTTTACATCTTTGTAAGAGGTATATCTGTTCAGGGTTATTCTAAGCAAGCATATTTACTGTACACATTATGGCAGGAGGGACGCAGTGACTTCCAGTATTCTTTAAAGGGAAGGTCTCGTACCCCCTGCCCCTCTCATAAAGTGTACCATTCGATTGCCCTTTGTTGAAAATGGAATACTGCGAATTTACCCGACAAAATACGCCACGGTTATTAAATAACCGAACTAAATTGATAAAGATTCAAGAGCATGCCGCGATCTGTGTTGGCAACAATAAGAACAACCACGTCGCCCTGCGCGAAAGTCCGTGATAGGATACAGAAATCGTCTACTTTTGAGCGCACTAGTGCATCGGCGTGAGCAGACGACTTTCAGGAGTTACTGGGCACCGCGGCAACTCTCGTACATTTTCTTTCAGTTCTCAGGTGAAAAATGCACATTCTAAGAAGTGGCAAGCATGGTGGTTTATAACAACGATATTAATCCTCAGAGACAAGTTACAAGTCGCAGGACAACCCCACCCACAATCACAAATCTGGAGTCGCCGGCCATCGGCGCGCGCGGTCGCATTAAAGCTCGGACCAAAAATATATTACGCGCGCTTCCATTACCTCCCCGTTGCACACTGATCATGCTTCGAAATGAAGTGCCGCTGACGACCTACATGGGGAAGGAGTGCGTGTTTATTTAAAAACCGCATTAGATACTCACGGAAAGAAAACACCTGGCTTAGCTTCCACGTATCCGATTACGCGCCACATTATCGGAGACCCCACAGTCAATGCTCGGACTACATTCTCCGCTCGCGGAGGTATAAGCCTGAGTGTCCCCATTTCGAGAGCAAAGGAGATGACTCAACCCAATGTGCTTGTGCAAGTTACAATTACCATGACAACGACAACGTACCCGCAGGCCGACGTCATACGTGACTCATGCATGAGAGAAGCGCACGTTTCGTCGTCTGCTATTACGGCACGTTTCGACAAATTTCTCGAAAATGACTTGGTTATTCCGAATGAAAATTTGACGGTTGTATGTGTAGAGTTTTCGTGAAGCTAGTTTTGGCTAAGTTTCGGAATCGCCCCGGCTGTACGAGACAAGTCCCTTTAAAGCATTTCCTTTCCTACGGCCCCATGACCGCGGACGGGGGAAATTGCACTGAGGAAAGTGTTGTTGTGTAGTGGGGGGTTCTTACGCACACACTCAAGGCTATTTCATGGTGCCTTTTGTGAACCTTGCCAAAACAGCCCGACTGGCGCCGCTGTCCAATATGTTCTTCGGTTCGACATGCTGCGACCATGGCAAGGCCTGATCGAATTAACTCCCGGAAGACACCTTGCCTACACACAGAAGACGCACTCTCTTCTTCACTCAGTTCTCGACTACAGAAGTGCGCGGAGTGCCCTTATACAGAGTGTGCGAAGACATCTGCATTACTGTAGTGTGTCGTCCTGGCATCACATCTACCTCAATGGCCTCTTCGTTGTACAGCGCTGACCGTGTGTATTTCGCTGACTACAGCCTCATACACAAGAAAAAAGTTCTTTGGACAAATGACTTTCGCTTTGCTTCGCGTAGCTGCCATAAAGACTCTGGTTCCAGCAGATCAAGCCGACGGCGTAACAGAAATGGGCCAGCTATGCAGAAGCTGCTTCAAGTATTTCACAGCAACGGTGGCTGAATCACAGCATGCAGCAATGTCGCCCACATTTGAAAGAAGCTCACAAGGTGATCCCTTTGCGCACCAGCCCGACGTGGTCGAAGAAATCAATGAGTATACGTATATGTATATCATCTGAAGCCATTAGCTTCACACCGCTTAAGCCAAGAAGGAAGTCGGCGGGGCATATGCACAGCGGAAACACTCCGAAATATCTGAAGAGATGGGCAGAAGGACAGGCCGTAAATAGAGGCCGCTTTCGGTGTTGCCTTGCCAGGAACATCCAGGGGTAACTGCCAAGATTGCATCGGGTTAGCATGTAACGTGAGAAGAGCCTATCAAGAAATCTGACAAGAGCCTGCCATCAAAAGTAACATTAAGGAAAGTGGCTCCTACAACAGCCTAAAGCAGTTCATGACACGAGCACTCTCATCCACACGAAATGCTCTGCATAACTTACGTTACCTTCTTACCTTCGTTACTTTGTCTTCTTCGCTGTTAAGTGTTTTTATTCTCTGTACTGTAAATATGCTTCGATATGATCACCGTGGACAAATATACCTCTTATAAATACGCAAAAGTATTCTAAAGCATTCTGTTCTTGACGGGCTCCCGGCACTTGCAATGCATGTGTGTCATCCCGCAAAAAAATGTGAGCACTCTGGTTGCTCCACAATCTACGTTCAGCGATTATAACACTGTTATGAACGGAATCGCTCAGAACGGTTTCAAATGATAGCAATTACTTTTTATGTGAAGACAAAAGTTGAAAGTCCCTTTGGAAAATTCGATTTTGCAACACGCGGGACACGGTGCAACCGCTAGAATGCGCTCCGCGTATATGGCTGGCACACGGTGCACCTACCGATCAAGTCCGAATTTTGATTTTTCTTCTGTGCATAGTTTAAGGAACTACCTACAACATATAAAATTGTCGTAAAAAAATCGTCTACTGAGATGCGGTTTTTCCCTCCTCTCGTATTTCCCGAACTGCGCAGCGCAGAGAATTCGGAAAGCGTTTATTTTTGCTAACTCACCCATGGCTTCAACGTATATTTTTTTCCCGTTCATTCGAGACATCAAGTGTACCAGGTTGTTCGATTTGAAATGGAACTAGTCAGTGGACGATTCCACGGTTGTCGTTCACCAGTCTGGTTCACTTCACTAGAATCGCATAAGGAGACTGAATATTTAGCTTGAAGGAGGTCATCTTGGACGTTTATTTCATCGTCCATCGGAGCTGCGGGGTTCTGATTCCTCGAAGTAGGATTCGGATGCGGAACTTGCAGTAGGAGTTACTGCGACTGGATCGAACATCTGTGACTGGGAAAGGCCATGTTGAGGACTCGCTGCCGATGTCGAAGCAATCTCGTGCAGGGCTTCCCGGTATTCATTCCGCAGTGTCTGGCACACCTTCCACTTCGATATCACACCGTGCGCTAACAGAATGACATGAATATTCTCACAGATTTAGCTGTACTCAAAACGGTGGCAAATCATTAGGAACCGATCAGGCTTGTCGGCAACGGCTCGTAGTCGACATTCATGTGGCTTCATGCATTGTTACCATCATTCATGTTATTAAAAGAAATTGCGTACTATACGTGATATCATCTGTTTTGCGTGTCTTCGTTATATTCGCGATTCCAGCGAAGCCGTGGCCACCTGGCGACGATTTCGGAAAGCTGCGAGTGGAGGTCCAGCAGTGGGTCCGGACAGGGAAGCGGTACGGCGATACACGTTTCTCTTGCTTATGGACAGAACGACGACAGCAAAGAATGTATCGACATCGAAAAGAGGAATGTTGCACTACTAATTTATTCTCAGCCTGTTGAAAACGCCCCACGCTTTCTTTTGTTTCCCTAATCAAGAAGAACGGAACGGAGGTCCCATGTGTCGACCGAGTTTCCGGACCAACTCTGTTACCACGATACTATCTTAATATTAATCTTAGTAATGCCAAACGAGGAACCCGCATTTGTTTGTCATATTGATATATATGCATTTTTCAGACCTCAGGCAAAGTAAACAATATCACCGTACTAATGCGGCGTAGACAAGCATCCACTATGAATGTTCTCTGGGATTGAAAGCTTCTGTCTAGTGCCGCACACGTATCAACGAATGACTCGCAAAGGTAAAAATATCACACCAAGTTGTACGTAAATACAAAGAGCGGTAGAGAAAACGAATACTTCACTTTGCCAGAGCGTCTCTTCCAGCCCTCAGATGTTCACCGCACAGCATAATGCATGTTAAATAGCTGCAGATGTATGGTGTAAAGTGAAGACAAGGTACAACTTGTGCATTACAATTTTATGATTCCTTCTCTATGTTCCGATAAAAAGTATCAATTAATAGAGACACTACACTTCCAACGGAGCTGTTGTTCCCTTGATTGCAACACTCACACGTAAATACGAGGGACTCTCAGAGGAGAAACTCAAACATGGTATTGCTTGGAGACTAGTAATCCACATTCGAAAACACATGAAATGTCACTCTTCTTGGAAACATATCCCTGCTTTGCCTTCTTAAATTCTAAAATGCCTCCTTTGTTCACTCGACGTTTGTAAAGAAACTTCGAGGACGGGAACTCTTGGCCTACTTTTCTGAGTTGAACTGCACAGTATGAGATGACCAGATGATAAAGTTAATTCCTTTTTCATGAAACATGCCCATTTGTGGGTATTAAAAACTGAAACAGACGAACATAATTAGGCCGACACATTGTGGACTACGCTTGCTTGGAAGTTCGCGGCGCCACCTATAGTTCATTGGAATCGCGAATTTCGTGTTAGCGAGTGAAAAGTTAACGTGTCAGCGCGGAACGTAATCCAACCAAATCCAATCCGGACCACCGAACGAGCCAAGTCTAGCGCAGCCAACTGCACCATTTTGAAAAGCACGCCTCTTGTGTTGCGTGCCATTTTCACCCGTCGCAACAGACGCCATGGTAACGTTTAGACTGCCCCAAGTGTCCTCCAGTATCCGCAAGGTAAGCTCCGTGAACTTCCAATGTGAGTTGCACAACTAGAGCTGTCTGTCACCTATTCTCAACTGCTTGCTAAACGTATCCGCCTCGTTTATTTGCAGAATCATGCGAAACAAGTACATCGTTGTGAAATTTCCGGCAGAAGGTAACAAGGTCGAACTTGAACCAGCGACTTGGGTTTTACCTGGTGACAAATTTTGTCTTTTGCCGCCGGAAAATTTCGTGGGCATCCGAGACTGTGTCAAAGCATGCAAAGAACCTGGGACCGACTGGACTCTCTGCCCAATAGTGAAAATGGCGGAATGCCGTAAGTTGTGTCAATTTGCTGTCCATTTTTGTCACTGTAGCGAGTGTAACAGCACCCGTACGTGTGTTGGAAACATTTCGCCTTACAGGCGGATACCGCCGAGGACTCAGGAAACTAAAAATGGCCATGGATTTGGAAACGCACGGCCCCACACAGTCAGAGGCTTCTGGTAAGCTGCGGCAATGTATCCGTGTGTCGCATTTCTTGTCATCAACAAGTCAGAAGGTGGCAACCTTAACTTTTTTTTTTTCAAATCAGGAAGGCGGTACAGAAGGCTACACTGCTTCACAGGATTATACCTTGCCTGACCCCCGTAAGTTTGTTGGGCCTTTATGCTGCTGAAACGCTTGGTGTGGTGATTGCGTGCTCTTAACGTGCCCATTTTGTTGCAATCATTGCAAATTCCATTGTGCTGCTTGCATATTCCCTTGGAATATTCAGTCACGTCACCACGTACTCTCATGATGGCCCTTTCTGTCGTGCTGCTTGCATGTTCCCTTGGAATATTCAGTCACGTCACCACGTACTCTCATGTTGACCCTTTCTGTCGTGCTGCTTGCATGTTCCCTTGGAATATTCAGTCACGTCACCACGTACTCTCATCATGGCCCTTTCTGTCGTGCTGCTTGCATGGTCCCTTGGAATACTCAGCCACGTCACCACGTACTCTCACGATGGTCCTTTCTGTCGTGCTGCTTGCATGTTCCCTTGGAATATTCAGTCACGTTACCACGTACTCTCATGATGGCCCTTTCTGTCGTGCTGCTTGCATGTTCCCTTGGAATACTCAGTCACGTCACCACGTACTCCCATGATGGCCCTTTCTGTCGTGCTGCTTGCATGTTCCCTTGGAATACTCAGTCACGTCACCACGTACTCTCATGATGCCCTTTCTGTCGTGCTGCTTGCATGTTCCCTTGGAATACTCAGCCACGTCACCACGTACTCTCATGATGGCCCTTTCTGTCGTGCTGCTTGCATGTTCCCTTGGAATACTCAGCCACGTCACCACGTACTCTCATGATGGCCCTTTCTGTCGTGCTGCTTGCATGTTCCCTTGGAATACTCAGTCACGTCACCACGTACTCCCATGATGGCCCTTTCTGTCGTGCTGCTTGCATGTTCCCTTGGAATACTCAGTCACGTCACCACGTACTCTCATGATGCCCTTTCTGTCGTGCTGCTTGCATGTTCCCTTGGAATACTCAGCCACGTCACCACGTACTCTCATGATGGCCCTTTCTGTCGTGCTGCTTGCATGTTCCCTTGGAATACTCAGCCACGTCACCACGTACTCTCATGATGGCCCTTTCTGTCGTGCTGCTTGCATGTTCCCTTGGAATACTCAGTCACGTCACCACGTACTCTCATGATGGCCCTTTCTGTCGTGCTGCTTGCATGTTCCCTTGGAATACTCAGGCACGTCACCACGTAGTCTCATGATGGCCCTTTCTGTCGTGCTGCTTGCACGTTCCCTTGGAATACTCAGTCACGTCACCACGTACTCTCATGATGGCCCTTTCTGTCGTGCTGCTTGCACGTTCCCTTGGAATACTCAGTCACGTCACCACGTACTCTCATGATGGCCCTTTCTGTCGTGCTGCTTGCATGTTCCGTTGGAATACTCAGCCACGTCGCCACGTACTCTCATGATGGCCCTTTCTGTCGTGCTGCTTGCATGTTCCCTTGGAATACTCAGCCACGTCACCACGTACTCTCATGATGGCCCTTTCTGTCGTGCTGCTTGCATGTTCCCTTGGAATACTCAGTCACGTCACCACGTACTCTCATGATGGCCCTTTCTGTCGTGCTGCTTGCATGTTCCCTTGGAATACTCAGGCACGTCACCACGTAGTCTCATGATGGCCCTTTCTGTCGTGCTGCTTGCACGTTCCCTTGGAATACTCAGTCACGTCACCACGTACTCTCATGATGGCCCTTTCTGTCGTGCTGCTTGCACGTTCCCTTGGAATACTCAGTCACGTCACCACGTACTCTCATGATGGCCCTTTCTGTCGTGCTGCTTGCATGTTCCGTTGGAATACTCAGCCACGTCACCACGTACTCTCATTATGGCCCTTTCTGTCGTGCTGCTTGCATGTTCCCTTGGAATACTCAGCCACGTCACCACGTAGTCTCATGATGGCCCTTTCTGTCGTGCTGCTTGCATGTTCCCTTGGAATACTCAGCCACGTCACCACGTACTCTCATGATGGCCCTTTCTGTCGTGCTGCTTGCATGTTCCCTTGGAATACTCAGTCACGTCACCACGTACTCCCATGATGGCCCTTTCTGTCGTGCTGCTTGCATGTTCCCTTGGAATACTCAGTCACGTCACCACGTACTCTCATGATGCCCTTTCTGTCGTGCTGCTTGCATGTTCCGTTGGAATATTCAGTCACGTCACCACGTACTCTCATGATGGCCCTTTCTGTCGTGCTGCTTGCATGTTCCCTTGGAATACTCAGTCACGTCACCACGTACTCTCATGATGGCCCTTTCTGTCGTGCTGCTTGCATGTTCCCTTGGAATACTCAGTCACGTCACCACGTACTCTCATGATGGCCCTTTCTGTCGTGCTGCTTGCATGTTCCGTTGGAATATTCAGTCACGTCACCACGTACTCTCATGATGGCCCTTTCTGTCGTGCTGCTTGCATGTTCCCTTGGAATACTCAGTCACGTCACCACGTACTCTCATGATGGCCCTTTCTGTCGTGCTGCTTGCATGTTCCCTTGGAATACTCAGCCACGTCACCATGTAGTCTCATGATGGCCCTTTCTGTCGTGCTGCTTGCACGTTCCCTTGGAATACTCAGTCACGTCACCACGTACTCTCATGATGGCCCTTTCTGTCGTGCTGCTTGCACGTTCCCTTGGAATACTCAGCCACGTCACCACGTAGTCTCATGATGGCCCTTTGTGTCGTGCTGCTTGCACGTTCCCTTGGAATACTCAGTCACGTCACCACGTACTCTCATGATGGCCCTTTCTGTCGTGCTGCTTGCATGTTCCGTTGGAATATTCAGTCACGTCACCACGTACTCTCATGATGGCCCTTTCTGTCGTGCTGCTTGCATGTTCCCTTGGAATACTCAGTCACGTCACCACGTACTCTCATGATGGCCCTTTCTGTCGTGCTGCTTGCATGTTCCGTTGGAATATTCAGTCACGTCACCACGTACTCTCATGATGGCCCTTTCTGTCGTGCTGCTTGCATGTTCCCTTGGAATACTCAGCCACGTCACCACGTAGTCTCATGATGGCCCTTTCTGTCGTGCTGCTTGCACGTTCCCTTGGAATACTCAGCCACGTCACCACGTAGTCTCATGATGGCCCTTTCTGTCGTGCTGCTTGCACGTTCCCTTGGAATACTCAGTCACGTCACCACGTACTCTCATGATGGCCCTTTCTGTCGTGCTGCTTGCATGTTCCCTTGGAATACTCAGCCACGTCACCACGTAGTCTCATGATGGCCGTTTCTGTCGTGCTGCTTGCACGTTCCCTTGGAATACTCAGTCACGTCACCACGTACTCTCATGATGGCCCTTTCTGTCGTGCTGCTTGCATGTTCCCTTGGAATACTCAGTCACGTCACCACGTACTCTCATGATGGCCCTTTCTGTCGTGCTGATTGCATGTTCCGTTGGAATATTCAGTCACGTCACCACGTACTCTCATGGTGGCCCTTGGCCATTTTCGCTGGTGTGCTTGCCTGGTATATTTAATCAGAATAATTTGTGGCTTTATGTCATGAGACAACTGTGATGTATTTCATGTGACTATATAGTCACATTAGGCTTACTTGCTTCAGGTGAAGAGGACACAGAAAATATTCACTCTCCAAGCCCAAAGAGACGACGCGAGTTTCCTCCTCCTCGTGAGTAAACCTTATTGCCTTGTTCGTTAAGTGCCATGCCCTTTCAAATAGTGTCGAGTACATCTGATCATATACTCCCAACTTTGTATTCTGTATGTCGCTTCTCATCTTGTGTCGTTTTTGTTCATAATATACACACAACTCGCATGGACAGCATCCCTTACATGTTGCAGCTTCCAGAGCATCTGTGGCTGCCTTGTCTGCTTTACTGGGTGCTGTAGTGATATGTACCAGCTGCTCCTTGCACCACTTGTTTTACTTACTGTGCTCACCGTCATCTTTGTTTATGCTTTAATAACATTCTTTTGTATGGACAGCAAGTAACTTTTACCCTGATACACAGAACGATAAGTAGTTTTTTCAGCAACTTGACCATACCCACTTCGCATCTTCTCAGGCTGAAATATGCCGTAAACTCTTGCAGTGACTTCAATGAACTCCAACCTACATCAAGGAGGTAGTCCAAGTATACTATGTGAGTTGTGTGCCATGCCTGCAATTGAATTGAATTTTTGTTCAAACTTTGTCTTGCCTCAGTTTAGCCGGTTCTGCAAACAAAGGCAGAGCAGCCAGTATCGTGCAAGACACAGAGAGGGGCATGACAAGTACGTTATTTTGTGTCTATAAAGCGTTTGACATTGCATGCAGATTGAACGAGTTCTCACGCAGGTTTCGATACAAAATGCCTGAAAGTGGTGCTCGAGAATGGGATGCTCTTGAGAGAGCTAAACCACAGAATTGCTGCCCTTGAAACCACATCAAGGTGTGGGCAACCCCTGCAGAGCCCCGTGGTGCCGGAGCTAGATGATCTTGAACAGCCAATTTCGAGACGCGAAGAGCTCTCACACGTTGAGAATGTTCTGAGCGAAGCATCAGCAAAAATTGCCTTGGTAAACTTGCAGAGCCCTTTCATTCTTTACGCTTGTTCTTGCATGTTTTCCTCTTACGATTTTGATTTCATGTACACAGACCAACCGGGTGGGACGTCTGGGAGGAGGCGACCTCAAAGAGGTCGTGAAAATTGTGCTGGATCTCACCATGAAGGACGAGGTACAGGCCCTGTTCAGCATTGAAGGACGGAGAGGGAAAAATGCACTCAAGACCTCTCCTCTGTTCAATGTTGTTATCAGTAAGTATTGTTCATCCGGGTTGATCCCAAGTTTAGTTAGCATTAGAGGACTCTTTGCTGCTTGTAATTTCTGCGTTAGAAGTAGTTAGACATACCATAACCATGCAGATGCCTAATAGTGTTTCTTCAGATATATAGTGTCCACGCTAACTGCAAACAAGATTCCTCATTAAACATTCCCTAGTGAGAAAACTGGTGCCGTTGCTTGAAGACTTGTTTTCATTATTAACGTATTTTCCAGGTGCTGTCCAACAACGCTTGTGTGGGCTAACGCAGGATGTCACCGACGCAGAGATCCAGGCTCGTGTGGGCAAATACCTGGCGGGGTCGTGCGATCGAAACGGCGGGCGTAAGAGGCGCATGAAGGATACTGAATAATTTTTTTCTCACCCCTTCACAAACTGACTCAGAATTTCTGTGCATGGACGGATATCTCACGCAATGGCAGACATCCACATAGATAAGGACATCCTTCTAAATTATTGAGCTTCTTCTGCTTGCAGAGCAACGACCATGCTGTCCCAAAGCAGACAATCAAAAAGCGATGGTGTATGACAAAACAAGTTTGTCCTCCGGAACTGCCTCAAAAAAAGCTACAGTGCATATCTCGTTACGTCTTGTAACAGGCTTCACTGGAGCTTTAGGTGCTTCGACATCGAAGGGCAGTTCAGAAGCCAATGCAGAGCTATGTGCGTCGTTGTTGCCCATGGCTGCGGGAGAACTAAAACAAAAAGAAAAATCTATTGATCCGTATTTCTGCACGAAAATCACTGCTATGATGGGCAATCGATCTTGATTTCGTATTTGAACACCAAAGCGCACTTGTCACAGTGAATGAACGGCTGCGACGTGTATGAGGGGCAACTAGCATAACCACACATAATTTGATTAGCGGCATATCAGAAACGTACAAGTTACGGCAATGCACTGCACAATGAAACGCCGCTAAGGTACCGGTCACAAAAAGTAATCAAACTTGTCTTACCGTTCACCTGCGGTACGTCGGAAAGAGTGCTGACTTCCTCTCTGACGATTTCTGCGTCCTTTGGAGGTGCAGGGATTCCCTGTAATGTTCGTCTTACCGCTGTTGTGATGATCACGTGGATGTGCCATTCCGTTCTCACATTAAAACCCTCAAACTACCCGCAAGCGTCTGCGTGCACAACGGTTGCAGTCCGAGAGAACACGCGTGGCCGGACAGACGTGATGTCTCCTCGGTCGTTTTTCTTTCTCCTCCGTTCGACGGACCGTTTGGATACTCGCGCCTCAATGAAATGACTCTCGCCCAATCAGCGCGAAGGAAACTGACGCCAGTTCTTGGAGACCAATGAGCATCCAAATATTTATACATATAATGCGCAGCCAATCACAGATCTTCCGAGCGCGCGCGCCGGTGGCGACAGTATTTTGGAGGCGGTGCGTTTCGTTTGAGAGCCGGCGGCTGACAGCAGTATAGGTATCCTCACGGAGGTGATCGTTGTGCTATTGTCAGTGTATGGTCGTCGATTGTGGTTGCGTGTAATAATTTCATCCGCATCGACCATCGCATATTTATCTTCTGTTGTGCGACCTGTGTGGTGAACTGCAACGATCAAGATTGCCTCTCGATTGCTGAGGCATTCCAGCAGAGTCCTTTATCCGCTTTCGAGCCTGGTGTCTGTTGATCACGTCTTTGATCAAGTGTTTGATCACTGTAGGCAATGTAAACAGAAAGTAAGTTGATGCAAGGTAGCCTTACGCTGCAAGGGACTCCCACACGCACAACTTTTACGGTTTTATCGTTTTAAGAAATCGATATCGTACTTTCAACGTGTCACAAATCTGCAACGCGTTAAGGCGGGGTCCCATAGCCTTGATTTGAGCAGCAGCAGCAGAGCAACAGCAGCGGAGCAGCAGAGCTGCAGCGACACGAGCGGTCCCATAGCACTGGGCGAGAGCAGCAGCGCTGCCCAGCTGCAGGAATTCCCTGCTGCTCTCGTATCCGAATTTTTGGTTGCTGTGCTGCCCTGTTGCTCTGCAGCCTGAGCAGCCGGTCTCGAAAGCCAATCAGGAGGCTGGTTGGTATTGTTTTCGTTCGACGGTGTTTAGGGTTAGCAGGGCGGTGAGTGACGGCAGAAGGTTTGTTTCTGGTTGTTCTGTGATTGATTCTGAAGACCTGGATACGCTTGTGATTGCCAGTAGTTTGGAGCGAGTGTTCAATCATCGGGACTGCGTGAAGTGCGCTTTCAGGACATAATTCAGTTCATAAAGTTCAATAAAGTGTTCGACCGAACCTACGTGATACATATGTTGTGTACCAGTTGTAGCTACATGTTCGCTTGTTTTCTGGAAAGTACTTCCAAACCCGTGACCTGATAACGTACAAGCAAATTACTTTCACGTCCATGCCGTGTGAAAACCAAACCGAACAAATTTCTTGTGGTCGGTATTCCAAGACCTTGCTAGGTGGTTGTAAATGAAACTGACCCTTGAAAAGGGTAGATGGAGATAGACAACCTTCAGACAACAAGAAAAGGTTCGATAGAGATAGATAATGAACCCATTCCTTGTGAAAACAGGCAGAAAGCAGTGAGTACTAGCAGAAGGGGCCTTCGTTTTCGTTAGACAGTTTTATTTCACTAAGAGCAACGTACGCATTTGACAGTCACCGTAAATCAAAATGTCGAATACTATAGTAACGAGGCAATATTTATACGACAAAATCCCGTAGAAGAATCTCCACACAACACAGAAAGGACTGTTCTGCACAGCACAGCAGTAGGACGAACCTACGTTGGATGTCATGAAACTGACTACACATCAACGAAGAGTCAGGTAATACGAGGCTCAGACCACCACCACACTCATCTCAAAGTTCACTTATGAGCTCCAAATCGACAATATATCTCTCACACAAACGCCTTTCACCTAGGATTGCGTTCCTAGGTGTGTGCACTAAAAGGCTTAGCCGCTGCGTACGCCTTCGGAATGTGCGAAATGTAAACAATGACACAGTTGCCAACACGTTTTGTGTTTCCTAAGCCGCTGCTGCCGCTAATTCAAAACGAAGCTATGGGACGCCTCCAGCAGCAGAGCAGCGGCAGCAGAAAGCTGCTCTGCTGCCATGTTGCCGTGTTGCTGCTGCCGCACCGCTGCTGCTTTGCTGCTGCTGCTCGCATAAAGCTATGGGACCCGGCCCTTAGAGTATCTCTGCTGGCTGTGTTTCTTTGGAGCGCAACTCATACAGAAAACGTACTCAGGGTGCTGCCTTGTTTACGTCCTCGTCCTGTGTGTGTGTGTGTGTGTGTGTGTGTGTGTGTATTTCGTTTGTCTGTTTAGCGCTGTTTTCGTCATGTTACCCAGGGCGTCCTTGCTTGTGAGCGTCCAAGTGTCGTGACCCCCTGTCAGTGCGGTGCGCGGCTGTGCTTAACTCTGACCTCTCTTATTTCTGCATTTCAGCATATCAGATTATTGTACAAATCACTAAGCACTAAATTGATTGTTCTGTTTAGCCCACAAAGATTAATCGTTACGTTTTGACTGTCTCTTGCTCTGATGAAATTTCACGTAATAGGAACATACCTAATGTACATATTTGTCATTACAGTTACTGAGCATATTTATCATCTGATATGATGCATTTGACATTGTTAAAATAAACGGCCACACTGTAATGCCATTAGACTACATCTGAGCCATTCAGAATTTTGAGTATATTGAGACCATGTACACAAAATATAGATGTTAAAATAAACGAAATGAACGAAGGAGGTGTTATACGAGTTTCAAGAGTGGTGTTTCAAGGATGGAGCAAACAGGAATGGACCAAAGAAAACACATACAACAGCTGCAACATCAGAAATAAGGCTGTGCTGCTATTTTGTTCAATAATTGCATTGTGCTTATTTCTTCAACATCATATATTATTAAGGGAACACTTTTACACAAGTGGTTGGGGACTTACATATTTTCCATGCTCATTCTTTACAAGCTTCTCTCTCAACTTCATACTGGCATTGTAAATTTCACTAGCATTATCATCGCACCATTACATGCCAAACCATCACCACCACCAATGCCTAAAAACTCCCCACAGCTCATGCCATGCCATGCTAAAATACGGCTGCCAACAGCACATCATGCACTAAACAAGTGTAGGAAGGCGGGGTAGGTCGTACGAATTATGGTGTGTAGACCAGTGTTGCGGATTTGAATCCACGGATTTTATTTAAGTCCGGATTTGAATCCACCGGAGGGCTGGCGGATTTGATTTATGATTTGATTTGCGCAAAAAAAAAATATGGGCAGGATTTGGATTTGGATGGAATCGCATTTTCCACTAATGAATTGGATTTGGATTCAATCGCATATTCCAGGTATAATTTGGATTTGGATTCAATCGCATTTTCCACGAATGATTTGGATTGGGATTAAATCGCCCTTTTTCAGCGGATTTGCGCGTGGATTTCACCGAGCTCCCTCACAAAATGCATGGATTTGAAATTGAGCGAAGCGCAGTTTCGCATTCTACGCGAATTGATGTGACCTTGTCTGAAATCTGCACACGCACTTGCCATCACGCCAACAGCACATCATGCACTAAACAAGTGTAGGTAGGCAGGGTAGGTCGTACGAATTATGGTGTGTAGACCAGTGTTGCGGATTTGAATGCACGGATTTTATTTAAGTCCGGATTTAAATCCACCGGAGGGCTGGCGGATTTGATTTATGATTTGATTTGCGCAAAAAAAAAATATGGGCAGGATTTGGATTTGGATTGAATCGCATTTTCCACTAATGAATTTGATTTGGATTCAATCGCATATTCCAGGTATGATTTGGATTTGGATTCAATCGCATTTTCCACGAATGATTTGGATTGGGATTAAATCGCCCTTTTTCAGCGGATTTGCGCGTGGATTTCGCCGAGCTCCCTCACAAGATGCATGGATTTGAAATTGAGCGAAGCGCCGTTTCGCATTCTACGCGAATTGATGTGACCTTGTCTGAAATCTGCACACGCACTTGCCATCATGCCAACAGCACATCATGCACTAAACAAGTGTAGGAAGGCGGGGTAGGTCGTACGAATTATGGTGTGTAGACCAGTGTTGCGGTTTGAGTCCACGGATATTATTTAAGTCCGGATTTAAATCCACCGGAGGGCTGGCGGATTTGATTTATGATTTGATTTGCGCAAAAAAAAAAAAATATATGGGCAGGATTTGGATTTGGATTGAATCGCATTTTCCACTAATGAATTGGATTGGGATTCAATCGCATATTCCAGGTATGATTTGGATTCAATCGCATTTTCCACGAATGATTTGGATTGGGATTAAATCGCCCTTTTTCAGCGGGTTTGCGCGTGGATTTCGCCGAGCTCGCTCACAAGATGCATGGATTTGAAATTGAGCGAAGCGCCGTTTCGCATTGTACACGAATTGACGTGACCTTGTCTGAAATCTGCACACACAATAGCGCCGTCCTCTCCCCAGAGCGACAGGAGTAGCCCTTTTGTTCGAATCACTTCCCCTCACCGCACCGAGGGAACACCAGGTGCAGTTCTTTGAACGCAGTTAACGTTATTCTGTCGATTGGACGGCACCGTTCCTGTGGACCTCTAGCTGAGTCTTCAAGCACGACCCGTTTCGAGCTTGCCAAATCATGTCGCGAAATCCTTGGTCTTCGCCATCATATTGAACTCATATAGGTACACGCATTCACGTCAAAACGAAGTAAAAACGAACAATAAATATATCACATCCTATCATTTTGTGATTTCGGGAAGGCAAGCCTTTCCTACTCCCACGGACAATCATGGCAAAATGTGCAACTCTTCCTCGCATACCCTTTTTTTTTCCTGGATTACAACAGTCTGTACTGCGCGAAGAAAATTCTTACAACGCCCCGAAACGTCAGCATTAAAATAGACCCATGGGCTACATGTTTACTATAAGTATTCGTAACATGTCCCACGATTTATTAACGATCCATTTAATTGTCACCCCCAGGGTATAGTAACCAACGACCCGTGGTCTGTTGAGTACTGATGGTAGAAATCGACGCAGGCGTGTGTTTTTGGGCGTAGCTGCGAGCCTAGGCCCGTGATAGGAATTCCTTCACTCAGGCGTATTCGCCCGGTGCTAAATGACGAGAAGGTTCCTGACCCAAAATCCGCTTTTGGGAAGGTGCACCATACCTACCAACTCCACACTGTTCATGCCCCGTGAAGCGAACACGATACGTGATGATGGAGATGGGGGTTGTGCACCGCCCCTCCCAGAGTCTGAGACAACGGGGAATTAAATGACGGAGGACGAGTTTTTTTTTTCGTGAGGAAGAATCTAATGCTATCACACTGCAGGCCTGCAGGCCGACGCAGCTCTGTGCTCGGGCAATGCTCGGGACTGCCTAGCTCTGGGGGAAGTACTCATGCCCTCCAAAACGCGAACGGTGTTAGCTTCCAGCTAATCGTACGGCGGCTGGTCGCGCGTGAAATACGACATCCACATTCAACGATCCCAACGATCCGAAATGGCTGCGCGCCTTCAACCTTGAAGAGGGAGCACGCTCGGTATGCCCGTTGCCCGCACGGGGCGTGCGAACGCTAGAGGTGGCACAGTGGGGTCGCCTTCTGTCCACTCTTGGGTAGTTCCATATAAAAAGGACAAGGCTGGGGAAATTGATAATTCTTAATTTTCATGAAAAAATATATGTTAGATAGCATCTCGATTGATGACAAATGCAACAATTTCGAGCTCCATCCGATGAACCGTTTCCGATATAGAGGCGGAAGGTAGCGGCGGCGGATGTTGGTTCGAATTTTTTTCCCAACTTCGACCTTATAGGATCGCGCTTCTTGTTTTACCACATCCTTCAAATTTGGCTGATAAAAACTATGGGTTCAAGACAGCACGCGGAAAAAGTCCCGTGGCTCCTACTTTAAAGGGGCACTACGAAAAAATTCCCGAACACAGCACTTCCGGCAAAAAATATACGATTTAGAACTTTTGTTGTTCATGAGCGGGTGCAGGCATTCCCTTGAAGGTAGATTCATTAGAGCCGCTAACTCATTCACTATCGACTGGTATAGATATCATTTATATAGCTCCTGTGGTAGAGCGAGCAAATGGCTGTAAGTAGAAGCAACTCGCGAAATTGCTCCCCCGAATCGCCCCCCAAAACGTCAGTTTATACATTGGATTTCCCTCTCCCCCTCCCCCACTACGCTCTCCGACAAAGAACCCCTCCCCCCCCCCCCCCACACACACACCGATCGTCTGGATCCGCCCCTGACACAGGCTGATACGTGGTGACTGATAGTCTGGTACACGCCGTGCAGGCGAAACCGAAAGTGTCTTTCTAAACTCAAAAATTTGTCCTAAAATATGAATAAAATTTCAGCCTGCGGATTGATAGGTTGGCCCTTTATATCCTCGTCAATCAGACGAAATGTATTGCTCTTTGTGCCACGTCATGCTGTTATTTAGCCGTTGATTAGTGAATACGTGCAGTATTAGTAATTTGTATACACGGTTATAGGTCTAGTAAAGCTACTCCACGAATTTTGGCTCCCGGATTTGTGAAAAGATTCGATAAATTCGGATTTAAAAGCGGATTTGATTTAGGTCCGGAAAAACAAATCCGGATTTAAAAGGATTTGATCTAACGTGTTAAAATTTAAATCCGGACTTGATTTGGATTTGATTTACTACCTTCAGAAAAAAATGCGGATTTGATTGAAATCCGATTTCAGCGGCCAAATCCGCAACACTGGTGTAGACAGCCAGAAGACGCGGACAGAAGAACAATGACACAGACGACTGCATCATGCACTAAGCTCTGCGAAATCACTCGTTATTTAAGTTAATTTAGGATTCTTGTTCAGAAAGAATTTGCGTAGCGATGCAGTTAGTTATCACTCCACTCTAACACAGATCACTCAACTTTGACTGTGAAATGACCGAAGAGGCCTGTGCGATGCTATGAAAATGATAACTGCCCCTGTATAATTGTGTAAACTTATTTTGTTTGAGCAGCTCTTCACCGATCGCTTGGCATTTTTTTAGTTTTCCAGTCATGGAATAGTTCTCGGACTATTTTCCCAGTTTTCTATGCTTTACTGGATTGCAGACATCCTGAGATACACACGGTAATTCAAGCAACTGGGTATTCGAGGATTACATGTTTGTATCGCTCATGTTTGTGACCTTCCTCGACTAATTCTCGTTCTTTACACAGATGATAAAGCTCTGAAAAATTATTGCGCAGGCTGCATTTCTGCACTGTGTGATTATGCAGTTTGACTGTGCAGCTTTGTATTGAGAGATTGTGCTATTTCTTGAGAAACAACACAGCGGAATATCAAAGCAAGGCACACCTAGAGGTGCTCATTCTAGCATGAAATCTCTGTAGTCACTGATCATTGTCTGCTTGCTTTCAGCATTGATCTATAGCAGACAGTAAGATTAAGTTCGCAATGGACAAATGTACGCAATGCAAATAAGCTCACACAAAGAAAGGAATGCAACTTGAAATCAGGTGCATCTTAGTTACAATGTGCTGTATTACTTTTATTAAAATTTATATGATTGTATATCTTTCTTCCACAATTTCAGTTATTTTTTGAGCCACGTTGGTAGGTGTCACTTTGTAGAGGCCGACATATTCATCCAGTTGTGTCAGCACAAATCTATGCAACTACACTGTTTAATGTAGTGAGCATGGTGTACTGCATCATGAAGGACAAAGTTTGGGAGCAGATGTATGGGACATAACACTGAATATGTAGTAAAATAATATAGATGCCTCTGCATGACTAACCACCTAACTTCAGTAACAAGTGATGAACATGCAGTCTTCAGGCAACTTCAGGAAATTAATACATGATGTACGGGGAGATGGTCTGCACGATATACCAGCACCCAAAGCAACAGTTTCACAGGTTCCGGGCAAATGCATTACGTTGGCGCACCCCCCCCCCCCCCAAGATGAGCATGTAATTATTTCGTTCCACTTTACTGAACTTTATGCACCCTTAAGGGTTCTACAGAAAATGTGGGAAGAGAGGGGGTTCTAAAAAGGAACAGAAGTAGTGTGAATTTCCCGTTAAAAAGAAATGAAAAATTCCACACACACACACAACCACAAGATTTACGAACCTATGATGAAGCTCTTACACAGACATGTTTTTCGTGTGTTTCATGAAGGTCAGTTGTGTTAAGGATGGCATGGTATGCGATAAGCCTAAGCTAATGCCAGCCACAAATTTGTATATCAGTAAATTTTCTTGACATGTGACTTTGAAGAACTGCTTACTTGAAACAAAATAAATAACCAGGTGTGACACATATACAATCATATGTCACAGGCATTTGGTGCCAGTCATTCAGTGAAAGTAGTTTGCATGAGATGTCACATATTCTCCTGGTTACGATGAGGGGGAAGGAAGCTTTCAAGCGATAAATGTATATCATGGTGTCGCGTATTGCAACAGCATTCAGGCACTGTTTCGAGTGACAGATCCATAGATGTTAAAATCATTTGTCATGACGCTGATGACACACTGTTAGTTACATCCGAACTTTGTTACCGTAGTATTCCCATATGCTGTATGCCCTCCACTCACTGCTTTAAGGGTGGAGTGCATGTCAAGGCAGAGGAGAGCTGGTGTGAAATGGGAGTACCCATTCTGCACAGATATTGTGCAGTACATGTCATACGGGAAAAACCATGGACACTTAGCATGCACCTGAGCTGGTGCAAAGGGAACAAGTTGTAACACAATTGATTGTACAGTGAGGTACTACACATATGCATATTAGAAGTGAATATCGGTTTGGTGCACTATATTTGAACTCAGCTACTCAGAACATGTTGAAGACAGGCGCAACACCAAATTAGAGGCATTGTGCCATTCGCGATAAATAGAAGCAAAATCATGTAGCATGATTCCATAGGAATGTGTTTTCCCATTCTTAAAATTTACCTGTACAGGATATGAGACTGCCCAACAAGAGTGCACTCATCAAACCAGTGTAAAGCTGCAGTGTCGTCAAGCAATTTTAAGAGTCCTGCTCACAGAAATGATGCAGAACAGCATGCATACATTTTAGCTTGAAAGAAAAGCCTTGAGCTTCAAGAGACACAAAAGGGACACTTTTTTTTTGTTTAGTGCTATATTCACACTCAACACCTGAGTACATGGATCAACTCTGTTGCCACATGACAGCTATCAACAACATAAACGAAGGAGAGCTAGTGTAACATGGGTGCATGTTTACCCTGCTTTACTACTGTCATCTATATCCACACTGAACACATGCGCACAGAAATTAACTATGCAGCGATACGGCAGCTGTCTATAACGTAAAAGAACGATAGCTACTGTTAACATGGGGCCGTGCTCTTCCACGTTCTCGTGTGCTCAGTGTATATACAAACAGCTGCACTAGCAGGACAAATCTGTACCCATGCTAAGAGAAGCTAACTTTCTTTTAAGTAGTAACAGTCATGTGGCCATGTACAATATTTCCATGCACTCATGCTACAGTTATTGCAGAACCACATTTCCATTTTGATGTTGCATGTACCAGCTGGCTACTATGTCTATCTGGAAGATGTTATATGCAGTAATTGCAGTTGATCTAATTTTCAACTTTAAGTGCAGTGCAATGTGAGCAAGGGAGCTCAAAGTTTCTGTACACATTGCCCTTGATTCCTATGCCATTCAGCTGTTTTGCAGTACACCTCAGATATATTAGCGGAGTCAGCCTGTGGAATGTAGCAATGATTTTTTTCCTTGTGCACCATTGCTCACTTATGTTCTCATGTGACCTCACCAACTAATTGAGCAGGGTATCGAGAGTGCATGCCTCTATGTAAAAAGTCATCCTTGTGGGACTACGTAACAGCCTTTATTGTCGGAATATAAACAAAAATCTCACGAATACAAAGTTGTTGTGACGAATGAGTCCACAACAGAGATTTTTTGAGAAAGGGTCTCCGGAATATATGTGCTTATACAATGCACAAAAACTGTCAGTGATTGGTTATGGTTATGTATCTGCAATAGTTAACCTAAGAAGTTATGATGCTTCGAAAAGGTATCCAGCCTGCTTTAGCACACTGCTGTGTAGTGTCTTTTGCAGAAGCAGCCCTATAAAAGCAGATCTACTGTTACCAGACGATAAATCAAAATAGAAGTAAGCAACTAGGCGATTCCACGCGAAATGATCCAGCGGACCTGCCCGGCCCTCACAAAACTATGGCGAATTTTTACGAAAAATGTTTTAGCAGTCCCTAATAGTGCAAAACGACACACCACGAAACATTTCTTCCTAAATCTCAATGTGGCGGGTGCTAGACACAAGCAAAGTTCGCAGTGCTGGCGAGAACCGTGCCTAGCGTGAACGGCAGGTGCGGCTCATAGATATAACCTAGAACTGTGCGGTTTTCTTTTGCGTATAGAGGAAGCCATGCGTTACACAGCGTTCCAATCCCGGCTGTCGTGCTGTAATCGCCGTTTGTATACAGAGGCCGGAAGTTTCGCAATTTTCCTCCTACTTCGCAATTTTTTTTTGTGGAAAATCAAACCATTAAGTTTTACTGAATATTTTTCCTTGAGAAGGCCTCGTGGAATACTTCAACAGGAAAAATCGCAAGACACGTAACTCAGGTAGTCATTGCAGGAAAGAAAGAGGAAGTATGCGATTTTTCCAAAATTCGCTACAATCGAGCGTAAAACACGCAATGAAGAGGTCGGAAGAGACGCCTAAAACCAATGTAGTTTTATAAAACGAGCCTTCCTCTCCAACATATTAAAAAGCTCGAGGGTGTTCTTGCGTATAGAGGAGATTTTTTTTTTTTTTTGTAGTAGAGGATATTACGGCCACACTGACCTACGTTGCTTGTATCCGGTGGGGTGCTATATTTGTTTCTTGGGCTCCCGATTTAATTCATCGTATTTCCTATTTTTTTCTGGTTGGTTTTCAATATCACAACCACCCGGACCAAAGGAACATGGCTCCAGTTGAGCGCTGTGGAGTTCCAATTCACCAGTATGAATATTATAGGCACGTAGAGGCACGTTCAGTTGATGAAAGTTCCCTTTAACTGTCACATTTAAATGCTGAACAATTCAGCAAAAATATTAACCACGAAAAGTTTAACAAATTATAACGCTTGAGGAAAAGACGAACGTGCAAAAGTCATTGACATGGCAGTACTGGAAACGACGGAATCTCGTGGTGGTGGCTCATCGTCCATGCTGTCCTAGGTTCCAGTGAGGCTCACAGCTATATAAAGCGTTGCACCATTCGCATATGGAAGCGTATACCTGCGGATATCCGCAAGAAACTTCTGGGTTCGGATGAAATACGGACGCTTGCTGTGATCTGCGGATCGGACGCGGATGGCGCCGGATCAGGAGCGGGTCAGACGCGGATAAACCGCGAGATCGCGCCATCAGTTTGCTTCACACTAGGTACAGAACATAGAGTACAAGGTGTACAAAAGCCGCTCGCGCATCTGAGAGAGTTCTCTGGCGTCTCGAGTCGAGGTGCGCGTTCGGCGCCGATCTTGCTTTTCACTTGCAAAAAACTCTACTTATCCCCCTTTGGTGCAAAATGTGTTTCGGTGCTTGGTGCCGTAAATCTTTCGTGGAAGCTAAATCTGTACTTGCTGTCGTGTATCCTTTGGTGGCATCATGGACACTCAGGACCTGTCCTCGCTCCAAAAGCTATGCCGCTCCGGGGTTTTCACTGTCATAACGAAAGAGAGGAAGTCGCCCGTGTGGATGAAGTTTGGTGACAGCTTTTCTTTGTTGGCATTTTTTTTTTCTGTTTTGTGCTGACGGGAAATAACGTTTATTTCCTGGAAAATTGGCCTGATATATCGAGCATAGAAACTGAACTATTGCTGCGTGCCGTGTGAGACCGGGATTTTTCGGATAGGATGCGGATGTCAAAAAGCTCATCCGCGCAGAGCTTTAGCTCACACGACAGAAAGTGTTACTTAGACCTGTCCATCACCGCTAATCCCCAATCTCCGTTGCCGGCACCGTGCACACCGGAAACAATGCCATAAACTTAACCACCCAGGATTGCAATACGTGTGTTATGCTACAGCAGCAAAGACTATGGTAACCTTGCAGAAGTCTGCGCCACAGCATATTGCTTGGCCATTAAAACCCAACTAGACCAGAGAAAAATTGAAAATAAACAGAATTAAAACAGGAGCCCAAGAAACAAATATAACACCCCACTGGATACATGCAACGTGGGTCAGTGTGGCCGTAATACCCTCTACTACAAAAAAAATATTTTCTCCTGCATACGAAAAAAACACCCTCGAGATTTTTTAATATGTTGTAGAGGAAGGCTCGTTCTATAAAACAGCGTTGGTTTCAGGCGTCTCTTCCGACCTCTTCATTGCGTGTTTTACGCTCGATTGTAGCGAATTTCGGAAAAATCGCATACTTCCTCTTTTTTTCCTGCAATGACTATGAAGGTTACGTCTCTGCCGATTTTTTCTGTTGAAGTATTCCTTGGGGCCTTGGCAGGAAAAAAATATTCGTTAAAATTTAATGGTTTGATTTTCCACAAAAAAATCACGAAGTAGGAGGAAAATTGCGAAACTTCCGGCCTTTGTATACATACACCGATTACAGCACGACAACCGGGATTTGGACGCTGTGTAGAGCATAGTTTCCTCTATACGCAAAAGAGAACCGCACAGTTTTAGGTGCTTTCTATGAGCCGCACCTGCCGTTCACGCCATGCACGGTTTTCGCCAGCGCTGCGAATTTTGCTCGTGTCTAGCACCCGCCACATTGAGATTTTGGAAGAAATGTTTCGTGGTGTGTCGTTTTGCACTATTAGGGACTGCTAAAAAAAATATTCGTAAAAATTCGTGATCGTTTTGTGGGGGCCGAGCAGGCCAGCATTTTGCGTGGAATCGCCCAACTGTCTTTTTGAATGTTTTCCAATGTAGCAGTAGTAACACAATACCTGAAGAACTGTTTTTCATTGGTCTCCTCTGCTGTGGCATGCTGAAATAAGTAAAACGCACATTTCAGTTTCATCTATGATTAGATGTGAATCCAGGGAAAATGGGGACCTCGTTCGGTTTTGCTCCGGTATTTTCATAATCTGGGAACGCAAAATCTGCTCAAATTTCGTGTTCAGTGTAGTGCAACATGAAGTTTCAACGGGAAATATTTCCATGCCTCGATAGTATCCACACAACAGCCGCAAGATGCTAATGCACTTTATGATCAGTCCTGTTGCACGGTTAGATGTCTCTGGAGATAACACACGCTGCAAAGAGATGATAGATACTGGGACGGTTAATAAACATGCGAGTAGATAACGCCCCTCAATTTCTCCACCGGGGCTCGCAACAACCATCTAGCACGTTACTGCTCTTACTGTACAATGACAGGGGTGCTTACAGTGTGTATCACAGGAGATGACACTTATAATAAGCGCCAGCACAGCCAGCACCATGCTTTGTTTGACGATGCACATTGACGTTCGGCCATCCGCACTCTCTATCGGCCCATTGGATTGGTATCTGGATTTTGTCCAGTGGCACATGTCGATGTCACTCGCTTTGACCACACTTTGACGGTGCTTTTAGGTTTACCATGCAAGAGCTTGCAATAGCGCCTTCTAAAAACAACTGCTGCATTTCGTGCTCCCGGTCAATAGTTACGCCAGTTTTCTTTACTAACCGTGCATTTAAACCGATTCTGTTTACTTTTTACCAGTTAGACTTCGAATTAGTGAAACATCACCTACCACAACCACTCTACGATAGTTTTTTCAGCACACGCTCACAGTTGCAACGTACTTAGGCCGACGTTAAACTAGCCCCTCCCCTAGTTTAAAATACGTCCCATTCAAATACATTGGTCTTAAACCACCGGTTTAAGTAGCTTGGGTGGATGATCGAAATGGAATACTTGAAGCGAATATTCGTCCCATTGCGATAAAATCCATCTCATAGGCGCTTCTAGTAACTATATCAATCAAAACTTATATACACTACTATACGCTATGTCACAACTGGAGAAAAATACTAAGGCTCTTCAAACCCGTTCCAGGGAAGCCTGGAAGGTACCCCGTTGCCGAACACAATATGGGTCGCACATGCTACGCCACCAGCTGCCGTTCCTCATAAACAAGCACGAGGAAATCTTGATAAATCAGAAATTGAAAAACATCACTAACAGGCGTCTCCGGTTGCACTGGGTTGAAAACATGCAAGCATAAACAGTTACGATGTCATGGTATTTTTGGTCATAATTAAATTCCAATTTAATTAAATTTAAAAAATGTAGCAAATTTTGTGATTTTTCCTTTACTCAGTGACTTGTATTGAGTACTTCTGAATTATCCTTTTTTTCTTTTCTTTTCACCCACTCTGTTTCTACATACTACAGAAAGTGTATGGGTACTGCAGTAAATTTTGCATGTTTTTGTTCTTTACTTACTGAGCTGCATTGAGTGCTTTTATTTTATAATTCTTCTTTCCACTATTCTCCTGTGCCATATTTCTACTTACTACAGAAAGTCTATGGGTATGAGAATATGTTGTGTGATTCTTGTGCATTATTTATCTCTACTGTGTACTTCTGCGTCTTAATTATAGTGCTGCCTAGTGTCAGTGCGGCCCCCGCATGCCCTCAAGCTACTTTGTTGCAGCTTTTTTTCCAGGACCACCGCCATCTTCTGTTAGATGGAAACGGAAACAATAAAAAAAAACTTACCCAAGATTTGATGAAAAATTCTTCGTGAACCGAGGATTAGGCCTACCGGTCACAACCGCTTCTGGTAGACTCTGGTGAAATGCGCATGCGCCGTGCAAGAAGCTCGCTATATGCGGTACCATTGGCTTCACAGCAGCAGGTTGTAGAGCATGGGGTGGTGATCCAGGACTGGCGAACGAAAGTCTCAAGTGATCGATTTGAACCCGACGTCACTAAACCAATGGTTTAAGTAAGTTGGTGAATAGGGGTAATGATGTTCAAGAGATTGCGCGTAAGTATGTAACAGTTCGTTGCTGGGAATAGGCTGTGTCGACAGCATCATTGTGCTTGTACTACACTCCATGTGTCATCATGTAGTATTTACATAAAGTGTTCATCGTGAAGTAGCATTTTATCACTGTCGACCAGAAAACTTTGTGTGCGGTGCTGTTTCGCATTTGCGTCCCAAGCGTTTCCGCTTCTACACATTTTCCCAATTTCGGTCCTATTACAACTACTGGAGTCTGAATAGATTCATGATGGAACAGTTTTGTACAACCTCCGTCGTTATTTCTATGTTTCGTTTGTCGCATTTGTTTCTATATGAGCTATATTATGAAACGTCTCCGAAAGAGTAAATACTTCAAGATATTTGCGCTAAGAAAATAATGTAATGGCGAGGGAATTTACTCGTAATTTGAGACTGAGTGGGAACCGTATGTGTTCGGCAGTGGCAAGCATAGTCTTCAAGCTTTCTTTCACCTGGAAGAACAGCTGTGCAGGCATCACAATATCCGCACACAACATACGGTTGTTATTCACTCTGCTATGTGATTGTGTCAATGTTAAAGGGGCTGAGAAGTGAAAAATAACCCCCATATTTTTGCCCACTGTCGTGCACAACATCGTTGTTTGATAAGACACAGAAAGCATTACTTCTCAATTCGGCATATTTTTTACGTATAAATATTTTGAAGATCGCCGGAACATGGACGGTGCTGCCAGCGAACGGCGAAAAAGAGCAACTTGGGTTTCGGGTCCAGGGCTCCCAGGGATTGGTAAGCCCTTACCACGTGAGAGTTAATTTTGTAGAGAACAAAGTTGACGCACATTATCTTACGGCTAAACGCCATTTTAAAAATGATGCTCACTTCCATAGCTTTTACGTTAATAAAGCATTCAGCTACTTCGCCGCTACGAGCTACGATCCGCCGCGCCATCTGCAAGGCCATCTGTGTTGTCGCGTTTATTGTTTACGTCGTGGGTGGTCATGTTGGTCGCGCGAAGCAGAAACCAGAAAGTATAAGTGAATGACATGTCCGTGGCTGTTGTGTCAATTATTCGAGAGACCTACATATACCTGGTGTAGTTTTGGTGTAGGGGGATGCAAAAATCATGTTAGTTCACCATCGGCGGTGGGCGTTTTCTACCACAAGATTCAACAGGAGAGTGCACGAAAACGAATGTGGTTCGAAACACTCGGTTATTAGATGTAGCAGTCGTGTCGTGTATGCTGAGCTCATTTTGCTGCAGATGACAACGAATATCCCGTAGAAAGCGAATTGCGAAGACGTAACGAAGCACAATGATGCTCAGTACCCAGTGATTTTTGTTCACCGAGGTGACGAGTTCGACACAACGTCTTAGGTACGTACAGGCGTCACACATGTATAAATTATAATATAGCGATGACGTATTCCATTTAACTTATGTTATCCTACTTGTCCCGTACTCAACATTGTCTACTTCAACAAATTTAATTTTAGGGGCTTTCCAGTGTTGAAGTAGCGCAAGACTGCTTCGTGTGTGTGATCAAGTTGACATGACAGAAATAGCTGAA
This sequence comes from Ornithodoros turicata, assembly GCF_037126465.1. Classification (NCBI taxonomy): domain Eukaryota; kingdom Metazoa; phylum Arthropoda; class Arachnida; order Ixodida; family Argasidae; genus Ornithodoros; species Ornithodoros turicata. The sequence goes on along the minus strand of NC_088203.1, from coordinate 49,716,846 downwards.
AGCAGGTATCCAAAGTCCACAGATGGAAGCACTAGATTTGTTATGTGTTGTAGACTTTGTGGCATTTTTTGGAGTCTTTGGACAGGTGCAGAACATTAGTATGACGTCAACAATAGGAGAATAAACCGATGACTACTACTAGCTTGTTTGAAGGGTACAAGAATACTTCCTGTTGAGGTGTAGTTATGACTTTATGACTAAGGAACGCTAATTAATTTTCTAGAGATGCATCCTCTACACTTGAATGCCCAATGAAACAGCGAACGTTCATTGTCTTTGAAGCCCCACTACTGGAATTGTTCAATGTGTGTCAGAGCTGTAGTGAGCCATGCAAGGTTACCACATCATATTGGTCCTAAATTTGCAGAGTTCCCCTATCTCGGACGCAACTGTCATTTCTTTTTATTACTCTTCCGATCCTACCTTCTCAGAGATTAGTGTGGTTCACCATACACTGCATGGGCACTGCCTTTCTCTACTCATGCTTTCGGTTTCTTGTTCTGTTGAATAAATGTTCACTTGAGTTTGCAGCCATCACGCTGTCTACTGTGTTTGCCCCTCATCTATATTGATGTGCTGCAACGGTATAGCACATCAACATGCCAACAACCTACCAACAACTACCAAAACACCTTGCCTAGTCCTACTTTTGGATGGAAACTACACGATGTGGTAACATCCACATATATAAAGTTTTAGTCGACGGAGATCTGCTGTTTTTGTACAACCTTCATTGTACATTTCTTTTGTCTCACTTAGCATGCCTGAAGAAATGTTCTCATCTTCATCAAGAATTCATCAAGAAGGTCATTGTTTGATCTGCAGCATTATTGTTCCTGTAATCTTTTCACGAACAGAGAATACAAAAGTGAACAAATGGTAAAATATAACTAGCTTGTTAAATTCAAAAGTGTTTATACGTCTCTTGTTTATTTTGTTGCAGGTTTTACAACTCTATCAAGTACGTCAAAACATCAGAAGTCATCAGAAACATCAGTAGTCCTACTCTGTTTCCTAAATTCCTGGACAATAAAAAAGAAAGATATAGTTTGAGTTGTGACAAAACGTTGCTTCCGCTCTAATATTATATTTCAATCAAATGTTACGATGCATTTGTAGTGTACACTGAAGCCAGTTTCAATTCGCAGGGCTGTCAAAAGTACTTTACAAAAGTACTAGTACATCTCAATTACAGTAACAGAGAACTTATGCAATAAATTATATAGCCATTTTGGAGTACTATGCACACCAATGGTGCATGGTTAACTTTGAACCGAGATCAAGGGTTAATAATAATTGAAGTCAGCCCTCAAGTCCTTCTTTACAAATGTTAGTTGGTGACGTGATAATGAATCAGTTACAAGTACTCCGTTTAGCAAAACAGAGTTAATTAAGTGCTAAATCCCAAGCTTGGTTCAAATATTAATTGACATTTGGAAACCTGGTCACTAAGAAGTATACTAAAAGGCTATGAACATAGTTCAGCTGAATGACACTGATGAAAATTATCTTACTTACTCCTCACATATACAATTGAGACATGAGTATAACGTACAAATACATCTATGCCTACAGGTTACTTAACCCTCCAGGAACAAGCTAGGAATTATAATATGGTGTGACAGCAAAGAAAAAGCAATGAGAAAAACTTGCAGCAAGCACGAAATGAAAATATGCTGACATCAACATTTCTACAAGTCTATGCACTGATGGGAAAGCATCCCTAATTGCATGCATGACGCAGATCGAGATCCAGTGGAGTACTTTCTATTGTATTTTCTCGGAGCACCCCATATCCTTCTTGTGAATGGAAGACAGGTGGTATAACGGAATTTCCTGCAGAAATAAGGGTTTTCCTGTCCAGTTTGCCGTTCAAGTAGCGCGTAAAGACAGACGGCGCTGCCGTGTCTGTTGCCATGCTCTTCGGTTTCTCGGATGTATGTAAAAGACACTTGCAGTACTTCGATGTCAAGGCACAGTATTTCGAGATGTTCATTAGTTCTGATGCAATTGTCTGTCTGCCTTCCACACGCATTCTCTACCTCTCGGCAGCAAAAGCCGTAGTATCCATCCGTAGTATCTGTCGGTTTGCATTTCACACATGAACACCTTCACGACGAAAAAACAGCGCTTGTTTCGGCTTACACAAGTGCTTCTCCCTGATACATGGAAATTTCACAAAGCAGTCCATGTTCACGGCACGGTGAGCTACTGCTGAGGACGAATGTGAGGACTAATCTCTGGACGAGTAATCTTCTGCTGCAAAGAACACACTTTCCACCTCGCTAACGCACGAACAACAGTTCTGCGTGAGCGACAGTTCTCGAATGCGGAATTCCAGCGCACTCATGTTCAAGAGGCTCAACATTCTCTACGTAGAAAGTGGTCACAAATGCCCACTGCCATTTTCGTTTTCGCCGGATTAGCGCCCGGAAGTGCGCGTATTACATGCGTCCTCGACAGATGGCGCGGGGTCATGCAATTGTTGACAGACTGCTCGGTTTCCTACAATTCGATTACAGAAAAACTACAGCGATTTCAGCGGATCTCTTTGATATTTGAACTTTTGAAGGTTCAAGCTTTTCGCTGAACATAAAGTTTGGATAGGTTTATATTCACTTTTCGGTCCCTTTAAGTCACCTGTTTTGGTCTGGTAGTACCAGTTTTTTTCCTTGTAAGGTAACATGTAGGTGACCGCATGGAGGACAAAGACAAGAAACTGGCTTGTCTGGGGTAGGAGCTCACACTCGCATAGCTGAACAAAAGAAAATGTGGGACGAACTTCACATAAAAGACAAATAGCAATATATCCTCAACAACCGCTGATTAGTTTATAATAGGCGCAATTGCATATAGCGTGTCCATGGACGGAATTTTTTTGTTTTGGAGAAATCTTTTTTTTTTAGTTATAAGAGATGACAATATGTTCTACATTCCAGATCGATGTATTGATTAGATTTCGTTTAATTATTCGAGATAGAAGCTAGGTGCAAATGCAACATCGGCTTCCCTGTGTGCCGCTTGTGCCGCTACAGTTTTAAAAGCACGCTCGAGACCATTTAGCGCGAGGACATGGCCCCGAAATAATGGTTGTGTGAGAGTAAGTCTTGGAGCATTCATTGTGTCCTTTCATTTGAACGTGAGGCCGAAACAACGCTGCAGAACTGCAATCCGCACGTTTAGTGTGATGTCGCGCAGGATGCAAGTTTTAGAGTCGTTTAATATTTTGGTACAATATTTATAAGATGTAAAAATAAGTGCAAGGGTACCATTGCATACAATGGAGTAGCAGGCACCGTAAATTTATACCTCTTCTTGGCGTGGGTGCTTACCATAAATAATTATCTGTTAATAAACGCACTTGAGAATTTCTGAATGTGAAGATCATAGGAAAGAAAGGAAGGCAAACGAGTACAACAGAGGTTGCAGTTCATCTCTCTGACTTCTGATTTCAGTTACTGATTGCTATTGGTTAGAGATACGGCTCCAACATCAGGAAAGCGAATTTGCACTGTGGATCCGCTAGAATAACAAAAATGCAGAATTGTTTTTAAGGTTTGTGAGAAAATTTCATGGTTCTTGAGACCTTGAAAATGGCATTCTTAGGTTCCAGGGCATTAAAGACCAGTGATAAGAAAGTGCTTGAAGTAGTATGTATAGATACATATCTTGCAGCTTTTGCATGGCAAATCGTTGTCTACGAAAGTGCGTGAATCAATGTCGGCCTAAACTTACATACAAGGAGATTTCGTTACAAGGTGGCCACAAAACAATTACGCTTACTGGAACACCGAAATTGTGTCTTCATGTAGTAACGGTTTGGTTGTGTTCCATTTTAACGCTCAGAACTGGATTTTCGTTGAAATAACCCGCCATTTCGAAAATGTTTTCCGAATATTCGATAGCCTTCCCCTGGCGCCTAATCATCCCGTTTCACCTTTTTTACTTGGGATGTGCATCCGGGAGACAGAGCATTGCTGTATGCCCCCTTTGCATGAAAACAGCGATCTCTCCAATTGACAACATCAGCTGTTTTGCCTGCAGCAAGTGTACGCCCTCTCTACACGAACGCCATCGCTACAGTGTGACGTCAGGTGCGTATACTAGTCTATCCCTATCCGTATATACGTTAATAATATTAATAATATCGAAGTGTTACATACTGGGCCATGCGCTAAAGATGAAATTATCTCTGAAGAAGGAAAGGACGTACTGCATATATATACGGCGTGTGCCTCGTTTGTCTGCTCAGTCGAGAGCGAATAACTATACGCTAAAAATAAATAAACACTCATGCAACTGTGCACCAAAATTTTGGAAATACGAAGTAAAAACTGTTTTCCTTCGTTCTTGGTTATGAAAGCAATGCGTCGAAACCATATTCGACAAAATGTAAGCCAAAATGTAAGCATTGTATTACGGATCACACGGTAAAAATAAGGCACCCTTTATTAGATGCACACAGGAAAGAATACCGACTTAAATCATGGGCTTTACTTCAGGCAAAGTGGGAACGACGCCAGTCTTCATAACGGGGAAGAACTGGCGAAAGCCACGAACAGCCTATCAACCACGAACACACTTGGACGCCATGCGAGACTTGAAAGCCGTGCTGTACAGTGGAGGCTGTACACTACGCCCCTCCGATACATGAATAATATATTCCATTCTGACTGGTAGCCTTCCCAAAGCCTACGAAACCTGACATGTGAAGAAAGAAGATGAAATCTCCCGCACCTGCCCGTACCTGACCACAGGAAACTGTGGTAGATTATGCATTGTGCCGGCAGTTTCATTCGAAATATGTCATAGCGTGCCAAACATGCATTTATCTGCAACATACAATAATTCTAGTCGGTCCAAAATCAAGACCTTTAGTGTTTTTTCATCGTCCTAGTACGGAGCCACATCGAGAGAAAAACGTGCATTGGCATGAAAAGACGCTTCAGTTATACCGAATAAAAGAAACGCAGTGCACATGACGGTAAGAGAATGACTTACCAGTGCTGTTTAAGACCTCCGGAAAACCATTCTGAAGGATAAATGTCATGTACGGGGATGAGTCATTAGGGCCGTACACAAGCGTCCCAACAGGTATTTCAGAAAAATCTCCGTAGACCATAGCTGGGGTGTACGTCAGGGGCATCGGAAGGTTCTTAGAAAGCTGTGACATGTAGATGTAGAACATGCCGATTATGGCTGCCAATTGAAGTAGGGTAAAGAAAGGGTGTCTCCGGAGCGTCTGAATGTAGATGTTCTTCCAGAGTAGCACGAAGAGCTGTGCTACGACACCCATCACCTGAAATGTGCAAAACGTTAATGTTACCGCGTTTTAGCAGGAATTAGAGTCTGAAATTCTAGAACATTTCGCCTCCGAGAATAATAGGTTCTTTTAAAGGAGCGTGACAGAACTCAAAAACAAACATGTCGGGAGAGCTGGAAATTATGATTACGAACCCTGGGACACATTGGCACAAAAACTACGAGTGCAGCGCGTAGTACTGAAGCGGAAGCTAACTTTCAATCTCGCGGATCAGAAAACTTGCTCTCCTTAACTGCCAGTCTGCAACGTCATATGCGTCGCGAAAACTGAGGCGCGCTTCTTTTAATCTTTCTTTATTTTTCAGTTGCATTTCGCGCCCCACGCCTCGGATCTCGGCTGGTCGATCACACTAGCAGATTGTGCCAATGGTAGCTCCTCTACTTGACGTCACCAGAGCCGAGGAGCCGCTGGGTGAGGTCGCCGCCGCTACCCGCGCTATTTTGTAAAACAATTTTCAAAGCAAATTATCACTTCCCAAAAGAAATATTCTGCGTGACGGTGCCTGAAGGTAGTATGTTCATATGACGCAGCAGAAAAATATATGCTCCAAGAGCCTTTCATGCTGCATTAAGTCTCCAGACAACCACTACCCTAATGAGTGGCTCCCCCTGCACCGGTCATTAGGTTGATTTCACAACTTAGGGATCTTTAAGGCTCTCTCACATCAGAACATGCAGCACCCGGTATTTCGGGTACCTCGCGGTAGACTGCGTGTTTGGGGAGCGTTTGCAGTGTCAGCAACATGTCTCTCGTACTCGGCGAGTTTCGAACCCGATACACATTACTAACTGATCCACTGAAGCTGGTGAAACTTAAAGTGATATGAATATAGAAGCTGGTTTCACACAGTTCGTGACATGTCCCAGCCATGTCCCTTTGAACAGTGTGAAGCAGGCTGGTCACAAAACGGCTTATGGCCACTACGGCAACGTACAGAAATTAAGCTCATATAAACCGAGTGAAGAAGGTATATTCAGATAAATAGAGTATGTTTTGTAAACTCCCTACTACAACATCACAGCGACTAATATTTGTTAGTATATCGAAAACATGCAGATTGCCTAACTTGTATTACGCATATTAGGTTTCACGAGCTCTTCCATTAAGTAATAAGGTCATTCGCAAATTTCTTTACCGATATCGCGAAGCATACGGTATTTAGATGTAGCGAACAACAGTGTTCTGAACACTACACTCTTGGGCGCATACCTGCACAACACAAAAAACGGCAGCACTGTGGAGAATATGTCGTTGTTACTTGCGAACTGAAGGGGAGGGGGGGCATAATACGCGCCCTTTTGCGACCTCTATGCGTCTCCTATGTTGAATAAAACAGGGTAGAGAGTTCGAATGAGGGATGCCAATGAACCTGTTTTCAGACCGTATTCAAGTTAGCTTCACCTTGATTTTGTTAGGGGATATCTTGTAGACCACAGGCTGCTCAACTCAGGCTGCTCAACAACAACAGCTTTATTGCGAGACAATGAATGGGGTGTTTCATCGCCTAGGGCGATACTCTACCCCATTGCTGGTGGTGATGCGGGGAATGAAATAATGAGCCCCTTCAGGATCGAAGTCTACCAAAAAACGCCCTACAGTCTTGGCTACAAACTACAAACTTGACCGAGATAGACTGGCAAGGACAACTTACCCTGATGTCAAGTTCGCATTGGAATGAGCTTGCACTGCTTCATCTTCGTCTTCTATACGTTGAAGCGGCGTGAACATACACAAGCATCGTTATCAAGTTCAGAAATTTTATTTCTGGGAATTGTGTCGGGATTGAAAAGCATATCGACTTGAACTCAATTTTTCATTGAAATACCTTCTGCAATCATAGTGTGCAGCAGCGCAAATCGCGGGCGGCTCAGAGGGAAGGGAAGCACTACAAAATTACACATAATACACAAAGAAAACGCGATAACATTCTAACGCTCGTTACATGTGCCTATTATCATAATTATCATGCAGAATGAATCACAATAAAACGTTGACAAGTAATTTATGCCCACCATTGCGATACGGCCATGATAACAAGGGCGACAACATCAATGAACTTCATTTTTGAGATGGGGACGGGGTGCGTCAGCGCGACACGTGATACCCTACTCTATTGCGAACGGTAATTTGGTTCAAATATGCGTCAAGCTGCTAGACAGCCTTTTTTGTTTGTTTTTTCTTTTTCAGGTATCCCTTCATCTGTACTTGTATGGATGAAAATAAATCTGAATCGGAAATATACGATAAATCTCACAGAGAGGATTAAATTCAGCTTTTGACGTCTTCGACAATCAGCTTGCATTGCTTACGTCCTTCGATATATGTCTAACGTTTATTCCATTGCGACTTTTCACGACACGGATGTAATGTTTCACTTCCAACGGCACCGACTTTAAGCAGTGTGTCGCTCTGAATCGATACCACTGGACGAGCAAGTGTTTCCTTGAACCACTCGGTGCTCTTCCCAGGGAAGAGTTTCAGGTTTGAGTGCACCTCACCCTAGTGTTTGCTCGCGTTTCTAAGGAACCATAAGAATAACAACTTTATTTTGATGAAGGTGATGATTGCCGTAGTATATACCAGAGTTCGGGGTAACTCGTTACTGTAACTAAGTTCCTTTTTTCGTTAACTTATAACTTAACTCGGTACTTTTGCGCCGCGGTAACATTCAGAGGAACTCGTTCCTTTTGCAGGTAAGTTTGCCAAAGTAACTTAAACTAAGTTCCAAGTTACTTTTAATTCGTTTTTTCACTCACGTCCACATATTTTATTGCTTTCTCTCCGGTTCCGTCGTGGCATTTTAAACCATGAAGAGTGACATTACCGTGACAGTATTCTATTCACGAATTAAGAACCGCTGCCATTGAACTGAAGCTGAACCACTGTGCACCCACATGAAGTAAGATGCAAAGCGTTCGAACTGTTGGACATAAACGGAATCGATCTAAGCGTGTTGCAGTCACTCGCAGGTAACCCAAGGTCTAACTCAACTGCTCACGCGCGCTGCATATGTGTAGTGCTATTTTTTGTCCGAAGTAACTTGGAAGTAACTCTGCAAATGCAAGTTACATTTCAGGCCGAAGAACTTCGTTATTAACTTAGTTACATTTTTCACACGGTAACTTAACTTGCAACGAGTTCTTTTTGACGGATATCTTCCCGGTCTATGGTATATACAATGCACATTTCGACGTCGAGATCAGTCCTCTCAATTGTCGTAGATGCCAGCCAGCTGGCCCGTGACACTTTTAGATAGCTGCAAACTTCTCGGTTTTACGGAGGATCGGAGAGCTCCAAACGACCTCATGCACTAGGCCTCTGTGAAGTGCAAAAAACGAACGGTTGTCACAGCCACATCGATGTTCAAAAGTGTACGGAATGACTGACGTCCGTCGCTGCACTATGGCTCCAGGGTGTTTATTGTGGCAAGACCAGCGAAGGCTCGACTAGATGACCATGCCCAGAATCGGTCAAAACGTACAGCATCAAGCTTGTTGATTCAGATCCACATAGGAAAAGTTGTTAAATGCTAGTGTGCGACCTGAAGTTTGCCTATTTTTCTGCTCGAGGGCCGTTCCCAAGCCGCATGTGGTCGTGAATATTATATAACGCCAGTTGAGAGTGATCGTGGACGTCCGTAAAGTGACGAACGACCGTGAAGTGACCAATACAACCTTATATACAAACTTTGGATTGTATCGATTGTAGACGTGCCATCGCGATGTTAAACCATGTGCGTGGGACGAGCCCTGTTGTCCTCAATATGCTCCTAAGTGAAAATATCTAATATAAAATGGCGGATGGGGTTACGAGGTACAGCTCGGAGCCGTGCTTAATATATGCGGTACAATACTATATTGTAAATCGAAAGGAATACAAAGATGAAAGATGAAAGTCACTGAAAAGGGTAGCCAGCTGTAGGGACCGAACCCACATCTTCTGGATTACCGGTCCAGGGCTCTACCAACTGAGCTAAGCTAACACGCCTCTCCAATAATACAAAGATGTGAGCATTAGGTGGTTGTTACAGGCCACTTTTTTTTTTCTTTTTTTTTTTTTGTTGCTTCGCGGAACTAACACGGAATAACAATAACACTAACTTTTTTTTTCTCTTCTCTTTACGTCAGGATGACAGGACGTACAACTCTAACAAATGGTGCCGCACCAAATTTTCTCAAATCTAATGTGACCAGACGAACCGATTCAGTCTGAATGTGGTCACGCCACCATGCTTTTGAGACGGCGTTTTTTCCCCTGCGTTTTGCGTTCAGCGTGCATAATGTTATGAAGCGCCAGGTTACTGTCTACACTGTAGTTGCTTAATCTTGTTCCTTCATAATATCGGCAGGGGGCTCAGTCTCTCCCGACGCACTCAAGAATGTGGTGTCTGTCATCATCACATAGTGTGAGGACAATGGTATATTTTTAGTGCCGAAGTGTACGACATGGGCTTGCAACCAAGCACTGCGGAACAGATTTCGGCCTCCCGTGTGTGCTAGGTGTTTGTTTCTTGCGCCCATCCTTGCGTAGGGGATAGTGATCATGAGTTCTTTCTCGTAGCTCACGCTCCATACATACTGAAGAACATCAGAGCTACATCTCGCCACATACCAGTATTTCTACGCACCAAAGAACATAGCGTAGAAGCACGACCTATCAAATCAAAAGCTCAAGTATATGTTATAGCCGAAGCAGTACAAGGTGCACTATTGGCAAATTTTTTGTTAAATTAAGCTAATTAGACTAATTAATGAGGTACACTGATAGAAAACACCTATTTGGGTAGCAAAAACCTTCACAAGTGACGTTGTGAAGGTTTCCCATTGTATCTACGTATACCATTAAAATTAACTTGGGATCACTCTCTCGTGCAACGCCCTGTAGATATGTATTAGCTGTGATGTCTAAGATTATACATATTTATACCTAAATTTTGGCACGAGTGGCTCATGTATTCATTCATGCAGATGTCTGTCACATGCACATGAAGGTATATGTCTGCTCATGCACATCATGTCTATACAAGTCACAAAGGCAGCATGCATGTTGACAGAACATTTATTTTTAATAAAGTACTGGGCAAACACTAACTAGAATGCGAAAGTATGAACAAGATGCCGGATATCGTCAGCACTTCCCCTCATTGCACAATGTACCTGCCAACGAATCATGATGCTCCTCCGAAGTAGATAATAACATAGATGGACACCAATCCCAGCACTTGTATCATTGGCAGCTGCAAGCAATGCCTCCGTCTTCGGGTACATACCCTGATCTTGATGCAGGAATGGTTCTCACATCAACTGAAAGTAGAAAACACAAACTACCTGATATTCCTGTAAAAGCCTGTATGTAAAAATGTATGAAAGGAAGGGCCTCAAGACGATAGCCGCCGATATTTCGAGAGACTGTTCTTCTTCTGGGCACCGTTCTGATCATTGGCGTTAGGTATCACTTTTTAAAGGACCATGCTAATTGTGGGTCAGCAACACGAGGGAAGAAAGGGTCCGTTCAGGCTCTTACGGCGGAGGTGAATGGCCACTTTGTTAGAGAGTGGAGTGGATCATGTGAATTAAGGCATCTTTGCGTCAGACCGGTTACAAATATGCTTTGTCCACGAACAACGGGACGAAACGGGACAACAGGCAGACATGGGCGATCATTCCGAAAGACAAGGAGGTTAGTGGATAGGTATAGATGACCGTTAGAAGCATGAGTCCAATGTGGATCTTGCAGGTGACATACTCATAAAACCGATGACAAACTGACCCTATGGGCGCAGCAACGAGGTCATTACGAACGTATAGCGCTGTTCTGCTCTCAGAGCATTGATGAGATCGATAGATTGTGTATCCATTACCGTGACGTGCAGAGTTCATGCTCTGCTCGCATAGAGCTATAAAAGGGAGGGTGTACTGTTGTAGATGTGGCTCAAAATCAGGGAGCTTGTCACGCAAGCTTCGAGGATTCCATTGCATGGCCAAGGCCTTCCTATACAATGTCGTCATACTGAGGTAAAGATAATGCCTCCAGTGCCAGAAGCGCTCGAAGTTCGGGCAGTTGCGACGCACCAGGAAACGAGACACTTGCGTTAAAGGGGCCGTAAACAGGCCACCAAACATTTCTGAAATAATGATACCCCATGAAAGAACGCAGATCATAATACCCAAATATACATTTCGTTCGGCTCGTGCCAGCTCATTGACACATATAACTGCTATCAAAGATGAGTAACCAGCGAGCCTCTCTCCACCACGCATACGTCACATGGCTTCGTAGCGTTTTGCCGTCCAATCGGGGTGCCGAGCTGCGCACATGACGTTTCAAATTACCAGCCAATAAACATACTTCGTTATCAGCTGTGAGTCGGAGCGCTCAGTTTGTTTGTGTGAAACGACGTTTTGCGCTCCGCGGTTCTGAAATTCAACGTCATGACATCTTCAACATCTCCGGCTGGCGCAAACGTCAACAGTTGGACTGCTATCACATGACGCGATTCGAACCCGGGTTCCTCCCAGTCACGACGTGACATGGCCAGCACGCTATCCACTGTACCATGCGAGTTGGTGACGTGATGCCGCGTGGCTCAAACCAAAGTACACCAGTTGTCGGAACCATCCGAAGATGACGAAGATGTTCCATCGCGCACCTACCTAAGATTCCGGAACTGTAGTCCCGGATATTCATTCGCGCTCGTGGTGTGCTGCGTGCTACTGCCCAGAAAACGTAGTACGCGTATGCTACCTAAATTAAACGCATTTCTTTTTCAGTTTGAGGCTGTAACTGTTTAGATTTTGAATAGAAGAGGATTCACGTTCATCTAGTCCAATTCCGCATTTGAAATAAAATCATACGTGGAACTCTCGATCGTAATTAGCGAGGAAAGCGCTACGTCAAAATGGAGTAAAGTTAGGCCGCGGGGCGGAGCTAAAATGCGAAAGAGTGCAGTGAATATTTCATCCGTATGCAAGCGCCTTTTATTTTTGAGCCTTAGTAATTGCAAGGAGTTTTCACTGCCTAATTTCCAATAATATAACAAAAAGAAATGTGAACCTTTTGTACCTGTTTACGGCCCCTTTTAAGTGCAGCGTGTACAGAGAAGGCACATCGTCAGGCTAACTGTCTGCTCGTACATGCTGGTTGAGTCACACCGGCGTAAGTGCGTGTAATCTGCCGTGATGTACCAGGAGATGTAGGGTGGGTGCTTGTGATGGGCTTACCCGCTATGGTGTTCAGCTACCTCCATTCGCCTCGTGCAGATCGAGGTGGGAGTGCTGGAAATGCTTCTGCATTTGTAACAGACGGGAGTGTAGCACTACCACCCCTAGAAACATGTCATAGGGATGGGTAGAATTAGAATCGCTGTATATATTAGCTGAACTCGATCCCAGAGACTGATAGAGATTAGACCTGCCAATTTGTCGGACGAAGGCAGATAGGCGAGCGGGTGATGCAGGAAATGACTTCATTAAACAAAACGGTTTACTCTGTATATAAGGTGCTACACTGAATGTACAGACGATAATTCCAAACAATATTGAAGAGCAATTACAGCACACGTTACATACGTGAAAAACCAAATAAATACACTTGCTACAATGGGGATAATCGAGTTAACACTCAAAACGGCCATACAGCCACTTCTCCAAACAAGTTAAAACGGCCACATAGGCAATGCTCGTGGTGACTCTTACAACGGTCACACAGGCGACACTCGTGGCAACTCTTACAACGGCCAAAGAGACAACACTCGCGGTAACTCTTACAACGGCCACACAGGCAATACTCTCGGTAACTTACAGGCAATCCTCGCGGAATCTCTATAATAGCACCCAACCAAAACAAAAGTTCTTATCTGGCAGGGCGGGAGGTACTCGGAGTCGGGAGTTGCTCGATGCTCACAAGAGTTCGGGGACTGCGGAGAGACCCGACGAGTCTCACGTCGATACCAGGTTTGTGCCACACAGAACACGACGCTTCACCCACAGGTGAAACTGAAGAAGACCTTCCTTTCCCTTAACTGGACCTTGGTGAAAATCCCAGTCTTACTGGTCTAACTGGATACCACTCTCCAGTGTTAGACCGGGTCATTAACGCAGTATGAGACTGGTTTTACTGGAATGTCCAGGGATGTCACTGGCCTTGCTGGTATAATCAGTGGAGGCACCGGTTTTACTGGGATGTACAGTGTTGGCACTGGTATCACTGGGATGTACAGTGTTTGGCACTGGTGTCACTGCTCATGCTGCTCTTGTTATTGACCTAGGAACTAGGTCAATAACAAGAGCAGCACATAAATCAATGTAACATCTACAATTTCTTTATTCTATCAACGGCTTCCGCCTCTTCCCCTGACGGGCAGTGTCAGCCAAAAAATCTGAGAGGACTTTTCTCACAGCTTTGAGGCGGATCTCGTTTGGGACTTCCGTTGGGTGGCTGTTGATGTGAATCCCATATGCCTCTGTAAAAGGGAAAGGTGACACAGCCTGTTCATTTTAATTCATGTCACTTGCATCACACCCGTCTGCTGTTCTACAATGTCACCTGTAAAATAGTTTCACTACATCTGCAAGTGGAAGCCGTAACCTAGGAATTATTTCAAAGTAAGGTTTTCGTGATAACCGGAAAGTTTGATGGGTCCTGATTTCAAAGCAATTTCAGGAAAACTTCGGCAAATGTTATCATTCAGTACCAGTTATTTGTAACAAGTTTAGGAACGCGATCAGTGGGGGAGTAAAGCAAGGTGCTTGGATCCTCTCAGGTGACCCAGCAAAATAATTTGGCAGCTTCAGAACCACCTGTTCGAGTTTTCACAAGTGCAGCCTTTAACCTGAACCCAACCTGGCTCAATCACGGGAATGCAGCTCTTTTCTCCGATTTATCTCTCGTGTTTGAGCTTTCTTAGGCCGACGTAGAAAATCTGAGAGGTTCTACCAAGCTGCGCATGGTTTCCACATCTCTTGTCTATTTTAGGTTCTCCTAACACTGGCTCACTTTGAGTTCCTGTAAGAATGTCATACAACATACACCCTTCCGGATCTCACGGATTTTTTTTTACTTTTATGAATTTCCTGATGGTCGAGCAACATTATGTGGGGTGAGAGGACCCACATTTACAAAGTGAGGAAGTGCTGCATGAAATTACTCACTCGTTATGGCCTCCAATTTCGTTGGCGTCGCTTGCTGCTTGGAGGTGCCAGCAACTCCTGGCCTCCGGGAAGGCTGCCCCGTAATACTTCTACACGAAATTTCATCTACGGTCCAGAAGTGCTGAGCCAGGTCTTTAATGGCCTTCATGTCCGTTGCCTGTCGTTGAATGAAGGCAAGCTTCATTGCAGGAATGAAGTGGTTGTTCCCGAGGTCACACTAAATATTCATACCAAATAAAAAATATCAAATCAACATAAACAATGCCATTACCAGAGCTGTAAAATCTTGCTATAACGCACAACCACTGACCATCCACCAGAACACAAAAATAATTTGCAGGGTAATTAGGGTACAAGATGAAAAAAAGTGTGTCAATTATGGTTGCACACTTTCAAGAGTGTTTAGTTATTCCAATGCCTCTAGAAAAATCGTCACACTCAGCAAACCACCACAAATTTGATTGATTGATTGATTGATTGGTTGGGTTGGGTTGGGTTGGGTTGGGTTGGGTTCGAGGTTAGGTTAGGTTAGGTTCGAGGTTAGGCTACGTCAGCTAAATAGGGGCGGAGATTGATGATTGGATGGTGTTGCTGAACCGCCGTGCAAGTACTCAGGCAAGGCGCCGTGCAGTACTCGTTCAGGCAAGTACTCAGCTCGGAAAGTTTCAAGGAGCATGTGACGATTTTATTGGGAGTATATAAGGCGAAGGGATATGAGGGTCGCGCTCATAATGCGCCTGCCATTCCACCGCTACCTGGGACCCGGGAACCCGCTTCGGAACGGAGAGCCAGTGGACGAGGACGACCTCATCGCACGGCACCACGACCATCTCTATGAACGAGCGCAGGAAGCAGAAGATATCTACTCGGCCGATAGACACGCCATCAGAGACTTTGCGTCGGACATTGCGGTCCGCGGATCTCTCCACTCTGTGCTCGGAGGACTTGGACTGGGAGGAAAGCACCTGTTCGAACGATACATCGTCGAACACCCAGTGTACGGCATGCAGACGCGCAGTAGGAAGCGAACGGCTCCAGAAGAAGAAGAAGAAGAAGAAGAGAGACCAGAGCGAAGACCGCGAACCGAATCACCCGGAGGAGGAGGAGGAGCAGACGCCAGAGGACAAGGAGAATCTCTATCCCGTGCTACGCGAGCTATTGACGGAGATCCGGGAGGAGCAGGAGTAGGATCTGGCAGCGGCACGAACGAACGAAGTACAGTCACGCAGATACTACGAGTTCCAAAAGACCAAGGTTCCCTGCTCGTGTTTAACGATTCCAAGATATTAACTTCGTGGGCGTTCAAGACGCATCCGGGCCCCATCACTTTTGGCGACCACACCAAGATCCAAGGCTTCCTGACGTCCATGATCCACTTGCCCGTGGAATATCCTTTCTTCTACATGACCCCGTACCAATTCAAGGGTCTAAACGTGGGAGCATCTCGAGCCGTCTCGTGCGCCGTGAAAGTCACGCCCCACGGCATACGCACGCCTTGGAAGACGGGCACCAGCATCGTCTAGCCCGTCAACACGGACATGCTATTGTACGGCATGACGGCAATTGGTCTGAACCACTCGTTCGACACCATACCCGTAGTGCCAGCGAGTTTCGAAACGGGCAACCCGATGACCGTAACGGACCAAGACTTTCTCTTTCCACCTGCACGCAAGAGGATGGCACAGAGCTACTGGGGACCCATAAACGAAAACATCGCAACTCTAGAACGCGTCGAAATACCTACGTGCATGGGCGTGCCCAGACACGCAAAGGCGTACGAAGCGATCCTCGTACACGGCGACAATCACTGTCCGCACCTGACGAAGCACGCGAACGTGTTTCCTTTCAAGGGCCACGTCGGAATGCAAGCCATCAACTACGAATATCGCTTCAACCCGTCCAACGCTTACCTGGCTATACCGACCGAAAGACCCGTACACGAGCACGTGGTATCCATCACCAACTCGGACGACTTGCGAGCATCGTTCAAAGATCCCACCAAGAGAGGCAACTTGGGAAAGATGGACATCATGATGACTCAGGACATAGACTTGGCACACAAGGACCGTTACTACGCAGTAATCGAACGTATCCACTCCAAGACCGGACTAGGCGCGGCACCCGTTCAACCAAGTCAACCAAATTGCAACTTTGGCATAATGGCCGTCTCCAAATACCTCAAGGACGACGTCTCGTCCAAAAACCAATTTCAAGACATTACGGCATTCTGGCAAGTGGACAGCGAATTCATCGTCTATCAGCCGCGCAACAGCACCAGTACCAACTCGTACAGGACAGCGGCGATAAACAGATTCTACGTACAACACGTGCGCCGATTTCAGGTTAGGCAACGCAGGCGAAGGAGAACTGATCGGACCCGAGATCGGATGTACATACGGAGGTTATCCGAGTCTCGTTTGGGCTCCTACGCACCGAGACGAAACACTATTGAGACCGGTGCCCGGCAGCGTGGGCGACCAAATACCTCCTCCTCCTAGACCAACGCCCGAAGGCGTAATGCAGGCGGACGATCCCGTCGCCGCCGTGGAATCCTCCAGACAATCGGAGCAAGCAAGAGAGCAAGCGGAGCGCCAACGGGTCGCTCCAGAAGAGGCTAGAGTAGCAGCCGAGGAATTACGTACGAGCCAGATAAATGCGCTACGCGAAGACGCAGACTTGGCCCGACGCGACCACGACTACATACTGCAACAGTTGAGAGAGAGAGAAGCAGCAGCAGCAGCAGCAGCAGCAGCAAGTCGCGGTGGCGGCGGCGGTCGCGGCGGGGGTACCGGCGGTGGCGGCAGCAGAGGAGGAGGAGGAAGAGGCAGACCTCCGAGAGAATTATCACTACCCTTCGACCCTTCGACCGAATAAAAGTTTTTATTCAATCTCTCTATACAAGTCTATAAAAACTCTACAACTCTATAACCCTATAAAAACTCTACAACTCTATAACTCTATAACAACTCTACAACTCTATAACTCAACAATTCAGCAAGTCATCATAGCAACAATCATCATTGACGACAAGATGTAGTCGACCACCCCTTACATTTAATAAAAGGTATATATATATAATTCTTCAAGCTCTCCAACTCAACACCACCAAGTCGGCATAGCAACAGTCAGTGTTGGGACGACAGGATGATGTCGATCACCCCTTACATTTAATAAAAGGTATATATATATATAATTCTTTAGCTCTCCAACTCAACACCAGCAATTCAGCATAGCAACAGTCAACTTCATTGTCTGGCGAACATGCTTTCACAGGAAATGCGCACATCCTTTCACAGGAAACCAGCGGTGCTTCATTACAGACTTCCTTCTATTGTCTCGCATTTCCCAGGAAACGAGTGGTGGTTTGTTAAAGACTTCCTTCCATTCTCTGGCATTTCGCAGGAAGGGCTTTAATGACTCCCTTCCATTCTCTGGCATTTCACAGGAAACGAGTGGTTGTTATAAAGACTATGTGTCTGTGCCATCTCACAGGAAAAGCTCTTACAATAGCTTGCTCTAAATGATGTTTTACAGCGAGCTGGTGTGATTATAAGATTGAATAAAGACGTCGGTCTTGACGTTATTCCAGCTTATCACCTCGACACACCCACTATACTCCTGTGACAGCACTACTGCCAAGCATAGTGCTAATATGAAGAATGCACTGCTTCAGACACAGCTGCCCAATTTCAGTTTCGTGGTACCGCACCATAAAAGTACCATAAAAGTTCTCTGAAGAATAGCTGTGCAGAAAGAGTAGCAACACAGGTACAGGAAGAAGTAATGCGCCAGTTTGCTCCCATGTTTTGTTGCAATTTTTCACTAAAGCAATAGAATGCCACTAAATCATGAAACTGAAATTAGTCATGTCGGAAGTCCTTGTCCAGGTTCAGCTCAAACATTTGCAGCATGCAGTGATCGCGAACATGTTAAAGAGCCATAACTTAAAAACCCGGGACTAAAGGGGACAAAAAACGACAAACACAGACAAGGTCTCAAACACAGCTGAAAGTTTACTTAACAGCACAAACATATAAGGGTTCAAGTGGGTGAGAATGAAGGGTGAGGAGAACGTAAGAACGTCCCTAAAACCAACGGGAAGGTCAGGGAAGGCCTGCTGACACAGTTCCCAGCAGAGATAATGGACAGCGTTTCCTTCATAAGCCTTTTGTTGAGGTCACTTTCACTGGACATTACAAAGGTTTCATGCCATCTGGGCGCACAACCTCTACAGACTTGTAGGTGTTTTACCAATTCGGAAGAACAATCGTTATTTTTTACTTTGAGGGCATGCTCCCGCAAGCGATCATTTAGGCAGCGTTTACTTTGGCCGATATAACAAAAACCACATTCAAGAGGTATCTGATATACAATATTAGAACGGCAGTTCACATACATAGTTCTGTGGGTTTTACACAAAGTTTCAACTTTTTCAAAATGTGTCAACGAGTCTAAACGAAAATCATTTCGTTTAGACCGTTTCAAGACGTTTCTTCCGAAGATGGACGCCGAGGAAGCAGAACTCAGCTTGAGCAGTGGCAATACTGTTGCCAAGTTTACACAGTGTGAAGAGGGCCTGAAGACGAGGAGCTTGGTGGTCGGATTCAGAAGGCGGGACAGAGTACACAGGAGGAAGATGAGGGACGAAGAAACGTTTCGTGTCTCCTATTTGTGACTCCCTCCGTTCAGTTGACCTTACATGGCATCACAAGAAGAGGCTACTCTCGGCACATCGGTCTGTTGTGAGTGATTATCTGAATTCCTTGCAATCATCTGCGAACATTCTGTGGACTTTGTTGTTCGGTCCAAGCTTCCACCAGAACTCTCACTATAAGCATTGGCTCTCCTTGAAGAATGCAGCTTTTTCTTCTAGATTCTCTGTTTTGCGGATCTCCATGCTTCCCTGCCCCATGAGACCTAAACCTCGTCATGAGTCACATTGCAACGTTGTTAACCCCAGAAACGTTCCCGTGTCGTCAAGTACATCGAATATTTTGTCTAAAGGACCAACATTTTGTTTAAATTTAAGGTCGTCAAAGCTTGATGTTGCCGCTTGCATTTTCAAAGTTTCCTCCGCTTTGAATGACCCTGAAAAATCATCTGCCTTTTGTGAGCAAGCTATGAGACGGTTGTCCCAATGCGTTGATTCAGGCTTCCCTGCAACGAAACGAGGTACCTTGCCCATAACAACCATTCAAAATGAACTTCGGATGAAAGGATTATATCTATTGCAAACGGACAAATCATCAAAGTTTGCTGTCCTACCTGTGAGCCTTTTTGAATCTAAAAAGACGGATGCAGTTGTGAAATTGCTTAAGCCGTTCCCAGGCAATTTGCAGAAATCAAAACTGGCGATTTGTTCAATGCTCATGGAAAACGATATGAGTGCTATCTGTAAGGCTATACGTTCCGCTTCCCGTTCGACCCTTTCGGTCAAGTTTTTGTTGAAAGATCACAAGGTTGATATGCCTCTGAGAATTGTCGTAAATGAGAACCACACTTGGCAAAAAGTTGTATCTTCTTTCATTAAGAACTGTCTCTCCTCAATTTACGAATCTAGCCCACTTGTCTTCAAAAATTCTGAGAGTCTTCTTGAGGCCCTGGCATCTTTTCACGGTAAAAAATGTCACGCATTGTCCCTGGATATTAAGGAACTGTATTATTCTCTCCGAGCTGATACTCTGTTAAACCGTGTAAGAGATTTTTTAGAGTGTAACCTGGTGCGTTTCCAGTCAAAAGCGGGTATTTCAGTCTCGGATTTTCTTCGAGTTCTAGAAATGTATCTTAAATAGACTGTTATAAGTATTGATGGAGAATTGTTTACCGAAAAGACTGGCATCTGTATTGGTTCTGCTATTGCACCGGTATTGTCAGAAATTTACCTGCGTACTGTTGATACTGCTGTGTTGTCATTTATTTCAACTGTTTCCACTACCTCTCTTCTTGTAAGAAGGTTTGTCGATGATTTGTTACTGTTGTCAAATGAAGAGTCCATCATTTCTGACTGTGAACGTGTTATCAGGTCTGTCGCTCCCGAACTAGATTTTACTGTTGGGTACCCCATGAATGGAGAGCTACAGTTTTTCGATGTACGACTTTTGTTCAGCCCTGATCTTTGCTGGAACTATGGCAAAGTAGTTCCTAAACCTATCCTGTCTGCTAGTAGCTGCCACTCAAAAACTGTCAAGTTTGGAGTTATCGCCGGGTCTTGTGTTCACCAGTTACATTCTTCTCTGTGCCACCAACTGTCTCGGTTGAGGGACGCGGGCTACTCCCATTGTACGATTTTTCATGGTCTAATGACACTTGGAAACAAGCTTTTTTCCGTTTCCCTGAAAGAAAATAATGTTACTGGTCATCTTGTCGTAATTCCGTATCTTCATAAAATTTCTTATAACCTGCTTTTTGTTGCGAAGAAATTTGATGCGAACCTTGTATTTAGAAATGATTTTCGTTTAGACTCGTTGACACCTTTTGAAAAAGTTGAAACTTCGTGTAAAACCCACAGAACTATGTATGTGAACTGTCGTTCTAATATTGTATATCAGATACCTCTTGAATGTGGTTTTTGTTATATCGGCCACAGTAAACGCTGCCTAAATGATCGCTTGCGGGAGCATGCCCTCAAAGTAAAAAATAACGATTGTTCTTCCGAATTGGTAAAACGCCTACAAGTCTGTAGAGGTTGTGCGCCCAGATGGCATGAAACCTTTGTAATGTCCAGTGAAAGTGACCTCAACAAAAGGCTTATGAAGGAAACGCTGTCCATTATCTCTGCTGGGAACTGTGTCAGCAAGCCTTCCCTGACCTTCCCGTTGGTTTTAGGGACGTTCTTACGTTCTCCTCACCCTTCATTCTCACCCACTTGAACCCTTATATGTTTGTGCTGTTAAGTAAACTTTCAGCTGTGTTTGAAACCTTGTCTGTGTTTGTCGTTTTTTGTCCCCTAGTCTCGGGTTTTTAAGTTATGGATCTATACCACCAGCTCGCTTGCTACCTCTCTATCCTCATGTTAAAGAGATTCGTCCCCTGTCCTCTGCAGTTGAATAGTTCAGCCCTTGCGACTGCTGGACGGATAAGATCCTAATGAAGGAACTGATGAAAGCAGTGCATTAACGAGTGCAACGGTAAGCTGCCAATGGCATCTGGATTGGAGATATGTATGCGATACAAAGACAGAAGTACAAAGGATACCTGATTGTCTGGCTGATGCCCGTGAGCATGCAACATCAAGATTGGCTACTGGTCCCTCTGTGCTAGGACGACAATGGGAAGCTGTGAGAAATTGCAAAAGCACACTTATGATGGCCCATTTCACGATGGATGGCAACCGAAGAACAACAGCAGAATGATTCAGTAAAAAAACGTTGCAGACAATTGTGCTCTGACACATGTAATGCTCGACATGCAAAATATGGGGGCAAATGACAAAAGATGCGCACCTGATGGCTGTGGTAAAGCCCCTACTGGAGATGCTCCACAGTCTAGAAAAAAAGAACAAAAGTAAGAAGCGGACATATGTAACACACAACTTTACACAGTTATAGCTGGGTCATTCCAGGCCAAGCGATCCAATGATGTCGCTCGTCCAGGGGTCACCAGCAGATACGTCACGAACCCTGGAGGACCCTCTCAGCAGCCACCCTTTCAATTTTTGACTTTCTAAGTGCTGTAGAGGCCAAGCAATGCGCTGCCAGAGTGAACACAGTTCGCGCTCACAGCGGAATGTTAGCAGCCCCCTAGCCGCGGAACGCTTGCGAATTTCGCATTATTCTTTCCTGACGTATCTGCTGGTGACCCCTCAAATCAACCAGATTTCTAAAATTGAAACCGGTGACGGTCGAGCGACGGCATTGGATCACTTGGCACGGAATGACCCAGCTCGGGTTCCGCATTTTCAGTATTTGCCAAAAAAACAACACGTTCACATAAAACACTTTCAATGGACACGACAACCCCGGGTTCAGATATAGTGTGTACTGGAATTTGCTCATGACATAGCACATATCAAATCACTTGTGGGGTCCTCCCTGGCACCCTCGTAGGAGGCTAGCACTCCGTATTGGCCGTGGGCGACCGCAAGTCCCCAAAGTCAAGGGAGGACCCCAGGAGGAGAAGGGACGCGGGGGAAAACAACCGGACAGTGACAATCGTGCATGAACGGTCGGTTTGTATAGCTGTCTGCGACCTTTTTGGCGGCAAAGATTAAACCACGTAAGTCACATCTCTTGTGTCCGAGTCATTCTTGTTTGACAATAGGGAACGGCTATTGGCTATTAGAGCACCCACGGTAGGGTGGAAGTTGACCGGGAGGATTTAACCCATATTTCCCAGACACTGTAGCTGCCAATTTTATGGGACCTACTTTTGGCGCAAACGATGTAAAATACCCATGATATCCCAATTTGACAAAACAAATAGATGCCAAAATACACCCTCCCGAATCTCCCCCAAAATAAGTGCTGAAAATGCTGAATCCGAGTTATAGCACAGTGAGCTGACAACGTGGTTTAAGTACTGACCATCCAATTTTGATGTGATGTCATCTTTTCCTTCTGAGCCAGGAAATACTTGCTGATCTGGAGGATACCAATGCCCTCTTTGATTAGTGAGTACTACAGTATGCCACATAAAAACACAAAAAAGCAATGAACTCCTTACTTGCCTTTCTATCAAAATGCACAGAAAACAGTAATGAAAAAGCACCACACACATTTACGGCGTGAGCAAATGTTATGACATTTCTAAAAAAAGCTACACAACATAAGCAGGGTGTCTACCAAACTGTACTGTTTAAATACGCTGACTTTTCCAGGATTTCACAATTTCAACTTTTTTTTCCAGAAATTTAATGACACCTTCTCACCAGCCACCCTGCAGTGTAATACATGCAAAATCCACAGTGATGATTAGTTATAAAATATATTGGCAAATCTTCAATGACGTGAAGTTATCCGCCATGCTGACGGCAGCAACAATGGTGCGCCCATGTCTGGTGGTAGAGACATCATCATTAGCTTCATAGATGCACGACTCAGGACACTCTGTGAGGGATAGGCCGAAAGCTGTAACAACTCTGATGCCCTAATGCACAACTTATTGTCTCACGGCATGTGATTTTGCAGAACACTTCCTCACCTAAAAATAATTTAGAAAATAAACACTTCTCAAGTTCAGCTTCTCTTTCCTTTGTATCCTTGACAAATGTAGCTTTTTTCTGCTCTCCAGTCTTCCGTGCAATTTCTGAAACAAGCATGCTAGAATTGAGCGCAATAATAAATTTGTCAAAGATATTGGTGGCTAGGGACAGGGCAACATGCTGAAGTCGCGGTGGCATTGACGCACTAAAGTTGCGACAGGCTCTAATTCTGCTACATCAGTTTTTCCCATTAGTCACTAACTAAAAAGTCAGTTAAAACATTTCAATGAATTAGTTGTCCGGTTGATGTGCACCAATTACCACAAAGCTTCGGCCATAATTTTATATTATGTTCAAAAACAGAATAAGTATTTGGGCTTGAATATAAAAATGTCCCAGTAAAAAGAAAACCATGCTGCATTGGAGAGAAGGGAGATGGTGCAGCAAGCTGGTATGAACTTACGATAGCGGCTCTGAGAGGCAGTCCCTACCTGACCACTTTCTGTGTCAGTGGCTCACATGTCATAACTCAGTGATAATATTTCATCATCAACTTTCTGTACCGATGTTGTCAAGAAGTGCCAAGGTAAGTCGGTGGGTTTTCTCCTGCTCTTCATGCAGTTTTTTGCTCAGTCCGGCGATAGTCCTGTGTTTTTCAGCATGCAGGCTTTCCGGTACAAGTGAATCATCGGATGAGCGGCATTCTTCATCTGAGTGCTTGTTTAGCCCATGTTTTCGTTGTCTGAAACAGAGACATTAGCAGCAATGAAATCCCACCACATGCCAACTACAGTAACCTCCGCTACAGTACTAGAAAGGTCACTCACTCTCTTTTGTTCTGTCTTCTCTGGCCGACGGGATGCGATCTGCTTCAAACGATGCTTCGTTGCACTTGCTTTCACTTTTTTGATGTCAGATTCTCTTCTCTGACATGAAAAACCTTATTCAGTATCAAAAATTACTTTGTGTACCGGTAGAAAATAATTGCTACCTAAGCACAGACGTGTTGCCGGGATGTAAAAGGCTTATTGTGATAAAGCCCATGGGTACTAAATGGGAAAACCACAAAGACCTCAGAGTGAACCAAGGTTTTGCCGATACCACTTGCATCCTTGCTGTGGAGCTGCAAATGTACATTTGCGTTGCGGGCAGGATGGTAATCTTGGTCACACTCGAAAATGTGCGGTATGGGCAGCTTTCTTGATTTCAACTTCCTGATATGGTCGGCCTTGGTGTCTGAAGCAAGACTAATATGTTATGCGCTAAAGCAAACCAAAGTTCGAACTGCACTACAACGAACGCAGTTATTTAACACTAAAAGGAATTTCTGTCACAAGAAACATAGCAAGACAATGAAAAACATGCTAATAGGCGACGTCAAACTCGGAAATCCGACGACTGGGAGCCAACTGCGAAAGGGAAAAGGAAAGGGACTGGTTACGGGGAACAGTAAGTAAAGTCCGCCATGAAGTGCTGGATCATATGACTGTTGCTGGCACGTCGGCATTACTCTGCGGCTACTATGGGACCGCACCAGTTTCGTCAGACAAAGCGGGTTTGCAACGGCTATTTGCTTCTGCTTCTGGAGATCCTGACATGCCAAATGCTAACGGCCTAAATGAAGTATTATTTGATACAGACGCAACAACAAAAAACACGTGGTTACATAAAATACCACATTTGCTGTCATCAGAAATAAATAAGCTTATTACCTGCCAGATCCGAAATCTGTGCCTGATAATGCTCGTCGTCACTTACTTGGCCACGTTTGCAGCACCAATACACCATGTGCGGACTGCTGCCAAAATCGGTGTCACTTCTTGGGTGGAAATCCCGTATCAACGGCACCGGCACGATAGCTCGAACGTCGTTGGCAACATAACATACGTATGCATGCAATATGTTAAACAAAAACAAAAACGAATACTACCACAGAGCCAAAGCAAGATTAACGATCAGTAACTACGAAGATTCAGTGCAACTCAATGACAGATGACGGCGTGCAGCCTCCGGCAGAAGTAATTACTCCTTAAGTAATTACTTAAGATGTTTAAACAAGCTCGAATTGGATTGTACTGGCAACTAGGTGGCTATGAGGTCACTGGTCTTAGAAGCGATGCGGATGACTTGGCTAATTCAGCAACAGATTGTACAGTTTCAAAGTTCAGTTGTCAGTTCAGTTGTGGTGTATTAGGCGTGTTTCGTTCGCGGCGACAAAGCATATACGTGTTCAAAGCGACTCAAGAAGCAATCATGCGGAACAACGAAAGCACTTAAACTTCGGGAAAAGGAGGAGACGGGGGACACAAAAAACACAGCAGAGGAAAGGCGCATCAGCTCTCAATATTTCTCAATGCAACAGCGAAGCTGGCCCCGACCGTTCGACTACAGCTCAGCGAAGAGGACCATAGCCGAGGTCACCCCATGGGCTGGCTTTGTCACCCCAAAATGATAGCTTTGACCTCCGGAATCGTAGTATCTACAGCATGCTTCACGCAAAAGCGGCCTAGAGCGCTACACAACGAGGGCACACAGCTCGCAGATTTCGGACATTCGAACATGGCAAACGCTGAACCAGCCGGCAGCGACAACCTCCCGGAAGCTGAACAAGGTAGTGATACAGTAACTTTTGCAGATCCCTTGGAGGAAGTGTCTGAGGCAGAAACCTGGGAACATGTCACCGCAGTGAATATCGCAGACGACGACAACGACGCGGACCAGTGTGCTCCTGCATTTGCTTGTGAAGAATAAATTTTGATAACATGCTTTGATGAATTCCGCACTAAGACATTGCCGCATTCAACTACCACAAAGCCGGGAGCAGTCGTAATGCTAATGTCCATTGTTGTAAGCAACGGCCTCACCCCGAAGGCACTTGGCGACATCCTCGGCTTCGTCAATAAACTCTTTGAACCAGAGAATGATGTTTTACCGCGCCTGTTCCGGAAGTTGTGGAAAAAAAAAAGCACAGGAGTATACCACGTTCCATCATGTATGTTTCACACGCGGATTACTCTCGGACAGCAGTGGCGAGTGTGAAATATGTGGGGAGATCACAAAGATTTATGGCAACAACATTCAGCATGCAGGGGCAACTTAAGTTTGCTGTAGAAAAGAACAAGCAGGAGTTGCACAGAAACATAATGTCGTCCAGGTCAGAGACAGGTGTGATAAGTGACATGAGCAGCGCCGCAGGCTATGGAGCCTTGAAGGAAAGGGTAGGCCTACGTACAGGTGACTTGACTCTGACTGTAAACACGGATGGAAGTCCCATTTTTCAGTCATAATAATGGTACCGTGATGTTACACGTAAGGTTTATCTGCGGAGTGTGCCGCAAGGTAGGACTGCGGATAATTTTTATCACCTGGGGTTCTTTTGACGTGCGCCGGAAATTTCCGACACACGGTGCTGGAAGCTATGTTTACCTCCCGCACATTGATACCGCCCTCGGCCGGTATCGAACCCGCGATCTTGAGCGCAGCAAGCCAGCACGTTACCGACTGAGCTACCGAGGACGACATCGAACACTTCCGTCATCGAACACTTCCGTCATCGAACACTTCCGTTTGGCCAATCCAATTTGTTGTGAATGAGCTTTCAACTCGTACACGCTTCCGCAACTGCACCCTTGCTGGACTGTGGTTTTCGAGGAGTCACCCTGACATGTCCATTTTCTTGACACAGTTCGTGGAGCAGATGGGCAGCATGGAGCCATTATATTGGGAAGAAGGTTGAGTTCAGCACAGGTCACGGGCAGTTGTGCTCTGCTGTGCTGTTGATGCACCAGCAAGGGCAGCCGTCCTTAATATGAAGCAACATAATGGTTACTGTTCCTGCACGTGGTGTCTTATGATATGTAAATATATTGACGGTAAGTGGCCATCTGTGTAATCGGACGTGCACTTTGATGCTTGTTTCACGGTAGCAGGTCAACATCTTTCAGGTTGCGTACGTTACATAAGCAGTAACCCTGTGGAAGAGCACACTTGGCGTTGGAGCTTGACACTGACATAAATGGCATCAAAGGGCCAGCACCAATGATGAACCTGCCAGGTATGTCGCTTTAGTGCCACGTTTAGATACGTACTGAGTGAAATGAAAAATGAAACTTTAAAAAAACTAAAATGTTGCTTACAGTGAAATATTAAAAACTTGCAGGCTTTGAACTCGTCAGAGGATGTAGCGTGGAGTACATGCACTCGGTGTTGCTTGGGGTGACACGGCAAATTAACCGACTATGTCTTTAACCCTTCTCACTCGTAAGAACGCTACTACATAGGTATGAAATATATGCCAGCATATTATCATTACAAACGTGTGATATTTTTGTAATACTTGTTGTCTAGCAAGCTGTACAGTTGAACACATATGCACTTTTGCTTCTCATAGTTAATATGCACTAACATGAGAAGGAGGATAGCACATCAGTATGACCCAGGTACACATTTGCTGGGTATCGAAGTCAACACACCTCTTGGTAGCCGGGATCTTATCAGTAGAGGAAAAATCGTCTGGGGAAAGCAGAAGATCGGCATTTTCCAGTTTGTGGCATCCTGTCAGGGGCGCCGCGACATGGGGGCAAACATGGGGTATTCTTACACGTGTATTCTTCGTACGTGTTACAGCCTTTCTCCCCACTGTGCTGACACACCGCTGCCAGAGTCAGCCGGAATCACAAACTGAGCTCCAAGCGCTGTATTCAATGTTGTGTATTGCGTTCAAGCAAAGCACAGGAATAGATATCCTGTGTACCGCGGATTGGAAACCTTACTGCGCAGGAGCTTGTAGCTGTACACCAGCTGGAGGTAATTGTTCACATGTGGCAGAAGCAGAGCATTCACTGAACTAAGTTATTTTAACTAACTGCAGTGTCAGTGCAAAAGAATGAATAGCATGAACGTTAAAGCTAAACATTGTGGCAGAACACGAAGAGGGAGAGAACATGACAGACAGGGACAGGGTTATCTCGCCCCTGTTCCTCTCAGTGTCCTGCCGTAACGTTAGCATTAGTGGTAACTGTGCAAGTTTACATGCACATGTAATTATGCAACCGAATCATGTAATGTGCAATTAATGCACTCACAGCAATAACTCACCACGGATTGGAAACCTTACTGCGCAGGAGCTTGTAGCTGTACACCAGCTGGAGGTAATTGTTCACATGTGGCAGAAGCAGAGCATTCACTGAACTAAGTTATTTTAAGTAACTGTAGTGTCAGTGCAAAAGGATGAAGAGCATGTACGTTAAAGCTAAACATTGTGGCAGAACACGAAGAGGGAGAGAACATGACAGACAGGGACAGGGTTATCTCGCCCCTGTTCCTCTCAGTGTCCTGCCGTAACGTTAGCATTAGTGGTAACTGTGCAAGTTTACATGCACATGTAATTATGCAACCGAATCATGCAATGTGCAATTAATGCACTCACAGCAATAACTAAGCACGGATTGGAAACCTTACTGCGCAGGAGCTTGTAGCTGTACACCAGCTGGAGGTAATTGTTCACATGCGGCAGAAGCAGAGCATTCACTGAACTAAGTTATTTTAACTAACTGTAGTGTCAGTCTAAAGGATGAAGAGCATGTACGTTAAAGCTAAACATTGTGGCAGAACACGAAGAGGGAGAGAACAGGACAGACAGGGACAGGGTTATCTCGCCCCTGTCCCTCTCAGTGTCCTGCCGTAACGTGTAGCATTAGTGGTAATTGTGCAAGTTTACATGCACATGTAATTATGCAACCAAATCATGCAATGTGCAATTAATACACTCATAGCAATAACTTACCACAAAACTGTCTGACTTACACACATATTTTTGTCTACTGGAACTTGAGCTCAAGAAACTACAAAAAAGGAGGCGTCAGGGGCTGCTTGCAGGCTGCGAATGCGAGCTGGTATCCATTTATGTTAGCTATCTAATGGTTCATTCTTTGTAGTCATTTCTGTTTATGTCACGCCTTAGACTGGAATGGACTCTTTTCTGTGCCGTGTAATTTTATTTCTGGACCTTAAGCTGTATGCGATTTATTTTCAAGAACATCAATTAACTTCTGTGCATTCCTTTAAATAAGTCAAGTTTGTTATCATCTTCTGCATCTTTCTTCTTCCCAAAGTCAGCCAGGATGGTGTTGTTCCACCTCTGTAGCGTGGTATGTTTACAGCATTATGCATTTATACTTGAGGAGCATTATGTTTACTTGAGGAGAGCAGTGCATTATGATTTATGAACCATTTATTGAGCATTGTTGGCCTAATAAGTTTGTTGCTGCTTTTAGGCTCTCGTGACCACCTGGCAAGGATCAACAACCTTCTCGCAATCAACCCACCACACTGTATCACAAGGCTTCCACGGAGTCTCGGCGACGGTGTTCACTGGAAGGCCTCAGAACTCAGGAACTGGTTGCTATTTTATAGCATCCCTTGCACAGCGAACGTACTGCCACGCGAGTACTGGAGGCCTCTCGCTAAGCTCTGCGGAACTGTGCACATCCTGTTGCGAGAGCAAGTAACCCAAAGGGATCTTTCGCATGCAGGTAAAAAAATTATGCTTGATACACATAATGTTGTGAAATGTTACATATGTGCGATGTGTTACAGATAATGAATTATGTGAAGGCTCACAGTTGCGTCATTGTTTCTGTTTTGTAGATGGACTCCTACGAAGCTCTGTTGAAAGCTCTGTCCCCCTGTATGGGGAAGGCTTTATGACATTTAACGTCAATTCCCTTCTCCACCTCGTTGACTCGCTGAGGGTTCTTGGACCCCTGTGGTCCCACTCGGCGTTTGTGTTCGAGGGAGGAAACGGAAGGTTGGTGAATCTCGTTTCTGCTGCGAAGGGTGTACCACACCAAATAACAGAGAAGATCGCCATGAGCGAGAAGCTCGAAGGTGCCCTAGCCACAGATCGTCTTCCCACTGAAGAGAAGGCCTTTTGTGACCGCCTTCTTGGACACCGTCCAATCCACTCTGCCTCGTATGTTGGAGGAGCTTGGATGCTAGGTAGCGGGTGCCCAGGGAACCTAAATTCAGTTGAGTTGCGTGCGGTGGAGAACTTTGTTGCAAGTGATGTAAGTGGCATTGCTGAATACCAAAGGTTCATCTTCAACCACCGAGTATTCCACAGCACTGGGTACAGAAGAGCGGGGAAGACAGACACAACTGTGTTCATAACTCGCCATGGGGATTACAGAAGAATTAAAAAAATCATCGAAGTTCGTACACAGGGATCACGGAAGTACTTGCTAATATGCAGGAAGGTTGTGGTAGCAGTGCCTTCTCTTATGATGCCACCACATATCAAGGAGTGCTTCCTGTCTCAATGTGCAGGAGTGACCATTTGTGACCCTGTAGATATAAATGATGTTTGTATTTTCATTTCTTTCCCAAGGCGACACTTGTACGTGTGCGACATCCCCAACAAAATCGAGCGTGATTGATTGCCATTCGTAACTATAAATTGGTAACATGGGGGCTCAAGTGTGCATGGTGTGAAGAACGAGGGGTGTTCAAGTCAAACCGGGATTTTCTGTCTCCTGAGTGTACAAATCGCTCGCGCTACTTCTTTTTCGTCATTTTCACACGCGACAGACCTCCGCGTTCACCACGTGGTGGTCAAAAGTTTGTGTATAACAGAAGACACGTGCTGGACAAGATGGCAGACAACGAGGTGAGCGCTCACACCGAACAGGGGATCGTCATGAAGTTTCTCGTGAATGAATTGTAAAGTCGTCTGAAATTCCCAGAAGACTTCATGCTCAGTATGGCCACGATACACTTAGCCGCAGCAAAGCGTTTGAGTGGTGCAAACGGTTCCGAGACGGCCGTGTATCACTGCAGGACGAGAGAGTTCCAGAGTTCCAGAGAACGTCCAACTTGTGGAGCGCCTGATCCTCAAGTACCCACGGATAACATGTCTCGAACTGGCTCGAAAGACTGACATTTCTGGAGGAACGTTGAACGCTATCATTCATGAACACCTCCAGTTTCGCAAATTTAGTGCCCGTGAGTCCCGAGGTTGGGTTCCGTGTTTGACCGGCAGAGAAGACTGGAAAAGCTAAGGTGCCGTTTCGACACTGAAGCACGGCCGTTCCTTGACAGGATTATCACGTGCTATGAAACGTGGGTGCAGCATTTCACTCCTGAGTCCAAACGCGCATCAAAACAGTGGAAGCGTCGGGGCTCGCCTGCTCCCAAGAAGTTCCGAAGCACCCCGCCTGCGGGTAAGGTCATGGCCACGGTTTTCTGGGACAAGGCTGGCGTGGTTCATGTCCATTTTCTGCCCAGAGGTACCACCACCAATAGTACATGTTACTGTCAGGTTCGCAGGGATGTGCATAGGGCGCTGAAGCAAAACCGGCCGGGCCTCATCACCTAAGGAGTCCTCCTTCTACAGGACAATCCACGCCCGCATACTGCGCATATCACGGCACACACCTTACAGCAACTTGGCTGGGAGTTGCTGCCACATCCCACTTACAGTCCAGCCCTCGCACCCAGCGATTTCTATCTCTTCAGGCCACTGAAGGCTTTCCTTGGGGGCCGCCACTTCAGCTGTGACGACGAGGTCAAGGATGCGGTCCGATCATGGCTGCTACACGCCGGTAAGGATTTCTACGCTGCTGGCATCCAAGCCCTCGTTAAACGCTGGGACAAGTGCATTAGTGAAGCTGTAGATTACGTTGAAAAATAAAAGTAATTTCTCACCTGTAAGTTCATTTCACTTTTGCGAAAAATGAAAACTGAAAAGCTATAAGGATTAATTATGGATTAATTGTGCCCACCTGAGGGTTGTGTAACGTGCGTGAAATATATCACATGCGTGACAAAATATTTAACGACCCTCCCGGATCCTGCGTGGATAAGCAATCCGTACCAACCACCGAATTGCTAGCCTCTTCAATCGGGTTCAAACCCGCGCACCTTGGGATTGGAATGCCGACACGCTTCCATGCACGCTTTCACAATAAAAGCTTGTTTACAATGTCCTCGGAAGCTGCATGGGCCATAGAACTACAAACTGCATGAGAGGACAACGAAAGTAACTCAAGCTTAGTTATTGTTTACATACAAAAGTCGAGCCTAAATGGCAATAATATGCCTTGCTGTAGTAACTCAAGTCATACTCAAAAAGAGTACAGTGCTAAACTAAACAAGCAAGGCACAACTAAAAACACGCATTTGGGTATGGGTCACAAGCTTCCCAACATACTCGCTTCAAAATTTATAATTATATATGCACTTAATTACGTGTGACTAATTACTCAAAAGCTGCGGCGATTATCCGTCACCAATGCAGGCTTGTATTGTCCTAGTCATACTCACAACCCCCATTGTCTACAATGGCCGCTGCAGACGGCTTTACTTGTTGACTTCCAGTCACGCCAGTCAGGTCCAGATCTGTCCAGTGACCAAGTAGAGACTGGTGTCCAGTGAGGCCAGTGTGAATTCCAGTCAGTCACACCAGTCAGGTTCCAGTTGTCCAGTGACTAGTGCACACTGGCCTCCAGTTACACCAGTGTGCGTTCCAGTCACATGCCAGTGTGTCCAGTGACCAGTCAAGACTGGTGTCCAGTGGAACGAGTGTGTGCGTTCCTGTCTTCCCAGTTTGATTTCCAGTGCAACCAGTAATATTTTCGGTCTGCCTAGCATGTGCCAGTTATATTTCCAGTCTCAGATCTTACTGGTTATTTAAATAGGGGACGAATTTGCATCGTTGATCTTAACTGCACTAACCCATAGCTTAGTTCCCACACCCGTCGGCCCTTCCTTCACAGAGCGCCGCCAATACCCTCCGGCCACGATTACGACGGACCGTGCCCGGCTCAGGGACTGCTCGACTTTGAGCTCTCTCTGAGACCTGCACACTGACCGTCCCGAAAACAACGTACGATCCACCGCGGGACTCCAACTCTTAAAAGTATAACGAAGAAACACACTATACAACGAAGAAACACACGCTTGGTCCAGTGTCTGCCCGCTCACGGAACCCTCCAGTTCGCAACTGCAACTGCGTTAATTAGAATATGACCAATTCCGGATACACGGGCAAGCTTCACACGTTCTCAAAACTGCAGCCCCAGCGTTACACGTTGTTCCTATCCTATGTTATCGTCTTTCTCCCCTACTTTTCTTTTACAAAAGTAGCCAATTCTCTTTGAGCCTGGATGCCTTTTCTTCGTCTCAATTCCTTCCCCCACCTAAACATACAGCTGTCACGACCAAGTCCCGGGAAGCTACGGTCGTAAATAAGTGAAAACACACGAAAATATTTGGCGTACTGTGACAAAGCCGAAGTCGTAGTATCCCATGCTGGTGTCTTTTGGTGGCGGCGGTCTCCACACAAAGAAAATGATGCGGGATGACCGGATTTGCACTTAAGTGCAAATCCGGCCATCCACCACTGCAGTGGAAGCGGTCTAGGTGGACAACAGTTTCCATTCATCGTCTCTAATTTTCTGAAAGGCCCTCAAAAGAAGAATCCGTTACTAATGCTCCGTTTTACCAGCCCTCTTTTTTGTGAGCGGAAGTGACAATGAAGTGAGAACATAGTGAGCATGAGTGAGTGAGAGTTTATAGCGTTGACTTCCGTACAAATGCTTCCCAGAAAACACCATAGCTGTGCAATGTTGAATGGTGTCCCAGGGTGTCTCATACAGGGTGTCCCAGAAAACGTCCCATTGAATTATAACGAACCAGACCAGCTAGACTAACTATAGCTAGAACTATATTATAACTAACTAGACCACGAAAGCCAGTTGGATTTTTTAATTCCAACTGGATGTCAGTTGGAAATTTTAAAACCAATTGGGAAGTCCAACTGGCTCCTTGGACTCCAGTTGGACAGCCAATTGGAAAGTCAAGATCATATTGGAAGCTGGAATTGGACTCAACTAGGTCAATACGAAAACCAATGGGGACCAACTGGGCACTTCATTTCCAACTGGGCTGCCCAATTGGAAATTCATAAACCAAATGCTAACTCCAGCTGGCTTCTTGGACTCTGTAGTTGTACATTCAGATCGTCAATGTTGAACTGGATTAGCAATTGGACACTGGAGTCTCATATGGTTCATGCTAATTGATGATTGAAATTCCTATACTCATACTTAAAAAGGAAAAGAAATCTAGTCTGTCATATTACGTTTCAATTGGCCACTAGTTCGACGAATTGGGTCTTAGTTACTTGGTGATAATTAAGTAACTTGGTTACTTGGTGATAATGAACTAAGGTTCCAAATGGTCCCCAATTGATCATCACCGTTGGCAACTCGGGTTCCCTGAGCTTTGCTGTAGGAACCTAGTCATGCCGACGCACTTAAACTGGTTCCTCGAATCTACTAAAGCATCTCAATGCTTCTCTGCAAGCACGACTCTGTGTCGACCTATATATCGACTACATTTAACTTGTGACACATCGTCACCAGACAAATGGCACAGAAAGAACCTAAAATAAGACGTTAAACTTTTGTTGATGTAACCAAGTTGTAATGAATATTCACAGGTACATTGGAATTGATGCTGTTAAAGTACTTAGAAAAATGTCTGAGCCAAAGCTGCAGATGAATAGGTTCAAAGGCATAGTCAGGTATGGCCCTGGAAAAATGTATCTGTACAGTTACTAAAGCACTTGGTATCTTTGCATTTTCTTTCATCCATCATCTCCAGCAGCCTGCTAAAACCACAGGTCAGTTTACGTGATGTACGTTTTGTAGTTCCACAGCTCACTTGAATTCTGAAAATACTTTTGAAAGGCTCAGCTTGAATCTTGCTAAGAAAATACAACGGGCATTTTGCAAATTTATTTAATTAAATTTTGATATAGCGGTTATACTTGGACAACACTGGGGTGGTACATGCCATTTAATAAA
Source organism: Ornithodoros turicata (assembly GCF_037126465.1). Classification (NCBI taxonomy): domain Eukaryota; kingdom Metazoa; phylum Arthropoda; class Arachnida; order Ixodida; family Argasidae; genus Ornithodoros; species Ornithodoros turicata. The sequence goes on along the minus strand of NC_088203.1, from coordinate 49,681,368 downwards.
TCTTAAGTAGCCATGCCATGCAGGTGGGTGTCATTAGGTTACAAAAAGTACGTTATTACAAAGTTACTCTGCAACGAAAGTAACACAGTTACATATAGAAGTACACACATAAAAGAACGTACCTGCTGCAATACACAGGGAGAGTTTCTATACAAAGGTACTGGGATACTTTTCTTAGTTACTTAAAACCGTGTCTAGAATATGAATGGATGAACTACAAAATTAAAGGAAGTTTCAACTCATTGAAACACTGTCACTCAAAGGCCGGGTTTCACCAATGCTGATTAAAGGGGGCAAGACACTTTCTTAGGAGTGGTTCATTACATCATGGACACAATGTACTGGACACCAGAATAGAGAGGGGCAAATAATTATTCCTTTATGTATCATAGTCACCATTTCCCCCGCGGCGACGGTGCGTCCGCTCCCCACGGCGCGTCCGCTCCCCACGGCAGCCAGGCAGAAACTGAGTCGGCGCGGGGACTGCGGAGCGACCGAGCGCACATCTGCACTCCGCGAGATCCAGCGAGCATGTGACTAAGGCGCCGCGCCGCAGCGCCCTCTGCGCCGTCCGCCCGTCATGGAGGGGGTCACGCCGGCGGTTTCGGTTCCGCTCTCTGCTCCTCCCGCTGCGCGCACGCTCCTAGCGGTAACGGGTGGCTTCTCCGTTTCGGTTTCGCTAGTAGTAATGAATGACTACGCCTATCAGGAAACGCACATCTTGGTCTAACACGATTAATTAAGTAATTAGAGCTAATTGGGACTCCCCAATTAATCAGGATCTTCCAGGCAGTCACCACAATAATTGGGGGGCATCTAACTCGTGTCCAGACCAAGATGAGCATTTTCGGCTACTCGTGGTCATAAAACGAAAAAAAAACTAGATAGAGATAGAGTGGAGAGAAGGGGTTTAATTGAAGATCAACGACGCCGTCTTGAAGAAAGGGGTCCTGAACAACCGCTGACCATCGCTGGGAGACGGAGCACAGAGGCAGGTTGCAAAGCATCGCAGCTATGACCGCCAGTTACAGTCATCCTGTGACGTCAGCTGTGACGTCATCATGATGTGTCTGGGCAGGTTAGGACAGCTCTGGAAATGCGAGGAGAAAAACACTCATAATACAGAGGCTGGGAAAGCAAGAGTAAATATGCTAACCATCATTAGCTAACAACAAAAAGAATTAGTTACACAACAAATGGGCCCACCACAACAGCAGTCAGTGGCGTCGGAACTATTTTTCCACTAGGGGAGCGGAAAAAATTGCTACCACCACCACCATCATCATCATCATCATTTATTTTCCTTGAGGGCTCATGCAGAAAATACAGGGGTGGTACACAAATTGAAAACGTGCTCCAGGCAAATTACGACATGTGCATACCCATACAACCAGGAACGTCCGAAGGACGTCCCATATTGGTCGTATGTCTGCGTCTTAGGCAGATGTCGAATGGACGTCTACGGGATATCCGCTTGGGATATTTTTAATGTCCTGGCACAGTCAGGGTGGGACAAATGTTATGGACGTCCGCAGGATGTCTTTGTTATGTTCGCTTGGGATTTCAAAATTTCATGGGAAATAAGAAAAAACAGGCATATTGTCCAAGAGAGGCCCTCGTTCTAGAACAGTCCTATACGGGCCTAAATGTTCGCGTTAAATATTGTCGACAAAAAAGAAGAGAAATCTTGCTTCCATCCTAAGCACGCGACAAAGCAACATCCCCACTGTTTGGCTTTTTTTTTTTTTTTGCAGAAGGTCGCGCAACAGCTTCTTTCTAAAAAGAACGACAATGCGAGAACTATATATATCATATCAACCACCTATAACGCGCGCTTGCCGCAAGTGCTGTATGGCTCCGGCCGCCTTTAAAAAATCAAACCTTTCTATTGCGTGTCCATTTATCATTACTTTAGATTTTAAAACATTATTTGAGGATTTGCTTGCAATAAGTAGTTGAACCCCAATGTATGCTTAAATATCATATAATAACGCGCAAGCGGCGGAAGCTGAAGGCCCGATGTCACATATGTTTGGGTTTCGCTTTGTGACGTGTTAATAAGGATATCATCATCGCTATCGCTATTACCACTGGCTAGCATGGCGTTCTGTCATGTCGTCTGTTTATGTTCGCCCAGCTCTTGTCATCCCGTTAATCTTGCTGATCTTGTGCCCATCCTGTGCAATCGATGATTTCTATCCTAGCCGGAGTGCGTAAGTAATGTCGTTAAGCAAGGCGTTACGCTTTAAACCGTAGCTTTTCGTCTGAATGTCGTACATATGCTGTAGCGTGCAGGGCTGCCTATGTACAGTTGTGAGCAATGCCTAAAGTCAGTGACAAGCGACACATTTACCACAAAGCGTATAGGCAGTCAGATAGGACATTGGCTGCTTGTCATGTAGAAAGGGAGCCGACGGGCGCTGGTCCTTCGACCGCAGCCAGCCCTTTAAGTGAATCGTACGTAGGTCGTAGTGAAAGTGACATACCCAGCGACGCTTCACCAGTTTCATCAGATAGCACAAGCCTCCCTGAAGAGTCTGATGAGGAGCTACAGCCCACTCTAGTGCACGTCAGTAGAACGGAACCGAATACTTTGTCCGACATTGCACATAGTGTAAATGTACTTTCCGTTGGATCTATAGACAGGGACTTGGTAACGACATCAGAAGTATCTACAGATCTCTCGATCCTGGATAGAATACGAGTTTGGGCTGTGAACCACAATGTAACTCATGCAGCAGTGACAGCTTTGCTGAAGGTGCTCAGAACTCATCCTGCCCACGCTGATTTTCCCTCTGATGCCCGTACGTTACTAGGAGCACCACGTAACACAGGAGCGAAGATTTCTCCCCTATGCAATGGCAAGTACTGCCACTTTGGGGTAGCAGCAGGTCTTCAGTCACTCTTCAGCATCTCGGACTGTTTGCCTTCAGTTTTGCAGCTTATCATAAGCATCGATGGCCTCCCCATCAGCAAAAGCTCGAAACTTCAGCTGTGGCCCATTCAGTGTACAGTCAAGCACTCTTGTAAGAGTGCAGTATTCCTGGTTGGTGTCTACGCAGGGACAGAAAAACCTGCTTCCGCAAATGAGTTTTTGAGTCCATTAGTTAGCGATCTCAAACAGTTGTGTTCGGACGGGATAACGATTAATGATCAAACCAGCCGTGTCGTAATTGAGAGCTTTGTATGCGATTCCCCAGCTCGTGCATTTGTGCTTTCTACGAAGGGACACAATGCACGTTCAGGGTGCCCCAAGTGCACTGTGGAAGGTGAATACAAAGTAAACCGGATGTGCTTTGTGGACATGAACGCACCATTGAGAACAGATGAAAGTTTCCGCGAACAGCAGGATTCAGACTACCATAAGGGCACATCTGTTCTAACTGAACTCGAAATTGACTGTATTTCTGCTGTGCCCCTTGATTACATGCATTTGATATGCTTGGGGGTTATGAGGAAGCTGCTATTGTTGTGGACCAGCAACCCTATGACAGCAGTTGGGCCAGGTGATAGGCAAACCATATCCGAATTGAATAGCTCTCTTGCAGCGCACATGCAAGTAGAATTTTGTAGAAAACCGAGGTCTCTGCAGGAGCTAGACCGCTGGAAGGCGACAGAGTTCAGGATGGTACTCCTTTACACTGGACCTTGCATTTTGAAAGGCAATTTGCCAAGTGACATGTACACGAACTTTGTTGTCCTTCATTGCGCAATATCCATACTTGCCAAGGAAGGACTCAGTCAAGATCATTGTAGCTATGCTGACTCTCTCCTGCGCTTGTTTGTTGCACGGTTTGCGCAACTATATGGTGATCATCACGTGTCACTAAATGTCCACTGCTGCGTACATCTGGCTAAAGACGTGCAAAACCATGGGGCGTTAGACACTTTCAGTGCATTCCCATTTGAAAATAACATGAAGTTTTTGAAGCGACATCTGCGGAAGTACGAAACACCTCTAGAGCAGCTCTACAACAGGTTTGCTGAAAGACAGAACACGTTGGCAGTATGTAGACAATTGTCAGCAGGTGTTGAACTTCGCCACCCACATTCGTCTGGACCATTGCTGCCAGAATGCACAGGCCCACAATTCAGCACTGTAAAACTTCGTGGTTGTACCTTGAAAGTTACTGAAGGTGACAACTGCTGTGCAGTAGGGCAACATATAATTCAGATAGAGAACTTTGCTACTTTACGGTCCACACGGGAGGTCTGCATTTTAGGTCGTGAATTCCGTGTCAAAGAAGACTTGTATGTGAAACCATTTGCATCATCACGTATTGGAGCCCATGTAGTATCTCACCTATCTCAGCTAAAATGTTGGCCACTCACTGGGGTGAAAAAAATGGTGAAGCTTCCGTTCAGGGGACATCACGTAGTCATGCCATTGCTACATGGATTATTTCAGTGAGTGGTGTAACAGTTGACTGCCGTTACCTGAACCCAGATTATGGTGCATTGATTTATTATTATTGTCCTAGAGCTTTTGTATTTGTTTGCATCGGTACTGTTGTTGTACATTTCTCGATCTATCTCACATGTATTTGTCTTTTTTGTTAAGTGCTCTTGAGATTCTTTAAAAGGCCCCTGTGACAACATCTCTCAACGTGTGGGAATGTTTGCAATTGCGCACTTCGTTGAACGCAATGAGATTGAAGTCGTTCCTGCCACTTGGATTAGTGGAACCCTGTGTAAGTGGCCTCAGGGTTCTACCGATAGGGCTAAGCGACTCATCTTGAAAGCATGTCCTCCTGAAGACACCTGGGTCAGCTACAAAGTCATTGTCCGGGGTATTTACTGTAAGTAGCCTAGTCCGATCATCTGTGAACACGTGTACACAATTGAGATGTTTTGAATATTTTTGCTTAGTGGACTCATTTTCATCCTAAGAAAGAAGCCATCTGACATTGTTGTTTACCCTACAACTGACATGGGATTTCACATTTTTGTTATTGTTATTTTCAGCTACGTATGCAGAAGCTCGAAGAAAGTTAAACGATCTGCAGTACCATTCGGATGTCAACTCTGAAGCTGAAATGAACACAAGAAAACGAAATCGTCTTCCGCCTAAACGTTTTTGCGAGGAATCGTCCGATGAATCTGATGGGGGTGCGTATACTTTGCTAACTTAGTACGGTTGGTGTACTAAGAAAGTGGTGGTGAAACAGTGACTTGCTTTATAGACAAAAACCAAAATGTACCCCCCTTCCCTCCTGAAAAGTCTGGAGAAAAGGGACGCCATGGTAGTCTATCACAAAGGAACTCCGCAGAGCATGTAGGAAAATGTAAGTTAATTATTACGGATATGTTTGATTAACAAAGTAAGGTGATGCAGCAAGGTATTTTTTGAATTATATCTTTTGATCCTCATTCAGTGAAGCGACTCCTGTGCAATTTTGTGCTACGTGGCATTTCTTGCCCTATTTTATACAGATATGTAGTTTTGTGCCAAAGTGCTCGAAACAGAGAATCGTCTGACATTGATGTCTGCACACTTATCACTGCCACTGGATGCAGTCACTGGAGAGAGGTTGATATTTTCTCCTTTCATCATCACGTTCGTCGCTTGAAAGATCTCGCACGCCTGCTCACTCCTGTTGTTGTCAAATCAAGCCTTTTGTTATCCTGAAACAACTGTCAAAGCCCATGTGTTGGGCATAGTTTCAGATGGACGTCTATTGCATACTTCTCGTTCATTTAAGTTTTTACTAGTTTCCAGCAGCTGTGACTGCGTGGGCTCGGCACAAGTGGGTCGAGTTCAGTGTCAAATAGGTATGAACTCAACCCAGTTACCCTTAAAGGGAATACTGTGGGTGTGGATCGCGGGAGCAACATGTCCTGATTAGTGTTTTCGATCTTGGTCGCAAACACGGCAGGCACAAAATGACCACACTTGAGCCTGGCCTCAAAATATTAATAGGTTAACAGCAGTGACAGAAACCCTTCAAAAGCATTGAGGCAAAATCTGTGCATGTGACCCAACAAATTACTTGGAAGTTTGCGACCTTTTGTTGTTCAATTATTGCTACTGCTTTGCTTATTGCTCCGACCACTTCAATCAGTGTGTCAGTATGTACAACCGCCACTATAAGGTAGTGTTGTGTGTGTTTTCAGTTCTGGTAGGGAGTATGTTTGTTATGACCATGTTCTAACATTCCTTAGCGAAAAAAAGGAGGCCACCTCCTTTGCTGGAAGAAACTGACGAGGAAGACCTTTTGCTAGATGTGCCACCTGTGCCACCTGACTTTCCATCGCAGTGTCCATCTTCCTCTAACCTGCAGTACTCAGGAGGTGAATATTGGTTTCTCTAAAAGTAACGTTTATCACTATTACACACTGCAGCGTGCAGCAACAAAAATCTGAGGCATTTCACTTTTATCACCTACTCACTTATAAAGATAGGTGATATGCAGAATCTTGTTACGCTTTTATATATTAAGGTCTGGACGTATCATTTGGTTTGTAGAGCAAAGCCAGTGCCCACCTTCTTTGCCAAATGAAAATCCCGAGGAGAACAATGGACCTGGTATCACAGCTTCACAGGGAGTGTTCACAGAGCATGTAGCAAGATGTAAGTTAAAAACTACTAAATATTTGTTTTGCAAGACGAGCTTTTTAAGACTAGACGTAGTGGACTGATGCAGTAGAGGCTGTCCAGTAAGTTGTAATACTTATACACATGCTTCAAAGAGAGCTGACACCTAGCATTTTGGGCCACAGCATCTCACGTCAGTCACTGTAGATGAGTTGGTCAGATTCTGTACAGGACAGTCACTGTGAGATGTACGTTAAACATTTTCTGTGTAGGGAGGAGCGCTAATGAATGGTGAGAAACCTGAGCAAGTAAGCGCAATAATGCTGTTTGACGGGTCATGTAACTGTCTCGCTTATGCAGCCTTTTTTGGGTTCTTTAAATTTTCCGACAGAATATAAAAGGTTGTACGTGTCGGGGGGGGGGGGGGGAAACTTTTTGTGCTGCTAAGGAATAAGTGCCATATCGTGATTACGTGATAATATTCTGCAGCAAAAAAAAGGAAGTCACCTGCTCTACGAAACAAAGAGGATGACATTTTGTTTGATGTACCTCCTGCTCAGCGTAACACCTCACACCTGACTTCCAGCAACTCTCAATGCCCTGGTGACTCTACGATAAGTGCGTTATACTTATTTATTTTTCTCTGTGTTCATTTAACTGTAACACTAGAGTCAAATATTGCTAATGCTCTCGTTACAAAGCGGAAAAATGGGAAATGAGGAGTACAGGGCATATAAGGGCATCCACAATGCAGGGCCTATAAACGTTCGGACTATTTATAAAGGTCCAGTACCATTATTATACCCAGACTACGTACAGACATACACCTTCCCTGTTGTATTTTTCTGGCTAGTAATGTTTCTTCAATACAGGAGCACACATTGTACAGTTTCACTTTGTATTCCCTTTTTATGTGTTCTTGCAGATTTTGACACTTCTCCAAAATGTGACTTTTTTCTTTCGTAACAATTCTTAAAATACCATTTTGGGATAGTTATGGGGTTTACTATAGTGAAATCGCCTGGTAACATGCGGGACTGACTACGTATGAATTTTGAATCAAATTTGAAATTCAGTATGATGCACTTTACGAGCATGCAGAAAATGAAAGTAACCCAGTCATTCATGTGTTGTAATTTAAAGGTGATGTATGTGTTCCAATTTTTTTTTTTTTTTTGCTTTGTGTGCATGATAGAAATTTTTAAATAATACTCATATCAGTAATGGATGCAGCATGCATGTAACTACTTTTGCCTTTCGTTCGATATCTGCTTTTGTTACACATGAAAAATGGCAGATGTCATAGTTAAGAGAGGTTGCAACAGTTTGAAATTGTTTCTGCAGCAGTTCGCAAATGTGGATCGCGTATATGTGCATATCTTCTTCATCACTCATCTTCTGTTTCGCTTCTACAGTGTCTGAAATAATGCCTACCGAGATACACAGGATCCCGCCCTTCGAGCAACGGACGTCTCAAGAAGGTATCGCTATATTAGGATTTAAGTCTCCATTAGTTTCCTACTGTATTGCCAACTTTGCTGTGCAGTTCTGTCACCTTTCCATTTCATGACTTTAAATCTCTTTTACTGACTGGTGTTTACCTGCCTGTTCATGTCATCAGAGTGCAACAAGCAGATTTTACGGCTACTTCATGTGCTGCGACTCACACAACAGCAGCACGGGGAGATTCTCCAGGAGCTCTGCAAACAACGTGTCGTCATTAATGAGGCTACAGAGATGCCCCTGCTTGTCGAGTCGCCATTCACCCTTGTTGAGACTTTGGAAGCGTTTAACACCTCGTTGGATGAAATCAAAGAAAGACGCCTAGTAAGTGTTTTCATTCTTCCACGTTTATGGACATGTATATAGAGGCGAAAGCGTATACTAATTGTGTTTATCTTTCGCTATCAATTTTTGTATTTTTGCTGGTACGTGCCTTCTCAGACCATTTCAGGGTCGCCTGACCTGTCCAGTGCTAGTGTCTCGTATAACCTTAAGAACAGTATCCTGGTGATTGTTTTTTTGAGCTAATTGATATTTATAGTTCTGCTGTTCGCTTCTACTGTTCTCTTCAACTCTTACAGTTTCTCAAAAGGTAGTCTAGCCCCATGCACCTACACCCATTTCAGTTAAACTTCAACACTAGTGTAAATTCGTGTGCCTAGTTTCATATGAATGCTTGCCATTATATAATTCCTTTTAGGTGAAGGAGTTGGCCCAACTTGGGGGAAATGACGTAAGAGTTGCCACACGAAGAATGCTGGGATACCTGATGAAAGATGAAACCGCAGCAGAGTACAGCTGGCTTGGCAAGAAAGGGAAAAGGAAGTTTGCATTTTTGAAGTTCCCACAAGTGATCGTCAGTAAGTATGAAATGTGGTTATAAGTCCCCTATACTATTTCGGTGTAGTGTGGAATTCAATGCCTTGCTGTATGCTGGGGAACGACATTTGAAATAAAGCCCCGCGATCAAATTCCTGTTCCTACTACAGCATATATGGGTTTTGGTTCAATTAGACGAGGTTTAAAATAATTCGTACCAAAAAACCAATTAGTCTCATGCTGGGTTGTCAGGAATTTAGGGGCCGGAAATAGCACAGGAAACATCATGGGTAGGATACAACTTCTCAATTATCTGACTTATATGTGCTGCATATTCTCGCAAACTCTCGCAGGTGATAAATTCATTTCTTGTCTGATCAAGCTACAGGGATCGCAAGCACGTTCTGCAAACAGTTCTGCTCTTATAAAATAATAAGAATTTATGGCTACTTTGCTAATGTCATGGTTCCTTCACTTACAAGTGGAACTTCACTTTTCAGAGGCGATTAGGATGAACAAGAACATGAGCATGGCAACACAGGATGAAGTAGAAAGCACAATCAAGACTTGGTTACGTCACGCAAAGGAGAGATGTGGTAACAAGTCAGCCCCGGATGATTAATGGTTCCTGTCGCAACAGCAAGTAACTGGACAGTTGTGTTTTTGCCAGTGAGCGAGTAGCCTGGTGTCTCCCACATGCACCGTATCATCACCACATGAAGCACCATACTTGAAATTGCAATTTTAATGTACATTTGTTTTTCGCGTAAGCTAAGCTTTTATATTCTTGCACTTAACAATTTTTCCACTTTTGTATTTTGTAGAGGGTTTAGCAGCAACAGGTGTTCCTGCTAGAGTGTTATTTAACTGCCTTTAAGACATTCAGTCAAAAGTTGTCATTGCTCTTTCAACAAGTAAGTTGGTGGTGTGCACGTTGGTGCGAGTGACGTATGGCTTGATATTGTATCAACTTTTATGAGAAGAAAAGCTTTACATTTCAGTGTCATTCACAAGCTGTGATATTTTTATGCCACCGTTGCCTTTCCTTTTACTGACAAAGAACATGTTATAAACATTCTGATAACCATATCATTGTGTCTGTGATACAGGCTGTGCCTGTGGGATTTTGGTCACTAGTTAAAAGTATTTTTGTATTCTTAAAGCTGGTTGTTGCAATGTACAGCATAACCTGCTGTTCCTACTGCTTTCTGTACCTTAGGCAGAGTATGCCAAATATGTGATGTTTTGTTTTTACCTCTCTTTTGTAGTGCAATTTTGTAATGTTTTCAGTATGTTTAATGCAGGCCCAGTCCAAAATATCCTGCTTGTTCAGCTGGACCTCTGTGTGTTGAGGCTCAGCTAGTTCACTTTTTTTGGAACATTGCATTCACTATACAGATATATTCATTGCTATCCTTACTATGTTACTACGAGGTAGTGTACGTTTGTGTCACGGTTAAACCAGAAATGCTTAGTACTTGTAGTGTATTGAAGTATATATGTTCATGCTCTCCGAATGCTAGTCTGTGAAGCTACAGTGTTTTCTATGCTGCATTTTTAAGTGCCAACCTGCGTTGAAGTGAAAATTTAAGTGTGTTCTGGAGCACAAATTTCCTGAAACCTTTGTATTGAGCATTGTCGTTTTCATGCTATATTTTTGTACGGAATGACCAGAAAAAATTTTACACTGGTATCAGCGCCAAAGTGCTTCCCAAGGAGAGGGCTCTCACATATCTCAGTTTGAAAAAAATCGGAGAGGTCGACGGGACCAACCTGCCTGATCTGACGTGGAATCACCCAATTATGCAAATGCATGTTCCATGAAACAAACGTGCATCACATATAGTTTTCTACCCTTGATGTGTATAATTGTCTGTTTGATTTGGCAGTGTTCTGAAATAAATTTTGAACCATAGCAACGTAGGTATGTCACTCCTTCTGGATGGTGGAACAAACCACATGATGTGGCTTGTCCCCCAATTACACCCAGAGCACACTGGGCCAAAAGGGGAGGGGTACGACCCCAAAGATACGTCCTGTAATTGTCCGGAAAATGTCATGTCGGACGTTCTCGGGATTAAAAATAGAACGTCCGATGATGTTGCAATGAACGACCTAGGGACAGCCGAATGATGGTCTCTTGGACAAAACAGGATGTCACTGGGATATCCTGAAGTCCAGGGCATGATGTTATGTGGATGTCACAGGGATGTCTTTGTGTTGTCTGGGTACTTGTACAGCAGACCTAAACTAACATTGCAGAAGTAATGTGTATGAATATGTCAGTGAGAAGATAATGTCAATGTAATTACAAACATAATTTACATGAGATAAACTGATGTTCTGAGGCTGGAACAACATAGAGGGGACAGACACAAACAAAGCCTCAAATTGCCTAAGAAATCAACGATGAAAGATGAAAGTCACTGAAGAGGTTAGCCAGCTGTAGGGATCGAACCCACATCTTCTGGATTACCCAATTGGTAGAGCCCTGGACCGGTAATCCAGAAGATGTGGGTTCGATCCCTACAGCTGGCTAACCTCTTCAGTGACTTTCATCTTTCATCGATAATTTACATATCTGGGGGAGCCGTCGCTCCCCCTGTTCCGGTGCCCCTGACAGCAGTCACGGGAAGCGCAGAGTGATGCGACTCCTCCATCCGACAGCCAGGCAGAGAACTGAATCATAATGCTATTTTCTCCTCTATAAAGTCAACCATCTGCACCCCTAGTGGTTTAGTTTCTCAACTAATTTCATGAAAACATTATTAAGAATCACGCCAGCGCTACTCTAGTTCCCAATGCAGAAGAAGATAGAAAATGGTGGGGATGCCTGGACAACAGCAGCCAGCACCCGACATGCACGGGCATAAAACTCATAAAAAAGTGGGGACAAGGTTGGCGAAAGAATTAGGTACACAACAAATCAGCCCACCACAACAGCAGTTGCAGGAGTGCAGAATGATACGTCCTTTCCATCCGAGAGCCATGCACAGAACTGAATAATGACGCTTTTTTCTGCTCTATATAGTCACGCATCTGCACCCCCTAGCGGTTACTTTCTCAACTAATTTCATGACGAAATTATTAAGAATCACGCCAGTGCTACTCTCGTTCCCAATGCAGAAGAAGATAGAAAATGGCGAAAAAGAATTGTCCGAATAGGGTCCCTGACGGGACGTTACATGGATAATTATCGTAGGAGAGAGAGAAACATGGCAAAGTGTGTGCTGGCGTGAGTTCGATTTTCAATGAACCAACTGTATGCCTCACAACAAAAGTAGTAAGCAACACAGATGTTACGTCCTAGTGAGTTAATACACCAAGCAGTTCCTCAGTCCACTGTTATTGGTATACGCAATCGCATTAAACTTAAGCACCTCACCCTTTAGTTTGACTCGCAGGCAAACTGGACTCTCGAATTTGTGGAAGCTTCTGAGACAAGATATATATTTTATCTGTTTTCGCTTTGGAAAGGTATGGCGCTGCCTTTCTAAGTGGTCTTCATGTTTCTAAGAGCTTGTATAAGTACGTCTTTATTTTTGCTTTCTAAAGCTTTAAAAAACAAAAACGAGCAACAGAGAAAGAAAGATGCTGATGAAGGATTAAAGTCACTGAAAGGGTTAGCCAGCTGTAGGTTCTTAGGCAAATCGAGGCTTTGTATGTATTTGTCCCTTCTATGTTGTTCCAGCCTCAGAACATCAGTTCTTTCATGTTCATCAGTTGCCACCTGCGTCGATCCCGTCGTATGAATGTGCGTGTCAGTGAGCAAACATGTAAGAGTGAAAGGAGGATGAGTGAGAGAGAGTGGCTGGTTTGTCCCTTCAGATGACGCACCCTGGAAGTCACTGAGAACGCGTGTTAGCTTAGCTCAATTGATAGAGCCCTGGACCGGCAATCCAGAAGATGTGGGTTCGCATCCTACAGCTGGCTAACCCTTTCAGTGACTTCCATCTTTCATCGTTAATTTCTTAGGCAAATCGAGACTTTGTATGTATTTGTCCCTTCTATGTTGTTCCAGCCTCAGAACATCAGTTCTTTCAAAGAAAGATGCAGTGGGCGAACCTGAAAATGGCAAAAAAAAACGCCTACAGGCCTAGTAAGAATCTGTCCACTTACGCAACAACTCAATAAAGCAGTATCAATAATAATGAGAAAATGCAGGGCCCTGAGCACGTACGCCAGTAAGTCCATGCAATGTCCGGACATCTCCGTGTAACTTCCTGTGAGGACAAACGACGGATATTTGTGGGAAGTCCAAACCGTGGCCACTCGGAGATGTGGGGACGTCCGTCGGAAAAATGTCTGCCTCCCAGGGAGATCTGTATTTCCGGGAAAGGATATCACCAGGAGCAACACGGAAAGTTTGGTTCCATTTGGGTATAGGGCATGGCTTTTCTGAATATGATGAGATAGCGCTGAATGATCGATCACAGTGAACAACTTGCTCCCAGTGTGGCAGAGTCTTAATTACGTCCAGTCTGGACGATCAAATGTGGGCCGTTCAAAAGTGTGTGCTGTCCATAGTGCAACCCCGTACAGGGGTGCCTGGACTGGACGCTCTCTTTCATACGACGAAGGGCTTGCAATGCGATGACTCGTCTTTACGGACGCTGAAATGGAATGTGAGGAAGGCTCCAGTAACCTCTGGCCCCTTGGTCACTCCCTTTGGAAGAATTTAGCGCAGAGTAATAATAGGGGCTTTCTTGGAGTTCAAATGTTTGTGGGACACAAAAAATTACTGATAAAGTGCGCCGGTTACACTTGGCAGGTCGGACCTCCGACCTCAGGGAAGGTATTACACTTTCAAAAGTAATGATAATACATGTAATAATTCGACTTTGTGTATTATAATAGATGCAAATACATTTCAAAAATGAGTATTACAATACATAATACGAATACCCAAAACTATTACAGTAATAGTATTATAATGCAAAGTATTACTATTACTGTCCACCCCTGCTGGGCACACAGTCAAAGAACGTCGTCTGCTACCCGTCTGCCAGTTTTTGTTACACTAAACGACTCTGCGGCAGGGACCTGTCAACTATGGCTGTAGCTTATGCTGAGGGCAGAGAAAGAGCGCTGGCTGACAGACAGTCGGTCAGGGTGCTCACGCATAACAAATAACAATGTCAGCATTGGAAAAGTTTGGGATGTTCCATTCTTCTGTCTTTGATGTTAAATTTGGCCTGCAAAATCTGTTGAATAGTTTCCTTGTCCAAGTTAGCTTCCTCCATTATTTCTGAAATGCTTAACCTTCGGTCTTTTCAAATCACATCCAAAACTCTCAACGTTTACGTTAACTTCTGTGTGTGGTGCCCTGACAGATCGTCATCTTGCACAGTTTCACGGCACTCAGAAAATCACTTCTGTTGGTTAAACGCATGTGACGGACGCAAGCACTACTCACCAGGCTTCAGTCAACAGTTGAAAAGCCTGCTATAGACCCCCTCAGCTTCACAAAAAGCCCGATGTTAACTCACTGCTCAGTCTTGCATTCCAATTCCAATAATTTCCAACTGAGTGCTAGCGGACGACAACATTTGAACATGCGCCCGCTCGCATTGATTGCGAGCATGGGCGTGGAACTTGTCTCACGGCAATATGTCAGGTTGCACTGTTTTGCGCCTTTTCCATTTCTCTCCTATATATATCCTGAACAATTTTCACTGTTGAGTTCTGGTCATTTTCGGCCTCAGATTTGCTTGCCAATAAATATTTTTCTGGAACTATAACACATTGTTCTACAAGTTTCAAGATTGTGCTGTCTTCACGTGGAAATTTTTGCTTTATTGGAGGAAAACACCATGCATGCATCCTGCACATGCCATTCTTGTCAGGGGCACCCTGCGGATTGGAGTATTCCTGTTGAAACACTGATACAAATGGGTGTTTATTTGTGTTACATTTGAAATGGTGTTTATTGCAGAATACACCATTTCAAAAAGGTGCACTCGAACACACTCATTTGAGAGGTGTAAAAAAGGAGTGCGCCCTGGAACATGTCATTTACACTTTGAAGGGTGTTTTCGTATTTACTGTGCACCAACAATGTGGACGGTGCCCAGAAGAACACTCACTGTTCAAAATATCGGCGGCTCTAGTCTTGAGGCACTTTCTTTCATAGATTTTTACATACAGGCGTTTATAGTGACATCGGATAGTTTGTTTTTTCTACTCTTAGTGGATCTCAGAAACGTTCCTGGGTCGAGCCCGCAGCCATTGACAACCCCACAGGCGCGGAAAGTGCTTGTTGCGTTTGGAGTTGTGAAGATCAGGGCATAACCCGAAGACGGAGGCATTGCTTGCAGCTGCCAATCATAGAAGTACTGGGATTTGTCCACATGGGTATACCTATCTACTTTGGAGGGACATCAGGATTCTTCGACATGTTTCATAGTGCAATGAGGGGAAGTGCTGACGATATCCAGTAACTTGTCCATACTTTCGCATTCTAGTCATTGTTTACCCAGTACGTTATGAGAAATAAATTTGTGTCAATATGCATGCGACCTTTGTATAGACATGCTGTGCATGAGCCACAAATATCACTTCATGCACATGTGACAGACATATGCATGAACGAATATATGGGCCACTGGTGCCAAAATTTATGTATAAATGTGTATAATTTTATACATCACAGCTATGTATGTTGCACCCAGTGTGTTTCCAGAGGGAGTGACCCAAATTATTTATAAAAATCTACGTAGCTAAAATGGGAAGCCTTCACCACGCACTTGTGAAGCTACTCAAACAAGTGTTTTCTGTCAGTGTACCTCAATTGCCAATGAAGGGTAACGTTTTTCCCGTTAATTAAACAGATCATGACCGCAACACACCATTTCAGTTACAAATAGGGAATCTTTCTCAGTATTTCTACAAAACTTTTACATCCGAAAATACATAACAACCGCCAGAAAACCCGTCGCCCATCAAGGCGCTCGCTTGTCGAAGTTGCCCCGCTTTAAGTATGGGGAGGAGGAAAGGTTAACACAGAAAACAGCACAGAATCCAATGTCGGTGATTATCACTAACCATAGCTGCGAAGTAGTAAGAACTGACCACGATTATCCAGAAAGACTACCCCAGCAAACCACGAATGCCTACTGGACGTACCAGTAACAGCCCAATATCTAAGACTG
Organism: Ornithodoros turicata; assembly: GCF_037126465.1. Classification (NCBI taxonomy): domain Eukaryota; kingdom Metazoa; phylum Arthropoda; class Arachnida; order Ixodida; family Argasidae; genus Ornithodoros; species Ornithodoros turicata. The sequence continues at coordinate 49,665,360 of NC_088203.1, read as the reverse complement.
AGAGGGATGTCTAGTCGGCATCTATTACACGTACTGTTAGTACCTTAAAATCGGGGGAGGTCTATGGAACTGCACTGTATCCATATACTAGACGTACACAGTGCATCCATCTATCAGGTGCAATGTACGTAAATGGGTGGTTCAAACTTGTGAGATGTTGTTGCAACTGCCAATTTCCTGCCAAATCCTGGTAATTTCAGCCTAGTACGAGGAGAAATTGAATAACTTGTAACAACCGGGAAACAAGTAAAACCAGTATGTTTTGTTCTCTTGTTTGTTTATCGTTCGCGTCCCGCTCTGTGGAAGTAGTTTTTGTAGCACTCTCTAACCAACACAGGAAGCCTATCAGTTTTACACCTGCACACACCAGGTAATGACATCATAGACGATAGCCTGAATTACAAACAGGATATTTGGTGGGAACAGATGTCAGAAATGTAAATCGGTAGTTGATTCAGTCTCGACGTATTTATTAATCGTGCATACACATCTTCATCATTAGAAGTGTGCTAGGCTCTCACAACACGTAACGAACATGCTCCGACGATTTGTCTGGATGTATATACTTGATATATCTATGGTTATGAATACCTATAGGAGCATCCACCAAGAATACTGAGGGATGCTTGCACATTTGGTATGGTGGATGGTTCTGTTCGACTACCAAATCTCAGAGCAAGAGAGTTGGCACACCTCTCCAATGGACCGCTGAGAAATGCCCATGCAATTTCCAGGTCTAATAATAGCAGGTGGTAGCTCTAGATTGCGCTGCAGTTTAGGCGTTTAAGGCGCGCGATCGAAGGTGAAATGTTACTCGTACGAGAGCGCTACTCCCATGGCCAAGGCAGCTTTTGCAGAAGATAGATAATGGTGGGGATGCCCGAACAACAACACCAACAACCAGCGCCCGACATGCACCCGGCATGTCACTGCTAATCGCAAACAAAGCGGGGACAAAGTTATCACGTGCGAAATAATTAGTTACACAACAAATCACCCAACTGTCCGCCACAACAGCTGTCAGGAGGACCGCAGAACGATGTGTCCATTGCATCCGACAGCCAGGCGCACAACTGAATCGTAATGCTTTTTTGTTATCTATAAAGTCATGCATCTGTCCGTCTTGTGGTTACTACCGGAACTAATTTAATTGCAAAATTATTACGAATCGTTCTAGCACTATTCCCATTCAGATGAAGGGTGCGGCAGCGCTAGCGTCATCGTCAACACAAGAATGATTAACAAGAATATTTCTTGTACAAAAGAGAAAAAATACAGAGCTAGATGTGTCAACAAAAGAAAGCATCCCACACAACCACCGGCGTCTCAAGGATATCCGATTCTCATCGAGACGTCCGGATCCATTTTAGATGTCAACGGGACGTTCATGGAACATCCTTGTGGATATCCTGCAATGTTCTAAAGGCATCCTCTACACTGGATGTCATCGTGACATCCTCAGGATAATGCAATTGTGAAATGCCCGCGAATGGTTGCACATCTGCATTCCTGCAGTACTTTGTAGATAAAACGGATTTTTGTGAAAGGGAGAGTCGGTGCAGAGTTAATGACAATGTACAAATGATTTTATTACAAAATATTATGCCTAAGTTATTGTACAAAAATCAATTGTTAATCAATTATTGCAAATACGACAGTGCGAAATTCCGAACAGACGTTACGGAATGAATATACATTGGGGAGGCTTAATTATTTGAGCGAAATTTAAGCGTGTAACGAAGTTACGAAACCCTAAACCAGCCTTATAGTGTTTGCCATTAAACGCTGTTTCACGGTTTGGAAAATCAGGTCCTGATGGGATGTTGCATGGACCAAATACTACAAGGGAGAGAGAAACGTGGGACGATGTACCACTGCACAAATTCGACTTTCTATGAACCAAGTGGCTTTCTCAAAGCAAATGAGTAAGAAACAGAGACACTACCTCCACGATAACTAATACACCAAGCAATTACTTATTTCACTGTTGTTTGTGTACGTAATCGAATTAAACTGAGACATCTTACCATTCATTTCGACCCACAGCTGAGCAGGGCTCTCGAATGTGCAGAAGCTTGCGAGAACGCCAATGTACAGTGTCTGTTTTCTGTTTGGAAGTGGATGCCATACATTTCCAAAGCTTTTCTGCTAAGTGGCCCAATCTTCTTTTGAAACGCCCCGCTCATTTTTCCTCATGGGAAACAGAGCGGAGCAACAGAAAAAAGCCACCAGCTACGGTGGCAGAAGTTAAAAAAAATGGTGGAAAGACGCGTTGAATTCTGCTACAAAGCGTATACTAAGTACTAAAAACTGAGAGTAACAGTCGTTTCAAATGCACGCTGCATCCCAGAACCTCCTGCTTACGTCCGTATCTCCTGGTCCAGGAATATTCTGGGGACGTCCAAAATGTGTCGCAGATGTCGAAGACGTCGAGACATCATATGTACGTCCCATGGATATTTTTGATTGGATTAAAACTATGTCGCAGATGTCACAACTGTAGCTATGTTCCATGGACGTCACATAGACGTCCAGAATGTCTCCTCAAAATAGTTTAGTTGTTGGGGATATCCAATTCTGTATATCCCCTCTACGTCCCAAAGAGAATATCTTAAGTACATCGAGATTTGGATATTCTAAGGCGATCGCATCACGAACCAAAAAGTATGTGCAAACAGGGGCTGAATTACGTTTATTGGAAACAAAGAGCGGTCCTGTGCAAGATTGCAAGATTTCGTTCCTTCCAGAACTGACTGTCTATGTTACGTTGAGCACTCATTGAGAAAGAGGGAGAGATACGGAATTCTGTGGCACTCTCAAAATTTGACTTTGGATGAACCTACTGAGTGTCTCAGACCAAGAGCTGTAAGAAACAGAGTCATTACCTTGTTGCAGAATTAATACACCACGCAACTCCTCACTTGACTGATGTTTTTGTAGGTAATCGCATTATACTTAGGCAGCTCACCCTCTGTTTTGTTTCGGAGGCGAGCAGTACCCTCGCATTCGCGGAAGTTCGCGCGACAAGCAATATATAGTATTTGCTTGCTCTTGGAAAGGAAATGCTAGTACCCTTCGAAGATTTTTGGACTGTGAGCTTTTCCATTTCTCTGTTTGCTTTATTTAAACCGCCGCGCTTTGTGCTCTTTATGGGAAAATTCCAGAAACAGGCATATAGGAGAAACGGGGAACGAAATAGTTATGTGGTGGCCACTCTCTATATTTACGGGTCCGTTAATGGTGCCGACACCAGCCCACCCAAGACTCCTACAAAATGTTTCAATATGCATGCTTCAGTATATTGTATTAGTAGGAAATTTGAGTAAGGCTCTGCAGCTAGCTAGCTTTGAAGATGATAAATGCAACTTCAAGCTTCCAATAAACGTCCATGCGGCGTCTCGATCTCAAAGCTGTCAATATCCCATGGACGTCTACTGTACGTTTGTGGGATGTTTGTGGAATGTGCAACAGGGGAAGATTTTTTCGTCCCCTGGACGTACATATGATGTCTATGGGATTTCTGGCATGCTCCCTGGAACGTTCAGACGTCCGAGTCAGGATATCACATGGATGTTCACTGGACGTCTCCGGTTTACTGGGAATAGTCCTACTTATATCGCATCGGATATCCTCAGGATTTCGTCTGGACATCTAGGGATACATATTTTGATGTCCCTGTAACGTCTTTGGGGTGTTCTTTGGCAGTACTTGGATGTCCCTAGGATATCCTGATATACTGTTCAGGATATCCGCGGGATATCCCTGAGATGTCGATGGTTAAAATGGATGCAGGCCAGGTCATGTCAGGATAGTGCTCAACAAGCGCTGTTACAATAGGAAAAATTGCACGACTGCTAGACAACAGAGGAGCGCAAACACAGAAAAACACTTGAACATAGTGAAAAAGACACTCACCAGCATCGGAGTATTTTCATGTACACTGCACTCCCTCATTGTAAATCCACTCGACACAAAATCCACGAGAATCGTCGCACACCATTCACCAGTGACGATCCACACATCCGTACACACGCTTCAGAGGCAAACTGTATCTCACCGAGGTTGCCCTTTTCTACTAATGGCCAACGCAATCGCTAGGAACACAATCAACACGTGCCACGTCCATACTCGCCAGAGGCCAAGAGAGAAGTGAATCCTTGCGCCCTCTGTGGGCCTTGCTCATTGGTTGTGACGTCATGCCATTGTCTCAAGGCTACACTGTTTTTTCCACTAATGCCCAACACAACTACTATGGACAAGATCCACCTGCACCAAGAGAGCCGCGGCATGACGCCATCACCAAGGCATCCAGCTGAATGGTTTAAGGATGCGCACGGCTGCGCTCTAGACAGGGGCCTGTTATTTATTGAATCACTGTCCCAAGATTATTTCCTTTATTGTACTAATTGCATAAGAAACAGAAAAAATTTGCACAAAAGGATAAAATACCATGGATGAAAGCTGATTGTCGCAATTACGCATTTTGATCCCGAAGACTTTCTAAATGACTAGATAGTCTTATGAATATCAGGAAAGCACAGAATATCCGCCGCATCCACGAATATCGCCGCGCTTATTTTCCGTCATGGGAAACAAAGCGGAGTAACAGAAAACAAAACCACCGGAGAGGGTGGCAGATGTTAAAAAATAGTGGAAATACGCTTCACATTTTACTACAAAGCGTATACTAACTACAAAAAGAATGAAGTAACACTCGCTCGAGATACATGCTGCATCCCAGAAAGCTCCTGCTTACGTCCGTATCTCCTGGTTATGTCCGCAAAGTGGACATTCGTAGGAAGTTAGAAGCCTGGCCAACTGGATCTTCGTAGTATACCCGCTGGAGGAATTTCATTATTCTGCGGATATCCGTATCTCCATGAAAGTATATCCGATGGACATCCGTGGGAGAGAATTTTCTGACTGCGAAGACAGAACAGGTCTGGGCACGTCAGGATATTGCTCAACGAGCACTCTCACGTGAGGAAAAATCAGAAAAATCGGCCAGACAACAAGGGAAAGCAAGCACAGTGAAACACTTGAACAAAGTAGAAAGCACACTCTCCAGTATCAAATTATTTCTAAAGACACACACTCCTCTTACTCAAAAACAATGCTCATCGTAAACCCATCCAGGAAATTGCACACCGTCGACCAACCTCCCATTTTCTGTTGCTACACTTTTTCTCCACTGCTCACGTCAACGCATTGCTACAGACACCTGATTCATAGAGCCACTGTATGACGACACCATATCCTGTCAGAACAGGTGCAGAGCGGGGCTAGGGAGCGAGCGGCGAGGACAAACCCTCCTATTATTTATTCAATCGCAAGTTTAGTTGCTTTGTCCTACTCTTAATGATATTCACTCTTGCATTAAATTTGAATTACAAAAAAGAACATGCATGACATCTGATCGTAGTGATTAAGCATTTCACTCTAAAGCAGGGTGTCGGAGCAAATCGAAAACCGGAACCGAAAACCGAAAAAAACCGCTATTTTTGTGCGAACCAGAAGGGAATCGAAACCGTATACGTTTTTTTTTTTTTCGCCCAGGAGGGAAACCAAAAAAGTTATTTACGGTTTTTGGTCCAAGCAAAAACTTCGCCGGTTTGGACTACGAGTAGGCGAATGAAACTGTCGTTGTGTGTTCCGAAGTCATGTCATGGATACTTTACTAGGGTTACGGTTACGGTGCAATGTATGTCGGTAGACTATGACCCTTAGGCTCCCTTTGTAACGTTTTATCGGTGGCGCACTTAGACTTAGATGTACACGTGACCGGTTGTGACTCTTGACCAATGTGCGACCCAAGGGGGCTGCGAAACGGCTTCTCTATCGGTAATCTCGCGCAACGTGTCCTTTGTTTGAGAGCAGCGAAGTTGAATCCATTTAGGTATCTGCGAGGCAAGCACGTGCGAAGTGGCCTCTTTTGTGGACAGGACACGAAGAAAACAAAATGGAGCCGTCGAGCGCGTTTGTGAGTGAAGGTGTTCCTGGATTTGCGTCGTACTCGTGCGGTAGTGCTTGCTGGCGAGGAAGCAGCAACAGCCATTCGGATGGGGCGCGATCGCACCAATCTAGTAAGAAAGTACTTTACGTATGACATCACGACAAACAAGTCCGTTTGTACCATCCGCTTCAAGAATGGAGAAAGCCTATTTGAACAGACAGTCACTTCTAGAGGAACTAGGAACTACCAATTTCACTGCTGCCTATTAGTATTAAATACCATGTATGCATATAAACGGGTTTACATTTTGCAGCATTGATTTTTTGGGGGAATAAATATGTCCGCCAGAAGCGGAACCGGTTAAAACCGGCATGAACCGTTATTTTCTTGCTCCGGAGCTGAACTGGTACCGGACCGTTTATGATGGAACTGCAACGAAAACCGGAACAAAAAACGTTTCGGTTCGACACCCTGCTTGAATCATTAGAATCACAACAGCAGTAAACTACCACTGCTCTTTAAAATAATAATTGAGACCACTCAACATCATCACCAGGCTTATATGTAATGCATGGCACACAACATTTTCTATGCTCATACCCACACAGCCATCGACATCTCAGGGATATCCCAAGGATGTCCTGAATAGGATATAAGGACATCATATGGACATCCAAATATTGCCAAAGGACGCCCCAAGGACGTTCCATGGACTGCAGAATACGGATCCCTCGATGTCCTAGGCAAATCCTGAAGATATCAGATGCGACTTAAGTAGGACGTTCTCTGGACAACTTTTCCCTACAGGAATTTACCCCCTTCTTATACCCTGTCTCTTCGCAGGACGTCCTGCGGAACACAGGAAGCATTTTGCTAGTTATGTAGCTAGTGGTGTACAGCATGCCAAATGTGAGACCCAATAGAAAATTATTTATTGATGAACTTTCACATGTAAATGTAATGCAGTTGTGGATTGACGTATCTAAAACAGTTTACTGGTGGCAGAACCAATATGCATGAGAAGAAACAGTGGTTGATGGATACTTCCTGCAGCACAACAAATGACATGTATGCATCAGTTGGTACTGGAGTAACAAAATCCTCATATTTTGGGCTGATATATGAAGAAGGCCTAAGAAACAGGAACAAGATGATATAGAACATGTGACCACATATATGTATAAGAAGACCCAAGTAAGGCAATATGGTGGAACTATCTAGCTGGCTGGAGGCTAAATATTGCCAAATTTCCATAACACAGCACCAGAAGCATGGCAGCGTATATTAAAACAGGAAAATCATGGTCATGGAGATGACTTACCTTTGTTTATGAAACAACTTACAAATCAGCTGTGGGGAACGCACCACAGTGACTGAAGAGGAAATGACTAGATTCAGGCATTTCCAATTACCATCTTCAACGTTGCAAAAGATCTAAAAAAACTGAGCATAAATACAGTGGCATGTTTTGTGTACAACTTGTCCGGCAAAGTTGAGATCATGTGCATCAATGTTATGTAATATCCAGCACAAATCCCAAGTTATTTAATTTCATGAAATTACGAACTCCAAAGTTGTACAGGGTAGAAATCCAGCGAACCGGTAGAATGTAGGAAGGGAGTTGCCTCAGGACAGAAGCCGCCGATATTTCGAACAGAGACTATTCTTCTTCTGGGCACCGTCCTCATCATTGGCATGTTATTTAAAGGGTTAGGTGTGACGTGTTTAAAGGTTCATGCGAATTGTGGGTCAACAGCCCGGAGGGAAGAAAGGTTCCGTACGGGCTTTTACGGCCGGAGTGTATGGCTGCTTTGTTAGAGTGTGGAGGGGATTAGGTGAACGTAGTGATCTAGGCTACAGACCGGTTACAGAAAAATGGAAGGTTCACGAACACGTGGACGAAACGGGACAACAGGCAAGAATTGGCAAGCATAGCGAAAGATAGGGAGGTTAGTGGTTACGTGGGGAAAATTCCAGAACCAGCAAATAGTTTTTTTTTTATTTTTTATATATATATATTTGTAATGCAAAGTTGTGGCATGCAATAAAGAAAGTAGAAAGCAGTGGCTATGCAGAACATAACAGATGATAATGGAGGTAGAAGGGAAAAGCACATTTTATTTGTGAAGTGTTTCTAGGGTGCCTTGTGATTTGTTGATACCGGACGGGTGAAGAGCGTTGAACTTGTATATAAGATAAGACACCTTATCACGTCTGTCACGTGTGGATCTAAACCCGGTTTCTAGAATATATAGTTTAATGTTGTCAAAATTGTGACCAGGACCGTTAAAGTGTTCGGCGACTGCTTTGGGGAGTTTGTTGGACGTGTCGGTTCTGTGTCCGGTAAGGCGGTTGTTCATTTGTTGGCCGGTTTCACCAATGTATTGCATAGAGCAGTCGCCGCATTCAATGCAGTATATGACATTGGAGCTTGTGCATGTGAACGCGTGGTTAACGGGGTGGGTGTAATTGCTCGCAGTGCTTTTGATGGAGTTAGCGTGTTGAACGTGCTTGCATGTTTTGCAGCGCGGGAGGTTGCAGGGTCGTGTTCCCGTGTACGGGGTGCTTGTTTTGCTGATTTTGGCATTGACCAAGGAGTCTGCCAGGTTTTTTGCGCGTCGGTATGTCACCTGTATCGGATTTGTGAATATATTGCTTCGGTCACTGCTTTGGAGGAGGGGCTCGTGCTTCTGTAGAATGGCTTTGATGTTTGGAAGTGCGTTGGAATATCTTGTGATGAAGCTTATTTGGCACGCGTCAGGATTTTTTGGGTTTTCCAGAACCTCGTCTCGATCGAGTGTGAGTGCGTTGCGACGGAATTCGGTTAGGAGGGAGTCTGGATAGTCCCTTTGGGCAAGTGTACTGCAGAGTTCGTCAAGCTCCTCAGCGTAATCTGTGTCGTTTGAACAAATTCTGCGTAGTCTTACACTCTGCCCATTAGGAATTCCAACCTTACAGTGACGCGGGTGATGACTCTTGAAGTGAAGGTATTGTTGTTTGTCAGTTGGCTTTTTGTACAGGGTTGTGATGAGGTTGCCGTTGTCTAGTGATATTGTGGTGTCGAGGAAATTAATTAAGTGAGTTGACTGTTGTGATGTGAACGTTATGTTGCTATGCGCGGTGTTCAGTAGATCTATGAACTTTTGAAATTCATGTTCCCCGTGTTCCCATATTATCAGTATATCATCGATGTATCGAAGGTACACCGTGGGTTTCAATGAGAGGGCGCTGAGAACTTTGTTTTCTAAGAACCCCATAAAGATATTTGCGTATGTGGGTGGAACAGGTGTGCCCATACTTGTACCGTGTACTTGTAGGTAGTGTTCGCCATTGAACTCGAAGTAGTTCAGTTTAAGGACCAAGTCCATTAGAGCGAGTATGGTTTCCGTGTCTTTTCTGGTGTTTGTTGTAGAAAGGGTATTGCAGAGGGCTGTGATTCCGTCGTTGTGTGGGATGTTAGTATACAGTGCTGTCACATCCAGCGTGGCTAGTATTGTGTCCCTACCAAATGTACGAGTGTTGTTTATATCTCTGATTTTTCTGAGGAGGTGGGGTGTGTCTTGTACATGCGATGGCAGTGTTGTCGGAATATGGTTTAAATAGTGGTCCAGGAATTTCGAGAGTCTTTCTGTTGGTGTGTTGTTATTAGATACAATTGGCCTGCCGGGGATGTCAGCCGTATAGAGCTCGTTGGCGTGTACCTTGTGGATTTTTGGCAGTAAATAGAAACGACCTGCGCCTGTGTTTGATGGGGTGAGATATCTGAGGTCATCACGTGTGATGAGCTTTCGTTCGTGGAGGTCCTGTATGGTATGGGTTATTAGCGCCGTGTACTCCTTTGTTGGGTCATGGTCCAGTTTGAGGTAGTGTTCCGTATTGTTGAGTTGCCTCTGAGCTTCAGAAATATATTTATCTGTGGGCCAGATGACGATACTCCCACCCTTATCTGCGGGCTTGATAATGATATCATCTCTGTCAGCTAGCGCTTTGATGATGTCACGCTGTGTTTTAGTGAGGTTGTGACCACGCGAGCTTTGGGAAATACCGCGAAGGATGTCGTTGCTTACTTGTTTAATGTACAGGTCTAATGCGGGTTCTCGGCCGTGATTTGGTGTCCAGGTTGATGGTAGTCGGAGGTCGTTGTTGTTTTCTTGTGTTGTATGAGCGAAGAATTCTCTAAGGCGTAGCCGTCTCGCAAAGTCTGATATGTCTTTGTGGATTTCGTATTCGTTAACAGAATTGAGTGTAGGGCAGAATGTTAACCCCCTAGAGAGGACTTGTAGTTCGTCGCTGGTTAATGAGCGTGATATATCTATTACGGTGCTTGCGTCAGCGTTTTCTCGGGGTGACTCAGCGATGTTGCGGAGAGTTGTGGTTGTGGTGCTGGAAATTATTTGTTCGGCTGCTGCGTGTGTCGTGTTAGTGGGTCCGGTATCCGTGTCGTTGTTGGAATTAGGTTTTCCGAGTTTTGAGTGTTCCTTGTTAGCTAGCTCGCGGTTGAGTTGTTGAATGTGTAGTTCGAGAGTGTTTGCCTCCGCGTCGGTGAGACTGATATTGTTCATATGGGCCTGGATCGTAGCGAGTTGCGCGTGGCACTGTTTCTTTAATATTTCTAGAAACGTACGGGCTGTGTTGTTAAGGGCTGATGCCCACTCTAGCTCTAGTTCAGGTGTCAGTTTTCCTAATGCAGGAACTGTTTTAGGGGTGAGGCCTTTAGGTACTGTGTTGTGAGCCAGGTGGTGGGTGTAGATCCGTAGATGATGTAGGTATCGGCTACGTTTCTCCATGAGTTTTCGCATTCGTAGAAAGTTCGTTGACTGCATGGTAGGCTGGTGATTAGATAGTCAACGGTGTTTTCTGCGTGATGTGCGCGTGCGTCGTGTCTGTGGGGTCGGTGGTTGTGGAGACTCGCTGTGTTCCTCGATCTCATCTGTCTGTGTTTGCGTGCTTGTGGTTTTCCGTGTCACAGTTTGCCTGAACTTTGTGTGTGTGCGGGTTGTGTTAGGAGTGTTGTCGGTTGCCGCGTGTGTATGCGTGGGTGCAGTGGTCGTTGTGGTCCCCTTTGATGCCATCGTGTGTTCTGGCGTGTTTGCGGTGCTGGCACTTAAAGTGTAAGCTGGTTGATGATGTTGTGTTTGAGCGTTTGTCAGTACAGGACGGCATCTATGGACCATTAGGTGTTTGATGTTGTGTGCCATAGCTCGTACGCCTGCGTGGTTTGGGTGGATGCCGTCCCGAGCGAGGTGTGCTTCAGCGTGGTATTCGAAAGCTGCGTGTGTACCTGACGCATGTGGATGAGGTGGTTGTTGACAGCGTGCGCCTTCCTGTCGAACTCGTGTAGCCATGTGTCCTGGTATATGTGTGCTCGGTGTTTGTTCTGCCTTCGGGGAAGTATCGTTGTCAGTACTATTTCAGCGCCTGGTCTGTTGTTTGTGATGAAGGAAACTAGTGCTTCGAATTCCTGGATGACATGTTGTGCTGTCGACCGTGCGATGTCGTTGGTCCCTACGTGGAGTATGAAGTGCGTGATGTTCGGTGGGGCGGCGGTTACATGTGTCATGATGTCTGGTATTCTTGCGCCGCTTGAAAAGTGTATGTGAGGTCCGTGTTCTCCGTGTGGGATGTGTTCGTGTATGTACTTGTAACAGCTATCCCCGAGGAGTGCGACATGTGAGAAAGAGAGGACGGGTTGCTTACCTCCTGAGGCCATCGGATCGTCAGTAGCGAACGTAGATGGGTAGAAATCCAGCGAACCGGTAGAATGTAGGAAGGGAGTTGCCTCAGGACAGAGGCCGCCGATATTTCGAACAGAGACTGTTCTTCTTCTGGGCACCGTCCTCATCATTGGCATGGTATTTGAAGGGTTATGTGTGACGTGTTTAAAGGTTCATGCGAATTGTGGGTCAACAGCCCGGAGGGAAGAAAGGTTCCGTACGGGCTTTTACGGCCGGAGTGAATGGCTGCTTTGTTAGAGTGTGGAGGGGATTGCGTGAACGTAGTGATCTAGGCTACAGACCGGTTACAGAAAAATGGAAGGTTCACGAACACGTGGACGAAACGGGACAACAGGCAAGAATTGGCAAGCATAGCGAAAGATAAGGAGGTTATTGGTTACGTGGGGAAAATTCCAGAACCAGCAAATGTTTTTTTTCTTTCTTTTTTTTTTAATATTTGTAATGCAGAGTTGTGGCAACCAATAAAGAAAGTAGAAAGCAGTGGCCATGCAGAACATAACAGATGATAATGGAGGTAGAAGGGAAAAGCATATTTTATTTGTGAAGTGTTTCTAGGGTGCCTTGTGATTTGTTGATACCGGAGGGGTGAAGAGCGTTGAACTTGTATATGAGATAAGACTCCCTATCACGTCTGTCACGTGTGGATCTAAACCCGGTTTCTAGAATATATAGTTTAATGTTGTCAAAATTGTGACCAGGAATGTTAAAGTGTTCGGCGACTGCTTTGGGGAGTTTGTTGGACGTGTCGGTTCTGTGTTCGGTAAGGCGGTTGTTCATTTGTTGGCCGGTTTCACCAATGTATTGCATAGAGCAGTCGCCGCATCCAATGCAGTATATGACATTGGAGCTTGTGCACGTGAATGCGTGGTTAACGGGGTGGGTGTAATTGCTCGCAGTGCTTTTGATGGAGTTAGCGTGTTGAGAACGTGCTTGCATGTTTTGCAGCGCGGGAGGTTGCAGGGTCGTGTTCCCGTGTACGGGGTGCTTGTTTTGCTGATTTTGGCATTGACCAAGGAGTCTGCCAGGTTTTTTGTGCGTCGGCATGTCACCTGTATAGGATTTGTGAATATATTACTAAGTCGGTCACTGCTTTGGAGGAGGGGCTCGTGCTTCTGTAGAATGGCTTTGATGTTTGGAAGTGCGTTGGAATATCTTGTGATGAAGCTTATTTGGCACGCGTCAGGATTTTTTGGGTTTTCCAGAACCTCGTCTCGATCGAGTGTGAGTGCCTTGCGACGGAATTCGGTTAGGAGGGAGTCTGGATAGTCCCTTTGGGCAAGTGTACTGCAGAGTTCGTCAAGCTTCTCAGCGTAATCTGTGTCGTTTGAACAAATTCTGCGTAGTCTTACACTCTGCCCATTAGGAATTCCTACCATACAGGGTGTGTTTAGCAAAGGTTGCACATTCTGATCGAGTCGTAAAAATATATTATGCACTTCAAGCTTTGCAGACTGATAGTCATTTGCCTGGAGTTTTATGAATATCGTTTTCAAATGCTGCCACTTTGTAGAAAAGTCAGGAGCAAAGCAAATTCGCACCTCGTGGATTTCCTATGGCCTGTGCCACCAGCAAACCGCCATTTTTTCCTTTGCTTCATGTTCACATTCCCACGTATAGATGGTGCAGGCTCGAAACATTGCATGTAGTCCATCTGGTTGTTGGTTGTTGCATGTGATACGGTTCTGCTTCGTCTCCAGGCAGCCCCACCTATACATGGTGATGTGAATGTGGACCAGACAGAGGCAAAAATGGTCGTTTGTGGGCGGCATAGGCCATAGGAAATGCACAGGGTGAGGATTTCCTTCGCTTCTTACATTTTTCTACACAAAGTGACAACATTTGAAAAAACATAGGTAGAACATCAGTTGAATGACTGTCAGTCTGCAAAATTTGAAGCGCCTGGGACGTTACCTTGTATTTTAACAACTCGACCAAAATTTGCATCCTTTGCTAAACTCACCCTGTAAAAAGTTATGGAAGATGCAGTCCTTAACGTCACTAGAAATTACATGCACTTCAGATTTGACACAAGGTGCTGAGAAACTTGGTAGGAGCACACTGCATAGAAACAGCTGGAGCATTATGACAAAGTATGAATTGCAATTTACCTTAGTGACACAACTGTACAAATTCTGTGGGCATACGTTTCACGCTGATGCGCCCTGCTGCGCATCCTCTATGCCAGCATTTTACATTACAGAAGGTGGACAACACATGACTGTCTCAATTGAACTGCACTAGCATAAGACTAATCTAAACGACGGCCACAGTACCTCTCCAGAATATATGTATCAAAGAAACACAACTGTGCTGGGTGATATAAACAAAAAGTGACTGGGTACAACAAAGGGCATATATGAAATGCATAGTACTGCGGAGCTTCACAGCTGCTGACTCTGGCACATGAGTGACTAAAGGGAAACAAATAAGGTGCTTTTGCATGCTGAAAAAGCACAGCGGCACATCACACGTACGCAAAATAGGAACACGAGTAAAATGCTAGTTTGAACACATTCAACCATTACTTTCCATAAACCAAGGCTATCAATCTTCGCTTCCTGCTGCCTTTGACCCACATGGTTCCTTAGCATGGCGCAGCCAAGATTTTATTGCTGCTTCCATACCAGCCCTAGTGGTCCCCAGTAGGTTCTTGTTGCACCGTAGTGCTCTAAAAGACATAAACAAACAGGAAGACATTATAAGCGAAAATGCAGAAAGAAATACACCAAACAGTACATCGAAATTCGTTGACACTAATTGTATAATTACGATGGCTGGACGTAGGTGGCACCTTTAGCCCGTGAGAAGCACAGTACATATTCCGAAGACCCACTACTCACGACAAGATCCAGTTTCAGTGTGTGCGCTAAAACTGACGTAATTTAGTTTGTCATTACCAAATTCCCAGCTCATGTTGGACACGTGTCCTCCCGTGTTCTCACATTACACATACTTAAAGGAAACAAAATATGGAAAGCTGGAAAGTGCGGTATTTCCACCACCAGTTGCTGTACGCTACTCCAATACCAGTGACGATGTAAATCAGTTCAATTCCCTGTGACCTGATCAAAATTACACGCTCTTTTAGTTTCAAACTGATGATATAACAGGCTTGCTGCTTTAAACATGTTGGGTGAAACGGTTTGCATGCGCAGCAATAAGTATTTTGGACCTGTTTCTTATATGTAATGCGTGTTTAGTACTTACGGAAAATAAGAGCAGGAAGCCTAAGCAGACTGATTTTTTTCTTCCCCTTCAGTTCGAGCCAACTGTACTCTGCAGCTACGAAATCTGTCATCAGATAGGACAGAATGCTCCTAGTTCCTTGCCCAATGTCATTTCCTCCCAGGTTGGAAAGCTCGTCCATCTGTACAAAGGAGCAAAAATGTCACAACAATCACTGCTGCGGTAATCTCATCAGCACCATTATAGCAATTGCAACGTTCTACATGTAATGAGCACTACAAGTACTGTAACTGTGCATCAAGGGCAGGTCTACGGCATCTTCTCTGAGGGGAAGGGAGGCCATTTCGGAACAGAAAGGGGATGGAGGCACGTCTCGGTGCTAGAGCTGCTATACGTTGCTTCATACCTTGGATGCGGTTTACGTAAAGCGTCTAAGCGTTCGAAAATACATAATAGAGATATAAAATATACAGGCAATGTCTGAGACTTTGGAAGGACACGCAGTACACACCACACCGATTAGCACCTATGAACATGAAAACTGCACATGTAAACTACATTTACATCAACAACATGAAGGTTAACAATGAATGCGTTTAACTGAAGGTATTCATTTTAAGTCTAAATCCTGCAGGTTAAAATGGGTGACAGCCTCGGCTTCGAACAGTGAGCGAATCGGTAAATCACTTTGTCTACATCCAGGGAAATGTCCAGATGAGTTGTCAGCAAGGCAAGGCTGATCAATCACTCTTTGATTGAAGTTGACCCGATGAATGTTTTCAGCCTACACAAAGTAGAGAACCCCCACTCTATCAATGCACCGATAGGCAGTGTCAGCAGCGCTTTCGAAGAACGTGTAACTTCAGAAGTTCTTTTAGGGTGAATGCGGACACAATTTTATTGGTCCAAATTATTACTCTGTAGGATGTCAAGAACGGTGCATCCTATATCTTGGTCTGTAACGGTAGGTTCAATGAGGGCTTCTTTGCTGCACTCTTTCAGATGTCCTATGTGGTAATTTTCGTAGGGGTAGGAACTCAAGGAAGGCATCAGCGTGCCATCGTGCATGTAGCACAGCACGACGACTACCTGCGATTCGTGGGCGACGCCCGTGGCTTCGTCAAATATGACGATGCAACGTGCTCTCCCAATGCTCACGGTACAGGTAGCCAGGATCTGCCCATGATGTTTGTGTAGTATACTGCCGCTTGTTGCTAAGTGTTTAGGTGTGTGTTAGCTTTTATCCATTCCCCTGTGGCTTCGGAAAGTCTGCTTCATAATATGTTTTAAAATGCATGAGCCCTTAGAAAATTGTAAGATACGTATAACAAAATAGCCAGTAGCACAGATATCAGCTATAGTCATGCTCAACTTAAGCCAAAGCGATAATCATATCCCGCATATGTAGCCCGTCAGCTACATAAGCCGCGCCACTATGCGATATCAGTAAGGCAGCACCCTTTCTGCTGCAGCACACTGCCACGTGGGCAATCTTTACAGCCAATATGAAAGCAGAGTGAGTATGATAGGCTACATTATCTGCCACAGGGAGGTCGCTGTCTGTCATGTCGCTCTCTGTGACGCAGTGATACGTTGAGAGCTGACGTACTAGATTTCTTTCCCTTGAATTGAAAACGACTATGGAGTCATACGTACAAGCTGTGCTTCCTTCTGTTCATTTAGGGAGCTGTTGAAATCTTCGAGATCCTCCGAAGTTGCGAAAGGTGTCCTAACTAGTGTAGTAGGTGACGTTGCAGCTCTAGAATGAGTAATATTCTGGCTGCACACCTCCTGCAGTAGGTCACCCTGTTGCTGTAGTGCCAGCCGCATTATGTGAAGTAGCCTCAGGACTTGTCGTTTGAATTCTGAACAAATCACATATCTTCAAAATCTCATAGGAAATGATTGTAGCAAACACAGTCATCGTGCACAATGCTACATCAATAAGCAATATTTTAAGCGAAGAAAAAAGAAAACGTGGATTCCAAAATTCACTTTATACATGCACACCTTCTTCTGGCAAAAGTGTCTTGTGCTGCGGCACAGACTGCGAGACATTCTGTGTTGTCCTCCGTGGCCCTGTTAACATGCGTTTTGGGAACGTGTTTAATGTCACAGTAACTCATTATTTTTTCACTATAATTCTCATACCTTGAGGTGTACCGACAGATTCTCGTGGTGTAAGCGACCTTGTCGTCCTCATCATTGTTGACATAACATTCAACACATGCTTTTGAATGCAGGTGATGACGATGACAGGGCACCCTGTAATGAAAGCATATGCTTTCATTACAGGGTGCCCTGTCATCGTCATCACCTGCATTCAAAAGCATGTGTTGAATGTTATGTCAACAATGATGAGGACGACAAGGTCGCTTACCACGCAACGGAATCATGTTCATTCTTAGATCAACCTTTGCGGAATAAACAGCTCATCTGCATCCTTCCTCTCTGTCCTGTCACGATTATTTTCTTGCCTTTCTTCACATGTTCTGTGACATCTTCCAGAAACCGTTGTGACATGGTGTGAGCACGCTTTCGCTTCTGCTGTTCTGTGCCAGAGTCGGTGTTTACATCTGATGTATACTGGATGAGGTCCAACTTCTGATAGGCCTCCTCGAATGTTGCTGTAAGCACGAAGGTAACTAAATAAACCAAAAGCATACCTGACAAGATGTAACGTGCGTCCTAACAAAATTCAAAAGGGTGACACTATACAAAACTATTACAGGCCTTTGCTTAGAGAACTTACAACCATAGAGTTATCAGGGGTACGTCCATCCTACATGAAGCAGTATTATGCGGAACCCTATGCTGACATGAGGTATGCAAACGATATATCTTCAATGAAAATGGCTCCTCACCGAAAATACCCTTTACAGTGACACGGTAGGTGTCGTGCAGCCCAGTGACCGGGAAACCCTTCATAATTTGCCTCCCCGCCTTGTCGGATGCAACCTTCGGCCAGTTGCAAGTCGTGCCTTTCACCCAACTACTTGGCACAACTTGAACTTCATCTTTTTGAGTGAAATGCACCAGAGCAAACATCTGAGAAAACCAACAATGTCCACATGTAACTCAACATGATTTACACGTCAATAGGTACCCAACTGGGTAAACACTAGTTCATCCTATTGCTCCTAAAGTTTTCATTAAATGTTGCCAGGGCGTCTTGAGACAAGGAGAGTGAACGATGAACTCCAAGTGGCAAGTCCAGTCACGTCACAGTGCATGAAATATCATTAAGTATTTGTCAGTCGCACACACACACACACACACAAGAAATAATGTCTTATCAGTGTCTCAACTCAGTGCAGAAGTGATGTAACTACATGTTTGTCCCGAAACGGTAGCTTCACCATTTTTTTTCACATCTTTAAGTGGCCAGCACTTGAGACTAGAAAGGTGTGAAACAAGATAGGTCCCTATGCGGGAAGACTCGAACGGTTGAAGATACAAGTTTTCGTTTTTGCAGAACTCTCTTCCTAGGACGCAGACCTCTTCCGTCTGCCTAAGCGTTGCAAAGTTTGAAATGACTACTATATGGTCATTAACAGCACAGCAGTTGTCACCTTCGTTGATGCTTAAGACGTACCCAGACGGTTTTACCATTCCGTACTCTGGTCCCCTGCATTCTGTTGTCAAAGGCCCACTCGAGTGTGGCCGACAAAACACTACATCAGCATCTGATGGCATTGAAGGTGCAGTAGCACATTGCCTTTCCGACAATCGATTGAAAAGCTGCTCAAGCGGAGTTTCGCTTTTCCTTAAAAGCCTCTTTAGGAACGACATGTTGTTTTCAATAGGAAATGCACTAAACTCGTCTAGAGCACCCTTATTTCTTACATCCTCAGCTATGTGAATCAAACAATGTACATTGTAGGAAACATGGTGGCTGCCGTAGAGACGTGCGAAACACTACACAAAATGTCTTAAGTAGTGATTCTGCATAATCTGCATGCGTTTGACAAAGTGCCTTGTTTGCCAGGGTGAAGACAGCACAATGAAGCGTTAAGAAATTGTCATATAGTTCAGAGGGCAAGGCATATTTGAAGATAGCACAGCCAGTGTAAAGCAGGATTTGCCGAAATTCGGTGGCCTTCCATCTGTCTAACTCTTCTAACGACCTCAGTTTCCATGCAAATTCTCTTGGTATATGCTGCCGAAGTGACATATTTCCCTCAGATATTCTTTGTCTCTCAGCAGGGCCTATAGCACACTTCGGAGTGTTCACCCAGAGGTTCAGTAGCTTTCTCATTACCCCCAGGCATATCAAATGCATGTAGTCGAAGGGCACGCAAGTAATACAGTCAATTTCAAGTTCGGTAAAAGCTGACGTTCCCTTGTGGTGGTTAATATCGTGCTGCTGGCGAAAGTTGTCATCTGTTCGTAGCGGGGCATTCATGTTCAGAAAGCACATGCGATTATTCCGATGCTGTCCTTCAACCATGCACTTGGGGCATCCTGAACGTGCATTATGTCCCTTTGTCGAAAACGTGAATGCCCGTGCCGGAGCGTCACAAACAATGCTGTGCAGAACAAAAACGCAAGACTGACCATTGATGGAAAGCCCATCCCTTAAAAGCTCCTTCACTTCCTGTATGAGTGGTGCCAAAAACTCATTTGCACATGCTGGTTTGTAGGTCCCAGAATATACGCCAACCAGGAAAGGGTCCCCATTGCCTACGCCTTTAGGGAGACACTGTATGGGACACAGCTGGGCAACCCATCAACGTTGAACGTAAGAGAGATCACAGCTGGTACACACGAAATATTGTCTAGTGTTGAACGGATACCATTAAACAAACAAAAGTGACAATACTTTCCACTTCCCAAGGCCACAATTCGAGATGCTGTGTTTCGTGGAGTCTTTAAAAGATGTGCGTGCATCGCTAGGGAAATGCCTGTGGCATGAGTGGGATTTCAGACACTTAAGAAGGCTGCTTCGGTCCACCTGGGTCCCATTATGTTCCGTTGCCCACTTTCGAATCTGTTCTAGCAAACTGTCACCACGTGCATGTCACCACGCGTTTGTCACCACGTGGATCATCAAACTCTTCATGTGGAACAATTTCTAGTGGCTCTGAACGCCGAATACCATCAGAAGGCTCAAGAATAACATCTGACACGTCAGAGTGCGATGCGACTCCTTCGGACACAGCAATTCCCTGTGAAGCCGGCAGGTTTGTAGAAGCGAAACCGCGCCGCGTTTGCTCATCATGGGAGGATTCACTGGAAAATCCCTCATAATATTCGCTGGGGATTTCATCCGAATAAGGACTAAAGTCATATTGTGTGTCACCATGCAAGACATCATCCCTGCTCGTCGAAGGTGTGGAAACGGCACCGGCGGAAAGTGTAGCGATCGTCTCTTGACAGCTACGATGTGCGGAGTCATACACATAGCGCTTGTTCCTTATTTTTGGCATCGCGCACTCAAGAGATGTAAATCATATGAACTGCATCAAATATGTTAAAAAATGAAGTACCTCGAAGATGTATACACGAAACGAGAGTCTGCAGGGCCGCTGCGCCTGGTAATCAAGAGCCGAAGCACAACGAACAAAGCAAACATGCCGCAAGCAAGAGAGGGGTGTCGATGGCGATCGCGTTCCCGGATAACACGCGTTGCTTAAAGGCAAATGTTAAGGCTGGTTTCGATTTTCGTCACTCCGTTTCACGCTTAAATTACGCTCAATAATTAAACCTTTTCAGTGTGCATTTATTCTGTAATGTCTGTTCGGAATTTCGCACTGTAGTATTCACAACAATGAGTTAACAATTAATTTTTGTAGAATAATTTATGAATAATTTCTAACAAAATCATTAATACAATTCATTAACTTTGCACCGACACCGTTTTGAAAAAAATCCGTTGTTTCGACATAATAATGCAGGAATACAAGTGTGGAACTGTTCGCGTGCGTTTCACAAATCCATAACCGGAGGATGTCATGATGACGTCCGGTGTAGAGGACGTCTTTAGAACATTGCAGGATATCCACAAAGACGTCCTTGGAACGTCCCACGGACATCTAAAACGGATCCGGATGTCTGGATTAGAATCGGATATCCTTGGGACGTCGGTGGTTGTGTGGGATATACTCATTGTTCGAGGCTACACCTGTAAGAGTGCGAGCAAAAAGGCGCAAAGGCCTGGGGGCAAAGTTCCATTCGCGCTCGACGAAGGACCAGGCAGAATGCCGTTACGGGAACAGATATATGATGCGATGCATTCCTACTATATGAATGATTTTCACTCTTGCGTTGCAGTTTAGAAAAACTATCACAAAAAGCCCATACTACTCGTAATCATTTCTGTTATGAGATAATTATTGCATAATGCTACATACACAATCGCATTGTCCCTAGGTAAAGAAAGCAGAGAACAAGGGCACACATATTAACTTAAGCGAGCAAGGAAAGTCATTTCTACCTCGGACAGCATAATACGATAAAACTAAGCTTGAACACCACTACGTGTGTGACCGACACATACCCACGAACAGACTAACAAATAAAGAAACAAACACTCCTATTCACTTCTACTGATAGAATTGGAGCTAAAGGCGTGAACCACACGATACGAACAAAGCGCACCGCTTCAGGAAAGCATATCAAATGCAACGCAACAGGACTGGCGTCGAGAGTTCATAAAATAGCTTGCCCAAAACAAGGACTTCACCAGGTTCGCGAGGCAATTCCATTAAAAACGCTTGGCCCATCCTACGGATTGCAATGCAAAAGCAATTACCCTTATTTTTTTAAATCAGCAGTTCACGCATTAATACATAAATTTATCGCTCGTGTCCCACGAAACGGCAAACACAAAGAACTTACTTGTCAAGTGGGATTCCAGCTTCACTAACGAGCATGCACCGTCCCACATTTTTTGTAGCCACAACGAGTGTAAACCCAAAGTTAATTCACAACCACATACGTCCATATTATTCCTCACGTCAATAATTATCCAACCAAGTCAAAACATGGTACAGACACATATACGAATGTAAAACACTAGGCCTTCATTCCGGATGTAATACGATATCTCCAGTCGACCATCGCGAACCAAAAAGACAGGCAGCAGCTCACGAATGCATGTTTGCTATACATCCAAGAAAAAACAGTGCTGTGCTTTTGCGCAGCAGTTATAATACAGAAAGGGATTCATTTCATTTTACTTTGATTCGATTCCACCCATATCTTTTGCATGAATACATACCATTGAGTGGAACGTATAAATGAGAACATCATTTGCTACACGCTGTACCTCTCATAATTTTTAAACCAGACCAGTGTACAAAATGTTCATAAGTATACGACCCTTCGCTAAATAGGTGAGTCGCGAATGGCTCCAAATAAAATAAAATAATCATTCCAGCATCACTGACTGCAAGCTCCCACAGAACCATTAACCGCCCATCAACATCCAGCGAACGTCGGGATGTAGATGCTGCATAGTCTCACGAACGTACACATTTGCTCCCGTTACGTTTTAACTACGCCCGTACTACCGTGCTATTCAAGATAAAATTATGCGAAATGGACGTCGTTGGACCGCCGATGCGGATCTTCGAAGGACTCACTGGAGATCTCTACTAAGGCCCTCTAGGTATCGCGTGCATACAGAAATATTGAAATTTTAATCATGAGATAAACACAAGGACGCAAGTGTGCACTCAAAATACTTTATTTCAATGTGGGCTTTATTTATATCTGCGTTTGTACATGCCTGCCGACACATCCGCAGTACAAATAATGAAGGTACGTGACGTGGAATGTGTAATATTCAGATCATTCCCGTTCATGACCACAATATCGCCACGTTATATAAACAGGAAAGAAAAAAAAACATGTTAGTCGCCGTATAATTAGTTGGCAACTTGCATGGAATCGACACAACGGTAACCTCACGCTCCTTCACGCCTTATGAATGGCTACGGGTCTATTTATATTGTTCCTTTCTCTATTTTCTGGCCTCTGAAACTCGCTGGCCAAGTTCTGCCGCCGAGGCACACTGATAAAAACAAAAGACACAATACAGGCGTCATCTATATCATCCAATGGCACATATGCATACCAGCTTTTGGCCAGATTTCCCATTTACCTAGCATTCTTACCTGTAACGCATAAGACAGTGAATAATTCCAAGACTGCTGATAGATCCTATACTCTCTGAGGAACGCTGAGACGCACACAGCAATGAATGGCCGATGCTGAGCGGTATAGCCGCTTATGCCTGAAACAACGTTAAGAACACAGTGAGTGGACCACACGTGCTACCTCAGCAAGCTCAGTTAGGATCGATTGTATTTTTTTTCACTAGCCAGCAGGCTAAAGCGACTTGAAGGATAAAGAAGTCTAAAACGCGAGCCCTAACAAACAAAGGCACCACAGCCGTTTACCTTTAATTCAGTCATAGATGGTGGCCCCCGATGGAGGATCCGTTACCTACAAGGCATATACACCCAACTCTTCACAAAATTCAAGCTGTACTGGTGCTGTTTGCGTTGAAAATTACCCTATTCCTCCAACCCATTGAAGACGCCGTCATGTTTCTCCAGCCTCTGCAGCAGCGTTTGAAATCATCCGCACAACGGGCTACCGCATCATGTGACTCTAACTTCTGCGCTTTGCGAAAAAACAAGCCTTCTGCGCAGATTTCTCCTTTGGCGGCGACGCGGTGAGACGACAGAGCGGGAGAGAAGAAGAGGCGGAGGGTGAGCAGCGAAATGGGTGCTCACGGTGTCACAGGGCGATATATGTGGGACGTCTGCTGCTGTATACTCATTGGAGCATCCCAACAAACACGTCCAGGAGGCGTTCAATGAATGTTCACTTTAGGCTACGGATGTTCGGACCCTTGTCGGCTGTCCAGGGGCGGTTACTGGTTCTGTGGGCTTGAGTACTCAACGAGCAGTGAGCTTTGAGGTTCCTCCACACGTCTTGGACTCACCTAACACACTCGAGGCCTTCCTGAATACATTCTGCTGGCACGGGACTAAAATATCTATCTCAAGGATAATTATCTGCTGCACGTCGTATTTTTATAAAAGATGCCAGGTCTTGCTCACGTAAGAAGAAATGATAACAACAACAACAACGACAGGTTATTTTTTGTATTGATTTTGTCATTTTCAAGAGTTCATTGCTTTCCACAAGTCATCGAAAACTACAATGTCAGCTCTGCTGCTGTTCAGGTGAGTCCAAGGCGTGTGGAGGGACCTCAAAGCATACTGCTCTATTGGGTACTCAAGCTTTCAGCAATGCATTGACCGTTAGTAGAGAAAAAGTGTAGCAACAGAAAATGGGAGGTTGCTCGATGGTCTGCGTTTTCCTGGGTGGATTTATGATGAACATTATTTTTGAATAAGAGAAGTGTGTGTGTGTTTAGAAATAGTTTGATGCTGGAGAGTGTGTTTTCCACTTTATTCAAGTGTTTCTTTGTGTTTGCTTTCCCTTGTTGTCTAGCAAACATCAGATTTTTCCTTGCATGACAGTGCTCGTTGAGCAAACCTGACATGCCCAGACCTGTTCTGTCTTATGATGCATGATTTCCTTTTCTTGGCGCATGTAGTTCGTTTTTTTTACAAGAAACATTTCTTGGTGAAGCAGTATCTTGATGATGACAATATGCTGTCATGCCCTTGAACTGAATGGGAGTAGCGCTGGCATGATAATAATTTTGCAATCAAATTAGTTCGAAAAGTAACCTCAAGGGGGACAGATGGATGGCTTTATTCAGGAGAAAGAAGCATCATTATTCAGTTCCATCCGTGGCTCCCGGACGGAACAGAGATACCTCACTGAGCTCCTCATATTTAGCCGTTGATGGTGTTCCTTGTTAGGGTATTCTGTTCTTGCCTGATTTTCGTAAGACTATCTAGTCATTTAGTAAGCCTTTGGGATTAAATGCTTTATTGCAATGATCAGCTTTCATGCTTGGTATTTTGTGCTTTTCTGCAATAGTTTCTCTGTTTCCCATGTAATCAGTATAGTAGAATAAAGGAAATAACCTTCAGTCAATGAATAACAGTTCCCCTGTCTAGAGCGCAGCCGTGCGCGTCGTTGAACCATGCAGCTGCATGCCTGGGTGTTGACATCATGCCGCGGCTCTATTGTTTCAGGTGACACTTGCCCATAGCAGTTGCATTGGACATTAGTGGAAAAAACAGTGTAGCCTTGAGACAATGGGATGACATCATGACCAATGAGCACGGCCCACAAAGGGCACAAGAATTCACTTCTCTCTTGGCCTCTGGCGACTATAGACGTGGCACGCATTGATTCTGTTCCTAGCAATTGCGTTGGCCGTTAGTGGAAAAGTGTAGCCTTCGTAGGATTCAATTTGCCTCTGACGGGGTATGGATGTGTGGCTCATCATTGGTGAATGGTATGCGATGATTCTGGTGGATTTATGTTGAGCGGATTCACAATCAGAAAGTGCAATGTAGGTGAAAATACTCTGATACTGGTGAGTGTCTTTTTCACTCTGTTCCACTGTTGTTCTGTGTTTGCTTTCCTCTGTTGCCCAGCAGTCATGCGGTTTTTCCTGATATAGCAGCGCTCATCGAGCAATATCGTGACATGCCCTGACCTGCATGCTTTCCTTTGTCAATGCATCTAGCTCTGTATTTCTACTTTTTCGGTTCGTTTGGTTATCGTTCTTGTCTTGACGATGACGCTAGCGCTGGCGCACCCTTGATCTGAATGGCAATAGTGCTAGAACGATTCCTAGTAATTTTGCAATTAACTGCAATTAATTTCAGAAAGTAACTGCAAGAGGGACAGATGCATGACCTTAGAGAGGAGAAAAAGCATTATGATTCAGTTCTGCGCCTGGCTGTCGAATGGAATGGGCACATCGTTCTGCACTCCTCGTGACAACTGTTGTGGTGGACAATGGCTGATTCTTTCACACGTGATAACTGTGTTTTCGATTAGCAGTGATGTGCCGTGCATGTCGGGCACTAGTTGTTGTTGTCCAGGCAAACCCCTCATTTTCTATATTCTGAAAAAGCTGCCTTCGTCTTGGGAGTAGCGCTGACTTGATGCTTAATTATTTTGTCATGAGACAATTTCCAAAAGTAACCGCTAGAGGTTGCAGATGCGTGACATTATAAAGGAGAAAAAAAAGCATTACGATTCAGTTCTGTGCCTGGCTGTCGGGTGAAGTGGATGCGCCATTCTGCGCTCCCCGTGACTGCTGCTGTGGTGATGTGTTGTGTGCCTATTCCTTTTTGTTGTTAGCTATTAGTGGTGCCCCTTGTTAGCATATTTACTGTTGTTTCACATTAGTTTGCATTCCCCTGTCTGGATTATGAGTGTTTTTCTCCTTGCATGTCCAGAGCTGTCCTAACCTGCACAAACACACTATGATGACATCACACCTGGCGTCCCAGGATGTCCAGAACTGGTGGTCACGGTGGCACCACCTTGTGTGATACTTTGCAAATATGTGGTCACCTGCCTCTGTGCTTAGTCACCCAGCAATGGTCAGCGGCCGTTCCTTCAACTAAACTCCTTCTCTCCACTCTATTTCTATCTGTTTTTTTTTATTTTTTATTGCCGCGAGTATCTAGAAACATGTAGGGTGGTCTGAACATGCGTAGATGCTCCCCCATTAGTGTGATGACTCACTAGATGATCCTAATTACTGTGGGAGGTCCTAATTGTTCATTAATTGCTAATTAAACGTGTCCAGAAGCCTTGTATTGTTTCCGGATAATCGTGGTCGATACTTACTACTTGCGAACAGATAAGTTCGCGAAGGGAAAATACGTACTGCTCCCGGTCCCCAGTCCTCCCTTTCTTTTTTCAATTTTTCTCATGCTGTTTCCATGCGCAGCGAAAGTGTCTTCGGTTCGTGCAGATAGTGCGGCACTGCGAAATCCGAATTGGATAATAATTAGATAGTCAAATCATTGGAGAATAGTTGCAGCAAGTTTAAATTACTTTGGAATAGCATGTTGTGACCACGGACTTTCGAAAAACATACAAAAAAGTGACCTTGCCTTGGCAAAAATTTTGAGTTAAATTAATATAATTAGCCTAATTAATTAGACACACTCATGCGAGTCGCCTGTTTGAATGAAAAACCCTTCACAAGGGTCACGAAGAAGGTTTCCCATTTTTATCATGTGTAGACTTTTTAAAATAATTAAAGGTCACTCTCTCGTGCAACACACTGTATATGTGGGCTCAGTGGATAGATAACGACAGTTACGAACAGATACGAACAGTTAGATACGAACTGCAGTTATACTATATATATAGGTATAGATAATGCTCTCCAAGGTCGAAAATAAAGTTGTTGTTAATGCAGAAAAAAAAGCCATTAAACAAACAAGCAGATGACACTAGACCTGCTTTAAATAATAATTTATAACACGTCTAGTGTCATCTACTTGTTTTTTTAATGGCTTTTTTTTCCTGCATTATAATTCACTGGCTTACACTGTCATATTGAGGAGTGCTCAGTCACCCTCCCAGGTGTAGGTCGCTCGCTGAGTGACCCCGGTTTGCCCATTCGGAACGATGCGCAGCTATATATATATAAGGAAAAAATAGCTGGAGCTCTTTGGCTGCGCGCATAGCATATGTTTGTAACTCAAACGTCGCCATGCCAGTACTTCACAGCCGTTTCGGCCTTGTTGGGCCTCATCAACAGTACGCAGGCAGGCAACGTTTGAGTGGATGGCGTCAGAAGGTCACGTAACACGTGATTCCTCCCGTCAGGGTCAGATAACTCACTCCCTGAAAGCCCAGTGCAAAGCCAGTGAAGTATACAAGGAAAAAAATAGCCGGAGCTCTTTGGCTGCACGTATAGCACATGCTTGTAACTCAAACGTCACCATGCCAGTACTGGACAGCTGTTTCGGCCTTGTTGGGCCTCATTAACAGCACCCAGGCATGCAACGTTCGAGTGGCTTGCGTCAGAAGGTCGCGTAACACGTGATTTCTCCCGTCATGGTGAGATAACTCACTCACTGAAAGCCCAGTGCAAAGCCAGTGAAGTATACAAGGAAAAAATAGCCGGAGCTCTTTGGCTGCACATATAGCATATGTTTGTAACTCAAACGTCGCCATGCCAGTACTGGACAGCTGTTTCGGCCTCGTTGGGCCTCATCAACAGTACGCAGGCAGGCAACGTTTGAGTGCATGGCGTCAGAAGGTCACGTAACACTTGATTCCTCCCGTCAGGGTGAGATAACTCACTCACTGAAAGCCCAGTGCAAAGCCAGTGAAGTGTACAAGAAGAAAATAGCCGGAGCTCTTTGGCTGCACGTATAGCATATGTTTGTAACTCAAACGTCGCCATGCCAGTACTGGACAGCTGTTTCGGCCTTGTTGGGCCTCATCAACAGTACGCAGGCAGGCAACGTTTGAGTGGATGGCGTCAGAAGGTCACGTAACACGTGATTCCTCCCGTCAGGGTGAGATAACTCACTCACTAAAAGCCCAGTGCAAAGCCAGTGAAGTATACAAGGATAAAATAGCCGGAGCTCTTTGCCTGCACGTATAGCATATGTTTGTAACTCAAACGTCGCCATGCCGGTACTGGACAGCTGTTTCAGCCTTGTTGGGCCTCATTAACAGTGCGCAGGCAGGCAACGTTTGAGTGGATGGCGTCAGAAGGCCGCGTAACACGTGATTCCTCCCGTCATGGTGAGATAACTCACTCACTGAAAGCCCAGTGCAAAGCCAGTGAAGTATAAAAGGAAAAAAATAGCCGGGGCTCTTTCGCTGCACTTATAGCATATGTTTGTAACTCAAACGTCGCCATGCCAGTACTGGACAGCTGTTTCGGCCTTGTTGGGCCTCATCAACAGTACGCAGGCAGGCAACGTTTGAGTGGATGGCGTCAAAAGCTCACGTAACACGTGATTCCTCCCGTCAGGGTGAGATAACTCACTCACTAAAAGCCCAGTGCAAAGCCAGTGAAGTATACAAGGAAAAAATAGCCGGAGCTCTTTCCCTGCACGTATAGCATATGTTTGTAACTCAAACGTCGCCATACCAGTACTGGACAGCTGTTTCGGCCTTGTTGGGCCTCATCAACAGTACGCAGGCAGGCAACGTTTGAGTGGATGGCGTCAGAAGGTCACGTAACACGTGATTCCTCCCGTCAGGGTGAGATAACTCACTCACTGAAAGCCGAGTGCAAAGCCAGTGAAGTATACAAGGAAAAAAATAGCCGGGGCTCTTTGGCTGCACTTATAGCATATGTTTGTAACTCAAACGTCGCCATGCCAGTACTGGACAGCTGTTTCGGCCTTGTTGGGCCTCATCAACAGTACGCAGGCAGGTAACGTTTGAGTGGATGGCGTCAGAAGGTCACGTAACACGTGATTCCTCCCGTCAGGGTGAGATAACTCACTCACTGAAAGCCCAGTGCAAAGCCAGTGAAGTATACAAGGGAAAAATAGCCGGAGCTCTTTGGCTGCACGTATAGCATATGTTTGTAACTCAAACGTCGCCATGCCAGTACTGGACAGCTGTTTCGGCCTCGTTGGGCCTCATCAACAGTACGCAGGCAGGCAACGTTTGAGTGCATGACGTCAGAAGGTCACGTAACACGTGATTCCTCACGTCAGGGTGAGATAACTCACTCACTGAAAGCCCAGTGCAAAGCCAGAGAAGTGTACAAGAAAAAAATAGCCGGAGCTATTAGGCTGCACGTATAGCATATGTTTGTAGCTCAAACGTCGCCATGCCAGTACTGGACAGCTGTTTCGGCCTTGTTGGGCCTCATCAACAGTACGCAGGCAGGCAACGTTTGAGTGGATGGCGTCAGAAGGTCACGTAACACGTGATTCCTCCCGTCAGGGTGAGATAACTCACTCACTGAAAGCCCAGTGCAAAGCCAGTGAAGTATACAAGGAAAAAATAGCCGGAGCTCTTTGCCTGCACGTATAGCATATGTTTGTAACTCCAACGTCGCCATGCCGGTACTGGACAGCTGTTTCGGCCTTGTTGGGCCTCAGGCAGGCAACGTTTGAGTGGATGGCGTCAGAAGGCCGCGTAACACGTGATTCCTCCCGTCATGGTGAGATAACTCACTCACTGAAAGCCCAGTGCAAAGCCAGTGAAGTATAAAAGGAAAAAAATAGCCGGGGCTCTTTGGCTGCACTTATAGCATATGTTTGTAACTCAAACGTCGCCATGCCAGTACTGGACAGCTGTTTCGGCCTTGTTGGGCCTCATCAACAGTACGCAGGCAGGCAACGTTTGAGTGGATGGCGTCAAAAGGTCACGTAACACGTGATTCCTCCCGTCAGGGTGAGATAACTCACTCACTAAAAGCCCAGTGCAAAGCCAGTGAAGTATACAAGGAAAAAATAGCCGGAGCTCTTTCCCTGCACGTATAGCATATGTTTGTAACTCAAACGTCGCCATACCAGTACTGGACAGCTGTTTCGACCTTGTTGGGCCTCATCAACAGTACGCAGGCAGGCAACGTTTGAGTGGATGGCGTCAGAAGGTCACGTAACACGTGATTCCTCCCGTCAGGGTGAGATAACTCACTCACTGAAAGCCGAGTGCAAAGCCAGGGCTCTTTGGCTGCACTTATAGCATATGTTTGTAACTCAAACGTCGCCATGCCAGTACTGGACAGCTGTTTCGGCCTTGTTGGGCCTCATCAACAGTACGCAGGCAGGTAACGTTTGAGTGGATGGCGTCAGAAGGTCACGTAACACGTGATTCCTCCCGTCAGGGTGAGATAACTCACTCACTGAAAGCCCAGTGCAAAGCCAGTGAAGTGTACAAGAAAAAAATAGCCGGAGCTCTTTGGCTGCACGTATAGCATATGTTTGTAACTCAAACGTCGCCATGCCAGTACTGGACAGCTGTTTAGGCCTTGTTGGGCCTCATCAACAGTACGCAGGCAGGCAACGTTTGAGTGGATGGCGTCAGAAGGTCACGTAACACGTGATTCCTCCCGTCAGGGTGAGATAACTCACTCACTGAAAGCCGAGTGCAAAGCCAGTGAAGTATACAAGGAAAAAAATAGCCGGAGCTCTTTGGCTGCACGTATAGCATATGTTTGTAACTCAAACGTCGCCATGCCAGTACTGGACAGCTGTTTCTGCCTTGTTGGGCCTCATGAACAGTACGCAGGCAGGCAACGTTTGAGTGGATGGCGTCAGAAGGTCACGTAACACGTGATTCCTCCCGTCAGGGTTAGATAAATCACTCATTGAAAGCCCAGTGCAAAGCCAGTAAAGTATACAAGGGAAAAATAGCCGGAGCTCTTTGGCTGCACGTATAGCATATGTTTCTAACTCAAACGGCGCCATGCCGGTATTGGACAGCTGTTTCGGCCTCGTTGGGCCTCATCAACAGTACGCAGGCAGGCAACGTTTGAGTGCATGGCGTCAGAAGGCCGCGTAACACGTGATTCCTCCTGTCATGGTGAGATAACTCACTCACTGAAAGCCCAGTGCAAAGCCAGTGAAGTGTACAAGGAAAAAAATAGCCGGAGCTCTTTGGCTGCACCTATAGCATATGTTTTTAACTCAAACGTCGCCATGCCAGTACTGGACAGCTGTTTCGGCCTTATTGGGCCTCATCAACAGTACGCAGGCAGGCAACGTTTGAGTGGATGGCGTCAAAAGGTCACGTAACACGTGATTCCTGCCGTCAGGGTGAGATAACTCACTCACTAAAAGCCCAGTGCAAAGCCAGTGAAGTATACAAGGAAAAAATGCCGGAGCTCTTTGCCTGCACGTATAGCATATGTTTGTAACTCAAACGTCGCCATGCCAGTACTGGACAGCTGTTTCGGCCTTGTTGGGCCTCATCAACAGTACGCAGGCAGGCAACGTTTGAGTGGATGGCGTCAGAAGGTCACGTAACACGTGATTCCTCCCGTCAGGGTGAGATAACTCACTCACTGAAAGCCGAGTGCAAAGCCAATGAAGTATACAAGGAAAAAAATAGCCGGAGCTCTTTGTCTGCACGTATAGCATATGTTTTTAACTCAAACGTCGCCATGCCAGTACTGGACAGCTGTTTCGGCCTTGTTGGGCCTCATCAACAGTACACAGGCAGGTAACGTTTGAGTGGATGGCGTCAAAAGGTCACGTAACACGTGATTCCTCCCGGCAGGGTGAGATAACTCACTCACTGAAAGCCCAGTACAAAGCCAGTGAAGTATACAAGGGAAAAATAGCCGGAGCTCTTTGGCTGCACGTGTAGCATATGTTTGTAACTCAAACGTCGCCATGCCAGTACTGGACAGCTGTTTCGGCCTCGTTGGGCCTCATCAACAGTACGCAGGCAGGCAACGTTTGAGTGCATGGCGTCAGAAGGTCACGTAACACGTGATTCCTCCCGTCAGGGTGAGATAACTCACTCACTGAAAGCCCAGTGCAAAGCCAGTGAAGTGTACAAGAAAAAAATAGCCGGAGCTCTTTGGCTGCACGTATAGCATATGTTTGTAACTCAAACGTCGCCATGCCAGTACTGGACAGCTGTTTAGGCCTTGTTGGGCCTCATCAACAGTACGCAGGCAGGCAACGTTTGAGTGGATGGCGTCAGAAGGTCACGTAACACGTGATTCCTCCCGTCAGGGTGAGATAACTCACTCACTGAAAGCCGAGTGCAAAGCCAGTGAAGTATACAAGGAAAAAAATAGCCGGAGCTCTTTGGCTGCACGTATAGCATATGTTTGTAACTCAAACGTCGCCATGCCAGTACTGGACAGCTGTTTCTGCCTTGTTGGGCCTCATGAACAGTACGCAGGCAGGCAACGTTTGAGTGGATGGCGTCAGAAGGTCACGTAACACGTGATTCCTCCCGTCAGGGTTAGATAAATCACTCATTGAAAGCCCAGTGCAAAGCCAGTAAAGTATACAAGGGAAAAATAGCCGGAGCTCTTTGGCTGCACGTATAGCATATGTTTCTAACTCAAACGGCGCCATGCCGGTATTGGACAGCTGTTTCGGCCTCGTTGGGCCTCATCAACAGTACGCAGGCAGGCAACGTTTGAGTGCATGGCGTCAGAAGGCCGCGTAACACGTGATTCCTCCTGTCATGGTGAGAAAACTCACTCACTGAAAGCCCAGTGCAAAGCCAGTGAAGTGTACAAGGAAAAAAATAGCCGGAGCTCTTTGGCTGCACCTATAGCATATGTTTTTAACTCAAACGTCGCCATGCCAGTACTGGACAGCTGTTTCGGCCTTATTGGGCCTCATCAACAGTACGCAGGCAGGCAACGTTTGAGTGGATGGCGTCAAAAGGTCACGTAACACGTGATTCCTGCCGTCAGGGTGAGATAACTCACTCACTAAAAGCCCAGTGCAAAGCCAGTGAAGTATACAAGGAAAAAATGCCGGAGCTCTTTGCCTGCACGTATAGCATATGTTTGTAACTCAAACGTCGCCATGCCAGTACTGGACAGCTGTTTCGGCCTTGTTGGGCCTCATCAACAGTACGCAGGCAGGCAACGTTTGAGTGGATGGCGTCAGAAGGTCACGTAACACGTGATTCCTCCCGTCAGGGTGAGATAACTCACTCACTGAAAGCCGAGTGCAAAGCCAATGAAGTATACAAGGAAAAAAATAGCCGGAGCTCTTTGTCTGCACGTATAGCATATGTTTTTAACTCAAACGTCGCCATGCCAGTACTGGACAGCTGTTTCGGCCTTGTTGGGCCTCATCAACAGTACACAGGCAGGTAACGTTTGAGTGGATGGCGTCAAAAGGTCACGTAACACGTGATTCCTCCCGGCAGGGTGAGATAACTCACTCACTGAAAGCCCAGTACAAAGCCAGTGAAGTATACAAGGGAAAAATAGCCGGAGCTCTTTGGCTGCACGTGTAGCATATGTTTGTAACTCAAACGTCGCCATGCCAGTACTGGACAGCTGTTTCGGCCTCGTTGGGCCTCATCAACAGTACGCAGGCAGGCAACGTTTGAGTGCATGGCGTCAGAAGGTCACGTAACACGTGATTCCTCCCGTCAGGGTGAGATAACTCACTCACTGAAAGCCGAGTGCAAAGCCAGTGAAGTATACAAGGAAAAAAATAGCCGGAGCTCTTTGGCTGCACGTATAGCATATGTTTGTAACTCAAACGTCGCCATGCCAGTACTGGACAGCTGTTTCTGCCTTGTTGGGCCTCATGAACAGTACGCAGGCAGGCAACGTTTGAGTGGATGGCGTCAGAAGGTCACGTAACACGTGATTCCTCCCGTCAGGGTTAGATAAATCACTCATTGAAAGCCCAGTGCAAAGCCAGTAAAGTATACAAGGGGAAAATAGCCGGAGCTCTTTGGCTGCACGTATAGCATATGTTTCTAACTCAAACGGCGCCATGCCGGTATTGGACAGCTGTTTCGGCCTCGTTGGGCCTCATCAACAGTACGCAGGCAGGCAACGTTTGAGTGCATGGCGTCAGAAGGCCGCGTAACACGTGATTCCTCCTGTCATGGCGAGATAACTCACTCACTGAAAGCCCAGTGCAAAGCCAGTGAAGTGTACAAGGAAAAAAATAGCCGGAGCTCTTTGGCTGCACCTATAGCATATGTTTTTAACTCAAACGTCGCCATGCCAGTACTGGACAGCTGTTTCGGCCTTATTGGGCCTCATCAACAGTACGCAGGCAGGCAACGTTTGAGTGGATGGCGTCAAAAGGTCACGTAACACGTGATTCCTGCCGTCAGGGTGAGATAACTCACTCACTAAAAGCCCAGTGCAAAGCCAGTGAAGTATACAAGGAAAAAATGCCGGAGCTCTTTGCCTGCACGTATAGCATATGTTTGTAACTCAAACGTCGCCATGCCAGTACTGGACAGCTGTTTCGGCCTTGTTGGGCCTCATCAACAGTACGCAGGCAGGCAACGTTTGAGTGGATGGCGTCAGAAGGTCACGTAACACGTGATTCCTCCCGTCAGGGTGAGATAACTCACTCACTGAAAGCCGAGTGCAAAGCCAATGAAGTATACAAGGAAAAAAATAGCCGGAGCTCTTTGTCTGCACGTATAGCATATGTTTTTAACTCAAACGTCGCCATGCCAGTACTGGACAGCTGTTTCGGCCTTGTTGGGCCTCATCAACAGTACACAGGCAGGTAACGTTTGAGTGGATGGCGTCAAAAGGTCACGTAACACGTGATTCCTCCCGGCAGGGTGAGATAACTCACTCACTGAAAGCCCAGTACAAAGCCAGTGAAGTATACAAGGGAAAAATAGCCGGAGCTCTTTGGCTGCACGTGTAGCATATGTTTGTAACTCAAACGTCGCCATGCCAGTACTGGACAGCTGTTTCGGCCTCGTTGGGCCTCATCAACAGTACGCAGGCAGGCAACGTTTGAGTGCATGGCGTCAGAAGGTCACGTAACACGTGATTCCTCCCGTCAGGGTGAGATAACTCACTCACTGAAAGCCCAGTGCAAAGCCAGTGAAGTGTACAAGAAAAAAATAGCCGGAGCTCTTTGGCTGCACGTATAGCATATGTTTGTAACTCAAATGTCGCCATGCCAGTACTGGACAGCTGTTTCGGCGTTGTTGGGCCTCATCAACAGTACGCAGGCAGGCAACGTTTGAGTGGATGGCGTCAGAAGGTCACGTAACACGTGATTCCTCCCGTCAGGGTCAGATAACCCACTCCCTGAAAGCCCAGTGCAAAGCCAGTGAAGTATACAAGGAAAAAAATAGCCGGAGCTCTTTGGCTGCACGTATAGCACATGCTTGTAACTCAAACGTCACCATGCCAGTACTGGACAGCTGTTTCGGCCTTGTTGGGCCTCATTAACAGCACCCAGGCATGCAACGTTCGAGTGGCTTGCGTCAGAAGGTCGCGTAACACGTGATTTCTCCCGTCATGGTGAGATAACTCACTCACTGAAAGCCCAGTGCAAAGCCAGTGAAGTATACAAGGAAAAAATAGCCGGAGCTCTTTGGCTGCACATATAGCATATGTTTGTAACTCAAACGTCGCCATGCCAGTACTGGACAGCTGTTTCGGCCTCGTTGGGCCTCATCAACAGTACGCAGGCAGGCAACGTTTGAGTGCATGGCGTCAGAAGGTCACGTAACACGTGTGTGAAATCGTTCGTTGGGGAGCTTCGCTCAAAGACAGGGACTCAAGCATTCCATCGCAGCATCATTTATTTGCGACCATGTCTCACGGTACCCGAACCAAGAATGACAAAAGTAAACACCAAAAAAAACAGTTCACGTGCTCCCCGCACGATCGTTGTCTTCTTCCCTTTGTAACACGTTTACAACTTCAGCCCAAAAATGTTACACGCAAAAAATGTTCTAACACACTCCCCCCCAAAATGGGCTAGCGCGCATTTTTAACCGTTGGCCAGTTCTAGCGGATACAGCAGTTGCACCGGTCTTCTTCGCAAAGTGCCATCAGGTAGGCGTACGGTGCAAGCCCTGACTTTCTCATCCCTGCCGCAGAATACGTCCACAATCCTGCACAACTTCCAGAGCGGCCGTGGTTGTTTCTCATCGTGCAAGATGACTATGTCGCCAGGTTTGAGCGCTGATGACTTGAAAACTCTCGCTGGACATGTCCTTGGACAACTCGAGATGTATTGCCCTCGTGACTGCACATACAAAAAGGACGATGTAACGTTTCTTGGTACTGCTAGCTTCCTTCACCATCAGAGGTCCGGCAAAATCAATTCCCACCACTTCAAACGGTAGGCATTCCGTTACTCGGTCCGCTGGCAAAGGAGCAACCGTTTCGCTTGCTGCCTTGGCGTTCAAACGCTTGCAGGTCACGCAGTCGTGAATGACCCTTTTTACAAGTCGACGAGCTCTGGTAACCCAAAAGTTCTCTCGTAGTTGCACGAGTGTATCTCTGATGCCCGCATGAAGAAGTTGATGATGAGTCTGACGAACCAGTAGCTTCGTGTAATGATGATCTCCAGGCAAGATCCTGGGATGTCGCTCGTCGTACGTTCCACGGCTGAACTGTAGACATCCGCCAGCCCTGATAATCCCGTCGTTGTCGATGAATGGTGTTAGGTCCCTTAATGGCGAGTTGCTCGGAAGTTTGGAGCCCTTTTCGATACAGCTCAGTTCGTGCTGAAAGGTCATCCGTTGAACTGTCGTTATCCAATGGACTTCGGCCTTTTCGATCTCTTCTGTTGACAGTACTCCACTCCTCCTGACATGCGATTTCAGGTTATGAATATAGCGCAGGACCCATGCTGTTGTCCTATGAAGCTTGAGTACGGAACTGTACTTGTTGATGTCAAGTAAAACCGGTACTGTGGATGTTGAAGTAGCTGTGGTTAACACCTGGGATTTCATTTCTTCAAGTTCTTCGGACGCAAACCGTGTCGTTGGGGGCCTTCCTGGCCACGAGCTCTCGTCGCTGACGATCCACGGTGGTCCCTTCCACCACAACTGACTCTCGATCAGTCGTTGAGCTGATATTCCTCTTGTCATTAAGTCAGCGGGATTCTCTTTGCTCGGACAGTAGTGCCAAGGATGCGAATCGCTGTTCTTTTGAATTTCGGTCACTCGGTTCCTTACGAATGGTTTCCATCTTGCTGCATCGCCCTGGATCCAATGGAGTGTGATCATACTGTCGGTCCAGAAATGCACGCCGCTAACGTCAAGCTTGAGGTTTCCGCCGATGTACTGAAATAGGCGTGATGCCACGAGGCTCGCCATCAACTCTAGACGGGGCAGCGTCAGTTGTTTTAGTGGAGCGATTCTTGACTTCGCCAGAACCAGTGTCGTCGTCGTCCTTCCTGTTAAGTCCCTTACGCACAGGTACACTACCGCGCCGTAGGCTGCGGTGCTTGCATCCGCAAAGACGTGCAGCACTCTGCTGTCGGCGACGTCACTTAAGCCATACTCGTAAAATCGCGGTACTTGTATCCGCGATAAATGTCTTAGGTCGTCGCACCAGTCAGCCCATTGGTGTCTGATGTCATCTGGTAGAATTTCATCCCATCCAAGTTTAAGTCGCCAAGTGCGTTGAAAACAGAGTTTAGCGGTTACGAGAAATGGCGAAATCAATCCCATTGGATCATACAGCCTTGCTGCTGTCTGTAGTACGAAACGTTTCGTATCTTTACGTTGCTCGGAGATCTGCCTGACACTGTCCACTGCGAATGTCAGGTTGTCCGTCGCGGGATTCCAAGATAATCCAAGAACTTTCAGTACACCCGCCACTTGACCCTGTGGCATCGCTGCTGTTGCTTCCTCCTCAAACAGGTTCCTCATGGTCGGACTATTGGACGCCCATTTGTGCAACTTCATAGAAGCAGTTTGGAATATGCTCTTCGCCTCACGGTAAAGTTTCTCGGCACTTCCTTCATCTGCTGCTCCAACCAGAAGGTCGTCAACGTACAGTGACTCGCTGAGCAACGTACACGTGACGGGGTATTCGTCTTTCAGACTCCGCAGGTGGTGTTGTAATGTAGCTGCCAGTAGAAAGGGGCTCGACGTGGTTCCAAAAGGGACCCTGGTCATTCTGTACGTTTCGATGTCTGGCAAAGGTTGATCGTGTGTCGGAGCTTCCTTCAGCCACAGAAAACGTAGTGCATCTCTGTCAGCGTCGGTGACGCCAATCTGTAAGAAGGCCTTCTCGATGTCAGCGACCATAGCCACCCGATATTTCCTGAAGTTCAGCAGTAATGCCACTAGGTCACAGTTCAAGTTGGGGCCACTTTCCAAATTGTCGTTCAGTGACTTCGCCTTGGCATCGTGTGACGAGGCATCAAATACGACCCGCAGCTTTGTCGTGCTGGCGCCTTCTCTGATTACCGCCTGATGGGGCATGTAGTACGTCCTGCCCTGCGATGATTGATGTGGGCTTGCCACCTCCGCAATACCGCTGCGTAGCTGCTGCCGTATGACGTTGTCATACTCGCTCATGAGCTGTGGGTCACGTGTAAGCTTCCTCAGGAGTTGATGAAGTCGCTTTCGGGCGACGGCCTCGTTGCTCTCCAGATCCACTTCCGTTTTCCACGGTAGGCATACTTGATAGCCATCTTCGACCTTCACCACAGTCTCCATGAACGACGTTACAACGTCGTTATCCCTCGTATCATCGTTTTCTGTCTCACGTATTCCCAGGCTGTCCAAATCCCACAACTTTGTCACGAGCTCTTCCAGTGGCCGCTCTTGCGTCACCGTCCGCAGCACTACCGTCTTGTTACAGTGTACAACATTTCCGCCTGTCGGGATGGGACCCTGAACACACCAGCCGAAGGACGTTTCGATGGCCCTCAGTCCCTTGCCGAGGTCTTCCACCTTCCCGCTGACGACTTGCCAATAATAGTCGGATCCTATGAGCACTGCGATCTCTTTGGAATCGGTCTGAATAACATCAGCTGGCTCCAGATTCTTGTCGTTCAGCTTGCTTTGTATATCTTTGTCAATCATCGGAAGAATCTGCTCGCAAATGCTGTCGGTTTCCAATGCTTCAATCTCGAAGCTCTTTTCTCCATTACGACTGCTCATTGACAATCGTACTCTCCTGAAGCTCCGTTCTGTGAGGTGGCCTCCAAACACTTCAACCGTAAGCTCCTCGGTCTCCAAATACTTGCACCCCAGTTTCTTCGCCATCCTCCTTGATATGAAGGACCGCTGGCTCCCGCCATCAAACATGATTCTGGCAAGTGTCGTGGATATTTCTCCAGCCAGCATAGCCGTCGCAGTCTGAAGGAGAACTGTAGCCCTCCTTGAATTGTCAGCAGCTGAATGTAGGCTAACGGACGTCGTTGGCGTTGCGACAGAGTCCTGATCCCCGTCAATTTCTTTCGATCCTTTTTTCGACGCGTAGCTTGGATCGCACATTGAAGCTGCATGTCGGCCTGTGCATTTCCTGCAACGCAACCTGCTCTTGCACTCCCTGGATTGATGATTAAGTTTAGTGCATCGGTAGCACCTCCGCTCAGCTCTGAGAATCTCCTTTTTCTTCGTTAACGGAATGTCAGAATCACAATTCTCCGTCTCATGCTGTTGTGACGAACAGAATGTGCAGCGTGTCTTCCCAGCCAAGTGCTGCAGTGCGGCTACTGAAGCTGTTGGCTGGCGTTTCCGGTCGTGAGAAGTCTTGTACTGTCCCTTGTCGTCGGTTTTTTGGGTAGATGTTGCCTGCTCCCGGCTTTCTACTTCAATTCTAACCAGTTGAAGTAGGTCTGACACCTTCTTCCGGTATTGCCTCACAGCAGGGTCAGAAATTCTTGCCGTTCCGGCGCTGTCTCCAGCTTGAATATCAGATGGAACTCCCACCGGGATGGATGCCATTGCCGATTTTCTGTGATATTGCAGCACAATGTCTCTCGGTAACGAGCGTAGCAGTACAGGGTACAGCAGTGAACAGTAAGAGTCTTCACTCACACCTAGGACATTCAGTCCGCGAATGTGGGCTTGGAGTCTGTCATAGAGCTTACGAAGCTCGCGTACGTCTTCGGACAATCGTACGGGACGAATATTCAAAAGTGCTTCCATGTGATCCTGAATGATGGCAGTTTCCGTCCCATAACGTTGCTGCAACAACTCTACTGCGTCCTTGTAGCATTCTGCTGACAAGTGCAGACCTGCTATAGCAGCTGCTGCCTCGCCGACTAATACCGACTTTAGGTAACTGAACTTGTCACTCTGGGTCAGATCTTCGTTCTGATGGATCAGCCGTTGAAATTGTTCCCAAAAGGCCTGCCAATTTCGCTGCTTGCCGTCGAACTTCAATAACTCCAATTTAGGGAGTTTCACCTTGACTGCCGTCGATCTCGTCGTAGAAGTGGTCTGTATTCCAGTTTGTACAGATCCATTCTTCTTGCATTTCAGTCTGGCGATGCAGGTAATCACACGGTCGTTGTATTCATATGTGCGCGTAAAATCCTCTTCGCTCTGTTCGATCTCGCTGTGTTCGATTTCAGCGTCTACGTCGTTAAGTTGCTGGTGACACGCTTGAAGCCGTTCGATCAACACATCGAGAGCGTCCAATGTGGCTTCTCCAGTCCCGCTCAGTAGACTGTTGGCTTCGGTGATGATTCGGGTCACTTGGGACCGGAGCACCTGACGTTTCTTCGGTAGATGAGACATGGCGTCCGCCGTGTTCGATTCCGTTGATTCGCTGCGTCGTTACCGTTTCAGCAGTGTTCGCCGATCAGAGTCCTTCAATACCTTCAGTCCTCGAAGATCCCGGGTTTCGGCACCAAAAGTTATGTGAAATCGTTCGTTGGGGAGCTTCGCTCAAAGACAGGGACTCAAGCATTCCATCGCAGCATCATTTATTTGCGACCATGTCTCACGGTACCCGAACCAAGAATGACAAAAGTAAACACCAAAAAAACAGTTCACGTGCTCCCCGCACGATCGTTGTCTTCTTCCCTTTGTAACACGTTTACAACTTCAGCCCAAAAATGTTACACGCAAAAAATGTTCTAACAACGTGATTCCTCCCGTCAGGGTGAGATAACTCACTCACTGAAAGCCCAGTGCAAAGCCAGTGAAGTGTACAAGAAAAAAATAGCCGGAGCTCTTTGGCTGCACGTATAGCATATGTTTGTAACTCAAACGTCGCCATGCCAGTACTGGACAGCTGTTTCGGCCTTGTTGGGCCTCATCAACAGTACGCAGGCAGGCAACGTTTGAGTGGATGGCGTCAGAAGGTCACGTAACACGTGATTCCTCCCGTCAGGGTGAGATAACTCACTCACTAAAAGCCCAGTGCAAAGCCAGTGAAGTATACAAGGAAAAAATAGCCGGAGCTCTTTGCCTGCACGTATAGCATATGTTTGTAACTCAAACGTCGCCATGCCGGTACTGGACAGCTGTTTCAGCCTTGTTGGGCCTCATTAACAGTGCGCAGGCAGGCAAAGTTTGAGTGGATGGCGTCAGAAGGCCGCGTAACACGTGATTCCTGCCGTCATGGTGAGATAACTCACTCACTGAAAGCCCAGTGCAAAGCCAGTGAAGTATAAAAGGAAAAAAATAGCCGGGGCTCTTTGGCTGCACGTATAGCATATGTTTGTAACTCAAACGTCGCCATGCCAGTACTGGACAGCTGTTTCGGCCTTGTTGGGCCTCATCAACAGTACGCAGGCAGGCAACGTTTGAGTGGATGGCGTCAGAAGGTCACGTAACACGTGATTCCTCCCGTCAGGGTGAGATAACTCACTCACTGAAAGCCGAGTCCAAAGCCAGTGAAGTATACAAGGAAAAAAATAGCCGGAGCTCTTTGGCTGCACGTATAGCATATGTTTTTAACTCAAACGTCGCCATGCCAGTACTGGACAGCTGTTTCGGCCTTGTTGGGCCTCATCAACAGTACGGAGGCAGGCAACGTTTGAGTGGATGGCGTCAGAAGGTCACGTAACACGTGATTCCTCCCGTCAGGGTGAGATAACTCACTCACTAAAAGCCCAGTGCAAAGCCAGTGAAGTGTACAAGAAAAAAATAGCCGGAGCTCTTTGGCTGCACGTATAGCATATGTTTGTAACTCAAACGTCGCCATGCCAGTACTGGACAGCTGTTTCGGCCTTGTTGGGCCTCATCAACAGTACGCAGGCAGGCAACGTTTGAGTGGATGGCGTCAGAAGGTCACGTAACATGTGATTCCTCCCGTCAGGGTGAGATAACTCACTCACTGAAAGCCGAGTGCAAAGCCAGTGAAGTATACAAGGAAAAAAATAGCCGGAGCTCTTTGGCTGCACGTATAGCATGTGTTTGTAACTCAAACGTCGCCATGCCAGTACTGGACAGCTGTTTCTGCCTTGTTGGGCCTCATGAACAGTACGCAGGCAGGCAACGTTTGAGTGGATGGCGTCAGAAGGTCACGTAACACGTGATTCCTCCCGTCAGGGTGAGATAACTCACTCACTGAAAGCCGAGTGCAAAGCCAGTGAAGTATACAAGGAAAAAAATAGCCGGAGCTCTTTGCCTGCACGTATAGCATATGTTTGTAACTCAAACGTCAACATGCCAGTACTGGACAGCTGTTTCGGCCTTGTTGGGCCTCATCAACAGTACGCAGGCAGGTAACGTTTCAGTGGATGGCGTCTGAAGGTCACGTAACACGTGATTCCTCCCGTCAGGGTGAGATAACTCACTCACTAAAAGCCCAGTGCAAAGCCAGTGAAGTATACAAGGAAAAAATAGCCGGAGCTCTTTGCCTGCACGTATAGCATATGTTTGTAACTCAAACGTCGCCATGCCAGTACTGGACAGCTGTTTCGGCCTTGTTGGGCCTTATCAACAGTACGCAGGCAGGCAACGTTTGAGTGGATGGCGTCAGAAGGTCACGTAACACGTGATTCCTCCCGTCAGGGTGAGATAACTCACTCACTGAAAGCCGAGTGCAAAGCCAGTGAAGTATACAAGGAAAAAAATAGCCGGAGCTCTTTGGCTGCACGTATAGCATGTGTTTGTAACTCGAACGTCGCCATGCCAGTACTGGACAGCTCTTTCGGCCTTGTTGGGCCTAATCAACAGTACGCAGGCAGGTAACGTTTGAGTGCATGGCGTCAGAAGGTCACGTAACACGTGATTCCTCCCGTGAGGGTGAGACAACTCACTCACTGAAAGCCCAGTACAAAGCCAGTGAAGTACACAAGGAAAAAAATAGCCGGAGCTCTTTGGCTGCACGTATAGCATATGTTTTTAACTCAAACGTCGCCATGCCAGTACTGGACAGCTGTTTCGGCCTTGTTGGGCCTCATCAACAGTACGCAGGCAGGTAACGTTTCAGTGGATGGCGTCTGAAGGCCGCGTAACACGTGATTCCTCCTCTCATGGTGAGATAACTCACTCACTGAAAGCCCAGTGCAAATCCAGTGAAGTGTACAAGGAAAAAAATAGCCGGAGCTCTTTGGCTGCACGTATAGCATATGTTTTTAACTCAAACGTCGCCATGCCAGTACTGGACAGCTGTTTCGGCCTTATTGGGCCTCATCAACAGTACGCAGGCAGGCAACGTTTGAGTGGATGGCGTCAAAAGGTCACGTAACACGTGATTCCTCCCGTCAGGGTGAGATAACTCACTCACTAAAAGCCCAGTGCAAAGCCAGTGAAGTATACAAGGAAAAAATGCCGGAGCTCTTTGCCTGCACGTATAGCATATGTTTGTAACTCAAACGTCGCCATGCCAGTACTGGACAGCTGTTTAGGCCTTGTTGGGCCTCATCAACAGTACGCAGGCAGGCAACGTTTGAGTGGATGGCGTCAGAAGGTCACGTAACACGTGATTCCTCCCGTCAGGGTGAGATAACTCACTCACTGAAAGCCGAGTGCAAAGCCAGTGAAGTATACAAGGAAAAAAATAGCCGGAGCTCTTTGGCTGCACGTATAGCATATGTTTGTAACTCAAACGTCGCCATGCCAGTACTGGACAGCTGTTTCGACCTTGTTGGGCCTCATCAACAGTACGCAGGCAGGCAACGTTTGAGTGGATGGCGTCAGAAGGTCACGTAACACGTGATTCCTCCCGTCAGGGTGAGATAACTCACTCACTGAAAGCCGAGTGCAAAGCCAGGGCTCTTTGGCTGCACTT
This sequence comes from Ornithodoros turicata, assembly GCF_037126465.1. Taxonomy (NCBI): domain Eukaryota; kingdom Metazoa; phylum Arthropoda; class Arachnida; order Ixodida; family Argasidae; genus Ornithodoros; species Ornithodoros turicata. The sequence continues at coordinate 49,621,010 of NC_088203.1, read as the reverse complement.
ATAGCATATGTTTGTAACTCAAACGTCGCCATGCCAGTACTGGACAGCTGTTTCGGCCTTGTTGGGCCTCATCAACAGTACGCAGGCAGGTAACGTTTGAGTGGATGGCGTCAGAAGGTCACGTAACACGTGATTCCTCCCGTCAGGGTGAGATAACTCACTCACGGAAAGCCCAGTGCAAAGCCAGTGAAGTGTACAAGAAAAAAATAGCCGGAGCTCTTTGGCTGCACGTATAGCATATGTTTGTAACTCAAACGTCGCCATGCCAGTACTGGACAGCTGTTTAGGCCTTGTTGGGCCTCATCAACAGTACGCAGGCAGGCAACGTTTGAGTGGATGGCGTCAGAAGGTCACGTAACACGTGATTCCTCCCGTCAGGGTGAGATAACTCACTCACTGAAAGCCGAGTGCAAAGCCAGTGAAGTATACAAGGAAAAAAATAGCCGGAGCTCTTTGGCTGCACGTATAGCATATGTTTTTAACTCAAACGTCGCCATGCCAGTACTGGACAGCTGTTTCGGCCTTATTGGGCCTCATCAACAGTACGCAGGCAGGCAACGTTTGAGTGGATGGCGTCAAAAGGTCACGTAACACGTGATTCCTCCCGTCAGGGTGAGATAACTCACTCACTAAAAGCCCAGTGCAAAGCCAGTGAAGTATACAAGGAAAAAATGCCGGAGCTCTTTGCCTGCACGTATAGCATATGTTTGTAACTCAAACGTCGCCATGCCAGTACTGGACAGCTGTTTCGGCCTTGTTGGGCCTCATCAACAGTACGCAGGCAGGCAACGTTTGAGTGGATGGCGTCAGAAGGTCACGTAACACGTGATTCCTCCCGTCAGGGTGAGATAACTCACTCACTGAAAGCCCAGTGCAAAGCCAGTGAAGTGTACAAGAAAAAAATAGCCGGAGCTCTTTGGCTGCACGTATAGCATATGTTTGTAACTCAAACGTCGCCATGCCAGTACTGGACAGCTGTTTAGGCCTTGTTGGGCCTCATCAACAGTACGCAGGCAGGCAACGTTTGAGTGGATGGCGTCAGAAGGTCACGTAACACGTGATTCCTCCCGTCAGGGTGAGATAACTCACTCACTGAAAGCCGAGTGCAAAGCCAGTAAAGTATACAAGGAAAAAAATAGCCGGAGCTCTTTGGCTGCACGTATAGCATATGTTTGTAACTCAAACGTCGCCATGCCAGTACTGGACAGCTGTTTCTGCCTTGTTGGGCCTCATGAACAGTACGCAGGCAGGCAACGTTTGAGTGGATGGCGTCAGAAGGTCACGTAACTCGTGATTCCTCCCGTCAGGGTTAGATAAATCACTCATTGAAAGCCCAGTGCAAAGCCAGTAAAGTATACAAGGGAAAAATAGCCGGAGCTCTTTGGCTGCACGTATAGCATATGTTTGTAACTCAAACGGCGCCATGCCGGTATTGGACAGCTGTTTCGGCCTCGTTGGGCCTCATCAACAGTACGCAGGCAGGCAACGTTTGAGTGCATGGCGTCAGAAGGCCGCGTAACACGTGATTCCTCCTGTCATGGTGAGATAACTCACTCACTGAAAGCCCAGTGCAAAGCCAGTGAAGTGTACAAGGAAAAAAATAGCCGGAGCTCTTTGGCTGCACCTATAGCATATGTTTTTAACTCAAACGTCGCCATGCCAGTACTGGACAGCTGTTTCGGCCTTATTGGGCCTCATCAACAGTACGCAGGCAGGCAACGTTTGAGTGGATGGCGTCAAAAGGTCACGTAACACGTGATTCCTCCCGTCAGGGTGAGATAACTCACTCACTAAAAGCCCAGTGCAAAGCCAGTGAAGTATACAAGGAAAAAATGCCGGAGCTCTTTGCCTGCACGTATAGCATATGTTTGTAACTCAAACGTCGCCATGCCAGTACTGGACAGCTGTTTCGGCCTTGTTGGGCCTCATCAACTGTACGCAGGCAGGCAACGTTTGAGTGGATGGCGTCAGAAGGTCACGTAACACGTGATTCCTCCCGTCAGGGTGAGATAACTCACTCACTGAAAGCCGAGTGCAAAGCCAATGAAGTATACAAGGAAACAAATAGCCGCAGCTCTTTGTCTGCACGTATAGCATATGTTTTTAACTCAAACGTCGCCATGCCAGTACTGGACAGCTGTTTCGGCCTTGTTGGGCCTCATCAACAGTACACAGGCAGGTAACGTTTGAGTGGATGGCGTCAAAAGGTCACGTAACACGTGATTCCTCCCGGCAGGGTGAGATAACTCACTCACTGAAAGCCCAGTACAAAGCCAGTGAAGTATACAAGGGAAAAATAGCCGGAGCTCTTTGGCTGCACGTGTAGCATATGTTTGTAACTCAAACGTCGCCATGCCAGTACTGGACAGCTGTTTCGGCCTCGTTGGGCCTCATCAACAGTACGCAGGCAGGCAACGTTTGAGTGCATGGCGTCAGAAGGTCACGTAACACGTGATTCCTCCCGTCAGGGTGAGATAACTCACACACTGAAAGCCCAGTGCAAAGCCAGTTAAGTGTACAAG